>NC_141905.1:47330000-48580000 GCF_057802395.1 Ceratotherium simum simum | reverse complement strand
AGCTTCAGTCTGTGTTCCTTATAGCCTACCAGAACACATACTGGAAATCTCTGTCTCTGCAGTGGTTGCTTGTTTAGATGTGGTTACTTGTGACGAAAATATTAGTAAGCATTATTTATGTCCAGACAGGCTCCTTATACGCAGCACCTACCACAATGCTTTGGCATAGTAGGTGCCCCCAGATTATCTGTGGAATGAATCAGTGATTTTAGGAGTAGGGATATATAAAGCAATGGGCTAGACATACTTGCACAACTGTTTGTTCTAGGCTTCTTTTGATTTTCTTACCTACTTAACATGCGTTAAAAAAAGAAAAAACAGAGCATTCATAAGAAAAGGCAGCTATTTTAGGAGCATCTCAGTTTACTTAGAAAATACTGTACATTGCTTTTGAAAATGGATTGAACATTAAATATGAATGCTTATTCAGTGTTAGTTTTTCCTCTTGCCACAGAGCTTAGTTTTTACAAGTAGGAGCTTTATAGTGTCATGGAAAGTTAGTTCCAATTTTTTTCTTATAGAATATTTGATACCACTGATTTCATTATTTCTGGTGTTGAAGCTAAAGTTTAGTAGGCTTGGGAGAGAAGAAGCCTGGGGAAACAAGAGGCCCAGGTTGTGCTCTGAGTGACCCTGAACAGACCACTTAAAGATTTTGGGACTATGGGTCATTATCTGTCAACTGAGAGGCCAGGACTAGAAGATTAATGAGGATTTTCCAGCTTTCAAATGATGTGATTGTGAGATTTCCCCACCAGTTTCTGCTTGTAGCAAGAGGCCTGTTGAGTAAGAGGTCTCTGGCTCAGTGAGTTAGTCTTAGCTGTGTATTCTGCTTGAGAATTGTTACTTGAATTAATTTGTAGAAGCTATCGGTACTTGCTCAGAAGAATTAAGAATATATATGTTTGGTTTTTAAAGAACTCATATTAGCAAAATTTAGATGGAATGTTGGATGTCTTAATTTTTATTCTGTTCTCAAAACCAATAATACAGAAAGTCTCCAACTTGTCTCTTTGAACATGACTTTTATAAAGTGTTATAATGGATACAAGTCCATTATATCATATTTAAAATACTCTTGTTAATATTATTTTATGATGGGTAGGGTCATAGTATAACTTATATCATGGTCAAAATCCACTTGCTATTTTAAATGTGTCAGTGTTTGGCATGTTAAATAGCTTTTGCAGGCCAGCCAGAGAGCCTGATCACCATTTATAGGATTGTTATTTCCTTAGTAAATATGTTCCATTATGTCCTCCAAATGACAAGAATAGGGTGAGAGGACCTGTGTGGTAAGAGAGGAAACGGAGGGTCTGACTCAGAGATAGTTGAATAGGAGGATGCATGCCAATGTAAGGGCAGGATCGCTATCACAGGCGCTGGCCCTTGGGCCTTCCTCTTCCTTCCCCTCCTCTCTTGGAGGGACATGTGGTTACATCAGGAACTCATACCTCACTTCCCTTCTGTATTAGTTATCTATAGCTACATAACAATATCATTTTAAACTTACAATGCACAAACTATTTCACAGTTTCTGTGGGTCAGGAGTCTGGTCATGATTTAGCTAGGTACTTTATAAGGCTGCAGTCAAGGTTTCAGCCAGGGCTACTGTCTTATCTGAGGCTCAACTGGAGAAGGATTTGCTTCTAAGCTCGTGTGATTGTTGGCAGTTTCTTGTGGGCTCTCAGATGGAGGGCCTCAGTTTCTTGTTAACTGTCACCTAGAGGCTGCCCTCATGTGGCTCTCCTTACAGGCAGCTCACCACATGGCAGCTTGCTTCTTCAAAGCCAGCAAGGGAGAGAATCTTGTAGCAGAAAGGGCATTAGAATCTTATGTGATGTAACCTCATGTATCCTGTCATTTTTGCTTTATTCTGTTGGTTACAAGCAAATCACAGGTCCCACCCCCACTCAAGGAGAGGGGATTACACAAGCATGGATAATAAGGGACAGGGATCATGGGGGCCATTTTAGAGTCGGCCACATTTGAGGCTGGCCAGGAATATGGCTCCTTTTTATCCTTTCTCTCTTCTCCGTGCATTCTCCTACTTAGCTAGGAGCATATTTCTCCTCCGTTCTGTCTTCTTCCTTCCTTCTGACCTGCAGAGAACTCAACATCCCTGGGTGGCTTTTCCTCCTCTTTTCTGCTGTAGAAATGCAGGGAGAAGTCAGGAGGAAGCTCTGCCTTGGTAAGCAACTCGTGTGCTGTCAGGGCCCTCCCTTGATGGCTGGTGTTTTGAGTGTACGAGACATTCACGACAGGTGTTTCTAAGTCATAGTGTGGCTTATATAAAGGACCTAAGTGGGGTCTTCTCAGCTTTTGTGTCTTCTGGTCACTGTTGTCTTTAAGCAAGTGCTGAATTCCAAAATTAGTTCACTTTCACAGTGCCATCCTTTTAGTATCTCATATTATGACTGTGTATTTTTAGCTTCTAATTTAGAATCATTAGTGGTTTTGGTCCTTTTACTCTTTGGCCCCATTAACTGCTCTTTTGTATTATTTCCCTCTTCTCTTCAGTCATCTTTAGAGTGTTTCTTGCCTTTCTCTGGCCTGCTCCTACTCTGTGTCTCAATCAGTTGTAAGTTATTGCTCTTCCTCAGTGCTGAGGAGACAGTGTTGTGCAGTGGTTAAGAACAAGGACTGAAGCCAGACTGCCTGGATTTGAATCCCAGCTCTGCCATTTCTTAGCTGAGTAATCTCGAGCAAGTGATTCAATTTTATTTCTGTATGGCAGGTATTAACGTTTCTCATTTTTCCACTGGCCAGTAAGCCTCTGATGGCTGCTGCCACTCTCACTTTGCTCCCAAGATATATGCACAAATACAGGAGCAATTTGCACTTTATTCCTAAATGAGACTTTACCCCAAGCCTGTTTCTGGTCTCCTGGTGAAGTGGGCTGGAGCATATTTGAGCTTGTGGGGATACCTCTTTTTTTGTTGGTATCGCTCTGGTACTTGCTTTGCCTTGTAAGGATGAGGATAGTGGACTTCTTCCAACAGCAACAACATTTAGTGAGCATTTATTGTTTGCCATAAGCTTTATTAATTGCAGGCGTTATGTCTTTTAACCCATATAACACATTAATTTGTAGTCTTGCTATTACTAGCAGTCTATAGATGAAGGAACTGAGGCTTAGGGAAATTAAATAACGTGCTCAAGGTCTTCAGGGCAGACTAGGGGATGCAGTTCTGTGTGATTGCAAAGCACTTGGTCTTAATGACCCTAGGACACTGTCTCCCATAGAGGAAGCCCAGACCCTCTTAGTGAACTAAATCCTTGGGAGAAAAGAGTCTAAGACTCTAAAACAATCACGTCTTGTGGGTACGAGAGCTTTTATCCATTTCTGCAGCCTTAGTGCAAGTGCCATCCTCTAGCATCTTAGCTCTCAAATGCTCTTGGTTTTGATGCCCGCCCATCTCCTTCCACCATGGTGGAGGAGGCTTGGCCTCACCCTAAAAGACAGAGCGTACATTTAAAAAGGAATATATTCTTTTTAGTCTGGTTTTTGCTTGACCATAGTGGAATCTTACATTGTATATGAAGCATGATTGAGAAGTACTGGGCTTTTTTAACAATCCCAGCCAGGATTTATATGTCCAGATATTCTCTGTAAGTGCATCAGCTAAGTTAATTGCTCATATTCTGGTGATACTGCCATTGCACTGCATTCTTTTAAATGAACTTCATCTCAAACACCTTATAACTCCTTCCCCACCCCAGTTCTTAGTACAGTGTCTTCTGCCAAAATGGGTAGTTCATTAAAGTCGATTGTTGAAGTCATTTGTAATTCTTTTGAATAACCATAGTGGTGGCAAACTACCAATTTTGAAGATGAATTTGATTTCTTGAACCTATTAAAATATTTTCCATTATAGCAAATAAAGTGGGTTCTGTTAAAAAATCATGAGTAACTAAATTGTAACAAGACAGATTTTCTTGTGGGCATTGTTCACCAGTTTTGAAGGTAAAAGAAGAGTATTCAACTTATTCTGAGCAGTCACCATCATTGGAGTGAGTCCCAAAGAGGATGACTTAGAAGGCGTCAAGTAGCACTTTTTTTTAGATAGAAAGTGTCATTTAAAAGTTAGGATTCCCTCACCTTTTGGGTCTTTTTTTTTCTTGAAAACATAGCTGACAAATCCATACTGTTGTTGATGAGGCTGTAAGGTGAAGTTAGCCTTGGCCATAGGCTGCCTGCCATTCTTACTGTGGCTTTTATTTCCCACAGAGGTCTCCTAAGTACTTGGCGTTACAGTGCACACCAGAATAATTAGCACTGATGGAAATGATTCATTCCCTCTTTCAAGAATTTATCATCATAAAAAGAAACTCAGTAATGATATGAAGAATGCTAACAAATGCATAACTAGAGCTTTGTTTGCATGTTAGTAAAGGCTATCAACTAAGATGGTGATTTTTATTTAACACTCCATTCAGAACAACTTAGAAAAGTTTTATGTTGTCAAACGTATGATTTGAACCTCTCTCTAAAATGTTCACATAGGGAAAGAGTCTGAATTTAATGGTCTGTATAACCCCAATTGCAATTGTAACCGTGAATTTAATAGACTATCACACTTGCACTAGTAAACACAATAATTGCAATTATATTTTGGGGACATATTCTATGATGGAGCACTGGACATACATTATCTCTAATCTACGTAATTACTCTCCAAAGTCTGTGTTATTGTCCTTATTTTACAGACCTGGAAACTGAGGCTTAGAAGGATTAAATTATCTGGCAAAGACCACACTGCTCTTAAATAGCAGAGGGGGAGTTCATGCTTATTTATTTTAGACCTATATCAAACCCTTCTGCATTTCCCATGCTTTTCAAAGGGTTCCATGCCAAGTGACCAGGCATATAAAGCTATAGCTAGCCAACAAGCATGTTCCTCTCAGTGTTGGGTATAATCTACAAGTATTTGACTCTTCAGTCCATCCCTGCTATTTTTATTGATGTTGACAAGTTCTTTCTTTGTTGCTAGGAAGCTCTCTGGATTTATGTGGTATTTGTCCCATTTTCTCCCTCTTTTATGCCCCCTTCCACACACACACACACACACACACACACACACACACACACCCCTAATGGTTTGGATAACTTGAGGTTTCTATCAAGTCTATAACTGAGGTGGCAGTATTTCTCGTGGTACCTCAGTGTATGGAGCCGTTTTATAATTAATATTAATCTCTTCTCTCTGAATGACTTAACACTGAGGCTTCAGGTAAGGAAAGTTAACAGGTTCCTATTTAATAAGTGTTGTTTCCTTGGAGCCATATGTTCCTCACATAAACTGAGGAATAGTTCCATTCTACTTGGTAGAAGTTGAGTATTTTCATTTGGGGCTCTTCTGTGAAGGGAAAGAAAATAGAACTTCATATCCCAAGTATAACAAAAGTATAAAAAAAAAAGTAAAACATCATTCTGAATGACTTTGTCTTAGAAAAAGGAAGGCACTTTGCTGGGGATATTCCATTATTCCATGAATTATATGAACCTTCAGAATATGAATTGGACATATGGACAAGGTAGCAAGTCTGATCACTGAGCATTGGTGTCCCTGGTTCTGGGATAATACCCTTGTTGGATCAAAGCATACTTGACTTTGGCAGATTATATCTTTCATCTTATGAAATCCTCACAAACACACAGTATAGTAGAGGGCATTTGATCCTCTTTCGGAAATGAAGCAATTGAGGCTGGAAAAAGATGAATGGATTTTCCTGAGGTCACGTGGCTAATAAGTAGTAGGACTTTGAACCAAAGTTTTATCTGTGCGGTGTCCTTGAAACTAAAACATGCATTCGACCCTAGCAACGCTGACCTAGTCATCTAGTAATAGCTGGAGGGAAGCTGGAACAAGGAGAGCTGTCTGGCGCTCTCAGAAGCAGGCAGCCATTGTCCTGCTTCCTGTGTGGAAATTAGCTGGCTCCAGTGTTAGAGAGAACTGGAGGGAGAGAACTGGAGGGAGGCCCTTGCTGCCTAGCTCACTGCAGTCCTAAGCACTAAGCCAGTGCTTCCTCCAGTCCTCCCAGGCAAATTAGTCACTCACTTTTTAGGAGAAATAAGGAGAGGGTGGGGGAGGAGAGATAGAAAGTGGGTTACTCCAATACTGCTCCCTCCCAGGAATCAGACTAAAAATCTCTTCTTGAAAACATAAGGGAGGGTATTTTAAGGGTTCTCCACCCCAAATCCCAACAGTAGAAATACTGCTCTTTAAATATTTTTTCTCTTGGGGAGATCTTCTATGTTGTTATTCTCTCCTTCCTTTTTTGGAGAGAAAGGAAGAGACGACTAACTGTATTTTTCTCTGTGTTTTGGGTATAAAGAAAGGAAAAGACTGATGTAGAAAGCAAGAAATGATCTTTTTGAGACATATAACTAATCAGATTCTTTCTCCTCATGACAGATGATGGAAATGTACTGGGACAATGGGAGAAGCCGGTAACTTATAGGAAACCAAGATGACAAGAATTTTTTAAAATAATCAGTAAGTAAAATTTTGTTAGCTCTTTAGAATTCTCTTGACTAATGGGTGAATTTTTTTCTAAGAAACCATGGTGAAAGAACAGCACAATCAAATAACTTAAAAGTTTAAAAGAGATAATGTTAAAATACACATCCAAACACCAGAACATTGGTGGTAACATATGAGAAATTATTCTTTCTTGGTAGGGTGTGTCATTTTAAGTTGCATGCATCAGTTTGGTGGATACAGGATAAGTATTTACAGAATTAAAAGAGGATTCTTTTTTATATTAAACTTGGAATAGCCCTTCTCAAATACAGATATTCTTGGTCCCTTTGTTTCCATGGACCTCATTTCTTACCCACTTTTTGTGGGTACATTTTGTAGGTAAATATGAATAAACTTGGTGAACATGAATAAAATTGAGCTCTTTGTCTACACCTTCTCCATATCCCACTTCGTGTATGTCATTTTTTACACATCAAAGGCCATTAATGTTTGCTAATTATCTGACAGTTATATGCGGTTGATTTTGGTTTCATTATGATAATGATAATCTTAGTACATGGAGTAGCTTAGTGGAAAGATCATGTATTTTTGAGTCATTTGTAGGCCTAACTCTTGCTCGTGTGCTTTTTAGTAGTTACTCAGCCTCTCAACCTCAGTTGACTCACCTGTATATTGGATTTGATAATATCTCTCGTGAAACAAAAGACTTGTGTGGATAGTATTTTATGCTATGACTCATACCTTATAGAGGCACGATAAAAGTAGTTACTTTCCTTCCTCATGTTTGTATCATGATTTACAGTTTACAAACTTTTATTTTGACTGAGAAGATTAGCCAGCTCAACTTCCTCAGCTACTGTCGGGCAGTGGTCGGTTAATGTTGCAGGTAGTGATATTCAGGTAACTGTTAAGAGCTAGCCTTTCCTGGAGGAGGGGGTTGTACAATTTGCAGACTTCCATGGTGTAAATAATCCCATCACGGCTGATTTCAAACTACCAACAAAGTCACCACAAGCAGACGCGGGAAGTGATGTGCAGGAGCCCACCATTATATAGTTTTCCACCATCCGGATACAATAGTTGTAAGGAACACCCAGAGTATAGATAATAGTAAAATAGGAAGTGGTGAGTTTGGAGTATTTATTATTTTGCTTTTAGTATAAGCATTTTAATTGTATGTTTATATGATTTAACTTTTAATGATGGCTGTGTTTCACTACTGGCTTGCTGAAAATCCTGAGAATATGACGGTCAGCTCTAGCGGACTGGTGCGAGCTGACTCCAGCACAGCTCTGATGGTAGGTTTCCTGTTGTGATGACATTTCTAAGCCACAGTTATTCAATTATCTGTCTCAGCTTTGGTGGTAAGAGTTTGGTTTGGTTGATAGAAGCAAAGTTTGGTTTTGACTAGGTAACCCAAGTTATCATGCTCACATAGCTTATGAAATGGAAGATAAGTGCTGAGATCAATTTAGAATTTAAACCTATTAAGAGTGTGACTAGAGTTCTCAAGTTGTTAACTAAGCTTTGTAACTGGCCCTTGGCACCCCCACCTCTTCTGGCTGTTAAGTGACAATGCTTGTAGATACGTCAGACTGGTCACTCCCTTTTGAACTTCCTTCTCTCCCTTCCCTGTGGCTCGAATCTGCATTTCCTCAAGTAGTGACACTGTAGGGACAGCAGCCAGGGTGCCTCCTGACTAACCACAGCATGTAGCTTTGCTTTTGATTCGGAAATTAAGTTTTAATGAAAGTGAGTTGTCTCCAGAGAGAGAGAAACAGAACCAAACCAAACCTGGGCAGTTTAAAGTTCATACTGGCTTTATTAAAATCTTTGGGAGTAAAATGGAGGGAAGAAAGGAAACTGGATCCGATATCTCAATATTTCTTCCAGAAGCAGCTTCTTCAGTTTTTCTAACTTGCCCTTTAGAAGGGAACAATTGAAGCCTGAAATTGCTAAGTAACAGCTAAGACTGTGGTGGTTGTTTTTATTTTAAATCTCACCCACCTAGTTCTCAAAACACATTCTTTATTGAACCTTAAAAAAAATGCCTTGGATATTTCAAAACATTCATTTGTGTCAGTTCCCTTAATCAGACTTACATAATCTTAAAACATTTATTTCCCTTATTTCCTCCTAAAACAAAAGATATTTATACTTCTACTGAGTCAGGGATGGACTTGGATTATTGCAAATCTAATTCTTTTCCATTTCAGGCAGAACCTCATGGATAGAAATCTGAGAGACTTGCCTCTGGATTAAGAAATATTGACCTGTATCTTAATCAAGTTGAATAAAGGTATCTCTGGTTACTTTGAAAGCAAACATGGGAGTAATAATTAACAGAAAATTTCACCACAGTTAAAATATTCTGATTTATAATTTCTCTCTCCAGAATAGACCTTATGCTATTTCTGAACATCCCCAGTATAGATGAATTTTTGATTAGATCACTACTAGGTGTGTAGGCTTCAAATGTGTAAATTTTACAGCCTTGCTTTGTGTTCAGAACAACTCCCTCAGTAGTTTGCTGGATACCTGAGAGCCATGGGTTGTTAGGGTGGATCCCAGTAAAAATAAGACAGGCTTATTCCACTTCAGGGGTTGATGATAATCAAGCCTGAACACAGAAAACTATAATTTCAAAACAAATATGGTAGAAGATGTTATAAAAGATGTATTAAATACTGAGGAAACAGACGGGAGAGGGAAATTACCTGTGTGGCAAGAGTGGGCTAGAGAGTTTCAGGAGCAGATGACATTTGAATTGGGCGTTTAATGATTAATACCTTTTAACTAAAATACTTTTTTAAAAAGTATAAAGTTAACAATGCTAACTGCAAAGAACTTTAAAAATGTGAAAATTATTAAGAATAGAAAACTCATCAATATTATCACTACCCAGAGATAACATTATTAACATTGTTTTTTTGTATTCTGCCATACTCTTTCTGTGCCTAGATTACATACATATTTTTTTCTCCCTAAAATGGATTGTTATAAATATTGTGTGAATCCTGATTTGATTGACAATATCCTGAGACCATGCCACATCAATAAATATACATCCACATCATTTTTGTTATTGTTATATAGCATTCCATGTGTATGTGGTCTATAATGTATTTAACCATTTCCCTATTAGTGGGCATTTAGGTTGTTCTCAACTTTTTGTTCTTATAAAGCACACTATAATGAATATCTTTGTGTATGCGTTACGGTGCACTTATCCAGTTATTTGGGCAGGATTTTTGAACAGAGTTGGGGTAGTGCTGAGGGAACACCCTACAAAGAAGAAACAGTTTGAGCAAAGAAGCAGAGGTAAGAAAGGAGGATCTCATTCTGGGGAAAGGCTACAACTGTAGTTTAGTAGAATGCAGAGAGAGAAGGGGAGTCTAATTAGGGCTGGATGTAGAAGATAGAGGGTCTCTGATGCT
This sequence comes from Ceratotherium simum simum, assembly GCF_057802395.1. Classification (NCBI taxonomy): domain Eukaryota; kingdom Metazoa; phylum Chordata; class Mammalia; order Perissodactyla; family Rhinocerotidae; genus Ceratotherium; species Ceratotherium simum. The sequence continues at coordinate 48,570,075 of NC_141905.1, read as the reverse complement.
AAGCCCTTTATGCATTCTCAATTGGGAGCCATGTTGGAATCTACATCATACTTCAAATGACTCTGAATATCTTCAATTTTTAAAAATTTCCCTTATTTGGGGAGGAAATAAAAATCATTAATAGTCCTGCTTTCCAAAACTTCTTGAAAGTCTTAAGAAACTGTCAGTCAGGGAGTGAACAAGTAGTAGAAGTCATGGGAAAAGTGTGTGTATGAGTATAGAAAGAACTGTAAGACTAGGGGAGCTTATGATTTTGACAAGTGAAGGAAACATCATTAATAAATGTATTTTCTACACTTAAGGAATGTTAATAAACTATATGATGAAATTTAAAGATAAAGTTTGGGAAAGATATGAGTTAGGGGACAGTATTATAATTTAATAATACTACTACCTTAAATTTATTGGGTGTTTTTTTGTGCTTGTGTGTTTTAAATACATTGTTTTGCTTAATATCTGAAGAGCCTTCTTAGGAAGAGTCTAGGATTATCTCCATTTTGCAGGTGAAACGGAGGCCTCAGCAAAAGGCCTATTCGGTGAAAGAACACCAGACTTGGAATTCCAGTTCAGGTGCTGCTGGGGCCTTGAGCAAGTCTTGGGACTTCACTGGGATGGTTGTGAGGATATAATAAGACAATAACTGAAAGATTATGAAAACAGCATAAAGTACCATAGAAACGGAAGGACTACTTTTTATAATAGGATGCCTTGTTTTATCATTACTGGAGGGAAGAATAGTACTTCTTTAGCCATTTTCCATTCCCTTTGTGGTAGATTATATTATTGTCAAAATATTTGCTCTTCCTTTCTACCCACCCTCCATCCGTCTGCTTTCCCACCCCACTGAGGGTTGACTCCCATGGCTGGCTTGGCCATAGAATTTATTTTGGCCAATGAAATGTGAATAACAATGACGTGCCATTTAGGAGCAGCAGCTTTAATAGACATGGCCTGGTTCTGCCATCTCTCTTTTCTCTTTGCCATGAGACTAGCATGTCCCAGTTAGGGGTTCTCCTTCTGCCTTGGTCCCAGAGTGAAGAGGACATAGTGCCAAGTCACATCTCACCTGCAGGTAACCAAACAGGAGCCAGAAATGAACCTCCTTCTGTTGTTGGCCTGCAAAATGTTGGTGCTATTTTTCACTGGAGCATAATTTAGCCTGAACTGATATACTCCTTTTTCACCCTTTAGGTACCACCTTCTCTCCCTTTCAGGACACGCACGCACACACACACACACATGCCTGTACAGAGAGCTTCCTTTTTAAGTTGAGAGACAGTGCTCCCCATCAAGTGTTGTACTATAGTCTTTCTCCTGCATTGAAGAGGTCTACCTTTATCAAAGGTTATCACTACAAATAAAGCATTTAAATAAGGTATTTAAGGTTGACCAAGTTGACCCTTCATTTTTTTTCTTCCAAACATTTATAAAACATGTTCCGTGTCAAGGTTGGGACTTCTGGATGTTTAAAATAATCCAAGCCCTAGACCCAGCCTTCAGGACTCTCAGAGTATGATGAAAATGGATGCTGTGTACCCCAGTAGCTATAAAACAAGGCAGCAGTGTCAAGTGCTGAAGGAGAGTCTCACTTTAATAATCAGCAAACTATGTTCATGTAGGTGTCCCCTACATATGTATGCCATCCTTAAGATGTTCTTTAAGTGTCATTGCTTTGTGTTAGTTAAGCCTATCTTCCCCTTCCCTCTCTTCCTTAGCAAGCATTTACTGTACCATTTAATTTGTACTACGTGTTAGACTTTCTTATTCTCAATATGTAGTTTATAGTCAAACAATTTATACTGACTTGTTCACTAGTTTAGTATATGTGTCCTTTCTTTTGATGTATGTTGTAAACTCTTTAACTTCACAGATGACATATCTTAAATTTTTTCCCTGTAATATAAATTGCTTAACACACGATTACAACCAAGTTAAACTCTTAGTAAATTATTGACTGTTTTCTTTGATTTTTTTCCCCTCTCAAGTTATTGTTCTTTTTTCCATGATGTATGAAGTGGAGTTCATTGTCGTTAGTCAGAGTGCTCCTTTCCTGTTTCTTTTTTTGGTGTCTGACGTGTTTAAGGCTCTGGTGGGAGAACCAGTTTGTCCTAGCTTAGTAATACCTTACCTCAGTTTGGAATAATTTGGAGTTGACCAGTCAGATTTCACGTCACTTGTGTAATAATCTGAAGGGCTTTAAAGGATCTAACTTAATTTCATATTCCTAGTGATTAGTCCTGACTTTGGACCATGGAGTGAAACCAAAAGCTCCTGGAGGTCTGTGTGATAGGTCTAATAGTTTCTGGGTTAAGATAATGTACCATTTAGCTGTTCCCTGCCTTTATGATTGAATTCAGCTATTTTCTGTCTTATTACTTCTAACCACCTCTCCACTGTGATTTCGAAAGGCACAAGTTAATTTATTATTAAAGTCCCATCTTGGACCAAGGGCTTTCAAACTTTTTTGTCCGACGTGCACAGAAAGAAATGATTGTCAGCCTCAGACAGGAAGGAGCACTTGGGGCTGCCATGGTTTCTCTGTAATGGTCTGCCTCTTAGGTTGGGTGTTGGGTTCATGATTGTTGATTTTAATATTATTTTCCCTGAAAAACATGTTAAATATATTCTCTCATATGTATTAAATACTGCATAACCAAAAAGTTTTTTTTTAAGTGTGAAACACCGTTAATGCTGTTAAATGCAGCCATTGCATTTATACTGGCAGACCTGAGTCACATTAGTCAGTTATTTTTGCAATTTTAATTTTCTTTTAAAACACCTTGGACAGCTGTTTTAATAGATAGTGCCCTCTTTTTTCAACAGGGCAAAAGAAATTTTTTATGAAGATACTCTTTATAGACCCTTGATTTTCAGAGATCTTCATGTAAGTACAAGCATCAGTATAGTTTAAGGCTTACCCAGAGAAATATTTTCTTTTGTTCTGCAACGCAGAGGTACCTTCTCTTTGGAAGATATGCAAAGTTAATGTCTGGCTATTGACTGTAACTGCCCACTAGTCCTTCTCTTCTTTGCAGGGAAATCCAGATATTTACAGAGTCTGAAACATTAGCTCTCAGTCTCCTCAGCTGTAAGCCTGAGCCTGTCTGTCTGCTATGAGTATCAGACATAATAGTCCCAGCTTTGGAGTCAAACATACATAGCTTTGAAGCTGGCTGTGACTCACCTTGACAAATGACCTTGGGCATCAAAACCTTCTTGACTCCCAATTTCCTTGTGGCTTCAGTGCGGTTGTTAACACCTGCCTTGCTCTGTGTTGTGTACAGATTAAATGTAAAATAATGTGTGTACAATGGAAGCCACTGTCATTACTAGATACTCTGTAAATGAATTAAATTGAGCATGTTTTTCTTGTTCTAGGTGGAATTTCAAATACATTTTTCTACAGGAACAATGTTATAAATGGGATTTGAGTATAATATTAGAAATATTATTAACATTTTACTTCAGAGAAATCATGAATTACATAGGCTTTTAAAGACTGGCCAGAGAAGCCAATCTCTACATTTTGTCTTTAGTGAAACAGAGATAGATGCATTTCAGGTACTACATACTAGTTCATTAACTTTAGACTCTAGAAGTGAACTTTTAGAATGTAATTTATTACCAGGTTGAGGACTGCTTAGATAAGCTTTTGCATTAGACATAAAATGGAATTTCGGGCCGGCCCTGTGGCTTAGCGGTTAGGTGGGCGCGCTCTACTACTGGCGGCCTGGGTTCGGATCCCAGGCGCACACTGACGCACCGCTTCTCCAGCCATGCTGAGGCCGCGTCCCACATACAGCAACTAGAGGGATTTGCAACTATGACATACAACTATCTACTGGGGCTTTGGGGGAAAAAAAAAAAGGGAGGAGGATTGGCAATAGATGTTAGCTCAGAACCGGTCTTCCTCAGCAAAAAGAGGAGGATTAGCATGGATGTTAGCTCAGGGCTGATCTTCCTCACAAAAAAAAAAAAAGGAATTTCTTAATAGATAGGTGGTGATGTTTTTTGGGCAGACAAAATGATCCCTCCTTCCCACTTCTGTGAAGTAAACTCACCTTGTGGAGAACTTACTGCTCTTCTTGCCAATCCAACTAGGTATTTCTAGTGTAGACTGGCCAACATGGGACCTTGGCCACTGAGTGGGTGTATGGCCCCAATCTGGACCAGCATGAGTTTTTCTTGAGAATTTTTAAAATTACAATCATAGAATAGTACCTCTTAGTGGCAGAGCTGGGAATTAAGTGAAAGAAGGCGGATTTCAGGAAAGGAGAATGAAGCAAACCTATAGAAGCAAAGATGCCATCTTGTCCTGGTAGAGTTCATTTTGAATTGATCCTAAAGCCCAGCTACCCCTATGGCTGTCTGGCGGCTGGGTTATTTAGAGTCAATACATACTACCTGGCTTTTCCTGCACTGCTTCAAGTGCCATTTCTATAATCTGCAAGTTAAAGAGTGCTGACTAATTCATTTGGTTGTTTATGCTTGAAATATTTAAGAAGTCAGTGTCTTGGGGCTGGCCCAGTGGTGCAGTGGTTAAGTTTGCATGCTGCGGTTAGGTGGCCCAGGGTTCACGGGTTTGGATCCTGGTCGCAGACCTACACACCGCTCATGAAGCCATGCTGTGGCGGCGTCCCACATACAAAATAGAGGAAGATGAGCACAGATGTTAGCTCAGGGCCAATCTTCCTCGGCGCCCCCCCCCCCCCCAAAAAAAGTCAGTGTCTTTGTCATGGGCAATTATAATAAATATAATTGCATAGTAGGACATCTGATTTATGACACAGCTTTTTGAGAATGATGGTAGTGTTTATTCCCTCTCATAAAAGCAGAAATGTATTGGCACTAATCAAAGTATACTAGTGACTCTGTGTGTGTGTCTATGATAATGACTCTTGGCAGAGGCATGTTGTAATACAAATATGTAACTTTTGACTTTAAACCATATAAGCAAATGTATACTTATGATAGTTCTAGTAGTTATGAGTTTCCTTGAAAAACTGCATTTTGAAAAACTAAATGAACTGCCTTGAAAAACTAAGTGGGTACCATTTATGCATTTAGGAGCACTTGTAGGTAAATAGGTAGATGTTTGTAGCTATACCATGTACACTGGGAGAGAGATTCATATTTAAGAAGTTAGTAATTTGGCAAGATTGTCAAATATGTATGCATGTGTTCCTTGCTTGAAAGGGAAGATAGAATGACTTATTGCCTCTGTTCTCTTCAGTGAGTTAGTGTTTAGAGAACTGAGATTTTATATGACAACACTCTTTTGTAAACTCGACTTCCCTTTAGTAAGTATCAGATTTGCTTTCTCAGTAGTAGCATTCTGTATTGTTGGAACATGTAACGAGCAAAGAAAGGTGTCTGCCGCTTGGGTTTTGCTTGCCAGCTGGTTTGAACAGCTATAATATTTGTTTATTCTTGATGTCAGCAGTCAAAGGGAAAGTTTTCCTTTCTCCTTTGTGGCTGTTATATAACTTAAACATCATTACATCAACAATGACTATTTATTCAGAATCTGCTAGGTCCTGGGGTATATAAGGCCTCTGAAGCACAATCTCTGCCTCAGATGGACTTGTGTCATCTGGTGAGAGAGAAAAGTCAGGGATCTCAGAAAGATGCAAAGGCACTCTAAGTTAGTTGTGAGATGGAGGCATAAAGAATCAGGTCTGTAGCATTTGAAGGAGAGGAGAGATCCCCAGGGTTTGGGCCAATGAGGAGGGATTCCAGGAGAAGGAAGCGTTTGAGTGGGTCTGGAAGGTGGTAACTAGTAAGAAGAGTGAGCAACGGTCATCAGACCCAGGGTATGGTGTGGTCCCAGGTGTGGAGGTGATAATGTGCCAACTGGTTTAGGGGAACAAGTAGACCAGTTGGGTTATTTGGCAGAGGGTTTTTTAAGTGGAAGATAGGGATTGGAGAGGTGGAGGCCAGCTGCACATCATGGCATTGGGCTCGTGGGCTAATTGTCACTTTTTTTTTAAACTGTAGAATGACAGTCTTTGTACTTTGCCTTTTAACTTGAAGCAACAAAGACATCCTAGAAACAGTTGTCCTTTTTCTATTATGAGAATGTTTTAACAACGTTGGTACTGGTGTTCTTTTTGAAGCATAAGGATTATTGGAAAAATCTTTTAAGTGCTTTAAGTTATGATTGTAGGTGAACACATTTATGAAGCTCTCCTTCGTGAACAGAGTACCTACTCTGTGAATTTTAAGCTTCACTTGATCCTAGACAATAGAAACAAACTAGATTATCTCTCTCTTTCCTGTGTGTGCTTTCTTTCCCTTCCTCTTTCATGTATCTCAGTGTATCTATATATGTCTGTGCACACATAAAATTGCATTTTTCAGACTGCAGTGTTATGACGTTTACTGAGTTGCTCAAATACACGTAGGTTTAATATAGTCTTCTCATATAAAAAAGCTGCTGTCCTTGGTATAACAGTCAACAATTATCAGTTTGCGGAGTATAATTGATTGTAATAGTTTTGTAAACAGAAAATCAGTATGCTTAAAATACATATTAATTTTCATGAATGTTTGAGGAAAGTTGTCTATAAAGCAGATGTTTTCCTTTTGAACTCTACTATGAAACTATAGTTGTTTGATTGATAGAGTAAAGGTTTATGACATGATGGCATGCTAGACTTTGACATTTATCATGTGATGCTGATGATGTGTTGGGAGCACAGAGGGAGGGACCTGGCACCTGGAACAGCAGTTGGGAGACACTCAACCTCAGTAACCGTGACGTGAGGAGATGAATGCCTGAACCAGGAGTGGAAAAAACAGTGCAGATGTGAAAGACACTAGGAAGTTGTCATCATACCTGTTGATAGTGAATTGTCAAAAGAGAGGGAGGGAGCTCACTTGATTCCAGAATTTAACTTCAAGTGTCTAGGACAATAAGATTACCTTCTTGAGGAATATGAGAGTCAAGAGAGATTTATCGGCTTCATTCTCTAGGATACAGGCCCAGTTTATGCCTGTTACTAAGGATAAATGTTAGGTTATAGGCTTATCTTGTGCTTGCCCTTTTTGACCATAAGTTGGTCTTCCAACTGGAAGAAGTCTTAGATATCTTCAGAGAGAGATGAAGCAGTTTACCTAGGGCCACACACCAGGTCACTTCCTGGCGGAGCTGGGATTAGGATGGGAGCTCTTGACTCCCGGTGCAGTGCTCTTTCTACTCTTCCATGCTGGTTTGGAGAAAAGAATAGCATTTTAGAAAGGGCTCTTGACCTCACTTTAGATCTTATCTTTGGCTAATGAGTATTTTGAAAATCTTTGCCTGTAGCATGACTGGTTCTAAACAAATATGAGGAAGTTAAACTTGGGAGATCTTCTCCAAAGCCAAGAAGGTTTAATTTATAACTTAGAAAAAAATCTTCCTCTGGAGAAACTATCTACCCTCACTAGTAAACAACTCATTTCTTAACTGGTCCTTGGGACCTAGCAGCTCTATAGTCTCCTGTAATTTGCCAATTCCCAACTACTTAGTTTCTTTTAAATATCTTTATTCCAAAATAATGTTTAGGGCACAGTGACCCAGATAAGAATGAATATTTCCAAAATCACTCTTACTTTTTTAAAAGTTGGTTTAATTTGACATAAATAAAATCATTCCAATTTTAAGCCTTTTTTTTTTTGCTACTAATAAAATTTCTATTGTATAAGAATACCAAATCCAAGAATCCTAAACCAAAAGTTTCTTCACCACTTAAATAAGGGACTCAGACCATGCAATACCAATAACTATTTCAGTTCTAGAATTCTTTGGATATTTTAACATTGAAAAGAATAAAAAAAAAAGTTATGGGCCAGTTTGTCCACAATTTTGGCGATTCTGATTCAAGACTGAGAGGAGCAAGACAGCAGTTTTTGAGCGCCTACTCTATGTCGAGCTCGGTGCCAAATACTTTGCATGTATTATTCCATATAATCTGCCCGGCAAACTCTGTTAGGTGGGCATTTTACCCCCCTCATTGCAGATAATTAACTTGCCCAAGGTCATAGTGTGTCAGAGGTCAGGTCTGAATCTGCTTTGATGCGGGATCCCACGCTCTTTACAACCAGGATCTCTGCCTAACTCAAGAACTTTTGCTAAGTAATAGAAATTAACGTACATCCACGGGTCAAATATCATAACAAGATTAAGCCTTGTTTCGTAAAAGTTTAAAAAAAGGCAATCTGTCATTTTCTTGAAGTTGTTAAAGGCTGAAGTTAAAAAAAAAAAAAAAAAGCTGTAAAAGGCTCCTAAGCCTGATATAAATCAAGAAAGGAAAGTTCCGCCTTAACTGACAGTGAACACGCTTATTGGTAGGATTGCACGGGCTGACTCATTTCTTTTTTGCTGTGTTAGAAGGCCGCACCCTGCATACCAAAAAACCTCTGCTGTCGGCCACACTGGCGGCCTCCCTGCTGGAGCCCCAGATTGGACTAGGCGGCCGTGCTCGCAGCTGCCCCCCAGAGAGGGCCCGCCCTCCCGCCTGCCGGGGCGCAAGGCTCCCCACCGCCGCCGTCCTTGCACGCCGGCCGGGCAGGCAGCGGGGCACGCCCCAGGGGCGGGGGCTGGGGGTCGGCGCGCCGCTGACCGCCTGCGCCTCGCCACTTGCGCCGGGGCAGGCAGCGCGCACAAACTTGTTGCCCAGGGAACTTTGCCGGAGACTTTGCCTCCAGGGCGGAGAGACCGTAAGTGTTGCTCCTTCTGAGATGCTGTCGTTCATTAAAATGCTCTCTGGGGGGAGGGGGGTGCGTTGTAGCGCTCAGAGACGGAGGGACCTGGTTAAAAGCAGGGAGAAATAGCCTTTCTTGCCTTGCAGAAAACACCCAGTAACGCAGTCGTTGTGCCATTCCCTCCACCTCGCGAAGTAAAGGGAATCTTAGTTTTTACTGGATTCCGCGTTGATGATGAAATGGGCAATAACTATTTACACCTGAGAACGCTGACAGTGTAGTTGCTGAAACATGGGTCAGGGTGTAGGTAGGCTGCATCATCAAATGCTCTCAATTTTGTAGGGTGCTTTTGAGAGCCAAGGATCAGGGGGTGGTTTCGGTTTGGGGTTATCACGTTTTCCTAATGGAGAGAGTTTTTGAAGGAGTGAGATTGTATTTACAGTTTGGTTACTGAGTTTGGGGGAAGTACTCACTTTTGAAAATTTCCCTCTCTGTACGAAAGGGACTTTCAGCTAACTTGTCGGCTGGTTGGGAGCTAGTTGGTGAGTGAGATGTGTTCAATGCCAGAAGGAAGCACGTGCGCACCATGTCTTGAAATGAGCAGGTTTACTCCACAGCTGTGCTTTCTATTTATTGTGGCCAGGTAATTGCTCTTGTGGAATTTGTGAAAATGAATACACTGAGTAGAATGCATGGCGCTTGCGGTTTTTTTGTTGTTTTTTTCTATTTGTGTTGCTATGTGTAGTTGTTACTTAAGTTGTACGACAATGGGAATCGGGAGACTTAAGGTCTGTTCCCATTCCACTCTTAACCCTGTTGAGTTATCACTTTTAAATTTAGAAATAAAGTCAGTGAGCTCCTTAAGAAATCTGCTTTTTATGTAAGAAGTTAGCAAGTGAATAGAGCTTTGTATGGTGCAAGTAAATTATTTTCTTGCAAGAGGATAGGGAGGTAGGGGACAGGAGAAGCAGAATCTTGTGATTATTGCTGTTTTGCTAAGGACGTACACAGTGTGACAGACACGTATCACCATCAGGAAGCATGGACTGTACTGGAAAGGCAGGCTGAAGACATCCCAGTAGCATAAAGGGGGACAGGAAAATTATAAACTGAATTATAGTTACAAATATGAATTATGAAGTTATGAATAGTATTACACTTCCTTCATTTGTGAAGATATAGACTCTAATGCAATAGAGTGACTCTAACAAAAAGAAAGAGTGAAGTTCTTTGCAGCTGACTTTTTTAAATCTATGAAGGAAACTTCTCTAGAAAGAAATCACTTCTAAGTGGAATAATTAAGATAATTTGTTAGAATTTTTAGTTACACTTTGAACTCCTAGTGACACTGTTTCCAAGCTTATAGGCTGATTGTTAAGCTCACTTGCTTTAAGTTGAACTGATCAAGTGCCTCTGTGTGAGCGAGAACAGGTTGGGCTCCCATTTCTATTGGGAAACAGCCTGTGATGTTGAAAGAAGTGGCCTTAAGTCCACTGGGGTAGTTGGAAAAGCTCCCTCAGGTGGTGAGAATGGGAAACTGTTAAATCTCTGAAATGTCTAAAATCTAAAGGGATAATTAAATTTGGATTTTGATTTGTTTCCCCTAATAGTTCTAACAGAGCCGATCATGTAAGGGCCTCCTTTTTATCAGGCACTAGGATGCTTTGCACCCACTACCTCATTTAATTTTCATCATAATGCTGAGAGCTAGGGGTATTATTATCTCTGTCTTATAATTGAAGAAATAGCCTGAGCAAGGTTACATAATCTCTAAATTTTACAGCTAGTTAATTTAGTTTACACTAGAAGTTAGCATCTAAGGTTTGTGATTTTTCCCACGTGACTCCAATTGCTCCTAACATAGTGTTGATTTTTCTGTGTGAAATAATCCAGAGGAGGTTCTTGGTTCAAAGCAGATTTTTAAGTGATTTTAAAAGTTCCTCATTGTCCCAGTGCCAAAATATCAAAGTTCAAGGAATAATGCATTTACTCTGGAAGCTTGTGGTTTTCAACTATTAACTAAGCAAGCCCTATTCTCAATGAGCCTGTTAATATGCATGGCTGCCTCATAGTTGCTGATTTTTGGTAACTTTCTCCTGTTTTTTTCTGAAGCACTTTTAGTTTTGGGCGTGCATATTCTTCCTGCTCCTCACAGAGTGCAACTGAGGCATTCTCTAATTGTAAGACCAAGCAGCTGGTCTGTGGACTTCCAGTGGTTGAATTATCTGTGTGCGTGCACACCCGAGGTATTTTGTTTGCCATGTGAAATGTTTTTGAATTTCTGTTAGCACTTAGGTTAGTGTTGAACTTGTTTAAGAATGGTGACGTCATGAATGTCACACTCTGTGAGTGCTAAAACTTTTCTTGTGAGATGCAGGTGGGAAAGTCTCAGTGTGTCTCAGCAGGGGCAGCCCATTCTGAGAGAGTGCATCTGCTACATCATCTGTTGGGATGTCATAGTAAGAGACAACAATGCCGCCTTCTTAGGAGACCGTGAACTACAGCATCTATTCTAGGACCGGGGATTGCTCACACCCTCACCTCATCATTCTCACTATGTATTTGACATGGAACGCTCACCCACCTTCCCAAGCAGAGCATGGATGCCTTGACCTCCTCCTTAAACCTCTCTGAATCCTAGCTGCTTTAAGTGACTTGAGTTCTTGAGGATGTTTAAATGACATGCCAGTGTGATGATAAAACCGCTTGGGGGTGATCTTGCAAAAGTCACGGAGAGGAGGAAGTGTGCCAGACAGCTTGATTTTCAAAACTGGAGAGATGGTAAATTCTGGAAACTTTAGGTTCAGAGCTTATGTTGGTGTCTAGCAGAACTGTAAATCACATTTTTGAAGAAATGGATTGGGGTCACTTAGAAAAAGTGGTGGTGATCAGTACTAGCATCACTCATTTACAATTGACTTCATTTCTTTTTTGATAGTTACTGGACAAGTACATCGGCATTGCCATAGATATGACATACCTACTTCAGCAAAACATTTAATAAAGTGCTTTGTGTTCTTTACTCAAGATTCACAAATGTGGGTTGGACAGCACTATAGATAAGTGCGTTTGTATCTTGTCATATCCAAAGAGGGATGATCAGTAGGATGATGTCAGACTTGAGTAAGGTGCCAGCACTGTGCCTTGACGAGGGCACTTGATGCAGCTGGAGAAACAAACGCATTAGTAGAGATAGAGTATTTAGCACCAAGGAGGTGATAATGCCACAGTTCTTTGAAGCACTGTAGATAAGACAAGCCTGACCTTGGGCAAGTTATGTGAGCGTTGTGTGCCTCAGTCTCTTCATTCATAAAATGCAGGTACCTACCTCATACAGCTGTTGAAGGTGTTGAAGGATTAAATTAGGTAATCCATGTGAAGTGCTTAAAAACAGAGCCTGACAGCAAATTGGATGTGTTAGATGTTAGTCTTTTGTTGTTGCTCCTACTTTTATGACTTGAGGAAATGTTGTGCACATTTCTGGGTTTGTGTTTAAATGTGTGTCCAGAATGGGGTAATCAGGTTTTGGAGAGGCTCTAGAAACTGTTTGAACAGTGGTTGAAGACACTGGGGAAGTATAACTTGGTATGAGACAGAACTTATATCCTGTAAAGTGAAATAGAGATGGTCACATTCTGGATTCTGTACATTTCATCTGGTCTAAAAAGTGCTTTCTCTTAAGAAGCTGTAGCTTGGTATAAGAGAAACCTTCACTAAACTAGGATTTAGAAGAGCTCTTTCCTAGTATCAGTACAATCTTTAACTAGTTATGTGATCTTAGGCAGTTAGCTTAACTCAGTGGTTCTCCACAGGGTGCAATGTTACTCCTCAGGAGACCTTTGGCAATGTTAGGACACATTTTTGATTGACACAACTGGGGTGGCAAGGTATGCTACTGGCATTTAGTGGGTGGAGGCCAGGGATGCTGCTTACATGCTGCAATGCATAGGACAGCCCCCACATCAAAGAATTATTCTGTCCAAATGTCAGTAGTGCTGAGAGTGAGAAACCCTGGCTTAACTCTTCAACGTATGTCTCTCTCTTTGTGAAATTGGAATACTAATCTTTGCTTTAGCAACATCACAAAGTAGCTTTAAGAGTATATTTATGAAAGGGCCTTTGAGAGTTAATGTATTCTGAAATCTGCAGATGTATACTGCATACACATTTTATCAGCAGCAGCACAGTAAAATATCATTTTCTCCATTCCCTGGAGGAATATATTACAGTGGTTTGAGAGTCAGATAAGCCTATGCTCGAATCTCAGCCCTACTGAGTTAACCTGCTGTGTGATTTGGGGCAAGTTTCTTTATCTGTGAAAACTCAATCCCTATTTCAGAGTTTGGAGGAATAAACAAGGTATGCTTGTAAGTCTTATAGCATGGTCCTTAGGCACAGTGGTAAGCTCTTGTTTTTTATATTAACATGAGGGGCGGGGGGTAATGGGATTGAATGGTACTTCTTAAAATGTAAGATTTGGAAAGAGAATGAATAAAGAAATTGGATTTTTAATAGTTAAAAGACGAAAAATGAAAAGGCTTCTTGTCCTCAGAATTGAGGAGAGGTAAATGTCTTTGGAAGTGTTACTTTGGCCTTGTAGGGAAGGGTGAACATAATATCCACTAAGGTGAGAAGCCTTTATTAGAAGGTGGGGATGAGTTGCATGGAAAACCAGAGTCATCTACTCATATTAGCCTGGAACTAGCCAAGAATGTAATTTCTGTATTTGTGAATTGCTCAATTATAAAAACTTGTAATGTTTGTTCTTAAGCAGTGTAATTTGCCCTATTTTTTTCATCTTACTCTTGATGTTATGGTTTCTTATTAATTATTTTCCAATGCCTTAAGATGGAAGCAACACACCCAGCCAATGTATGTGCAAGTGTGTCAACTTTGCAGTCTTAGTGATTTCCTGTACCCTCTCAGCCTCCCTACAAAAGATAAAGCTTTCATGTGATCACTTTTTTGTCACCTCCAGTCATGTATCAGCTATGGAACTAGGAGTCTGGAGACCATCTACCGGTCCCACTGTTTTCCTGCCGCTATGGCAACCTATAGCAGCATGTAGCATATCCATAATATCAGTTGCAAGTTAATGTATTTGACTTAAGAGTGTGATTTTTTTTGTGATACGGCTTGGGTGGAAAGATCCTCGAGTGGGCACAACACTGCCTACTTTGTAAAGGCAGAGCGTTTTGCAACTCTGTTCGTCTTCCAAGAAGGTAGCAGTAAGAGACTCAGCAATGAAAAGTTCCCTGGCTTGGGAAGAGGATCTTAGTCAGGTTGGAGAATAGAAGTTAGTTAGTGATTTTTTAAAGAGAGGTTGCTTTTAATTTTCTTTCTCAAGGTCCCTACTGCATTTGGACTGAATTGTTTAAAGCTCACATGAACATGTGACTTAAGCCCTCAAATGGAGCAAGTTATAGGACCCCCTGCCCCCAGCAGCTTGCCCGTCTGTGGGCATCTGGAAATCTTTCCTCTTGGAGCAGTGGGGAGAATTCACAGCTGGCTCATACCCCACCACTGGAGTAATGGCAGCCCCAAGGTGAAGTGCAGCAGCCACTGCCTAAGTGGCGTGTAGAATGGGAATGACTTGGGGATCAAAACACACTTCTGAGAAATTTATAACGCCAACCATAAGCTCTGTTAGTGCTTGTAAGCCTTTAAACTAACCTTCAAGCTTGCTTAACTCTCCTGATTGTACAGAAATAGAAGGAGATGTTCCAGACTCTCACAGTCTCAAGCTGCCCCTGAGTTGCTAGGTAAGCAATACTGACAAAAACTCAGTGATTCTAATGGAGAATCCTGAACTGGTTACGCAAAATTGCATACCTCTACGGGGTCAGAAGGCAAGGCTTTGATATTCCAGCCAAGCCGAAAGTCAGGTTAATAATAAACTGAAAGAGGTGATAGACAAATTATAATTTTAGATGGTGCCAGTGACCACAATTCTGGAGACCTGATAGATGATTTCTCCACTTTAGGTTCATCCTCATCACGTTGATTTCTCAGATGTGGGTGAGACTAGAAAATTCCGTGAGTCGATGAAAGTGTTGTTGCAAGTGTTTGAAGACTAATTATGTATTTGCAAGGCTCCTGGGCATCAGCTTGGTGAAATTCTGCAGTATTTTCTGCCAAAATCCCAAGTTCTAGACTTGTGCTGAGTTAACAGATCTAAAGATAGATTTCTTTGTATTTTGAAACTAGAGTTTCATCAAAAGGCCCAAACACATTTTAGACATATAAGGAACAAAGAGATTTAAAATGTCAAAGTAGGTAGGAACAGTATACCTCACTACCCGTGTCATAGGTCTGTTTGCTTGTATTTTTTAAAGAGTTTAAGTTTAGCATGTAATGAGTTCTTTAATATACTTCTTTAAATATAGGTTGTGGGTGTAGTTTCCTTATTTTTTTTTTTTAATATGATTTTTCCTTTTTTTTTTTTTTTTTGAGGAAGATCAGCCCTGAGCTTAACATCCATGCCAATCCTCCTCTTTTTGCTGAGGAAGACCGGCCCTGGGCTAACATCTATTGCCAATCCTCCTCCTTTTTTTTCCCCTTTTTCTCCCCAAAGCCCCAGTAGATAGTTGTATGTCGTAGTTGCACATCCTTCTAGTTGCTGTATGTGGGACGCGGCCTCAGCATGGCCAGACAAGTGGTGCGTCGGTGCGTGCTCGGGATCCGAACTTGGGCTGCCAGTAGCGGAGCGCACACTTAACCACTCAGCCGCGGGGCCGGCCCCCTCCTTATGTTTTTTTTAAGAGGTCCCTCCCACTTCCCTGAAATTCCTAAAGCCTTCATTTCACTGTGGAGTTACTGGCTCCAACCATAGGTGTGGTATGTGTGTACCATACATGAGGACCAACAGGTAGATCCCTTCCCCTTTGTGATGTGGAAAAAAAGATCCCACTGCAAAAGAAACTATAAAACACATCTGTAATGAATGGATTACAGAAAGATAGACAAAGAAAGTAAAGAGATTAGATGGCTTCTAGGACAGAATTATAATTTGGTTAAAGGTACTGACATGTTAGTCTGAAAGGGGATTTGTCTGAAGAAGGATTTAAAGAAGTGGAACTTGGAGACTGGGGTGGGAGGCTGTTTGAGAGGCTAGCTCCTGGCTTGTCTGCAGGAGAAGGTACCCAGCCCCTAGTGGAGCATGAACAGGTCTCCATATGGATCTTATCCTTATGGTGGGGCCATCTGTGGACTTTTGAAATCAAACTGTTAGGTTCCAAACCTCACCGAGAGTGTGGTCTTGCCCTAGTCACTGAATACCACAGAGCCTACCTTAACCTCACATTGTAGTGGCAGGCCACAAAGAAAGTCACAAAACGTATTTCTAGTCCATGCCCATCGTACATCCTTCTGATTGTAATTTGGGCTCCTTGTGAATTTTGCTTTTGGGAAACACATGATCAGCAGATACCAGCATCTAACCTACATGATGGTTTATATTTCTCACAGCAAGATATTAAATTAACATTTGTACTTTAATGTCACCATGAGTGTGGTTAGCATGAATCCTCTCCTGATCATCATATTTATGAATTGCAAGATTAAGGGGCCAGCCTTGGACTGCGGCAAGTCCACCGAGATGATAGTGCACTGCAAGGACTAGCCTGCTTCCCCTGCATTGTGAGCGCCCTTTTCTATGTGACTGGCAACATGAGAGTGTGGTGACCATCATAATGCTAGTATCTTTTTTTGCTTTTTAGAAAATGTTGAGAAGAAAAGTGAGTGTAACTGAGTGCTTATTCATGCTGGAAATGTGGTGTTCTGTTCCGTGGGTGACTCATGTAAACATGAGTAAAGTGGAGTACATTTTAGTAGTTACAATTACAATGTAAACTAACTGATTCCTACTTTGCTAGTTAGCATATCCCATAATTCTCATTTAAATTGCACAAATTACCAAACAACTACAGAAGTCTTCAAAACAGTTCGTAGCCAAAATTTCACAGAATTTTTCAGTGTGGTTTTGTGTTGCTGAGATTCTTAAAGATATATGAAGTATACTTTCATTTGGTTCTCAGGATAATATGCCCAAGTCTTTTGGGCATTTGGGTTCCAGAAACTATGGTACTTTTCAAGTGTATTCCTATAAGACTGTCCTTTTAATATTCTTATGTTCCTACTGATATACTGAAACAGTTTCCTGCAGTTAACTACTGTTGATAGTAAGGGATTTTTGTACTATTGAGCAATTGTTTTATAAATATCAGTCTAAGTGGCAGGAAAGAGTCACCTTCTTAAATCCTTAGGATTTACTTCTGGGAGCAAAATCCTCAGGAGAATCAGGAGCCTGATGTCATTTACTTTGATTGTGTCCATGTAAAGGTCAGAGATGTGAAATGAAATGTTTCTAACCCAGAAACTAGTCATCACCAGTCTAGATCAAAGGGAATGTCTTTCACAGTTTCAGCAGTGCCAGGATAGATAGAAGTATGTCTTATGAAAGCCATGCAGTCCCAGTAAGACTACAGGAGAAGCCTCTTGGAAAGAGAGCAAGCAGTGGACTGGGACAGTTCAATAGGAAATAAATAGGCGATTGTTCCCCTTGGGTTGAACAATAGGGAAAACAAAGCAGGAATTCTAATGTTGTTTCTTTCCACAGAGAGCTCCCCCGTTATTGGGTCTGGACTCAACTCTACATGTACTCTCCTCAACCACCATTTCCTCCAGACCTCCTCATTCTCAAGCTACCATTGTGTTCAAAGGAGTTTTATTCTCTGAGAATTTGCTAACCAAGTTATCTGAATAAATTGTGTGTCCATGTGGCTGGGGGTCAGGTAGGCTAGGAGTTGTATTTTTAAACTATGAATAGAATGAATAAAAGGGCTGATACTTCTACAGTGCTTCTTTCTCTACCTACTCATTCCCTCCAAAGCACACAAAAACACCAGCAGCAGAAGTCCTTTCCCAAAGTAGAGATGACCATATGCTAGACCTTCGCCGTCCAATACTGTAGCCACTAGCCACAGGCAGATATTTAAATTAAATAAAAATTAAATTAATATAAGATTAAAAATTCTTTTTCTTAGTCGCACTAACCACATTCAGGTGTTCGGTAACCACGTGTGCCTCGTGGCTACCGTGTTGGGCAGAGCAGATACAGAACATTTCCATCATCTCATTTGGGGAAGATCATTTAGCCTTAAAGAAAATAGGTATTAAGGCATTGTTTCCATTTTCAAGGAATTCCTATATAAACCAAAACATTTCTAGGGCTTAACGTTGGCTCTTTTAGGCCAGATGAAGGTATATTACTGAAAATTCTAGGTTTCATCAAGTTTAAACTTTGGATTCTAGCAGAGCGTGGTGGCTTTTGAGAGTAGCCAGAGTGAATCATCAGCATATGTGTGTGCAGCCATTGTAGTGTAACTGGTTAGTTAGAGCCTAAGTAGGAAAAAAGAAGCCACTTGTATTTACAACAGAGGGAATTTAGTGGAGTTACTTCCACAGGTGATGGATGCAGCAGGGAGCCTAACAGTGCACAGTGAAGAAACCTAGAGATTAGCCGCGGCAGGAAGTCGTTACCAGCCTCAGGCTGGAGGGACAGATGGTGGAGGCTGTTAGTGGAGCTCAGGGACAGATAGGATCTGAAGCCACAAAGGAGATCCAGAGATGTCGGCAGAGAAGAAGGTGAGAAGTGCTCCTGGCAGTTTCTCCATTCTTTCTGCCCTCCAGTCTTCTGCCAATGCCTCCCATTGGTTGAATCCAAGGAGTCGATTCCCTGTGATAATGCAGCAGAGTCTGAGACAAGAAGGGGTGGATCTGTGGGTCAGCAGGCCAAGATTGACACAGCCTGGTATCTGTTGAGCTGAGCACTTCTTATGTATAAAGTGAACTCCTAATGTGTCCGCCTCCCTCAGGCATGCAGAATCAAGCACTTCTTCATATATCACTTGGCAAATTGCATTAAATATGTTTCTCTCCTGAGATAGACTGAACTTCTTGGGGGCAGGGACTGTGTTATATGGTATTCCAAGTCCCTGGCACATAGTGGGTACCTTTTTAGGTTTTTAACATATTGGTTCAAAATTTACTGAAGTGCATTGTTTGGAAGATTTTTTAACAGAAAACTGTCTTGCATGTTTTTTTAAGAAATATGTTTGCGGCCACCAAATTATAAAGATAGAAGCCAATGCTTCTAAGTGGGTGGGAAGGTGAAGAACCTAGGAATGTAGTATCAGGAGCAAGAAGAATGAGTGGGGAATGGGAGGGCCTGGAGAAAGGGAATCAGGGTAGGAATTTTCTGGGGGAGTTCATTAGGGTCTGATAAATAAATGTGTAGACTAGTGCTATCTTCTCAGAATCCCTGTGGTTTGTCATTTTGGCCAAAACTAGGGAGACGTGGAAGGCTCTGAAAAGAACATCCACTGGCAACCAAAAATACTATACCTTGACTATAGAGAAATTGAAAATAAATCAGTTCCTGGTATGCCGTCAGCCTTGGGTCATTGACTTTTTTCTCCTAATATTTCTTAAATTTACTGTAATCTCATAGAATTTTAAATTCAGTTTAATTTTCCTGTTTTCTATGCCGAGTCCACTACTGTCCTGACTCATGATGGTTTATGATAACAGTAAATTTGCACCTAACATAGAGTAGGCATTCAATAAATATATGTTCACCAAATGAACAGCAAATGATTAGGATTCATAATTTAAAGCCTTCAGCTCTTTTTCATTGCATGAAATCATTGCAGAGATCTCTGATCTAAAACTGTACATTTCATGATCTGTATTATGTCCTAGAGTAGTATCCATTTACTGAGAGCTGCTCACTGTGGTCAGGCCTCATCTCTTTCCTTCATAGCTGCTACATAAGTTAGGTATTATTCCTAGTCATGATTAAACTTGCTGCTGCTTCCATTTAATGGCCAGACATCCAAAGAAGAGTACAACCTGGTCTTTGCTCTAGGAGAGCTCAAGACCTAGCACATGGGTCCATTTTAGTGGTATTAATCCTGTCTTTGAGGGTGCCTCTGCCAGGGGAACTTAGGGTGAGGAGGGCTTGCTATTGAGTGGGAGTGGGGGCCACATGAGACGTTCTAGGCCCAGCTCAGAGCTCCTTTGAAGACTCGGAGTCCTGAAACGGCCTGGCACTTTTGGATTTCTTCAGTTGCTGAGGGAAATGAGAATGCGGAGGTGGGAAGAATGGTCTCCTATAGGCAGCATGGTGCCAGGGGAAGGTTTTAAATAACATAATCCAATTCTGTTTTGTAAGCCAAGTAAACCTCCCTGGATTGTAATAATCCATGTGGCCCATAATGAAGGCCAGGGTGTAGGCAGTGACAGTGGTTACAGGCAGGAGAGGCCAGATTCCATTTAGGAGACATCTGTGGAGTAGAATCAATGGGATTTGGTGACCATGTTTTTGTTGGAGTGAGACTGGGGGAGGCCAGAATGATGACAAACCTTAACCTACAAAAGAATGCTTCTCCCTAATGTTCTCTTCCTTCCTCCCCCCACCCCCACCCCAACAAGTCCTTTTTTTAAATGACACGGAATTTAACCTTAAAATTGCAGAGATCTAACCTAACCAGGAAATCCGCAAGGGACAACCCGATTTTCTCCCAGAAGTGATTTTCATCTAAGTGGGAGAACAGTTTTAATACAATTGAAAAATCAGAATGCTTCTTACTTTCTGCCTTTTGGCTATGACTATTATTTAGAATTTTATTGTGAAAATAACTTGAAAATTGAGGAATAGGTACGTGGATTTTTTTCTGTCATTCTTCTTTGCTATGTTTGTTTTCTGAACCGACAGCCTTTCCAGATCTCTGGCACTGGAGTATGCAGCAGGTTTGAGCTCTGCCTCTCCATGTGTCAGGGTGCCAAGTGTGGATAGCTAAGGCACATTTAAAGTCAAATAATACTAGTGCTCGGTACTAGATTCATGTTTTGCCTATGCTAGCTTAACTTAATCCTCACAGCATTATATTATAAATAGCACAATAATATATTATTATTGTTATTTTTGAGAGGTGAGCAAACTGAGATTGAGAGAACTTAGGTAGTTTACGGCCATGCAGTGGGAACAGAACTGGAAAAATGCATATTCTTGCTCTTTCTTTCACTTGTGTAGTTTGGCATGGGGCCAACAGCAGGAATGCTGGTAGGTAAAGGGAGGATATCGATCAGTGCGTTCTGGAGGCAGAAACAACACAGTAGTTTGAACAGGAACAATAGTTTGAACAGGGAACAGGTTAATATTAAGACTTGTTAGCTATAACAAGGGGTTGGAGCAATGATGGATTGGCTAATAAGAAGTAAACAGAACTCTGTAGAATATAGAAATAATAGGTAATAGGGAGCAACACTATCCCTAGGGGCTCTAAGGAAGAGGCCACACCTTATACCCCTCCCAAAGCTGAGATCCAGATCTTGATCCAGACCTTGTTGGAGAGGACACAGCTGTGGCCCACTGTATGGCAGAGAAGTTATTGAAGTGCCACAGCAGTGGAACTCCCTGAAAATCCATCTTTTGGGGTGCTGAGGGAAGCTGTTCACAGAGAGATGTCTAACTGGAGGCACTCCACTACAAAACCGTTACACAACTGGTGCTGGAGAAGCTGTACATACTGCAGGAGAACCAGAAACACAACTCCTTCCCCCTGCACCGTCTGTCCCGCATCTTCTACTGATGAAACTTAACAACATCATGCTAACTAGCAACTGAAAAAAAATATTTAAGAGGCCCAGATCCATTTTTGCAATCAGGCAGTAAGGGGTGAATTTGTAGCCTAGAGGCGGTAAATTGATAATTGGCACAGGGAGAAAATAGCCCACTCTTCTTCTTAGAACCTTTGTTTTTCTTCATTGAACCAGGCGATTGCATATGATGTATATATATACTTAGATGATTTTTATTTTTTCCCCACTGGTACTTCATCATTTCCCTCAGACTTTTAACACTGTACGGTTTGATTACCTGTGTCATCCATATAGTGACTCATCACTAAGGGACTATAATTTTCTGTTTTATTGTTTGCCTCTTAAACCTTGGATAAAGACAATCAGGAATTGGAACCACAATTATGAAATGTCATCCAGCTAGATGACACTCCAGGCTTTTTGTTTAATGCCTATGAAGACATTTGGTACTGTCTAGAATTATAATTACGTAAGTGAAGTAATTTGATTTGGGATTTTATCTCTTAGGCTTTATAAATATTTGCCACAGGATTTCATAATGCATTATAGGGTTGTGGTTTTATTTGTCTGTGGTGGATTTTTTATTTACTTTTATTATAATTTTTTTTCTTTACTGCTTCCTTGTGAATTTGGAAGACTAGTTCTTCCAGAAGGCTTTTTAAAGATTTTCCCTCCAGGTTGTTTTCTACATTCCACAGCTTTGAACTGCTAGATTTCTTTGTGGCTTCTTGCTTCCTAACACCATGCAATGCATAATTTATCATTTTGTTAAGACACTAGAAAGGGAGAAATACTCTGTCTTGTCCTTCAACCCAAGTTGATACTTGATCTGTCTGTGTTGCTTTCTTCTTCTCTACTTCGTTTCTTATTTTGTTCTGTTTTTCTCTCCCTCAGAACTTGCCTAAAAAGTTTTTAACTCATTAAATATATTTTGGGAGGTTCAGATGTTAAGGCGTATAACTTCTTTAAATTTTCTGATTTTTTTAAAATTAGATTTTGTTGAAAAACAGAGCATAAAGAGAGAGAAGACAATTGTCCATAATCTTACATTCAGGTAACGTATGATAACATTGAAAATAAATCAAAACAGTGCGTGTACATGGTTGACATACAAATGGTATTAAAAGGTACAGAAAGAGAAAGAGAAGTAAAAGCCTCCCCTTAAATGTAATTTATTATTACATTTCTTGTGATTTCTTCCAGGAAAAAAATGTTTTTGGCACATGTCTGCATCTATCTGGCTCTCTGATTTTTACATTGTTTAATAAAGGGATTAAATTATACATAATTTTCTGTAGAGTTTTTTTAGTGTGTACTTTTCCTACTATATTTTTAGAGATCTTTCTGGTCAACATACACAAATCTGCCTTATTCACTTTAATGTGTATAGGATTTCATTATATGGATGTGCAGTAAATGAGTTCTCCTTTGCCTTATTTCTGGATATTTTAGCAATTGCCAGATATCCAGGGGAGGAGTTATGTTTAGCTATTGGAATTATTACAGTCTGCCTTTTTGTACTTTTGTATAAACATCTATATCTGTAGGTTAAATTCTTAATAGTGAGATTGCTAGGTTAGAGGATAAATGCATTTTAAACTTTGATAAACATTACCCAGCTATACTCTAGAAAGGTTATGCAGATTGATTTTCTTTTATTAGGGTTATATCTTTTCCACACCCCCACCAGCACTATAAATCACCAGGCTATATAGTATTTTTGCCAATCTGATAAGTTAAACATGTTATCTCTTTGTTTTCACTTGCTTATCTGTAATTACAGGTTTAGGATCTTTTCATAGGTTCATTGGCTTTTTGAATTTCTTGCTGTATATTTCCTGCTCGTGTGCTTTGCTTTGTACTTACTTCTTCCTCTTCCTCCTCCTTCTCTGTCTTTTTCTTCCTTTCCTTCCCCATAGGATTCTTGTCTTGATCATATTGACTCCTATAAGCTCATTTTGAATTAGGGAAATTAGTCCTATTCCGTATGTATTGCAAATATTTTTTCCCACATTATCACCAGTCTTTTGATGCTCGTTAAAAGCGTTGTTTTTATTTTGGTGTAAGGGGTATAAGACATGTTCTTTTTAAAAAGAAATGAAAGGAGGGTGGGAGTTGAGAAAAGTTGGCCATACTCTCTGCTGTTTTTAAGGCTGAGTAGTCATAGTTTGGGACAAAAGTTTATTCCCACTGATGCTAATATGTCTTATAGCCCAGGTGACCCCATACCATCTTATTGACACCAAGACTGCTCTGAAGGAGTCATAGGCGTTCGTGTCTTTTCCCTCTGTGTTTGGCTAGGCCCTCAGCAATTTATTGGGCCTCTTAAGAGCAGGTGAGCTTATGAACAGCCATGTCTATAAACATCAGAATTTAGCGACCTATTGAGCTCATTCCTGGTAGCCAGAGTCATGAGTAATGTTCACTTCCGTATCCGCAGCACCTAGAACGAGTGCCTGAAATGAAATACAATGTGTTGAATGAATGGATAGAGACAAGGAGGAGCAAGAAGTGCTGGAGGGAGCATGAGTAGGAATGGAGAACTCGAGCGAGGATTCACTTTGGAATGCTTTAGTCAGCTGGGTGTGTGCGTGCCTGACAGATGCACCCCTAGAATCCAGAACAGTTCCATTTCCTCTCTTTATAACCCCTATTCACTTAGTTTCTAGACAGCTGGGGTGAGTTCTAGGATAAGAGTATATTATATATCTCATGATAAATGTGTTAGAATGTTGAATGTGGAAACAGTACACTGGTGCCAAGTGTTATTTGGTTGAACTTCTTCTTTGTGTTCACATAATTGTCTGTCTAGACTGGCCAGTGAAAGACGATCATGTCTGTTGTCTTGCGAGTAGAGTGTTATTAAAACTATATAAAAATCCATTTAAAAGATCTGATTTTAAAATAGTGAATAGGGCCGGCCCCGTGGCTTGGTGGTTAAGTGCACGCACTCCGATGCTGGTGGCCTGGGTTCAGATCCCGGGCGCGCACCGAGGCACCACTTCTCCGTCCATCCTGAGGCCGAGTCCCACATACAGCAACTAGAAGGATGTGCAGCTATGACATACAACTATCTACTGGGGCTTTGGGGGGAAAAAATAAATAAATAAAATCTTAAAAAAAAAAAAATAAAATAGTGAATAGATCAAGAATAGATTTCTCTCCAAATTTATTCAAGGAGCAAACTTCTTTGAACATTTTAAATGATTCTGGTAAGCAAAAGTTGAGTAACAAACAGTTTGTTACTATATAAACTATGATTCAACCTAAATCCAAGGAAATAGTTGGCTAGTTCTTTATTTAATTAAATGTCTCTAGAGAAGATTTTAAGGATTTCCTGACCATTCAAATAATCTATATTTATATACTTATTCATATGTATGGAAGGCCTCTTAATGGTATCCTGTAAGAGACAATATTATGGTTTGACATACAGTGTTGCTCCCTGAAAAATCAATAAATTTTAATTTCCAGTAGGATTATAGCCTCTTTTTCGTGCCATCTGACCTGAGATGGAGATGTTTAATGGCTTTGTTTACTCTTCATAATTTTATGAAGGCGGTTGATTCAGTTAATTTGAATTTACTGAAATAAAAACCTACAGTAGGAAAATAGATTTATTTTAGAGAAAACTAATGCTAAGCTTTGACTTCTGTTACTGTTCAGTGGCGTTCAACGCAAAAACAATTGGACACCAGAGCATTGGAGAACCAGCCATTGTTTTGAATGATCATGGAGCTTATTAAGCTTATTAAGCATCTGTTTCAGTGCAGATTGATGAAATAATTGATGACTGATGTCGTTAATTTGTCTTTTGACCAGACAATTTTATTGTAGTTTGGTAATGACACTTTTCTTTTCTAAACAGTATATCAAAATAAAAGATAAATGGAGATGTTTAAAAATGTCTAATGCTATTCTGTCAGAAAAGCTCACAAATGATTTTAGCACAATAGTTTTGTACCACTTTGGTCTACCTTGCATCTTTAGCTTAAGCTTATAAATCAAGTTGACTAATTAAATAAGGCTGACAGAAATTCATTTGTAAATTTGTCTTTGATGTTTTATATACGGGAGGATAAGCAAATAAGACAATGAAATCTACTTTGAAAGATGAGTTTCTGAAAGCAGGAGTTTCTGTGATTTGTTCTACTCAGTCAGGACAGGTCTGTGGGTAAGAGCTTGGTGCCTTTTTGAAAACCAGTTGGCCTTGGAGAAACAAAGAAAATGAAAAGTAAAATGCTAATATCAAGTGTGATTGTTGTAAAAAATATATACTTTGTGAAAATTTCAGGAGCTTTTGCGGGAGATTTTTGGTTAAGTGGTCTAAATTTTTGGTAGTCTCTAGACCTTTTGGAGGAATGCTTTGCAATTGAAATAAAGAGTGTGAATCACTTGATAATGAAACTAGTGGGATATACAGTGTATGGGAAAGCAGAAGCTTTGGAAATGGGCGTTTCTGCATTTGCTTCTCGATGCTGCCACTCACAGATGGACCCGAGTAAGGAATATACTCTCTCTGAGCCCCAGTTTTCTGAATTTGTAAAAGTGGAGATTCAAATAGCTACCTCAAAGAGTTTTGAGAGAAATAGATGAAGTTTGTACATAGTAATCACTCAAATGCAAGTGTCCTTCCCTTAAGATAGGGTTTCTAGTATTGGGCACATACTATAGTTTAAAGTGCCTCTTACAACATAAGGTACGGGAAATGGGTCGGGATTAGAACTTGCTGTTGTTCAGGAAGGCAGAGATTTGCTGTGTTATTAGAATTTGATGATTAGCGATTTTTTCCCATTGCTGGCTCACGTGTCAGATAATTGACCCTGGTTTATATTGCACGTCTCAAGATGAGGCCACAAGTCCCACTGAGGTCAGTTATTAGGTATAAGTGTTTATATCAGAGCGTTTGTGTTTCAGGAGTCCTCGCCATTGATTTGGTCGCACAGGCTAATTATCGCCATCCTGAGGCAGCGCAGTTGCCTGGGTGGCAGCAGCATTATGAGTCGGTTACACCACATTGAGCCGAGGTGCTTGGGAGCATCCCGCCCAGGTATCCTCTGGCCTTGGTGTGGCCCACAGGGAGGTTGGTTACATCACTGTTGGTCATAAAACAGGCTTTGACAGCTGTCCAGACTTTGATTAGTGCCTGATGCATCCTGCTCAGATATGATATCGAACATACTTGAGGTGACAGAACAAACAGTCAGTGCCTGTGTATTTATACTGCTTTCTTTTTTCCCCGCAAAAATAAAGTTGCTGTTCATGTTTTTTTCTTGCTGTTAATGTATTGGTGTACGTGCTGTTGAGTTCTGAAAATACACGTGTGCTAGACACTGTTCTAAGTACCTTGTATATATAATATACTTAGTTAATCCTCGCAGCCTTTGGAGTAGGTGCTGTGATTATCCTAGATTTACAGGGGCAAAAAGCTGCAGCACAGAGTGGTTAATTAATTTGCTCAAGATCTCACAGCAAGTAAATAGAAGGGCCAGGATTTAAATCTGGGCCATCTCTTGACCACTATACTAACCTTCCTCTCTAGTAAGAAAGTATAGACAGTTAAAAAGAACATTAAAAACCGTGTAAATCCCATCTATCCAGTGACAACCATTCTCAGCCCTTTGGTGCACATACCTACAAATTCCTTCCATGATTTTGATGGAAATCCTCTCCCTCTCCCCATTTCTACTTCTAAGGGCTAAGCATTGTGAACAATTTGGTATTTATCTTTACAAATATACATGCAAATGCATGTACATACATGAATAATCCACGTTTCTCATATGTCCCACTATATACTATATTGCTATACTATATTGTTCTGCTAGGCACTTTTTCATGTATCCTGGACATAAGTCTATGTGTGTAGTATATAATCTAATATTTTTTTTTTTGGCTGAGGAAGATTCACCCTGAGCTAACATCTGTTGCCAATTGTCCTCTTTTTGCTTGAGGAAGATTCGCCCTGAGCTAACATCTGTGCCAGTCTTCCTCTACTTTGTATGTGGGTCGCCACCACAGCATGGCTGACGAGTGGTGTAGGTCCACGCCCGGGATCCGAACCTGGACTGCCAAAGCAGAGCACACCTAGCTTAACCACTAGGCCGTGGAGCCCGCCCCTAACATATTTTTTAATTGACTATTTAGTATGAACTGTACCACTTTCAGAGGATGGCGGTACCATCATTTTTTTCAATGTACCACTTTCTTTTTTTTTTTTTTTTTAATTTTATTTATTTATTTTTTCCCCCAAAGCCCCAGTAGATAGTTGTATGTCATAGCTGCACATCCTTCTAGTTGCTGTATGTGGGATGCGGCCTCAGCATGGCCAGAGAAGCGGTGCGTCGGTGCACGTCCGGGATCCGAACCCAGGCCGCCAGTAGCGGAGCACACGCACTTAACCGCTAAGCCACGGGGCCGGCCCGAATGTACCACTTTCATTGATGGATATTTAGATTGTTGCTACAATTTTCCTACATCATTTATAATAGCTGCATGTATTTTGTTGTATGAAAGTACTACGATTTAATCCTCTCTTTTGAAATTCAGGTTAATAGAAGGTACCAAGATGAACATTCTCAAAACTGAGGATTTGAGCACATCCTTACTTAGTTACTTCTGAGTCCCAATGACAATGCTAAGTCCAAATGATCACTGTGTCACTTTTTTTAAACAAACAGCTTTATTGAGGTATACTTTACATACCATAAAATTCACTTCTTTTAAGTGTACAATTCAGAGATGTTTAGTAAATTTACCGAATTATGCAACCAGCACTATAAACCTGTTTTAGAACATTTCCGTCACTCCAATAAGATCCCTCTTGCCCTGTTATAGTTAATCCCCATTCCCATTCCTAGCCCCAGGCAGCCACTACTCTACTTTCTGTCTCTACACATTTGCCTTTTCTGGACATTTCATATAACCTGTCACTTTTAAGAATTTGACATCCATGAGTAATCTTTCTTTTCTTATTCTTTTGAATAATTTGGCCTATATAAAGCTCCTGGCCAGAATTGTTTATTATATTAGGGCTCAGTACTGTCTTCAATAATAATAATATATATACATTTTTCTTCTGTTTCATAGAGACAAACTACCTCTATAGTTGTGAGGCTTCCTCAGTAATACTTGTTGTACAAAAGTGAACTGTTGGATGGTTTTCAGCATGTTTAGTTAATTTCTTCATGCTTTTATTGATAGTAATTGGGATTCTTGGCTTAGTTTGATTGAGAATGAATATGCGCTTGTTTCACAGAAGACATGCTACCAAAACATAGCAAGGATTTACCAGAATCTCACCTTTGAGAAGTGATACCAAAAGTTCTCAGTAATGGTATCCCAAACCTGTTTTGGATACTAAGTGTAGCTTCAAATTGCTTAGAAAAGTTCTGCGGTTCATTTGGACTGAACAACTCTGTAGTGTTAAAATAATTAAAATTTTTAAAAAGTTAAAATTATTTTATGATAATTTAAAAATTTAGGATGATTTCATTTCAGTTTTTAATATTTTAATATCTAATAGTTCCTGCAAGTATTTTAGTGTTTTACCATTTATTCACAGAAATACAGAAAACAACTTGCTATTTGCCAAGATAACTGTATCAGCTAGCATACTGTGGTGCTATTTTTAATAGTATATATAGTTCATGGGGCCATTTGGTAAAACTAGAGGCTCATAAAATGAAGCCCAGAATGACAGGCCTAGGAAGTTTAGTTTCATAAGACCAGAACTATTTCAGGGACTGTTTTGGAGAGGAACTGTGACTTAGATCTGTCTGCTAAATTTAGTTGGTCAGCTTGCCGGGTCTCTCCTCTCAGTTTCTGTTGATAATAGAGGATGGGAGTGTGTTTGGGTTTGTTTTTTTTGTAGGGGTGGGGTGGGGAGATGGTGTGTGTGTATGTGTGTGTGTGTGAGTGAGTGCGCGCACGCGCGCACATTGGAAAAGGGCATCCACCTTTAAAACATCTATTTATTTATGTATTTATGTTTGTATATATGTATGTGTGTATTTATAGGAAGACTAGCCCTGAGCTAACATCCGTTACCAATGCTCCTCTTTTTGCTGAGGAAGATTGGCCCTGGCCTAACATCTGTGCCCATCTTCCTCTGCTTTATATGGGATGCCGCCACAGCATCGCTTGATGAGCAATGCGTCGTCCGCTACAGGGATCCGAACCTGTGAACCCCGGGCTGCAGAAGCAGAGTGCGTGAACTTAACTGCTATGCCACTGGGCTGGCCCCAAAACATCTATTTATTTTTATAGCCTTTTATTGATTATAAAAATAATAAGTGTTCATTATAATAAAGTTTGAACTATGAGAAGATGTGAGAACCGTTAAGTCACCAGGGGTAACTGTCCTCAGTTTGATATGTAGACCTAAATTCTTATTTTGTGAGCATATCTATCTATGTATAGTATAGATATTATAAAACCGTGATCATGCCATACATATACTGAAAAGAAACTTGCTTAAAATTGTAAATATAGAATATCATATGCATTTTTAATATTGTTGAACGTTTTCCAAGAGGAGAATTTATAATTGTGTGGAATTGCTTATAAGAGTACTGATTCATGTAGTCGTGCTGTACCTGTGGACTCTTCATTCCCCTGAGATTGACTGGTGCCAGCTGAAACGGACAGGTCATAAGTCAATTAAGTATAATTCTAATTCTTGATTCCCAAGCTTACTACCATGTAAAAGTTACCTAATATGTGTATATGTGTGTGTCCGTATGTAATCTAACACTCTAATTTTATCTGATAGTTTCAAGCTCAGTAGTATTAAGCGAATTAAAAAGAGGAATAAAAAGAAGCCGCGCCTTCTACCCTGTGTTTTACAGCTGGCCAGCGGGGATACCCAGTGCACCACTTTCTTCTCTATCAGACTGTTCTGCAGAGATGCTAATGTTTAGCCAGCTGACTGGTTACAATTTCATCTTTCCTGAACCGCCCCATGTTCCTTTCCACACTATAGTTAAACCCCTGAATGGTAAAAGGTGGGGAAGACAAGGAGTAAAGACTGACACGCTCTCCCAGGCCTCCAGAGCCGCCCACAGAACCTGCCTGATCCACAGCAGGGAGACTGCGCATGATTCTCCTCAACTCATTTGCTGAGTATAGTTGGCCTTTTAATTTTTTTTGCTTTTTTTTTTATTGTGGTAAATGTACATAATATAAAATTCGCCATTTTAACCATTTTTCAGTGCATAATTTGGTGGTATTAAGAATATTCATATTGTACAACCATCACCACTATTCACTATCCATCTCCAGAACTTTTTCATCGTCCCAAACTGAAGCTCTTTTAAGTTGTCTTTTAAACATTAAGATTCAGAACAAAAATGGATCCTGAGAGCCAAAGCAATTTGATCTAAAGTAAACTGAAAATAGTGGTAGAGGAACCTCACAAAAGGATTTTTTCCCATTGTACCTTCTTTCTCCATTCACAATTACTTTTTTCGTTCAAGACAAAAGATTCTGTGGTCACAGGCAGCACCACAGTTTTGCATAGATGGTGCTCCCGAAGTTCACTTCAGTGCTCTCGTTTGCACCTCAGAACATTTTCCCAGAATGATGTTTTCAAAACACTGTTCTCAAACTGTTTCACATACCGTGGGAATCAGACAACAATACACAGTTAAGTATTTGTTTTAATGTTTATTAGTTTAAAAAAATAGTACTTTAAACATCTCCTTTCACAGATATTGTGGTCTAGGACAAGACTGTTTTTTTTAAAAAGAGTCTTAACACTATTAAGTAAATAATAGTACAGGTGGTATACGGAGGTGGCGAATTGGGGTACAAATAAATACTGTTTGGGAAACAGGTTCTGAATGGTCTTTGAGTAGGCCGCAGCTCATTCCATTGCAGCCTCTGGCAGCGGGATGAAGCCAGGTAGGCAGTGACATGGAGATTTCTCTACTGATTCTGCCAGTGGGCTGGCGAGGAACACGAGGGCCTGGAGAAACTGAGAAAGCCATGCCTCTTTCTAGACTGCATTCCCAGGGACATGCTCCAGACCTAGGTAGCCCCATTGCTGTGGTTATGTTCTTCTGCTGGTCATGTTTTTATTGCTTGCAACATCAGACAGGAGAGAGGATAAAAAAAGTCTGCATTCTAAAAGTCCGTTCTTTCTTTCTTTAAATCCTAAATAGAAAGAGAAGGGTTTACTTTGGTGACCATGGTAGGTCTTGGTTGGTGGGTCTTTCTGAGGAATGCTGTGGCTCTGTAGGTCGGGCTGTGGGCGTGTTATCACTTAAGCAAGCATTAGGATTCTGGATGCGTGAAGGAGCTCAGACTAGGGATAGCAGCACCTGCAAGGGGCTTAGGAAGGGAGAGGAGCTGATATGCAGGTCCTCCTTCCCTTCTGTTTTTCTTTACTTTAGTTTTTACTGGAACTGCCACTGCCAGCATTGTTCGGGCAGGTCCCAAGGAACATGGGTTTCCAAAGAGGGAGGGGAGTGGGAATCCCAAGAAGATAGGGCTGCAAGAGAAGGTGAATTCCATGACTGCCTGGCTTGGGCAGCTGTTCCCAGCTGGCCATTTATATTTAAAAGACACGTGTAACTCTGGACTTGAGCATTCTTTGGTAATCTTTCTTCTCTTCCTTTTTCTTCTTCTCTCTCTCCTTTTCCTCTTGCTCTCTCTCTAATCTTTATTTTTTTTAAAAGCACAGCATATATGTAACTATTGCATTTAAATCATGTATAAACAAGTGAAATTCCCTCACCTTCTCCAATTCTGCATCCCTCTTCCCCCATAGCCTATGTGCTGTGTATACTTCTAGACTTTTTATGCTTATGTATACATGTGCACATATATACAGTGAAATATATACTTTTTTTTTGGTGAGAAAAATTAACCCTGAGCTAACATCCATTTCTAATCTTCCTCTTTTTACTGAGGAAGATTGGCCCTGAGCTAACATCTTTGCCCATTTTCCTCTATTTTATGTGTGTGACGCCTGCCACAGCGTTGCTTGGTAAGCGGTGCGTAGGTCCGCGCCTGGGATCCGAACTTGTGAACCCTGGGCCGCCTAAGCGGAGTGCGCGAACTTAACCACTACACCACCAGGCCGATGCCTGAAATATATACATTTTAAAATAAAAATAATATATATTTCTGTATCACAGACATGTTGGTGTATACAGAAACACCTCATTCTTTCAAGTGATTGCAAGGTGTTTTGTTGTGAGGAAATACCAAATTTATTCATCCAAACCACACTGAAGGATGTTTAGATATTTTTGGAAATTCTGTTGTATAATCAGGGCTGCTGTGAACATTTTTGAACATATATCTTGACTCGTTAATATTTCTGTAAGCAAGAATCTTAGAAATGGAATTTCTGGGACATAAAGTATGTTATATATGTTAATAAATAATGTCGCATTGCCTTACATAAAAGTTAGGACAGTCTTAACTAATTTTTATCAAATTGTTTCTGCCAGTATCGAATCTTAGCATATATTATTTGTACTTATCTCCTACTCCACACTTTTGGTATGTTTTATTCTGTATATCCTACCTTAGCATGTTCTCGATGCTACCCTACCTAGATGATGAATTACTCGTTGTCAGGGATACATAATGCTTTAATAGTAGGTGCTCAATACAATAATGAGTTTCAGAAACAAAAATCCTCCCTAATCATCTGGAAATAATAAAGTAACTCCAAGTTCAGTGCTTTATTCTGCCATTCTTGTGGATGCTGGTTTGATGTTCTTTAATGATGGATAATAGCTATCAGGTGGGAACTGAGGTATTAATTGATATTTAAGAGTAAGTGCTCATATTTGCTAGACATTAGTAATGATTAATTCCGCTTATTCATTCATTCATTCATTCAATAAGTGTTTGTTAAGAGCCTATTCTGTGCTAGATGCTGCAGTAGTCCACTGAAAGTTTTAGGTCCGAGTATATTTTCATGCAAGTGTGTAGTACTTCTGAGTGAAAGTTGCCAGTTAGTACAGGAATACTTCTTTGAGTGGATCTTGTGCCTGATGGGATTGGCTCTGATAGATTGTATGGGGGGAAGGAGAGAACGCCAGCTAAGCGTCTTTGCTGGAGCAAATGGTAGGATGGACTTGCAATTTGCTAAACTGAAGAAGGCATGCAGGAGGAGTAGGTTTAGAGGAGAAGAGCAGGAATTTGGTTTTTGGACATTTTAACCTAGTTAGAGAGGAACCGTGGTGTGTGCATCACTCAGAATGCCCCAGACAGTGTAGGTGCTTAATAAATGTTTGGAGTTATTTTGATTCAGTGATTTGGCTTTTATAAATATGTATAATTTTCAGTCCTTAGCTCTTAGTGCTGGTTCTGTTTATACCAAAAAGAAAAGCTCGTTAGGATTATAAATAGAGGATAAATTTGAGCTATGTCTTCAGTGAAATTCATGTGCCCATGGCTTTACCAGAGTGCTTTGATAATCTGTTCCCTGAATGCTGATCATCAAGTTCCTTCAGTGAACAGGATCTCTCTATAATATAGACTTAGCTCTATATAAGCAGAACTTATTTTAGATTATGAGGGTCTTTTATTGTGTGTGTAGCTTGATTCCTCTAGCATAGGTGTGGAACATGATCAAGATATGGAATAGACACCCATGGGACTGCCACTGTTATTTTATGATAAGAATGTAGTTTTCAGAAATAATTTGGATAACCATTTTTGACATTTTTAGGTGCTAAATTTTACCCCTCTTATTGAGAGATTCATTTCCCCCAGATGAAGTACATAATTGCTGTTCTTAGTCTTTTTTCCAGTTTTGATCTTCGTGACTGGTGTTTTGTTCTTGTACAAATTAAATTCCCTATTTTCCCTTGCTCCTGTTTCTCTTTTATACTGAAATAATCTGTGACATTTGAAAGTTAAATTGTTTGATGTCACAGTCTACATCTTTAGATCACTTGACAAGATTTTGAAGTGCTTTTAATGAGCTATGCCACCTCCCCAGGTTATGATAACAGGATGTTCTTATTGCTGGCGAAACTGACATTTCCTCAAATGGTTGAGGTGTTAATGCATACAGAATTTTGAAAAAATGAGCATTACCTGATCTGGGCATATAAAGCAACTCAGGACAGGGACACCTGAGTTCTGTTTTAGTGGCCAGGACCTATTAGGTAATGAACAGTTAGGGACATGTCATCTTGGTACTGTGTTGTTCAGGTGTGCCTGTATTCTTTTATTCTAACCAGTGTCTCAACTGCTGCTACTGATTAATGAACGACTCATCTATAAAGGATCTAGAAGTTATCATACCTTCAAAAGCTGTTGGGAAACATCTGTAAGGTCCCATATTTAGGCTGTATTTCCCACTGTGATATAAAAATCTGGTAAAACATACCCACTGAGAAGGATTTTGGTAACTTTGAAAAGCATCAGGGCTTAATTTTAAGTGGAAGATGGCTGTGTATACAATTTGTAAAAAAAAAAAAAAAAATCTTCAAGTATTTTTATTTTAATTCATCATTGTGTAAATATGAAATTGTAAATTTTGTTAGAATACTTTTGGTTTTTATATTATAGCATTGACTCTGGATTGTCTCTTTGCTTATAGCAAAGAATAAAAATTGAGGAACCTCTCTGAACCTTCTCTTTAGGTATAAAAATTGGATGGCTGATTCCTTTTATATGTTTAAGAAAACAAGTTTTTACAGAGCCCAAGAGGGCTCAGTGTTGTTTCCTTCTCCTACTAAAGTAATTCTAAAAGGAAGAAATGATGTGGTTAAAGGAAGTATGTTTTACCATCGGAAAATTCTAGCTGTATTTCTTTTTAAGAGATTACTTGTTTTAAAAAACAAGAAAAAGTTTTCTTTTGATGAAATAGTTTATGGATTTTTTTTAATAGATGGTAGAAAGTGAGTTTTAAAGAGGATAATCTGGTCTCACATTGTGAAGAATCTGTAATTAAGACCTATGTTCTTATAATCAACTATATTTGACTTGCTTCTTTCTCTAGTATTTATTTTTTCATTCATGAAGAGATATTTATATTGAGTGCCTAATATGTGCCAGGCACTGTGCTAGCTCCTGAGGATACAATTATGAAAAACACAACAAAGGACCTTCCCTCATGGAGCTTCCATTTCTGGTAGGGCAGAAAAACACTCAACAAGTAAGATGATGTAGACAAGAGGACGATCAGAGAAGGCTTGGCTGAAGAGATGACATAGGAGTGGAGGCCTGAAAGTTGAGTGGAAGCCAGTAGTGAAGAGTAGGGTGAAAGTGGTCCAGGAAGCGGTAACAGCGTGTTTAAAGGCCCTGAAGCGATTAGAAACTAAAAGTAGACTAGGGTAATTGAAGTGTCACGTGCAGTGGTGTATGTCGTGTGCACTGGGCCATGCAAAGGTGAGGGGGTGGGGGACGTGTGTAAGCTATGTAACGAGTGTGGATTTTCCTCTAAGTGGAAGCATTGCAGGATTTCAAAGATGGGAATCACACCATTGAAGAGGTTCTCTTCGCTGCCTTGTGGAGAATGCAGCTGGGGTTTGGATGGGATGGTAAGCACGGGAACAGCATTGAGGAGCCTGTGGCAGTAATTCAAAAGAAATATAGTGTTGGCTGAACCATGGTGGTTGCGTGGAAGGGAAGTAAGTGGATTCATGGTATACTTCAGAGGTGGAATTAGCAGAACTTGGACCCTTGTTGACGCTGGTTCTTTTTAATTATGGTTCTTTTTCATCTTTGCCAACTCAATAGCTGAAGAATGTCATTTTACTGTTGTTTTAATTTTTCTTTTACTTTTTTAACTAGTGAGATTGAATTTTTTCCTCCACATTTGTTGGTTGTGTGTATGTGTGTGTAATTGAGCTATTTGTAATCTTTGTTTAAATTCTTTTTCTTAACTGATTTTTGAGAGCTCTTCGTATTTGCAATCTGTGACATTAAAAAAAAACTTTATCCTGTGATATCATTTGTCTTTTAATTTCATTTACGGAGTATTTTGACTGTAAAAAAACTAAGTGTTTATGGTTTTTTGTTTAAAGGTATGGTTTATACCCTTGGTGTCACATGCATGTTAGTGCTATAGACTTCATAAATGCATGTGAACTTGAGACAACACTTTATATATGACTCATTTTGAACTTATTTCCGTATAACACAATACAGTGATATATGTTCAAGGCTCTTTTTTTTTTTTTGTGAGGCAGATCAGCCCTGAGCTAACATCCATGCTAATCCTCCTCTTTTTGCTGAGGAAGACCGGCTCTGAGCTAACATCTATTGCCAATCCTCCTCCCTTTTTTCCCCAAAGCCCCAGTAGATAGTTGTATGTCATAGTTGCGTCTGTGTGTGGGACGCGGCCTCAGCATGGCCCAAGAAGCGGTGCGTTGGTGCGCGCCCGGGATCCGAATCCGGGCCGCCAGTAGCGGTGCGCGCGCACTTAACCACTAAGCCACGGGGCCGGCCCCTTCAAGGCTCTTTAAGGGTAAAGAACTTATTTCACCCAATGCGAAATAGCCTTAGCTGTGCTTGTTCAAATCTGTTACGTATTTTTTATAGTTTTATCATGCCTTTTGTTAACTAATTTTACAGCTTATGCAATTTTACATAATATCTTTACTGTCATCATTGATTTGTTGCATTAAGTTATAGTTATGGAAGCCAGAGAATAAAGCTTATTAAATTTTTATATAAAGCAAGAATAAATAGAGCAATTGTCTTAGGGTTAGTCTGTCTGGTAAACTGTGTGCTCTTTAATTGTAGGCTTTTGTACTTCTTTGAGGTCCTACATCCTCAACATGGTCTTGTTTAGGTGAGATTGCACAATCGCTCACATATGCAGTATGTTTGCCTGGAAAACTCTGGAAATAGCCATGTTGCTAATTGTAGAGTCACTAAATGCACATTAGACTCACATGGGTGTAGGAGACGGGGCATCAATTGATGGCTTAGAAAACAGAGGTTCTAGTTCTGGCAATTCTGTTACCTAGTTGTGTTGCTTAGGCTCAGGATCTCTATTGGAAGATGTCTCCAGAATCTTTGATAGCTTGGGAAAGGTGCTGGGATAAGTATGTAATTTCATAGACTTTCTGCTGCCCCCTGGTGGTCTTCTACCTTGGTCTAAAGTTAGAGCTGTAGTCCCTTTACAACCTGAGCCTGTGCTTCAGTGCTGACCAACCTGATGGGTAAGGATCATCCGTTCTAGGCAGCTGAGCTTTGGTGCTATTAATCATCGGTCAGTTGATAAAGAAGCTCAGTGAAGATGGGCCCCAGAAGTTTGGGAAATTATCAAATAGTTAGAAACAAGAAGTCACCATCAGTGGTGACTAAAAAGTTGATGAATTGACGGATATTTTTAAGAATGAGCATAATTACTGTCAGAAAAAAAATGCTTAATGCATCTTTTTTGAGTGTGGAGATAAAGGTGGAGGAGACCTATACTCACTTTCTTTGAAATCCTTGAATCTCTTTACCTCTGGGAGACCAGGAAAAGGGATCCAGAGACGGACACGGGAGGAGCTGTTGATGGGAGAACAGAACGTGGTAGGAACATGGACAGTGCCTTCACGGCAAGAACCACCCAAAGGATGCACATTTAAGTGTCATCAATTTAGAATTTACCACTTTGGATGGGCTACTCTCTGGTCTGAAAATAGTTTGAACTCATCTAGGAATCAAAGTTAAGTGTTAGAAATTTAATTTGGTAGATAGACTTGAGCTTGATTTCTCCTATCTGGGCCTATGAGTTGTTGCTAATTTTGAAACAGCGTTAGCCCTCAGGGTTATGTTCCTTAAATTAGCTTTCGTTTTACCTCAGTGAGTTGAATTCATTTTTATAAGTGTAGGTTTAGAAGAGATTTGGTAGACTTTTTCTCACTGAAATGGAAAAGCTTTGGTTGCCCAGTTACTGAGTATTTCTAATCTCAGCAGACTATAAAAACTTACTTCACTGTAGATAAGATTTTTTATTTTATATTAATCAAGAAATTGTGTTCCTTCCTTTCAGCCTGCTAACAACACTAGGCCAGTCCCCAGTTTAAAAACCAAAGGTATACTTTAAATTAATTGTGTTTTACTGTTATATGTGGTGATTAGGGCCCCAGTCAGTCTTCCCGAGTCCATAGATTATTCAAAGTAGACATGCTTCTGAGTAAAATCATCAGCACACATCTAACTAAGAATTTTTACCTACTTCTGGGTAGCAGAAGCGTTCTGGGAGAGAAGTAGTTTAAAAACTGAAATATTAAATCTTTTAGGACATTTTGGTAGTGTATGAAACAAGGGAAAAATATATTTGAAATCTGAACTGCCTTAGGAAATCTGAGGGAAATGGTTACTATATGTAAATTGTATCTAAATTTTATGGTACTATTATTCTCATCATTTACAGTAGTCCCCCCTTATCTGTGGTTTCGCTTTCCACTGTTTCAGTTACGCACAGTCAACCGCGGTTGAAAATATTAAATGAAAAATTCCAAAAGTATATAATTCATAATTTTTAAATTGTGTGCCGTTCTAAGTTGTGTGATGAAATCTCATACCGTCCCATTTCTTCCTGCTCAGGGTGTGAATCATTGTATCCACACTGTATAGCTACCTGCCTGTCAGTCACTTAGTAGCCATCTTAGTTATCAGATCGATTGTAGCCATCGATCGAAGTCCTTGTGTGGAAGTAACCCTTATTTTACTTAATAATGGCCTCAAAGCACAAGAGTAGCGATGCTTGGCAATTCGGATATGCCAAAGAGGAGCCTTAAAGTGCTTCCTTTAAGTGAAAAGGTGAAAATTCTTAACTTAAAAAAGGAAAAAAAAATTGTGTGCTGAGGTTGCTAAGATCTACAGTAAGAACAAATCTTCTATCCATAAAATTGTGAAGAAGAAAAAAGAAATTGATGCTAGTTTTGCTGTCGCACCTCAGACTGCGTAAGTTATGGCCACAGTGCGTGATAAGTGCTTGGTTAAGATGGAAAAGGCATTAAATGTGTGGATAGAAGACATGAACAGAAAACGTGTTTCAATTGATGGCAACGTGTTGGGCCAGAAAGCGCTGAGCTTGTACGAAGACTTCAGCAAGGGATCCCCTGAAGTGAGTGACACCAAGCCATTTACTGCAAGTGAGGGATGGGTACACAGATTCAGAAATAGGTTTGGACTGAAAGAGAGACCACATTCACTTAACTTTTATTATAGTATATTGTTATAATTGTTCTATTATTAGTTATTGTTGTTAATCTCTTACTGTGCCTGAGTTGTAAGCTTTATCATAGATATGTATGTATAGGAAAAAACCATAATATATATAGGGTTTGGTACTATCCGTGGTTTCAGGCATCCACTGGGAGTCTTGGAACTTAACCCCAGTGAATACCGGGGGACTACTATAAAAAATAACAAAGAGGCACCATTGCCTATTACAATAGTGTGACTGAAAATACAATAAAAATTCTACTTTTGGTTACTGTAGGGAGGGAAAAAATTTTTTTCCTGTACCCATCATAGGTTCTCTGGCTGGCAAAAGACAGATTAACAAGAGAACAACAAGTTTATTAATATGTATGGCACATACACATTATGGGAACACTTATTAATGAGTAACTCAAAGGGATGGTAAGAATTTGGGCTTATACACAATCTTAACAAAAGAACTATACATTTTTAGAGAAGTGACAGGACAAAGGACTAGGACTTGGAGCTTCTAGGGGCAGCAAATCTGAGAAGGCAAATGTATGGGGAAACTAATGATAGATAAGGGCTAGTTTTAGCAAGATTTGTTATGTAGATTCCTCTGGTGCCATCTTTGAGCTGATAAGGATCTAAAGTTGTCTCCAGTGATTAACTTCTGTCTTTTCTGGTAGAGAAGGGAGGGGAAATACTCTTAGAAATTTATGTCCTGCTTTTAAGCAAATGGGGGGAGGAGGAAAGCTTTTCTTGGATCTGCTTCTTCTCACTTCCCTTAAGCTCAAAATAATCCTTATGCCAAAGTGGTATGTTCTGCTGTCCTTCCACACCAAGAACACTGTCTTTGTGCTTTAAGTCTCCAGGGGTTTTTCTGGCCAGAGACAGAAATACAACTAAGGAAGGATGGAGATTGGAAGCTGTAATTGGGGTAAGATGGAGGAAAATACAGCCAGGATGATGAAAAGCAGGATGGGGCTAGAGCATTCTTCAAGATCTCTTTTTCTTTTAAAATAATTAATTGATATGGAATAATAATAACAGAAACATATTTTATATTTTCAGCCATTGTTCTTAGACACTTGATGAAGTCTTTCAGTCTGACCATTCATGTCCCCTTGAGTTCTGAGAAATTTTCTTTGATTGTAGCTTTCCT
This sequence comes from Ceratotherium simum simum, assembly GCF_057802395.1. Taxonomy (NCBI): domain Eukaryota; kingdom Metazoa; phylum Chordata; class Mammalia; order Perissodactyla; family Rhinocerotidae; genus Ceratotherium; species Ceratotherium simum. Next base: position 48,529,439 of record NC_141905.1, on the reverse strand, counting down.
GTTTTTTTCCTGGGTTCTTTCTTGAGCTTCTGCTATTCACATATTGAACTTTCTAGATTACTTTTTGATGTTCTTAACTTTCCTCTCAATATTGTATCTTTCTGTTTTATTCTACTTTCTGAGAGATTTTTTCCAACTTTATTTCCTGGTGGTTCTATTGAAGTTTTCATATATAACATGGATTTCCAAGAGCTTTCTTTTTAAAATTCTCTGAATGTTTTTTTCCTATCATTTTATTCTTGTTCGATATCTCTGAGAGTGTTAATAATAGTTTTTCTTAACATTATCATTTCCCTAATTAGTCTGTTTCTTCCAAGTTCTTCTTTGTTAGTTTTTGTTTTGATCTCTGGCTGTCAGACTTATTAGAATTTCTTTAAACATCTGTTGATTTTCAGCCATCCATTCACATGTTAAAGGAAGCACTAAAAATGCAGTTTGGATGTGCTTTGCATAAGTAGAGCTTGTTTAATATGGATCTTAGGGCTAGATGATCAGTGTTCTTAGGTCTTTTCTCGTAAATGGCTGGGATTCCCAGAAAAAATTTATCTGGTTGGCTGCCTGGAAGTTTTCATCCTGGCTATCAGTATTCTGTGTGTCTAATGAGGTAAAGGGTGAGGGCAGATCCAACTTAGCATCTGTTTGCAACTTTTACTGAATCTCTTGTTTTTAGTACAGTGCCCCTGCTGTCAACTGTGTTGGTGTCCTCTGTTCTAGAGACTCTCCATTTCCCTTTTTCCAGAGAATAAACTTCCAGTCTTCTCTGGTGTGGGGGAGAGAGAGTTGTTCAGTTGTGCAAAGCGAGTCGAGGGGTAACTTCTTAAAGGAGCTTTCAACCAGTCCTTCTGTTTTTAGCTGCATTTTCACCCTTATTTTGCAAGGTACCTCTGCCACCAATTCCTCGTCCTTTTAAGGTTTCTGTTACGTAAATCAGATTGCTTCTCATCTTTCCTCTTTGCTGGCTCAGGGTTCTGTTTTCTTAAGTGGGCTAAGTCAGTTACCAATAGTCCATCTGCTTCCCAACTTCCTAAATTGTGTTGCTGTTGTCTCTTCTTCTGTTCTGTTTTTGCCGTTTTTTTTTTTTTTTTAAATCCTTGCACTATCATTTCAAGGGACTTTTAAGAGGCATTGGAAACTAATGCATATGTTTGGCTAGACATCTTTTTTGAAATCTGATTCGTATTTTGATTGACTGGATTCAGTGTTCTATTCCCTTTTCTCCCCGCAAAAAGAATATATGGTGGCTGGATTGCTTGAGTTTTTGAGGTTGGAAAGAAACCTATCAATTGCCTTGAAACTTATATACTTTATATTTTTGCTGATTTCTCTTCCTCAGAGAACCTGGGATTTTCCTGTATCTTCTTTAAACACACCTGTTTGGTTTTTTTTAAATCATCTCTTTTTCTTTCATTATGGTTTCAATTCTTTCTTTTACCTCTTTAGTATACTCATTTCATACCCTCTTTAACCTTGAAGTTTAAACTTTCAAGTTGATGGTTTGGTAAACTTCCTGTTTGTCACACCTGCCAAATCTCCCTCATTGTGGATTATTTCCTCATGTGATTTATAATTTTCAATTGTTTTATTTATCCTCAGCAGAGATTACTTTTTCCTTGGGAATCCTGTGACCTCTTGCTTGTTGAAGAGTCTCTAAGGGATCCTTTTGTATTTACTTCTCTTTGGTATTTGCATTAATTTATTGGCCTGGAAATCCTACCCCATGTAGGTAATATAAATTTGGAGTCTGCATTATTGTGTGCTAATTTCACAGGTCCAATTTTTTCTCATCTCAGAGGGATCCTTGCTTTATTCAGGGATCTTAGTTCTAGTTCCCTACCTGCGTCTGGCCTCAGCCCATGTCCCCTGCCCACGCCTGGATCTTAAAACCCCAGCCCCTGGCTGCTAGGATCCAAGGCTGGTGTCCTTCTGGGCTATATGTGTTAGCTTGTATCTTTTCTACTCTGGCTTGAGATTCCTCTTTTTTTTTTTTTTTCTTTTAATTGATGTCATAATAGTTTATAATATTGTGAACTTTTAGTTGTACATTATTGTTTGTCAGTCACCATATAAATGCCTCCCTTCACCTATTATGCCCACCGCCCATCCCCCTTCCCCCTGGTAACCACCAAACTGTTCTCTCTGTCCATGTGTTAGTTTACCTTCCACATATGAGTGAAATCATGCAGTGTTTGTCTTTGTCTGTCTGGCTTATTTCGCTTAACCTAATACCCTCCAAGTCCATCCATGTTATTGCAAATGGGAGGATTTTTTCTTTTATTATGGCTGAGTAGTATTCCATTGTGTATATATATATACCACATCTTCTTTATCCAGTCATCAGTTGGGGGACACTTAGGTTGCTTCCACTTCGATGTTGCAACGAACATAGGGCTGCATAAACCTCTTTAGATTGTTGATTTCAGGTTCTTTGGATAGATACCCAGTAGTGGGATAGCCAGATCTTCAGGTATTTCTATTTTCAATTTTTTGAGGGAAATTCCTCTTCTTTTAATACATGGGAATGTACCTTTCTTAATTTTGAAACGGATTGTAGTATTAAAATTTTAGCAGTTGAATTTATGTAGATTTTTATATGCTTGACATACAAAGGTAATATACATCACTGAGTCCATGTTGTGGAATCAGAAGCCCTCCCCTTTGCATTCTCATACATTCATATGTTCGAAAAACATCTATTAAGTGTATACTTCTTGAGAGATTACAACACAAATGAGGCTGGGCTTTCTGAAGGTGGTAATCCTAAAAGAACAAAAATATATGGTGAGAAGGATATTCTAGGCGGAAAGAACAACTTGGAAGGTATGCAATGAATGGCGTGTGAGGGGAACTACTACACAGTTGAGTATGGTTGTAACACAGGCCCAGTGCTTGTAGGGAAAGGCTGACAGTTAAAGGTAAAGGAAGAATTTGTATCGGGGGAGGACAGCCTTGATTCTAAGCTAAGGAGTCTGAACATTGTCCATAGAGCTGGGAGCCACCAGAAGTCTTAAGCATCAAGTGAGGAGATCAAATTATCTATTAGAAAGACTCATCTGATAGCAGTGTGGAGGTGGTTTGCAGTTGAATCAGACTGGAAGCAAAAACTAAAGCAGAAGCAAATGAGGATAAGAGAAGGGGAGCAGATTTGAGAGCGCTTTCAAGGTAGACCCTCCAGGAATTAGTGGCCAGTTAGATATAGTGGGTGAGGGAGTAAGTGAAGTCACAAAGTGACAATCCCGTGGGCAGATTCAGTTTGCATGTTTTTTATTTTTGCCATTTAAAAAATTAAATTTGAACTGCACTGGGTGTGGCTTGCTCTATCCTGTTTGCCACAGTCCTTACCATTCCCTATTCTCTGTGACCTCGCTGGACTTTACTTGCCTGGTCCCTGAAGGCATCTGAAGTTGAGAGCCTGATGGAATGACTTCCCTAGACAGCCTTTTTTGTTATGGCCACTTATCCTGGGGGTGTGAGGAAAATCAGAGGTGAGGCAGGACTACAGAGTGGTGGGGCAGGGTGACCTCATTCATCTCCTTCGATGCTGGCTCTGCCACCATCCCTAGCCTCCCGTTGCCACTCCCACCCCCATCCCCAATCTCTTGACTGACCACTATTAGATTTTCTGCAGGAAAGAGAGGAGAAAGAGGAAGGATCTGGACTTTTTCTCCCACAGATGCCTTGAAAAGCTCTTGATAAAATGCATGTACTAAATTCTATGTCAGATTTCTAATCCTTATTGCAGCCCTACAGGAAGGCAGGATTACTTTGACTTTACAGCTGAGTAAACTGAGGCAGTTTAAGTAAGCCAGGCTGCCCATATGCTCTGAAAAACTGCATTGAAGTTTCTTAAAAACAGGGGATAGTAAAGCATGGCCTCATCCTTTTCCTAAGTCATTTGACTTTTTTCATAGCCCTAATTTACTTTTGATAGATTCAGAGGAACACGCAATCTTTTCATTCCAGCTGAGCAAGCATAAAGTAGAAGGATTTTAACTCTCATTTTTAAAAAAGAGGAATGGGAAGAAAGGAAAGGAATGGAGTGGAGTGTAATGGAAATACAGAGCCTGTGTTGGCCTTTCCCAGGCTTCTGGGGCAGATGAGATCACCACTGTGCGCATCAGCTGGACGTGAAAGCCGGTGGATTTTGGAAATGTTGATTATGTCCTAACATTCTTGAGTGCTGCTAGAGTGAGTCTGTGTCCAAGGACTACAGATTAACTAGATGAATATTAAAGTGGCCCTGCTGGTTTCAGACTCAGAAAGGCAGTTAATCAGTTGAGTGGGAATAGACCATCTTCAGAGTTTCGGTAATTGGGTTCTAAGAATGAAACCCTGGGGAAAACTGTAGTGATTAGTTGTCATTAGAACTATGCAAAGTTTTCCTTACTGTAATGACAAGACAGAGTTTTCAAATGATCTTTTACATTTGGCAGTAGACTGGGTAGATGGATATTAAAGAAAATCTAGATGATAAAGCAGTTGTAATTCTGGTAGTTTGTTGTTTTCTCTCTGGAGTGATGAGAAATATCTGAGACTGGAATTTCCTCATGCACTTAGGTTCACATTTCAGCTTTATCTTTGTTGGTGGTTTGGCTCATCTCCCGGGACCATTATGTTTTGGGAATATAAAGGATTTGGGAACCTAGTTATACACAGAGGGCAAAGGTTCCAATTATTGAGAGAATTCTGCAAGTCCATTTCATGCTTTTACAGAAAGCTAATCCAGGAAGCATCTATTTTTAATTTTACAATGCCGCCTACATGTTTGGAAACATAGAATATGCTTGAAAGAACAACTCTTTCCTAAACACAAGTAATACGTGTTTATCAGAGGAATTAGAAAATACTGAAAAAAAGCAGAAAATTATTTCATAATTTTATCATCTAAAGGTAACAGAAGTTGTTATACACCTTCTAGATCTTTTTCCTATGGATATTTGTAATACATGTGTGTTTACAAAAATAGTATCTTTCTCTTTCATAACCTGTTTGACAAACTATAAATATATATCACTATAAATATAGAAATATAGTCCAGACTTTAGTGGAGGCTTAGTATTCTGTTGTATAATGATATATTTAATCAATTCTCACTGTAGAACTTTTAGGTTATTTCTAATTTTTTGCCGTAATAAATGATTGATTGAATTTTCTGGTTACAAAATATCTACATTCCATCACAGAATGACTCAAATGGAGGCTCAGACTATGGGAAATGGAATTAGTTAGTCTTGCTGGTGGTAGGACTCTCCATGAAATAGATGAAACAGTTTTGTATTTCATAGTGTCAGAGAACAACTAGAATCATGATTTATAGTATACAGTTATACAATTGACATGGCTGGTTTCTTGTTATTATGTCATATCTACTAATTTTGTCAGCCAAAAATCATCTCTTTCCCTCTGGAATATTGAGGGCTACTACACTGGAATGGGTCATATGGGAGGGGGACATAAAAAGGGAGGCTATCAATTGGGAAAGTTATAGGGCAACTGCTGAGAAAGAATACGTTTCAGATATAGCGAAATCTTAGTATCAAATGTTGTTAAATAACGAAGGCATGGCGGAGACCAAAAGATGTCATCACGTGAGGCTCATGTAACAGCCTAAAGTCTAGCAGCCTACGCGGACCACAGGCACATATGTACACTGCAGCAAGCCCTTCTTTCTCTTATCTAAGCGAACTAGGTCAGCATATACTTAGTTCAAGGAGCCGTTTCATAGGGGATGATTTTATTTACTAATCAGAATTAGTCTGTGGAATTGTGAGTGCTGCATGTAATAACAGTTTGAATTAAAGGACAATTTAAAGGTTAACGCATCAAAGATAATCTTTGAAAATTTTTCCAACTGTATATTGAAATAAATATGTAAGTCCTTCAACTTCAAAGTATGTGGTGGTTATTCTAGCCATTTTTCTTCTTCAAATCTTTATGAATTCTGCCTACTTAACTCTTTAAGTGTTAAATAACAACAACAAAAAAAATCTACAGCTGATTAGATTGGTTTGGAGAAAAGCATTCAGGAGCTATCCAAATTGAAGAATTCAACACCTGCCTTGTGAGTATTTCAGTGGGCTGCATTGCCCTAAAAGGACCATTAGGTTATTTCTAACTTTTATGGAAAGTTCTAGTAGATGTAAAGACCTTTGTCTGGACTTGAATCATTTGAAAAAAAGCAGTTCATCTGTTTCATAAGAAAATAATATCAATTCTTGGTTTGTATTGCTCTTTAACAAAGCATACCCACAGGTAGTTTCATGTTATAAAGTCTGAGTTAAATGTTATATGTTCATGAAATTTTAATCTTGTGCTAAGTTGATTATATAAGCTAGTAGAGTAAAATCATGTATATACCCATGTTACTTTTGCTGTTGTTTTTAGAGATTCAGTGCATGAAGCAGGAAAAGGTTTAGTTCACTGTATGTTTATAAGACTAATTCTGCACGCACTACTTCCTACTTTCATTTGTCATTATTAGCATTTAGCCAGCTATGTTTGTACAATCTTGGGTCCATCATGCCTTAAAAGAATCATAAAAATTCCATTCTTAATTTCATGACACTCATTTAAAAAGTCCATTGAATCTTCAAAGAAGAAGAAGTTCAGTGTAATAATTTCTTGCATTTTATGTATTGCTTTATGTTTTCCCAAGCACTGTCAGGTAGATGTAAATTCCCTTAAGCAATGGAACAAGCAGATGGAATAAATTATTCCATTATAGGAAGCCAAGGCTCTGGGGTTGGAGTACAGGTTAGTGACAGAGCAAGCACTAGAACTGAGATGTTCTGAGCAGGTGCTCCATGAATAGTTGTATTGTGTGTTTCATGGTATTCTAATTCTTGAAAACTTGTGTCAGTGTGTAATGCAGGTGGTAGCTTTTTGTTAACAATGTCTTATTTCTAGACAATGCCAGATAACAAGATAATAGATTCTTTTTGAGTAAGGGTAAACAAATATTCATAAATGATTTATTTAGTGATTTTGCTTGGTTAATGTTTTTTCATTACTAGGATAATTGCTTTAACTTATTTTTCTGTTTTTAAAGATCTGGCTTTGATAACTATAAATAGTTTACAATGTGTTGTGGCATTTTATCTGATGGCTTTTATAATATTAAATACTAAAATATCTATTTTAAGAATTGGAGCCAAATTGTATTTAACAGAATCATTTTTTGCTTAGTTGAGGCCCAGCGGAAAACCCTGCTGAGTTTAAAATCTATAATGAATATGCTGTTGTTCCTGCTCTTTATCCTATAGGACTATAATTTCTTTAAGAGACTTTTTAGACTATCTTTCATACTTGCTCAAATCAGTGAGGCCATTGAATGTTTGCAGTGGGAGAACCCTGTAAAGCATCTTGGGTCTCCATCTAGCCCCAGGACCAGTTGTTGCCATGGATAAGATTTTAGACAAGTCAGTGTCTCACTGGATTTTAGTTTACTCATGTCTAAAAATTACAGATGAACGAGAGTTCCAGCACCTCTTCTGTCTCTCAAATTCTGTGGTATTTTAGTATAAAGAGTTCATGTACAGTTTTTACTCTTCTATTATTTCTTCCCAGTTGTCAAAAATAAGTCTAATGATTTGAGCTATACTTTAGTTCTTAACATTCTCCCAGGAATGGATTCAGGGTGGCTTTCCTGGATGATGGTTGTAGTTGTTGTTTTCTGAGCCCAGCCTAATGTACAGTCTTCTGGGTCCAGATGTGAAAACACTTTGCCTTTCTGTTTTCAGAAACGCTGCAATATGTTCTAAATTGAGTGTGAGAGTCCAGGGGGTCGTCACTTTCTTGCCTCTCCTCCTGCAGCTGGGCTCTGGAGTCTCTGAGTAAGTCCTCACCTTACAGCAGTGGCCTTTGAAGTACTGACTAGCTGTGCAACAGTTACTCCCATAGAAATGAGCTTTTCCCCTTTTGCACAATTTCAGCTATCAGCTGCAGGAAAACAGCATGTATGCTTTATTTTCAAGTTTCAAAGCTTGCTTGAAAATAAAGGATTGTTGTCTCATGAAATTTGGAAGTGGCAGAAGTGGCTGCTTCAGTAAATATTTATGAAATGTCACATGGGCCCAATTGGGTATCAGAAAGGCAGCAGGACATTACAAAAAGAACAAGACATATTTCTTGCAGGAATTAATAGCTTTCATTCCTTTTACACAATTGGATCCTCACAGCAGTAGCAGCCCATGTGAGGGTAGGTAAGGTAGTTGTTAATTATAATTTCTAGAGGAAACGGAGGCTTGGAGAGGTTAAAGGACTTGGTCAAGAAGGAAAGTAGCTGAGTTTCAATCTCGACTGCAGGCTCTGTGACTCACATAGCTGGTGCTCTTTCTACCACACCAGGCACACAAGATCATTAAATTATATTGTGTGTCACAGATGTTAGTGGTGTAGGAATTCAGGAATGGGGAAAGGATTGTGAAGTAGTCAGGAAAGGCTTTGCAGAGAAGGACCTTAACGACTAAGGGAAGAACCTGGACTTGTTGAAGAGGAGTAGGTGGAGAATTCCAGGTTGGGGGAAAGCACAGGGACTGTCTGAAGGAGTGAACAATTTTGTTGTCCTAGCTGATTAATAGAAATCATTGATTTATCTTGCTGTCTCGTAAGAGACCCGTTGGCTATCAGAAACTGCTTGATGTACTTGCCTTTGCAGGATTAGCATTCCTTCATTTGGATGGAGGCTCACAATACCAGAATGAGTGTGTGTGTGTGTGTGTGTGTGTGTGTGATGGCCCTGTATTGTCTCCTACCATTTGATTATTTTCTATTTTAAAGATTATTATATCTTAGGAGATTGTCTGACTGTCCCCCCATCAGAGAGCAGTGAAATAACGCATGGGCCTTGGTCTAGTCTTGTGGTTCTGAGGGGATTTCCATCCTGGCAGCCTTCCTGTGTTGGACCTGGGGGAAAAATGAAGAACCTATGTGAAGAGCTCATGTTCATTTCCTTGGGCCTGAGCATTCCACTGAGATGTTTTTTTTGAGAATTCTCGTAGCCACTTCAAGATGTTGAGGATTCCCTTGATTGTTATCCTAATTCTACTGAAGAGTGTTTGGGGAGAGGCCTGGAGAGTGATGCCAGGAGATCCCCTTGCCTGCAGAGTCTTCTTCCAGGGCTCCATTTGGCGTTTGTGTCTTCTTGTCACTCTGGGCGGTACTAGTGACCCACTGAAGCACCTCTGCAGTGGTTTTTAAGCGGTCGGACATTCACTTTGGTGTCATATTTCTCTCCGGAGAATGCACTCCTTATTCTCCTTGACCATCCAAATTGTTTTAAAGCAGTTTTCAATATCAATGGCATTTTTAGTAGGTTTATTTGCCATTAAACCACCTATATGTTGCTAGGTCTAAGGGACATTTCCTGAGATATTAAACTGATACTGATTGAGTACCTTTTGAGCCCTGGGAATGTGAGATATGTGGATGCTTAAGATTGTAGACCTTCCACAGTCGCTCATAGACTCCTGGGGGAGTCTAGACTGACACTTAACCACAAAGGAGTGTAATAGGGAGGGTGCGCAGCACTGTAGATGCTCAGAAGAGAGAATGCCCAACTCTTTTGCAAGGTCTGGAATACTTTTTAAGCTTTATTGCAATTTGATTGAATGTTATTTGGATTGGAAATTGGGAGCAGACAGATTGTCCTTCTTCATTCCAGAGTCAGATTTGAGAAATCAGTAGAGATGAGTTTGGACTTTGAAATCAGAAGACGTGAGTTCAGGTCTTGTTTGTCCCAATGTGTTCCATAGGGAGTTAGTAGGAGTTAGTGGGGAGGAAAAAGGGCAAGGAGGAGGACAGCCTTGATGAAGTCAATTTGAGAAATCCTGGTAAACAGTTTCTTTACTGGAGGATTTCCTGGAGCTTTTAACATGCTAATGTGTACTGCTGTGCCTAGGAGAGATTATAGCATGCAGTTCCTAGGCTTATTTGGATATACATCTTTTTTAAGCTTGGAGCATTTTATCAGATTATTATTCCACAAAGTATACTGAGGGAAACACTGCCACCAGTAATTTCCAGCTCTTAAACCTACAGATCTGTGCAAGTGTTTTTGCAGTTAACACAACATTCATTTGAGAAAAAAAAAGTTAGCCCACTGTTGGACAGAGTGTTTTCTACATGAGATGTAGTGGATAGTAGCGACTGGATATGATGGGAAATTTGAGAAAGGAAAAAAAGGATGTAGGTGCCAACAGACCCCGTTTAGTGCTAGGTTATGTATCATCAACATTCACATTTGTTTTTTTAAATACTGAAAACAACCCTGTGAAGGAGATATTTGATTATACCCATTTTACAGGTGAATAAGCTGTCGCTCACCTAATGGGTTATGCATGAGAGGTGCTGAGAGTCAGACTATGATCTGTCTTCTGCCAAAGACTATGTTTCATTAACCATGATGCTTTGTTATAGAGCTAGTTCTTTTATTTTGAACTTTTCTTGTTTTTTAATCTTAAATGATTTTTATAGAAGTAATATATGCTTATTAAAGAAAAGTAGGTGAGAGAAAAGTAGAAAATGCCCCCAGGCCCATCATCTCATGTAAGTTCATTAATATGTGATGTACTTCTTTCCAATTGTTTTATGCAATGTTATGTTCCTTAACCATAGTTGTGGTTAAATATATAGAGATATGTTATTTATACATATGTTTGTACGTATATAAATTTACAAAATTTTGAATCTCTCCTGCAGATGTGTATTTTGGTTATTGCCACATAGCTGGTTAAGTATTTTAATAGATAAATACACTGAACTAGGACTCAGAAACTTAACTTGTAACTCTTCCATGCAAGCTACCACTTGACCATGGGCAAGTTCCTTCACCTTTCTGGAACTCAGTTTCCTCATTTATAAATGAGGGAGTTGGATCAGATCATTGGTTTTGAAACTGTGGGATTGATTTCCACGAAACTGCTAAGGGGCTGGGAGTAGAAAGGTCAGCAAAGCAGGGAGGACCCTGGCCCTTCACTCCACCTGTGTTTCAACCCAAGCAGCTGCATTTGTAACTCTTTTGTAGATTTGGGGTCCAAGCACATTTGGAAAAAAGGATTCATTGATTTTTTTGTGAATGAGTATAAAATTCTTGGACCAGATGATCTTGAAGCTCAACATTTCTATGATATCTGTTAAGTTGCTATGTGTTATGTACATCTTAAAACATTTCTTCACCAGATAGAATGGTAGCTTAAGCAAACTTGCCCTATTCTTTCAGATTATCTCAGGAAGCATGTAAGTGCAGAGTGAATCACTGATCTGTACTGAACAGTGCCCAGAGCACTGTTGAATTATTTCTTGGAAAATACATCATTGGAGAGGCTGTAAAACATTTCCCCTTTGACTTTGTCCTCGCTCAGGTCCAATTTAATGCTCTTTCAGGGAAAACTAACCAGAGAATTAGTGATCCCTTAAACTGTTAATATATGTTTAAAAACTATGCGCTTTACCAATAACTAGTTTTCCATTTTCCTTATGCGTGTTAAGTTTTTACATTTTGGGGAGATTGAAGTCCCAGTTATCTTGACTTTTTTTCTTTCCTCCACAGAAGGAAAAATCTTGTTCAAAAATGAGGTGAATGGACGCTCAGGCACTCAAGAATCCTGGACAGCTACATGAGGTGTTTAAAAACTGTCCTGACCACCTTGGCACACAAGTCTCTGTCATGAGGCCCGACAGGATGAACACGTTGCGATGGGACAGTGTCCTGCTCTGTAGGAACGGTGACTGCTGACCTGCCAGAAACAAGCTGGGGACTGCATGTTGGCTGCCAGTACAATGAAGGAAGTGGTTTATTGGTCACCCAAGAAGGTGGCAGACTGGCTGCTGGAGAATGCTATGCCAGAATACTGTGAGCCTCTGGAACATTTCGCAGGCCGGGACTTGATCAACCTAACCCAAGAGGATTTCACAAAACCCCCCTTGTGCCGAGTCTCGTCCGACAATGGTCAGCGGCTGTTGGACATGATAGAGACCCTGAAAATGGAGCACCACATGGAAGCACACAAGAACGGCCACGCCAACGGGCACCTCAGCATTGGCACAGACGTCCTCTTCCCCGACGGCAGCTTCAGCATCAAGGTCAAACCCAACGGGATGCCAAACGGGTTTAGGAAGGAGATGATCAAGATCCCCATGCCAGAACCAGAGCGCTCCCAGTACCCCATGGAGTGGGGCAAGACTTTTCTGGCCTTTCTTTATGCACTTTCTTGTTTTGTTCTCACCACAGTGATGATCTCGGTCGTCCATGAACGAGTACCTCCTAAGGAGGTGCAGCCTCCACTACCGGACACGTTTTTTGACCATTTTAACCGGGTGCAGTGGGCCTTTTCTATTTGTGAAATTAACGGCATGATCCTTGTAGGACTCTGGTTAATTCAGTGGCTGCTCTTAAAATACAAGTAAGTAAAGCAAAAGCTCTCAGGTTCAATGATTAGGGGGTTTGCACTGCAGATGTCTAATATTCATTATTTGGAAATGAAATTTATCAAGCAATAGAATCAAAGTATAGTATTTCCTTTTTTTTTTTAAACCACATACCCAACTAAAGGTCTGGCGGCTTTAAGAAAATGCCATGTTTATTGCCTGTTTTTTACAAGATTCATACAGAGTGATGAATAGGATTGTTAGAGATGATGTTCTTCTATTGGTACGTCATAGGAAAGAAAACCCTCAGACACCTTCAGAGAGTCCAGACTATTGAACCACAGATAGACTACCCAGTCTTGGTGTTATTAACCCATGAAATAAATTGCTGACAGTGGCTTGAACACTGTGAGTGGCTGTATAGCTTTTCCCACACAGCGTCAGACACCTGGAATCTTAGCAATATGTATTTAAAGAGGTTTCACATATAGAATTCAGAACAGCTCTTCCAGAGTGGCTTGGGCTGTTGGTAAAATGATACCCTCAGGGAATGATTTTGTTTAAGTAGGTGGAATACAGATGAACTTGCATGGCTTTCCACCTTCTAGAATATGTGGCACCTAATGCGATAGGTGGCTATTCCATTCAAGTATCTTGGTATTTTAAATAGGCACCTCCTTTTAATTCCAAGTGGATCCAAAGTGGCTTTCATGTCCCAAGCTCTAAACTCAACACAGACCCCCTCAGACAGCCTGTTTGCTTGGGTTGCCTGTAGCAAACTAAACACCTACGTTGCCCTCCTCATTGGGTCTGATTTTCCCATTAGCGGAACATCTTTATGGCTTCCGTGCACGGAAGTTGGAAATGGGTTTGTTAAGGATCTGAGTTTCTCTCCGGTGAACTCTGTTTCACAACCCACAGCATGGTTGAACATTAAGGAAATCGTCTTAAATCCAGAAAACAAAATGCAGACAGAGTTGATGCTGAACTTGATGTGACAGAATTGATGAGTTTTTTCCCGGTGTGTCCATAAGGACTGTGTTTTTTCACGTGTTGAATTACATATCTGCAGATGGAAAAAAAGCAGTTCCTGCCTCTTTGTCAGGAAAGGACTATTTTAACTTGTGTAAAGGAAGTTGTTTAAGTGGCCATTGTTTATTTGGGGGCTGGTTTGGCAGTCCTAGAGTTTAAGGTAAATCTGAAGTAGAAATGATGGTCTAGGCTTCATTTGATTTGGTGGAAGGCCTTTTTTTGTTTGCTTTAGTTTTAAGAGGCTAAATAGATACAAATAGGCTTTAGACATATGAGATGCTCACAATTTACTCATTCAACTGCCAAAGTTCAGTTCTGCTTTTGACCTTTAAACTTTTGACTTCTAAACGTTTTTTCCTAAAAGCCCATTAGAAAAAAAATGCCTGGATTTTCCGTTCACAAAGGCAAGGTCAACTAAATTATGTTTCCTGGGTTTTTCCTGATGTTTGTTGTTTTGTTTATGTGAGTTTTTGTGTTTTTTTCATCAAAAGTCTTACATGCAAGCAAATAAGCAAATCGTTTACTGTCCCAGTATATAACTTTGTGTAAGTCATACCACACGTGAGTTCAAATCTTTCACAAAACTGTGACTTTTAAATAATTTTGTTCTTGTTCTAAGGAAGTCACCTAACCATAGGGCCAACTTCTTTATTGTTATTTATATTTCTCTCAGCAGGGACTTCTCCTCAAATCTGTTTCGCTTTAAGCTTTCTAATTTTGTGTTTTACTGGTACTTATTGCCAATACTGTAGTCACTTGTACATTTAAATTGTTCAACAGCAGTAAATCAGTGGATTCACGCCTTGGGCAAAATTAACCCCAGGCTGGGATGCAGGCAGCCTGGGTTCAGCCTCAGCCATGCCCAAACATACTGGGTGGTATGGGTAAATCTCTGAATCTCAGGAGCCTGGTTTTTCTCACAGATAAAATAAGGGCCTCTCAGTCTAGATGATTTCTATTGTTCTACACAACTATGTTTTGTTTGATTCTAACATGATTGAATGGGCCAGTTACGTTTGACTATTATTAGCTGCAGAGCATTTTTTTAATCCAGAATACGTCCAACTAGGGATTCTTTAAAGTCTTCTCTCTGGTTTCCATGTTGGCAGGATAGGAACATGGGAAATGGAAGTCAACTGTTGTGATTATCCTAAGCATCCCCACCCCTGTCCTTCTACTGGGGCATGTTCCTGGTTTCCCGTCTCCCTCCTTGAGGCCTCTCCTCAGTGTATGTGGCACAGCAGACAAGTAAGAGGTAGGAAGAAAGATGCAGGTTGACACACCAAGCAGTGTTATTGATGGACTACCTTTCTCTACTCTCATAAAGAAGATGAAAATGTTCTTAGTGTCAGAGAGACCCCTTGTTGCTAGTTAATTGCTGTTGCAGTATAGCAGTTTTATTTATCCAGCATGTTGAGGAACCTTTCTGGGTCTGGAATATTTTTTTAACAGAGTTAACCTCTCTCTCTTTTTGTGCTTGATTCTGCTGAGTCTTGACCCCTCTCCCCAAGCTCCACCAGGAGGTTTGCCACTTAGGAGGCGTATTTTACACAACTCCTCAGAGTGAAGCCTGGTTGGTGGGTAATCCCAAAAGAGCATTTTACTTTGATTTTAAGAGTCTTGGAGCCCTTTAAAAATTAGTCTCTTGCTTCTTGCTTCTATTTCTTGTACTTTTTGAGAAACTGTAGAAACACTAAGAAATGAGATCACTGAAATTTGGGCAATGTGCCCCATCTTCATCCAGTTGTTTGAAGTGCTAGAAAACCTTGATGCTGAATTTGTGACACTGTGACATTTGGTTCTATCTTTATGTGATATACAATTGTCCTTTACTATTAAACAGATGTTTTGTTTTATGTACTTAAATTTTTTTTTTGGCCTCCTTTCTTTCTTACCATCTCCCTCTCATGTCTGTGTGTGTATATGTTTATATATACAAATATCCACATGGGATTTCCGTGACATTGCAAAGTGGAAAGCAACAATAATGCCTGTCCTGGAGAACTTTTTGATTATTAGAATTGTAAATAATGTCTCCTCATTTAGAATTGGACTTTCAGGCCACTGACTAGGAAAAATTCCTGGGAAATCTCTGCATTTGTATCAGACTTCACTCCAAAAGAAATATCCCTTGTTTTTAGAAAGCATGATCAAGAATATGTTAAACTTACAGATTTGGTAAGACTTCTTGTGCATGGCTAAATCATGGCTAACACGGTGGCCCCTGTGTGTGATACGTGTGGCTCAGCTCTATTAGGACGTTGTCATCACTTGGCAAAGAAGAGGCCAAGGAGCAGGATCGTAGAACTTCCAAGTCAAGGGTTTTCCAGCCACCAGAGAAATCATTATGGCTTAGTATGGTGATCATAGGTACCTCAAACTCAACTTGTCTAAAACCAGATTTGTCATCTTTCCCTTCCAACTTCTTCTTCCTCTTATGAGGGTGGTGGAATTTCCTAGAAACCTAGAACTCCTCAGTTCCTTTTATATACATAGTCACTAAGTTCTGTCAATTCTAATTTCAGATTCATTGCCTCTTTCCATTCCTACTTAGTGATGTGCTCAGATGCACCTTAGTGGGGGCTCAGATAGAGGCCCAATTCCTTAGCATGAAGCTCAGGGTTCTTCATAATCAGGCCCCGATCTGTCCTACTTCATCTCTAGCTTCTCCACTCCACAGCTTCCCTCGAACACTTCAAGTTTATGTCACAGTCCATTCTATTCCTTGTGTATGTGTCTCCTTCACTGCTAGATTTTAAGTTCCTCAAGGGAAAAGACTGGATCCTATTCATCATTCGTCTTTATATCCCACTGCTGGGTACAGAGTCTGGCACATAGAAAGTGCTCACTTAAAATTCATTTATTCATTCATTCAACTTGTATTTACTGAGCGACCTTCCATGTGCCAGGCCCTATTGTAGACCCTGGGGTGCTGCAGTGAGCAGAGGACCCTGATGCTCTCATGGAGCTTATTTTCTGGCCAGGCTAAAGCAGGCAGTAAACAAATGAATATATAATACCAAGTAGTGATAAGGGAACTGGAGAAAAATAAAGCAGAACATCTAAAGGGTTAGAAAGTGTTGGGGATAGTGGGCAAGAGGTGGTATTTTAGATAGGGTGATTGGAAGAGACCTCTTATGAGGTGACAGTTGAGCAGACACCTGAATCAACTGAGGGGGAGTACCATGCAGGTGTTTGGGGCAAGAACAGTCCACACAGGAGACACAGCAAGTGAGGAGTCCCTGAGGCTTACATGAGGAAAAGCCAAGGGGCTGTGTGGCCAAGCGAGCTGGGAGAAAGTGGTGATGCAGGAGGTCAGCAAGGTGTGGACAGCGGATCAGGTAGGGCACTGAATTGTGGCCCATGGGTAAACAGTTTGGATTTTGTTCCAAGTGTAGTGGTAAGTCATTAGAGGAGAATGATATGAACAGATTTGTATTTTAAGAACCGCTCTGGCTGCAGTCTAGAGAGAGGAAGCAAGAGTGGAAGCGGGGACTGGATAGGATGCCGTTACAGTAGTCCAGGTGGGAGATGATCGCAACTTAGACTCAGTTCACGTTTGGGCAGTGAATTAATTGTGTGCTGGAGTGATGGGAAGGAATAAACTCTTTCTAGAAGCCATGGCTTCTGCTACACTCAGAGCTGCTTACTTTTATAGCCACAGGGCTGGCTTCTGTTTCAGTATATTTCTCATGCAAGGTTTTTGGGTCTCTCTGTGAATCCCTGAATTTTATAGGAATTTAATGGGGAGATGGAATTCACTAATTTGGGAACTCTCACAACTTTGTTTAAATATATTTCAGAGCAAAATCAGATCATGTGTATGTCCTGATATATATTTTCTACCATGGCTTCTTTTGGATCAGACATTTGCCTAAAAGGAGTGGTACAAGTTAGTTGAGGGGGTGGACTATGTAAGGATGAATTAAATACTGCGGGGTATATTGATCCATTGGTGGTGAAGAGAAATATTTGAGGGGAAAAAAGGAGCATTGGATAGTTGGGGCGTGGGGTAGAGTTGAAAGAGCTTTAGTGGTTGAGGCATTTTTGCACATGGGGTAGAACATTCTGTCATAAACAGCTGCATAGAGTTATGGAGGGACTGATGGAACGGTCGCTGAGTAGGTTCTTTGAAAATTGATTCCATGCCAAAAGGGAAGGAACTAGAGAAGGGAAATGGTGTTCGCAGATCCTGCTTAAGACCTGCCGTGACATCTGTAATCAGAATTGTCTCTAGGGGCTTTGTTGATCTACAGGAAGGAACAGATAGAATTTTCCAGTGTGGCTTTTCTGGGATTACACTCAGAGTGCTGGGATGGATTTTTAGATGTTTGGCAGCAGTATGTATTTTATGTTCAGAGTCCACGTCGGAAAAGACTTACTTTGTATTTTAACCTTTGATAAATGCTCTGGCTTTGGGGGCCTTACTTGTTAGGTGGGCATCTGCCAACATAAGAAAGTTTATCTACAGCATTTACTCTCTTCCATGAATGGAATCTAATTTCCAAGAACATGATCCTGTGCTGATTGGCAACTGCTGCTGTCAGATGCTAATTTGATTTTTTTTTGGTTTGTGTTTTATTCAATGGAGTAGACTCTCCACTAACATTTATCTTTCATTTTATCCTATTTTGATTCCATGAGTGTTTCTTTTCACATTATGTTGATTGGATCAGAGTACTTATCTCCTCTTCTAATTCCCAAGGTAGTTTATGACCACAGTTATTGTCAACATGTTTTCAATGGTTTTTAAGTCTTTGATGGTTGTGATTAAGTAAAGTTCTTAAAATCTCTTTATATAAAAGCATTTGATGTGAAGCAGGTCTCTCCAGCTTCCTCTTCAATAGAGTTTATTTTCCAAGTTCCAGAAGATCCTTTTCTTAAGGCCGTTTCACTTTATTATAATTTGACCTTATACTGTGGACCACAAGGCTAGTCTCTAATGGAACTTCAGGGCATCTTTACATTTAGTTGCTTATCAAGAAATATTGAAGATTGTGTGTAGGGATACAGCACCAAGCAAAACAAAGCTGCATAAGGTTTATATTCTCACAGTGACATCTCAGTTTTTGAAAGAGTATGTTGTCCAGACTCTATCCAAGTATAAAATTCATAAGGACAAAAATTCCCTCATGTTATTGCAGCTTTTTGGGACAACTAGCCCATTATTTAATTGGCTGATAAGCTGTCATATTCCTCTCCAGCCATAAAGCAAGATAAGAGCTCAGGGATCGTTTCTTCCCCATCTTTCTTCTCCCTCTCCGTGTAGCTGCATCTATTATGTGTTTACTCAAAGTTGGTTCTCTTCTGTTCCTTTTCATCTGTGTTGTCAAAAATCGTTATCACCGTGTTCAAGTGGCAGATTCCAAACCAGCTAACATTTGAGTAAGAAGAATTTTTACATACACTGTGTCATTTTATCCAGTGAACCCTGAAAATAAGTAGTGTTTTCTCCTTTCTCAGTGAAAATAACTGAGAGAGTCCATTGACTTGCCCACGGTCCCACCCAGTATATTTTGGGGATTGAAGGCTCTGGTATAAATCCAGTCTAGAAATGTCCTGGTATAACAGGCACCTGTCCTCTGGAAATGTATTGTCTTAGCAGAAATAGTGGCGTAGATTCTATGTGCATAGGACAGACAGAATGAAAACAGATCAGTTCAGGGTTTGATGAAAAGGTATATGTGTCATATACCATCTGGGACACATGCTCATTTGCCAACCCTCGTAGCTGTCACATCTTGCTGTTCCACCGTAGTTTGTGGAAAATGTACTTAGCTCGCCCTAGCTGATTGCCCAGCTGATCTCCTAGGTGTGACATGGGCGCTGCTCACCACCAGTCTGAGAAATCCCCTTTGCCATCAACTTCAGTCATGATTTTCCACTGAAGACCACTGACCAGGAGTGCCCAACCTTATTCTTTTTCTTTCTGTTTCTAGCAAGTTTTCTCCTCTCCTTTTGATTCTGACCCACTGTCCATCTGGTTGTAGAGCCTGGGCTGAGATGCTGTTTTCTTTCCTTTCCTAGGGACCTTCTCTGTCTCATTCTCATACAATTTGGACCTCCTCTGCTTCACTTCTTTTTACTAGGGGCATTTTTTGGAGTGGGGAAGAATAGTCACTCTAGGGGCTAGATGATGGATTCTCTCCCAGGCTGTATCCACTTCTCATTCTCACGTTAGCTACATGGTGGTCTTACCTGCTTTCACCTTTTCTAATTTTTACCAGTTGTCTCAAGATCTAAATACTAGCCTAAGCCCTCAGAATTGTAGGGAATCTAGATTCACCTTGTATAGCTTCCTAAATTCAATAATTCCGGCAGTTTGACTTTTAAGTTACCATAAACATAAGGGGGAGAGAGTAAAAAAAATACATAGATGCAATAAATTACAGTTTCATGAGTTAATTTTTATTTATAAAGCTAAAGAAAACTAAGTAATGTATCTTACTTTCAGGGATATTAGAAGACAAAGATAAACAAAAAGAGAACAAAAGTTACTTATGTTACCAGAGATAAATAATGCTATTTGGGTTCATACCCTTTTTGATATTTTTCTGTGTGTGCTCATATATGCATAATCTCTATAGACGTGTGTATTTTTAAATGGTATCATATTTGCCTTCTGTTTTATAGCCTGCCCAGGGGTTATCTCTTTCCCTCTGCCCTTAAAAAGCTATCATGAATGTCTGTCTAATTATTCATGACCTGATTTAGAAGTCACCACATCTGTCTCCCACCAGCCTGTTGGTATCGTGACAGTGGCAGTTTAGCATTCAGTTGTATGTACTGTAAAATCTTGCTAGTTTAAGATCATCCTATCCCTACAACCACCTACTAACTGAGTGAATTTGATTAAGTTACTTAACTACTGTAGTAGTGTTGTTTCCTCACCTACAAAATGGGAATTATAAAATAATATCTATCCCAACATTATTGTGGAGATTGAGTGAGATGATATGCATAAAGCACTAAACTGAGTCCTTGGCATCCTGGTTCCCAAGCCTGCCCCAGTCCCATCCCATCTTAGTAAGTGGCATCTCTGTCCTTCCTGGTTCTCATGCCAGACATCTTGGGTTTGTTCTTGATATTCACTTCCACCCCATATCTAGTCCATCCGTTAATCCCACCACTTCTCGCCACGTCTCTTGCTGCCCTAGGTCTAACCACCACCATCTCTTACCTGGGTTGTTGCAGGAGCCTCCTGCTGGTCTCTCTGTTTCCATTCTTGTCTCACTTACGTCACTTGTCAACTTGACAGAATGTGTCACTGTAGGAGTGAGTTGGAGGGGGCTGGCCCAGTGGCATAGTGGTTAAGTTCACGCGCTCCACTTTGGTGGCCCAGGGTTCGTGGGTTCAGATCCCAGGTGCAGACCTACACCACTCATCAAGCCATGCTGTGGCGGCGACCCACACACAAAGTAGAGGAAGATGGGCACAGATGTTAACTCAGGGACATTCTTCCTCAAGCAAAAAGTGGAAGATTGGCAACAGATGTTAGCTCAGGGCTAATCTTCCTAACCAAAAATAAAAGACTAAGTTGGTGTATGTCACTCTTCCCTCACCTCATACATCTTTAAGGCTATAGTCTTCATGGTGACCAAGGAGGTCCTACCAGACCCGGCGCTGTTTCCACTCAGACCGCATGCCCTCAGGTGCTCTGCTTTCTGACCCCCTTGCTGGTCAGCAGACACCCACACACACTAGCCTCTGTTTGGAATCTTCTCCCACAGATATCCTCATGGTTAACCCCCTCATACACAGGGGTACAACTTAGCCCCAAGGTAAACTTCCCTTCCCCCAATGACACTCTTGCTTAATTTTATCCTTGAGCACTTATCTCACATCCTCTATATTGTACTTGTTTATCTTGTTTATTGTCTGCCTCCTCCACTAGAATATAAGCACCACAAGGCAGGCTTTTTGTGTCTTCTGTTCACCACTTCATTCCTCGTGCCCAGAATAATGCCTAGCACATATGTATTTGTTATATGAATAAATAAATAGTAATAGCAGCAGCTATTTGTTGAGTGTTGCACTGTGCTAATTACTGTGCCTAAAATTCCATAAATGTTAGCTGCTGCTGGTGATGTATGTGCTTATTATGTTTTTAGAAACCCCCTGTTAAAATGAGAGTGTGTTACTTTTAAGGGTAATCCATTAGCCTAAGAGCAAAACTAATCATTAAGTTCCACCAGCTGTGGCTGAACAAGCCCCTAAGAATGTGATTTAAGGTGGGTAAGTTTTGATGGAGAGAAGGAATGAGGAAAGATCTGGGTATACCTATGTGTATTTGCATTATATATATATACATATGCATACTTGTATATATATATACACATACATGTTTATACACACGTGTGTATATATATACATACATATATACATATATTTTTGTTAATAGCCTAAAGTACCAACAAGAAATGTAACTTTTTGTTTTGTACATATGTATGTAGCAGTTTCTGGAGAATAATTGATTTTTAACTCTTCATAAGTGTCTCAAGTGTATCATATTGATGTCTTTCATATCTTATAGAGTAATGTTTTTTTTTTACTTTATGTTACAATATATATTTAACCCAGGAAATAATATTTTTTTAAAAGGTGGGTTGAGCAGTGACAGTTTTATAATGCAATCTGTTCTTTGCAAATTCCCTAAACCAGTACGGTTCATTTCCTGAACTTAATCAACTGTTGCATTATATTGCAGATCTTTACATGGGGCTAAGAAAAAAAATCTGAGCCACTGCTCCCACCTCCCCCCCCACCCCTTTTTAACTTGACAGTTTTATTAGTGAAAAGAGCAGCTACTTGAAAGCTTGGAGACCAGGGTTTTGTTGTGGCTCTCTTGTTGACTGACTCTGTGGCCCCAGGCTACTACTTAAATTCTTTATATTTTAGTTTTTTCTTCTGTAAAATGGGATAATAATATATGCTAAACAGGAATGTTGTTAAAATAATTAATACTAAAGATGTAAAATCTCTTTGAGTTGGATTTTAAAAAGGGAAAAAGGCACTGTGCATGTACAGACACAGTTCTGGGCTGGGTGCATGGGTATGTCTCATTCTCCTAATTCACAAACCGTGCCATCCACCTTGTGTGGGTACCCACAATACATTAAGTGAGTTATAAATCTCCCATGAGAGTGTAGATTTTTACTTTTCTATTTGTTCTACAGCATTCATTCTTTCCGTTTCGTTTGTTTTACTAACCTTTCTGTGGAATTTTCTTCCCTAAAGTACTGAATTAAGCCCTTGGTTTTCATGATCCACTGTCTTGGAGCAGTTGAGACTCCTTTGATGGGTAGAAATCCCATACGTGGCAATGAGGAGACAGGGGAGGGAAGGGAAAAAGGCGGCAGAACTCACAGTTCCCAGTCTCCATGGGTTTACAGCCCTACTTGGATGAATGGAGCAAGGGTTGTAAATTAAAATGTAAGTGCAGAAAGGATGCAAAGTGAAGGATTGGTGAACATCAGGGTAGGTTAATTCTGGCAGATGTATGAAAGGCTTTAAAGGACAAACATTTGTGGAAAGAAGCAGGAAAGGACTATCAGAGGGAGTAAGAAGTGAAGCTCTAGAGCATAGAACTGAATGGTGTTGCCAGTATTATAGGAACCGTCATAAGTCCACTGGGACTAAAAGATGAGTAAGGCATATCTTTGTTTAAGAGCTTCCTGTCATAGAGGGGATGAGACCCTTTGTTGGTATGAGACCTTTTGTTGGTAATGATGTTGCCAATCTCACTATTAAAAATACCATAAAATAGAAACAAAGTTCTGAAGTGATTTGGAGGATGAAGTGAGTCTGTCCAGTGGGGGACATCTGGAAGGCTGCACCTAGAGGTGGTATTTGAGATGAATGGCTAGGATTATAGCAGACAGCATAATGGGAGAGGCCAGGGAAAGAGATTTTCTGGCAAAGCTATCATCACTGGCCTCAACGATTGCTCCAGAGATGTGGGCCTCCCTGATTCTGTGTTACCGTCAGGTGTGCTCTCCCACTTGTTTATTACCTCTGAGTTTTGGATTTTTGCTTGGTTCTGCTGCTGTGTTTCGGGACCTGTTTGTTTCTAAAAGCCAATAGCTTCCATAAAGAGCTTGCAGGCCAGTTCTGAGCACTGAATGAATTGTGTATGTCTTCTGGCAATAGATTAGTTGAAAGAGATAACAAAAGAATTTTCCAGTGTTTTAATTTTAATTTCTAGTATATTACTTTCTTTCACCATTTTTCCTTTAGAATTTTAGACCATTGTACCAAATATCAAAAACAATGTAGTGCTGCTATTTTAAGCCTAATTTTGATAGGTTCTTTTTCCTTTTTAAATAGGGATATTAAAGAGTTTAATAAAGTCACCTCTACTGGATATAGCATGCTATTGTAGCCAGTCTTAATAATTATATATAAAATATTAACACTTTATTCATATTTTCTAATAACCGAATTTAACAAGTATGTTTTTCTTTTTCTCAGAAAAAGTAGTAATTAGCCAATTACTCAAATACTTGGGAGAAGAATAGATAACCATGACCAGATACAAGTGTCTGTGAGGTGATAGGCATGGCAAAGGGTGAGCAGCTGGGAAACAGGCTTCTTTCCAACATGAAAGGAGAGATATATCCCAGATCAGAACACCATTGTGCTTTTGAGAATTATAACTTGCATCTTATTCTTGGTGTTCACTTCATCTCTAGTAATATCTCATTAGCATTTCTTCTGTGGCTTTTTGGTGGTTGTTACATTTTTAACCATTTTAAACCTTTTTTAAAAAGCACATCTTGAACTTTTAAACCTTTAAGTAAGTAATAATTCTAATGTGTGAAATTCTTTGATTAAGGAAATAAATACTTTAAGTGCATATAATTCTTTGAAACACTTTTATATCCTGCTTTTTAAAGTTTAAGGTAGGAGATCCTTGTTTAACATTACACACTGAAGATAATCTAAGCTTAATTTCAAAAAGATTAAGTAAATGCCAAAGATCAGAAGATTCTTATAAACAGCCACTTCCAGCTTGTCAGCTTGTTAACGTTGACAAATTCACATGGATAAAGTCATTTGCCTTTTTCACTTCAAATCAAATAGTAAATGTGACTGAATCTTCAATGTTTGTTACTTTTAAAATATTTTTTGTAAAAGGATTTATTTTTTCTCATCTTTGATCATTTTTTCACACACCTCATTCTCAGATAATAATGAAATCCTTTCGCTGCTACTCATATGTGACTCAAGTTTGAGATATGGAAATAGTTATTGGGGGGGGGTGTCTTTTGTGTACCATAAAACAATCCAGCAAAGTGATTTTAAGATAGTATTCTTTACCAAAGTTGAGTGATGGTAGTCATTTTCTTTTTCTTTCTCTAAAGAGATGAACAGGTCTAGACTTAACAATTTTCTGTCTTAGATGTTTCTTGTATAGTTCAAGTGAAATTGCAGGTAATTTCTGTTTGTTTGAGCAGGATGGCTAGAGAGGGCATTTTCTTTTTAAGAAAGATGGCTGTTAACGTCTTACAATATAAAATTCACTTTGGTATTTCAAGTATTCTTGTTAAGATATTCATAAGTTAGTATTATTCTCTAGTATTGTCCCTCTTTATATAGTTTCATTGTGCTTTCGTCCTACTTAAAATTACAGGCATGTACCTTTACAAGACAGCTTTGTGCTGAATAAATTCTCATCTTTGGAGGTCACATACAGAGCATTACTAAGAGGAAATAAGATGGCCTCTGTAGTAAACAATTCTGACCTAGTTTCTGAAATCTGGGTAAGGAGACAAAACACCCAGACGCTACCCATACGACCTAAGTAACTTACGTGAACTGTGCAGTTATGAATGAAATGCTAATACAGTTGTATGGGTTATTTTTTAAATTAATTTTTAATCACACAAGTGACATATCACTTTGTTCCTCTTGTTAAAAGATACAAATGATACAAATTCTCCTCCAACTATCACACTTCAGTAGAAATATCTATCCTGCATAAAAATAGAGCGATGCTACACAGTTATAGAGTGATCCAAATGTTCAATATTCTCAGTGTTCAGTGTACATAAATGTTTTTGTATATTTAACTCAGGTTGCCCCAAGCCAAGGAAAAACTTGAAGTCCCCAAGTCAAGAAAGAGGAGAACTACAGGACTGTGATTCTGGCCTGTGGTAGAGAAGGATAGAAGTAGAGAGGGAAGGAACGTTCTTGTCTAAAGATACACAGAAGTTTGTGCAACATAATTAAAGTATACCTATGTGGATTTTGTTATTAGGAGAAGTTATCAAACTCAATGTACGTGTTCCCGTGTATATATCAAATAATTTCATTAGAATCACTAATCAACTTGAAATGGAAAATATTTCTATTTCTAATTCTTCCTTATTTTCTTATTCATCCATTTAACTTATACATTTGATGGCTACCATTGTGCATGCGTGGCAGGGATTTTCCATACATTATTTCTAATGTTATTATGCCTGGTTTACAGATTAGGAAACTGAGACTCAGAGATGTCAGTAGCCTATCCCAAGGTCACATAGTTAGTAAGCAGAGAGGGAGATGGGGGTCAGATGCTATCATTCAGACGGGTCTTTTTCTTGGCATCCTGCTTCCTCAGAGATGAGCTAGGAGAATCAGTTTCTACGATGTACAGGTAAAATTGTTTAATGTTGGCTCATTAAATGTCAGAAAAGTTTTGAATTCTTATTTTAATGTCATTCTAGTTTTCTGAATATCTTCCCTTTTGTGATAGAAAAGACTCTCTCTAAATGTTTAACCACAGGTACTGAGTGGGCTCTGACTGATCAGAATGGGCCCCACTTGTACATCAGTTGAATGTCAACTCAGGTTTAAGGCTTCACAAAGCCTAATTCATAGCAATATGGAGCATTTTAAACTCTTTTGGCCAGTTAATATTAAAAAAAAGCCCACAACATCATTCTCAAAATCCTCACCTTAAACTGCTACTAGCTAGTTATTCTGATTTCAAGCTGTCAAGTAGTTTTTTGGGTTTGGCTGGTTGGTTGGGTCATTAAAAACTTAACATAAATGAGGCTGTGGAATTTCATGACTGAGTGTCTGCCCTGTTTTTCCCTTTTTCTAGGTCTATTATTAGCAGAAGATTTTTCTGCATAGTTGGCACGCTGTACCTGTATCGGTGTATTACAATGTATGTAACTACACTCCCAGTACCCGGTATGCATTTCAACTGCTCTCCGAAGGTAAACCATTCCTCACTGTAATTTCGCTTTTTGTTCGTTTCTCACCTTGCCCAGGGGTCCTTTGACTAACACCAAAGGTGAAAATTTCTTCACAATATAGTCAAGTCCCTCCACCCTCATCTGGGAATGTTACTAAGAGTATGGCGAGGCGGCCCCACCCTTCTGAGAATTTCCAAACTCTGCCAGTGCTTCCCAGCTGGGGAAATATGTGGTCTAGTTAGTGTGCTGGAAGCAGTTAAGCTTTGTGTGTGGGTGTAGCTCTTTGGTTTCCTGCCAGACTTTTAAAATATCATTCGCTCCCTTGACACAGATCCAAAAGCTTTTATATACTTTTTCCCTCTCTTAGATGGAAAGTTCGGTTTCAAATGATATTTTTTCCTTCTGTTAATCCCTGCGGTGGTAGTCTGTCACAGCAGAGCAAGAGACACTATTCCTGTCTCCTTGCACCCTTCCTGCAGCCAAATAAGATCACTACTCTGAAGGTACATTTTGCCACTTTGATCTTCTCTAGTAGCATAAAAGCCTTTCTTTAAAATAAACTTTATTCCTTTCTTATTGTCTCTATCTTTCCATCAGATTCACATAACACTCCCTACCCCTAACCTTTACTGTGGAATAATTTCAACTAGGGACATCATTGGACCTTTATGAAATAATTAGCAGAAGATTTAGTTTTAAAAATGTTTACCTACGTTAAAGCTCTTTAATGCGATAGGATGTAGAAGAGGCAGATTTCCTTGATTTGGTTGGAGAAAATATGGAATACTATGATGTATTTGGAATCATTTCTTTGCATTGCACTTGTTCTGGTAAAACTCTCATACCCTTTCAATTTCATCTCTTTGTACTTTTGTTCCTTCCAGAAGAGATATTCTCTCTGCTGGAACCTTGAAAGAGGGCTGAAAAATTCACTTTGTATTTTTAAAGTGGTGTCTTTATCGTTTGAAATTTTGGATCTCTTTATGTTGTTTGCTTGCCGTGGTCCCCCTTCCTTTCTAGACTTACCTATGTGCTCAGAGAGGTAGCTAGTTTCTTACTTCACTCTTTCTGTTTTTGCTGCAAACTGTTTCCTTAACTCTGGAGAAGCCGTCATAAAGAATGAACAGTCCGAACGTTCCACCATCTCTATCAGCAGTCCTACCTCCGTGCACCTTCCATCTTGCTCTTTCGTCCACCCTTCCAAAGAAGCCAGCGTCACATCTTCTTTATCCTCTATAAAAGCTCTCAAGCACTTGCCTGCAGCTTCTGGGTTATAGGAAATATCTTGTTATCATCAAAGATTCAATGATATGGACTCTTGCTGGGAAGCTGACTTGATAAGCAGTATGTTCTCAGTAGTAGGCTGACAGTTTAGGACATTTGCCTAAGTTTAGTTCAACTCCTTAAAAAAAGTCTGTGTGGCACTGGGAAATTTCTTCACCAAAAAGCATGTCACGTCGATTTATGAAGATGTGCCATCTGGCCAAGCACAGGTTGAAGATGGATCCAACAGTGAGGGGTCGTGCTATGTAGCCTTTCTTCCTACTCGGTTCTAGCCTTGTTTCTTCAGGACTTCTGTAGCTCTACCTAGTTGCCCACAAGCCCAAGCTTGGTTAGCACTGGAACGTACAGAGTCAGCTTGAGTCATCGGCATATCTAACCAAGATCTCGTGGCTAAAAATGGCTTAGGGGTTTTCTTGGTAAAGGCAGAAGTAATGGCAGAAACTGCACGAAAAGCAAACCCAAGCTATCCCAGGAAGATTAGAATGGGCGTTCCCTGGTGGGGCATAATCCACAGTGACATTCCCCAACAACCCAACCCATCCCCACACCCCACTAAAAACAAATTCACAAGAGTCAAAACAAACAAAAAACCAAGCCTGAACGTGTCACTTCTTGTGTTGCCAGAAATCCCAACTAGGGTCATCACTCTGTGACATTCTTCTGGAAATTGGAACCTTTAAAATAATGTAGGAGGGGGTGAAACATTAGTACACCTTAGCAAAAATTAGTAGTTAAAAGTCATTAATTCTAATTACTTCTTTTGTAGGCAGGGCTCTTGGAAGAAGGAATTCAGAAAACAGTTTTTCATTCTGATAGTTTTCAAATGTATCCCAAAATAAAGAAACTGGTATAAGGAACCTCCATATACCCAACACCCAGATTCAGTAATTATCAAGATTTACTACCTTTACTTCATCTACCTTTTTTTTTTCTTTTTGAAGTATTTTAAAAACAAATCCCAGATGATGTCATTTCATTGCTATGTACTTTAGTATGCATCTAAAGTTGTTGGACATTTCATTGCATAACTTTAATGCTGATGGTACATTCAACACAATTAACAGTAATTCTTTGGTATCGGCAATTACCAGTTCATGGCATATCTTGTTGGCTTAAAAATGCCCCCCCCCGGCCCCCCCCCCCCGGTTTTAAGTTGGTTTGTATAAATTAGGATCCAGAGTCTTTACATCAAATTTAGTTGTTCTGTCTCCTAAGTCTCTAATTCTAGAGCAGTTCTTTCTCCCTTTTTTGTTTTTTTTTTACCCCATTAGTAACTTGTAGACATCAGATCAGTTGTCCTGTAAAATATCCATTGTTCTAGATTTACCTGTTTGTTTTTTTGCAGTGTCAATTAACATTAAGTTCTTTCTCCCCGATATTTCCTCTAAATAGAAAGTTGGCTCTCAAGACTTGATTCAATGCAGTTTTAACTTTTTTGGCAAGAACACTTCACAGGTAAAACAGAATGATTTCTGAAGCTAGAAAAAGAGTTGGAAAAGGCCTTGAAGGCTTGGTGCTACCCCTTGGATGACAGATCAAGCTTAAGAAATGCAATGGTCAGTCAAGTGCTAGAATGCTGCACTGGAGAACAGTGTCCGAAGGGAGAGAGGGTGATGCTCGAGAGAGATCCTGGAGACCAGCTTTGCCTACTTCACAATCATGCCCAGGGCTAACTTAGTCAAAACTGAAAGGAATCTTACTAAAAGTCATCCAGTCCAGTGTTCTATTTGATGTCTCAATATCCTCCCCACCAAATCTTGATCAGCCTCTCTCTGAGCCATATCACAGAGAGGGAACTTACTATCCTGTGAAAATACAAACCTACCTAGTAGTAGAAAGAGCGCTGAGGTCAGAGTTAGGATGATCCTCCCCAACCATTTACTAGCTGTGTGATAGTTGCATTTAACTTCTCAGAGCTTCAGTTCCTTTATTGGCAAAACAGAGCTAAAGACACTTTTTATATCTGTCTTAAGGATTTGTGAGAGTGAAAGAAGGCAATACGTAAGGGCTCTTTCGATGTAAAATGCTATACAGAAATAAGAAAAGAACTTGGTGTCGTCTTCACACTTCAACCCCTAGACTCTTATTAGTCCAGTGAAAATTTATTTAACAAGCAAGCATTAAGTACCTATTGTGTCTTAGGTACTAGAGTGCAAAGGATGAGCAAGGTAAATATAAGTCCCTGCTTTGTGGAAAGCACCTTAAGATTACAAGTCCAAACTTGTACCTTATATAATAAATGTGTAAAATGCCGTAATTAGGGTCTCAAGCTAAGCCACTGGCCCCAGGGATGGAAAGGAGGAGACAGATTTAAGCAGTGTTTAAGTGGCCAAATCAATACAACTTGGTATAATAGATTTGAGGTAGGGAATGAGGATAGAAAGGAAGGATTTCAAAGGCGACTGGGTTTTACCACTGCGATAATTATAAGGTAGGCAGGAAAAGAAAGTTAATTACTTTGGATTAAACAAATAGAGTTTGAAGTACTTACAAGATATCTAAGTGGTGGTGTCCAGGAGAGTTAGCAATATGGGTCTGACGTTGAGGGAAAAATTAGAGCTAGAAATTAAATATTTGTGATTCATCATATTCCGGATGGTGTTCAAGTTGTGAGTGTGGATGAAAAGGCCAAAGATGGGACATAAAAGTAAAATGCGTACAGAATTGGGTATTTCCTGATTTGAGACACCATTTAAGGCCTGTCAGTTAGTGGATAGTCTCATAGTTATCAATCATCATTAAACTACAAGGGAAGAGAGTTGAGCTTTAGAATATGACTTTCTGTTTAACATAGTCATGTGAACTTAAACTTGGTTCCACCATCATATTAAACCCCATAATTAGTATATTTAATTCTTCCCTTAATGCCAATACTCAAAATATTTGGCTTCTAAGAAAAATGTTCCAATAAGTGTATAGTAGTAATTTTGAAAATTGGTCCTATTGTTCATTCATTTGATGGCCGTGTACTCTTCACAGAATGTAATAACTTGGAGAGAGAATCATCATGAGAAATGATTAGGTGAGGAAGAAAAGTGGGCCTCCCATCAAATGCTGCTGCAACAATGAAAAGCCACTGGAAAAAGTAGAAAGGGAAGTAGGTGTGTTCCGTTCCTAGATTAGGAATTTCTGGGAAGCACTTGTGCTGCATCTCAGTATGTGGTGTGCAGGGCTTACATCGGAGGCTGCCAAGTTTTCGAGACTTTGATTAGCCCATGTTAAATCTTTCAAAACCTTGATTAGCCCACGTTAAATCTTGTCACAGCTTTTCTCCAAGGAGCGTGTGTATAAACCAGAAAACAACCTCTTATCATCTTGTTACAACTGTTTATGATTCAGTTTAAAAAAAAAAAGGCAGAAACATTTGAGAATTCTTTAGTGTTCTAAGCTGTCTGTAGGAAAGTTTTTTTCTAATGATTTTAGCAAACTCCAAAAGAAAAAAAAACCTACTCTAGTCCCCAGATACACAGACAGCCTAATGCTAATGGAAGAAATAACTTATGCTGTTTTCAACTCTCATTTTAATAATCGTGTGAGTTAATCTAGTAACTGAGCAGTAAAGTGAGATGCATTTTTTGTTCTGTTTTATGGTCTCCATGGTGACTTTAGATTTGAAAACCTTCGAAAAGAGAGAGTAATGTTACAGTGAAGGTACTTAGCTGGCTAACGCATTCATCTGACATGGTGTTTTCAGTGAAGTGGTTCTATTGAACTTGCAAGACGTGTCTTTTATTTTTCTTCCTAACGCACATGGACACAGCCCACTGTTGGACAAGGCTTATGTTTGGGTGGCATCTGAGGTTGATAGTTCAATGGAACAATAAAATGCAAATGTAATAATAGAAAGACCTTCATGTTCTCTTCTGCCACTCTCAGCTTTTCTGCATTGCACAGCTTAGAAAGATCAAAGCACCTCCTCCAATTCACTGCTAAGCTGTGATGTTGTAATCATCAGCCTCAAGGAACTCTTTTCTGGCACGAGTTCAGTGTTACAAGGCAAAAGACTCATTGCTCTTTAGGATTTTATAACCTTTTTTAGTTCTGTCTTACATTCTCAGGTAGCAGCTAGAGTATTCCAAGCTGCCCTCCACACTGACAAATTTTGATGTTCTGATTAGCTCCTGCTAACCTTATCAGTATTTCAGAATATAGCTGTTACAAAAACAGCTTCATGTCATCCTGTTGAATTGTGTGGAACTTAAATTGTCAGTGGTTGATTTTACCTGTTTTCTGCTTGCATTCCAGTTTCTTATTGTCAGTATAATTTTTCCTTTTTGTTCATTCTCCTTTTTTCCTATTTCTTGCATATAATTTCCAGTAACTTTCCCCATCCCAAGTCTTTTCTTCACTTTACCATTTCCCTCTCCACTGTTCCCTTCCTTTTTCAGGGATGAAAAAGATAGGATACACTAAATCATTTCTTTCTCTCTCTTAAAAAACAGATGATTTTTTTTTCCATTTTAAAGAAACTCCACAAATACAAAAAGAGGAAAATTTTTACAATCACTCATGGCCCTATGTATTGTTAATGTTTCGGTATATTTTTTAGTCCTTTATTTATGCATATTTTTCTTACATACTTCTGATCATGCTTTCTTTACAGTTGTTCCTGTCTCATAGTTAACATTTGATATATGCATTTTTACATGATTTTATAAACCCTAAACTTCCTTTTTTTTTTTAAAGTTGATCTTTTTTTTTTTTTTTTTTTTTTAATTTTATTTATTTATTTTTTTTTTCCCCCAAAGCCCCAGTAGATAGTTGTATGTCATGGTTGCACATCCTCCTAGTTGCTGTATGTGGGACACGACCTCAGCATGGCCGGAGAAGCGGTGCGTCAGTGCGCGCCTGGGATCCGAACCCGGGCCGCCAGCAGCAGAGCACACGCACTTAACCGCTAAGCCACGGGGCCGGCCCGAAACCCTAAACTTTCTAAGTGGTTTTCTTATTAAAAGGAAGACACCAGGGAGACTCACCCTCCCAGATTGTCGGTGTGATTGTAGGCAGCTTGTAGATGTGACTTCTTTTGATAAACAAGTGGTTGCTTATTTCCTGAACAAACATTTCTAGAGAACCTGCCCTGTATGGCATAAATTTTGAGGATACACAAATATATAAGACAAGTGCTCCCTCTTCTCACAAATGGGCATCCAGAAGCCATGACAGACTTGTAACCCAACATATTCCTCTCTGACTTGTTCAGTCCTCCGTGTAATAGGCCTGTGGCACTCAGTTGCCATGGAAGCAAAGAATAAGGTGCAAACTCTGCTGGGAGTGTTGGCTGCACTGAGGAGGTGCTGTCTGAGCCAAGTCTCCATAGGATGAGTAGGAATTTGCCAAGTGGAAGTGAAGAGGGGGAGCTGCCAGGTGGAGAAAACAGAAAGGGTGCGAATGGGAGTCTGGGGAGCAGGTAAAGTTAGATGTACCTGAGCATGTGATCCTCTGGGCCAAGTGGCAGAGATAAAGCCAGAGAGGCAAGTCGTGGGCAGATTTTATGGCCTCTTGTCACCCTTCTAAGGAGTTTGGCCTTTGTCTAAGGAGTTTGGCCATAGGAAGCCAGGAAAGGTTTTGGCAGGGAGTATTATGTGATTCCTGTGTCTCGTAGAAAGACATCTCTCCAGTGATACAGAAAGTAGGCTGTTTGGGGGATGGAAGGAGGTAGACTGAGAGTGGTACCAAATCGTGTGTACCTGTTTTGTGCCAGATATGATTCTAAATGTTTTGTTATCATTTAATCCTCACAACAGTGAGTGGGAGGAAATTGCAGTTTGTTCAGAGATGCTTGACCTGCCTGTTGTCTCACAGGTACTAACGGTACCAAGTTGCAGAGGCAAGAAGTTTGGCAACGTCTCTCTTCTTGGTACATCACATGAGGGAGACAGATGAAGCTGCTTTTCCATGGTTGTCTGAATTAGAGGTGAGGAAGGCCTGGACCAGGGCAAAGAGGGCCATGTTTGGGAGACGTTGGGAGGGGGCAAAGATTTTTCTACATGGCAACAGCCATCTAGTGTGAAGAGGTCACCAGAGTCAGAAAGCATTCACTGAGGAATTCCAAAGAGCCTCAGAGGTGATGGTGTATGACTCTACATGAGGCGTTATCCATTGTGTCAGAGTACAGGCAGATGGACAATGGGGACTTGCATCCTGAGGAAGGGGTCCAGAGCTGTCCAGACACTACAGGCCAGTGGGTTTCATTCAAAAACCATATTGTCCTGCTTGAGAGGCTCCCACTGGCCATATTTGAGACAGTTTGAGCATCACAATGAAATAATGACAATAATTGATCGTAAAACATTAATAAAAAGCATTTTAAAAATTAGTGTTGGAGGAGAAAAAGCCAACTAGTAGATTTAAAAGAAATATTAGAAATAGAGACTCACCATTTTGCAACCACTATAATAATAAAAGCAAGAATCATCAATGGATGCTAAAACCATTGGGTGAAAGGTTGGGGACCATAATATTTATATAATTTCAAAAAAATCACAAATTTCTTATTAATTATAAAGAGGCAAAGGTGTGTATTCAGTGGAGAAATCTGGCAGACACTCTGATAGCCAAGTGATCAAACCAGTAGCAGGACAAATGGTATCAGATGCTTTTTGACGTGATGCGCTGGGAAGGCGCATCATTTCTGTAATATTCCTGCCAATAACATTTAACTTGAATTTAAACATAAGGAAACAATCAGATAAAACCAAATTGGGGGACATTCTATAGAGAAATTAGACTAGACTCTTCAAAAATGTCAATATCATTAAAAAAAAAGACTAAGAAACTGTAGTAGGCTAAGAAAAATTAAGAGTATGGAAAGTAACCTCAGTATATATTCTCTGATTGGTTCCTAGATTGGGGAAAAAGTTATAAAAGACATAGTTGAGACTGTTGGGAAGTCTGAATAAGGATGTCTATTAACTGTGATAGTATTGTGTCGTTGTTAAATTTCGTGAGTGTGATTATAGAAGAAAATGTCTTTGTTTTTAAATTTAGGGAGTGAAGTGTCGTAATGTATTCATCTCATTCTCAAATGGTCCAGGAAGAAAAATGAGAAAGAGAAAGGAGAAGCAAATGTGACAGATGTTGGTAATTGACGAGTGTAAGGGAAGAGTCTATGGGTGTTCATTGTGCTCTTCTTTAGATTTAGAAATTTGCAAAACAAAAACCTGAGTGAATTTTTTTTTCAATTTTACCTTCATGACCAGATAGGCTAAAGGATCTCTCAACACTTAAAGCAAATGTAACTTTGTTAAAGGGAAGTATTGCCTGACTGAAATACTGGATTTCTTTAATGTGATAAATAAGAATATGGGTGAATGGAAATCCATAGCTGGCCTTTATTTAGAGTTTTATGAAGCCTTTGATAAATCTCCTTACTAGAGGCCATAAAAAATTTAAAGGTGTTTACTGGGGGAAAGGAAGGCTGGTTGGGGATTTTATTTTTATTAAAAAATTACTGTTTTATTCCTGATAATTACTTACAGACACATCCCCCCCCCCCCCCCAAAAAAAAAATGTGCCTAGTATAGGAATCGGTGGATACATTTGGTAATGGAGAGGTGCAGATAGCCAAATCCTTCAGAGCTTGGTGGAGGGAAAGGTGTTTTTAAAAGTTGTATATGTGAGTTCTGAGAGGATGTGCATGGTGAAATCTCTCTACCTCAGATCCATTGAGATGGATATAAATTGTGCATGAAACTAAATCTTTCCAGAAGTGAAACGATTACCAATCTGGAGGAAGAATTCAGAAAAGTCTCCTGTGATCACAGATGAGCATCCGTGAGGGTTGTGTATTTAAGGAGGACCGTCCAAATTTCACTTGTTGGCTGCTAGGCATTGAGTTCTCACTTAAGGACCCCCATCCCCCCCCGCCAAAAAAAAAGATTGACCTGACTCGGTTATTGTAACGCTGTCTTAAGTTTGTATAGCACATTATAATTTTAGCAGTCACTTTTACAAACAGTATCTCGTTTTGGTCGGTAAGGGTTGAGGATAAGGTGGTGCTGTTCTTGCTGTTTTACAGATGAGAGAACTGCAGCTAGAATGGGTAAAATGGCTTGTCCAGAGCCACCTAGATAGTTAACCCAAAACTGGGGTCTGGGGTTGGATTTATCCTCATTGTTGTACCTATGCAAGTAAACTTGGAGGCCTTTGGAGCGTCCCTCCAACTCAGCACAATATAGCAAGGAAAGTTCAAATCAAATTGTAAACACCTGGCTTAAAAAGGCAGAAAATGTGCAATAAAATTGTGAAAGGTTTCCATGAAAATAACTTTTATAGAGATCGAGAAGTTTGATTTAAATGGAAAAAACACTTATGAAAAATAGATCTTTAGTAAATACTAAATATTGTTTTAGCTATTCAACTATTTAAATGACATATATCAAATAGATTATATTTCATTAGAATGACAACAAAAAAGTGAACCTGGAGACATTGTCCAGCCTTTGTCGTTTGGGGAGGTGTTTGCAACAATAGCAGGCTCTTTCCAGGGACCCAAAGGCAAGATCGTTTAGGTGAGAGGTCAGACATCTGGATCTGATCCCAACAGAGTCACTGCGTGAAACGGAGAAAGAGCCTCTCTGTTTATTTGCTCATCTCTGAAATGAACATAATCACATCTGCACTAACCACCTGACAGGCTTGTGAGGATACAGTGAGATCATTGATGGAAAAACTCTGTTAAAAAGTTGGAATCTCTATACAAACAAAAGGTAATGT
Source organism: Ceratotherium simum simum (assembly GCF_057802395.1). Taxonomy (NCBI): domain Eukaryota; kingdom Metazoa; phylum Chordata; class Mammalia; order Perissodactyla; family Rhinocerotidae; genus Ceratotherium; species Ceratotherium simum. Next base: position 48,492,855 of record NC_141905.1, on the reverse strand, counting down.
TTTATTATGTAAAATCACTTTACCACTCCTTTTTTTTCTGCCCCATCGAGAAGGAGTAAAAAGGTATGAGAAATTATAAGGGGCAGTTTTGAGCCTCTCACTGCTGCTGTGAAATCTAAAGCATTCATCAAAATTATGAACACACCACCTTCCCGGTACGGGCTTCAGGGTCACACTAAAAGACATTTTCAAAGCTTATTAATTCTTCGGTGTTCGTCATTGGTGAGGAGGGCTACATGCCAGCTGAAATTTAGGAAGTGGCGTACTCTCGAAGTTTGGGGCCTTAGTCATGTGGGGTTGAGGTCGACTGGGGAATCGCAGTGTGTAGCGTGTGTTTCTCGCTTGCAGGCTGCTCAGCATATGGGTTGACGGGGGTTCCACTGATCCTCCTGCTCCCTGCTGCTTGATTCCCTTAGCAGGTCTCATCAGTGGTCTGGGCATTTAAGAGCAGCTTTCTTGGCGTCTCATGGATGATAGTGAATTTTCTGTTTTGAAGGAAGATTATTCTTCAGGACAAGATAAAAATTTATTTGTCCTAGTGGTAGTAGGTAGATTCATTGAATAAGTGAATGAGTCCTTTGAGAGACACCTGGCTGTTTGAATGGGGTTTGAGAGCATGCCATTACCTCTCTAAGGTACCTGGGCTGCTCAAGAAGTTACTTTATATGGATCCAGTTCCTGATGTCTGTAGGCTTGTGAGGGACTGACTGTGCGCAGGTGGCATACAGTTTTGCAGATCGTACATACGTGGAGTCAGAGAATTTAGGTCCCATTCCCAGCCCAACACTGAACAGCCAGGGGACCCAGGATGGAGCTAAGACCTGCCTTGCTGATTTTTCAAGGCTGCTGCAAAATGAAGCATTGGTAAGGGGCAAGGATTATATTAAATAGCGTTTCTACTTTTTAACGCTCACTGTCGGCCCTTCATCAAAGTTATGCCAAAGCCGTTGATTTATGCAGCATTATTTGTTGAGTTTTGCTTCCAGGTTCTCCCTCTCCTCCCACTAGGAGGTGAAGCACAGGAGTATCCTTGCTCTTCAAATGCAGTTAAGGAAAATGCCAGTGCACTAGGCCATCTGCAAACTGAATGATGGTGAACAGACTACGATCAGAGCATTGTGTTATTCAGCAGTGGAAAAACACTTGGGGAAACCTGCTTTTTGATAACCAAAGGTTCACTGGTGCTAACTGGACTTGACTGGTCTGTCTCATTCGGAAGCCTCTGCCGCGTTCTTCTGCTCTCAGTTTCTTTCTATGCCTTGTTATTGCTTAAGTGATTTGGCCAGTTTACTTAATTTCTTGGCCATTCATTAGAAGTTGAAGAAAACTGCTTTATATTTTCACTGAAAACTGATTTTTCTGTGACCCTAGGAGACCATAATTCACATAGTGATGTAGCTATGAGACCTTCTTGTCACAGCTTTGTAGTGTCCACTGAGAAACGTTTACTTGAGTGTCCCCCAAAATGTCTCTGCTTTCAAAAATGAACATTCAGAAGCCTACTAATGGGAAGGTGACAGTTCCGGTTACAATGGAGTAGGCACACTCCATCCTCTTTCCCCCTGAACTCAACCAAAAAAACATGGGGCAGAATGTGTGGGGCAGCTCTTTGGGGACCCTGAATATGGTAGCAGGCAGATTGGGAAGGAAACTAAAATGGGAAGTATGAAAGATCCAGGCGTGAGTTTCCCGATTTTCCTTCTTCTTCCTTTTTTTTCTCCTGTGTCTCCTGCCTGCACTCAACCTAGGTCCCAGAACTGCAGAGCTCCAAGAGAATCCCTCTCTTTCTTGCCGAAGGACAGGAAGAGAAGTCCCCAGGAGACAGAGACTGGTAGAAATCCTACCAATTTCCACGCAAACCCTGTTAACATGTAGTGTGTACATCCTAGACTTTTTCTGTGCATGTTTTTTTAAACACAGTTATAATTATACCAAACATTTTGTTTTGTTTTTTCCTCTTAATAGAAGAAAATGTTTGTGATGTAAACTTGCTACACAATCATTGTGAACTTATTTTCTGGTAATTTATTAACCGGTTATAGCCTAGTTCAGTGCATGTGAATCCCCTCAGATTCTGGTTCAGTAGGTACTGAGCAGACACCAACAGCCGACTCCTGGTGTTGCTGGTACTTCCCTGGCCCAGGCTTTGAATAGCAAGGGAACAGTTATTTAACAATTTCCACTTAGGTTGTTTCCAATTTGTTGCTTTTGTAAAGAAAGTGGCAGTGGGGTATTTGTACATAAGGCTTTTCTTCATATTTGGGATCGTTTCTTTGAGGTAGACTGCTAGGAGCAATCTACCTGAGTCAGAGATTATGGCTATTTAGATTGCTGGTCAGTATTAATGATTATTCTTGCAGAGGATTTTTCCAATTGTAATAAATATATTTCTCCTCAAGTTGTAGATGAGGAAACTGAGGCTTAGAATGGTTCCGCTGCCGAGGCTCACACAGCTAATTGGTAGAAAAGCCATGATTTTAGCCCAGCCCATCTGTTCTAGAGGCCGCCTCTTCCCCGCACTGCTCTATAGAGGGCCGCTGCCTTCACCTGCTCTCCTCCTCTTAGATGAGCCTGTTTGAGAAGATCAGTGGCATTATACCTGCCACACCATTGGCCGTCTTTTTTTAGCTTTGCTAATTTGATATGGGGAAAAAATGAGCTGCTATTCATGTTAATTTTTATTTCTAATTTTGATAGAGTCTATGCCTCCAGCTGATCACATCCTTTGTCCTTTGATAAATTTTGTTTCCTAAATTGGTCTTATTTTATTTGATTTCTGTGTGCTGTGTACTCGGTAAAGATGTTACCTTGTTTCTGTTCCATTTGTTTTATAATTTGTCTTTTACTTTGTATGCTTTTTTAAACATAATGAAAAATTTTTATGTAACTGTAACCATCCTTACCTCTTTCTCACAAAGCTTAAAGAGACTTTCTCTTTGGAGAAGTTTGACAAACATGGAAAGATATTTTAGAAAGAAAGTGTAAGGGGTTTTAAGGGCACTTGTAAGAAATGCAGCATTAATTTTTAGCTGTTTTTCTTCAGTGCCATGTTTGCTTCATAATTTCTTCCTCCTGCCTTGCATATACATTTTCCCCACGAATGTTTTCCTGCTAAAATTGGAGAGAAAATTGCGGAGTAATGGTGCCTGAGAATGTGATTTATAGTTTTCAAAACACAGAGGGAATTTTGGAAGGCCAATTTGAAATCATGTAAAATGAAGAGCTCCCTAAGATTTTTTGCCATCGTTTTCTTCTATATATTACCCATTGTTATGAGAGAACCGTACCAGACTTTCCATTTAAAACCTTAAAAATTTTTGTCGCGTTTACATGCATGCAACTTAAAAAATAAAAGGGTACTTAACGATTTGTTATGAAAGACAGTAGCCCCCTAACCATAACCCTCCTGCAGCCCACTTTCCTACTCTCTCAACTCTTAACTGAATCTTGAGACTCAGATTTGTTTAACTGAATCTTTAACTTAACTGAATCTGTTTACCTTCACATCCTTAAATCTTTTTACAGGTCTTTTTTGTGTATGTGTACCCTCAGGTCTTTAAGTGACATGGCAGTATTGTTTCTTTATAATTGCTAATATAGGCATGTCACTATTATTGACTTCCTGCTGTGGAACGCCAAGATTTAGAGTCCTCTTGTTCCTTCCTCTCCCCACCCCCACCAGCTTGCAGGTTCTGTGCCTTTTTCTTTCCTTCTCCCTCCCCCCACCCCCCCCCCCGTCATCCCATCACACACATTCACACTCCTTGTCCTGTCTTCCCAGTGTAGTTTTCTGTCCTTGATTTAACTCAATATTCACTGCTTACACTGTTATAGTTTTGTAAATGCTATTCACAGGTAAGTCGTGTAGTTTCCTATAATTACTTTTCCTTTTCTGGACAATATTTTATTTCCTGTAGAATTAGTAATTGCCTTGCTCTTTGCTTTATTAGTTTTCTGTGTACTTATTCAATACCCTTATGTTGTGACTCTTCTCACTACAGCCGGAGGCACTGGGTCTTCTGTTAGTCACTTCCTTGAAGATGACTCTCCAGAGCTCTGACTAACCCATTGGGGATGCTCACTTTCTAAGCCGGCACTGCTCTTCGGCTCTCCATTGGCGTTCTAGCAAATCCTGTTTCTTCTTTTTTCTTTTTACTCCTTTGCTTTGTAGAGCATATCCTTTATAATTTCCTGAAAAAAAGTACATAGGTGGTAATTATTTGAAATCTTGTATATATGACAATGGTTTGAGTTTATTCTTAGTTTATGCATAGTTAATAATATGGCTGGGTATAGAATTCTAAGTTGGCAATCATTTTCCCTCAGAATTTGGAGGCATTTTTCCAAAGCCTTCTGTTTTCCAGTGTTGCTTTTGAAAAAGTCTGATTCTTGATCCTTCATATGAAGCTTGTTTTTAATCTCTGCAGGCTTAAGAGTTCTTCTTTGCCCTCAGTTTCTGAAATTCCATGATGCCGAGTCTTGCTGTGTAGAACTGTTTTCTTCTATTGAGCTGGGCATTCAGTGATCCCTTTGAATTTGGGAAATCATATCCTCTGTGCAATGTGTTTCAACCTGCCATCCTTATCTAGAAATCTTGATAAATTTTTTAAAGTAAAATTATAATGAAACATATGTTTCCCAAAGCCTGGAATATTATCAGTTAAATGTTAAAAAGGGATCATGATGATTAAATTGGCCAATGACAATTTAAAAGAGTGCTGACAAGCATAAAATATAGACATTCACACATTTCATTTGACAGAGCAAATAAAAGTTGCAGTGAGTGACTTGTTCAAGCCATTTATTGCTCTAGTATCCAGCCCAGACTTGTATCAGAGACAGGTAGATTTATTCTTAAACTTTTTTCACTCATATTAAAAGGAAAAACATGCAGTTCTACCCACATAATTTCGGAAGATTGAAGGTACATCCTATCAATCCCTTGTTTTAATTTGGTCTCCAAAAATCACATACCAAAAGATATTTGTATATTTGACTGTCCCAACCTCCAATTGCATTAGCTAAGTTAATAGAACAGTTGTCCTCTAGGCCAAGCTTGCGAAAACATATATATTTTCCCTAGAGAGTTAAGTTTTCTATTCCTCACAAATGGCAGTTATCATAGTAAATCAATCAGTCAGTCTTTCTGTATTAGTGTGATAAAAAAAATTGGGTAAACATCTGCTGAAATATCCCATAAAAAGTGCTAACATCTAAGGAAGGTTCTGAAGCCAAGTGTTTCATCTCTAGGACCATACTCTTTCCAAGGGCTGCCCAAGGAACGGGAAGCGTTGAATGGGCAGACTTCATGGTGAGGGATTTTATGTCTTAATAGAAGCTTGTAAAGGAAGAACAGTCCTGTGTATCTCCTCTACTCTCAATAACCACACTGAACACTTCTGTGATCAGATGTGTGGGGGTTTTCCCCTCGTATCAAGCAATTCTCCAACTCTCTTTAGTCAGTTCTGATACTGTCTACCCAGAGATAGCATCAGATCCTACAGTTTAAGGGCTCAGTCTCACACTGACTGCCCTCCCACTTCAGATGCCAGTCACCAGTCTGTATTGTCACCTGTGTTTCTGACCAACCCTCTATAAATCAGAGGTTCCCATGACCCCCTCCTCTGGTTCAATTAATTTACTAGAATGGCTCACAGAATTCAGGAAAACATGTTACTTACTACATGACTAGTTTATTATAAAACGATGTAACTCAGGAACAGCCAGATGGAAAAGATGCATCAGGCAAGGTGTGTGAGAAGGAGCTTGGAGCTTCCATGCCCGCTCTGGGGTGCACTGCTCTCCCCATATCTCCACATGTTCACCAACCTGGAGCTCTCTGAACCCTGTCCTTTTGGATTTTGTGGAGGCTTCATTATGTAGGCATGTTTGATCAAGTCGTGGGCTGTTGGTAATTAACTCAACCTCCAGTCCATCTCCCCGCCCCGGAGGTGGGGGACGAGTGGGACTGAAAGTCCCAACCCTTTAATCATTTGACTGGTTCTCCTGGCAACCAGCCCCCATCCTTAGGGGCTTTTTGAAACACACCTCATTAACATGACTTAAGTGTGGTTGAAAGGGACTTGTTATCAATAGCAGAAGACACTTTTTCTCTCTCTCTTCACTTAGGAAATTCCAAAGGTTTTAGAAGTTCTGTGCCAGCAACGAGGACAAAGACCAAATATCTGTTTCTTATTATAAATCACAATATCACAAAGCCTAATTCTGAATTTAAATAGAAATCATAGCACACTTTCATGTGGGCTAATAATGAATCTTGTTTTCTCTTTTCCCATCAGCTTTTTGGAGACTGGGAAGCCCAACTGCGGAGAATAATGAAGCTCATTGCTGGCGGTGGCCTGTCCATCACTGGCTCTCACAACATGTGTGGGGACTATCTGTACAGCGGCCACACAGTCATGCTCACACTCACCTACTTATTTATCAAAGAGTGTAAGTCTCAAACAGCTTTCATTAGAATTGCTCTCCTGCCATTTCCCACGGTCCCTGGGAAGTCTGCTGAAACGAGACTGGAGGCCTCAGGAGGGCAGGACCTCATCTCACCACCACGCCCGGATTCAGCAGCCACCCAGGGAAATATGTGTGAGAGGAAGTAACTGCTCTTCTTGACGGGTTTTTTACTCAAGTGTCAGCTGTAGTATTTGGGGTGTTTTACAGCTGCTGATGGGAGCCAAAAGGAAATCTCATAAATACACAAAAATACAGTATGAGGCCTGCTTGGAGATGGAAGATCATGTGTTCACTCAGTAGCCATTTCTCTAAGCACCTGGCACTATGCTGTATGCTGAGGGTACAGTGGTGGGTCAGTGATCTCTACTCTTATAGAAGCCATGGGCTCAGGGACACTGAATGAGGCAGAGTCTAAATGGGAAATTTCTTTTAAAAATGTACTTAAATATTTTATTATGGAACACACAGAAATTAGTATTAAAGATACCCCTGTACTTTGCTCAGATTTAATATATATTAGCATTTGCCATATCTGTTTCAGATAACCCTTTAAAAAAGCAAATTAAATGTCAATACGTGATTAAAGCCTTTCATCCCTTCCCCCTCCTATTGTCCTGTATTATTTCCATGCATGTTTTTGTACTTGTGTATTGTTTTCTGGTTTTTAAAATTTACATAAGTGATATCATGCTATATATAATCTTCAGCCAATTTTCTCTCAAATTGTGTTTTTGAGACATGAGACTCTGGTTCATTTTAATTGCTATTAGTATTTTAATACTATAAATGAACCACAGATTATTTATTCATTTTTCTACTGGTACAAAATTCAGTTGTCCTCAATATTTTGCTGTTAGAAACCGTGAGCATTATACAAGCAATTTCCATGAAGGGAGATAAGTAAACCAGGCTGCTGGTACCGCAGAGGAGGGGCACACGTTGCAGTCTGGAGGTGTCTTGGGAGCATGTGGCACCTTGTGGAAGTGTAGTTGTGGTTGGGATTCAGAGTGGGGGTGATCATGAGAAATGACATGGACTGATAAGTAGGAACTAGATCGTGAAGTGTGCCTTAAGCCGCCAGAAAGAGTCTGAACTTCTGTCTGACAGAGATGGGGTGCCTAATGAAGGGTTGTAACCGGTGGGGCAGTGTCATCATACTTGTCCCAGAGAGACAGAGAGAGAAAGAAACCACTCTTGCAGCAGCTTGCAGGATATACTGGAGAGGGGCAAGATTGGAGACCAGGAGAAAAGTTAGGAGACTGACTGCTGCTATAATCCAGGAAAGAGATGGTGGTGGCCCAAACTATCGTGATGGCGTTGGGAATGGAGAGAACTGGAGGGAACTGAGAGGGATTAACAAAGAAGGGTCAACAGATAGCAAGATTGATTGTGGGGGTACAGTAGACACGTGGTGGACTAAAGGGTGAAAGCCCAGTTTTGATCTTAAAACACTAAGGTAAGGAACACAGGAGGAGAAGAGATGATGCGCTTCAGGGCGCTGAGAGAGTAGGTGTTCTTCTGCTTGTGTTTAGTATGTGACCAAATAGAGTGAATTCTAACAATGTGTGTTCAGAATTGTCAGGGCGTGATCCAGCCCTTGGACTGGGATGTAACTGGTCATGGAAAATGGGAACCAAATAGGCCTGGTGTCAGCAGCCCTGGGGGAGGGATTCCTGCCCCCTGCTGGTTGGTACCTGAAATCATTTAATGGGGCTAACTAAGCCTCATCCTTCTTGAAGATAAAGCTGTGTACCATATTAGGAAACTTGGAAGATTTGTGTCACAAACTCTAATTTTTGAATCCTGATGATATCACTTACTAGCTCTGTGACCTTGAGAGAAACCTATACCTATACCTCTAAGTCTTAGTTTCCTCATCTTTAGAGTGAGATACTGATAGCTACTTAATGGGTGAGGGAGAGGTGGTAAAAATTAAAATAGGTGGCATATATGGACACTAATAATAGAGTTGCATGGAGAATGAGTGGTAGCCACTATTTGTTGTTGTATTGTTAAGGTATCAAATACAAATTTTCCTGATGGCGTATGGAGCCCTATACATACACTAAGACCCCTACCCTGACCACTCACTCCGTTTAAAATTGCAAGCCACCCTTCACCCTTCTGACCCTGCTTATCCTGTTCAGCTTTTATTTTTTCATAGCAATAATGCCTTCTAACATAGTGTATAATTTACTTATTTATTATGATTATTGTTTATTGTCTCTCTGCCCTACTAGGAAGGAATCTCCCCACAGAGGGGAGCTCCTTGCCTGTTTTATATGTTGATCTGAGTACCTAGAGCAGTTCCTGTCCTGGGCACATAGATATAGTCTCAATAAATATTGGCTGAATGAATGATTGATTCTTGGACCCCTTGAGAATCCAGTAAAAGCCCAAACTTTCTCCCCTTGGGTGGGGAGGGTAGATCACATTCAAACAATGTTTTTGCCTAAAATTTCAGACCCTCTGAAGCCCTTCTATTGAGAATACAAGGTGCAGAAATGTGCAGGAAGGCCTGCACTAATGGAGATTTTGATGCTTCCCTCGGATAACTTCCCAAATGGAAGTATTTATCTGACACTGCCCTACCGTTGGGAATGCACTTGGACTGGAATTCTTAGGCCTTTGCGTTCTCTCTTATTTGTATTTGAGAAATGGAAATCTCAAAAGACTTTCAGATTACTGTATGGTTGCAGAGCTGGGAAAGCAAAGCAAATAAGACAGTTATATCAATTATAATGGCTTAGTCTGTGTATAAGGGTCTATAGACCAAAACGTATTAATTTTTGTATAGAGCATTAATCCTAAATTATTTACAAGTAAATTTAATTAAATGTCAGTGGACAGTTGTTTTTTTTAATGGAGCATGATGCATTAACCTGTCCTAATTTGTCCTTTTAAACTGTATTTATGATTATAGGAGTCAAGTAACAACTGAATATGAATTACTATTGCTAGTAAAATCGGTTTATAAAATAAGCTGCTTTCGTTCTAACCTTGGTTACAGATAAGCGAAAGCCTTAGATTTGCTAGCGCAAGAGATCTGTTTCAGAAAGAGAGACCCAGGGTAACTGGATTCAGAAGTAGTAGTAGCGGTTAAGTGCGCGCTCTGTTGCTGGTGGCCCGGGTTCGGATCCCGGGCGCGCACCGACGCACCGCTTCTCCGGCCACGCTGAGGCCGAGTCCCACATACAGCAACTAGAAGGATGTGCAGCTATGACGTACAACTATCTCCTGGGGCTTTGGGGGAAAAAAATAAATAAATAAAATCATAAGAAGTAGTAGTAGAGACGTGGTTGGGTCTGCTTAGTGGTACTTGAATAATAGGACTCTTGCAAATTTCTTCTCTTGTCAGATTCCCCTCGACGACTCTGGTGGTATCACTGGATTTGCTGGCTTCTCAGCGTGGTTGGAATCTTCTGTATTCTCTTAGCGCATGACCACTACACTGTGGACGTGGTGGTGGCATATTACATCACCACAAGACTCTTCTGGTGGTACCACACTATGGCCAATCAGCAAGTGAGTTTTCCCCAGTTTGATTTTAGTTTCTCTTGCCTCTTCTGGCCTGGTGTTGATGTCATGGCTAGGGGGAGAGTTTAAAGAATCCATAAATGTCTTAGGTTTCTCTTTTCTTAAGTGGTAGTCAACTAAGATGTGTTGTCTTTTGTGATGCTGATCCACTTCAGAATCAAAAATGAACAAGAAATGTGTTAATATAATGACATGGGAGATTACACCCTTCTAGAACAAGTATCACATTCATTGTCCCTGAAAAATATTTTCTAAGCTATGCCCACCTATTGCTTCATTTGCATTTCTACCCTCATCTCCCTACCCTTGGCACCTCATCAAGCTTAATACTTAATATTTAATTAAGTCTGTCCATTTTCATCATAGACAAGTAAGTAGCTAAAAAAGTAATTGAGGGGCCGGCCCGGTGGCATAGTGGTTAAGTTCGTGCACTCCACTTCGGCGGCCCAGAGGTCACAGGTTCAGAACCCCAGGTGCAGACCTATGCACCACTTATCAAGCCATGCTGTGTTGGCATCCCGTATACAAAATAGAGGAAGATGGGCGCAGATGTTAGCTCAGGGCCAATCTTCTTCAGCAAAAAGAGGAAGATTGGCAATGGATGTTAGCTCATGGCCAATCTTCCTCACCAAAAAAAAAAAATAATAATAAAAAAATTAAAAACTAATTGAGGTATTTATTTATAGATTAGAGATTGAGTAAGCCACAAGTTCTCCTTGAATTCCTGGAATTGGAGTTGTTTTTCTACTAGAGTGTGGCCCCCATTTGCAGATGAGTGCAGAGTGTAGAATGGTGGCGTGAGTGTGAAACTGGCATATGTGGGTGGACGTGGGGCTGGTCTAAGGTCCTTTGTGAATTTTAATATGGGAAATATTTTAACTTAAAGTGAAAGATTATGAGAAAAGTGTGTATGTTCCTTTTGGGGCTGGAGCAATTAATTGTCCTTCCTGACTTGGTTTTTCTTCTCTTTGTTATCTTAGGTGCTAAAAGAAGCCTCCCAGATGAACCTCCTGGCCAGGGTGTGGTGGTACAGGCCATTTCAGTACTTTGAAAAGAATGTCCAAGGAATTGTACCTCGATCTTACCAGTGGCCCTTCCCCTGGCCAGCAGTCCACCTCAGTAGGCAAGTTAAATACAGCCGGTTGGTGAATGACACATAACAGCTGTACAAAGTGGGGGAAAGAGGAACTGTCCCAAGTGCTAAGAACTCCATGAGAGAAGATGCCATAAAATAAACACCTCCCTAATCCTGTTATCTTTCAGCAGTTACCTTGACTTAACCTATTGAGTTACCTGGTCAGCACTGTGATCTTTTTTTCTCTCCAAAGGACCTGCGTTGGACAACAATAAAGAAAATTTAACCTATCATGCACTGTACACATTTCCTGTTCATAAGTTTGGGATTTACGTAACCCGCAGCCACCATGTTCCTTTGTATATGATGCAACAGCATAAATGTAAGCTTTTATATCATAAGTTCTGGTCTTTCCAGTCACATCTGGAAATAAAGCGTATTATTTTCTTGGGAAAACATACTTTTCATATCTCTTGCCCCAAAGATTGGGCTGTAAGCCATTTTCTAGCAGATGTCTCTATGAAGGTTTCTAAGTACCTGAATGGGGTTCGATGCTGAAATCTTTCTACTTGTTGCGCCGATATTCAAATAAAAATGACAGACACAGAAAGGTTTGGTAACTTTGGGTTTTGTAAAATCAGCAGAGACAGTGTGTCAAAAAGTGCAAAAAAAAAAAAAAAAGATTCTGTTATAAAGTGATTTTCTAAGTATTTCCTAACTTTATTTTTCAAAATGATGTATGAAAACCAAATTTAAAGATTTTTACATGTCAAAGAAAAGAAGGGTAAAATTTAAAAATGCTTCTTGGGAGAGAAATTTGTCTATGTTTCTAGTGCCTTTCTTGTCTTGATTGTATGGTCAGTAGGCAATCTTAAATGTTTTTATTTAAAATAAAGTATTCCATGAAAATATAAATGTATGTATACACTACTAAATTTTACATTTATAGCTAAGTTAAATCAGAAGACTGCTTATGGTTTTTAAATTGCTCTGAATTAAAGAATGGGAGAGTTAATTAGAAAGTCAGAGCCTGTTCCCATATTGTGAGCAGGTGGCAGTGACATGTACCACTTAAATTATTTTATCATCTATTTGGTAGTTCGATTTTAACTATACAATGAAAACAGCCATGAAGACTTTTTTTTAAAAGAGAGTTTTGAAAATGATCACTTAACTAAAACTTGAAAGCTATAAATTAGTTATCCATACTCTCATGACAATTTTGTTGGTGAACAACAAAAAAGAGATCTATTTCTTTAAAATATATTTGTGCAGAAACTGCATGTAACTCTAAGTTTTACTCCTAACATAAGTATGTTTGGGGAAGTATTCTATTCTATACTTGCCAATGTGGAGAACAAAATAGTTTTTTAAGAGTGAAGAAGTATATATATCCATTCTGTATTTTACGTGCAGCAGAATTATCTTCCGTAGGGTTTTTTGTGTATTCACAAGGTGATATTTGTATTGTAAAACAATAATGGTGAAGGAAATAAAAAGGCTTTTAAAATTTTGTTTGTTTTAAATCTTTGTAAAGTTACTATTCCGGAGAGTATACTGATGTCTTAACAGCTTACCTAGATCATAAATTAATCAAAACGCACTTTTTAAATAAAAACTATTACTTAAAATAAATGGCTGTCATTTCTAATGTGTTCACATTCTTCACAAAAGTCGTAAGTGGAGTCATTAAAGCAAGATGAAAAACAAGTTTCAGAATTTCTTCAGAGTTTATTCGACACGGGGCCTTTAATGATCATATTTCTCTTTCCTTGAGATTCCTTAAAATGTGCTCTAATCTTCAGTGACCTCTACAGATGGAGTGTATTTTTAAAAGTATACAAAAAGAGTCACAGATAAGTTAAATTCAAACTGTAGACCACTGTTTACCAACAATTTTGAATTCTCTAATTCTCAATCAAGTCACTGACTTAACTTGTTTTCCCTATAACTGGAAGTAATGCAGCTTTTCCAGTTTAGATGGGAAGGAAAAGTAAGTCTGAAATGAGAAATACAGTAATAGTACTTTGATAGTCAGAGGTAAGGCAAAATAACTGTTTAAAAAGAAAAAAAAGATATTATTCCTGATGTGGTAAAGAAAGGAAGATGGTAACAGTGGATGCCTGTCTTTGCTAAAGCATGCTAAGCGTTTCTAGCCAGGGTAGAACTTCTAAGATTTCCTGCGTGGAGTTTTGGACTTGTGTCTCAAGAGAAAATAAATGTGGTGGCCTCTTAACGCAAATAGAGCGACATTCTAGGATAGATTTGTGTTTAACTGTTACAGCCTTTCACTAACTTTGACTATTGACCAGGTGCCGAATATTGAAAGGGAAAGTAACTTGAGTAGTGAAAATGAATTATTGGCTCACACTAAAAATAGGATCTGTCTATTTTTCTAAGTTGAAATAGTTATATAAAAAAATTCATTATTGTAAATTTATGTACTACACATGTACCAAGAAATTCACTTGGTGATTACTCTTCATGCTTGACTCCTCTGATTCATGCATTGATATACCTTGTGGCCCTCTAGTCTGCAAATCCCAGGAAGGACGAAGAGAAATCACATTGTATTCTGGAGAATTGGAATGTGCTTGATAATGCCTGCCTGAATGAGGACATGTGCTTACTTTTCATTTAGTTTGGTAAACCTAAGCCTTAGACAATAGCTTCTTTGTTTTGCTCAGTTTACAACCCTCACACAACCACAAGGTGTAGTTATCACCCCCATTTTACAGGAGATGACTCAGATATGTTAAATAGCTTTCCCAAGGGCATGCAACTGGCAAGTGGTGAAAATATGATAGGAGTCGAAGTTGCCACCCTCCCCTCACCCCATACAAATACTATGAGCTTTCCTAAACTCTCCATTGAAAGTCGGCAGTGAGAGGAATCTGTGTCTATGGTAGTAAAGCTCAGATGACACTTAACGTGGACTGAGAAGCAGGGAATTCACACCATGAGGCGTGAGAGAATAATTTTGCCAATTTCCTAATTACAGTATGTTTTATGTGAATCCCAAATACCTAAATTGATAAATTTGATAAATATCTCATAAACTTGATAATTATCACGTAAAATACATGCTAACTTTAATTGACCATTATTAAACAAAAAGTCAACCACATTTTGAATTAACTAGGTAATGGAATATGCTATTTGGATCCCTCAATACTGGTATCTTGTATCTTTTTCTCCCTTTGGTCAGAAAACTTACTCTGAACAAATCAAAACTACTGACTTGAAATTCTGCTTATCAGCACCTTAAAATACTTATCTGTCTGCTAGTTCAGAGTACAAGTCAGAAGAAAATTAAGCGATGCCTGCTCTCAAAAGCCCAGGCTCCAGCTCCCACAAGGAGGTCAGAAGTGGGCATGATCAGTGAGAGACAGACTAAAAGTGAGGGGAAGTTGCCAGAAGAAAAGGAGACTGAAGCTGGGCCCCACGGGATGACGAGGATTTGGGTAATGGGTGAGGCAGCAGCATTCCAGGAGCATGGCAGGACAGTGGGAATGGCTCTGGCTTACTGTTGGTGGAGAGAAAATAGACTGAGCATTTATCATAAGAGTTCATGTTCTGAGAAATCCTCTTAGTTCTTCAGCCCTGGTGTGGCACAGTGGTGCAGTTTAGCATTTAATAATTGGGAAAATATATGCTATGAACTTAGCAATGCTCTCGAGGATTTGTGGTTTATTAATCACAATAGTCTCTGTGTAACATTTGATTATTAGGAATAGTAGTTATGTATAGGAGGTTAATCCATCAACATAACATGGTTGGTGAGTGGAAAGATTTGAGGGTCTTGTGAGAATTCTTGGGAAAGGTTTATTGAAAATTTTAAGGGTGAGATCAATAAAATAGGCAGAGTCCATTTTTTCAAAGTTTAGCAAAAAAAAAAAAAAAAAATGTAGGGAGTCCAGATCCAGATCTATGCAACCTCCAATGTCATGGTTTCTGAGTTGAAGGATGTGTAGGGTGTGGTTACAGGGGCCAGGGCCAGGAATGGCATTCCAGGTGAGGATAACGGAGGGCTCTGACACTCCAAGAGGAAGTGATGGCTGGTCCAGAGCCCCTCGCCGTAGTGGTCCAGAACCTCATGTATTTTGACATTCTGTTGTTAGGTACATACACATTAGGGTGGCTATGTCTTCCTGGAGAATTGACCCCTTTATCATGTATCTCTCTATATTCCTGATGATCTTCCTTGTGAAGTCTCGTTTGTCTGAAATTAAGATGCTACTCCAGCTTTCTTTTGATGAGTATTAGCATGGTATCTTTCACCACTCCTAATTTTTAACTTCTCTGGGTCTTTATGCTTAAAGTGGATTTCTTATAGACAGCATATAGTTGGATCTTGTTTTTAACCTAACCTGAAAATCTCTGTCTTTTAATTGGTGTATTTAGGCCTTTCATATTTAAAGTATAAGTAATGTAGTTAATATCTACTACGTGTGTAACTGTTTTCTCTGTTACTTTTGTTCTGTCCTTTTCCTTCCCTCTTTTTCTGCCTTCCTCTAGTTTTGAGCATTTTGTGATGCCATTTTATCTCTCCTCTTAGCGTACCAATTATACTTCTTTAAAAAAAAATTACACACCTTAACAAAGCTCAAAGAATTAAATACCTCAAAATTACATACCTTACCTAATCTAAGCCTGCTTCAAATAACACTATACCACTTCAAGTGTAGTGCAGGTACCTTATAACAGTGTATTCCCGATTCCTCCTTCCCATCCTTTATAACACTGCTATCATTCATTTCACTTACCCATATGTTGTAATCACCCAATAGGTTGTACTTTAAACAAGTAGTTATAAGAATAGGAAAATAAAAGATTTTATTTGTCTCTATTTATTTCTTCTTTAGTGGTCTTCTTTTCTTTATGTTGGTACAAGCTTCTAACCTATATCATTTCCCTTCTGCCTGAAGAACTTTCCATTCCTTGCAGGGAAGGTTGACTGATGATGAATTCCCTGTTTTTGTGTGTCTGAGAAAGTCTTCTTCACTTTTGATGAATAATTTTGTTGGACATAGAATTCTAGGTTGGTCATCTTTTTCTTTCAGCACCTGAAATTTTTCACTCCATTCTCTTCTTGCTTGCATGGTTTCTCACAAGAAGTCTGTTCCTCTACAGGTAACGTGTTCTTTTTCTCTGGATTTTTTCCAAATTTTCTCTTTGCCTATGGTGTTCTGTAGGTTGAATATGACATGCCTGGGTGTAGATTCTTTCTATATTTAATTTTGGTCTTTTTGAGCTTCCTGGATCTGTAGTTTGGTGTCTGTCATTAAGTTTGGAAAGTTTTCAGCCGTTATTACTTCAAATATTTCTTCTCCATTTTCTCTTTCTTTCCTCTCTGGTATTCCCATTATGCATATATTACACCTTTTGAAATCATTCCACAGTTCTTGGATGTTCTGTTTTTTTCTTTCTTTTTCTTTTTTTGTATTTCACTTTAGGAGGTTTCTATTGACATATCTTCAAGCTCAGTGATCCCCCTGCCGTGTCCAGTCTACTAATGAGTCCATCAAAGACATACTTCATTTCTGTTACAGTGTTTTTGATTTCTAGCATTTCCTTTCAGTGCTTAGAATTTCTGTCTTTCCACTTACATTACCCATCTCTTCTTGCATGTTGTCTACTTTTTCCATTAGAGCCCTTAACATATTAATCATAGTTATTTTAAATTTTCTGGTAGTTCCTCATCTATGTCATCTCTGAGTCTCATTCTGATGCTTGCTTTGTATCTTCAGACTTTTCATGCCTTTTGGCATGCTTTGTACTCTTGTTGGAAGAGGGACATGTTGTGTTAGATAATACGAACTGAGATAAATGGGCCTTTAGTGTGAGAATTTATGTTAATCTGTCTAGGAGTTGGGCTATGTTTAATGCTTGCTGTAGCTATAGGTGCCAGAGGCTCCAAATTCTTCTAGTGGACTTGTTTTGGTCCCCCCTCTTGACTTTGGGCATCCCTAAGTAGTCATCCTTGGAGAGAATCTGTGTCTTGCAGCTCTTTTAGCTGTAATTCACTGTTTTTCCATACTAGAGCCCTCTTGGTGTGGTGGTAAGGTGTAAAGTAGGAGGAGTATTTTATAATCTGATTAAATCTCAGTCTTTTGGTGGGCCTGTGTCTCCAGGCTTGACCTTCACAAGTTCGGCATTAAACCTTTCCACATGCCATCCTTTATTCCTTTCCCTGACTGCAGCATTCTCAGTCTATTTCTTTGAAGCCTTGACCCCTGTTGACTGCATTTTTGTCCCCTTAAGTCAGATGGGAAGAGTAGAAGGGGCTGGAGTAGGAGCGGCCCCCAGGAGTTTCTCATGCTAGTCTACATTCCACCTCCAGCAGTTCATCAAAGTTGCCCTGTAAAGTGTTCCTACCAGCTTATGGCTCTCTCTAGTGGTTCTACTCAATGTAAGCAGCTATCAGCTATGACTCTGGATACACCTGTCTCTCCAGATTTTGAGGTGGCGGTTGGACCTGTGACCCCAGTCCTGTAATAGGTCCAAGAAAACTCATTTTTCAGTTTGTTTAGCTTTTTCTGGTAAGGACAGGAGTGATGATTCCCAAGCTCTTTACATGTTGAAACTGAAACCAGAAGCCAATGGTGACACAGTTTTCATGGTCAAATGAATTTGGGAGACAGTGAATAAACAATATCTGTCGAGTGTCCTTAATGGCTAGATGCACAAATTTGTGTCCTTACAACATTTGAAGAACTAAAAATGGGTATTAAAGTCTGTTTTAATGACTGTGAAGTCAACACACAAGATGTCCAGAAGAACATGAGGGAAATTAACATTGGATTGGAGAATGGAGGGGATATTAATTAGCATGCACTGGGAAGTTTGAGGTCATTCTCTAGGTTTCTTAACTGCAAGACTTGCCAGAGCCTTTGGCGTGCTCTCCTAGAGAGGACCTAGGACGCAGCCTAGCATTAAAGCAAAGCCCCAACTCCAGAGAGCTGCTCCTGAATAACTCTTTTGACCGCTCTAGTTGTCTGAGAGCAGTGTGGCATATTCCAAGCTAGTGCCTGGGAGAGAATTGCCAGGGACATAGATTAGTAACAAATACAATTGCTTATAAGGAACTTCAGAACACCAAGAGAAAATGTCAGGCACCTACCATCTAGAATGCTTGGCCTCTTTATGTCAAAGTCATGGTGTACAATATTTTCTATTTGTCTAGTTGATTGCTTTCTTCTCGTTCTTTTTGATGAGCCTTTTTTTTTTTGGCTCGGACTAAGATAAGTTCTAAATATTTTAACTTGATGATCCAAAGCATTTTTCAGTGTGAGTAGGAAAAAGCAAGGGTTGTTATTTCCTTAGGTAATATCCCAGTTCATGTTATTTCTAGCAAGAACTTCAACCAGGGTGTTACACTCACCTTTATTTCACACCTAGGGTTTTGTCCAACTCTTGTCTCATGAGTGTGAGTCTAAGATGGGGTAGTGCTTGGGGAAATGTAATTAGTAACATTCAAGTATAAACCCAGGGTAGTTCCTGAAAAGATGTGAATCTCAGGTCATCACTAAAGCAATCTAATCTGCTAGAGACATCCTGATCCCAACAAGCTGCTCCAGTTCATACCTTCTCAACTAGAAACCCTTAAAATCAGTTACCGTCTACCTTTGTGCCAGTTTGGAATGAAATGGACTCCGCAGACCATAGGGGATTGTGCAGGAACCAGAAGCCTTGGGGTGTGGATAAAGGGAAAATAACAGGTTCAAAAGGAAATGTGTTCTGTCTGGGAAGTGAGTTAAGCTCTTTTTTCTGTTTAATTTGTGTATTAGGCACTCGGTAAAGGTTTGACAGTTGAAAGGATCAATGAATGAATGGCTCCATTGTTTTATGAAGAATGAAGAATAAGAGTAATTGCCTAGTGGGGGAGAGAAACTCCAGGAGGGGACAGAGGAAGTATGGTGTATTCATAAGGGCGTAGACTGGGGACTCAGATGTGGGTTCAAATCCCAACTCTGCTGCTTACAGGCACCGTGCCCTTTAGCAAATTTTCTGTGAGCCTCAGTTTCATCATTTGCAAAATAGGGATGATTTTATCTATGTTTACCTATGTGAGGCAATGATGAGGCATGAGTACAAGTTAAGTGCTCAGTGAACAACTACTGTTATTATAGAGAGGAAAATGAGAGAGAGAAAGATGAAAAGGAGGCCTTTGTGACGCCAAAAAAGGAGTCCCAGTCAATGAAAAGACTGGCCCCAGCCAAAAGGAGAAAGCAGACCAGATAAGAAACCCAGCCGAGACTCAGCCTTTATTTGAACTTCTAAATATACGTTATGAGTAGTCTGAACCTATTGACATCTGATCACCTTTGGTAAAAGACTCATCTAGCATTCTGAATATCTGATGTGCAGGTACGGTGGTTGCTAAGAGTATTGACCGACTGAAATAGCATGACAGTCATCTTGGACGATGAGCCAGGGTAACGATGAAGCAGAAACATGCATGACTACCATGATTTAGCAGCACTTGGAGTCTGTTCCCCTTGCCACCTCTGTGTTGTCGCATGTTGGAACTGGTATTGTTTGAATCGCTTTCTGCTAATAGTATTTATTAGCATGGGGGGCGGGGAGAAAGTTTCAGCCAAAGCAGACTATCTTTTATACATTCTATTTTTAATCAAGAGCCTGTGACCATGGAAAGGCACATATCTGGTTTCCCTTCAGGGATGTGTAGCGATGCCCCTGATATTTTAGGATGTTTCAGAAAAAAAAAACATTTTGGAAAAAGCACGATCTGACTGTTAAAACGAATGTTTGTTTTGAAGGCTTTTCTGAAATCATTGGCTTTGAGTTTCAAGAGGCCACAGTCAAATTGTTGCCTTATGGCTGTGTGTTCATTATGAGCCTTGTTGGCCAAGAGAGCCTTTCACCCTCTGGCTGGTGTTAGGCTGTGACAGTGGCCCCTGGCAGGAGGAAGAAGCAAGGATATGGTATGTTGGCAGCACAAACTTCCTTTTCACAGCAGGCAACATTATAACCGCTCCAATGAGCCTTGCAGGCTCCATACCAGATGCGAGCAGATGAATTTGCAGGCGTTTGGCTAGCTCCATTTCCCCACGGGCTCCAGGAATGAACATGTAAAGTAAATGGCTTGAAAAGGAATTGTGTCCAATCAGTGATGCTGGCACATGTCTGCTTTGGAAATGTCACTGGCCCCAGATTCTGGAGCACGTTCTTGTGCTCATGAGCTGACACCGGATGACTCCACAGAGCTTGATCTTGCTTCCCATGCAGCTTACCGTGGATGCTCTGAACACTTGGGGACAAGTGGCTGCCTAATGAGGTTTCCCCTGGGGCTCCTGTTTCCTGAGCAGCAAGGGATGCAACTGCCAGAGGACAGAGGAATTGAAGCAAGGAATATAGCCAGAGGGTCTTGTCTCACAATCCTCTGCAGCAGTTGCACCCAGAATACAGCAAGAGTTGTTGTTGGAGGGGGAGGGGGTGTGGATATAGTTCTTCCTTCAGGAGAGAAAATGTCAATGTATTCAGCACGCATAACCCCCACATACTATTAACACTCACCAAGTGTGAATTCAAACAAAAATTCTCCAAAATTAGATGGGAAGGTATCTGAAATGTCACTTTAACACATGGTAAGTATGGAGAACTGTGACAATTTGGCTTCCTGTAGATCTGGGCTATCAAAACTGGCTTAATTCTCAAGATGTTCAGGGCTTAATCACCAATTAAAATCAGTAACAACAATGAATTTGCCCAGGCCCTAGGAAATCCATTTTCTTCTTGGGAACGAAGGGGGCCCAAATCCAAGTCTTTTTCATTTGACAAAGTGATGAGGAGTTGATGGCAATCTTCCTACTGCTAAAAGGAGGTCAGAGCAGGAAAGGCAGCCAAGCTCACTAGAAAGACCTGCTGGTTTCTGTTCCGATTTAGAGCAGCTTGTTTTGTATGCCCAGGACTGAAGGGAAATGAGGTGGTGGGATTGGGGCTGAAGCCCAAGGAATGGGAGTCATTGAGCGGTGGCCACCCGAGGGCAGGTGAACGTTAGGTACCAGAGGACATAACAATCTCTCTTCCTTTTTCAGTTTGGTTTTGATGGCGGAAAAAAAAAATCTATGTTAGGGACTACACACACACATATATTAATTCAGCATTCATAGCAGTATATTTAAGGCTCCAATAAATCTTGCCATAAGTTAAATCAGTATTTTTCCAAATTTATTTGGCCTCAAAACCCTTTTTGTACAAACCCTTTTTCCCACTAACATTTTATTATGAAAATTTTTAAGTGTACACTACATTTATAATAATTTTTCCATGAGAACCTCTATAGCCACCACCTAGTTTTTACTGTTATTTTATTATATTTGCTTTACCACATATTTATCCATTTGTCTATTTTTTATCTATCTGTCAATTATTCTTATTTTTTGGCTGCTTTTCAAAGTAAATTGCAGATATCAGTTCACTTCTCCCTAAATAGTTCAGCATTCATATCATTAACTAAAATTCAAATTTTATTCGCAGGTTTTTTTTGAGGTAAAATTTGTAGACAAAGAAATACACAAATCTTAAGCGTATATTTGCTGTTTTGACAAATGCCTGCACCTATGTAACTCAAACATCTATCAAGACAGAATATTACTATCTCCCCAGAAAGTTCCCTTATGTTCCTTCCCAGGCAATCCTGGCCAGCCCTCCACCCTACTATTCCCAGGAAAAAACATCTACTATATTTCCCCTTTTTATCCACCATTGATTTTTTTCCCCACCATGTATGTGTGTACTCTTATGCGTGTACTCTTTGTGCTTATTTGACTCTACATGTGTGTGCACGCATGTGTATGTGTGTATGTTTATGAGTTGTCATTTCTTATGGGTAAATTGCCAGGTGTGGGATTGCTGGGTCATAGGGTAGAGGTACGTTTAATTTTATAAGAAATTACTGGACCTGCTTCTAGAAAATTTTTCTTGCTCTTAAAAAGAATCCCATGGATGAAAATATCCCCTTCCTCTGGACAAGGTTGTGTCTAGGTATAATGCCTAGAACTTCTGCAGCTCTGAGGACAGAGCTGACATGTGGAAAGGAACTGAGTCCTCAGTGATGTCAACGGCACTGAAATAACCAACTCTGGGGCTGCCTTCCTTGGAGTTGTCACATGAGTTAATAACTCTCCTTTTTATTTAAGTCAGTTTGAGTCAGAGATACTTTAAAAAAATTTTTTTCCAGGTAAAAATATTTTTATAAACTTTACTGAAGTATTATATAGGTATAAAAAAGGTACATAAGGATTAATTTTCACAAACTGAATATACCTCAGTAACTGGCTACCAGATAGAGAAACAGCATTACCAGCATCAGGGTGGCTTTGAGGAAATGGGGCTATATCACATACTATCAAAATTAGCAGCGAAAAAATAAAATTAGAGGCCCAGGTGAGTTCACTGGTGAATTCTACAAAACATTCAAGGAAGACATGACACCAATGCTCCATTAAAATGAAGTTAGACTTCCCCATTAGACGTCCCTCACTCTTCCTCAAGGTTTCTCTCCCCTGGCTTCTCTCTCTTCCCTAAACCTCCTCTTGCAGCCACTCCATAAACACAGGTTTCTCTCCCATATTCTCGCTCCAAATTCCTCTCAGTTTCCATGCTTCGTTCAGCAAGGCACGAGTCCTATAAGGAGCTAAAATAGCAGTCACTGAATTTTCCTCAAGTTGTCCTGGGTGCTGGGTGAGAGAAGCTGGGGAGGCAGTACGTATATAATAAAGTGGGCCTGCCAAGTGCTGCTTGTCCCCATTGAGCAAGTGGGAAAACTAAGGGTCAGAGGGTAAGTTGTGTTACCTACGGGACTTTGGACCCAGGCTGCTTGAACCTTGGATGTTATCTTACTTGTGAAATGGGTAGAATAATAGTAGCTACCTCATAGGGCTGTTTTGAGGATTGAACGTAAAGGGCTTACGTGTATTAAGGGGGGAGGCAGTAGCAAGGGTCATGTTTGGGGGTTCATGGGGTAACTTCTTTCCAGTTTCCACCCTAAGGAAGGAAGGGATTCTTCCCACCAAATACTGTCAGCTGAAGCACTAAAGATCTCTCAGGAGCCACATGCAGATCCAGACGGGGCCACTTGCTGGGATTTGAGGGCAGAGTTGCCTGTAAGCTTTAGCTATGTGAAGATGGGGGGTTAATATAGACGACTGGCCTTGTGCAGGACTTAGTGAAGGAAAACAAATTCTTCTCTCGAGATCCATCAAATTATAAAGGCTCCAATTAAAAAAACTTTGGGCAATTATATGTGAATGTGGAGTGAGAATAATCTACAAATGCTATTTTTGGCCTTTGGTATAGGACACACCACCCCTGAGCAGAAATCATGTGAAAAAAAATATGTGGTGGGGGATCATGGAAGACAATTAGCCAATTGTAAATGAATAAGAATTGGGGTGGATCAGAACAGACTCAGTGGCTAAGGTTTCTCTTCTCAGACACTGAGCGTTAATGATACTTATATTAATTGGATATTAAATTGTACGACAGTATTACCCAAAGTTCATCCATTAGTGTACAGCTGATGTGATTTTTCCCCATAACTACTTATCACTTGTACTATTATTTAATTAGCATTTTTCTTTCAATGAATTCCTTAAAAAATTGCTTTAGCCTCACTCTATAATTTATATTTCTAGTTCACATCAAAACCAATACATAACTAACAAAAGAAAAAATGTCAACTCTGTACCACCTAAAATCTCCCACCCTTTGGGAAAAACTTTTGTCTGTCATTGTCTTTGCAGATATTACATCACTCCCAACCAATCTCAGCGAGTCATTTTCATCAGGTCTTGAGATTAAGAATCCCTCTGGAGTCGTTTTGCAGCATTACCCGATGCTTGATTCTCTTTAGCCAAACCTGCTTCTCTCTCACTCTCCCCCATCTCAGCAAAGGTCAACTCCACTCTACCAGTTCTTCAGTCCAAAAAGCTTTGGAATCATTCTTGACTCCTATTTCTCTGTCACATTCTAAACCCAACAGGAAATCCTGTTGGTTCTGCCTTCAAAACATACCCAGATCATGACCACTTCACGTCATCTCTACTTCCAGCCTTCTCATCTGTCTCTTGCTTTGATGTTGGCAAAAACCTTGTCTCTCTGCAGCGTGTGTTCCACATAGAATCCAGATGAGAGATAATAGAGGAAGTTTTCTAAAGGCCAGATCACGCCACTGCTCTGCTCAGAAAATCTCTAATGACTTCTCATCTCATTCAGAGCAAACTCTAAAGTCCTCACCTTGATCTCTCAGACCCTTCCTGACCTCCATCCCCTGTACCTCCATCCCACATACCTTGACCATATTTCCAATGCTCCTTCTCTTGCCCTTTTTGCTCAAGTCATCCTGGCCATCTTTTCTTCATCCAACTCATCAGGCACACTCTTGTCTGGGGACCTATGTGTTTGCTACTCCTTTTTCCTGGAACGCTTCCCCCAGGCAGAACAACTTTCTTCCCACTTCTTTCAGATGTCTATTGAGATATCACCTTATCAGAGAGGACCTCTGTGATTCTACTATATAAAAAAACTTTCTCCCGCCTCTTATTTTGCTTTATTCTTCTTTTTAGCACTTATAACAACAAATTATGTTTAATTTTAGTTTTTGTTTGTCTTCCTCCATTTAGAATGGAAGCACCACGAAAAAGAGGACTTGGGTCTCTTCACTACTCTATCATCAGGGCTTAAAAGAGTGCCTGGCAAATAGTAGGCACTTAATGAATACATGAATAAATACCAGATTGGATAAATATTATTGACCATTGCAGTCAAGATTCTGGTGCCCAGAAAGAGCAGAATCAGTTAGGGAGCACCTCTCCCCAGCCCCTGCCCCTCCACCTATAGTTATAGATATGCCTCAAGTTACATAGATAGTGTTCCTATTAATCAAGAAATTCGTTCATTACTATATAAGGTGCTACAAAGAGAGATAGTGAAATAAAAGGAGTTTGACTCCAGGTGGAATAGGACAACTCCCTATTTTTGAAAAAATTAATTCAAGACCAGAATTATAAAGGATCAGACAACTGTGACAAGTAAGTGGGTAGAATGGTCAGAGAAAGCTTCTTGAAAAATATGGATCCTGTCTCGGGCCCTGAAGTAGGGTCTTTGTGTTTGCTACATAACAAACAACTCCAAACATAGTGGCTTAAATTGACAACAGTTTTATTACGGCTGATGGTTTCGTGCGTCAGGAACTTGGGCGGAGCTTGGCTGGGTGATGATTTTGGTCCACGTGGCATTAATGGGGTTCACTCTGTGTTATCCAGCCGGTGGATGGACTGGCTTGGAGACAGGTTTGATTCGCTTGCATATCTAGTGCCTTCGTGGGGAGGGCTGGAAGGAGGAGTTCAGCTGGCACTGTGACTGAGCACCTCCACGTGGTCTCTCCAGCGCGGCAGCTTCAGGACTTCTAGACTTCTTACAAGGCGATTCAGGGTTCTGTTAAAAACCAGACGACAGCCTCAAAATGGAGTTGCTTATGCTAAGCCTCGTGTCACCAAACTGAGACTTAATTATAGTTTCCACTCTCCCAGAAATGGAATCTTAAACCAGTCAATCAGGAATCGCCTGATCAGCACTAGTAGTTAGGTAATCTGCCTAATAAACACCTGCTATCCCCTAAAGGAAAGTAAACTTGCAATAATCAACCCACTTTTTTGCCTAGTATAATTTCCTTGTTCCTGCTCCCTGTGCCTATAAAAGTCTTTCATTTTGTACAGCTCCTTGGAGCTCCTTTCTATATGCTAGATTTGATTCTGCCCGATTCATGAATCATTGAATAAAGCCAATAAAATCTTTAAAATGTCCTCAGTTGAATTTTGTTTTTTAACAGTTCCAAGCGAGTGTTAAAGCAAGCAAGTGTCCCAGGAAACACAGAAGCTGCATGGCCTTTTGTGACCCAGTCTCAAAAGTCACATGGCATCGCTTCCATGGTCTCTATTGTCAGGCACAAGCAGTCACAAGCCCACCCAGATTCAAGGGGAGATGACATAGATCCCCAATTTTCCACGGAGAGAATGTCAAAGAATTTGCAGACATGTTTTCAAACTGCCTTAGTGAGGTATGTTTCAGTTAAGAGGAGAGGAGCTGGAAAAGCGTTCTGGGTGAGGGTGAAAATTTGAGCGGTTGGGCTGGGGTGAGTTTGAATATCTGGGTGAAGAAGTCTAGCTTTTGTTCTGTCGACAAGTGGCCTTTAAACTGTTTTGCTTACATATCCCTAAAAGAATTTTGAAAAACACATTTTTAGGTTGGCATCTAATTTTTAATTTTTTTAATTTAAATTTTTTTAATTTAAAAGTAATTGTAAAGGTCAGCAGCTCTCTGTATGTGGTTCTTATTACTTTCACTTTTTTCTTTCTGTAACCTCCAAGGTCACTGTAGGTATCTCCCTCCAAGTCTGCACCTGGAGCCTGGAGCATCACACACACGGAAGGTTTTATAGGCCAAGAACGGAATTGGTGCATATCGCTTCTGCTCACTTTCGGTTGGACAGACCTCAGTTACATGGCTCCTCTTGACTGCAGAGGAGGCCAGGAAGAAGAGAGGAACACAGATTTTGTGGAAGTGCTACCAGGCCTTGCTACAGAACATATGTAAAGCATCTGGCACATTTGCTGGCATACAATAAGCATTCAACGTGGTAGCTGCTGCTATTGTTATCACCATTATTATTATTACACATTCAGTCTCCTGGCTGTGTTCTATGCACAGATGGATTTGCTCTCCCTTTGCTGGAGCTTGCAGGCCCCCAAGGTAGGTGCACTTGAGGCAAAAGAGTCCCCAGAGCCTTGGAGCCCAATTAGTAGCTAATAAACCTCAGCTGGCAACTCTGGCAGCTCCAGTTAGTGGGAAGAAGAGGGAACCCTAACCCCAGATTCCCACACAGCTGTGTGTCTGTTGCCTGCCAGCCTACTGCAACAATTCATTTCCTAACAACACCTGGACACTCCTCCACGCCTTGCACCCAACTTGTACTTCCATGCGAGTCCCAGGGTGGACTCTGTCATGGCCTAAAGAAAACCAGGGACTTTCCTGAGACTGAGGGGCAAGCCCTCTAGCTGCTATGCTAAGTGACCCACCAATAACTGGAAAAGTGGCAAAATTTCTTTCGGAATTTAGGCTTCCGTGCCTCCCGCATGTGACATGGGTGGAATGACGTGGACTTCAGAGACCAGATCAAGTATTAAAAGTCTTTGCTTTCTTTTCCCTTCCTTTGATACTTGCTAATCTGAGCCCAAAAGGGTAGAAGAATGACCTTTTCCTCTAGGGGCCCTAGTAACTGTGTAAATAAAACAGAGGTAATACTGCAGGAAATTGATGTTTGGTTTTGCCTGTGAAGGACACCAGAGAAAATGTAAACACCGTCTTATTTGCTTCTCCAAATGACCAAGGTGCCTACATGCAATCAAGTTTCTCTATCTAGTTATAACCTTTTTGGAAAAGTGGGGGCATCCCCTCTCCCAAGCTTAACTCATTCATCCAAAATGGTCCTAACTCCCATCTCTCTGCTGATTTGTCCCGCAAAGTCTCCTCTCAGCGGTGTGTAGTTGATGCGGTGGAGCAAGAATTCAATTTTTTCCAAATCAAGTAGGAGCAGCAGGTCAGTGCGAGAAAATGAATGACTCCTTCCCGGGCTGTGTGTGTGCAAAAGGACAAACTCCAGGTGTGACCTTCCAAGGATGGTGCAAGGGTTAGCCCGTAAGCAGGCCCAGCTGGGGTGCGTCCTGCCCCCTGCATGAGTCAGCACACAAGTAGTTAAGTTGGCCAGCCTTGGCTTCCTTGGTTTGAGCATCCAGCCTCTTAGAGTTAACCTGCAGCGCTGCTGGGAAGAGCAGGGGCCGAGGATACAGGAGCGTCGGGCACGCGCTTGCAGCAGGAATGACATGAGATTTTGAACAAGCAGCTACTGCAGTGGGTCTGGGTACGTAGCTCTGCTTTGATTGATAGTGTTTTGTTTTCTCCCTAGAGAACAAAGCAATGGTTGTTCATGTTTGCAAACAAGATCCCTTGGACATTGAGAAGGAAAAGATGCTATTAGACTGCTGTTTATTATGAACCTAAGTAACAGGGGTGGAGGGGGGCGGGAGAGCAGATTCTTCATACTCATTGATATTCCTAATTGCAATGGCAGATTTTCTTTAATTCTATCTGAATTCCAATGCGGTGTGGTCAGGTCATTTGAATGTCATAGTTACAGTGGAATTCAAAAGGTATCTTTTGACTGTTCTTTCTGTAAATCTTCATATCTACATTTGGAGATAATGAATTTGGTTTGCAGAGCTATTTGCTGAATTGGTGAAGCCAAGTGGCAGAAATCCATTTTCCTACCCCATTTTGGAAAGCAAGATTCATATCCTTAGGCTTAAAGAGCAAACTCCTCCAAATTTACCATATGCCTGAGTGAGAGCAGTATCATCTTGGATCTGGTCTTTTTCTTTCTTACAATTTGATGACTTTAGTCTCAGGTGTATGCAGCATGACCTGAAGTAACCTTTAGAATCTCAGTTCTTTTAATGAGTCTCCTCGACTGGGTCACCTGGGCCTTTCCCATCACATCTCTATTTATTGATTAAAAAATATCCGAGATTTAGAATAGATTAGAACTACCCCAAAGACTTGTTTGATGGAATTTCCAAGGATATATAGGGACTTGTGTAAAGTTTGTCTGGATCTCATTCCACCTCCATTCTCGCACTGCAGCAATATCCACCAACTAACTGACACTGATGAGTTTTTCCCAGTTAGCACCTCCTGCAGATTTAAAATATGGGATGTACTTGTCAGGCTTAGCCCCTACTTAACAAGTTACTGCTTTCCAGCACAGTGATCAAAACTGGTCTTAAACTGTCTCAGAATCATCTAGAATATTTCCTCCCCAGTGCCCATAACTTCTCTTATATTTTCCTGAA
The DNA here is from genome assembly GCF_057802395.1 of Ceratotherium simum simum. NCBI lineage: Eukaryota > Metazoa > Chordata > Mammalia > Perissodactyla > Rhinocerotidae > Ceratotherium > Ceratotherium simum. The sequence continues at coordinate 48,463,839 of NC_141905.1, read as the reverse complement.
TTTCCAACCAATGGGAGACTTCTTTCGGTAAACAAGTTTCTCTATGAAAAATGCAAACACTACTTTAAAACATGGCAGGCTATCAGTCATTAATCCCTTCACATAAATCAATTTAATACCTGTTTAAAATCACTCTCCCTGAGGTAATGGAGTTTTTCCAGGATGAAGCACAGGTGGTGAGAATCAGGAATTTGGAGCCTGGACTCTGAAGGCGGAGGATGGCGAGCAAAAGAAACCTTGGTGGGTGCTGTGGGGTGGTGGCCAAGGAGGCCGACTGGAGAACACGGAGTCCTGAGAAGAGGGCAACTGGGATGTGGGAGAAGGATCTAGAAGGCACTGTACACGGTGGTGGTGCAGGTGAAGGGGCCTGAGGACTTTCAGGGCACATGGGCACAGTTAGCATCTAACGGAATTAATTTCCAGGTCCTCAACTTCCATTTGAACTGCTTTCCAAATGAATTTTTCCCCGAGGACTCATCCGAGTTCCACTTCAGTAAATAAAGGCGAACTTTTCACTCATCTGGAATCTCACCGTGGGCATACAATCTCACTATGGTCCCAAGGTATATAGAAATCTGCTGGGCATCATATAGAGGGATGATTTCAGAACACATTGCCACAGAGGGAGAGCCCAGCAAGAGCAAAGCAAACAGAAACGACCACATCTCTTTTCATCTCGGTTTCAAACTCATGCCAAAGACTGTGTGCCTTGTCTCTCTGACTATGTTAGAGTTACAATTGAGGAGTGAGAAGGTTACCATGAGGACAGGGTGTATGTATAAGTATGCTTATTGGAAATAAAAAATGAAGTCAGATATCTTCTGATTTGGTGATGAAGTTATTTGGCTAATTAGGGTCTGTGGATATTTTCCGTAAATTTAATACGCTCATTCTCCTGCTCAAGATTTTGGCCAAAATACATGTAAAATATGTGTATAATATACATAAAATTAGAAAAATACAGCTTTTGCAAGTGTTTAAGCAAATAAAGCTTTAGATGTCATCTTTTAAAATGTGCAAGGAGGTCAGCCCCATGGTGTAGTGGTTAAGTGCGCGCCCTCCGCTGCTGGCGGCCCGGGTTCAGATCCCGGGTGTGCACCAATGCACCGCTTGTCAGGCCATGCTGTGGTGGCATCCCATATAAAGTGGAGGAAGATTGGCACGGATGTTTGCCCAGGGCCAGTCTTCCTTAGCAAAAAGAGGAGGATTGGCATGGATATCAGCTCAGGGCTGATCTTCCTCACACACACAAAAAAAATGTGCAAGGAAGTAGAAAGTTCTTTTAGGGGTTTCATGAGCAAAAACTTGTGAAGACCACTGGTGTGGATTATCCTCAAGGTAAGATGAGCCTGTCTGACAGCAAGTGCCTTTGCCCTACTGCTTCAGGGTCCTGCAGCTTCTGTTATTCAGCCCCCACACCACTTCCTCTGTAAACCAACTGGTTGATTTCTTTCATGTATTTACTAGTTGCGTAGTGATTTGAAGATAGGATGTGCAATGGCAGAGCAAAGCTTTCATAAGGCAAGTGTTGAAGAAGAGGAGGATTTATTCACTGATGTCTTCATCAGGCACTTTTTTTTTTTTATCACCTATCATGTGTCAGGGTGATGTGACTACTGCAGTGAGAGTCAAAAGATGTGAATTCAAATCCTATGTCTGCAACTTATTATCTCTTCGAACTTCCTTGAGCCTCAGTTGCTTAATTTGTAAAATTGGGATCCTGTGTGTGAACTTCTGGGGCGGTATTGGTGATACAGAGAGGAAAAGGATAGGATTCAAACACCAAATCGACTAATGGCGAGACACACACTCATTAAATAGCAAGTACCAGAATAGAAGAGTGTATGAAGTTTAAGAGAAAGAAACGGGTTAAGCCATTAACTCTTTCTAGGGGATCACTGTTCTAATAATTACCATCTTTTCAGCGCTCTGGAGTTTACACAGCAATATCACACACTTTCTCTCTGTATTGCCTCCATAGTCCTATGAAGTAGATTTTTTGGTGAGGAGAGGCATGCCCCCATCCCAATCTCTTTGCCAAAAGGAAACAGTTGTGCTGTGAAGTGATACCTGGAAACCTCGCCTCATTGGTTAAAGCAGAGATGCCAGGAGCTGGCTGTTAATGTTCTTCCAAATAGGCACCTTTCTAAAGCCTTTCTGCAGTGAGACCTTTGCCAGTCTCTCTATTCTCTCCCCAGAGAAGAAAGTGCCTGCTTCTTTGCTGAGACAAGTCAAGTCAACAGTGAGAAAAATGGAGACCACATCAAATCTTTAGTGCAACCACACTGTAGAGAGGGAGAGAAGGAACCAAGCTAATCTGAACCATCTTTCAGGGCAGGCACCAGAAGTTCTACTAGCATCGAGGTGAAAATGGATATCCTTGGGAAAAAGGTAATAGAAACTTTGAAATGGCCAGTTATCCATCCCCAGGATCAAGACTCCGCAACAGGAGGATAAAAGCCACCCCATATCACTGGATTTGAATGTCAGACGTCACCCTAAAGAGATGGAACTCTGATACCCAGGCTCCCTGCAGCAAGGGACACTTTTGGCTGTAACTCCAAGTTGTACCACTCAGCTGTCTTCCCATTCAGCGTGAAGGAGTTTGTCTCAAATTTTCCACAAAGGTAGGGTCCAATATTTGTACCCAAAGTTTACCAGGCTTTTCCTCACACCTCACTGAGAACAGCTTCAGTGACAATAAGACACTTGAAGAGAAGGAAAGAAGGTGGTCAGGGGTTAGTCATTCCCAGATTGTGGCAGCCTCTGAAGCCACAAGAGGGCAGTGACGAGAACGGCGCTGGTGACGGTGAAGGAGAATTTTAACGTCTGCTCATGAGGGTAAGTGAGCTTCTTGGGATTCTGCCAAGAATGAGGTCCCTAAGGGCCTCAGAGAATCTCCTGGAACTGTTTTCAATATTGTTTTTATTGCTACCCACGTTTCCTGAGTGCTCTTCCAAACTGGCCTGGTCTGGGAAGAGCAGCTGACATAAAAAAGCCTGAAAGTGTATTTGTGATACAAAAGAAAGCAGTATGTACCAGCCGGATATGGTTTTGATGGCCACTTGGAGAATCCAGTCTCAATTCCTGCTCCACATTGTCTCCCTAGCTCCGCGGGCAGCATTGCCATCTGAGACTAGACTTGAGAAATGCCTCATGGGTGGCTTAAGAGGTGGTTTATGCAGTGACAATGATGTGTTGAAGAAAGTTCATATTGGCTCGTCGGAGCCAATTGTATACAGATCTTCCCAACTTCATTTTCAATGACTTCCTTCGGTAGCTTGAAATCAGCCGTGGTAGGAGTATTTATGCCACAGAAATTGGCAAATGTTATACACTGGGGCTTTTTATACCTGGAGAGCCAGTCGTCAAACATTTAGCACCCCCCACTGCCAATACTTGTTGCAGAAAATTCTTTGATAAAGAAATGATGTGCTGGTTTAAGACATTAGGAGAAAAAATAGCATTAGGAAGAAATTATTTTGTGTTGTTTTAGAACATTGTGATAGACCCAGGACCAGGTTTGCTTAGCAGGACAACTCAGTGAGTTTGCAAATGGGGAGTATTCTGGCCAGGTCAACTTTCCAGGGTAAGCTGCTACTTTCCTAAATGCTCAGACCCCTGAACTATGGTCATTTCATCACATAACCCCATCTTTATATGACTATGTTAATAATAATAAGAATTTATAAGTACATCTTTGGAGCTGAAGTGAAAGAGTATTCAAATCCTTTTCTAGCTCTTTTCCCTGTTTTCTTTTTTCTGGGGAAGATTTGCCCTGAGCTAACATCTGTTGCCAATCTTCCTCTTTTTTTGCTTGAGGAAGATTAGCCCTGAGCTAACATCTGTGCCAATCTTCCTTTATTTTATATGTGGGTCACCGTCACAGCATGGTTGACAAGTGGTGTAGGTCTGTGCCCGGGATCCGAACCTGCAAACCTGGGCCACCAAAGCAGAGCATGGCAAACTTAACCACTGGGCCACAGGGCCGGCCCCTCCTTTACCTTTTTGGATTAATAAAAGTAGAAACAAGAAATTTGCCAAACCCAAACATGGAAGGTCATTTGTTGAAGTCCGTCACCCCAACTTCATATATGTGGAGACTGGGTATGAGTGGCACCCCGTAGTAGATTAACTCTATGACCAACATCACCTTATGTCTTCTCAGAGAGTGGGGAAGCCTCTGAGAATTACCCTATAGGATGCACTCATTCATTGACAAGTCACTGAAGTTCTCTGTCTAGTCATGCTAAACCAAAAGAAATTTTCCTTTTAGGAAATGTGAGAACTCGCCATGGGTTATATTAGCGTATAAGAGGAATTGTTCATTAGCGCTTGATAAAAGTGTCTATACTAAAAAAAGAAAAAATAAAGGTAATTGTGTAGCAGCCAGCCCTGATGGTTTAGTGGTTAAGTTTGGCACTCTCACTGCTGCAGCCTGGGTTCGTTTCTCGGTCAGGGAACCACACCACCTGTCTATCTGTTGTCATATTGTGGTGGCTGCATGTTGCTGTGATGCTGAAAGCTATGCCACTGGTATTTCAAATACCAGCAGGGTCACCCATGGTGGACAGGTTTCAGCAGAGCTTCCAGACTCACATACTAGGAAGAAGGACTTGGCCACCCATTTCTGAAAAAATTGCCTGTGAAAACCTTATGAATAGCAGTGGAGCGTTGTCTGATACAGTGCCAGATGCTGAGAGGATGGCGCAAACCCTGCTCTGCTGTACACAGGGTTACTAGGAGTCAGAATCTACCCCGAGGCACTAACAAAACAAAGGGCGCCAGCTTGCCCAGCTTTGCAGCAAATACTCTGCATCTTTATGGATCTTTTGCTTCTTCTTGGTTAATGTGTTTTCCCTCATTGTAGTAATGAGAACTGTGACTGAGCTGTGGCCTTTGCAGTAGGAGTAGATTAAGCAAGCATTTCCAGATTCTGTAAGATTCTTTAGCTTGGGCAGTGTCCTTTCCCTTTTGTGGCCCAGGCCAAACAGCCCAGCTCATTATGGCTCAGGACCTAGGCCCCCAAAAATATCAAATATGCCTTGTGTTATTCTCTGATCATGAATTGCTCTCAGGGATCTTAAAAAAAGAGAGTCTTCCTGGGTCCCTCACTTTCAACGTTCTCTCTCCCTTACTTTAACCTAGCTATGTTTGTAAATACCATGGCTTGATTTTTTTTCTGTATAAATTTCCTAGTAAATAACAGCTGCCTCCTGCTAAATATAAAATTTAATAGACAAAAGTCAGAAGTCATAATTGACTAGACAGCACTAACAGCAACAACAAATTGTGAAGCAATCATATTTAATAATTGAGTGCACTTACCATGTATTTCTCAATTAATCCTCACAACAACCTGAAGAGGCAGATACTATTACTATTCCCATTTTACAGATGAGGAAATAGATGTATAGAGAAATTAAGTGACTTCCTCTGGTTAAGGTAGTGCTGGGATTTGAACTCAAGAAATCTTAATCCAGACCCCATTCTCTAAACCACAATTCTTTACCATCTCCCTGCCAAGGGAATGACTAAAAATGCAGCTCCTCTCCTCTGAAGATGGGCCCCCATTTTTGCATGGAAAACTATCTCAAGTTAGAGGTAGCAGAAGAATGGATTTCATAATTTGATCAAGTCTTTTACGTGTGTAAGTCAGAACTTTAGATAGAGAGCGCAGGGTGCAAGATGGAATGGAGAACGTCAGGTTTCATACTTGTGCAGTCACAGCCCGGCATGCAATGCGGGAGGCATTCCTCCCAACCCTTTCTGACGCCAAAGAAAAACAAATCTCTTTTGCAACCACTTTTTCACCTTTCTACCTCTTTTGGATTCTGCCAGAAACCTTGAATGATGTTGTAATATTTTTAGGAGAAATAAGAAGTCTGTTTCTCTCCCAAACACATTTTTTCAGTGTTGCTGGAATCTTGGAACAAATGCTATATTCATGAGATTTCTCTTTTGTGTTGTAATTGCGAACCTTAGCCTCAGCTGCATACTAATGCTTTTAGGCCTGGTGGTTATACCCAATACTCAAACTGAATCCATTTTCTTCTTCCCTTCACAATCAGTTTGTTCTCCCAAGTCTCCTTTTTTGGTTTAGTGGCACCTCAATTCTCTCCCACTCTTAAAAAATTGGAGTGATGTTTGATTTTCTCCTCTCCTTCACCTCTGACATTGAGCGAGTGTCAAATCCTAGTGACATAATTCACCTGCACATCTGGGATGTATTCCCCCTTTCCATTTCCACTGCTGCCTCCACATACGACCTTGGCTCTGCTTCCCTCCCAAATGGGGTCTCCCTTCTTAAATGGCTGCCTGTCTCCATCCCCAGGGTGGCCATTAGATTCCAACTTGTTTTTCAGCTCCACCTCCTTCTACACCATTAGAGCACTAAGTTGGGCAGAATTTGGAGGAGCTATCTGGGCTTCTCAAGAGAAAGTCCCTTGATCGATTAGTGATGCCTTCCCTGACCAGGGGTAGGAAAGAAGCATCCTTGCTTAGCTTCTCCCTGCTCCGTTTTTCATACTTTTTTCAGATGAATGTTTGTAAAATGCAGCTCAATTTATGTTTTTATCTTGCTCAAAAATATTCAGGGACTCTCTATTGCCTTCATTAAGTTAAAATTCCTCAGCATGGCATTTGAGAACCTCCAGGTTCTGTCTGTAACATATCTTCTCAGCTGCCTCTTTCACTGCTCCCCTACAAACGCCTACATTAGTGGAACTCAAACTCAGTGTCACAATGGACCAGTGGGCGGGAGAGGGTGGGCTTATAACCAGAGAGCTGGAGATCTTCCATAAGACCATATCCTGTCTTGTTATTATTATTTTTTTTTGTGAGGAAGATCAGCCCTGAGCTAACATCCATGCTAATCCTCCTCTTTTTGCTGAGGAAGACCGGCTCTGAGCTAACATCTATTGCCAATCCTCCTCCTTTTTTTTTTTTCCCCCCAAAACCCCAGTAGATAGTTGTATGTCACAGTTGCACATCCTTCTAGTTGCTGTATGTGGGACGCGGCCTCAGCATGGCCGGAGAAGCGGTGCGTCGGTGCGCGCCCAGGATCCCAACCCGGGCCGCCAGTAGCGGAGCGCGCGCACTTAACCGCTAAGCCACGGGGCTGGCCCCACCATATCCTGTCTTAACTCTGGCATCATCAGCATATGAACTCTGGAGAGTGTCACAAATGAACATCGTCTTTCAGGAGATTAAGGTAGGAAAAAATGGAGAACTGCTACCCTTGGCTTAGCCAAACCATACTGCTTGCTATTGTATATATTTTGGGCTTTTCTTCCCCTGCACTTTAGCTAACACTAATACTTTCAACTCTGTATCTCTGCCCAGCAAAATACTTTTTGTTTTTCTAAGTGCGGTTTGAATTCTGCCTGTTTCATGAAGCCTTCCCTAACTTTTCAAACTGGATATGATGCCTCCTTTTTATGAACTCCCAGAGCATTTTATTTAGGGTGCTTATGTTCAAACTTGCATTGTATTTATTTTACACCTCTCTTGTATTCCCCATACAATAATCAGCAAGGAGAAAATCTTTTATTTTAATTAATTAATTAATTTTTTTTTTTTGAGGAAGATTGGCCCTGTGCTAACATCTGTTGCCAATCTTCCTCTTTTTTCTTTTTTTCTCCCCAAAGCCCCGGTACATAGTTGTGTATCACGGTTGTAAAGTTGTAGCTCTTCTGTATGGGACACCGCCTCAGCAGGGCTTCATGAGTGGTGAGTAGGTCTGTGCCCAGGATCTGAACTGGCGAACCCCAGGCCGCTGAAGTGGAATACAGGAACTTAACCACTATACCACCAGGCTGGTCCCCCTTTTTTTGTTTATAATCTTTCTCTTTCACTGGGCTGCGTACATGGTAGGCCCTTCATGATCTGACGACTTCTGACCCCACTTGTCATCTCTTTCCTCAGTGCCTGCTTTGCCTTCTCTGCTCCTGTCGTACCAGACAACTTGGAGGTTCCCAAACTCCATTTGCTCGCTCTTATCTTCAGGTCTTTGCACATGCCATGGCTTCTTATCAGGTGAAGTAGATTGCCAAAATGGCCACAGTCTTCACCCATCCGTGTACCCACACCTTCTGCAATGTGACTTCCATCCAGAGGTGGAGACCATTTCCCTTCCCCGTGAATCTGGACTGGCCCTGGGACTTGCTTTGGTTAATACAATGCAGCGGAAGTTATGGTGTGCCCGTTCTGAGCCTAAGCCTCCAAAAGGTTTGTGTGTTTCCACTTGTTCTCTTGGAAACTTGCCCAGCTGCCATGTGAACAACTCTAGGGCAGCCTATCAGAGAATGAGAGACCACGTGGAACAGAGACAGCCGTCCCAGCTGAGGCCATCCTAAACCAGCAGGTCCCGACCAACCCCCAACCAACCGAGCAGCTTTCTGTGGATACATTAACAAGGCTCAGATCAGCAGAACTGCCCAGCCAAATTGTTAACCCACAGAATCATGAACTAAACAAATCATTATTTTAAGCTATTAAATTTTGGAGTGGTTTGTTATGCAGCCAAAGCTAGCCAATATACTAGGTTAGCAGTTACCTTTCTACTCTCAACTCAGATATCAATTCCTTGGCAAAGCCTTTCCTGACCCCCTTCAAGTCTGGGTTAGTATTCCCTGTTATGTACTGCACTCATAGTCCAGTTATAATTACTTGGGAATTGGGGCCAGCCTAGTGGCTAAGTTTGGTGCATCCTGCTTCCATGGCCCAGGCATGGACCTACACCACTTTTTGGCAGCCATGCCGTGGCAGTGACCCACATACAAAATAGAGGAAGACTGGCACAAATGTTAGTTCAGGACGAATCTTCCTCAAGCCAAAAACAAAAAAGAATTACTTGGGAATCATCTCTATCTTACATTAGATTGTAAGATTTTTGAAGGCAGGCATTTTGTCTTATTAATCATATGCTAGCCCAGTATCTGGTACTCCATAGATGCTTAGAAAATATGTTTGAATGAAGGAAACAATGGATTAAGTCAGAGGTTGCAACTTGTGACCTGCGTATGTTCAGTTTGTCACACACATAGTATTGACCTACGAAGAATAAAAAAGTATTTTTCTCCAAATTTTGTCAACATTGAAAATCAAGAAATTTAGGATAAACACCTATATAACGGACTTTTAAATTTAAAAATGGGAAGATCCATCATCATTGGGCCTTCATTTCCTCATGGCATCAATGAGTGTTGGCTGTCCCCTTTAGATGGGCACACACTTTCTGGCCGACAGTCCTCACTGATCTCCATTGTCTCCTCAACACCCATTGTTATTTTATTTTACTTTTTGGTGAGGAAGATTCACCCTGAGCTAACATCTGTTGCCAATCTTCCTCTTTTTTCGCTTGAGGAAGATTAGCCCTGAGCTAACATGATGCCTATCTTCCTCCTTTTTATATGCGGATCACCACCACAGCGTGGCTGACAGGTGGTGTCGGTCCGTGCCTGGGATCCAAATTTGTGAACCCGGGCCACTGAAGTGGAGTGTGCCGAACTTAACTACTATGACATGGGGCCAGCCCCTTCCCATTGTTATTTATCATTGCATCTGTGCAGTCCTCTTGCAGACACTGCAATTTTCACTCAGCTACTTATTTGCTGTAAAGCACTCAACACTTAGGAGAGCTACTGATAATTGTGTCCACTTATTTGCTTCCACCTTCAATTGCTTATGGCCTCATTTTTCTCCTCTACAAATTGGGTTTGTTTTTTCTCCCTCCAAAGGGTTTTCAAGGATAATTCAGCTTATAACCTGCCAAGACTAGAGTAAGAGGTTTTCTTTTGTCTAATAATTTTGTCTCATTATGGCAGGGATTGTGGTTTGGCTGGAGGTATCCTCACCTAGCAGTGCTGGCAGGCCTGTCAGGACCATCATGCCAGTTTTCTAATGTGTTTCATTTTAATAGTGCTCTTAAGGGTCTATGTAAAACCTGCCATTGGTGGCCATCTCCTTCATGATGGATTGAGGTAATTTTTCAGCAGTGTGAGGTGAGATTGGAGGGCTTTTTTTTTTTGATTACTACTCATTCTGTTTATAAGGTTTATAACTCAATGATTGGGCCTTTTAAGGAAGAAGCTCCCCAGCCAATTCATAATTCCAGGTTAAAAAAAAAATCACCAAGCCTGGCTGATGTTCAGCAAGAATACGCTGGTACAGGTATACCAGTTGTTTACCCTGTTATCTGTTCTGATTGGTCAGTGCATAGGCTGAACCAGTAATTAAATCTTTGGAACATATCAACCCTGGAGTTGACACATTGGAATGGAGAAAAATGCTAGTTTTCAATCATGTCTTTGTCTTTGGACTAATTTGTGAGGCAACGTGCTTAACAACTGGATCACATCTTGGTGCCACCTGTTATCAATTCTCTTATGTAAACACCAATATAATTATTCAATTCAGAAGAGTCTTTCTCTCCTATGGTGCATCCAAGGTTCAGCTCATCTGGGCATGAAAAGGCAGCTCCGCTTGTTCTCTAATTAGTGAAGTGAATAAGCAGGTAGAACTTGCTCTGTTCCATTAGTCCTGACTAAATTAGTTGGTGACTCATTATTTCTAAAAGCCCCATACAATCAGACCACCAACTTGTGAGCTTAACCAAGCTAGAGTCTGAGGTGACACAGTCTTCCTTAAATAGTCAAGAAAAGAAACAGAAACACTATGTTTAGCAGTGGTTATTCTTCATTTGACGGTGCGTAAGAATAGGCTAGCAGAGTTGGCACCTTTTACAGCCTAGTTGGAGAATTAAAGTATTTACTCTATGTGACTTTTTCATATCCTGAATTCATCTTTTAAAAAAAAATTACCTTTGTAGGGGCCGGCCTGGTGGCATAGTGGTTAAGTGCGCGCACTCCGCTTCGGCACCAAGGGGTTCGGGCCCGGGCATAGTGCGAATCGACACACCGCTTGTCTAGCCATGCTGTGGCAGCGTCCCCTACAAAGTAGAGGAAGATGGGCATGGATGTTAGCCCAGGGCCAATCTTCCTTAGAAAAAAGAGGAGGATTGGCATCGGATGTTAGCTCAGGGCTAATCTTCCTCCCCACCAAAAAAAAAAAACATTACCTTTGTATCACAAAAGTAATACGTGATCATTGCAGAAAAAATTTAAATGTGTTTAAGTAAAATGCAGAAAATAAAAAAAGTTTCTCAAATCCCAGCCTAATACAACACTGTAGCATTTTGAAATGGGTTAGTCTAGTTATCTCTTTGTCTCTGCCTCCCTCTTTAATTTTCGATAGTTTTAAAACTTGAAGTTCTTTCTTTTAAACCTTGAACTTAAAAAAAAAGCCATATTGGAGGGAAATATTTTCAAATATATTAGACCTTCGTCTGTCTTAGAGACTGTTAAACGGAAATGACTCAAGTTGTCGCTCTGACCACTGACTATTATCATGGACTGAGTCATTTTCACTTGCGTCTCTTTCAGCTAGCACTTTTGCTGCTTCTAAAAACCTGGAGTATTCTAATTTTCTGTGATTGGAAGAAAAAGAACAGTTGGTTAGAACCGTATATAAATGAAAAGTCACCAAGCTTTGCATGAGCCTCAGAGCCTCTCCTGTGGTATGAAATGCATGGGCTTTATTTCATGAGCCTCCGTGACCTGGAGACCTTTACTATTTACTTCTCATTTTTAACTATGTCTTGGAGTTGAGATTGCATGAAATGTGATTTCTGAATTAGATTTTAATGTATTTTGAAATGTAATTTTGAGCATCTTTACATGCACCTGTTGGCCATTTGAATGTCTTCTCTGGAAAAATGTCTATTTAGTTCCTCTGCCTATTTTTTAATCAGGTGTTTTTTTGTTGTTATTGAATTGTATGAGTTCTTTATATACTTTGGATATTAACCTCTTATCAGATGCATGATTTGCAAATATTTTCTCCCATTCTTGGGTTGCCTTTTCACTTTGTTGATGGTTTCTTTTGCTGTGCAGAAGACTTTTAGTTTGATGTAGTCTCACTTGTTGATTTTTGCTTTTGTTTCTCATGCTTTTTGTGTCATATTCAAAAAAATAATTGCCAAGATCAATGTCAAGGAGTTCCCTCCCTGTGTTTTCTTTTAGGAGTTTTACAGTTTCAGGTCTTATGTTTAAGTCTTTCAAGTTAATTTTGAGTTAATCCATTTTGGGTTAATTTTTGTGAGCGGTACAAGATAGGGGTTCAATTTCCTTTTTCTGCATGTGGTTATCCAGTAATAACACCATTTGATCTGCAGCCTTTATTGGACTGAAAGAAGATTTATAGTTTAGCTAAGGAGTCATCTTCAATAACTGGTGTTTATCAGGTGACTATGTTAATCAGGATGGGCAGAGGGCTTGCTATGGTAACAAATAATTCCTCCCCCCCAAATCTTAGTTGCTTAACACGTAAACATTTATTTCTTGTATATGCAAAGCACACTCCTGGTCCCATGACTCTCTGAGGTAGTTTTCCTCTAAGTGGTGACTCACAGATCTTGTAATCTAACACCTGGGACGTGCAGTTATCAGGGTCACCATAGCAGAGAGCTCACACCCTCTCCAAATGCCTCCGCATGAAATATTTCAGTCCAGCAGTGACACATGTCACTGCCACAGCCCATTGACCAGGAATTACCACGGGGCCAGAAAGCATAACTTTCCTCTGTGCCCACAAAGGAGTGGAGGACCAGATATGAACGAGTGCCACAAGTCTCGACCACAGTGACCTTGGGTAAGCAACTTAACTTTATCTATATGCCAAGGGGGTTCGACAGGATGACTAGATGACTAGAATCTTTGCCTCTTCTCACAATCTCTGAGACTAAATATTTGATTTCTTCTTCTTACTAGCTTTGTGTTTTTGACTACTTCGTAGGCATTATTTTATTGTTACTTTAAAGGTATCAGGTATATGAATATTAGTAAAGGCCAAATGCTTGTGTTGCATGGTATAGCTGATGGTTAAGCTAGAGAGCTCTAAGGCAGATGATCTGGTTTTGAATCTGTCTTGGTCTCTTATTGGCAGTATGACTATTGTCTATTTGTTTAACTTCTATACGACTCATACTTTTTTGCTTTTTAATTCAAATGTAAAATGGGGATAGGAATAGTCCCATCCTCATAGGATTACTGTATTGAATAAGGCAATTCGTGTAGTGGTCTTAGAACAGCATCTGGAACATGCAATAAGTTTATTTCATTTGATTTTTATTATTTTTAAAAGATGACTGTCCTTCTTGCCCCAGCTTGGTAAGTGTCTATATAGTAACAGTTCAATAAGCTGTTGTCCTTCATGTCCTGGCGTGATCAGCCAGCCCGCCCCATGTAAGTCTCTTTAATCTACTGACCCATAAAATGGAGTCACAAACACTACCCGTAGGTGAGCTGGGTCTTTGCCCAAGACCATCAACCCCTTTGGACTTGTGCCTCACCTGCTTTAGCTCAGATTGCACCCCTGCCTGGCCCTGTCTTGGCTCTATATCTGAGCTGGATCCTGCTCAGATAAGCTTGCTATTCCTGCCTGGTCTCCCCCCATCACTGAGCTCTCGCTTTCTCTCACAGACTTTCCCTGGCTGGCCCCATTGATTCCTGAGGAGCCCTGCTCTCGTGTCCACCCCTCAGGACCCAAACCCTACCTCAGCTTCTGGGTCACAGAGTCTTGGCCCTGGCCTTCCCAAGGTGGAGGGGGCATCAGACAGACACCCCCTCTCATTTCATTGACTGCACCCTTTAAACTTGGATATTTCTGGTACCACCTAGCCCTTATTACCATCTCAAATCAATGACAAACCTGGAATATTAAGTCCTCCTACAGGCATTATCCCTCCTGGTAGCACAGGAGTAAGAACTTTTTCCTTTCCCTCTGGATCTTAAGTGGATTGTCCTTGGGAATGAGTCAGACAAATTGCAGCAAGAGACAATGTGAGAAATGGTATGTGTTCACTCTCCAGCAGGGGGATGCTCCCGTTCCCCTCCCTTTTTGCTTCTTGACTGATCTAGTAGAGGACCCTCTGTGAATGGTTGCCAGTGCATTTGCCCAGGGGAGAGAAGAGCAATTCTCACCCGGCAGGGCTCCTTCTCAGGCTTGCTTCTGCCCAATAGAAGAAAGACAATACGCTTTTGTGTTAAGCCCCATTCAGGTCATCCTTTCCCCTGTTGGCCGGAGACAATACTGAGTTAGGCTGGACTTCGATACAAGCAAGTTTCTTTCTGCTTTTCTTGGTCCTTTGTTTTCCAAGTTCTATCAAGGGACAATGTGGTACTTTTCTCACAAGTGCACAGTACAGGTGGGAGGTGCTGAGCATCTGAGATTTATGGGGAGGGGAAGAATTACATCAAACGATATTGTCACCCTGTCCCTGAAATGATGATAAATGCGGATGCAGCCTGCTTTCCCCCAATCTGCCTTCATAATCTTGTATGGCAAACAGGTCAAATTTGTCACTGCCAAATACAATAAATTCTTATCTGTTCTTTTAGAAAAAGATAAATCATCAGAGAATAATTTCCAAGCACTCTGCAAAGGTTGTATAGCCTACACTGTTTAACAGTATAGGGAAGTTTTGCAATTCCAATTTTATCTCGATTTTAAACCCTCTGGATGTTTCAAAAATAGCAAAAGACACTTTTTCTCTCCAAGCCTGAGTTTGTCAAGCTCTAATAGAGAGATCTGTAGAAACAAGTGTGAGGAATATACCAAGAAAAGAACTGTTATAAGGTTTAAAATGCACAGAACGTACCACTCCTGTGCATCCACATTCAGCATAATTAATGTAATAACTCATTTGCATCATGCTATAGAGTTAGCAAAGAAGTTTTTTTATATTGTCGTTGTGAATCTTTCTATGTGGTAGGTTTTTGTTAGTCTCTATTTTTCCAAGAAGGAAAATGAAGCTCTGAGGGATTAAGGTCACAGAGAAAAAAGCCTCAATCCTCAGATTACAAATTCCAATCTTTTCCATACCCTCAATGTCTCTCTTTATCTTTTACCCTTTGTATCAAAGGCAGAACTGGGGAAAATTTGGGGAGAGAAACTCTGTAGCCCGAGAGCAGTTTATCTGCCCCTTTCTCTGAGAAAAGCAGGACTATCAGTATTGCTGGGGACATGAGTTTTGTGAATCCGTGGGGGAAGGAGAGACCCCAGCGTGCTCCTCTGTCATGCTTCATCTTCCTCCCATACCCTGCCACTGTGACTGGAGCTGGGACCTCCCTCATGGAATGAACTTGAGTTCCCTAATGTGGTGGAGCACATCCCTTAGTCGCATTCTCAGCCTCAACATATGACACGTGCAGAAGGGTTTTAATAAGAAACATTCTCTCCAGCTTGGAACAGGAGGAACTTGTCTCCTATTGTTGAGGTTTGAGGTCTACATTGAACTGAGACAAGTGAAAAGGTGAATCTATAAATAGTCAACAGATGATGGGACTACTTTGGGGTTCAAAGGGACTTTTCAGTTCTGTGCAAAATCCATACGGTGGTAAGGTACCACTATGGCAGCCATGTGCACTTAAACTAATTTTTTTCAGACCTATGAAAAATTCATTGTGCCAGATGGCTCATAACTTTTAACTTTAAAAATGTTCCCAGAGGCAGCTTGGTATACACAGTGTCCAGTGATTGGAATGCATATATTCTCCAAAGTGAGGTCCAATGCTCACTTTTGTGCGATTTACCTTGGACAGGTTCTTAATTGGAGACAGCAGGATCCAATTCTGTTAGCTTGAGAAGAAAGGGATTTATTAAGGGTTAGAGATAATTTGCAGAACCATGGCAAAGGCTGAAGACAGGGAATTGAGGTTGAGCTTCCAGGAACAACTCCCCAACTTAAACTGCAGACCTGAGCTGCTAAGGGGTGGGGTGCGCTTGGTCCTGGACATGGAATAAGGAAGCACCTGCAGCATCTGGAAGCTGCCATCAAGCTGCCAGCTCAGTCACGCTGCCATGATCCAAACCAGTAAAATGGATGTCCCATGCCCGGCCCCTCTCCCTGAGTAGCTCTGTTCTGAATCAAAGTCTCACACTAGTGCATCTGAAAGGCAGAACCTAAACTACATCTGGAGCTCTAGGCAAATGTGCAGAGGGTCCAGCTTCTGCATACTAGATGGGTTTAGAAAGGGTATTGAGTGTAAGAACTCTACAATATCTGCCACAGTGCTTTTAATCCACCTTTCTCCTGGCCCCTGGCATATTAAAGAACAAAGCTTATTTCCCCTCCATCTGTCTTCCCATCTGTCCTTCTATTTGTTTATCAACTATCCATCTATCCATCCATCCATCAACCTGATTTTGGCACTTTTGGTATTGTTTCTTTTTATATCTGTTTCAGAATGCATCTAGAAGATAAGGATTTTTTTTTAAAACGTATAATCACAATGTCATTATTACACTAACATTTTAAACAATAATTCCTTAATACCATCAAATGTCTATTCAGTGTTCAAATTTTCCCAATTATCTCATCATTTTTAAAAACAGTGTGTTCGAATAATGATGATTTGGGGCTTACCAGATCCAGTTCATTGATGTGTGTCTTCAGCCTCTTTTAATTTATAGCTTTCTTCTCCTTCTGTCTCCTCTCCTCCCTGTCTGTCTCTCTCCTCTCTACTCTTTTTCCTCCTCTTGTTCTCCTTCCTCTTCTCCCCCTTGCCCCCCTCCATCTTTCTCTCCCTCTCTACTTTCAATTTATTTGTTACCACTTCCAATTTACTTGTTAAAGAAGCTGGGTCATTTGTCTGAGTCCCTCACAGTCTGGATTTTCCTTTTCCCTGCATTGTCCTCTAACATATTCAATGGTCTTTTGCATTTCCTATAAACAGACACTTGGCTCTAGAGGCTGATCCAATTTGGGTTGAATTTTTTGGTAAGATACTTGAGAGGTGAGGTTGTGTACCTCATTCAGAGGCTTTCGATATCTGGTTGTCTCTTTTGGTGACATAAGCAGCCAGCCATTGATGATCATTGCTGAGATCCATCATTTCATTAGGAGTTCACAAATCATTTAGATTCTAAGTCTGTCATTCCTCCTTCATTTATTAGCTGGAATACTTTGATAGTGAGAAACTGTCCCTTATCAATGACTTGGCTTTCCCAAGATACTTTTATTTTTATTTATTTATTTATGTATTTTTATAATTTTATTTATTTATTTTTCCCCCAAAGCCCCAGTAGATAGTTGTATGTCATAGTTGCACATCCTTCTAGTTGCTGCATGTGTGACGCGGCCTCAGCAGGGCCGGAGAAGCGGTGCGTCGGTGCGCGCCCGGGATCCGAACCCAGGCCACCAGCAGCAGAGCTCGCACACTTAACTGCTAAGCCACGGGACCGGCCCCCCAAGATACTTTTATACAGGACAAGCAGAGTACGTTCTCGATTTCTTGGTCTTCCTGCCCTTTTTTTTTCTTACAGTTTTCAGAAAAAGAAATTGGTTTCCTAGCATCTTTTAAAGGTAATTAATGAGGTTTTTTTAAAGTACTATTATGGCATCATGGATTTAAGCACATTTGATTTGCTTCAATCTATTGCAGTTATTTTTTATTGATGCTCAAATTGACCCATTTTTGACTAGTGGGAACCTCTAGTTCTTTTTGACACAATTCTAATCATCTTAATGACTTTGATTTCTGGTGTGAAAAAATGTTGTAGGTTTAGTTCATGTACTTCCCGCTCCAGGCCCAGAACCAGTTATTTCTTTAAGAATCCCTCATTCCTTTTAGCAAGAGATGGTGTTTCAAGACTACAATCTGGGTGCTATATATTTTTTAAAGTAATTTAATCTTTAATTATTCCAAGAATTAAAGAATGAATAAGGATGTGTACATTAGCATGGAGTGTATGAAATTAGCATCAAGCCTTTTAAGATCCCTACTCTGTCAGCATAACTAAAATATTAAGAGAATTTTTGGTGCTAATGATTATCAGTTAATGGTTTGGGAATTGGGATTTTGGGAGAAATATTCTTTTGGCTTGAACACAGTTTACGTGTTTCTCCCCAGCTGCCTTTACCTCATTTGGGCTGGGTAGTTTTTCTCTCTGTGATAGGATGTTAAGAGACACAGGACATGGCTTTGTTTCATCATCTGCTAATGAGGACTGAACACACAGACTTGCATATCCCCGGAGGCTGCCATGCCAGGGCCCAGGTCAAGGTGATGTGGACAGTAAGAGTTTGGTGAAAGGCAAGAGGTCTTGTCTAGGAATCTGGAGACCTGGGCTCACATCCTGTAATAACTATTCCTTAATCATGCACACTTTTAACCATCCTTTCCTGTTTTGGAAGCCATTTAATCTTTTTACATCTGTTTCCTCATCTGTAAAATGGGTAGAATATGTATGCATGAGTGAGCATCCTGGGGGGGAGAGTAGAGAAGGACAGTTATCCTAATCCTAGCTAACAGGATTTATTTGAGGGTCATTTAGAAATAAAATATATGTGCAAGTAAAATATTTGCAATGATTACATCTTCCCCTCACTGCAAGGTAGTCTTATTCTTTGCTATAGGAGCCAGCTGTTTTGATGGGCCCCACAAGTCCCTTTGGCTGAAGGTCTTTCCCCCACTAGCTCTGCCACAGTGCTTGGAACTCCTTGATTGTCACCTCCTTAAAATTCAGGTTTGGGCCTTCAAGTGTTGTCTGGGAGAAACGATACATTATGCCGTTATCATCTGCTAAAACCTTGGGTAAATTGATCTTATCTGACTAGACTGTGGGTCACCTAGCAGGTCTCATGGAGAATGAACACGGCGTGGCTCCTTTTTATGGAGAGAAAGATGGCTGGAGAAGTCTGGAAGAGACCACAGGGGCAGTTTAAAGGTCCTCCTACTGTGAGAAATAGTGGGAGAAGGAAATCCAATTGCAGGTGACCAGCGAGTGTCTGTGGTTTTTACTTACGCTGATTTTATTTTGGAGAACTACCCTCTGTCTTTGGGTATGGTCTTGTTGAGACTTCTATTTAAGTATCTCCTCAAGGGAAGGGAGAAGTCTATGATCTGAGCGATGCCAGTCAGATGCTGTCCTTCAGGAATTGAATCCTGAGTGGAGAAACATAAAGACCTGAAATAGTTGGAGAGCATCCATCTTAATGGAGATGCCCTAGAGAGACTGTTCAATAGCTCTGCCACCTAGATCCGCAGAGCTGCCCTGCCTGATCTCTAGCCTTCCTGAGCTGTGTCTTCAACTTCTTTTGCTGCCTCCTAGCGAATTTACTTCTCTCTCTTTTTCCACTTCCTCATGTTAGTTAGATTTGGTCTCCGTTGCTTGATACCAAGAATTCTAATATAAATGGACAAAGAAAAAACTTGTTTAATACAATAATTTAACCTATTTCCCTCTGTAGTAGCAGAGAGGTAGCTAAGATATGTTACTAAGTGCCCTATTTGAAGGCATTTATATCTCTAATATTTCCACTGGAACTTTGGGGGCTGGTCTCTCCTAAAACTCTGTGGGGAATTAAGTGGCCTAGGTGGTCTTCTTCAAACTGCTTCCTGGACAGGTTGGATTTACTAAGAAAAAAGGAGGGATTTGGTCTATTTCTTGCTCTCTTTGTCTCTTGTGGGCCATTGTTTAACTTCATGCTATTATATAGTATACATTCTCCATGAGGAGGTATAAAACATTTTACTTTCCTCATTACAAAATGCTACATGGCTATTATAGAAAATACCAAGAGTCAAAAAGATGAGAACAAAACCTACCCATAATCTTACCACCAAATAATTACTTCTTAACATTTTGCTATACTTTCTTACAGTCTTTATGACCACACATATATAAATAATGTATATTTTATAAAAATGGGATCAAAAAGTTTTATAAACTGAAATAACTTAATATTTAATAATTTTTTCATGTCATTAAATTATCCTCTTCAATATAATTTTTAATGGTTGCATAGCTTTCTTGCCCTGTTATATATTCATTACTCACATTCTTAGTTCATCTAAAACATTGCATTCTTGTTATACATGAGAATCTGAAAATTAAAGTCACTTTTTGTTCTGAAATTGGTGTAAATAGTGCCCACTGGGACCATAGCCCACACTAATGTGCAGCATACATTATCACTCCCTGGTGATTGCTGGTTGAGTGACCAGTGGTAAACAATGCAGTATTGTTTTTTGTGACCCAGGCTGTAGACATTGCATGAACTTGTCATGCTGGGTGAGTTGTGTAAGGGCTGAAATGACCTTCAGCCCAATTGGCCTTCGGTGACTTCTACTTCAGTATCAGGCCATCCCAGGAGAGGCTTTGCACATAAGCCTTTTGTTATCAATATACTTGAATCTCATCCTTGTACCAAGCCCACAAAGGTATGCTAATAAGAACTCTAACTTTCCTGGACTTGACTGTGAACATCTTTCCTTAGTAGGTTTCAGAAAGTGCTGAGAAGTTTTAGCCAAGTAACGTGCAAGGGGGAAGGAAACAAGATTCTGGACCATCATTTGCTTTATTGGAATGCAGTTCTTTTGAGTGGTCGAATCAGGTAAGAAGGCCGGTATTTTCTTAGAGGGAGGGAGGAATCTTGAATCATTTCATTGTCTCCAAGTTCTTGATGAAACCGTAAAGCTTCACCTCATTTTCTTAGCTTTAGAAACCCATTTTGCTAAGTAATTACTTTTTATGGTCACAATCTTGAAAAACAGGTTTCTCAGTGTGGTAAAAATGTGGCAAGTGACCTGCTAACGTGTCATTAGAGCCTCATCCTTGAGTTTGCAGGATTATGCAAGATTAAGTGGGAACCATTAGGAAATGTAGAATCCTTTGAATTGTAATCATCGGCTCATCTCTCCAAGGTGCATTTGCCTTCTGAAGGCGGAGAAGGCATTTACTTTCATGTTTGAATTCAGATTTTAATCATCAGTGAGAAATAAATGGTACTAACTGGTTCAAAAAGAATAATAATATATTGGCAGTGATTCTGGCAACTAAACAGAGCAGTGAAACACATGAGGTCCATCACTGAAATCTGAGTGAGAGATGGAAACTAATGTTAATTAAGTACCATTGTTGACTTGTGTAAAAGGCTGGTGGTGGTAATCAGATCAGCAGAACAAAACTAACAACAACAAAAATTATGATTTCGTGCCATGTCTGTTTGTTACATAGGCTCCTACCATGTGGTGGGTCACATTTACACATGCAATCTACTTGTAGATACTCCGGGGTTAGGAGGGCCACCTGTCACTCATCCTTTTTTAATTGCCTTCTTTGTGCAGAAGCTATCTCAGCTAGTAGGAAGGCTCATAGAAACCAAAGCTTTGAGCAAGAACTAGGTGTACTGGGTTTGAAGTTTGCTACTGAAATAGCAGCAAATGACTAGCACACTTCTTTGGATCATCAAAGTTTCAGAGGCATATCTTAGATGTGCTTCCTGACTCCTCAGGGCTGACAGTGAAAGTTGGGACCAAGATACAGAACTAATTCATTTTCCCTTAAATTTGAAGTTGTCCCTGCTGGTGGTGGTGGCCATCATGCTGGTGATAAATAGATGAGGAAAGCCTGTTAATAACCAGGAAATCTGAGAAGACATTCCTGTCTCTTTCTCCACTCTCAGTTCAGCCCTCCATCTGTAGTGTTTGCTGTTAAACTGATTTAACCTCTAGTCCAAGGATTGCAAAATAAAATGACTGCAGAGACCAGATAGTAACTTAGATGGATAAGGTCCACTGGGAAGGGAATATGGCATGTTGCAGAAAGCATGCCCCGTCTAAAGGAAACAGCAGCTCCTAAGTTTTATGAAACTCTTGGCATGTGGGAATGCTGGCTCAGTGTTGCCATATTTTATGAAATATTTTGAAAGAAAATTTGAAGTTTCAAATTTGTAACTGTGGGCTCTGTTTACAGATAAATTTTGTAAGCTCTATCTTTTGTCAACTAAGTCAAATTGAAACAAAAAATTGTCTGGGCCATGCTAAACACATCTGTTTGTTGCCAATTTACAACTCTTACGGGTAGCAGCATCTTAGCCACATAATGCCCATTTTGAGGGCAAGTCTTGGGACTCCTAGCTCATCTCACTTCTCAGGCTTCCTACAGCACAGGTTAAGAAAATGGGCTCTGAAGTTCCTACCTGTGATTCCAATAATCTGCTAGCCTCATATAAACTCCCTTTAAGGAAAATGAGGAGCACAGTATCTTTGCTATTTTGGAATCTAATCATAAATGCTAACGTTTTGAGCACTTGTTATATTCCACGGAACAAACAAATTATTACTTGCGTCATCTTCTTTTTATAGGAACTCTATGAGATAGGTACTAAAATTATTATCATCATCATATCTCTGTTTTACAGATGGGGAAACTGAGGTTCGTTGTCAGGGAAGATTTCCCCAAGATTAGTTACAGTCAGTGGCAGAAATGCGGTTTGAATTCTGGAGTCAGACTTCGGAATCCAACTTTGAACCACTGTATTATATTTCCTCCTGCTACATTATATGGATTTTTAGCTTCTATAGTCCTTTTGGTGATGATGAATTCTCCTAAAATATCTTAAAGAATCTGTAAGGACATTTTCTGCTTTTGTAGAAAGCAGGGGCGTTATCTTTATCCTCATCCTTTGATACAGGGCTTACAAAATGTGTAGGATCCTTCTGATCACTGAAGATGGAGATTTTACTAATGCTTGGCTTGAAACCAGAGATGCCAACCCCCTTTTCCATGCCATTTTCTCATCAGGTGGTAATTGGAAGTTAGAACATGAAGCTTAAATGCCAAAGGTATGGGTTTTACCTTCATGTGAACAAGATAATTTTACTTAGTCCATGACCACAGAGTACAGCCTTAACCCCAGACAGCCTTCTCACAAGTGCAAGCAGTGTGGGGGCATCACTCATCCTCATTGTCAGAAGTGCTCCAACATAGACCCATGTACAGAGAGCATCATTGCCATAAATGAAAGCAGTAATGATGGAGCCAGGGAATGCAAATAGACTTTAGCTTAGTTGCTAATGCCAAATGATGGGTCATGGCTTCCAGGATGAGCACAGCGCTGAGAAG
This sequence comes from Ceratotherium simum simum, assembly GCF_057802395.1. Classification (NCBI taxonomy): domain Eukaryota; kingdom Metazoa; phylum Chordata; class Mammalia; order Perissodactyla; family Rhinocerotidae; genus Ceratotherium; species Ceratotherium simum. The sequence goes on along the minus strand of NC_141905.1, from coordinate 48,440,868 downwards.
GATTTGGAAACTGCATCTAAGCTTATCAAAGAGTGCAGTAATTGATTGTTCTTGTCTGCCATGGGCTTGGAATATGGAACTAGTGACAAGTGTGTTCTGTACTTGCCGTGTCTGATATAGTCTATTCATATGAAAAAGCTAAGACATCTTAACTGTGGGCAGCTCAAAGCATATGAATTTCAATTTGTGCTTCTGTTTTTTTCTGTCTCTTTCATATTTCTTCTTCCATCTCTGCTTTTCCTCAAGAGAAATGGCCAAACGCACCTTCTCCATGTTAGAGACATTCCTGATTTTCCTCCTTGTGATGATGACTGCGATCACGGTGGCCCTTCTCAGCCTCTTGTTTATCACCAGTGGGACCACTGAAAATAACAAAGGCAAGTGTCATGGGCTTTCTTGGATGCTATTCCTAGGCCTGCAGGAAATTTTTTGAGTATGGGGGACACCAAGGTAAGAAACAGCATCTGCTGATAACAGGGCAGTTCAATGTATACTTAAGCAGCGTGCGGTGGCCATCTAACCTTTACATTAATTACCCTTTCTGCATGGATAGCAATTTTTATCAAGCTTACCTTTGTCCCAAATAGCTAGTTGACAGGCTTTCTGACATGCATTTATTTGTCTTTCATTTTCCCACTGATCTAAGCACAGTTCAGTCTTCTTCAAGGCCCAGTAATGTGAGCTTTCCTGCTAAGCCTCTTCTCTTTCTCTTTGTCTCCTTTTTGGCATCATCTTTTCCTGGGGTTACTGAATGTCAATTAGTCTGTGAAAAGCTTTAGAGAAGGAGGTCTCGAACTCAAATCTTTCCGGGGGCCAATCAATTTCTGTAAAGAAGGTGGACTGGGGAGGTGGACCAGAATGGGGGCAGATGCGATTCTGGTGAAAGGGGTCCACAGCCCCTTCTGAGTGCCAGCTGTTTGTTGTCATGACATCACATGGACTCAGATCTCCTGAGTTTTCAAGAGAAGCTAGAAATTGGGGTTTTTAGACATATCTTGATTTTTTTTTTTTAATGTTGGAGATGAATTTAGTTTTTGGAGACTATCTTTACAGGCTATATTTACAGGCAATATTGGGCCCATGGGTCTTTGATGGAGCCTCTACTTTGGTATTAGGTTATATACTTACTAAATGAAGTAGAGAACACTGTGGGGATTGAATGCGTTGACCAAAGTAAAGGGAGGGCTGACCTCAGACCAAATGAAGAAGGAGACAGCATTCTTCACCTCAGCTTTCTCTTTTGTGGCCTTTTCACTTTTCTAGTGTATTCTCTGCCATATCCCTGTGCTTTGAATTCTCTACAAACACAGAGGAACAGAGGTCCTCTGTGCCAGCAGTGGGCAGAGCAGGGTCTTGGACTGTTAGAAATGAAAGAATCCATAAGAATTATTTAGTTTTAGCTCTTCAAGTTTTAGCTCTTCAAATTAGAAAAGGTGCAGGCTGAGACTCAGGGAGGTTATCAGTAATTATAGTCACTATTCTCATAGTAGAAGTTGCTGTTTATTGCAGGGTTCCTTTGTGTCAAGCACCATAGTCAGGAGTCTACATAATTTTCTCATTTAATTCTCATAAAACTTCTATAAAGGCAGGTGCTAGTCTTAGTATCATTTTACAGATGTGGAAACTAAGACTGAGATCACAAAGAACTTGCCCTTGGCTATGTGACTAGGTTTGGCGTTGGTTGGCACCACATTCCTACGTTGCTATCAGTGAAGACGTAGCAAAGGTGCCTGCTTCCTTCCTTGCAATACTTGATGTCTTGTAGAAAGCGTGGGCTTGGGGATGAGAAGACGTGGATTCCAACTCCATCTAGAAAGCGGTTGAAAGAACGTGAGGTTCTGGGTTAGAGGATCTGGTTTGGGCATGTGATTCATCATATGCTCTCCATGAAATCTTGGTTAAGTCACTTCTCTGGGTTTTAGTTTTCTCATGTGTAAAGCTGAGGAGATTAGACTACGTGATCTCTAAGTTTTTTTGAGCTCCAGAATTCTAGGATCCCAGAAGGAGTTAGCTGTTAATTTATTGCCTAAGCGCTTTCTGACCACTAGTGCCTAGTGACACTGACATTTACTGCCTTGGCCACCCCTGACTGTTGTCTGGGGTGGAAACAAACAAACAAATAAAATGTGTATGTAAGATGTCTAAATAATAAAACCAAAGCTATAAGCCAGCCATCGCTCTAAATTTTTAATATGCATTAATATGTTTATTGTTCAAAACAACCCTAGGAAGTAGGGTATTATTATTATCTCCTTTTTATAGATGAAAAAATTGGGGTGAAATAGGCTAAGTAATTTGTTCATCTAGTAAGTGGTAGAGCCAGTTTTCAAACCCATGCTGTTTGTTTCCGGCACCTGCCCTCTTAGTCTCTATGCCATTCTGCATCCCTTGATATTTGTGTGTGTGTGTGATATGCACACTAATATAGAATGTATGTGTGTACATACACATACATATATGGTAGCATGAGAATCATTAAAATAAGGTGGAGCTACGTCAACAAGTGTACAATGATCCAGGTTGCATTAAGAATAAAAGTCTATGAAAGGTTGAGGAAGATCAGAGGAGGGTATAGACAGTTAGGTGTGGCATCCTGGAGATGAGGGGTTGAGCTGAATCTGAGTGTGATGGAAATGTACTCTGAAGGGGGTAGTGGAGACTGGTTGGTAGAGCAGGAAGGAGTGAGAGCTCTGGATGCAGAGAATGGTAGAAACAAATCCCCAGAGGCTGGATTTAGTAGGTTGTGTGCCAGGAATTTGTCACCTGATTCATTTGGCTGAAACAGAAGTGCAGGGTGAGTGAATAAAGGGTGATGAGTTTGAGAAAGAATGGCTTGTGATGAGAAGCTGATGGACAATTGATGGAGGCCTTGATTGTTCAGCTGAAACATCTCCAGCCCAAGAAAATGATCTTAGGATTATGTTATAAAACACGTTCCTGAGATGTTTTTCACCTTATGTCTTATATATAAGAGACTATACAATGATTTTTCCTTAGACACCTGAACCTATGGGTTCTAATTGATGTTGATAAATATGTGGGCTGAAACGTTGTTTCTTAAATATCTTATTCCATTTTTAGATTCAGGTTATTCGACCACCCAGAGCCGTCAGGCCACCCAGGGCCCTCTGGCCACGCAAGGCTCCACAGCCGCTCAAGGCTCCACACTGACCCAGGGCCCCATAGCCACCCAGGTGTCTCCAGGGACTAGCACCCCAGAGCCACCTCTATTTCAGAACTTCAGTGGCTACAATATCGGTGTTGGGCGAGCTGACTGCACAGGACAAGTAGCAGATATTACTTTGGTAAGTAAATCATGGGCTCCTCAAAGAGACTACGAAACAAGTAATTTTATTATTTTGCATCCTAAATTTCTTATTTATTACATCATCTTCTCCCTTTTCTATTGACTTCACTGTTGTCTAACACTATGAATATTGTACTGTAAGGAAGATGGGAGATTTTATTCAACCACAACTTCCTTGTAAAGACAACTGGCCATCTTTATGAAGTGGCAGGGCTGGCAAACTAATACCACAGGGGATGAGCAGGTACTGTGAACGACTGAGGCAGGCCAGTGTAAGATGATAGATATCTAGCGAATCCTCATTTTGGGGTCAGCAGGAAGTGGCAGGGACTATGGTGCAACTAGAAAGTGCATGGCTCTAGCTGACTGTTGCCATGTAAGAATGCTGACTCAGGGCTGCTGTATCTTACAGTTGTTTTTTTTTTTTCAAGAGAAGCCAGAAAGTCTATGGATTGAAGATCTGAGGGTTTCAATCTCTCAGTTGGAAAATATAGGCAACTCTAGTTGGTTAAAACTGGAAACCTAGTATGGACAAACACTGTGTCAGCCAAGTAAAAAACATCTGTAGGTGAGGTGTGGCCTACTGGCTGCTAGCATGCAACTTCTTGGCTGTGATGTTGGAAATATCCATTTATATCAACCCTACCCTAGAATACCAGAGCATGAAGCTGTCTGATGGAATCTTCTCCTTCCTTCCAAATAACCTTTAGATTCTAGGAATTCTTCCCTCCTGTCTGTTCTGAAAAGTGACTCTGGAATGTGAACCCTAAATGAACACTCACATGAGGGATAAAGCAAGCAGTGGGTGTAGCATTCTGAAGACCAGGGTATACCTTTAAGGGTGGGTTTTACGACATAGTGAGAGAAGGAGTTTGGGATAGGTGTATTTGGTCTGACTTGGCTTAGGGAGGGACAATGTGGTAAAAGCCAGGGTGAGGCACCCTCAGTAAAGATTACTTAATCATAAAGAAACCATTTCCTTCAGGAAAAAATAACACAAATAACCAAAGGGAGGGAGCCTTCAGTCTTCAGGATGTTCCTGGGCCATGAGGGATGGTGGTAGGGGAACTATTTCCTTTTGTAGTGCCTTAAACAGGAAGGAAAAAAGGTTCTGTTTCAAAGAACAGAAGAGCCCTGAAAGGCCTGCAGTGTGGTAATGGAATTCCCGAGCCACCCTAGCTTTTTCCTCGCCCATAGACCGGTGAATAGCTTCTGTTAGGCCCATCACTGCTTGGCCTTTACATTTTTCTACATGGAATAATAAAACCTCTTTTGTGATATTGGCTTAATTGTTGAAAACATATATATTATCTGACTTGGAGCCACAGTGTCATGTGCATTGTTTTTTGTCTTTCCTAAGTAGTCTATTCTTGTATGGTTGTTCCTGGTTTCTGGTAGCAGAGGAGTGAGACAGAGTGGTTCTGATTCCGCTTTCCTCTTTAGATGGGCTACGGCAAAACTGGTCAGCATGCACGGGGCATCCTCACAAGGTTGTACAGTCGTGCTTTCATCGTGGCAGAACCTGACGGGTCAAATCGAATGGTGTTTGTCAGTATTGACATAGGCATGGTATCCCAACGACTCAGGCTTGAGGTAAGTGATTCAAATGAGAAAGAAATGACATGTTTTAAAAGAAAGTCTGTGGGTGAATGTGACAGTAACTAAGCCCTCCTGGTTTCTCATCCAGTAAGTTTCTACTACCCTCAACATTATAAGCTCTTGACAATCCAGCAGACAATTGGATGAGGAGAATGATCCTTCTTTTTCCATTCCAAGTCATTTTGGTCAAAATTTGCTTTCAACTCTGCTGATGGCCAATCATCATTATTAATGCTAATGTTTTTTGAAAGCTTATTATATTCCAGGTGACCTTCATGTACATTCTTTCATTTACTCCTCCTTGTTAGAAGTCTGAGAGCACCAATCAATCACTAACCCTTCCCTCAAGTTTTTAGACAATTGAGAATATATGCAAGGAATCAGATGAGAATCAAAACACAACACTGAAATGAGGTTGACCATAAATTGCTGAAGCTGGGTTTTAAGCACACGGGGGTTTCATTATACTGTTCTGATAATTTTGTGTTTGAATATTTCAATAATAAAATTTAAAAAGGATATGTCAGCTCTCTTCATTTTTAAACTGTATCCTAGAATATGGTAGGCTTTTCCATGATTTTCCCCAAATTTAGATCTTGTTACTCACCTATGGGGAAAGTTGAGCTTAGCAGAAAGCTGCATGGGGGGGATTGTTCCTGGGCTGCCTGAGACCTCTAAGGTACAGAGTGAGAGAAAAAGAGGGAGGGAGGGAGGGAAGGAAGAGGGAAGGAGGGAGACAGAAAGAGAAATAGAGTGAAAGACAGGGACTTCCATGTCTGTCTCTCTAAGCCAATTTCTAGGCCCTGACCCAGTTATATTTTCTGTATGGGATCAGGTCACAGAAAGAGAATGTGCTCCCTTAATGTCTGTTTGCATATTCATGAATGTGAGAAAGAGAAGAATCCGGAGCACCCAGAACCATGACCATTAAATGTCCATTATTCACTGCCATGTTCTATCAACGTCACCTATTAAACACCTTGCTCTTCCTGCTGTGCGAAGGGGCCAGGGAGAGGGGTGATGAAAGGGCCTAAAAGCATTTCTCCAATGTAACTCCCTCTTGGGGAGTAGAATGGAATCCTCTCCCATCGATGGAAACATGAGAAGCAGTGGTTTAAGTGTTTTCCCCACTCCTATACTTAGAACAAAACTGTTGTTATCCCCATTTTATGGATAAGAAAACTGAGTCTTAGAGAAGGTAAGTAACTTTCCCAAATTCACACAGTTAGCAAATGGAAAAGCTGGGTTCTGAACACATGTATGTCTGATCCCAGAGCCCACATTCTTAAAAGTGACATTATTCTATTATCTTGGAGGGAAAAATGCATTGGCCAACTACTTTTGACAAGGCACTTTGCTAGTCACTTCAGGAGACACACAGACAAGTGAGTCATAATCCATGTCCCCTCTGAACTCACTATCTATTGGAGGGATTGGAGGAAGGGACTGTAAGATAAATATGCAAATAACTATAATTCACTGGAGTAAAGTACAGTGGTGTATTAGTTATCTATTACTGAGTAACAAACAACCCCAAAATATAGTGGCTTCAAACAACAAACATTCATTATCTCACACATTCTGAGGGTCAGGAATTCAGGACTGGCTTAGGTAGGTGCTTTTGTCTTAGGGTGTCTTGAAATCAAGATACTGCAAAGGTTACTGTCATCTGAAGGCTCGACTGGGGCTGAGTGATGATTTCCAAGATGATTCAGTCACATAGCTGTTGGCAGATGGCTTCAGTTCCCCGCTTCCCATATTCTCATAACAGCAGGTGACTTCCCTCAGAATGAGTAACTCAAGAGAAAGAGCAGGAAAGAAGTCACACTGCCTTTTACAACCCAGGCTCGGAAGTTGCACACCGTCACTTTCACCCTGTTCTATTCATTGGAAGCAAGTCACCAAGTCTAGTTTATACTCAGGGGTAGGAATGTTAAGCTTCACTTCTCGAAGGCAGGAGTATCAAAGAATTTGTGGACATACAGTATTTTAAAACCACCACATTCAGGAAATAGGGAAAAAATTTCAAAGTGAAAATGATACTTGAATGGGCAGAATTTTAAATGGCTAACATGGGGAGGGAGAGCTATCAAATGGAGGGGGCAGCATGAACACAGGGAGGCACAAGTGGGGAATGTAGAATCTTCTTTGAAGGGACAGAGATTAGTTCTGTTAGGACACATGTAGGCATGTAATTGGAGATGTACCTGGAAGGTGTTTTGCTCATAATTGTAAAGATCCTGGAATGTCAGGTTGTTTTTAATTCTGTGGGTGACAGGGATTCTTAGAAAACTGTTGGGTGGAGGACTGATGCAAACAATTTTGTTTTAGGATGTTTAATCAGACAGTGATGTTTGAGGTGGATTGAAACAGACTAGAGCTAGAGGTGAGGACACAAATTGGCAGATTCTTTAAATTAATGTCAAGGCTCTATTGGTGAGGGTGCAATTGGGAAAACAGTAATCACATTAGGCATTTCAAACAGAGGGGATTTAGTACAGGAGAGTTTTTCAAGGTGTTGGAGGGCTGAAAGAACTAGAAAGGGAAGCTAGGGTTGTAGGAAGGATTTTAACTCTGCCTGGCAATTTCCCTTATATCATGTGAGGCTGGTGCAAAAGTCTTAAACAAATGGAGTCGCAGTGAGACTACATGGTGGTAAGAGGTCAAATTAAATACTAGTGAGATTTGGGGATGAATAGACATAAAAGCTAATACGTAATGTAGTCCCCCTGATGAGTCAGGCACTGTTCTAAGAGCTTCATATATATTAATTAATCCTCCAAACAACTGTATGAGAAAGGTTCTATTATTATGTCATTTGACAGTTTGGGAGACCGAGTTGCAGATGATCAAGTAACTTGTTCAAGGTTACACAGCTAGGAACTGTCAGCGCTGGGATTCAAACATAGGCATCTTGATGCCACAGCCCACGTTCATTACCACTGCACTATACTGTTTTTTCAGGAATCAAAGGTGATTCTGATTGGGAAATTGTAGGGTCATAAGCAGAAATAGGAGAGTCAAAAGGTAGAGTTTGGGGGTGCAGTGTGGAGGGGAGAGGCGTTTAATGTGTTGGGTTGTAGACTCCATCAAGTCAATAGTGGGCACCATTTAACCATCTCTTTCTATTTTTATTTCCCCATGCAATCTGAGACCCAGTGGGAAGGCCTTTAATCGAACCCACTTAGTTGTCCCAAGTTAACCCAAGGGAAAGTGTGAAAAATAAATGTGGCTAGACAAGTGCCATTAAGCTTATAACACCTAGTTTTAGACAAGTTCTCAGTCTCAGCATTAACATTGATGAAATTTCCAGCATGAAATGAAGATTAAGGAGGATCTCTGAGCAGTGAGGCAGGGCAAGAAAACAATGACTTTCTAACTCTTTCTATGTCATGTTCCCAAGAGTGTCAGTAATAGGAAATGGAATGGAAACAGAAGACAAAGAAGTGAGCTGTAGACGTTAATGTAACTTCTTTGCTTTATGTTAAAATACCCCTCCATTCATGAAGTAGAAAACATGCTATTTATATGGCTATTTGCAGGCATTGTTATTAGGTGATTGGGTTTTTGACTTCTTTTTCTTTTCTTTTTCCCAGAAATCCCATGTGTCTGACTTCATATCAGAGATTTAGGATAAGATTTCTATGAGCTCTTTGTAATCTTTTTCTTTTGTTTTACAGTTCAAGATTCATAATTTCTATCTTTTTAAGAGCTTGATTCTTGAATAAATGTGAAGAAATACACTTAATTCTAAAATCCTGACATTATAGCTCTTTAGGAATAAAAACAGGGTAAGTTTAGGGGAGCTTTTGAGTTGACTGGCAATTCTTTTTTTTCACTACCTTCTTGTCTCAGAGAATGTTAAGAATATTAGCCTTTGACTTTAATTAAGCTTTCATGGTGTCCCTTCATTGATCTGTCCCTTACGGATATTTCTTCTTCATGAGTGTGGTAGTTATTGCGTGGAAGAATACATAAGAGTGATGAAGAGCTGGGGTTGGAGTTAGGATCAAACAGAAGGAACATGGAAACTTACTGGGATGGGGGGATGTGGGCTACTTGGTCAGAGGGATGTTAGTCTGGTTATATCATATTTCCTTTCCACATTTGCCTGGTATCACGGGATTGCTCATGTGGACATGGTAACATAGCAATCGATGTTTGGGGCACGGAGAGGTTAATGAGGCAAGGTGGTTTGGAAAATCTTCTTCCTGATTCAATGACCACATGACTAGAATGAGCGTGGTGGAGCTCTTCACCTAAAATAGAAGAGGTTAAATGGATGTCTTTATGTATGTTAAGTATATAGCATATAAGTCCCTGCTACTCCTGTATGTACCAATGGTGTGCTGGAAATGGCCTGCACCAGCTCATGAGAGTCAGTTGTTAAATATTCAGGAACTTTGTGAGCTGGTTGTTAAACTTTTGGTAGCTTGAAATTGACTATGGTGGGAGTATTTGCACCACAGAAATTGGCAAGCAGTACAAATGAGGGATTTCTTTTTTTTTTTCCTTCAGAGAGTTTATCAGCATACTGTGGCCTGTGCCATACTTAAGGTAGACAGCATTGCTAATCAAAAAAGGCACTCTTTTGATTTGGGTTCAGAATCCTTCTCAACACACTGCTCCTGGCAGCAACCACCAATAAATAGGACTGAGTGCATGAGATAAGCAGTATTTACTCTCTCTGCCATAAATGAGCTTGCGTCATTGTCCCTGGTATTAGGTGATAGAATACTACATTGAAAAAGGTTGCTTTGGGTTTGACACTTTTGCTGGATCATTTTAATGATTTTTGATGTAAAAAAGTCAAAATATCTTTCACAAAGAAGCCACAATAATATCAAACTTCAGATTGCAGCTGATTAAAGCATAATCTGAAATAATACTCAGGGACATCACTAATTTTCTCTCTGTTGTTTTTCTGATGTGTATGCACCATACAAAGACACTAATCATGGATTTGGATGTACATTGATTGATTAATTCAATGAACATTTACTGAGTCTCTTTGTATTAGTTATCTATTGCTGTACAACAAGTCATCTGGAAAACTCAGTGGCTTAAAGCAATAATAATCATGTGTTATTGCTCAGGATTTCTGTGGGTCAGGAATCCAAGAGTGGCTGGGTTAGGTGATCCTGACTTATGTTAGAACAGAAGTCACATATCATCACTTCTGTGTCATGAGGTTGAACTCAGAAGTTGGCTGGGGCTGCAGTTGTTTGAAGGCTTGACTGAGGCTGAAGGATCTGTTTCTAAGGTTGCTCACCCGCATGGCTAGCAAGTTGGTGCTGACAAGTTGAGTCCTTTCCACATGGGCCTCTCCACAGGAATGCCAGGGTGTCCACAGTGGCTGGCTTCCCCCAGACCAATAAGTGTAGGGGTCTGTGTCAGGGAATATTGAGTTCTTTGTCGTGGGAAGTGAGGCAGTAAAGAGGTCTTTGCTCTCTGTTCACTGTGCCCAGGATGCTTTTCTTCTAGGTATTGCACAACTACCTTCCTCTCTTCATTTAAGCCTCTGATGAAAGATAACCTCTTTGGAAAGATTTTTCCTCACTAACACCCATCGCTCTCTTTTTCCTTACCCAGCAATATTTTTCTTCATAGCATTTATCACTATATGATATAATATTACATATTTATTTGTTTGTTTATTATCTTTTTCTTCAGAATAAACACTTCTTCAGAGTAAGAATCTCATGTATTCCTAGTGCTTAGAACAGTGCCTGGATATTAATACTATGTGTTGAATGATGAATAGGTAAGAGTACCGTTTCTATAGAGAGACTGGGATCTGGATTCTGGCTTTGCTCTCTATTAGATCAGTGGGCAAATTACTTAATTTCTGTACACTTCAATGTTCTCAGCTAAAAGATAGGGTTAAAGATACCTTCCTCTTGGGGTTGTTATAAAGATTTTTAAATGACGTGGTGTATGTAATACCTAGCATTGTGCTTGCACATAGCAAGAATCTATAAAATGTTAGCTATTGCAATTGTTGTTACTATGATGATATACTCAGGCATAGAGTGAAGGGCCACTTGACAGATGTCGTTGATATGGATCAGTGATTGGGCTCATCAGAGCCTTTTCTCATGCTAAATTCCTATCTATGTTATCCCTCCTCCTCTTAGTTCTGTTTTTTTTTGTTGTTGTTGTTCATTTCTTGAAGGTCCTGAACAGACTGCGGATTAAATATGGCTCCCTGTACAGAAGAGACAATGTCATCCTGAGTGGCACTCACACACACTCGGGTCCAGCCGGATATTTCCAGTATACTCTATTTTTAATTGCCAGTGAAGGATACAGCAATCGAACTTTTGAGTACATGGTCACTGGTATCGTGAAGGTGAGCAAAGAGCCCCAGAGGCAGCTGTTCATTACCGTTGTTTACCGTGTTTTAGGAGTGGTTTGGGGTGATATGAAGAGAGTCCCTAAGGGTCTTGGTCTGAGCACTGTCTTAGCACTTACCTCTCTTTCCTCTGCCTGACTCCCTTGTTGCTTCTGGTCCTGAGTTGTGGGCTGTTAGGCATGAGGTACTGATTGATTGGGAGAAGAGAGTTCTGTGGCAGTAAACCTCATGCAGTTGTCTAAACACACAGAAAACATTTTGTATGTAACCCTTATAAATTATAGGGCCCTACATGGTCTGTTTTCTGCACAAAGTCACACGAAATGGAACACATCAAGGAACCAAGAGTAATTACAAATAATTCCAATCTTTTCTTGTATTTCCCAAAGAGCATAAGAAGGGATCCAATTTATAAACACACATCCTCATTTCTCTGCAGCAGCTCTAGACTGACAAGATGCTCTGAACCGATAAGCTCAAATCTTCTTCCACTCCTGGTTTGAGTAGCTTTTACTCCTCTCTCCCTGTCTTCCAGCTTATTATTTTCTCACATAGGATCCTTGCTAATGTGTTCTTCATTCCTTTACCTTTCAGGTTTAGTCTTTATCTACTTCTTCTTATAAAGTCACCCCCCAAATCTAGGGATTCAGCTGGCAAAGGCAGAAATGTCTTTACAACAATGTTTTTCAAACTATGAATGGCTTTCTGAAATCAATTTAATGGGTTGCAATGAGCATTTAAAAAAAGAACTAAAATAGAATGGATTGGAAATTATCAGAGTATGTAACACATGATAAGGATATAGTTTGTTTTGTGAATTTTTGTTTTAGGATACATACGTTGATGTGCATTAAGTTATGATGGAAAATGTATTCCTTGCTGTGGTTCTTAGTCAAAAAAGTTTGAAAAATTCTGCCTTAGAGGGTGGAGGGATGGAGAGAGTAGGGAGGGTGGAATACCTACATGTTAACAAATCTCATCCAGTGTTGTAGGAGTCAAGTTGCCCATTCGTGTCATCTGAAATGGCAGATGTGCCTGACTCAGCAGTCCCAAGGACTCAGGTGCTGATAAGCACCGTGCTTCCCTATACACAGCGCTACCTCTGTCTCAGCCCTGAAGCCCATGTCTGTTTACCTCCAGAATGACTCCAGCCGTGTGGTTCCCCAGCTTTTATCCCATAGTGGGGACAGATTGGAGACAAAGGAAATTGTCCACAGGGCTTGTCTATTTATATTGACTTAGTCCTTCTCCTTACCAGGATTTCTAAATTTACAACTCTTTTTTTTTTCTTAACCTGCAGAGCATTGAGATAGCACACACAAATATGAAACCAGGCAAGATCTTTATCAACAAAGGAAATGTGGATGGTGCACAGATCAATCGAAGCCCTTATTCTTACCTTCAGAATCCTCAGTCAGAGAGAGCAAGGTGAGGGGGAAATTATCAAAATGAAATTCTGTATTTCCTTTAGGAAACAGCAACAAAATCTAAGAACAAGTAGTTACTGATGAATATGGTGGGATCCTAAAGAGTATTAAAGCTAAAATTAATTTAAAAACATGTTTATAATCTAAGATGAGCAGAAATAAACAATGAGGGTAGAAACACACACCAACCTGTGCACGAATCTTCCCACTTTTCTGGCCGTGGGAGTCCGTGAGAATGTTTGGAAGACTCTGGGCCTTGGAACCAGGCACAACTGATTGAGTCTCATCTTAGCTTTATCACTTCCCCATTGTGTAACCTTTAGTGATTTACTTATCTTAATTTATTGGCTCTCAGCTTCTTCATCTGTAAAATGGAGATAAAAATGTGCGTTACACCTATTTGTTAAATTAATGAATAGCTTTCTTTATTACGTTGTTCAGAAGAAATTATCTTAGTCCAGGAGAATGTGGCAAGAGAGAGGAGATAAAAGAAATAAAGAAACTGGAATGAAGAGCAAGAAATAAAACTAGCATAATTGAATGGAACTACTAAGGAAGATGATGATGATGATTTTTTTAAGTGATGAGCCAGTTTGCAACAGAAGAGAAGTACTTGGCTGCTATGGCAGAGTAAAATAATATCTCAATTGCAGCTTGACCACTTGACATTTTACAATTGTCTGCATATTTTTCAATAGATGTCAAAGGAGATGATTTTTAGAAAATATATTCTGATTTCCCTTGAAAGGACATAAAACAACACTTTTAAGTTGCAGGTCATGAATGTTTTTGATCTTGCATGTTCCCTGCTATTTTTAAGAAATTCCATTAAAATTTGATAGGAGTGGAAATTTCAAAGACAAATACTTTTTGTAAGAAATACATATATAATGTTGCTTATATTACATAAAAAATGTATATTTCGTTTCTAGCTGAGGCATGAGGTCCTGGATGCAGTTCATAGGAGTACAGCATGTCAGGAAGTCTCACCGAGAGGTGTTCTTGTATCAATTTCTACTGTTTGTTATACACAAGGGCCAGGCTTTAACATAGAACTGACTAAGTTTCTTTGTTTTGTTGACTAGGTATTCTTCAAACACAGACAAGGAAATGATAATCTTAAAAATGGTAGATTTGAATGGAGACGACCTGGGTCATATCAGGTATTCTATTCAATTTTTTTTTTATTCTGTCTTAACTTTCCTTAATTATAGGGGTAAGAAAAGAGACTAGAATAGTGGCAGCAGAGGCTGAGAATAAGTTGAATGGTTGAGACCGGACTTGGGAGTCAGATAAGACACTTCTGATCCAGCCATGGGTTCTGGGGCAAGGTTCTTAGCTTCCCAGGGCGTAGTTCCTCACCTGTAAAACAGGACTAATAAAAAGATTATGTAAATGAGGGATCTGGGTCAAGAAGGTTAGCACAGCATCTGGCATATGATACAAAGACTCAGTGTTAGTGCTTATTACTATATCAAGATCTCATATGTGGAACTTCTATGATGGTGGACAATTATCTCTTGGTTAAGTGAGAAAACAATCTGACCAAACAGGCAGATGATTATGGGTTTGAGATTATTTACTTGTGTTTTTCTAAAAGAGTTAAGTCTAATGCAGGACAATGTCAATTAGTGATGAAAGCAGAACCGAGACCACCTAAAGGAAGCAGATAAGGTAAGATTACAGCTTGGCACAGGTTTTAGTATCTTTTTATATATAAGAAAACGTGAGTATCTTGTTTTCTTCAAGAAGAAGGCATTTATATTCACATGTGATTTTGGTCGTTGCAATTGCACTGACTCAGGAATTGACTGGGTAGGTGACAGTGTCAGATGCCTTGACATGTGGACTCAAACCTATGTGTTTATGGAGTTGGTAAACTCATCTAGGCATTTTCAGTGCCTCGCTTCAAATGACACACAAAGCTCTAAGGAAGTGTATGATGGCGCTTGGGTGCGAGAGTCAAATGGGTTGGGTTTACTCTGGGCTCTCATCTTTGTTAGCTATGTGACTTTGGCCAAGTTACGTAACTGCTCTGTCTCAGTTTTCTTATCTCTAAAATTGAGGGATAAAATGAGTCCTTAAAATGTTGATAATAAGTGTTAGTAAAGGTGGTGAGGTTTTGCCAGGTAGAATTATGAAATATCTACATGAAAGGGTCTATGTGAGTAAAATTAACAATAATGAGAGGTGAAGAAAAACAGTAAAGACTGTGACCCACAGTTCAGATACCAGTGTTGGCCCCATAACTGCGTGGAGAACAGCATGGTGGTGAGAAGTTCAGGTTTAGGGTTTAGGTTTTAGGTGTAGGTTTTAAGACTTGGGCTCAAATCCCAGCCCTGCCATTTACTAACCCTGTGGCCTGGAGGAAGTAACTTATCTACTTACATCTCAACTAGGCTATATGAAAATGGGAATAATAATACCTCATAGGGTTGTTTGAAGATTAAATGGGATAAAGTACATAAAGCTATGGTTCTGTGCCTGGCATTGAAAAGAGTTTAATAATTTCAGCTAAAAGGTAAGAAGTAGAATAATATTCTACCTCTTCTAAAAACTCTGTTATTGGCATATCAGAGTGCTTGAAATTCTTAACATTGGAGCTAATTCTTTGGGTTTAAAGTGAGGTCACTGGAAACTCCCTGATAAACTTTATTACATGGGTTGACATCATAGGACTCATTCTTCCATTATAGTAAATTCATCTACTGGTTAGGTGCCACCTAGCATTTAACTCAATGGACTTCCTAAATGTCAGGCATGCAACTGTGTGCTTGGAGAATACTATGTTGAATAAGGCATGGTCCCTATCTTCAAGGGTCTTATAGGCTAGCGAGGTGATTGGGGTAGGAGACAGAGACAGACAGACAGTAATCAGAACACAAATCAGATGGCCATCAGTGCTATAACCTGAGCATAAATAAGTGCTGTGGGAATTTGGAGTGCTACTTGGGAGCATTGTGGAAGGTTTCAAAGAGAAAATGTTTGGACTGGACCTGGAAGAGCTTTCATGGAGTCATTAAAAAACAGTGAGTGTGAGGCCAGAGAAAGGGCTAGGTCAGGGAGTGGGTGAGAGATGAATCTGGAAAGGTAAGCTAGCTCTAGATTGGAATTTGGTTAGGAGGCGGTCAGGATAAGAGCATATATCTATGACTAGTTACGGTATCCCAAATTTTTTGGGAGAAGAAAGTTGCTTTTCTCTTATAGTTTCTACTTAACTCTTGGCTGAATCACTGAGACCATTCATGATTCCCTTTTATTAGTTTCTGAATCATTTAACAATGCCAACAGAAAACTCAAAAATGCTATCTTTTTGCCCAGATGTTCTTTGCTTCCTTGCATATAAGTATACAACACATCCAGAAGTCCCAGGGTCAACTGTCAAGGTTATAACAACACTTTTCCATCTGCTGTGCTTATTACCCTGCAATAACTTTCCATTGTTTCTGTAGCTGCCATATGTTATCCTTGATGTAATTGCTCCTGCAATTGCTTCTTGTTGCATAGTGATAATTGCTCTTGGAATATATAAAAAATGATCCAAAACATAAAATCAAATCTGGGCTGCTGAGTAACTCAGCTGTTGTTAAACAGCTGTGGGTGCCTGATGTTAAACAGAATGCCAAAGTAAGAGGAGTTTGGAAGCACAGAATCTCAGATTTGCAGCACGAAGATCATTTAGTTCAAACTTCAGCTAAGACCTGGAAAGGTGATCTGACCTGCCCAATGTCACAGCCAAGACTATTTTCTTCACACAGAAAACCATATTGAAGTTCATAATTTATCCTTCTTCCTTTCATTTTTATTTTCATTTCTTCATTCAATAAGTCCGCACTAGACACGTACCGTGTGCCATGCAATCCTTCCCAGTCCTTGGAATGATGCATTTCCTGGCCTTGAAATCAGGAACCAAATACCTTGGAATCAAATATCTGTGTCTGTGCTCCTTGAGCAAATACCTTAAACTCTCTGAGACTCAGTTTCCACATTTCTCAAATGTGGATGTAAGAGCTTTTCTTCACACAGAGATTATTATTCCTGATTTGTTAAATATTGTGGAATACACATGTCATGAACTAAGCTAATACAGTAGATACACTGATGAGAAAAAATAGATGTAGTTGCTACCCTTATAGAACTTACAATCGACTGGTAGAGACAAAAGGTATTCAAATAGTCGTACAAATACATGCATAATTATAATTGAGTTAAGTGCTAAGAAAGGAAGGTATGTAGAGCTATCTTAAAGGGATTTGACCTGGTCAGGAAGACTGGGAAAGGCTCCCTGAGAAAGTGACAGTGGAGCTGAAAACTGAAGGAAGGTAGGAACTAACTGGCAAAATGCAGGATGGAAAAGAACTTTTAATACAGACAGAGAAGCATGTGCAAAAGTCCTGTGGCCCATTTGAGGAACTGATAAAAGGTCTGTGTGGCTGGAATGCAGAGGACATTGGAGCAGGGTGTGGTGGGATAAAGTTAGAGGTAGTGATTAGATGCCATGATAAAGATTTTGATCTTTACACCAAGGGGAATGGAAAATCACTGAAGTGATTTTGCTGAGGTTGGGAGTTAGGGGCTCCTGAAGGATTAGGAGGAGTGATGACTTAAGGAATGAAATAGAATTGTGTGCATGAAACTATTCCATGACCATTAAGTCCTCTACAAATGTGAGGCCACCATTTCCTCCAATTGATCTATCTATGTAGGGAAAATATTTCTATCTTTTTGCCTGATATTACCTTATGCAGAAACAGCAAATTATTTTTCTCCAGATGTGGAGAACATGTTTGGAATGTTCTGAATTTTGAATTACGATATAAGCTGTGTGGCATTTACAAAATTCCCTTGGGGAGACTCTGGAAGGCACCTCAAAGAATGAGTTTGTCATCCAGCAGAGAAGAACAAGTTGCGTCTTGAGAGATCCTGGTGTAGCAAGACACCATGTGTATGAAGAAACTGTGAAGGGAGAAAACAAAACAGAGGTTTCAATTGCTGCTATTCATTGGAGCTGTGAGAAAGTCTGAGCAGGTGTTTGAATGATTGCTCCATTGTCTTCTGTTTTATACATTGCAAATCCTTTTACTCTTACAGAAAGGGGTCATGTAAGGGGGCCCTTTAAAGAATCGTTTTAGAAAGCAACAGGGACAGTGATTTTTCAACCTATCTGAATAATTTGTATACACACTTAGAAAAACCCAATTCACGAAATTCCACTAATTTATTTGAATGATATTGACTTACAGAACTCAGCCATGGTGTGTGTGTGTGTGTAAATCTTCTTTGCCATCTGTGACTGTGACTTCTTGATTGTATGTCTGACTGTCTATTCTCTATGGCTCTCTATTCTGCCCTCTACATTCTCTCCTCAAACTACTCAACTCCACTCAGGTAGAAAGTGTGGAAACCTCAGAGACTGTCCTTCACCAGCCTTTCTTGACCTCTTCTCTTTTCTCTGTCTTATCTTGTCTTTGTCTTTTAAAAATCCCTGCTCCAAGGGTGTTAACGCTTGTGTGTGAAGCCCGCTCTCTATTCCTCTGGCCTTCACTGAATTGCGCTTCCCTGTTCTGCCCCGTCTGTGTTGTCGTGAAGCTCGATGCAGCCTCCCTGCTCCAGTTTTCCTGTTAGCTTGTCTGTGTTGTTGCTCTCCAGGGGAGTATAGGCCTTAGCTGTGTAGTGAGTTTTCATCCTGTGTCTGGTCCATCCCCATGTAAAGTGAAGGCGCTCACTAAGGGCTTTTTGATGACAAGGGTAATGGTAGCTGACTAATAACAGAGATAATCATGCTTGTTCATTTAATTTGTCCCAAGTTTAGAAACCAAAGCCGTAAAAACCAGTTGTCATAACTGGCAGAAGACATTGGACTTGATTGTCGGATTTCTGGAAAGTTCTTAATCCAAATAGATTTTGAAGTTTATTATTTTTTTCCAAGTTTTTTTTAGTATAAAAATTATGGGTACTCATCATAGAAAACTTGACACACATAAGAAAGTAGAAAAAAAGAAAAATTAACTCAAAGTTACACTTCCCAAAGACAACCGTGGTTAGTATTCAGGTACATTTTCTTCTGTCCATGTTCCTGTGTGGAACATTTAATAAGAAGTAAGCATGACTAAAAGGTCATTCTGTAAAGGCGGATGCTTACTTGGTTTCACTCACTCTGGGCTCTAGAAGCTTTAAAATACCATGAAAAATGTTAACAATGTTATCTCCATGTACTGAGACTATCAAGTGGTTCTTTTTTTTTTTTTTTTTTTTAGTGACTCTATATCTAGTAACGATTTATTTTTATCTCCAAGTCCATATATTCTCATGTTAATACAGCTAACTCATTTCTCTGCAGGTTAGAATTTCCCCTGTATATTTTTCTAACATTTTCTTTCAACTTTTCTTTGTTCTTACATTTAAAATGTGTCTCTTATGAATATCATATATCTTTTTTTTTTTTTTTACTCTAACAATCTTTGTCTTTTAATGAGTCAGTTTAGTCTATTTTCAGGAATTGTGACTACTGTATATCTGGACTTTTCTATACCTCTTCACTTGGTGCTATTTGTGTCACTTTTTCAGTGCTTCTCTTTACTTCCTCTCTTACCTTTTTAGGATTGACAGAGATTAAAAAAAAAAAAAAAAGCTTAAATGGCAGATTGTAATTTCCAAAGGTGGCCACAATAATAGCTCTTATCCCACATATTCTATACAAAGTGACCTTGCCAGTCCCCATCGAGAGGTGGAGATGAGGGGTGGGGTTGTGTGTGGGGGAGAGGTGGAGATGATTTCTCTAGATGGTTTCCCTTGAAACTTGTCCAGCCCTGGGACTGCTTTGATCAATAGAAGATGGCAGAAGTGACACTGTGCCAGGGCTGGGATCTTTTTTTTTTTAATAGACTTTATTTTTTAGAGCAGTTTTAGGTTCACAGAAAAATTAAGCAGAAAGTATAGAGATTTCCCATGTACTCCTGGCTACCAATACCTACACCCTCCTCTCACTATCAACATCCAGGACCAGAGTGCTACACTTGTTACAAGTGATGAACCTACATTGACACATCATTATCACCCAAGTCCATAGTTTACATTAGAGTTGACTCTTGGTGTTGTATCAAGTGGTTTTTTTTTTTTTATTGATGTTTTAATGGTTTTTAACATTGTGAAATTTTGGGTTGTACATTTTTGTTTGTCCATCACCATGTATATGACTCCTTTCACCCCTTGTGCCCACCCCCCACCCCCACTGCCCCTGGTAACCACAGTACAGTTTTCTCTGTCCTTATGTTGGTTTATATTCCACATGAGTGAGATCATACAGTGTTTGTCTTTCTCTTTCTGGCTGATTTCACTTGACATAATACGCTCCAGGCCCATCCATGTTGTTGCAAATGGGACGATTTTGTCTTTTTTTTATGGCTGAGTAGTATTCCATTGTATATATGTACCACATTTTCTTAATCTAATCGTCAGTCGAGGGACACTTAGGTTGCTTCCACTTCTTGGCTATGGTGAATAATGCTGCAGTGAACACAGGGGTGCATAAGCCTCTTTGGATTGTTGATTTCAGGTTCGTTGGATAGATTCCCAGTAGTGGGATGGCTGGGTAATAGGGCATCTCTATTTTTAATTCTTTAAGGAATCTCCATACCGTTTTCTATAGAGGCTGCACCAGTTTGCATTCCCACCAGCTGTGTATGAGGGTTCCTGTTTCTCCACATCCTCTCCAACATTTGCTGCTTTTTGTCTTGGTGATTACAGCCATTCTCACGGACGTGAGGTGATATCTTAGTGTTGTTTTGATTTGCATTTCCCTGATGATTAGTGATGTTGAACATCTTTTCATGTGCCTATTGGCCATCTGTATATCTTCTTTGGAGAAGTGTCTGTTCATTTCCTCTGCCCATTTTTTGATCAGGTTGTTTGTTTTGTTGTTGTTCAGTTGTGTGAGTTCTTTATGTATTATGGAGATCAACCCCTTGTCAGATGTATGTTTTGCAAATATTCTCTCCCAGCTGGTGGGTTGTCTGTTCATCTTGATTCTGGTTTCATTTGTCTTATAGAAGCTCTTTAATCTGGTAAAGTCCCACTTGTTTATTTTTTCTTTAGTTTCCCTAGTCTGGGTAGGCATGTCATCTGAAAAGATTCCCTTATGACCAATGTCAAACAGTGTGTTACTTATATTTTCTTCTATGAGTTTTATAGATTCAGGTCTCACCTTCAGGTCTTTGATCCATTTTGAGTTAATTTTTGTGAATGGCGATAGCAGATGGTCCACTTTCATTCTTTTGCATGTGGCTGTCCAGTTTTCCCAACACCATTTATTGAAGAGACTTTCCTTTCTCCATTGCATGTTCATAGCACCTTTGTCGAAAATTAGCTGTCCGTATATGTGTGGTTTTATTTCTGGGCTTTCAATTCTGTTCCATTGATCTGTGTGTCTGTTTCCATACCAGTACCATGCTGTTTTGATTACTATTGCTTTGTAGTATGTTTTGAAGTCAGGGATTGTGATGCTTCCTGCTTTGTTCTTTTTTCTTAGGATTGCTTTAGCTATTCAGGGTCTTTTGTTGCCCCATATAAATTTTAGTATTCTTTTTTCTATTTCCGTGAAGAATGTCATTGGGATTCTGATTCGGATTGCATTGAATCTGTAGATTGCTTTAGGTAATATAGATATTTTAACTATGTTTATTCTTCCAATCCATGTGCATGGGATATCTTTCCATTTCTTTATGTCATCATGGATTTCTTTCAATAATGTCTTGTAGTTCTCATTGTATAGGTCCTTCACCTCCTTGGTAAGATTTATTCCTAGGTATTTTATTCTTTTTGATGCAATTGTAAAAGGTATTATCTTTTTGAGCTCTCTTTCTGTTAGTTCATTATTAGCATACAGAAATGCAACTGATTTTTTTAGATCGATTTTGTACCCTGCAACTTTGCTGTAGGTGTTGATTATTTCTAATAGTTTTCCAACAGATTCTTTAGGATTTTCTATATATAAAATCATGTCATCTGCAAATAGTGAGAGTTTCACTTCTTCGTTACCTATTTGGATTCCTTTTATTCCTTTTTCTTGCCTAATTGCTCTGGCCAAAACCTCCAGTACTATGTTGAGCAGGAGTGGTGAGAGTGGGCAGCCCTGCCTCGTTCCTGTTCTCAGAGGAATGGCTTTCAGTCTTTCCCCATTGAGTATGATGTTGGCTGTGGGTTTGTCATAAATAGCCTTTATTATGTTGAGGTACTTTCTTACTATTCCCATTTTGTTGAGAGTTTTTATCATAAATGGATGTTGTATCTTGTCAAATGCCTTCTCTGTGTCTATTGAGGTGACCATGTGCTTTTTATTCTTTGTTTTGTTGGTGTGATGTATCACATTGATTGATCTGCAGATGTTGAACCATCCCTGCGTCCCTGGTATAAATCCCACTTGATCATGGTGTGTAATCTTTTTAATGTATTGTTGTATTCGGTTTGCCAATATCTTGTTGAGGATTTTTGCATCTATGTTCATCAGCGATATTGGCCTGTAATTTTCTTTCTTTGTATTGTCTTTGTCTGGCTTTGGTATCAGGGTGATGTTGGCCTCATAGAATGATTTAGGAAGTGTTTCATCTTCCTCTATTTTTTGGAATAGTTTGAGAAGGATGGGTATTAAATCATCTTTGAATGTTTGGTAAAATTCACCGGAGAAGCCATCTGGTCCTGGACTTTTATTTTTTGGGAGGTTTTTGATTACTATTTCAATATCTTTACTTGTGATTGGTCTATTGAGATTCTCCATTTCTTCTTGGTTCAGTTTTGGGAGGTTGTATGAGTCTAAGAATTTATCCATTTCTTCTAGATTGTCCAATTTGTTGGCATATAATTTCTCATAGTATTCTCTAATAATCCTCTGTATTTCTGTGGTATCCATTGTAATTTATCCTCTTTCATTTCTAATTTTATTTACTTGAGCCTTTTCTCTTTTTTTCTTAGTAAACCTGGCTAAGGGTTTGTCAATTTTGTTTATCTTCTCAAAGAACCAACTCTGTTTCATTAATCCTTTCTACTGTTTTTGGTCTCAATTTCATTTATTTCTGCTCTGATTTTTATTATTTCTCTCCTGCTAACTTTGGGCTTTGTTTTTTCTTCTTTTTCTAGTTCTGTTAGGTGTAATTTAAGGTTGCCTATTTGGACTTTTTCTTGTTTGTTAAGGTGGGCTTGTATCGCTATGAGTTTCCCTCTCAGGACCGCTTTTGCTGCATCCCATATGGTTTGATATGGCATATTTTCATTTGTTTCCAGATAGTTTTTGATTTCTCCTTTAATTTCATCAATGATCCATTGGTTGTTCAGTAGCATGTTGTTTAATCTCCACATTTTTGTCACTGTCCCAGTTTTTTTTTCATGGTTGATTTCCAGTTTCATAGCATTATGGTCTGAAAAGATGCTTGTTATGATTTCAATCTTCTTAAATTTATTGAGGCTTGCTTTGTTTCCCAACATATGGTCTATCCTTGAGAATGTTCCATGTGCCCTTGAGAAGAATGTGTAGTCTGCTGTTTTTGGATGGAGTGCTCTGTATATGTCTACTAGGTCCATCTCATCCAGTTTTTCATTTAAGTCTACTATTTCTTTATTGACTTTTTGTCTGGATGATCTATCCATTGATGTAAGTGGGGTATTAAGACCCTCTACTATTATTGTGTTGTTGTTAATGTCTCCTTTTAGGTTTGTTAATAGTTGCTTTATGTACATTGATGCTCCTATGTTGGGTACATATATATATAAGTGATATGTCTTCTTGGTGGAGTGTCCCTTTTATCATTATATATTTCCCTTCTTTGTCTTTCTTAACTTGTTTTATCTTGAAGTCTCCTTTGTCTGATATGAGTATGGCAACACCTGCTTTCTTTTGTTTGCCATTAGCTTGGAGTATTGACTTCCATCCTTTCACTCTGAGCCTGTGCTTGTCTTTAGTGCTGAGATGTGTTTCCTGGAGGCAGAATATTGTTGGGTCTTGCTTTTTAATCCATCCTGGCACTCTGTATCTTTTGATTAGAGAGTTCAATCCATTTACATTTAGGGTAATTATTGATATATGAGGGCTTAATGTTGCTGTTTTGTCACTTATTTTCCAGTTCTTTTGCATTTCCTTTGTTTCTTGTCCCATTTGTTTCGGACTTCCAATTCAGTTTAGTTGTTCTGTCTTATGACTCTTCTAGTTTTCTCTTTGTTTATCATATGTGGTTTTGTTTTGATTATTTGTTTAGTGGTTACCTTGAGGTTTGTGTAAAAAATCTTGTGTATGAGATATTCCATTATCTGATGGCCTCCTATTTCCTTATACTAAGTCAATTCAATCACTTTCCTCTTCCCCTTCTAAGTTGTTCTTGTTATACCTTATTCTATCTTGTGTTGTGGCTGTGTGTTTACAGTGATGAGGTTAAATTTATTTTTGGTGAATTCCTTCCTTTAATCTTTGATTTTAGTATTTAAGTGGTTGCTAACCTATTCTGGTAAAGATCTACTATTTTTCTGAGTTTATCTACCTATTTTTCTCCTTGCTCCAAGCTTTGTATTCCCTTTCTCTTCTTTTTTTCAGGCCTGAGGGCCTTCTTGAGTATTTCTTGTAGTGGGGGTCTCGTGGCCATGAACTCCCTTAGCTTTTATTTATTTTGGAGAGTTACTATTTCTCCATCATATTTGAAGGATATTTTTGCTGGATAGAGTATTCTTGGCTGAAAGTTTTTGTCTTTCAGTATTTTGAATATATCATTCCAGTCTCTCCTAGCCTGTAAAGTTTCTGTTGAGAAATCTGCTGAGAGCCTGATGGGAGTTCCTTTGTACATTATTTTTTGTTTTTGTCTAGCTGCCCTTAATATTGTTTCTTTGTCATTGACTCTGGCTAGCCTTACCACTAGGTGTCGTGGAGAGGGCCTTTGTCTGTTAATATATTTAGGTGACCTGTTGGCTTCGCTTACTGGTATTTCCTGCTCCTTCCCCAGATTTGGGAAATTCTCAGCTATTATTTTCTTGAATAGGCTCTCTGTTCCTCTTTCCCTCTCTTCTCCCTCAGGAATACCTATAATTCTTACGTTACATTTCCTAATAGAGTCACATATTTCTCGGAGACTTTCTTCATTTGTTTTTAGTCTTAGTTCTCTCTCCTCTTCCATCTGGAGCATATCTGTATTCCTATCCTCTAAAATGCTAATTCTTTCCTCCATATTTTCAGCTCTGTTCTTTAAAGATTCCAGATTAACCTTTATCTCCTCCATTGTGTTCTTCATCTCCATCAGCACTGATTGGTTTTCCTTTATGATTTCAATCTCTTTTGTGAAGAAACTCCTAATCTCATTGAATTGTTTGTCTGTGTTGTCTTGTATTTCGTTGAGTGTTTTTATGATAGCTATTTTGAAATCTCTGTCATCTAGATTATGGATTTCTGTGTCTTCAGGTTGGTTTCTGGGTGCTTGTCATTTTCCTTCTGGTCTGGTGATTTCATATATCTTTGCATTGTGGTTCCTGTGTTGGCTTTGTTTTTCCTCATCCTGGAAATCTCTGGTTGCAATTTCCGCCCGCCGCCACTGTGTGGTGGTAAAGGGCTGTGTAATCTAAGCCCCCTGCACTCTGCCACGGTTTTTCTGCTGGGATCCGCAGTTTTTCCACTGCGATCTGCTGGTCGGATAGCTTGATCTGGTCTGGTCGGCTGAGCTGCAGGGTTCGGTTTGCAGGGAGCGGGGTTCTCTCTTTTGCCCTCTGGGTCCCTGGCGTGGGGGGCTTCTCGTTCACCCCTTGTGATCTGCTCTCTGGGGTGCTCAGATTTTGATGGTAGCCCTGTGGCTCTTCTGAGTCCTCTGTGTGGGAGTTTCCCACTGGCTGAGAGATCCCGAAGAGCTACGGTTTCCCTGCACAGGGCCGCCCCTTCCCCCTCTCTGGGAGCCATGCAGACCAGGATGCTGATCTGACAGGGAGGGAGAGGAGTTCTCCTTACCTCTCCCGACTTCCTCCGGGGACCCAGCATGTTCCACTCAGATGTGCGGCAGTGTGGATCTTTCCAATCTAGCTTTTCACTGTCTGGGATTCCGTTGTTGATCTGTGACTGTTCCTTTTATTGTATCTTATCGGCGGAAGAATTCACAGGAAAGCTCACTCCGCCATGACGCTGGTATCAAGTGCTTTTTTAATCTTTTTTTATTCATATATTTTCTAAAATTTCAACAGTGAGCCAAAAAAAACAGAAGAAAAGAAAAGAAAATTTAAAAATCACTTGATAATCTTGGGACTTGATAACTTGTATTAATGGTTTTTAGACATTTTCCTAATCATATTTATACATTTCTTTTTTATTTTAAAAAAGTGAGACTTTATTGCATATACAGTTTGGTAACTTTTTTTTCATTTAGAAACACCTTATGAATATCTTTCAATGCTACTTACTATTTTTTAAATCACCATTTTTAAGTTGCTATATAGTATTCCATTAGATGTATGGTAATGTACTCAACTAACCAGCAATCATTTGATATTTATAGTTCTTTCCTTCATAAAATACACTGTGATAAGCATCTTGAACAGATATCTTGTCTATTTGCCAATGATTTCCTTCAGCTAAATTCCTGGAAGTGGGATTGCTGAGCCAAAGAGGAATGCTTATTATTAAGGCTTATTATTAATGGCCCTCTGGAAAGGTTTTGCTGGTTTACACCTTTGCTACCCAAATATGAGTGAAGTGTTTCCTGTGTTCTTGCCAATCTTGGTATTATCATGCTGTACAATTGTTACTAAGTAATAGACCAAACAAAGCAAAATCACTTATTTTCCTTTCAATTTCCTCAATTCCTAGTTAGTTAGGCTGAATTAAAAAAATACTCCTATTGGCCATTTTTTATTTTACATTTGTTGATCGCTTAATCGTAGCATTTAGTGTGAGAGCATTTTGATTGCAGGCACTTAATGAAATCCACTCAAACCAGATATTTCTCCAACAACATTACTGAGAGGGGCTTTTTCATCCAGGACTTTTGAAGATGAGAAAAGTGGTAGTTGAGAATGTACTATTTCTTCTCTGGAGCAGAGATGATAGAAAGATTCTCCAGGATGCTGGCCACCAAGTTCACCAGTACCTTCAGAAGTGCTCCTCTGGCTATAGTTCATTGTCTTTCTTTAATCTGAGCCATCTGCTCTGTATTCATGGCTTCTGCTTGTTTAAAATTCAGTTTGCCCCTTCGGTAAAATTCTGGGCCCAATACCCTTTCCGTATAACACAATGAAACACCCTTTCCCCTCCTTCCCCAGTTTGCAGTGGGGTGGAGTGAGGAGGACTGTAAGGGAGGTGAAAAAGAAGTGTGTTAAGCAGGGTAATGAATGCCAGATGCCACAACAGACAGAATGTGAATTTCTAGTGGCTTAACACATTAAAGACTTAAATGTGCACATTTCCCACTCATACAAAGTCTAATAAAAATTAGGTGGTCTTTCTGCACACATGTTATTGGCCAGAGCTATTCACATGCCCTGCTCTGCTAGAGGGACTGGGAAATAGAGGAGCGCATTGGTGTTTTGTAAGCCCTCATGTCTCTGCCACAAGAGGGCAGTCTCCTCAATTATTTGATGCCCATGTTAGATGGGTTGAATATATGTGTTGAATACACACAGGCACACACATCATATATTTAAACATTGTATTACTCTTAGGAAATACACACACACACACACACACACACAGAGCTTTGTATCTTTTTCCCTTATAGTATTCCATTGGAGTATTGCCATCATCACCACCATCAGCTGCAGCAGCTGTGGTATAGGTATCAGCATCATCAACATCATGATAGTGATGATTTATTCCATTCTTAGTATAGACCAGCTAAGCACCTTAGATGCATTCCTTCCTTTAATTGTCACATGCTGTGAGGCAGATACTGCTTTTATTACTATGTTACTGATATGAACACTGAGGTTCAAGCAGGTTAAGTAACTTGTACCTGACTCTAGAGCTATACTCTTAGCCGCTAAAACGCATGGCCTCTTAGTTTCTTAGGGCTGCCATGGCCTCTGTCTTAGTTTCTTAGGGCCGCCACAACAAATTACTATAGACTGGCTGGCTTAAAACAACAGAAATTTATTCTTTCACAGGTCAAGAGGCCAGAAGTCTGAAATCAAGGTGTTGGCAGGGTGGTTCCTTCTGGAGGCTCTGAGGGAGAGTCTGTTCCATTCCTCTCTCCTAGCTTCTGGTGGTTGCCAGCAATCTTTGGCTTTTAGACACATCACTCCAATCTCTGCCTCCATGTTCACATCGCCTACTTCTTATGACTCTGGGTGTCTCTCTGTTCCTTTCATTTTGTTATGAGAATGCCAGTCATTGTATTTAGGATCCAACCTAAGTCAGTATGATGTCACTTGCTCTTTACTTTGATTGCATCTTTAAAGACTCTATTTCCAAATAAGGTCACATTCTGAGGTTCCAGTAGACATGAATTTTTGGGGAACTTTGTTTAACCTACCACAGCTTCCTATACTCTATTTACCCAAAGAGCTCCCAGGTTATTACACATCTTCATGAACACTACCTTTGAATGGATGCACAATATTCTCTTTCTCTATTGGTGGACATTCAGGTTGGAGAGGGCCACAGCTAGCACATAGGACCTTGGTGCACATCACACATAGGCGCTCCCTTTTCTGGGTTGACCAAGGTGTCCAGCTACCAAGCTCCCTCAGCTAAGCAGGGGCTCGATTTCAGCCTCCAGTAACCTGCTTTGTCAGTCACATTTGTGCAGGGCACATGGAACCTGGGATGGGTTTGTTTCTGTTTTAGAATATTTAAGAAGCTCAAGTTTGCATTTGGCTTTTCTTTTCTGTTTCAAAGTAGGAAGCACACAATGACTGAACTGAAAGAGGCCCTAGAGATCTTTTGCTTCAAATGCCTCAATTACACAGGAGGAGAAAATAATTACAATATTCTGTATTAATCTATAGTTTACTGATTCACAAATCATAGTTAAAATCTATTCTTTTTCAGTCTCAGGAAACAGAAATCCAGAAATTTTAACTAACTTTGCTACAAGCTAGCATAAGATTTCAAATCTCTTGATTTTCCTTAGTGCTCTTGATCGCATCATGCTGACTCAAGATGAGCCCTGCTTTCTACTGTACATCTTGGCTGTGACATAATCATTATCTAAAAATGTTTATTAGCTGGGACACGTTCATCATTTTATGTCTGTATTCTAACTTCTTTTGAAACTACCTAAACATTTCTTCCTCTCTTTTGAACTTTGCTTTGATGAATATTTTTTGACCAGATAAAATAAATTGTGAGTACAGCCTTCTTAAACTTAAATTACCACCTTTCTGCATATCTTTATAAATATTCATCTATTACCATAGTACTTTGGTTGCTGTGAGAAGCTTCATATTTTAATAGCACATATTTCAAAGGGCAGAGGAGGAAAAATACAGCATCTTCTCATTCTGAAATTCAAATAACTTTTTTGAATACTTATTTTTTTTTTGTTTTGTAGAGAAAAAGTTCAACTAATTTTCTAAGGTCTAAAATAAATGGAAGTAAATAAATGAAATAAATAAGAATTCAAGTCTATAATCCAATTAGTAGAGCAAAATTCTTAGCATTTGCTTTCTCCACGGGTACTATCATGGTTCCTTGATGGTAGAGAACACACCTGATTTCTCTCTACATTCCTTGGGGTTTAACACAATGCCAACCAAACACTTGGCTACTAATAAATTCATGTTGATTAAATGAATGGAACAACCACCACCTCTCCTTGCCTTTATCTGTTCTGCTGTGGCCACCCTGACTATCCATTCTCTGAACGCATTGCACCCCCTCCCATTTCCATGCCTTTGCTATGAATGACTTTTCTCCAGGGATCCCCTTGCCAAGTTCCTACTCATCTTTTAAGACCCAGCTCAAATGTCACAACCTCTGTGAAGCATTTCTCAAGGGCAAGATGATGCCTCACTCATTTCTATGTCCCCAGTGCCTGGCACAGAGTCAAAGTTAACTTAATGTGTAATGAATGAGCAAGTGAATGAACAGAAGGGACAGAGCCAGTATCCCATAGCAGATAAGAACATGGGCTTTATGGTCTGACAAACCTGGATTCATAGCCCTGCTTCTTGACTTACAACTGTCAGGTTACTTCATCACTCTGAGACTTCATTTCCTTAGTTGTAAAATGAGGATAATGATAGCATCTGACTCAAAGGTTCTTGTGAGAATAAAATGAGATCCTATATATAAAATCCTTTACCTGATCAGTGCTAAATGATAATGTTGATAGAATTGTCCTACAGGTTTCCTTTGATTGCAGTGGAAATGTTGCACTCTGGGAAAACTGGCTGACCTCAGTGTGATCATATTAGACAGAAATATTTTGGTTGGGGAACCATGAAACTGTCATTGCCCCCACCCCATTTTCCTTTCAAACCAAATGGAGTAAAGCTACAAAAAAGTGGACACCAACTAATTGGATAACACTAGTTGACTAGAATTTGCCCTGGCACTTGAGTTTTAGAAGAAAGAGACAAACCACAAAAAAGAAACTAATATAAGGGTTTTTAAAAATGTGGAAACCTTGCAAGTAACTTCAAGGGGATGACTTTAGAACTACCTTCAGCCTAAGCTTCTGTACCTTTGCACAATACACATCTTGGGGACTGAATTCAGCCTACAGACTGGTGATTTGACTTAACATTGTTTAAAAAAACTTGGAATGGATGTCAACATGACCAGTTACATACTAATTTAGAACGATTAGCCATTAATGAATCTCCATGTAACTATTATCCAGCTTCAATAATTAGCAATACTCTGCCATTCTGTTTCATCCCTTTGCTCCCTTTTGTTTGTTTGTTTTGCTAGAGTGTTTTAAAGCACTAACAGATATCGTATCATTTCACTCATAAATATTTCAGTGTGTATCTCTACCAGATAAAAACAAAAAAATATAACTACAATCCATTATCACAACCAAAAAAATTAAAAATAATTTCTTAATATAATGTAAAACCAGTCTATGTTCAATTTTCCCTGATTGTATCAATATCAGTTGTTTTGTTTGAATCAGAATCTAAACACAGTTCACAAATTACGTTTGTTGCTACTGTCTTAAGTCTCTTTTTTTTTTTTTTTTTTTTTTTAAAGATTTTATTTATTCATTTTTTCCCCCCAAAGCCCCAGCAGATAGTTGTATGTCATAGGTTCACATCCTTCTAGTTGCTGTACGTGGGACTCGGCCTCGCGCTGGACGGAGAAGTGGTGCCTCGGGGCGCGCCCGGGATCCAAACCCGGGCCGCCAGCATCAGAGCGCGCGCACTTAACCGCTAAGCCACGGAGCCGGCCCTTAAGTCTCTTAATTTGTAACAGTTCCCCTCCTTTGTCTCCATGCCATTTACTTCCTTAAGAATTTTTAAATAGATAAATATTTCACAAAAATATGGATTTGTGGTTTCTTTTGAAAAGATAGGAAGGTCTGGCAGCACTGGCTTACATTCCCCTAAGGCAACATTTGGCTGTAGCATAGTAGAGGCTGTAGCCTTCAGACCAGGCAAATGCCTGCGGATTGCCACAGTCCACACCACTCCCTGTTGCACCCACCAGCTAACTCGTTTACGTTACCTACCCAGGCCCCGTGGGCATTGTGCTGGCCACCTCTGACCTACATATATATCTGTTGGGCAGTGAGAACTGAATTCTGAGTGAGGAAATTGAAGTCCAAAAACATCCCTAGTCATTGAGTAAATGTTCAGTTTTGTGCACTAGATTACTTAGGTAGGAATGTAAGCTGAAATGTTTAAGTTTTCAGAGAAGAATTAGATCAATGAAAGATTTTTAAAAATTCTAAATTAGCCCAAAACATTATGAATTGGCATCTCTCTTTTCTTCAGCATTTAAGTTAATCTGCTTACAGCCTCCCATTCTGTAAACATCTTTTTCACCTGTGTGGAGGTTTGATCCTACGAAGGCCACTGAACAAAGTGTCACAAGACCCAAACTTGAGTCTTGGTCCTCTGTGACAAGTGGGCCACCATACTGCTTCTCTGAGACACCTTGCAGAGTGAAGGTAATAACAGCCTATCTCTCAGGGTTGTTGTGAAGTTCAAATAAGGTAACAGATGTGAAATTAGCTTGTAAACTGTATAGCTCTACACTTAAACAAGGTATTACTGTGCATAAGGATATATTGAATTATGCATCACATCCTCTTTCACACCTCTGTGCATTTACTCTGCTGTTCCCTCTTCCTAGCATGCCCTTAAGAATTAATTTCTAGTCATCTGTCGTCCCCAAACACTTTATGCCTGTTTCTTTATAACTTTTGTCACACTGTATTAAAGCCATTTGTTCACATCTTTGTCTTCTGCAAGATTCTGAGAGTAAACTGTAGTTTATTCAGTGCTTGGCACACAGCAGACTCTCAGTAAATGTCCACTGAATTGGATTGGATTGATTTGAGTAATTATCATGTGTGTGCCTGTCTTGAAGGACAAATTCTTTTGTCCTTACAATTCTTTTGTCCAATACAATTCTTCAAGTTTATCATCTGGTAACTGACCAGTCTTAGCTCTTGTTAAAAGCTTATAGTGAAGATGATGATAGTGAAATATTCATAAAGATAGAGTTTTGTATGTTTAATTTAAGTTAAATGATCAGACTTCTTGAGTATATTATTAGTGATTTAATCTCATTAACAATGAAAGAAACTAAATGTGAAATGCCTATCATTAAAATATTTTTTTTCTTGAAGGAGAAAACTTAAGATCCCAGTCATCATTTTTGGCCCCAGTTACCTAGTTCTCTTCACTGACTTAGGGCTTCTTGCTCTGTTATAGCTGGTTTGCCATCCACCCAGTCAGCATGAACAACAGCAATCACCTTGTAAATAGCGACAATATGGGCTATGCATCTTACCTTTTCGAGCAAGAAAAGAACAAAGGATATCTACCTGGAGAGGTGAGAATTTATGTCACTGAGTATTATTCATTGAGTATGAATAATACTCATTGAGTATTAATTCAATACTAATTCATTGAGTATCATCATTCATACAATATTCAGAATAGCTGATTCAAATCTTCAGAGTAAAGTGTCATCATGGACGTCACACTGATATGCTTGGATAGAAAGAATTCTCCATCCTCCCTAGTAGGAAAATTAAAAGTAAAAATGACTAAGAAATTTTGTGTCAAATCTACTTATATTGATGGTTTTGTAAACTTACAATTTGTTGGATAAGGAAGGGCAAGTTAAAGATTTTTGCAATATGTAATAATTTTTGGTCAACTTGGGAGTGTGTGTTGATATTTGCTTTTGTTTTCAGAGCTGTAAAAGTATTAAGCACCCTCTTGATAGAGTAAGAACCTGAATGACAGGTGATGAGTCCTTTTCGCTGGTCCAGACTTCCCTCTTAGTGGTGACTTTTCTTTTAAGGACTTCGTGTCTACTTCCCTGCACTAAGGCCTAAGCCAGAGACAACCCTAATCTATTAAACTTGTTTTTGTAACTTTGAAATGCAGTGAGTGATGGGATCAGAGATGGGGGCCCTGGAACCCAGTCCGTGCATGCCAGGCAACTCCTCAGCTCTGTGTAAGTTATTGATTACAGATAGATGAGTGGGAAGAGAGACCCTGCTCTGCTTGATCCCAGTGTCCAAGCCACAAATGCAGAAAAACATATGATGGGATGGGAGCCCCAGGCCCTTGCCTAGAATAAATGTTTCATTACAAAGATATTATCCCCATGAACATTTGGTCTGGTCTTTTAGCTCCTTGTGGACAAAACTCTTTTTTCATTTTAGCCTGCATTTTAGGGAAAAGAAAGGATAGTCCCATTTATGATCACTGGCTGGGTGCTAGGCATTTTGAGATAAATTGTTTTTTTTTTTTTTTTCCCTGAGGAAGAGTCGCCCTGAGCTAACATCTGTTGCCAATCTTCCTCTCTTTTTGCTTGAGGAAGATTAGCCCTGAGCTAACATCTGTGCCAATCCTCCTCTATTTTGTATGTGAGTTGCCGTGCGTAGGTCCGTGCCTGGGATCTGAACCCATGAACCTGGGCCACGGAAGCAGAGTGTGCTGAACTTAACCACTACACCACATGGCTGGCCCCTAAATTATCTTTTCACTATTAAAAAAGGACATATGATCTCTGATACTTGTTTATCTCTTTCCCTAAGAAAATTTAAGACATTTAAGGTAGAATGGTAGACCATTTGGGTTGACGTTAATGCCTCACACTCCTCGAAAAGGTTACGTGTTGTTACTTCAGACTGAAGAGGTAGAGAAAAGATACATGGAGGGCAGGACTGGATGGTGGATGCTATATTTAGGTTTAATTGTGCAAAAGCAAAATCTGGATTGTCTCTTCTCTTTTTGAACCAATAGGATATTTATTTTTAAGGGCAGATGGATCTCTGAGCTCCCCAGGTACAACAGCAGAGACTAGATTGACGTTTCAGCCTTTTATAATTTGTTGTTGCACATTGTGTTTCTTGTCAAAGTGTTTTTGTTTGAGGCACAAATTTGAAACACTCCTACTTAAAGCAGCTTTATTGATAATTGGAATATCATGAGTAATAATATGTATGCTGACTGCAATGTGAGCCTTTCCAGAAAAAAATTCTTAGAATATTGTACATCCTCCTTTTATTGTATATAAATGATTTTGAATAGTTCACCGGAGTGGATTGAATGTTCGCATTTTTAATAGAAGTCATTGTGGGAAATGGGAAAGAATAAAAGGCCGTTGGATGTTTCTTTTGGCAGGGACCATATGTAGCAGCTTTTGCTTCATCAAACCTGGGAGATGTGTCCCCCAATATTCTTGGCCCACATTGCGTCAACACGGGAGAGTCTTGTGATAATGCCAATAGCTCTTGTCCCATCGGAGGGGTAGGTAATTACGAAGTGAAATCTTTGTTTTTGCGTCTCATGTACATTTTATGTTTAAATATTCATCATTAATTTACAAATATGTATTCCTCAAGTATATGCTGGTCTACTTACCTCTAGCATTTGCTCTTCTCAAAGGCAGCCACTGAATTTTGATTGGATAAAACTATAGTTTTCCATTTGATTGACTGTCAAGTGTTTTGAATGGTGAGACAATTTAGTAAATGTCAGAGATTAAATATCCTTCCCCAAAATTGGACAGTCTGAAACATTTTGCCTTGGCATTTCTGAAGTCACAAGTTAGTACCAAAAACTGTCTGCCTGAGACATTTCTCACAGAGTTTTCCATCTAATTTATCTTAAAAATCTTTTTATGACTATATACACATCTGTGTGGTAAGTTTTAAAGACAACAACTAAGGCTGTACTGTCATGTATTTAACCGTTTCCCCTGCACGTTCATTTAGATTTTTTTCAACTTTGACGTGAGCAGCAGATACTAGTTTCTGGGTTTGTGTTCTTTGTGTTTATAGAACATTTCACCTGTTATATTAGTTTTATTAAACATTATTTCTGGGCTATTTATTGTGTTCTAGTCAGCCCCACCCAATAAGCAATATAGTTTTAACAACTATACTTTTATATTATATGTTACTATTTTTATATAGAAAGTCTTCCTTTGTTACCCTTTATTTGCAAAAATTTCACACATTATTAATTCACATTAAATTTTAAGATTACTTGTTAAATTCCAAAATTCATAGATGAAATGGTTAAATAAATTATGATACTTATTTTCAATAGAATATTATACATCAATTTAATGTCTTGTTGGAATACTTAATGTGAGAAAAAGCTCATAATACACAATGCTGAGTAAGAAATTCAGGATTTAATCCTGCATATTCATTATGATTGTGGTTTTGAAAATAAATGTATCAGTAAAAAGACAAAGTGAAACACACTGAATTGTTAACCATTTGGCACTGTTATAGGTGGCGTTTATTCCATTTGATTTTTAGTTCTTTATTATTTTTACTCTATTTATGCATTTTTATATTTTTTACCCAATGGGCATACTTTGCTTTACAATCAGAAAAAATTACAACAAAAATCATAGCCCCTCCCACAACAGAATTCTGTTTCTCTCTATTCCCCTCATGTTTGCAAGATGCAGTCAGCAGTGAGGAAAGTATATGCTTTTTTCCCCCATATACAATAGAAGAGAAAGAAAACTTCAACCAGGGAGTAAAAGTCCTCTTCCGTCTGATTGGGTCAGTTTTTGCCATATGCCAGTGCCTGGGCCAAAGCAGTTGCTGGGGGAATTGTACTTGTTGATTGGCTTAAGCCTGACCAGTCTTTGGCAAGGCCTAGGGATCACCATGATCACCTTAGACTTACCTGGAACCAGGAATGAGATCATTGACTGCAGGGGAGAGATGACTTTCTGAACAAAACTACGATTCGCTTAAGACAAAGAGGGAAATGGGCAAACGTTGCCAGGTCTTCTTCTTTAATGCGGTTTCTAAGAAAATAACTTTTTGAATTTAGAAAGTAACTTTTAACGTTTTTTAAAAAGTGATATATGCTTGTTAAAAATCCAAACAATATTGAAAAGTTCAGAAAATAAAACTTATGTAAAGAAGTACCTCCTCAGCCCACAGTTAACCTCACTGTTAATGTTTTAACGAACGTCCTTCCGGACAACTTGTTATGCCTCTACGTGTATATACCCATGTACAGTTTTGCACAAATGAGGTCATACTGTAATGCTGTTCTGTAACCTTCTTCCTTATTTCCAGTAAATATACTTTAAAACATCATTTAAACTAACTCCATAATTTTCAATTTTAAGTACCATAATTTAGTTACCCAATCCCCTGAGTGTTTTCTTTCCCTCCCTCCTTTCTTCCTTCACACTCTCTCTCCCTTGTTTTTTTCCTCCCTTCATGTAAGCATACTATAGTCACTATGCTTGTCATAAATATTTTCACACGTGTATGAGTTTCACCTTAGGACAAATTCTTAAAAGTGAGTTTGCTGTCAAAGAGAAAGCACCTCGAACATACACTACACATTGCCCAAATGCTCTCTCAGTCACATTTCCACCCACAGTACATGAGTGACAGTTTCCCCAAACTCTCACCAACACTAGGTTTGTTAGTCTTTCAATTTTTGCCAACACAGTATGCAAAGAATTCTTTCTTTGTAGTTTAAACATGTATTTAATTACTCATGAAGTTGAACATATTTTAATATTGAATGGCAATTTACATTTTCTTTTTTGGTGAATTACCTTTTTCATCTGTATTCCATGATGTATCCATTAGGATGCTTTTTTTTTGCCACTCTATTGAGATGTAATTGACATATAACATTGTATAAGTTTAAGGTGTATGATGTGATGATTTTGACACAAATATAGGATGCTTTTTACTGCAAATAAGAGAAAACCCAATTCAATATGAATGGATCAAATGTTATTAATATGGTTTTTTCTTATTTATATATGTTAGTATAATAAACAAAAATATACAATATGATAATATATTAAAGTCTTAGCTTGTCATAAACAGTGCAAACTCATCTCCCCATCATTTATCAGTTTTTCCAGGCTTTTGTTACGTTTTTTATCTCCATATGGATGTTTAAAATGTTTAAACTGTCAAATTTATTAAGCCTGTTCTATATAATTTTTAGAAAGGTCTTCCACGCTCTTAGACTTTACAATATATTCAGTCATATTTTCTTTCCATACTTTTTTGGTTCTATTTATAATATTTGAGTATCTGATCAATCTCAATGTTTTCTGAGATAAGAAGTAAGATATAGACCAGATTTATTTACTGATTTTTTTCCAGAGGGTCAGCTAGTTGTTCTAATATAATTTTTAACTGAGTTTCAATTTAAGACGATCATGAGCAAGAACTATATGCAAGAACAGCAAGTAGAAAGATGCGCAGCAAATGGAGAGACTTGGCGTTAAGTCTTAGCTCAGATATCAGCTACCTGTGTAATCTCCAACAAATTCTCTAACCCCCCTGAGCCTTGGTTTCCTTATTTTTAAAAGTGAGGTGCTAGAATAGATTATTTCTAAAGATATTCACTGCTCCAATTCTGTGAATGATTTTGTTTTTCGTGATCTGTGAATTGAGAGAATATCTGAAGAGAAATGCTAGAATGTGGCTTAAAAAAATCTATTTGCTTAATTTTCCATTCCTTAAACTAATTGATTATTTCACTAAGAACCCATCTTGTCTCATTTTGTCCCAGCCTGACAAGTGCATTGCTATGGGACCTGGACGGGATATGTTCGACAGCACACAAATTATAGGACGGATCATATATCAGAGAGCAAAGGTAAGCCATGAGCCCAGCTTCTTTCATCTTCATTTGAAATTGTTCTTTAAAATCCACTGACATTGTTCATTAGGGAGCTGATAATTGTAAGGAAGACAGCCGAAGCTCCAGCTGCCCAGAGGAGTCTGGAAGACTGAATGTGGAGACATGTCAGTGAGGAATGTTGCTTTCACAAGCTACACAGGAGCCTCTCTCTGACTACTTGGTCTGACTTCTTACAGGAAGTACATTTAAAACCAAGTAATCAGGAAAACATTCTATTTCAGCCATAGCGCTCGCTTCAGACAGTGAGATGATAGAGCGATTGTAAGGTTTTCAGTTCACATGGTATCAGATATGACCAGACCTATCCAAATTCTCAGAAGTTTCTCAGGCCTTTGCCTGCCAAGTCACCTGAACATTTCTTAACTTTTCCTTCCGTGTCAAGGTAAAGCTGAATGGTACAACTCCCAGCTCGCACAATTTGGATTCAAATTAGTTCTTAGTCTTTTTCACTAGGGCAAAGATCATCCATCCTATATTTTCTTTTCTTTTTAAAATATTTTTTGATGAAGAGAGAATCTTGTCTCCAGAGAGATTACTACGAATTAGTCTACTCTCCTCCCTCTCCTAAATTTTGTCTTCCGTTTTGCCCCTATATTTTGTATAAGTTCCTATGGTGACAGATTTCTGACTGAAAAGACAAAGGATCACCTCGAGCTGAGATATTTCTGATAAAGATAATTCTCTCCCTTTTTACAGCTTTCTCATACCTTTGTCGCGTTGTGTGTGTGTGTGTGTTTAAGTAAATATTTTGTTCCAAGTGTTCTAAAATGTTTCAGGACAAATTAAGGAAGCACAAAATCACTTTTGAAAACATCAGACACCAGCCAGCCTAATTGCTGCAGTTTCTTTTTAATTACTGCGGTATTATCAGTAGATTGTTCTAAATTAACAGATTCTATTTAGAGTGTGCACCCGTGACACAATTTGGTGTCAGAAATTTTAGCGTTCTGGGCCTGGGAGCCATAGAGATTTGTCCCACATTCTGAATTCTCTTCTCAGCAAGGCACAACTTCTCTCTTAATCAGAGGAGGCAGGCTGCAGCTGTCATTACTGACGACTTATCTTGTGAGCTCCCATGTGGCTGTTGAAACTGGGATGGGGACACAATGGAAATGACTTAGATGTCAGGCAAAGGGACTTGTGCTGAAGCAAGATTTGCCTATATTGTATGATATAGATCAATAAAAACAAATATTTCTATACATGTTTTGACTCACATTTCCTGTAAGATTGAAAAAGCATCAATTGACCTTACTTAAAGGAAGAAAAAAAGGACATCAGAAGGTGGATTGTGGGTGGGGGAGCTGGTGCCAATTAATTGGGACCTGAAGTCTTTCAAGGCACCCATTGGGACCAGCCCTGCTAAAGAACTCAAGGATTCTGAGAAGGAAAACTCCATAAGAATACCTGAGGAGGCACTCTCATTCTGGAAGAGGAAGTGATTTGGCCTACCTACTCTTAACCTTAAATTTTCTTGACTGTCTTTCAAGTGAGATTGGGGCCTTTTTGTGCCACAGCCTGTAACACTAGAATTTCATATTTGTCGGAAATAGACACAGGTCAACAGTCTCAAGACCTTCAAACTTCTGGGAAGCAGTTGGGGTTAGTAGAGAGATCCATGTGCATAGTGGCTATTTCTAAGCAGCCAGCAAAACAAAACATGGCTGAGAGATGCTTTTCCAAATTGATACTTATTGGGTACAGTTGGTAGTATTCATTTTATAACAGTAATCCTGTATGGATTTTCTAGGAACTGTATGCCTCTGCCTCCCAAGAAGTAACTGGATCACTGGCTTCAGCTCATCAGTGGGTGAATATGACGGATGTCACCATTTGGCTCAATTCCACACATGTGGTAAGTGACACTGGGTCACACTGATTATACTACAAGGGTAAAGCTCTGGGCTGATCTCATGATTTACTTGAAGTTCAACTTCTGGTTTTTTGTTTTGTTTTGAAAATCTTTCCATAGGCAAAAACATGTAAACCAGCATTGGGCTACAGTTTTGCTGCTGGCACCATCGATGGAGTTGGAGGACTCAATTTTTCTCAGGGTGAGGTGAAGTCTGATGAAAGCTGTGGTTCCACGTTCTGAAGCTTCAGAGTTCTGTTCCCTAATAAGGTTTAATGGTAGCCAATAGACTGACTATTTTTATTTTTAAACTCGAGGATGTGCAGGTTTTCCAGGTTTGTGCGTGATAGCCAGATTTCTCAGGGATTGGTGTCATTTATAACTTAGCTTTCCACTAATTCAAACAGAATAAGACACATTATCTTTGCATTTCAACCTATGGAGGCATAATTTTAAATTGGACTGGGACCAGGGTGGAGTGGAGGGTGTGTGGAGCAGGACCGTAGCTGTACCTTCAATGATATGAGGCGGCTCTTGGTTATTAGCGTCTTTCTGTGGTTCCTTTATTGGAGCCAAAATTCCTCAGGGAGGCCTTTAGGAGCCTAAAGCATGTGGTCCCAGGTTTTCTCTCTGTGTGTATTTCCACAAATTTATAGCTGATTATTATAGCTTTTTATACTTTTATCCTGATTATCACTGTACTAATATGCATTGTAAAGTAGAAGAAAGTGGAAAAAATGGAAGAGTATCACCTACAGGCAATATACGTATATTTTGGAAACGTTGATTAAAAAATAATACAGTTTCAATTTGATATATTCAGCATCATCTTTCCTGGTAATATTTCAACCAGTTTGGTCTAATGTTCTGAAACAATAATTTTTTAACAGCTTTATTGAGATATAATCCACATACCATACAATTCACCCATTTAAAGTGTACGATTTTGTGGTTTTAAATATATTCACAGATACATTCAGTCATTACTACATTCAATTTGAGAACATTTTCATCACCTCAAAAAGAAGCCCTGTACTCTTTAGCTGTCACAACCCCCCAGTCCCCATCTCTCCCAGACCTAAGTGACCACTAATCTTTCTGTCTTTATGTTTTCCTATTCTAGACATTTCCTATAAATAGAATCACAAAATATTTGGCATTTTGTGTTGAATTCTTTCAATTAGCATATGTTTCAAGGTTCATCCATATTGTAGCATATATCAATACTTCATTCCTTTTTATGGCTGGGTAATATTTCATTATATGGTTATACCATATTTTGTTTATGTGTTCCTCAGTTGAACATTTCAGTTATTCCACTTTTTGGCTATTATGAATAAAGCTGCTGTAAATATTCATGTGCAAGTTTTTGTGTGGGCCTGTGATTTTATTTCTCCTCTTGGATATATACCTAGAAGTGGAATCACTAGATCACATGGTAACTCTACATTTAATCATTTTGAGGAACTGCCAGACTATTTCCAAAATGGCTGCACCATTTTACATTTCTACCAGCAGTTTGAGGGTTCTGATTTCTCCACATCTTCACCAATACTCGTTATTACCTGACTTTTGGATTCTAGCCACCCTAGTAGGTGTGGAGTGGTATTTCATTGCATGGTTTTGATTTGTATTTTCCTTGCAATTAATGATGTTGAGCATCTTTTCATGTACTTATTGGCCATTTGTGTATTTTCCTTAGAGAAATGTCTAGTCATATAATATTCTCATTTTTAAATTGGGCTATTTGTCTTTTTATTATTGAGTTGTAAGAGTTCTTTATGTATTCTGTATACAAGTCCTTTATCAGATATATGATTTGCAAATATTTTCTTTCATTCTATTGGTTGTGTTTTCACTTTCTTGATTGTGTCCTTTGAAGCATCAAAGGTTTTAATTTTGGTGAAGACAAAATCATCTTTTTTTTTCATCGGTTGCTCATGCTTTTGGTGTCCTTTCTAAGACTCTTTTGCCAAATCTGATGTAATGAAGACTTACCCTATTTTCTTCTAAGACTTTTTGTAGTTTTAGCTCTTACTTTTAGGTCTTTGATCTATTTTGAGTTGGCTTTTCTATATGGTGTGAGGTAAGGTTCCGACTTGATTCTTTTGCTTGTGGCTATCTAGTTATCCCAGTACCATTTGTTGAAAGACTATTTTTTTACCCATTGAATTGTCTTGGCACATGTTGAAAATCGGTTGACCATAGACACATGGTTTTATTTCTGGATTCCCAATTCTATTCTACTGATCTATGTGTCTATGCTTGTGCTAATATCACCCTTTCTTGATTGCTGTTGCTTTGTAGTGAGTTTTGAAATCAGGATGTATGAGTCCTCCTACTTTGTTCATCTTTTTCAAGACTGTTTTGGCTATTTTGAGTCCTTTGCAATTCCATATGAATTTTAGAATCAGCTTGTCAATTTCTACAAAGAAGTCAGCTGAGATTCTGATAAGGATTGCATTGAATCTATAGATTAAATTGAAGAGTATTGCAATATTAACAATTTTAAGTCTTCCAATCCATGAATGTGGATGTTTTCTCATTTATTTAGATGGTTAATTTCTTTCAACAATGTTTTGTAATTTTCAAAGTGTAAGATTTTTTTTTTTTTCTGGTGAGCATGATTGGCTCTGAGCTAACATCTGATGGCAATCTTCCTCTTTTTGCTTGAAGAAGATTGTCCCTGAGCTAACATCTGTGCCAGTCTTCCTCTACTTTGTATGCCTCCACAGCATGGCTTGGTGAGTGGTGTGTAGGTCCCCACTAGGGGGACCTGAACCAGATCTGAACCCTGGCCCGCCAAAGCGGAGTGGGCAAACTCAACTAGTATGCCACGGGGCCAGCACCCAGAGTATAAGTTTTGTGCTTCTTTTGTTAAATTCATTTCTAAGCATTTTATTCTTTCCGATTTTATTGTAAATGGAATTGTTTTCTTAATTTTATTTTTGGATTGTTCGTTGCAAATGCATAGAAATACAATTGATTTTGTATATTGATCTTCTGTGACCTTGCTCAACTTGTTTATTAGTTCTAATAGTTTTTTAGTGAATTATTTAGGATTTTTATATACAAGATCATGTTATATGCAAATAGCAATAGTTTTACTTCTTCCTTTCCAATCTAGATGCTGTTTATTTCCTTTTCTTGCCTAATTGCCCTGGCTACAATCTCCACTACAATGTTGAATAGAAGTGGCAAGAGTGGACATCTTTGTATTGTTCCTCACAGTAGGGTGAAAGCATTCAGT
Organism: Ceratotherium simum simum; assembly: GCF_057802395.1. Classification (NCBI taxonomy): domain Eukaryota; kingdom Metazoa; phylum Chordata; class Mammalia; order Perissodactyla; family Rhinocerotidae; genus Ceratotherium; species Ceratotherium simum. Next base: position 48,397,785 of record NC_141905.1, on the reverse strand, counting down.
CATTCATCATTATGTATGATGTTAGTTGTGGGTTTTTCATAGATGCCCTTTATCAGGTTGAAGACAACCCTTTCTACTCCTATTTTGTTGAGTGTTATCATGAAATGATATTAGATTTTTGTCAAATGCTTTTTCTGCATCAATTGAGATGATCATGTGATTTTGGTTTTTTATTCTATTGATATGATTTATTATATTAATTGATTTTTGGATCAATTAAACCAATCTTGTATTCCTGGGATAAATCCCAGTTGGTCGTGGTGTATAATTATTTTTATATATTACTGGATTTAGTTTGCTGGTATTTTGTTGTGGATTTTTGTGTCCATAATCATAAGAGATATTGATCTGTAGTTTTTTTTCTTGTGATGTCTTGTCTGCTTTTGTATCAGGTTAATATTGGCATCAAAGAATGAATTGGGAAGTGTTCCCTCTTCTATTTTTTGTTGGGAGTTTTTGAAGAGTTGGTGTTTATTTTTCTTTAGATGTTTGGTAGAATACCGCAGTGAAGCCACCTGAGATGCGCAATTCTTTGTGGGTAGTTTATTATTATTACTAATTCAATATATTTACTTTTTATAGATCTATTCAGATTGTGAATTTCTTCTTAAGTCAGTTTTGGTAGTTTGTGTCTTTCTAGAGATTTGTCCATTTCATCTAAATTATCTAATTTGTTGGCATACAATTATTCATAGTATTCCTTTGTAATCTTTTCTGTTTCTTTAAGATCAATACTGAAGCCTGCTCTCATTTCTGATTCTAGTAATTTGAGTCTTTTCTTTTTCTTGGTCAGTCTAGCTAAAGGTTTGTTGATTTTGTTGACCTTTTCTTTCTTTTTTTTTTTGGCAATAAGAGTAATTTAATTTCATTAAATATTGTTAACTAAATATTTCCTGGTTAATCCAGTTCTACCATCTAGTGGAAAGAATACAGTTATTTTTCATCACAGGAATGCTTAATCCAATATTACACATTTGAGGTAATGGGGATGCAGTTTCCCTGTAGGTTACTTTTCTATAGCTGCAATTTAACTGATGTTAAGTTACTGCAAACTAAAAACTAACTCTGTCCTCTCAAAAACACTTTTTTTGTTACTTTCTTTTCTTTATGTTTTAATTGTCATGTATATTACATCTATATGCATTGAAAACCACAACAGACAATGTTATGATCTTTACTTTCAGCAGTACACGTGTTTTCAAGAAAATAGTCTTTTACATTTATCCAAATATTTACCATTTCTATTGCTCTTCTTCATTTTAGATTTTTCTGTAGTATTATTCCCCTTTAGCCTGAAGAATATCAATTCTTTAAGAGCAAATCAATTCTTTAAAGAATGTCAATTATTTTTTTTGCTTGTTTATTGTGGTAACATTGGTTTATAACATATAAATTTCAGGTGTATATCATTATTCTTCTATTTCTGCATGATTATATCATGTTCTCATGTTCACCACCCAAATACTAATTACAATCCATCACCACACACAGGTACCTAATTATCCGTTTCACTCTCCTCCCTCCCCGCTTCCCCTCTGGTAACCACCAATCCAACCTCTGTCTCTATGTATTCGTTTGTTGTTGTTATTATCTACTACTTAATGAGTGAGACCATACAGTATTTGACCTTCTCCCTCTGACTTATTTCACTTTGCATAACACCCTCAGTGTCCATCCATGTTGTCACAAATGGCTGGCTTTCATCGTTTCTTATGGCTGAGTAGTATTCCATTGTGTATATATACCACATCTTCTTTATCCATTCGTCCCTTGATGGGCACTTAGGTTCCTTCTGAGTCTTGGCTATTGTGAATAACGCTGCAATGAACACAGGGGTGCATATATCTTTACGCATTGGTGTTTTCACGTTCTTTGGATAGATACCCAGCAGTGGAATAGCTGGATCGTATGGTAGTTCTATCCTTAATTTTTTGAGAAATCTCCATACTGTTTTCCATAGTGGCTGCATCAGTTTGCACTCCCACCAGCAGTGTATGAGAGTTCCCTTCTCTCCACATCCTCTCCAACATTTTGTTGTTGCCTGTCTTGTTAATTATAGCCATTCTGACAGGCGTGAGGTGATATCTCATTGTAGTTTTGATTTGCATTTCCCTAATGGTTAATGATGTTGAACATCTTTTCGTGTGCCTGTTGGCCATCTGTATATCTTCTTTGGAGAAATGTCTGTTCAGGTCTTTTGCCCATTTTTTAATTGGGTTGTTAGTTTTTTTGTTGTTGAGATGCATGTATTCTTTATATATTTTGGAGATTAACCCCTTATCAGATGTATGGTTTGCAAATATCTTCTCCCAAATGATAGGTTGTCTTTTCGTTTTGTTGATGGTTTCCTTTGCTGTGCAGAAGCTTTTTAGTTTGATGTAGTCCCATTTGTTTATTTTTTCTATTGTATCTCTTGCCCAGTCAGACATGGTGCTTGAAAATATGTTGCTAAGACCAATGTCGAAGAGCATACTGCCTATGTTTTCTTCTAGAAGTTTCATAGTTTCAGGTCTTACATTCAAGTCTTTAATCCATTTGGAGTTAACTTTTGTGTATGGTGTAAAGTAATGGTCTACTTTCATTTTTTTTGCATGTGGCTGTCCAGTTTTCCCAACACCATTTGTTGAAGAGACTTTCCTTTGTCCACCGTATGTTCTTGGCTCCTTTCTTGAAGATTAGCTGTCCATAGATGTGTGGGTTTATTTCTGGGATTTTGATTCTATTCCATTGATCTATGTGTCTGTTTTTGTACCAGTACTATGTTATTTTGGTTACTATAGCTTTGTAGTATATTTTGAAATCAGGGAGTGTGATACCTCCAGCTTTGTTCTTTTTTCTCAGAATTCCTTTACCTATTCGGGGTCTTTTGTTGTTCCACATAAATTTTAGGATTCTTTGTTCTATTTCTATGAAAAATGTTGGAACTTTGATAGGGATTGCATTGTATCTATACATTGCTGTAGGACGTATGGACATCTTAACTATGTTAATTCTTCCAAGCCAAGAGCATGGAATATCTTTCCATTTCTTTGTGTCTTCTTCAATTTCTTTCAGCAATGTTTTATAGTTCTCAGTGTACAGATCTTTCACCTCTTTGGTTCTTTGGTTAAGTTTATTCCTAGGTATTTTATTTTTTTTTTGTTGCAATTGTAAATGGGATTGTATTCTTAATTTCTCTTTCTGCTACTTCGTTGTTAGTGTCTAGAAATGCAACTGATTTTTGTATGTTGATTTTGTATCCTGCAACTTTACCGTATTCGTTTATTACTTCTAAAAGTTTTTTGGTGGCTTCTTTAGGGTTTTCTATATATAAAATCATGTCATCTGCAAATAGTGACAGTTTCACTTCTTCCTTTCCAATTTGGATCCCTTTTATTTCTTTTTCTTACCTGATTGCTCTGGCTAGGACTTCCAATACTATGTTAAATAGGAGTAGTGAGAGTGGGCATCCTTGTCTGGTTCCTGTTCTTAGAGGGATAGCTTTCAGTTTTTCACCATTAAGGATGATATTAGCTGTGGGTTTGTCATATATGGCCTTTCTTATGTTGAGGTACTTTACTTCTATACCCATTTTATTCAGAGTGTTTATCATAAATGGATGCTGTATGTTGTCAAATGCTTTCTCTGCATCTATTGAGATGATCATGTGATTTTTATTCTTCATTTTATTAATGTGTTGTATCATGTTGATTGATATGCGGATGTTGAACCATCCCTGCATCCCTGGATTAAATCCCACCTGATCATGGTGTATAATCTTTTTAATGTATTGTGGTATGTGATTTGCTAGCGTTTTGTTGAGGATTTTTGCATCGATGTTCATCAGTGATATTGGCCTGTAATTTTTGTTTTTTGTGGTGTCCTTGTCTGGTTTTGGTATCAGGGTAATGTCAGCTTCATAGAATGAGTTAGGGAGCTTCCCACCCCCCTCAATATTTTGGAAGAGTTTGAGAAGGATAGGTATTAAGTCTTCTTTGAATGTTTGGTAGAATTCACCAGGGAAGCCATCTGGTCCCGGACTTTTTATTTGGGGAGGTTTTTGATTACTGTTTCTGTCTCCTTACTGGTGATTGGTCTATTCAAATTCTCTATTCCTTCTTGATCCAGTTTTGGAAGGTTGTATGATTCTAAGAATTTATCCATTTCTTTGAGATTGTCCAATTTGTCGGCATATAGCTTTTCATAGTATTCTCTTATAATCTTTTGTATTCTTATACAAATTCTCTTATAATCTGAGGTGTCTGTTGTAATTTCTCCTCTTTCATTTCTGATTTTGCTTATTTGAGCCTTCTCTCTTTTTTTCTTGGTGAGTCTACCTAAAGGTTTGTCAATTTTTTTTATCTTTTCAAAGAACCAGCTCTTGGTTTTATTAATTTTTTCTATTGTTTTTTTAGTCTCTATTTCATTTATTTCTGCTCTGATTTTTATTATTTCCCTTCTTCTACTGATTTTGGGCTTTGTTTGTTCTTCTTTTCCAGTTCCTTTAGGTGCATTGTTAGATTGTTTGAGATTTTTCTTGCTTGTTGAGATAGGCCTGTATTGCTATAAACTTCCCTCTTAGAACCGCTTGTGCTGTATCTCATAAATTCTGGCATCTTATTTTCATTTTCATTTGTCTCCAGGTATTTTTTGATTTCTCCTTTGATTTCTTCATTGACCCAATCATTGTTCAGTAGCATTTTGTTTAATCTCCACATATTTGTGGGTTTTCTGATTTTCTTCCTGTGGTTGATTTCTAATTTCATACCGTTGTGGTCAGAAAAGATGCTTGGTATTATTTGAATCTTCTTAAATTTATAGACTTGTTTTGTGGCCTAATATGTGATCAATCCTGGAGAATGTTCCATGTGCATTTGAAAAGAACGTGTATTCTTCAGTTTTTGGATGGAATGTTCTGTATATATCTACTAGGTCCATCTGTTCTAGTGTGTCATTTAAGGCCAATGTTTCCTTATTGATCTTCTGTTTGGATGATCTATCCGTTGGTGTAAGTGGAGTGTTAAAGTCCTCTACTATTATCATGTTACTGTCTATTTCTCTTTTTATGTCTGTTAATAATTGCTTTATAAATTTAGGTGCTCCTACATTGGGTGCATATATATTTACAAGTGTTATATCCTCTTGTTGGATTATTCCCTTGATTATTATGTAATGCCCTTCTTTGTCTCTTTTTACAGTTTTTCTTTTAGAGTCTATTTTGTCTGATATGAGCTTTGCTACCCGACCTTTCTTTTCATTGCCATTTGCATGGAGTATCTTTTTCCATCCCTTCACTTTCAGTTTGTGAGTGTCTTTAGGTCTGAAGTGTGTCTCTTGTATGCAGCATATATATGGGTCTTGTTTTTTTATCCAATGAGCCACCGTATGCCTTTTAATTGGAGCGTTTAGTCCATTGACGTTTAATGTAGCTATTGATAAGTATGTACTTACTGCCATTTTTAAACTTTTTTTCTTGGTGTTTTAGTAGTCCTTCTGTGTTCCTTTCTTCTTCTCTTGCTCTCTTCCTTTGTGGTTTGATGACTTTCTTTAGTATTATGTTTGGGTTCCTTTCTCTTAGTTTTCTGTGTATTTATTATAGGTTTCTTGTTTGTGATTACAATGGGGTCCATATACAGTAACCTACGTATATAGGAATCTTTATTAAGTTGATGGTCTCTTTAGTTTGACCTCTATCTGAAAGCTCTACTCTTTAACTCCCATCCTCCTACATTTTATGTTTTTGATATCATATCTAACCTCTTTTTTGTGCCTTTGTATCCATTACTCTCCTGGAAATAGATAATTTTTCCTATTTGTGGTCTTCTCTTTTCCCCTTAAATAAGTGCCTTCAGCATTTCTTGTAGTAGTGATTTCTTGGTGACAAACTCCTTTAATTTTTGCTTGTCTGGGAAAATTTTTATCTCTTTTATCATTTTGAATGATAATCTCGCTCGGTAGAGTATTCTTGGCAGTAAGTTTTTTCCTTTTAGCACTTTAAATATGTTGTGCCACTCTCTTCTAGCCTGTAAGGTTTCTGCTGATAAGTCAGCTGATAGCCTTAGGGGGTTTCCTTTGTATGTAACTTGTCTTTCTCTTGCGGCTATTAGGATTCTCTCTTTATCTTTAATTCTGGACATTTTAATTATGATGTGTCTTGGTGTGGGCCTCTTTGGATTTGTCTTGTTTGGTGCTTTCTGTGCTTCCAGTACCTGGATGTCTGTTTCCTTCCTTAGGTTAGGGAAGTTTTCATCTATTATTTCATCAAATAGATTCTCTGCCCCTTTGTCTCACTCTTCTCCTTCTGGGACACCTATAACATGGATGTTAGTGCACTTGATGTTGTCCCAGAGTCCCTTAGACTGTTCTCACTCATTTAATTCTTTTTTCTTTTACCTGTTCAGCTTGGGTGATTTCTTCTAGACTTTTGTCAAGCTCGCAGATCTGTTCTGTATCGTCTACTCTGCTTTCAGTCCTTCTAGTGAATTTTTCATTTCCAGTATTGTATTCTTCATTTCTGATTGGTTCTTTTTTATATCTTCCATTTCTTTGTTGATATTCTCACTGAGTTCATCCATTCTTCTCCCCAGATCAGTGAGCATCCTTAACACTCTTTGTTTGAACTCTCTGTCAGGTAGGTTGCTTATTTCTGTTTCACTTAGCTCCTTTTCTGGAGTTTTGTCCTGTTCCCTTACTTGGAATGTATTCCTTTGCTTCCTCATTTTGCCTCTTTCCCTGTGCTTGTGTTTATGTATTAGATAGGTCAGCTATATCTCCTGCTCTTGGATAGGTGACCTTATATAAGTAATGCCTTATGAGGCCGGGCAGTGTGCTTTCCTCAGTTCTGAATGTTCCAGGAGTGACCCCTATGTGGTCTATGTGTGTCCTTCTGTTGCGGCGTGGTTGCTCTCCCTGTAGGTGCGCAGGGAGGCTAAACTATGCCCCTGGTCAGCTGCTTATAGTTGTTGTGGGCCCTTAAGTCTCTTTATCGGGTGTGGGGAGCCCCAGCACAGTTGACTGCAAATTCTAATAGCACATTTGTGTTGCAGTATTTCTTTTAAGTGAGTAGGCCCCAGCATGGCAGGTTGTTAGGCTCAGGGCCTTACAATTGCTGTAAGCCTCCAGCCTTTAGGTCTCTTGTCAGCTCTCTGAGGATTGCAGCTGTGTGGGGCTGGCCTCAGGCATGGGAGCACCCAATTGTTTCAGGCTTTGGAAGGTGGGGCAAACCCCCTATGTGGGTCTTTGAGAAGCACAAGTCTTCTGCAGCCTACAAGCCCTGCTGCCCACAGGTCCACACACACAGTCAACACAGTCCTGCCCTGTGTGCATGCCCTGATCTCCTGAAGTGGACCCAGAATCTCCAAGGTGGGAGCCCCACACACTCTACTACTGCTCCACACTCTCCACCTGCTCCTTGCACATGCCCTGCCCCACAGAGGTGGACCTACTTGGCAGGCTACGGAGAATCCAGGCAGCTCACTTAGCAGGCCCACAACTTACCCAGGGGCTCATTGTTGGGTGGGGCCAGTTCCTAGGGTGGGCTGCCTGCCCTGGCTGAGCTGGAATAAATCAGTGCTCTAGTGGGTGGGGCAGACCCTCTGCTAGCGGGCCCCAGGGAGAACTCCAATGGCATCTGCCAGCATCTGTGTCAGCACGCCCACACCAGGTCACAACAATGGCCACCACCAATGTCCCAGTCTCTGGAGAGGTCTCACCTCTCATGGAGATGCACTCAGAGCCTATGAGGTTAGTCTCTTTTCACCAAAGGACTGTGCACCTTTCTTTCTGGTGATTTTAGGTTGCTTTCCGAAACTCATGAGTTTGTGTGTGGGCCTTTTAAGAGCTGGCTTCAATTTCTTTGTGAACCAGCTTTTCTGGGGGTACTCTCTAATGTTTTAGTAGCAAGGAAAGATATCATGCCACTCATCTCAATTGTGCTGGGTCAAAAAAATGCCTACAGTGGGAGTGTTCCCCAGCTCAGGGCCCTACTCCTCCAGGGAGGGCTGCATAACTTTGGGCTGCTCCCGGGTGGCCGGGACGTGCTGCGGCTTGTGAAGGTGGCGTTTTTTCTCTTCAGAAGGGAATATCTGCATCTTCCACCTCAATTAGGATTGTTGTTTGTTGCGGGAGTTCCTCTTATCCAGTTTTCACTTCTCTCTCTGGGGTAATTTTTCCATGAGTAGTTGTAAATTAGCTGTGTCCATGGGAGGAGGTGAGTTCACTTCTCTCTAGAATGTCAAATCTTTAAAACCAGTTCTTCCGATTGTCCTTCATCTGAGAATATTTTTACTTTGCCTTCATTCCTAAATGATATTGTCTCTGGATATAGAATTCCTGGTTGACAGATCCTTTCTTTAAGTACTTTAAAGATGTTATTTTGTTGTCTTCTGATTTCTGATTAGAAATCCAAGCTTAATTGACGATGAAATCCAGCCATTTGTGACAACATGGATGGACATTGAGGGTATTATGCAAAGTGAAATAAGTCAGAGGGAGAAGGTCAAATACCGTATGATCTCACTTATTAAGTAGTAGATAATAACAACAAACAAACACAGAGACAGAGATTGGATTGGTGGTTACCAGACGGGAGGAAGTCGAAAGAGATAATTAGGCACATGTGTATGGTGATGGATTGTAATTAGTATTTGGGTGGTGAACATGAGAACATGATGTAATCCATGCAGAAATAGAAGTAAAAGGACGTACACCTCAAATTTATATAATGTTATAAACCAATGTTACCACAATAAACAAAAAAACAAAACCATGAAAACAAAAACAAAGAAAAGAAGAAATCCAAGCTTATTTGAATCTCTATTTTTTTTCAAGATTGTTTTTCTTTACATTTGGTTTTCAGCAGTTTGAATATGAGAGTTTTTTTCCTAGCTTTATTGACATATTCTTGACATATATGCAAATTTAAGGTGTAAAATGTGATGCAAATTGATTGCTACAAATTGCAAAACGACTACTACTATAAAGGTTAAACACCTTCATCCTGTCACATAATTACCTTTTTTGTGTGTGTGGTGATAACATTTAAGATCTATTCTCTTAACAATTTTCAAGTATATAATACAGTATTGTTAATTATAGTCACTATACTGTACTTTAGATTCCCAAAACTTATTTATCTTATAGCTGGAAATTTGTACCCTTTGACCACCATTTCCCCACTCTCCTGCCCTCTCCCCACAGCTCCTGGCAACCGCTTTATTCTCATTTCTATGAGTTTGGCTTTTATAGATTCTGCATATAAGTGAGAACATACAGTATTCATCTTTCTATGTATGACCTATTTCACTTACCATAATGCCCTCAGGTTCATCTATGTTTTGTGAAAGGCAGATTTACTTCTTTTTTATGTCTGAATAATATTCCATTGTATATGTATACACGAGATTTTCTTCATTCATCTGTCGATGGACACTTGGGGTTGTTTCCATGTCTTGGCAATTGTAAATAATGCTGCAGTGAACGTGGGGGTGCAGAATCACTTTGAGGTAGTAATTTATTTTCCTTCAGATATGTACCCAGGAGTGAGATTGCTGGATCATGTGGTAGTTCTGTTTTTAATTTTTTTAGAAAACTCCATACTCTTTTCCATAGAGGCTGTACCAATTTACATTCCTACCAACAGTGCACAAGGGTTCCTTTTTCTCCACATCCTTGCCAACACTTATTGTCTCATCTTTTTGGTAATAGCCATTCTAACAGGTATGAGATGATATCCCATTGTGGTTTTCATTTGCATTTCCCTGATGATTAGCGATGGGCGTTTTTCATGTATCTGTTGGCCATTTGTATATCTTCTTTGGAAAAAATGTCTATTAAGTCCTCTTCCCATTTTTTAATTAGATTGTTTATTTGTTATTAAGTTGTATGCATTCCTTATATATTTTAGATATTAACCCCTTATGAGATATATGGTTTGTGAATATTTTCTCCCATTCCATATGTTGCCTTTTCATTTTGTTGATTGTTTCTTTTGTTGTGCCGAAGCTTTTTAGTTTGATGTAGTTACACTTATTTATTTTTGCTTTCATTGCTTGTGCTTCTGGTATCAAATCCAAAAAATCATTGCCAAGACAAATGTCAGGGAGCCTTTTCTCTATGTTTTCTTCTAGTAGTTTTACACTTAAAGGTATTGCATTTAAGTTTTTAATCCGTTTGAGTTAATTTTTGTGAGTGGAATAAGACAGGGGTCCAATTTCATTCTTAGGCATGTGAATTTCCAGTCTTCCCAATGACATTTTAAGAGTCTATCCTTTCCTCATTGAGTATTCTTGGTTCCCTTGTCAAATATTAATTGACTGTATATATGTTGACTTATTTATAGGCTCTTGATTCTGTACCATTTGTCTACGTGTCTGTTTTTATGCCAGTACCATACTGTTTTGATTACTATAGCTTTGTAATATAGTTTGATATTAGGAATTGTGATGCCTCCAGCTTTGCTCTTCTTTTTCAGGATTGCTTTTGCAATTAGGAGTCTTTTGTGGTTCCACCTGAATTTTAGGATTTTTTTCTATTTCTGTGAAAATTGCCATTGGAATTTTGATAGTGATTGCTTGAATATATAGATGGCTTTAGGTAGTATGGGCATTTTAACAATGTTAATTCTCCCAGTCCATAAACATGGGATATCTGTCCATTTATTTGTGTCTTCTTCTATTTCTTTCATCTATGTCTTATAATTTTCAGTGTACAGATCTTTCACCTCTGTGGTCAAACTTATTCCTATTATTCTATTGGTTTTGATGCTATTGTAAATGGAATTGTTTTCTTTATTTCTTTTTCAGATAATTCATTTTAGAGTATAGAAATGCCTCTGATTTTTGTATGTTGACTTTGTAGCCTACAACTTGACTGAATTCTTTTATTAGTTCTAACAGTTTTTTGGTGGAGTCTTTTAAGATTTTCTATATAAAAGATCATCATCCATAAACAGAGACAATTTTACTTCTTCCTTTCCAATTTGGATATCTTTTGTTTCTTTGTCTGATTGCTCTGGCTAGGACTTCCAGTACTATGTTGAATAGGAGTGGTGGGAGGGGGCACTCTGGTCTTGTTCCTGATCTTAGTAGGAAAACTTTCAACCTTTCACTGTTGAGTATGATATTAACTGTTGGTTTGTCATATATGGCCTTTATTATGTTGAAGTACATTCCTTCTATACCCAATTTGTTGAGAGTTTTTATAATGAAAAAATGTTGAATTTTGTCAAATGTTTTTTCTGCTTCTATGGAGATATTCATATGATTTTATCTTTCATTCTATTAATATGGCATATTATATTTATTTCTTTGAGTATTTTGAACCATCCTTGAATCCCAGGAATAAGTCTCACTTTATCATGTTGTATAGTCCTTTTATTGTGCTGTTGAATTTGGTTTACTAGTATTTTGTTGGTGATTTTGCATGTGTATTCATCAGGGATATTAGCCTGTAATTTTCTTTTTTTGCAGTGTCCTTATCTGGCTTTGGTATCAGGGTAATGTTGGCCTCATCAAACGAGTTTGGGAGTGTTCCCTCCTCTTCAATTTTTTGGAACAGTTTGAGAAGGATTGGCATTAATTCTTTAAATGTTTGGTTGAGTTCACCAGTAAAACCATCTGGTCCTGGGCTTTTCTTTGTTAGGAGGTTTTTGGTTACTGGTTAGATCTCCTTGCTCATTATTAGTCTGTTCAAATTTTCTATTTTTTCATGATTCAGTCTTGGTAGCTTTTATGTTTCTAGGGGTTTATCCATTTCTTCTAGGTTATCCAATTTGGTGGCATATAATTGCTCGTAATCTCTTATGATCCTTTATATTTCTTTGGTGTCAGTTGTAATAGCTTATCTTTCATTTCTGATTTTCTTTGTGTCTTCTCTTTTTTTCTTAGTCTAGCTAAAGTTTTGTCAGTTTTGTTTGTCTTTTCAAAAAACTAGCTCTTAGTTTCATTGATCTTTTCTATTGTTTTTCTGGTCTCTATCTCATTTATTTCTGCTCTAATATTTGTTACTTTCTTCCTTCTACTAACTTCGGGCTTCCTTTGTTGTTCTTTTTCTAGTTCCTTGAGTTGTAAAGTTAGGTTGTTTATTTGAGATCTTCCTTATTCTCATAATGTAGGGGTTTATTACTATAATCTGCCTTCTTTTGCTACATTCCCTATGTTTTGGTATGTTGTGTTTCCATTTTCATTTGTTTTGAGATATTTTTTATTTCCCTTTTGATTTCTTCTTTGATCCAGTGGTTGTTTAGGAGTGTGTTGTTTAATTTTCACACATTTTTAAGTTTTCTGGTTTTCCTCCTAATTGATTTCTAGTTTCATATCTTGTGGTTAGAAAAGATACTTGGTGTGATTTCAATCTTTTTATATTTGCTAAGGCTTGTTTGATGACCTAACATAAGATGTATTCTGGGGAATGTTCCGTGTGCACTTGAGAAGAATGCGTATTCTGCTGCTGTTTGGTAAAATGTTCTGTATATGTCTGTTAGGTCTATTTGGTCTAAGGTATAGTTCAAGTCCATTGTTTCCTTATTGATTTTTTGTCTGGATGGATCTATCTATTGTTGAAAGTGGATTATTGAAGTTTCCTACTATTATTGTATTGTTGTCTATTTCTGCCTTAAATCTGTTAATGCTTGTTTAATTTTTTGTGAGGACCATTAGCCCTGAGCTAACATCTAATGCCAATTCTCCTCTTTTTGCTGAGGAAGATTGGCCCTGGGCTAACATCTGTGCCCATCTTCCTCTATTTTATATGGGATGCCACCACAGCATGGCTTGACAAGCAGTACATTGGTGTGTGCCTGGGATCCGAGCCTATGAACCCTGGGCTGCCGCAGCGAAGTGTACGCACTTAACCGCTATACCACCGGGCCGGCTCCTGTTAATACTTGTTTTATACATTTAAATGCTCCGGTGTGGAGTGCATAAATATTTATGATTGTTATATCCTCGTGATGAATTGACCCCTTTATCATATTATAATGAGTACTTCTTTATCTCTTGTTACAGTTTTTGACTTAAAGTCTGTTTTTTGTGATATACGTAAAGATACCACTCCTCTCTTTTGGTTTCCAATTGTATGGAATATATTTTTGCATCTCTTTGCAAGGCTACTTTGAGCCTATGTGTATTCCTCAAGCTGAAGTGAGACTCTTGTAGGCAGCAGATAGTTGGGTCTTTTTTATAAAATCCATTCAACCATTCTATGCCTTTTGTTTGGAGAATTTAATCCATTTCCATTTAAAGTAGTTACTGATAGGTAAGGACTTACTAATGCCATCTTATTCTTTTCTGGCTGTTTTGTAGTTTGCTTGTTCCTTCCTGCCTCTCTTTCTTTCTTTGTGATGTAACGATTTTCAGTTTTGTTATGCTCTAGTTCCTCCTCTTTATCTTTTGTGTATGTACTATAGATATTTGCTTTGTGGTTACCATGAGACTTAACATAAAGCATCTTATTGTTATAATAGCCTATTTTAAGCTGATAATTTAACTTTAATCACATACAAAAACTACCCTTTTATCCTCTTTCCCCATATTTTATGTTTTTGATGTCATGATTTACTCCTTTATACTGCGTATCCATTAAAAAATTATCGTAACCTTTGTTGTTTTTAATACTTTCACCTTTTATCTTTATACTAGAGTTATGTGAGTTATACACCGTTACAGTATTAGAGTATTCTTAATTTGACTATGTACTTACCTTTACCAGTGAGTTTTATACTTTTATATGTTTTATGTACTAATAGCATCCTTGCATTTCAACTTGATGAACTCCCTTTAGCATTTTGTGTCCCAACATTAATGTAGGCTTTCTTCACTCTTTTTTATTCTCTTCTGATTGGATAATTTCAAATGATTTGTCTTTGACTTCACAGATTATTTCTTCTGCTTGATCAAATCTGCTATTGATGCTCTCTATTGCATTATTCATTTCATTTATTCTATTCCTCAGCTCCAGAAGTTCTATTTGGTTCCCTTTTATTTTTACCTCTCTGTTGAACTTTTCATTTTGTTCATATATTGTTTTCCTGATTTTGTTGAGTTGTCTATCTGTGTTCTGTTGTAGCTCACTGAGCTTCCTTAGAGCAATTATTTTGAATTCTTTGGCAATTTGTAGATCTCTATTTCTTTGGAGGTCAGTTTTTGGAAAATTATTGCATTCCTTTGGTTGTGTCATGTTTTATTGATATTTCTTGTAGCTTTGTTTTGTCTGAGCATTTAATGGAGCCTTCACTTCTTCTAGACTTTACAGACTGGTTTTGGTAGGGAAAGACTTTCACCTGTCAGTGGGTACAAGGGCATTGGTTGAGTGGGCTGTGGCAGTTCTAGCTCCAGGGCAGGACAAGTGGCATAGTCTCCACATAGCTCTGTCAGATTAGGTCAGAATTGGTGAAGATTGTATGGGTCCCCAAAGGCTAAGACTGTGAGTATCTTCAGCTGCCACTAGCACTTTTGGGATCTTCAGTGGTGAAGGCTGTTGGGAACCTCCTGATCTCTTTTTCTCCCAAGCAGGATGTCAGGGTTGAGGGGAATCTCTTTTTGCAGTAGGTTTGGCTTGCAGGTGCCCTTGCAGTGGTAGTGGCACTAATATCTGATGCGTGGGCACCCATGGAACAGTTACAGAGCTGAGATCAGGAGTACAAGCACTAACAGACCAATAGCAGCTCCAGGGTTTAGTGCACTGGTTCACCAGCAGCAGCAATGGCTCTGTTTGGGGTGTGGGCACACGTGGAGCAGCCATGGAGCTAGGGACTGGAGTGCGTGCACTTATAGAGGACAGTGACTCTGGGGTCCAGGACAACAGCTAGCCTGCAGCAGCAGTGGTGCCAGTGCCTGAGATGCAGGCATATGCAAAGCATTGCAGATCTGAGGTCTGGAGCAAAGGGACACACAGTGTAGCCGCAGAATTGGGGTCTGAAACATGAGTGTGCATGGAGTAAGTGGGGCTCTGGAGTCAGAGGTGTGCGTGGGGTTGAGATGGCTGGCAGCTCTGGTCCCAGGGTGGTGCAATAGCAGCTTCTTATGTTGTGAGTAGAGCAGCATCTCCCTCTCTAGGGGGTCTGTGGTGGCAATGGCCATTGTTTACCTCAATTGTGTGTATGGCACCTGCTATGTGGCTGATACTGATAGCCTCCACCCTTCTTTGTTCATAGATCTTGAGATGTCTCAGCTAAACTAATCTCCCCAGTGATCCTTTCTGTGTGGTTATTCTGGTTTTTTGCTCTGCTGTGTTACTGTAGGTTCTTAATTGGGCTCTTGAGCCCTCCCAGGGCTATTTTCGTTTGTTAATAGCTTTCTAATTGTTTTTTTGTGTGTGTGGGGGGTGGGGGAAAGGCTAGTATTTTCTACTCTTCCATCTTGCTGATGTCAGTCTCCTCTTCTTTCTTAATATGGGCAGTTTAAGGTTATAAATTTCCCTCTGAGCACTGTTTTTACTGCATCCTACAAGTTTTAGTATACTGTGTCTTTCTTTTGCAGTTTAAGGTTATAAATTTCCCTCTGAGCACTGTTTTTACTGCATCCTACAAGTTTTGGTATACTGTGTCTTTCTTTACATCCATCTGAAAGTATTTTCATATGTTCTTTTGATTTCTTCCTTGACCATTAGCTACTTATGATCATGTTTCTTAATTTCTGCATATTTGTGAGTTTCCCAAATTTTCTCCTGTTATTTATTTCTAATTTCATTACATTGTCATTGGAAAACGTATTTTGTATTATTTCTACCCTTTAAAATTTATTGACGTTTGTTTCATGGCCAGCACATGGTCTACCCTGGGTAATGTTCCATATGCACTGGAGAAGAGTGTATATTATGTTGTTCTTGGATGGAGTGCTCTGTAGGGATCTGTTAGGTCTAGTTGGCTTCTAGTGTTGTTAAAGTTTTTTATTTCCCTGTGGATCTTCTGACTAGTTGTCTCATCCATTATTGAAAGTGGGTTATTCAAGTTCTAACTACTATTGTTGATTTTCTATTTCTCCCTTCATTTCTGTCAGTTTTGGTTCTTGTATTTTGGTGCTTTATTATCAGGTCCATATATGTTTATAATTGTTATATTTTCCTAATGGACTGTAGATTCTAAGTTCACAGATTTTATAGTTAACAAAACTTTTCCTCAGATTATTGAATTTATGCTTGACTTTTGTTTTTTTACTGCTTGTGTGAGTGTGTGTGTGTAGATAATTAAGTGGGGATTCAAGAGAGGCTCTTTTAGGGACCATAATTGAAACAACTGGTACTTCAAGTTGGATGTGTCATTTTTAGTTTTAAAAACAGGAAAAGGGTGATTTAGTTCATAGATCTACAGTTAATTATGTCATATTATTTTTATTTGCAACATGGAGGAGGGATAGCAATAGAAACTAAACTTTAAGAATGTTGAACAAAATATATTGTCTTATTCTATTGACTGCACTGAAGATCTAATTAAATCCATTCTCCTATCTTAGGATGCACAGGAAATTTTGCCTCTTCTGTTATTCAAGATGTTTGGAATCATTGAATAACATTGTACAATATTTGTCAAAATGTGACATTTTTCAGAGGATTAGAGTCATATTAATCATAACATTTCTAACAGGGACAGTGGAAGGGAATCCATTTTGGGACACTATTCGGGATCAGATCCTGGGCAACCCATCTGAAGAAATCAAAGAATGTCATAAACCAAAGCCAATCCTTTTTCACACTGGAGAGGTAATGCATTTTGATTATCATGGTGAAATCAATATATTGTTATTTTTAAATTTATGAGTTATCAGAAATGAATGGTAGATCTCTGTTGACATGGGAGGTCTTATGCCAATATTCCCACATCAAATTTTTAACATTAAAAATATGATTCTATGAGTAAGGGGTATTATTGGTAAATATACTGACTTAGATTTTTGCATCTATGATAAATAACTAAAACAACTAGAATGGTGGAAAAGGAAGAATAAGATGAACTTTTATCTTATTCAGGATTCATTTATGCTGACTCCACGGTAGGAGTTCACACAGAATTTCAGGTCATATAAAAAGGAACATGTTCACGTCTCAATTTTCTCACAATTCAGGCAACAGTATTAACTAAAACAATATTCTTTTACACTCTTTTGGAACATAGATTTTCACATTTTAAATGTCAAAATGTCATGCCAGTGTTCATAAAATCATAGATTGTTGATGTAGAAAAATTTTTTAAATATAATTTTTTCTAATATTCCATTAAAATTCTGTGAGAAGAAGAAAGAGAGGAAAGGAAGGAATAGAGGGAAAGATTCTACACTAACCTGAATATGGAAAAGGGTAGATTCTCTTAGAGAAAACTTGGAAAGTATGACAAGATTCGGTAACTGAAAATTTCAAGTGTTAGAGTAAAAAGAGAAATCATTAAGTTAACCTATTCCAAATGACGGAATTCCTTATTCGTATTGTATGAGGATAGTCACACAGTACTCCAGGAGAACCATTGATTATCTGTTACACATCATGATTCCACAATGACAAATCCACCAAAAACTTCCTTGATGAGAAAATAAGTCCAGGTTAATGGGGCTTTGGCATTTGAGATTCACATGAGTGACTAGATAGAATATTTAATACTACATCATGAATTAGAAAGAAAATCTATGATAGTAGGCTAAAATATCAAAAACCAGCTGGAAACATTTTAAATCCTTTAATGAATGAACTTCTGTGAACATCATCTGTCTCTTGATCATAGAAAGAGTAATATTCCTAACACAGTTTTCATGTTTTGGGTTCCTAGCTGTCAATACCTCATCCCTGGCACCCAGATATTGTTGATATTCAGATTATTACTCTTGGGTCCCTGGCTATAACTGCCATCCCTGGGGAGTTTACGTAAGTTCTTCTTTTTTATTTTGCAGTTAAAGATATGTTTATTGTGTATGTGTTTCTGTTGGAATCAGTTCTTATCATGGGCAGATAATTCTGTACTGAGTCCTTTGTATCTTACTGTACTAAGTTTGGCAACAGTGACAAATATTCCCACCCTCTTTTGGTGGGGCCTCTAAGGAATAAATCTCTTTATGCCTATTATTGGTGGGTAACTTGAAACAAACATGAAAATTTGAAAACATCATTCCAGATTAAAATGATGCTGTGAATTATCATGTCAATAGAAAGACCTAAATAGTATTAAAATACAGGTACTTGAAACAATCAGTTTAGATACTAGAATTATGGAAGAATGTGCTTTCCCCTCCCCAATTTTATTGAGATATAATTGACATACAGCACTGTATAAGTTTAAGGTGTACAGCATAATGATTTGGCTTACATATATTGTGAAATGATTACCACAATAAGTTTAGTAACATTCATCATCTCATATAGATACAAAAAAAAAAAAGGGATTGGGCAGGGGAATTGGATGAAGGGAGTCAACAGCTACAAACTTCCAGTTGTAACATAAATAAATATGGTGATGAAATGTACAACATGATGACTAGAGTTAACACTGCTGATGGTATATTTGAAAGTTGTTAAGAGAGTAGGTCATAAGAGTTTTTATTGCGAGAAAGGATATTTTAAATCTGCTCCTTATGCAGTTTTTCCTATCTCATTAAGTAGCAGTTGTATATCTTTTCAGTTGCTCAGGCCCTAAATCTTAGAGTCATCCCTGAATTCTCTTTTTCAATTTTCCTCTCTGAATCCTTCAGCAAATTCTGTACATTTCTATCACTCCCCCACTGTTTTAAGCCACCATTATCTCTCCCCTAGATTACTGCAATAACACCCTGTCTCACCTTCTTGCTTCCTCCCTTCCTCCTCTATTTTCTTTACTCAACACAACAGCCAGAGTAATCCCTTTAAAACATAACTTAAATCATATCACTGCTCAAAACCCTCCAGTGGCTTCCCATCTTGCTCCAGCTAGATCTTCAAACCCTTATCCTACAAGGCCTTATGTGATCTTCTCCTCAGCAACCTCTCTGACCTGATTTCATACTCTTTGCTCATCTCTGCTTCAGTCACCTTGGTTTCATCGCAATTCCCAGACTCATCAAGTATGCTCCTGTCTTAGGGCTTTTAAACTTAAGGTTTCTTCTGCCTGGAACACTTATCCTCCAGTTATCCCTATGGTCAACTCTGTTATTCCTTCAATTCTCTGCTCAAATCTCTAACAGAGATGCCAGTCCTGCATATACTATATATTGTCTTCACCCACCACCACCACCACCACCACCACCACATCACTACCAGCATCAGCACCAGCACCATCATCATCACCACAATGACAACCATCACTCCCTTTTATCATTACCCTATTTTATTGTTCTTCATAGCACTTACTGTCATCTCACTTTTTGTTTTTTTTTTCTGTGGGGAAGATCAGCCCTGAGCTAACATCTGACGCCAATCCTCCTCTTTTTGCCGAGGAAGATTGGCCCTGGGCTAACATCCATGCCCATCATCCTCCACTTTATGTGGGACACCGCCACAGCATGGCTTGACAAGCGGCGCGTAGATGTGTGCTCGGGATCCGAACCTGCAAACCCCAGGCCGCTGCAGCGGAGCCAGTGCACTTAACTGCTATGCCACCGGGCCGGCCCCATCATCTCAATTTTTTATTTGCTTATTGATGAACTTCCCTGCCTGGGATGTAAACTCAATACTGTTGAATCCTTAGAACTTAGAAGTGGGCCTGGTTTGTATTAGGTACTCAGTGTTTTATTGAAGGATTAAATGAATGAATGAAATGGTAAGTTCTTTGTAGGCAGGAATAGTACACTCTCTACTTGCCTCAGCTCTTATTAACACAGAATGCAACCAATATATTTTGTTGAATCAACAAATGGAAAATGATTGTGATCTTTTGCTAGTGATATTCGTTGATTCTGTTTCCCACCTTCATGTTGGCTCTTTTTCAGTTTTGGATTTGTTTTGAAGATAGAGTAGACAGGAAAAAAAGCTCAACTTTAGCTTTGCATCGTCACTGAGTTCGTACATACTTTAGTATTGTGTGATGAGCCAGGGTAGCTTTTTGGCTTTCACTACAAGTTTTTCTGTATACTTTGCGTACATTCTGGATAGCAAAACACTTAGATGATTCTGTTTTCTTGACTAAGGACCATGTCTGGACGAAGATTTCGGGAGGCAGTTCAAGCAGTAAGTTAAAAATGAAATAAAATATCTATGCATTTATATTTTGTGAAGAGAAAAGAATTTGCTGTCCCTATGATCTAGTACCTTTTAAACGAAATTTTTTTCTGTGTATTGAAAAAATTTAATCTAATTAATTGTAATCATGTTAAGGATTAAATTCAGTCAATAAAAACATCCCCTCTCCCCCATCTTCTCTCCAGGATATCATGAAATATTCCAGAAGCTTTTTATTTCATTTAAGAATTCTATTTTGATTTATCTATAGTGTCTTTGAGTACATGTGTGTGAATGTATACACATAATATATCTATCTTATCACTGGTTAAATAATCGCTAGTGTTCTCGTGTAACTGTTTGAGTGAAGTGCAGGATCTTATCTCCCTTTACCCTCCCCCATTTATAATATACTAGCTGTCTTAAATATTTCCTCTACATACATTTATAACCACATCAGACAGTGCTATGATTTTTGTTTAAACTGTCAAACATAATTTCAAAATATCAATAAGAAAAGGAAAGCCTATTTTATTTACCCATATTTTTGCTTGCCCTGTTCTTTTTTCCTTCTTGATGTTCCAAAGAACATCATTTCCTTTCTGTTATCTAAATGAATTTTTTCTAAGATGACTAGAGGTTTACCCTTCTTGAAAGTAATGGGTAGAGGTGAATATGAAATATTGGTGGTATAAGAACAAACTTTATAAGAGAATTATGGTCAGGTTAAAAATATTTTATTGGTATTTATGTATTAATAATTTAAAAATTGATAATAGTCTTATGCATTAAATAGTAAATAACCTCTAGGTACCTTCATATCTTAAAGTCCTGTCTAAAGAAAGTCTAACACATTCTGCGAATTCTGTGTTTTATCTATATTCATGATTTTGTTTATATTCAGGAAGTATTGTCAATGGCTCTAAAATGACATAGTCAACAAATGTCTTATTACTTGAAGCTGGAAATAACTACTCTGGTTAGCCAATATTTACCCATAATATTTTTTAGGAAATTGATAAAATCTCTGTATTTTAGTAATAAGAAGATTTTACATCTGCAAAAGCAAGCATTAAGATGTTCATAGATCCATTGACTTGCCCAAATGTAGTGCAGAGTTATGGCTCCAAATTTTCATTGAAGACTCTTTAATACTTCTCCATTTCCAGGCAGTTTTGATCATTAGGAAGAATATTGCTAAGAGAGACATCTTACATTATTGATTTGTATCTATGATTGTGCATTAAGTATAACTGGGATGATAACATACTTTATGATGAAGAGTAATTTTATTGGGCTCTACCTCCCCTCCTTAGGAATTTGCATCTTATGGGATGCAGAACATGACTGTCGTTACTTCAGGTCTATGCAATGTCTATACACATTACATTACCACCTATGAAGAATACCAGGTAAAGTAAAAAGTTCTCATCATTTAAATGAATTATGCCCTGGTCAAAATTGTGTCAAGTGCAGGTTTTCTTTCTAGACTTCCTTAATCATGTTTTTGAGAGACGATTTTGTTTTAGGGCAGACAAGAGAATAATAAGCCAGAGGTTGTATTTGGGAGTTCTAGGTTTACCATTTCCAAGTTCATGTCAAAATTCTAGTCTCACTGACTTCCTCTTTCCCTGAAATGAATTATTTTGTCAGGGGCACTGGTAATAAGCCTAGCTTGTGGTATACAATATTTCCAACTCTATCTATAGTGCTTCTGGTGCTTTAAGCTTCTGAACCCGGGAAAATGCCCACTGGTAGCTACTGTTTGTTGAATGCACTAGGTGAACACTTTGCAAATGTGATCTTAAGTAATCCTCACAATAAGCCCGGAATAGGGTATTATTATATCATGATATAGATTAAGAAACAGAGTCTCAGAGAATTTACTGGAGGCTGGTGGCTGGTAATGTTTCTTTGTTTACAAATAGTACAGGAAGTAGCCCAAGTACTTTTTAATAACAATAGTAAAAAACATGAAAACAGTCTAGAGTCCCACAATTAGTAGTTTCTAACATATCTGCTAGGATATCTTGGCAATTTGTACCGAAGTGTACAGTCTACCCCTTGACAAATGTTCAGTGATACCAGTGGTGGAATCTACCCTGCTGCTCTCTGCTGACTTTACTGAAAGTCTCTGCCTTCTAGGAAATCCTGTTGAAGAGAGGTTCCTAATTGGGGCAAACTTAGATAGGAATAATTTTTCATTTGTCCATTTTTTATTTATTTCTAAATGTTATTTAGCATTTTCTTTAGTTATGAATATAGACAACAAATGACAATAATATTAGCAGTACCTCTGATTTTGTCACCAATAACAATCACAGATATTTTTCATATCACATACAGTCATTATAGATCTGGAAATATTTTTTACTCCCATTGCTATTTTAAAATCATAGTAGTTATTAGATCCACTACTAGATCTTGTTATTCAATAGCATAATAAAGGAGCATAAACATTACTCTATTGCAAAATTGGTTTATTATTGTTTGATTAATGTATTTCAGTCTAATCAGGTTCCTCTGTCAACTCATGTGTTTTACTTTACACATTTAGAAACATTACTCTGAGAGGGGTTTATAGGCCTCAACAGACAGCCAAAGGAGTCCATGACACAAATAAGGTTAGGAACCCCTACAAGCTTGTCTCCTGTTTCAGGGACATGCTCCTCCAAAGATTAGTATTAATTAATTAATTTATTTATTCACTAATTAATTTAACAGATATAGGCATATCTCACTTTATTGTACTTGGCTGTATTGCACTTCACAAATATTGTGTTTTTCACAAATTGAAGGATTGTGGCAACCTTGCATTGAGCAAGCCTATCAGCACCATTTTTCCAACAACATTTGCTCACTTCATATATCTGTGTCACATTTTGGTAATTCTCACAATATTTCAAGATTTTTCATTATTATATTTTTTATGGTGATCTGTGATCAGTCATCTTTGACATTATTATTCTAATTGTTTTGGAGTGCCACAAACTGCACCCATATAGGGCGGTGAACTTAACCAATAAATGTGTGTGTTCTGACTGCTCCATCAACCAGCTGTTCCCCCATCTCTCTTCCTGTCCTCAGGCCTCCCTATTCCCTGAGACACAACAATATTGAAATTAGGCCAATTAATGACCCTACAATGGCCTCTAAGTGTTCAAGTGAAAGCAATGGTTGCACATCTTTCACTTTAAATAAAAAGCTAGAAATGATTAAGCTTAGTGAGGAAGGCATGTTGAAAGCTGAGACAGGCCGAAAGCTGGGCCTCTTGCACCAAACACTTAGCCAAGTGGTGAATGCAAACGAAAAGTTCTTGAAGGAAATTAAAAATGCTACTCCGGTGAATACACAAATGATAAGAAAGTGAAACAGCTTATTTTTATTACTGCTGATATGGAGAAAGTTTTAGTGGTCTGGATAGAAGATCAAACCAGTCACAACATTCCCTTAAGCCAAAGCCTAACCCAGAGCAAGGCCCTAACTGTCTTCAATTCTATGAAGGCTGAGAGAGGTGAGGCAGCTGCAGAAGAAAAGTTTGAAGCTAGAGGAGGTTGGTCCATGAGGTTTAAGGAAAGAAGCCATCTCTAGAACATAAAAGTGCAAAGTGAAGCAGCAAGTGCTGATGTAGAAGCTGCAGCAAGTTATCCAGAAGATCTAGCTAAGATAATTCATGAAGGTGGCTACACTAAACAACACATTTTCAAAGTAGACAAAACAGTCTTCTATTGGAGGAAGATGACATCTAGGACTTTCATAGCTAGAGGGTAGAAGTCAATGCCTGGCTTCAAAGCTTCAAAGGACAGGCTGACTCTTGTTAGGGGCTAATGCAGCTGGTGACTTTAAGTTGAAGCCAATGCTCATTTACCATTCCAAAAATCATAGAATCCTTAAGAATTATGCTAAATATACAGTGCCTGTATTCTATAAATGGAACAAAGCATGCTGTTTATGACATGCTTTACTGAATATTTTAAGCCCACTATTGAGACGTACTGCTCAGAACAAAAGATTCTTTTCAAAATATTACTGATTATTGACAATGCACCTGGTCACCCAAGAGCTCTGATAGAGAAGTACAACAAGATTAATGTTGTTTCCGTGCCTACTAAAACAGCATCCATTCTGCAGCCCATGGATTTTGACTTTCAAGTCTTATTATTTAAGAAATATATTTCGTGAGATTATAGTTGCCATAGATAGTGATTCTTCTGATGAATCTGGGTAAAGTAAATTGAAAACTAGAAAGGATTCACCATTCTAGTTGACATTAAGAACATTTGTGATTCAGGGGAAGGGGTCAAAATATCAACATTAACAGGAGTTTGGAAGAAGTTGACTCCAGCCCTCATGGATGACTTTGAGGGGTTCAAGTTTCAGTGGAGGAAGTAACTGCAGATGCAGAAGAAATAGCAAGAGAACTAGAATTAGAAGTGGCTGAAGATGTGACTGAATTGCTGCAATCTCATGGTAAAACTTGAACAGATGAGGGGTTACTTCTTATGGATGAGCAAAGAAAGTAGTTTCTTGAGATGGAAACTACTTCTGCTGAAGATGCTGTGAAGATTCTTGAAATGACAGCAAAGGATTTAGAATGTTACCTAAATTTAGTTGATAAAGCAGCAGCAGGGTTTGAGAGGATTGACTCCAATTTTGAAAGAAGTTCTTACTGTCAGTAAAAAGCTATCGAACAGCATCACGTGCTACTCAGAAATAGTTCGTGAAAGGAAAGTCAATCCATGTGGCAAACGTCATTGTTTTATTGTAAGAAATTGCCACAGTTACCCCAGCCTTCAGCAACCACCACCCTGCTCAGTCAGCACCCATGAATACTGAGGCAAGGTCCTCCACCAGCAAAAAGATTACAACTTGCTGAAGGCTCAGATGATGGTTAGCATTTTTTAGAAATAAAGTATTTTTTAATTATGGTTTTTTTTTAAGTCCTAATGCTATTGCACACTCACTAGACTACAGTACAGTGTGAAAATAACTTTTATATGCACTGGGAAACCAAAAAAATTGTGTTGACTCACTTTATTATGATATTTGCTTTGTTGTGGTGGTCTGGAACCAAACCCGCAACATCTCTGAGACATGCCTGTATGTGTTGTGATACACAGTACTAGCCACTACCTGGGCATAACAATGAGTAAAAAATCTGCCCCTGCCCTCAAGACCACTGGAATTTATGGTCTAATAAAAGAGAAGAAAGAAGATGATTACATTTCCGTGAAAGAGATGCACAAGGTGATATGAAAACAAAGAGAAAGAGCACCAGTCTAGACTGGGTATTTGAGAATGGAAACTGGCAGATTTTCTGGAAGATATAACATCTGTATGAGTTCTTAAGAATGAGTAAAGGCTGATTAGGCAAATAAAAGTTAGGGAAGGTGTTCCGTATTAAGGGAGCTACATATGCGAAGGGTCTGAGGGGCAGGCTTAGTACATTTAAGGGCCATAATTAGTTGAGCACCATGGAATAAGCATGATGAGGGTAGTGAGACAGGGGTTAGAGTAGGAGGTGGGGGTTAGTTGATGCAGAGCCTTTTATGCTATGCTACAGCTTTGACTCAATAAGGAAGGGTTTGGGAAACTGCAGTAGAATTCAAAGCAAGGAATGCTCTGATCCAATTTGTGATTTAGAAAGGTCACTAGGATGGCAGTGTAGAAAATAAATTGGAAGGGTAAGTGTGGAGGCAGAGAACTGATTAAGAAGCTGTAGTTGATGATCTGGGTGATAGTGAAGGTCTGATCAGGGTAAAAGCAGTAGGGGCAGAGGAAAATAAAAGAATTCAAGAGATTTTAAGAAATGATGACTTGGAGACTTATAGGATGTAGGATGATGGAGAGAAAGGAGTCTCAAATGACTGCCAGATGATGTTGGTGTGGGAGACTAGAAGGATGGCATTCACTGAAATGAAGACTGTTGCAGGGAAAGCTGGTATATTTGGAGTGATGAGTTCCACCTTAAGTTTGGTGAATTTGAGGTTCCTGTGGAACAACCAAAGGTTTGGAGCTCAGGTAGAAGGAGATGTATTTGGTTCTATTTTATAGGTCTCTGATGGCTTAAAAGTCCTTCTCCAGATAGTACCATCACCACCCAATTTATCCAGGAGTTACTACTTTTCCTTGTTTTTTTTTTTTTTTTCTTTTCCCTTGCTGTACTCCTTGGGGGAAAACATTTATATTACGAGTACATACTTAAAATAGACATAAGCTTGGGAGCTACTACCCTCTTTCAGATTAAATGGACTGACAGTCCCAATGAAATAAGCCAAGAGAACCCACTGCCTTTAACAAGTAGTTGATGGGTGCCATTTACTTTAGCTGGAAAATGGAAATGCCCACCCTCCTTTGTCATAATTAATCTTGAATTATGCCAGTTTGAATTATGTGAGATGTCCAAGCATCACCCCTCGCCTAAGATGCAACACCTCTGTAAATGGATCGAGATATGCAGAATGGTGTACCACTCTGCCTCTCCTGCAGGCTCAGCGGTATGAGGCAGCATCTACAATTTATGGACCACATACTCTGTCTGCTTACATCCAGCTCTTCAGAGTCCTTGCTAAGGCCATTGCTACGGTAATCAAAAATTGTATGTATGTGTGTTTCAGGGGTGGGGAGATGCAGAGGAAAGCAAAAGAGAACATTAGCTTTGAGTGTTTGCTTTCTTTGAAAACTTTTATATGTAAAAAAATTTATAGCTATGAGGTGTCTCTAAGAAATGAAATGCAGTAAATTCAGATTCAGTTAACATCTTTTGGTGGTGACAGCTTTATTCATATAATTTATCTCATCCTCACAGTCATCGTGGGAAGTATGGAGGTATCATTTTTTCCCATTTTTCAGACGAGCAAATAGGTTCTGAGATGGTAAGTGATTAGGCTCGTTATAAGTGGGAGGTGGACCGATATTCTCTAATCTTAGCCACATTCTCTCCAATCACTTCACAAGCTGAGCAGGTCATTAATTCTGAGATGCCCATTTTCCACATTGTAACCTCTCTGAAATTGGCACACATCTTCCAATCAGAGGAATCTTACAATTATAATCAGTAGCATGTTTTTACCTTCTTGGTGGTTCAAAATAATAAAAGTTGTTATAATCAATAGAAGTTTAGATTTGAAGAAGTACAACAGTACCTTGAAATGTACATACGTGTTGTAACTACACTAAACTAGTTTACTTAAAGGAACATCACTTGTAGAAATCTTTTCTTTGGGATAACGTTATTTATAAAGCCGCACCCTGGTGTCGGAAGATGAGTGAACAAGCAAGATAAAGAGCTTAAAATAATAAACAGACCTTTATATAATACCATACAAGCCCCAGTAAAGGCTGTGAAACAATTTGGCATAGCAAAGCCAATAAAGCCCTTTCAAAGAAAGAGCTTGAATATATTAAATCGAAACAAATGAAATTGCTGTTTCTGTAGGTCAAAACAGTTGAATATTGGTAATTTCATATACCTCCACCTAATTAGTTGCTGATTGTGTGTTTGAAGTTTCAGTTCAAGGTACATACTTAGGATATATTTTAATTACTTGATTATTGTTTTATCATAACGTTCCTCTCAGTTTTAGGTCTGATACTTTTTTTCAAAGTAGAACTGTTCTTATTTTTCATCATAAAAGCTATAACTATTTGGAGAATATTCAGATTATACAGAAAAGTATAAACCTATAACCCATCCTTAGAGATAACTGCTGTTTAACTTTTACAATCATAGGTCTATAGCTCTTCCCATGGAAATAGATTTTTCAAATTTTGTAGTGATATTTAGGAAGAAATGTGTGATTTCATTTTGTGGAAATCTGTTTCACAGTCAATTTTATGGTTATGTGTCTAAGACTAGTTACATGATCTTGAAAAAAAAAAAAAACACCATCTCTCCAAGTCTGTTTTCTTATTTATAAAATGGGAATGATAACAAATAGGTATTAGGACTCTTGTAGAGATTAAATATATAAAGTGAGCATTAAAGTACATTAAATACATATGAAGGGCTGTTTAAAATTTGAGATCATCATTTCGATGACACTATTAAAGGCGGCAAATTTTGTGGGAAGCATAGATCAAACCAGTCAGGATATAGGCTGATTGTAAATATTAAATTAAAAATGTATTTACTATATTTTCTAATTAGCACAGAGAGGGATTTAGGAAAAAAAGCTTGGTGCTGACTCTGAATAAGAGGGGCTCAATACTTTTTAAAAATGAAAAGAATAATTACAGTGTCATGTTACAAAGGCTTATTATGTGTTAGGCTCCTGTCCAAAGTCGTACAATTAAAAATGGCTGTCCCAGGATCTAAACCTGTGTAGCAGGCTTCCCAGTTTACGCTCTGATCACTGGACTCTACTGTCAGGGGAGTGAAAGTGTTGCCTATGACCAAAGCTTTCCTCTAGTGACAAAAGTTTAAATTATGGACTTCTAGGCTCACATGTTAGCAAGATTCCACATTTTCTTAACAGTAGTTAGCTCTTGGAGAGTGTGTGTGTGTGTTTCCTTTAATAAAGGCATTTCTAGGGCTGGGGGTCTGGGGAAAGGGTCTTTGACTCCACATTGTGTGCTCCTTAAGCAAATGTTCTCTGTTCTAGGACTCAGTTGCCAACCTGAGCAGTGGTCCAGAGCCTCCATTTTTCAAACAACTGATAACCACTTTAATTCCTAATATTGCGGATAGAGCACCAAAGGGCAAAACTTTTGGGGATGTCCTGCAGCCGGTGGAACCTAAATACAGAGTGGTAAGACTCACAAAGAGATCTTGGAATTCTTCAGAAGCCTGTGTTTGGGGATAGGGAGAAAGATATTTAATGTCACCACTGGCCTCTAATCATGCCAGAGACCAGCATGATAATGCTGGTTAGCACTGATAATTTTGACAATTGTTCTTATCTCTGAAGAGGCTCTGCAAACGTTAGAATGGGGAAATATTTATTTTTCAGGTGGTAATTATGTAAATTTAAATCTCTAAAATCCAAATTATTCCTTTTCTTCTCAAATGGATGGTCATGGAACAATTCATTGGAGCTCTGAAAAGTTGTCTCTTAAGTCAAGAATAGGTAAAAGCACATAGAAATGAAGCAGGATTTGTGCTACTACTATTTTGTATTCATCTTTTGTCCTGCAACTTTGCTAAATCATTTATTAGTTCCAGTTGATTTTTGGGGGGGGGTGGATTCCTTAGAAATTTCTACATATAGTATCATATCACCTCCAAATAAAAACAGGTTTACTTATTCCTTTTTTGGATTTCTTTTCTGGATGCCTTTAATTTTTTTTTTAATTGCGCCGGTTAGAATCTCCAAAACAATGTTGAATAGAAGTTGTGAAGCAGGACATGCTCGTCTTGTTTCTAATCTTAGGAGAAAAAAGTATTCAGTCTTTCACTATTAAGTATGTTTTATTTAGGATTTTTGTGGATGCCCTTTATCAGGTTGAGAACGTTCCTTTCTTTTTTTTTTTTTTTTTTTTTTTTTATTGCAGTAACATTGGTTTATAACATTGCAAAAATTTCAGGTGTACATCATTGTACTTCTATTTCTGCATGGACTACATCATGTTCACCACCAAAATACTAATTACAACCCATCACCACACACATGTACCGAATTATCCCTTTCACCCTCCACCCTCCCCCCTTCCCCTCTGGTAACCACCAATCCAATCTCTGTCCCTATGTGTTTGTTTATTGTTGTTATTATCTACTACTTAATGAAGGAAATCATACGGTATTTGACCTTCTCCCTCTGACTTATTTCACTTTGCATTATACCCTCAATGTCCATCCATGTTGTCACAAATGGCTGGATTTCGTCGTTTCTTATGGCTGAGTAGTATTCCATTGTGTATATATACCACAGCTTCTTTATCCATTCGTCCCTTGATGGGCACTTAGGTTGCTTCCAAGTCTTGGCTATTGTGAATAAGGCTGCAATGAACACAGGGGTGCATGTACCTTTGCAAATTGGTGTTTTCAAGTTCTTTGGATAAATACCAAACAGTGGAATAGCTGGATCATATGGTAGTTCTATCGTTGATTTTTTGAGGAATCTCCATACTGTTTTCCATAGTGGCTGCACCAGTTTGCACTCCCACCAGCAGTGTATGAGAGTTCCCTTCTCTCCACATCCTCTCCAACACATGTTGTTTCCTGTCTTGTTAATTATAGCCATTCTGACGGGCGTGAGGTGATATCTCATTGTAGTTTTGATTTGCATTTCCCTGATAGTTAGTGATTTTGAACATCTTTTCATGTGTCTGTTGGCCATCTGTATATCTTCTTTGGAGAAATGTCTGTTCAGGTCTTTTGCCCATTTTTTAATTGGGTTGGTAGTTTTTTTGTTGTTGAGATGCATGAGTTCTTTATATATTTTGCAGATTAAGCCCTTATCAGATGTATGGTTTGCAAATATCTTCTCCCAATTGTTAGGTTGTCTTTTCGTTTTGTTGATGGTTTCCTTTGCTGTGCAGAAGCTTTTTAGTTTGATGTAGTCCCATTTGTTTATTTTTTCTATTGTTTCTCTTGCCCGGTCAGACGTGGTGTTTGAAAAGATGTTGCTAAGACCGATGTCGAAGAGCGTACTGCCTATGTTTTCTTCTAGAAGTTTCATAGTTTCAGGTCTTACATTCAAGTCTTTAATTCATTTGGAGTTAATTTTTGTGCATGGTGTAAGGTAAGGGTCTACTTTCACTTTTTTGCATGTGGCTGTCCAGTTTTCCCAACACCATTTGTTGAAGAGACTTTCTTTTCCCCATTGTATGTTCTTGGCTCCTTTGTCAAAGATTAGCTGTCCATAGATGTGTGGGTTTATTTCTGGGCTTTCGATTCTATTCCATTGATCTGTGTGTATGGCAAAAATTTTAATTACTAATTGAATTCCTTTACTTATTATAGGTCTATTTAGATTTTCCATTTATTCTTCAGTCAATTATATGTCTTTCTAGGAATTAGGTTTGTCTTTAGGAATCTATTATCTTTCTAAGAATTTGCATCTTTCTAGGAATTTACCCATTTCATATAAGTCGTCTAATTTGTCGGGATAAAGTTGTTCATAACATTCTCTTATAATCCTTTTAATTTCTATAGGATTGATAATGATGTCCCCTCTTTCTTCCTGGTTTTGGTAGTTTGTGTCTTCAAAGAGCTAGTTTTTGGCTTCATTGATTTTATCTATTGTTTTTCTGTTTGCTATTTCATTGACTTTTGCTCTAGCATTTTATATCCTTCCTTCTGCCTGCTTTGATTTTATTTTGCTCTGCTTCTCATTTCTTAGGGTGGAAGCTTAGGTTATTTTTATGTTTTAATGTACCTTTTTTATTCCTCTGTTGATTTTTTTTTTTTTTTTTTTTTTTTACTATGTTTATAGTTATTTTCCTACTAGTTGTTTTAGGGACTCAAGAAGGAAAAAGAACTCTGTTTCTCCTCTCAATACTACTCTCAATACTTCTGACAGCAGATGTGTCAAGGTTTCTCCCACACCAAGCAATTCTCTAATTCTCTGTGGACACCAACTGGGTGTTCTACAATTCAATTCAATTCTGACACTGTCTACTTGGGGTTAGTGCAGACCCCGCAGGTTAAGGGCTCAGTCCCACAAACTGCACCCACCCTCCTCCACTTCAGACATGAATGACAAATCCAAATTGTCACCTGTGCTTCTGACTGACCGGCTATAAATTGGAGATTCCTATGACCCCCTCCTTGGGTTTAATAATTTGCTAGACCAGCGCACAGAACTCAGGAAAACAGTTTACTTACTCGATTATCAGTTTATTATAAACGGATGCAACTCAGGAACAGCTAGGTGGAAGAGATGCATAGGGCAAGGTATGGGGGAAGGAGCACAGAGCTTCCATGTCCTGTTCAGGCATGCTACCCTCCCAGCATCTCCACTCATTCACCAACCCGGAAGCTCTCTGAACCCCGTGCTTTAGGGATTTTTATGGAGGCTTCATTACGTAGGCATGATTGACTAAGTCATTGGCCGTTGGTGATTAACTCAACCTCCAGCCCCTTTCCCCTCCCTGGAGATCAGCCACAAGTCATCTCATTAGTATAGAAAAGACATATCACTTCAGAGAGTCCGGGTTTTGGAGCTGTGTGCCAGGAAATGGGAGACGGAATATGTACATCTTATTATGTCACAGGGCTATAATATACATCTTAACTAATCACAACCTACTTCAATGTAATATTAACTTTATTCCAAAAATATAGAAAGATTGCTCCAATATATCTTTTTTCTGTTCCTAACCTTTGTGATATTATTGTCACATGTATTACATCTATATATAAATGTAATAATACAGTGTTATAATTATTGTTTTATACAGTCATATGCCTTTTAAAGAAGTTAAGAGAAGATATGGAAAAGTATATTTATATATTTTTTATTTACCCACGTATTTACCACTTCTGATGCTCTTTATTTCTTCTTAAGAATTCGAATCACCATCTAGCACCATTTCCTTTCAACCTGAAGGACTTCCTGTAGTATTTCCTATAAGACAGTTCTGCTAACAACAGATTCTGCCTTTGTTTATCTGGAATGGCTTTATTTTGCCTTTATCTGTGAAAAATTGTTTTGCTGCATCCTTGGTTGAGAAACTTTTTTCTTTTATCATTTTGAACATGTTATCCTGTTGCTTTCTGTCCTTCCATCTCTAAGTCAATTGTTCATCTTAGTTTAGTGTCCTTGTAAGTAATGAATCATTTTTCTTTTGCTGCTTTCAAGATTTTCTTTTTATCTATGTCTGCCACCAGTTTTCTACAATGTATCTAAATATAAATCACTTTGTGGTTATCCTACTTGAGATTTGTTGAGTTCCTTGGATCTGTAAGGTAATATTCATCAAATCTGGAAAGTTTCCAGTTAGTATTTCCTTCAGAAATTGTTTTTGTCCTTTTCTCTCTTTCTTCTAATTCTGGGACTTTTTTTGTGAATGTTGGCGTACTTGATGTTGTCCCATTTGTCTCTGAGGCTCCATTAATTTTTCTTCAATCTTCTTTTTTTCTTTCTCTCCTACATATAGGATAATTTATATTGATCTATCTTCTAGTTCACTCCTTTCTTCTGTCATCTCACATTTACGATTAAGCCTATATAGTGAATTATTCATTTCAGTTGTTGTGATTTTCAACTGCAGATTTCCAATTGGTTCTTTTTATTTATTTGTTTATGTTTTATTGAGATAACTGGTTTATAACATTATATAAATTTAAGGTGTACATCATCATATTTTGACTTCTGTATAGACTACATTGTGTTCACCACCAAAAGTATAGTTTCCCTCCATTACCATTCAAATGTGCCCCTTTACCCCTTTCACCCTCCACCTATCTGTCTTCCCCCTCTGGTAACTACCAATCTATTCTCTGTATCTCTGTTTGTTTGTTGTTGTTCTTTAATCTTCCACATATGAATGAAATCATATGGTATTTGTCTTTCTCCATCTGACTTGTTTTGCTTAGCATAATATCCTCAAGGTCGATCAATGTTGTCACAAATGGCACGATTTCATCTTTTTTATGGCTGAGTAGTATTCCATTGTATGTATCTACTACATCTTTGTCCAGTCATCTGTTGATGGGCACTTAGGTTGCTTCCAAGTCTTTGCCATTGTGAGTAATGCTGCAATGAACATAGAGGTGCATATATCTTTTCGAATTAATGTTTTCAAGTTTCATGTTCATTGGATAACACCCAAAAGTGGAATAGCTGGGTCATATAGTAGTTCTCTTTTTAATTTTTTGAGGAATCTCCATGCCGTTTTCCATAGTGCCTGCACCAATTTACATTCTCATCAGCAGTGTATGAGGGTTCCCTTTTCTTCACATCCTCTCCAATATTTATTTCTTGTCTTTTCAATAGTAACCATTCTGATGGGTGTGAGGTGATATCTCATTGTCGTTTTGATTTGCATTTCCCTAATGATTAGTGACGCTGAGCATCTTTTCATGTGCCTGTTGGCCATCTGTATATCTTCTTTGGAAAAATGTTTGTTCAAATCCTTTTCCCATTTTTTAATTGAGTTGTTTGTTTTTTGTTGTTGTTGAGTAGTCTGAGTTCTTTATATGTTTTGGAAATTAACCCCTATTGGTTATATGATTTGCAAATATCTTCTCCCAGTTGTCAGTTGTCTTTTGTTTTGTTGATGGTTTCCTTTGCCATGCAGACGTGTTTTAGTTTGATGTAGTCCCATTTGTTTATTTTTGCTTTTGTTTTCCTTGCCTGAGGAGATATATCCAAAAAGATAATGCTAAGACTGATGTCAAAGGGCATACTGCCTATGTTTTCTT
Organism: Ceratotherium simum simum; assembly: GCF_057802395.1. NCBI lineage: Eukaryota > Metazoa > Chordata > Mammalia > Perissodactyla > Rhinocerotidae > Ceratotherium > Ceratotherium simum. Next base: position 48,363,389 of record NC_141905.1, on the reverse strand, counting down.
CTAGGAGTTTTATGGTTTCAGGTCTTATGTTCAAGTCTTTAATCCATTTGAGTTATTTTTTTTGTATGTTATAAGAGAGTGGTCTACTTTCATTCAGTTTTCCCAGCACCATTTATTGAAGAGACTTGCCTTTCTCCATTGTATGTTCCTGGCTCCTTTGTCAAAAATTAGCTGTCCGTAGATATGTGAGTTTGTTTCTGGGCCCTCAGTTCTGTTCTATTGATCTGTATGTCTGTTTTTCTGCCAGTACTATGCTGTTTTGATTACTACAGCTTTGTAGTATAATTTGAAATCAGGGAATGTGATACCTCCAGCTTTGTTCATTATTCTCTTGGTTGCTTTGGCTGTTCTGGGACTTTTGTTGTTCCATATCAAATTTAGGATTCTTTATTCTACTTCTGTGAAAAATGTCATTGAGATTTTGATACAGATTACATTGAATCTGTAGATTGCTTTAGGCAATACAGACATATTAACTATGTTCATTCTTCCAATCCATGAGCACAAAATATCTTTCCATTTCTTTATGTCTTATTCAATTTCTTTCAAAAATGTCTTATAGTTTTCAGTGTACAGGTCTTTCACCTATTTGGTTAAATTTATTCCTAGATATTTTATTCTTTCTGTTGTGATTATAATCTTGATTTCTCTTTTTGCTAGTTTCTTGTTAGTGTATAGAAATGCAACTGATTTTTGTATGTTGATGTTGTACCCTGTAACTTTATTGTATTTATTATTTCTCATAGTTCTTTCATAGATTCTTTAGGGTTTCTATATATAAAACCATGTCATCTGAAAATAGTGACAGTTTTACTTCTTCCTTTCCAATTTGAGTGCCTTTTATTTCTTTTTCTTGCCTAATTGCTTTGGCTAGGACTTTCAATACTATGTTGAATAAGAGTGGCAAGAATGGGCATCCTCTTTTGTTACTGTGCTTAGAGGGATAGCTTTCAGTTTTTCGCTGTTCAGTATGAGGTTAGTTGTGAGTTTGTCATATATAGCCTTTATTATGTTGAGATACATTCCTTCCATACTCCTTCCATACCCATTTTATTAAGAGTTTTTATCATAAATGGATGCTCAATCTTGTCAAATGCTTTCTCTGCATCTATTAAGATGATCCTGTGATTTTTATTCTTCATTTTGTTAATGTGGTGTGTAACACATTGATTTACTTGTGGGTGTTGAATCATCCTTGCAGCCCTGGAATAAATCATACAAGATCATGATGTATGATCCTTTTAATGTATTGTTGTATTCAATTTGCTAATATCTTGTTGAGGATTTTTGCGTTTATATTCATTAGTGAGATTGGCCTCTAATTTTCTTTTTTTGTTTTGTCCTTGTCTGGTTTTGGTATCAGGGTAATGTTGTCCTTGTAAAATGAATTATGAAGCATCCCTTCCTCTTCAATTTTTTGGAAGAATTTGAGAAGGATAGGTATTAAGTCTTCTTTGAATGTTTGGTTGAATTCACCATAGAAGTTGTCTGCTCCTGGAGTGTTTTCTTTTGGAAGGTTTTTGATTACTGTTTCAATCTCCTTACTAGTGATTGGTCTATTCAGATTCTCTATTTCTTCTTGATTCAGTTTTGGAAGGCTGTATGATTCTAATGATTTATTCATTTCTTCTAGGTTATCCAATTTGTTGGCATATAGGTTTTCATAGTATTCTCTTAAAATTCTTTGTATTTTTGTGGTATCCATTGTCATTTCTCCTCTTTTGTATCTGATTTTATTTGAAGCATCTCTCTTTTATTTTTAGTCTAGCTAAAGGTTTGTCAATTTTGTTTCTTTTTAAAGAACCAGCTCTTAGTTTCTTAATCTTTTCTATTGTCTTTTTAGTTTCTATTTCATTTATTTCTGCTGATTTTTACTATCTCCTTCCTTCTACTGACTTTGGGCTTTGTTTGTTCTTCTTTTTCTAGTTGCTTTAGGTATAATGTTAGATTGTTTATTTGAAATTTTTCTTGTTTCTTAGGTAGGCCTATATTGCTATAAACTTCCCTCTTAGTACTCCTTTTGCTGCATCTCATAGATTTTGTATGTTGTGTTTTCATTTTCATGTGTCTCCAGGTATTTTTTTATTTCTCCTTAGATTTCTTCACTGATGCAACAATTGTTCAGTAGCATGTTCTTTAGTTTCTACATATTTGTGACTTTTCCAGCTTTCTTCTCGTAGTTGATTTCTCATGTCATAACATTGTGGTCAGAAAAGATACTTGATCTGATTTCAGTCTTCTTAAATTTATCAAGACTTGTTTTGTTTCCCAACACATGGTCTATCTTTGAGAATGTTCCATGTGTCTTTCAGAAGAATGTATATTCCGCTGCTTTTGGAGGGAATGTTCTATATGTATCTATTAAATACCTCTGGTCTAATGTTTAGTTTAAGGCCCATGTTTCCTTTTAGACTTTCTTTCTGGATGATCTATCCATTGATGTAAGTGGAGTACTACAGTGCCCTATTATTATTGTGTTGTTGTCAATTTCTCCTTTTAGATCTGTTAATAATTGTTTTATATACTTTGGTGCTCTTGTGTTAGGTGCATATATATTAATAAATATTATGTCTTCTTGATGGATTTATCATTATATAATATCTATCTTTGTCACTTGTTATCTTTTTTGGCTTTAAAGTCTATTTTGTCTGATATAAGTATGGCAACATCTGCTTTCTTTTGGCTGCTATTTGCTTGGAGTATCATCTTCCATCCTTCTGCTGTGTTTGTCTTTAGACCTGAGATGCTTTTCCTGGAGGCAGCACATTGTTGGGTCTTGTTTTTAAATCCATCCAGCCACTCTGTGTCTTTTGATTAGTGAATTCAATCCATTTACATTTAGGATGATTACTGATATATAAGAACTCAATACTGCCATTTTGTCTTTTGTTTTCTGGTTGCTGTATATTTCCATTGTCTCTTTTTCCTTGTGTTTCTGTCTGCCATTTCAGTTTGGTGATTTTCTGTGGTGTGTTTCTCAGTTTGCCCTTTTTTTAATATTTTGTGATTTTGCTCTGAATTTTTGTTTTGTGGTTACCATGAGGTTTGTATAAAAGTTCTTAGTTAAGATAGTCTTGTTTCTGCTGATAGCTTCTTATCTTCCTTTTCTTATGAAGGTTCCATACTTTTCCTCTTCCCCTTCTATGTTTTTGTTGCCGCAAATTATTCCTTTTTGTATTGTGAGTTTGTTACCAAATGGAAGTGGTTATAATTATTTTTGATGTTTCCTTTCCGTTTAACGTTTATCTTATAATTAAGTGTTTAGTGACCTATTCTGATACATAGTTACAATTTTCTGATTCTGTCCATCTATTTATCACCTTGCTCAAATCTTAGTACACCTTTGCCTTTTGGTTCAGGTGGGAGAGCTCTTTTCAACATTTCTTGTAAGGTGGGTCTTGTGGCAGTAAACTCCCTCAGCTTTTGTTTGTCTAGGAAAGCCTTTATTTCTTATTCATATCTGAAAGATAACTTTGCTGAATAGAATATTCTTGGCTCACAGTTTTTATCTTTCAATATTTTGAATATATCATTTCACTCTCTCTTGGCCTGTAGAAGTGTTTTTTCTGCTGATAGCCTAGTGGGGGTTCCCTTGTAGATTATTGTGCTTTTTCCCCTGCTGGCTGTCTTTAATATTCTTTCTTTGTCATTGACTTCTTACAGTTTTATTACCATGTGTCTTGGAGAACGTCCAAGGGATCTTCCTTCCCCAGTTTTGGGAAGTTCTCAGTTATTATTTCTTTAGGTCCTTCTAGTTCTAGTTCTTCTATCAGCTATTATTTCTTTAAATAAGCTCTCTGCTCCCTTCTATCTCTTTTCGCCTTCTGGGATGCCCATTATCCTTATGTTGCCTTTTCTAATGGAGCCAGATAATTCTCATAGAATTTCTGCATTAAAAAAAAGTCTTGGTTCTCTCTCCTTGTCTATCTGCTTCATTTTTAGATTTCTATCTTCGAGCTCATTAATTCTCTCTTCAATATTGTCTGCTCTAGCTCCAATGCTTTCTAATGCATTCTTCATCTCACTTACTGAGTTCTTCAGCTCCAGAATTTGTTTGGTTGTTTTTTAGAGTTTCTAATCTCTTTGGTAAAATATTCCTTCTGTTCATTGGTTTTATTCCTAAGTGCATTGAACTGCCTTTCTGAGTTTTCTTGTAGCTCATTAAATTTCTTCATAACAGCTATTTTGAAATCTTTATCAATTAGATCACAATCTTCCATGACTTTATGTTTGGTTTCTGGAGAATTGTTATTTTCTTTTTGTGATGCTGTGTTACCATGGCTTTTAGTGGTGCTTGCTGAGTTGTTTCTCTGCTGGTGCGTTTGTCATAGCAAACAGTTTTCTTACTTAGCTGTAGCTTTGTTTGTTTTGATTGAAACTTTTCAACCAGTTGGAGATTAGACACCTTTCTTTTGTTTTTCAGTAGATGGTGATGTAATGCTGGTTTTGGGTTTCTCTTACTTGAGCTGCCTCTGGCTATATTTGGGGATCTACACCTTCCACCCTCCACTGCCTCTATTCAGGGTGTCACTAGTACTCTTGTCATGGCCAACTGCACCTATGGGGGTCACTGATGTCTTGCTCTTGCTAGTGTCACTGCTGTCACTGATTTCACTGTTGGGGGTACAGGGATGGCTGATGTCTCTGCCACATCTGGGATCACCTGAGTTGGAAGCGCCACTGCCATGGTGGGGGGAGGGAGGGTGGAGAGGGAGCTGGGTTCACGGGGTACCACCTCTGCCATTGCCCATTACCTTGTGGTCGCAGACTCCATTATGCTTGAGGTGTCGGCATTCTGTGCATGAGATGTTGGCATTCTATATGTGCCTCTGCCACTGCTACCAGGCTCTGAGCCACGGCTGGGAGTCTGGGATCAGGGGGCTCTGCCTTTGCTGCTGCTTTGCCTCCTGTGGCCACAGGTGCTGCCATGGCTGGCTGGCTGGAGTTGCACACGTGCCTCTTCTACTGCCCACCAGGTTCTCTGGGGTTGAGAACAGCTGGCTTCATTTCTGCAGCTGGAGGTCCAGGGTCCTGGGCACCACCTCTGCTTTTTCCCTGTCTAGCCTCCTCTGTGTGCTCCAATCCACTCACCTTTGTGTGTAACAATGTGTGGATTTCTCTGGCATCCTGGTGTATTGGGCAATGTAGCCTTCGTTGGGTATGGATGTTGTACTAGCTGTAGACTAAGGGAGAGAGACAAAGGGATTCTCTTATGCTGCCATGATGACGGCATCTTCCTAGTTCTTTTTAATTACTTCTCTTCATTGAGATTTCTTATTATTATCATCATACTTTCCTTTAATTTTTTATACATGATTTTATATTAGTTCTTAGAACATTTTTATAATAACTGCTTTGAAGTCTTTTTCTGTTAACTCCAACATCTAGGGGCACAGAAAGGCAGTTTGGTTGCTGCTTTTTTCCCTTAGCATGAGTGGTACTTTCTTGTATGCACATCTGATAATTTTTTTGTTGAATACTGAATTTTTTGTTATATTGTAGCAACTCTGGATTCTAGCTTTACCTCCCCATCCCAGAGTTGTTGTTTTTGTTTGTTTGTTTGCTCATTTAAAACTTGACTGAACTAAATCAGTAAAGTCTGTCTCTCTTGCAATGTTTGGCTGTTGATATGTTTGCTCAGTTTTTTATTCTTGATTTTAGTTTTAAGTCTGGCTCTTAAGGTGTTGCCCTTGTGATTATATAACTTAATGTTCCATCAAATATTACTCAGAGTTTGTGCTCCAATGCCTCAAGGAATAAGAATTTCAATCTCTGCTTATAGATCTGTGTGGGTTAGGGTGTGCATTCAAACTTCAGACCATGTTCCAGTTTTCTCTAGCTTTTAATTTCCACGGGGCTCTCTTATGTTCCTCTGCACCTACCTACAGATTCCATTGGCCAGGGATGTGTGGGTGTCTTGGGCTCAGTATGATCTCTGCTGTGTATGCTCATAGCCTCTGGTTAATCTAGGATAGGAGGAGAGCTCATTAAGACCACTGTGGTTATCTTACCTCCAAAAACACAATTAAATCCCTAATTAGTCGACCAACCGTGCCACTAGCCCTCAGTGTTTGCCGTCCACTGAGATCACCACTTTAAATGGCTATGTTCCAAATAAAATGAGTTCCTTCTGGCAGTAGCAGCAAAGCTGTTGATTTCACAGCCTTCTTCATTCTGGTTGAATTACAGTACCACAGAAGATGGGAGCAATCCTAGGCAAGAATATCAAAGATTTGAGCTGTTCTTACCCTAAGTTTAGTAGTTTTAGTGCATAAATATATCTCAGTTTTTGGTTGATATCCAAAGTGACAAAATGGTTATTTTTGACAGTTTTGTCTAGATATATAGTTTGTTTTGGGGGAGGGGACATATTGACTTCCTTACTCTGTCATGTCACAAGTTCCTGTTCTATACCACTCCCACTTGAATTGGCATGTTGTATCTGTAGTGGGGTTATTCCTCATTGTTAATATGAGTGTGAGTAAACACGGAATTGTGAATGCAGAAAAAAATCAAGGAAAAGAATGCTCTGAAGGATTAGGACAATTTGGCTACCTAGACATGAGATATAAAGTTTATTTTTTAAATCAACCATTATATTGGCTGTGGGCTGATTGCTCTATAAGGGATATAGTGATTTTTGCAGGAGATTCTAATTGATAGTTGTTGGAACATTTTGTTAACTGTTGGTGAGATTGGCTAATTTGGTAATCTCAATGGTGAAAATGAAGAAAAGTAGATAAAGTAAATTGATGACAGTCATTCGGGGGAGTTAAGAGTAAAATAAACAATTGAGTAGAATATCCCTGTTTGGATGGTCATCATTGATTCTGAATCCATGGAAAGTTTTTATTAAAAAATGGTTTTAATATGAGCTAGGTCTTGGAGGATGAGTAGGAGTTCACTGTGCCCATCAAGACACATCGCCTCTGGGGTGTATAGACTGTAGAGGGCTTAAGGTGGAGCAGCAGGTGGAAACCTTCTTGTAGAAGGTCTTCTGTACCATGATAAGTGAAGGTAAGACTTGTTTGTTAGTTTTGTATTTTAAAAACCTTCATTGATGAATAATTGACACACAATGAACTATACATATTTAAAGTGTATAATTTGGTAAATTTTCACTATTAAGGCTATTTCTTTTTGAGTGATCTTTGGTAGTTCCTATATTTCAAGAAATTCTTCTATTTCATTTTGTGTAAATTACTCAATTTATGAGCATAAATAATAATTTTAAATAATTTTTTCTTATTGTCTTTGGAATATCTGTAGAGTCTGTATTTATGTCACCTATCTCATTCCTGATACTGATAATTTGTGCCTTCTGCCTTTTTGTCTTGATCAGCCTGGCTAGCAATGTTCTTCCATTTCTCTCTCTTTCATTCTTGTGCTATTGTCATACATTTTATTTCCATATAGGTTATTGCCATATAGGTTACCCTGGCTTATTCTTTTACCTTAAACAGTATATTGTCTATTAAAGAGATTTAAATAATAGGAGAAAAAATTATATTTACTTAAATATATACATACTTAAATATATACATATTTTATTTACTTAAATACATAATTTATAACATAAATTATGTTATATTAACAATTTCTAGGGCTCTTCATTTCTTTGTGTAGATCAGAATTTCCATCTAGTGTCATTTTCTGTTAGGTGGAAGGACTTCATTTAACATTTTTATTTTATATGTTTGAAAATGTCTGTATTTTGCTTTCATTTTTGAAGGGTATTTTCACTGTTTATAGAATTCTTGGTTAGCAGTTTTTTCTTTTACTGCCTTACAGATGTTGCTCTACTGTCTTTCAGTTTGCGTTGTTTTCAGTGAAAAATCTGCTGTCATCCTTATGTATGTTCTTCTCTGTGTAATGTGTCTTTTTTTCTCTTGTTGCTTTTAGAATTTTTTTCTTTTTATTTCTAGTTTTAAGCAATTTGATTTTAGTAATCCTTGATATTATTTTCTTTATGTTCCTTGTGCTTGGTGTTCATTGAGCTTCTTGGACTTGTGAGCTTTAAGTTTTCAGCAAATTTGGAAAATTTTGGCCGTTGCTTCTTCAAATATTTTTTCTACATTCCTTTCTTTCTTCTGGCCTTTGGAAACTCCAGTTACTCATATATTAGGCAGCTTGAAGTTGTTCCACAGCCCACTGCTGATATATTCATTTTCTTCCATCTTTTCTCATCTGTTTTTACTTTTGTGTAGTTTCTATTGCTGTGTCTTCAAATTCAGTTATCTTTTCTTCTGCAATGTCTACTTTGATAATTCTGTCTAGGGTATTTTGTTTTTGGATACTGTAGTTTTCATCTCTAGAGGTTTGGATTAGGTATTTTTTATATTTTTTACATGCCAACTTAACATGTTCATTCTTTCTACTAGCTTTTTGAACATACAGAATACAGTTATAAAAACTATTCTGGTGTCCTTGTCTATTAATTTTATCATTTATTTCATTTATGGGTCAGTTTTGATTAAGAATTTTCTCATTATACATAGTACTTTTCTGTGTTTCGTATACTTGATAATTTTTGATTATATGCCAGACATTGTGAATTTTATCATGTAGGTGCTGGATATTTTTTTGTTCCTATAAACATTTTTGAGCTTTGTTTTAGGGTATGAGTAAGTTACTGGGAAAGAGTTTGATCCTTTTGAGTCTTACTAAGCTTTTTAGGCAGGGCCAGAGCAACTTTTATTCTAGGGAAAATCTCTCTCGTGTACACTGAGGTAAAACTCTTTTGAATTATGAGGTTTCCTAGTCTGACTGGTGGGAACAGGCTCTTTTCATAATTCTATATGAGCCTGGGATTATTCTAATTCTTTTCAGTGATTCTTTTCCTGGCTTCAGGTAATTCCCTTATGTGCATGCAGAATTAAGGGGAGCCTGCTGAAAATCTCCAGAGTACTCTCTCTGTTTAGCTTTCGTCTCTATGATACTCTCTTCTCTCTGTTACTCTACCCTGTGAACTCAAGACTGTAGGGCCTTCATGGACTCCCACATCTATTCCTTTACTTAGGTAGATTGCCTGGCTTTGCTTGAATTCTGCCACCTTGTGCTGTGGCCTGTAAACTCTTTGAAGGCATTCCGCTCAGGCCATTGTAGGGGTCATCTTGTTTGTTTTCTGTCACTCAAGGATCACTGTTTTCATTGCCTGGTGCCCACTGTCTTTAAAACCATTATTTAATACATATTTGCCCAGTTTTTTTAGCTGTTTCATATGGGAAGGTAAATACACACCCTGTCACTCCATCTTGTATCTTATACATGTAAATATAAGGGTAAGTCAAGTATAAGTCATCCGTGGAAAGTTTTGTCTGCTCTTATTTGATTCAGTCCATCTCCTATGTATGTTTGGGAGGAAGGTGTAAGAAAATATCAAGGGCTGAAGAAGCCATTTTAATGTGCGGTCACTAATATGAACTATAGCCCTAAATCTTCATCTATATCTGAATCTACCAAAAGAAATATTATTGGCTAAAAATTGTGCACTAATTTATTGGCTAAAAATTTCTTTTTTTCCCTTTTTTTTTAGGCCTTTATTAAGTACCTTGTTTTGTTTATTCTGTGGACTTTTTTTTTTACTATTTTTTTTTTTTTTTTTTTTGTGAGGCGATCAGCCCTGTGCTAACATCCGCCAATCCTCCTCTTTTTTTGCTGAGGAAGACGGCCCTGGGCTAACATCTGTGCCCATCTTCCTCCACTTTATACGGGACGCCGCCACAGCATGGTTTGCCAAGCAGTCCGTCGGTGTGCGCCCGGGATCCGAACCAGCGAACCCCGGGCCGCCACAGCGGAGCACGCGCACTTAACCGCTTGCGCCACCGGCCCGGCCCCTACTATTTTTTTTTTTGAGGAAGATTGGCCCTGTGCTAACATCTGTTGCCAATCTTACTCTTTTTCCTTTTTTCTCCCCAAAGCCCCAGTACATAGTTGTGTATCGTAGTCATAGAGTTGTAGCTCTTCTATATGGGACACCACCTCAGCATAGCTTGATGAGCGGTGAGTAGGTCCGCACCCAGGAACCGCACCGACATACCCCGGGCTGCCAAAGCGGAATGCGCGAACTTAACCTCTATGCCACCGGGCCGGGCCTGGCTAAAAATTTCTGTGTCCGTTGTTGCAAGGATATTTTCTCTAATATTCTCAGAAGATAGCTCATTTGGTTAAATAGAATAGAATCTATGCAAGTACACAGAATTGTAGAATATTTAATAAATAATGGCGCAAATATGAGCATGGCAAAAATTACTTTTGTTAGAACACTTAAAATGTGTTTTCATTTTCAGGGAGAAGTTGCTGAAGTTACATTTGTAGGTGCTAACCCAAAGAATTCAGCAGAAAATCGGGTAAGCATCAGTAATTTTTTTCTTTTTTTACAAATTAACATCTACTTTTTAGCTTTTCATTTACTTGAACATCCCTCTAGTTATTAACAACATAAAAACAAAATGTTCCAACTTGTTTTCACCTCATTTTGTAGGCATGGAACTGTCTGGTGGGTACAGCTAAATGTGCAATTGAGTTTGGAAAAAAAACACACACGTTTAACTGGGTCTACTTAGGACCACATATAGCACAATGCGTAGAGAACTGCATTGTCTTTTGAGAAGATGTAAATTTGAATACAATCCCATTTATGTATTCCAATTTAAAAACTCTACTAAATTTGGTAACATAATCAAAAGGCCAAGAGTGAAGTGTATCTTTGGTTCCTTCCTACCCCCTCTTTGGCTCCTTTCCTCCTCCTCCAGCACTGCTGCCTCTGGTCCTACCTCTACTGTTGTGGAATGATTATGGATCCCTGGGTAGATGCTCCAGTGGCTTGGAGCCCTGGCCCATGTGCTTTGCTTTATCTTGCGATGGCCATTTCCCTACTGTTTGTGACTGGCACTAATGGGATATTTATTTATTAATGTTGAAAAATGATGCAGGAAATACATGTCCAATGTAAGAACAGACACTATAGAAGTGCTTAACATGGAATGTGAAAGTACACCTCTTTCCATAAACCTTTTTAGAGGTAATCACTCTTAATAGTTTGTTAATATCATTTCAGACTTTTTTGTTTTTATCATATTTAGGTATGTATATACATTGGTAACTTATCTATTAATAAAATGAAGTAATTTTACTCTTCTGTAACACCCTTAGAATATTCTTATAATTATACAAGAAATAATTGGACATATTCTAGTTGCAAAAAGTTAAACAATTAAAGAAATATATAACAAAAAAAGAGTAGGTATATGAAAGTGATTTCAAGGTCAGATATTTTACTGTGGCTGAGGATGCATTCATTCTATCATTCTTATAGCCATTCTTCCCAGGGCCTATTGTCACTTATAACCCAAAATACCTTGCTTCCAAATGAGTCTTCCCATTTCTGTTCATTAAAATATCATTACTGCTGTGATAACAATTGCGGCATTATGACATTGTCAAATATGTCCTTGGGGAAAAATGTTCTACTGCTTGGATAGTCAACATGCACCTGTTTGAAATACTTTCTCTAGGCAGTCAAGCTATGTCAAAATATTTACATGTTTATAATATTATTTTCTGAAGATATCAAACTGTTGTAGCAAAACTGCAAGATTAGCTGTCATTTGATATCCTTGGGGTAGAGAAATACTATCATGATTATTGCCATGGAGAAGCAGGAGAGCAAAATGCTTGAAGCACTATAACGAGAATATATTAATCTCTAAGAATGCTCTGGGACTCAGCATAAAACAATTTCCAGTACCCTCTATTATTAGTAATCATCACATCCTCACCACTATTTATTGAATGCTTACTATTTGTAGGTACTACGCTAAGTGCTTTACATACATTATCACATGAATCTAATTTAATCCTCACTACTACCCAATGAGTTACATTTTATTATCCCTATTTTACAGATGAATAATGACGCCTAGAAAGATTAAGTAACTTGTATTAACTAATTGTGTATCTGGAAGAGATTAAGGTTGGGAGGTGGGGAAAGGATAGTCACATAGTTCACATATTCAGTGGCCTAGACTTTTCTCTAATCTGTACTCTAGACCCATATGCTAGGGCCCACCCTGTCTGCTACTCCATCCAGGCCTCCCCAGCTAGAATGGGAAGAAACAACTCTCTTCACAAGTCACTGTGGTTATGAAAACTTCTTTCTTGAATATAATCCATCAGTTGAGTGTTTAGAGAGAAATTTTAAATAATCCCAAGGCCAGCTGTAAATAAGTGATCCATTCAGCAAAGGTTTATTTGAATACTTGTAAAGGACAGGTATAAAGGGTTGTGATGGATAAAAATGAATTAGACTCAAGTCCTGCCCTTAAGGGCCACAATCTAAAGATTTTTGAGGAAATCTCGATTTTGAGATTTTGAGAAAATTAGAGATTTATGGCCTTTGTATCTTTTAATTTGTTATGTTATTCAAATCTGTGCTTTATTTGAATTCTTGGTCTGAAACAAATTATTATAGCAGTTTTCCAATGGGATAATAAAATCTGCTTATGCTGCAGTTTCTAGGAATCCCTTATGACAAAATATAGGGATTGCTTTTAACACCCCAGGACAAGGCAGATTTATGCATCCTTTTCAATTCTTTCATTTGGGAAGGTATATTTACTAATAATTCATTTACTGGAGATGGAAAGATGAGGAAACTTGTCCATTTTTCCTCCTAAATCTTGAGCTGACTAGAGAAAGCCTTGGAATATAGAGCAATAAACATGTCATGAAAAGGTTTGATTTGTGCCTTTTTTCAATCACAAGTTTTATTTTCTCTCCTCTCTGCCCCAATTTCCAAAATTTGCTATCAGCTCTAAAATTGTGCTTCATTCAATTTTCTAAAAAAAGTCATGGTTTTTCATAGACTGGATAAATTAACATTCTGGAGACATTGCATAGAATGTTAAGAGCAACACCTAAGAATTTGGATGAAATTCTAACACATTTTCATACAAGCTATTGGCAATTTAGTGTACAGTCAACAAGGGGAGTATTTACAGACAGGTTCCTTCTGTGTGCGGTGTCTGATCAGTTATATTAATTGTATTTCAGACCCATCAGACCTTCCTCACTGTGGAGAAATATGAGGCCACTTCAGCAACGTGGCAGGTAGTGCATAATGATGCCTCCTGGGAGACTCGGTGAGCGTGTCTATTGAATATTTTGTCTTTCAAGCCTTGAAAACAGTTGGTTAGTAATGCAGGGAAGACAAATGGGAAGACTGGCGCGGTGCATGATATTAATGATATCAAATTCCCAAAGAGCCTTCTGACCATATTTAGTTGATTTATTAGACTTAATTTTGGTTCTATTTTTCTACAAAACAATGGTGTGTGCTTCTGTAAGATTAGGTGCTAATGAGGTTATGCCCTCCATTCTTATAAACATCTGTTAGTTTTGTTTTTTCCATGGTCACAGACATTACCCTTGAAAGCTAGCTAGCCTTCTTGCAAATTGGTTGAAAGGGGTGCTGGATGAAGGTGTTGAGATGGCTCTGTGGAGCCTGACATTCCTTTTGGAAAAATAATGAGTCTATACCCAACATGAATTGCATGATTGTATATAGTCAATGATTCTTCATTTGAATTACTAGAACACAAGAAGCTTCAGTGTTTAACTCTTACTGACTCAAATAAGAAAAGAATATGCTCATGGAGTTTCCTCAGAGAGACATTCTCTGTACCTTTTGTTACCAAATACCTGAGCTGAGTAGATATTTTGAAGATTTGAAAATGTGTCTGAATTAAGAAAATTCCAAAACGTTCCCAAATCTATAAATTTCACACCACAGGACAGTGGCATGAAAGTGGAAAACATTTTTGGCAATTTGTGTCTGATTCAGATTGCCTCAAACTAAGTGTTATTTGTATGTTGGTTTGGTTCACATGGTTAGAGATTTGACCATGTAGTAGCCTATTTGATAGCCATACATAAATATGCACATAATTTTTCCTCTCATCTTTAGGACTCTAGGGTATAGGTGATTTTTAAACAAGTAATAAATACATAATTTTTGTTAAAATAAGGTCATACAAATAATAGAAAAGCATGATTTATTTTCAAAGGCCCCAAATCAAAATAGCAGTCAACACTGAGGATTTGTATAGGCCTCTGCCTTGTTCATTAGCACAGCATCATCAACTATTTTTTGAGAGCACTGGGCCCATCACTGAGAAACATAGAATGTTGAGCACACTCGCTCTGCCCAGGGGATTTACTCTCTACATAACTGAGGATATCAGTCAGTTTGCCCATTGTATCTCACTGTATCTGGAAGAATATTTGAACTCCCTGTCATGGTCTACAAGGTGGACATGATGATGATCTGACTCCATCTGTTTCTATCATCTCAACCACTCTTCCACAGTTCACTGTGCCCTAATCCTACTGACTTGCATTCTGTTCCTTGGCTGCACCAAAATTGTTCCTGCTTCAGACACTTTGCATTCTCTTTTCCTTCTTCCTAGAATGTTCTTCCTCTAGACATGTGTGGGTTCAGTTTAAATGACATCTCCTTAGAGATACCTCCATCTTACTTTCTTCATTTCACTTATTAAAATTATGTGTTGCTTTACTTGTTTATTACCTTTCTTCCCACCCTTGCCCTAGTAGAACATAATCTCCATGAAACTTTGGACCATGTCTGTCTTTCTCACTACTGTATCCTCATTACCTGTAGAATAGTCTGGCACATACGCTCATTAAATGTATATTTTTAACAAATGAATCTGATGCAAAAAGAAGTGTCAGTTGAAGCAGAGGATGATAAGGAATAAAAGGATGCTACAGCAGTTCTAAAGCAGGAGTCATCCTGTGTTCTGAAGATCGGGTAAGGCTTCCCGGGAACTACCTTCCTTAGGTAGGTAGAAAGGTAGAACAAGTAAAGATATTTCTACAAACGGCTGTTCCTTAAAGGTCCTCCCCTAAAAAGTAAGTATTTATCTCTGTTTTGTTCATTGCTGTACTCTCAATATCTAGAATAGTGCCTTGCTTATGGTAGGTATTCCCTGGGTATTCATTTAACGAATAATCATACATTTTTCTAATCACACATTTTTAAGAATAAAATTGGGTTTGTTTGTTTCCTACTAACAGTTTCTACTGGCACAAAGGATCACTGGGTCAAAGCGATGCAACGATACAATGGTATATTCCAGATACTGCCCAGCCTGGAATCTACAGAATAAGATACTTTGGACACTATCGGAAGCAGGACTTTCTCAAGCCCGCTGTCATACTTTCATTTGAAAGCACTTCCTCTACTTTTGAAGTTGTAACTACTTAGTGAAAAGTTGACAGATCATTTAAAGAGCAGCTGTACTCTGTATAATTTGTGTAACTGATTTCACGTGAATGTAAACTATTATGATGACTTCTATAATTGTCCCTGTATGGGGACAGATAGTTTGCTGCTAATGGAATAGAGGAGTGTGTGTGTGTGTGTGTGTGTGTGTGTGTGTGTGTGTGTGTGAGAGAGATGTGTGTGTCCCATTTATCTTCCTCTAGCAGCTTTTTATCTCATGGTCTACAGCCTAAAGCATGATTTCCCCTGGGGCCTTGTAGCTGTTTAAAGGGATAGTTACCCTCAATATGAAACGTCTGGAATGTTAGTAAGAGTGGTTGAAGATGTGTCAACAATGTTTAAACTATTGACTTATAGAATTATTGAATGTTAACACTGGAAAAGTTTAAAGAGATCATCTAGTTTGATCCTTCACTTGCAGATGAGAAAAATGAAGTTTTATGGATTTAAGATTAGCATAAGGCTACAGGACCTTCCCCCAGTCACATTTGAAAAATGTTATATAAAAATTGACAACAGAGGGGCCGGCCTGGTGGCGCAAGCGGTTAAGTGCGCGCGCTCCGCTGCGGCGGCCCAGGGTTCGCTGGTTCGGATCCCGGGCGCGCACCAACGCACTGCTTGGCAAGCCATGCTGTGGCGGCATCCCATATAAAGTGGAGGAAGATGGGCACAGATGTTAGCCCAGGGCCATCTTCCTCAGAAAAAAAAAAAAAAAAAGAGGAGGATTGGCAGATGTTAGCACAGGGCTGACCTCCTCACCAAAAAAAAAAAAAAAAAAAAAAAATTGACAACAGATGTATAAGCTCAAGTAGAGAAAATTAGCATGCCAGTTTTTCTGTACTGAGCATAACCTTTCAAAGCCATCACCCTGGAATTGACATGCCTAATCCAGAGTTTTGTTGATACTCAAACCATTTCTAGAATTGCTTTCAGAGCCCAATTATGAGAAAGTCAAACTTGTAATATTTTGATCATGCCTTGTGTTTCCCTAAGTGTCCTTATCCCACTGAATTGTGTCTCATTCCTAGGATTTTTTAAGTGATTTTTTGACTGTTTTCACTAATCAAATTTACCTCCAAACCACAAAGCTTTGCCATTAGTGTAGATATTAAAATGAAAGTGTTATTGGCTTGGAATTGAGTCCTCCAAGGGGGAGGCTCTAAATTCACTGATGTGTTCTTTTATCACTCACTCGTGGGCCCATCAATTATAGAATATTTGTGAAGACTTACTCTCATACCCAGCATCGTGCTAGTGCCTGGCCTTGACAATTAGTGAGATCATATTTAGGATGAATGTATAAGTGTCAAAAGGTGACTATTTTGAAGGAGAAAATATTCAATTCAATATAAATTCTGGGGAGGCATTTAAAAATCAGTAATCTTCAAGTCACATCTTATATATCATCTGTGTTGGATACTCTAATTTGGAGAAAAGAAGCTCCAGAAAATTTGGAAAAAGTTTCGAAAGTTATTTTGGGGCATTATGAAATTTCCAGTCTAATGTCCCAAAGAATGAGGTACGACAACCTGATATCAATTGCCTGAAAGTACTAATTGCATTTAAAATTATCCAAGTTAGGAGCTCCCAGGCTGCAAAATAAAATTTCCGAAAACCAAGTGATGCTATTTGTATGTGTGTAAAAGCTTTGGCATTTTAGGGAAAAATCACGTTTATTTCAAAAACAGACTTTAGAGGTTGAACATAGTAATGCTACTAATAATGGTAATCTAATATCCATTTATGTACGACTAAACATGCTGTACTGCATTAGAATGAACCTGGAACGCTTTTTGATGAATTGGTACTCTAGAGGCTGTTTCCGTGGAAGTTAACTACTGGAGAATTAGCTAATCAGGATTTCAAAGGGTAACAATGACATCGCAGTATTTAGTGTAAAAGTTCAGAGGCCTAAAAGAGCAGGTGATTCTGAAAGTAGTTGACCCCAGATAGATAAATTATATTAGAACTGATGATATGATTTTAAAAAGTGTTTTTCATATAAACCAGAAGAGTTTTTGAATGATTTTCTACCACCTCCATGATTGCCATTGAAGTTTTCCTCAGTCGGCCTGTGAATCTCTGTTGTTTACTTGCAACTGTACCAAGGCAGCCATTGTATTGCCTGTTGATGATCTTTCTGCACCCATCCCTCTGTACACCAGTACTCTTGGACCCAAATAACCACAGAAACCCATTTTCTTGCCAGCTGCCATCTCTTCCAACTCCTGCAGTTCTATTTCTGCAGTTTGTATGTAAAAATAAGACCAGATCCCTGTATTATAGATCCCATAGTTATTCACATGAGCATAAAAGACTACCATGAAGAGGTTGATCTGATCTGTTAGTATAAAAACATAGATCAAAACTGTGTCTCTGGCTTCTGCTGGGAGTGGCTCATTGGAGCCAAACCATGTGGAGAACACTCCTGAAATAGGAGGAGAATGTGGACAGAAGGGGGTTGGATTGGTGGCAGAACACTTTTGGAGAAGATTTTGTTTCTCACATCAAAATGTCTGTGTTTTATTTATTGTACTCTGTCTACTCTTGTTTTAAGGATGCTGTGACTTCTTTAAGAAGTACTGAATTATCCCTCTCTATTTTTCAATGAGTATTATGTAAATTGTCAATGTTCAATAGAATGTTTGAGTAAATTAATAATTACACTTAGGGAAGTATTTTCTAATGAGAAGTGATGTAGACAAATGAACACCTTTTTTTCTTTTAAAGAGATGGAACAAATGGTGGTGTATTCCATGTAAATCAGGTTGAAAAGTGATATAAATGATGTCTGTAAGTAACTACCCAAGCATAAGGGAACCACTTCAGTTCCTTCCTGCCCTCCAAAGCTTGACTGTTGGGAAAATACATATGGTTGACATTTTTTACTACTAGGGCAACTGAGAGTTTCCTAGGCAGGTAGTTAATTATAAAGTTGTTTTATGAGCTAATTCTGAACAAAGAGGCCAAGAATGAATATATTTGTGAATTTTCCTTTCCAATTTACCCTTTTATGCTTCTCCTCCAATGTAAGCAAGCAAACTATTCTTTTCTAATGTTAGCACATGGACTTCAACTTGAGCCAAAAGATTTTATCATTAGATGATCTTGTCATGTCTTTAGTTTCTTCAAATAATTTTTTTGGTCCCTGAGTATCCCAATCTGACCTGCTGGTTTATACTGGCTTTTGGAATTTCATGCTGTATATGATGCCAGAGAGGGAAATTTGCATGTTCCCCACACAATTAGTTAGAATGCATTCAGCTGTAAGTAACAAAATATTCCCGATCAACAGGGGTACAAACACTGATGACATTTACAATCTCACATAGCAGTAAGTCTTGACGTGACAAATTCGGGTTTGGTGCAGCCGCTTGATGTCACTGGCTTTTTTCTTTACATATTAACTTTAATTCTTAGGCTTGTCCTCTCAGTCAAAAGACGGCTACCTCATGTCTTCATACAGTTGCACTCAGCAGCAAAAAGGAAGACGAGGATTATCCTCAGAATCTCTTTTTTGGAAGGTGGAAAATACTTAGTAGAAACACAAATAGAATTTCCCTTACATTTCTTTGTCCAGAATTGTCACATAGCCTCAAGGAAGCCTCAAGGCTGAAAAAGAGAACATTTGGCATTTTCTACCTCTAGAGAAGGAGGCAAGTTCTGACAGAAAGAAAGAAGAGATGGTGGAAGTAGTTGTTCTATAAGTGTGTCAGCTAAAATGAGTTTGTTATGCTGCGACATTAGAAATTTACTTCTTGATCTCACCACATGCCCATTGGGGTCAGCTGGAGGATGGGTTCTGTATCTTCTCATTCAGGGACTCAGCCTGACAGAGGCTCCTATTTAAAATATGCTTCTATAATCAGGGGAAGGAGACATATGCTTCCATCACTGGGGGAAGTAGACATGGGGAATCATGCACCAGCTCTTAAAGCTTCCACCTGGAAGTGACACAATCCCTTCTCACATTTCACTGGGTGAAGGACAGAAGCAGTATATTTGCAACCAGTCCTAATGGTTACCACAATATGCAAGCAATAATATGTGCATGTCCAACTTGATGGCTCTTTGAAATAATTGGAACTGGTTTTATCCCAGGAAATGTATTTTAGAAAAGAATACATCTTAGAAGCCTGATGATGACAGGACTTGCTTTCTATATTGCAAAATGTATGCATTCATTCAGAAAATTTATATTGAGCACCTATATACTTTGTGGCATGCATTATGCTAACTCCTAAGGATACAATAATGATGAAGGCACAGTGAGTTCTTGTAATCAAGGAACTTAGAGTTTAATGGAAGAAGCAGATAAGTAAACAGGCAATTCTTGTTTCACAAGTGACTCATACTGCTACACTATTTTAGGGTGTTGGAGATGGCACCTTATATGGTCTTAGGGATATTGCAGTAGGTTTCCTGGAAGAAATAACATCTAAGCTAACACCTAAAGGATATTAGCTAGGAGAAAGGTAATGGTGTGTGTGTGTGTGTTGACATACATGTGTTCAGGACGGGTAGACTATTCCAGGTAGAGGGAATGCTGAGTAGTTTATCAAGGCTGCTGTAGTTAGAGTGCAAGGGAAGAGTGGTCAGAGATGTAGCACTGAATTTTGCCTTCATGAATAGCAATTTGGTTTTATATTTGTATTAGTATTTTTCCCCCTTGAGACTCTTCAGTTATAAATGTGCTTGAATGGATTTTCTCTTTGCTATACTAATAAAACACATCTTTTATAACCAAGGAAACTGATTTTGGTTCCCAGTCTCCAGTGACATTAGGTATCACCCTTCTGTCTTTGTGGGTTGTAACCCTGTCTCTTGGAATTGAGTTTATTAGAAACTTCTTTTGCTTCTGTCCATCTCGTGTTGCCAAATCTTGATTTCCTTTTTTTTTTTTTTATATCTACTAAGTTGGCAAGTACAGCCAATAAAGACCGCTCTCTCCTTTTAGATGGAGTCCAGAGTTCCAGCCTATGTCTTATAAGTACTTATAAATATGAAAAAACTGACCCATCCACATAAACCTTGAAGTACCTTGGCGTGCATAATTCCAAGTTATCAGAGACCCAGCCTCTGTTGATTTTTTTCTGGTTGTGTTTTAGGATAATGAGCAAACTAGAAGCCTAGCATATTGGCTCAACACTAGCCAGAGGAGAACAGGAGATCTACTACCCCACTGCCTGGACCCAGGTGTCGGGAAGGATTAACTTGACCACATTCTCTGTTTTATTGTAGCTTTCCTATTCAATATAACAGATTCACCTTTTACTTAAGGCTAGGGCAAGCTAAGTGAACAGAAGAACTTAAAATCCCAGCAATTGCAAACTTGGAAAAACATCAAACAGGGACCCACCACATCCCCTGAATGGCCTATGAACCCAGATGGTAATACAGAGAAAGTCATCCTTAAGTGGAATTTCAATAAACTAGCATGCATGATTTTATAAAGTTGGTGCCATCCTGATGAGGAGAGTATACTTTGGATGTCTTTCCAAATCTGTGGATGCTGTTATGCCCACCCACTGCCACTCTTGTATCAGTTCCTCTTAAGCTCAACTCCACAAATGCAAAATATTTCATCGGGACTGAAGGGTAGCTTATAATTACAGGACATAAATGGAAAGTTATATAAAGTGAAAGAAAGAACCTAGGCTTTGGAGTCTGGTCAACTTGGATTGAATTATGGCTGTGACCTTGGGAGGGTTACTTAATGTCTTGGTTCATGAAAAGGTGATAGCAATAATGACCTTCTTTGATTGCTATGGGGTTGCATAAGTTAATGATTAAGAAAGGATATTCTGGAAACTAACTGGTTCAAATCCTAGTTCTGTCATTTATCCAGTGTCAGACCCTGAGTAAATTACTTAATTTCTTAAACCCACAGTTTCTTAACACATCTGAATTTCTTAATGTATAAAATGAGAACAATAAAAGAGCTTGCCTTTTTAGTTTGTGAGATTAAAATAAGTTAAAGTTGTTGGCACAGTGCCTGGCATATGGTATATGTTTCATTAACTTTGTTGTTAATTAACTTAGCTGTCACTGCATACTGTAAAAGATAATGCATATAAGTATCTGGAAAAGAGTAGGAAATAAAAAAATTCCTCCATTGTGAACTGAATCCATGATTTGCCCCAAAGACATTATACTTTACCTGATCTTTTTCCAAGTTGTGCTTCTGCCATCTCTAATATTAGGAAGAAATGAAATGGAGGGATGACTGAGACTATCAGAGTAGTCTAGACTGAGAGATGGTGGAGGTCAGTACGAGAACCAGCTTTAGGAAAGGGTCAGAAAGTGGAAGGGTATAAAACTCTACAGTTGAAATGGACATGACTTACTGATTGACTGGATGGAGAGGGGGAGAAAGACAGAGTTTTAAAAAATAAAAACCCCAAAACATTGATTGGGCGATAATAACAGTATAAACAAGAGCCAGAGTAAAAGGAAAAAGATTTCAGAGGGATGATGGTAAATATAGTTTTGAAAGTCTGGGATTTCACAAGAGGTCCAGGTAGCAAAGTCCAGCACACAGTGGGAAATATGGAACAGGGCCATCAGAGAGAATGTAGGGCAAAATACAGTTGGCCCTCCATATCCACGTCGTACATCCGTGGGTTCAACCAACCATGGATGGAAAGGCCTATGATGGTTGTGTTTGTGATGAACATGTACAGACTTTTTTCTTGTCATTATTCCCTAAACAATGCAGTATAACAACTATTTACATTGTATTATGTATTTTAAGCAATCTAGAGATGATTTAAAGTATATGGGAGGATGTGCATAGGTTATATGCAAATACAATTTCAAATAAGGGACTTGAACATCTGTGGATTTTGTTATCTGTGGGGGTGGTAGTGTGGGGGCTGGGGTGAGGGGGTGGTCCTGGAACCAATCCTCCATGAATACTGAAGTACAACTGCATAGAGATATGGGAAGCATTAATTTCAAAGCAATAGTGGAAATCAAGGAAGTTGATGACTTTGCAAGAAGTGGGGCACATAGGGAGGTGAAAACAGCCTGAGACAGCAGGCCTTTAGAGAATATCTACTTTTAGGAAGGGGGAGGTGAGGGAGGACCAGAAATACTATTACTAAGAAAAGAAACAATTAGGAGAATTAGGAGAGTAGGAAGAAAGAATTTCAAGGTCAATTTTACCAAATCTTGCAGAGAAGCTGAAAGGGTTAAGGATTGAATAAGCCTTTGAAACCAGAAAGTGAGCAATTTCATAAGAATGGTAGAGGGTATTGTATACAAGGTTTAGGAGTATTACTGGGTTGATCAGGTGCGGCAGAGACAGTTAGTGGCCTTTGCATATCTGTTCACCTGTTCTTCCATAGTCATAGTTCTAATTGGTCACAAAGATAGGGCTACATTTCTCAGCCTGGATATAGCCCAGGACTGCATCTGGGTACAGCCCTTCAACTAAATTCTGTTCAATGGGGTGAGAGAAGTGATATGTTCTATTTCCCCACTTGTGCTCACAAAAGGAATGGTCATACCCTCCCTTGCTCCAATTTCCTTCCTGATAGCTGTGAAATGGACATGATGGCAAGAGCTGGAGCAGCCATGTTGAGCCCAGAGATAGAAGCTTCACGTTAAAGATGGCAATCATGTAAAAGATGTCTGAGTCTCTGATAGTCCCTGATAGTCAAATCATCCCTCAACTACTTATTCTCAGATGATTAAGTGAAGGGAAAATAAGCTTCCATCCCATCTTTCACTATTATGGTTCATTGTTAGAACAGCTGAAATTTATATTCTAACTACTATACCGATGGTAGCCCTCATGAAGGCTATAACTTACACACTTTCTTCTGCTGTGGCTAGGACAAATATCAACATATTTATATAAAATCAGAAAGCAGATCTTTACCAGCTGACCTGGAGAAAATGGTGTGGTGACCTTTTTCTATTTTTTGACTCTCTGGCTGTTATGGGTTGAATTGTGTCCCCTCCCAAAATATATGTTGAAGTCCTAATCCTCAGTGCCTCAGAATCTAGCCTTATTTGGAAATAGGGTCATTGCAAATTTAATTAGTTGAGATGAAGTCATACTGAAGTAGCTTAGGCCCCTACTCCAATATGACTGGTATCTTTATAAAAAGAATGCCATGTAAAGAGATGCACACAAGAACACAATGTGAACATGAAGGCAGAGACCTGAGTGCTGTATCTACAAGCCAAGGAATGCCAAAGATTGCCAGTAAACCACTAGACTCATGGAGAGAGGCGTGGAACAGATTCTCTTTCACAGCCTTGAAAGCAAACCAACCCTGCCAATGTTTTGAGCTTGGACTTCTAGCATCCATAATTGTGAGACAATAAATTACTGTTGTGTAAGCCATCTAGTGTGTAGTATTTTGTTATGGCAGTCCTAGGAAATGAATACACTGGCCAATGGATTAATTTCCACTCCCTTAGGCACCTGCCAAAAGAGATTCTTGGGTGCCTTCCAGTTGTAGACGACCTAGTAATTATGTCTGTTCTTTACTCTCCTGGATAATATGGTCATTTTATGGTAACTGATCTCATTTATCATTGGTTGACTATGAGTGTCGTCTATCACCATCAAAGACTATAGTAAATTCTGAAACTAATTTACATATCATAAAAAGCAAAATGAATCAGCTATGATGCAGCTCTAACTAAAATTTTGTGGAGAATAAACATTCTATAATTTTGGAAATTGATCTTTTATGGGTTGTGATCTTTTAGACTATGAATATCTATTATGTATATTTATAAGGTGACAGAATCAGGACAAATATAATTATGCATGTTTATTCTCAGTTCCTATTGAACTGAGTTGGTTTTTTTCCTCTCCAATTTATTATGCAAGTATTATAAGCTCTGCAGCAAATAAGGGACATGTCAGTGTAGAGTCTATCTTTCTGTTTACATGGAGGCAAAGCCAGAAAGGAATCATGATATACTTTAAGAAATTGGTGGTGCCAGTTTTAAATTAAAGTAAAAGATGGTCGTGTTCATATTGTAGAAAGGTATTGCAAAAACAGTAACAGTGAGTTTTTCTCTCTATGGGTGATTCATTTATCGTTAAATAAATCAGTGTTTTTTATTTCGAGATGATTTTATGAATAAGAGAATGCTTTAAAGACTCTATTGAAGAGAAATTTTCCCATTTTTGGAGGGCATTTTATTTTATTTTGATTAACAAAGTAGCGTCTCAACAGTTTGCCAATCTTGTTTCATCTTGTTCGATCTTGTTTCATCACATTTTATGGGGTAGGGGTGGGGTCGAGCTGGACTATTTCCCTTATAAATACTTTAGTATATTTCTCTAATGGATAAAGATTTTCATCTTTTACTTAACCACAAGGTAACTCTCAGATCTAATGAAATTGATAATAACCCCTTAATTTCACCTAATACTTAGTCCCTGGTCAAGTTTTCCTGATTGTCTAAAAAATGCCTTTTTACAGTGGGTTTGTTTAATCAGGGTCCAAACAAGTTTCGTACATAGCATTTGGTTTATTTATCTCTTATGTCGCTCTTAATATGTAACATTTCTCCTCACACTACCCCCTTTTCATGATATTTGTTAAAGAAAACATGTTGTTTGGCTAATAGATTTTCCCACGTTCTGACCTTTTGCTTCCTCGTGGTGTGTTTTAACTTCTTCTATCCTTGCTGTTTTCTGTAAACATTAGATAGATCCGAAAGCTTGATATGATTCAGGTTAATTTTTTTTTTTTTTTGGCAAGAATACTTTGTTGGTAGGGCTATTTATTTTCTATTTCATAAAACAGGAGATACACGATGTCTGGTTTTCCCTCTTCCTTTAGGATTAACATGACATTCAGGAGTTATCAGCTTGATCCATCCATTATAAAAGTCCCTGTCAACCTTTGATCTTTGGTTTTCGCAGCCATAGATGATCATTAATTAGACCCATTATTTCTTTAGGGATTAAAAAATAGTAATTTTCTTTTTTTCAGCTTTATTGAGGTATAATTGACAATAAAATTATAATATATATTTGTATATATTGTATAAAATTGTAATATATTTGTAATATGATAGTAATATGTATTGTAAGTGTCCAATGTGATGATTTGCTATACAGTCATGCATCGTGTAACAACGCGCATATGTTCAGAGTAATGTGTCATTAGGCAATTTTGTCATTGTGTGAACATCATAGAGTGTACTTACATAAACCTAGATGGTATATTCCACTACACACCTAGGCTATATGGTCTAGCCTATTGTTCCTAGGCTACAAACCTATACAGCATGTTACTGTACTGAATGCTGTAGGCAATTGTAACACAATGGTGTTTATATATCTAAACATAGAAAAGGCACAGTAAAAATACAGTACAAAATGGTACACCCGTATAGGACACTTACCATGAGTGGAGCTTGCAGGACTGGAAGCTACTCTGGGTGAGCCAGTGAGTGGGTGGTGAGTGAGTGTGAAGGCCTAGGACATCACTGTCACTACTGTAGATGCTATAAACACTGTATGCTTAGGCTGCACTAAATTTATAAAAAAATATTTTTTCTTCAATAATAAATTAACCTGAGCTTACTGTAACTTTTTTACTTTATAAAATTTTTATTTTTTTTAACTTTTTGACTTTTTTATAATAACAGCTTAAAACACAAACACATTGTACAGCTGTACAAAACTATTTTCATTCTCTATATCCTTATTCTATAGGCTTTTTCCTAATTTTAAAATTTTTAATTTTTTTTACTTTTTAAACTTTTTTGTTAAAAACTAAGACAAACACACACATTAGCCTAGGCCTACACAGGGTCAGAATCATCAATATCACTGTCTTCTACTTCCACATCTTGTCCCACTGGAAGGTCTTCAGGGGCAATAACAAGCACGGAGCTGTCATCTCCTATGATAACAATGCCTTCTTCTGGAATACCTCCCGAAGGACCTGCCTGAGGCTCTTCTTGAGGAGGTGTCACTCTTTTCTGAAATATGTCCATGGTAGTTTGCTTGGTTTGTTTCTTTTTTTCATCATAGGTTTGCTTGTAAGCAGATAATGCACCGTGAACGTTCCTCTCTATTAATGAAAATCTTTCAGTGTTGGGGTTCATGTTTTCAAACTTTTTAAGGAGCTTGTTGAGGTCTGCAAATGCTTCTGCTAAACTCTTCACTGTGAATTTTCTTGGAGGTTCTTCTTTTTCTTATCCCGCAGTTTCCTTTTCTCTTGCCTCTTCTTCAGCTATGCGTTCTTGTTCCAATACCAACAACTTATTTGTCAATTCCTCAGGAACCACCGCTGGGACCTCCTCAATATCATCCTCATCCACACCCAGGTTAAGGTTGTTTGCCATCTCAACTACAGCCTTGTTGATTTTTGCAACCTCCTCATTCTGAGCAAATCTTTTGAAGTCATGGATGAACCTCTTGAGTGTCTTCTTCTAGATGCCGTTCATATGCTCCTTGGTGACATCACCCAAAGCTCAAGCAAGGTTTTTGATGCATAGATGTTGTAATCCTTCCAGAATTGTATCAGTGTCTTCCTCAGTTGCAGCAATAGCCTGGGCAAAGGTCCTTCTCCAGTCGTAGGCCCTCAAAACTGTTATAACTCTTAGATCCATTGGTTGGATAAAAGCAGTGGTGTTTGGAGGGAGAAACACCGCTTTGGTATTGGGATGAAGATCACCAGTAAAAGGAGGATGTCCAGGAACATTATCAACAATAAGCAAAATCTTGAAAGATATGTTATTCCCCAAACTGTACTTCTCCATTTCATTGGCAGAGCACTTCAGGAGGGCATCTTGGAAGAGGAGCTAGGTCATCCATAACTTCTTATTGCTCCTGTAGTACACTGGAAGTGTGTGCTTATTGATATGCTTACATGTTCTGGAGTTCTCACTGTGCCAGATCACAAAGGGTTTCAGTTTGTAGCCTGCAACATTGCCCCCAAGCAAGTCTGTTATCCTGTCCTTAAAAGCTTTGAAACCTGGCATTAACTTGGCCTCCTTATGGGTGAAAGTCCTTTCAGGCATCTGTTTCCAGAATAGGGAAGTTTCATCCATATTGAATATTTGCTGTGGCAAATAATTTTCCTCCACAATCAGTTTATCTAGAGTTTCCAAAAATTCTTCAGCTGCCTTCACATCAGCACTTGCAGACTCACCACTCACTTTCCCATTATGTAATGAATAATGATTTTTGAACTGTTTAAACCACCCAGGGCTAGCAATAAATTCAACATCATAGTTGGGTCGAGCCTTTCCTTTCAACATTGTAAACAAACTTTTTGCTTTGGCTGTGATCGTCGTGGTGCTGAGAGGGCTACGCTTCTGTGTCTGGTCTTCAATCCAGGTCATTAGAAGTTTCTCCATGTCTGATATTGGCCCTTATTAAATATTTGTTAGTTTCATTGCCTTAATGAAGCAGATCTTTTAACAGCTTCCATCATTTTGTTCTTGTTCTTCAAGATCATAGGTATGGTGGAATGGGATGTGCCTGACTGGCGAGTAATAACCATCACTGATTTTCCACCTTCGTCATCCTTAGTCACTTGTAATTTTGTTTCTAGGTCAATTACTCGACATGGCCTCTTATTGGCAACATTAGCAGTGGATTTTGTATACTTAGGGGCCATCATGAACAAAACAACATGAGATTAAATCAAGCATAAGAGAAAATGATGCAATCAAGAGACGTGGTAAACATGAGATGTATGAGGCTGCTGCTGGCATAATGCAGCATACCGTTTTATAGTAAAATTTTCTTAGAAGTAGAAATAGTAAACTCTAAAATAGTGATAAAAAGTGTAATATAGTAAATACATAAATCAGTAAAATAGTCATTTATTATCATTAACAAGTATTATGTACTGTACATAATTGTATGAGGTATACTTTTATATAACTGGCAGTGCGGTAAGTTTGTTTACACCAGCATCACCACAAACACGTGAGTAATGCATTATGCTACAATGTTACTATGGCTACGATGTCACTAGGTGCTAGAAATTTTTCAGCTCCATTATAATATTATGGGACCATTATCATATATGTGGTCCATTGTTTACCCAAACATTGTTACGCATTGCATGACTGTATGTATACAGTCGTCCTCTCTTACCTGTGGGGTATATGTTCCAAGACCCCTAGTGGATGCCTGAAACTTCATATAGTACCAAACCCTAAATATACTATGTTTTTTCCTGTACATACATACCTATGATAAAGTTTAATTTATAAATTAGGCACAGTAAAAGATTAACAACAATAACTAATAATAAAATAGAATGGTTATAACAATATAGTGTAATAAAAGTTGTGTGAATGTGGTCTCGCTCTCTCTCAAAACATCTCGTTGTGCTGTATTCACCCTTCATCTTGTGATAATGTTAGATGATAAAATATTTATGTGATGAGGTGAAGTGAGGTGAACGACATAGGCATTGTAACATAGCGTAGACTGCTATTGACCTTCTGATATGTTAGAAGGAGGATCATCTCTTTCTGGACCCAGGTTGACTGTGCGTAACTGAAACCGTGGAAAGTGAAAGTGCAGATAAGAGGGAACTACTGTACATTGCAAAAAGATTCCCACCATTGAGTTAATTAACACACTCATCATCTCACATACTTACCTTTTCTTCTTTTTTTTTGGTGAGAACACTTAAGTTCTTATCTCTTAGCAAATTTCAACTATGCAACACAGTACTATCAACTATAGTCACCATGTTATATAGTAGACTCAGACTTTACTCATAACTTATAACCACCATTCTACTCTCTGTTTCTATGTGTTCAACTTTTTATATATTTTTTAGATTCTACCTATAAGTGATACCATGCAGTATTTGTCTGTCTCTGTCTGGCTTATTTCACTTAGAATAATGCCCCCCAGGTCAATCCATATTGTTGCAAAGCACAAGATTTTCTTCTTCCTCATGACTGGATAATATTCCATTGTGTATTTTCTTTATCCATTCATGCATTGATGGACAGTTAGGTTGTTTCCACTTCTTGGCTATTGCGAATAATGCTGCAATAAACACAGGAGTGCAGATATCTGTTCGATATCCTGTTTTTGTTCCTTTTGGATATATACCCAGGAGTAGGATTGCTAGATCATATGGATTTTATTTTTAATTTTTAAGGAACCTCCATGCTATTTTCCATAGTGGCTGCACCAATTTACATTCCCACCAACAGTGCACAAGGGTTCCCTTTTCTCCATATCCTCTCCAACACTTGTTATTTCTTGTCTTTTTGATGATAGCTATTCTAACAGGTATGAGATAATGTGTCATTGTGGTTTTGATTTGCATTTTCCTGATAATTAATGTTGAGCATCTTTTCATGTATCTGTTGGCCATCTGTATGTCTTCTTTGGAGAAATGTCTATTCAGTTCCTCTGCCCATTTTCTTATCAGAGTGTTTGGGGTTTTTTTGCTATTGAGTTGTATGAGTTCTTTATATACTTTGGTTATTAACCCCTTATCAGATATATGATTTGTGAATATTTTCTCCCACTTTTTCATTTTGTTGATGATTTCCTTTGCTGTGCAGAAGCTTTTTGTTTTATGTAGTCCCACTTGTTTATTTTTGCTTTTGTTGCCCTTGCTTTTGGTGTCAAATCCAAAAAATCATTGCCAAGACCTATGTCAAGGAGCTTACTGCCTGTATTTTCTTCTAGGAGTTTTATGGTTTCAGGTCTTACATTCAAGTCTTTATTTTGAGTTAATTTTTGTGTATGATGTAAGATAGTGGTCTAGTTTCATTCTTTTGCATGTGGCCGTTTCCCCAACACCATTTATTGAAGAGACTGTCCTTTCCCTATTGTATATTCTTGGCTTCTTTGTCATAAATTAATTGACTGTATATGTATGGATTTATTTCCAGGCTCTCAATTCTGTTGCATTGATCTATGTGTTTGTTTTTATGCCAATACCGTACTGTTTGATTACTATAGCTTTGTAATATATTTTTAAATAAGGGATATTTTTCTTAATCTTTGGATGATCATTTTATATTTGGTATATTGGCCCTTTGTCAGAAATTTAATGAGTAAATTTTTTTCCCAGTTTTTCTTTTGTCTTTTGATTTTGCTCGTAGCATTTTTCCCATGCTAATTTAAATTTTTATTATCCATGTATTACTTTTTATTTTATTGTGGCTGGATTTTGAGTGAAAGTAAAGAAAATTTACTCTGCTTCTAAAAGTTTTAAAGGAATTTACCCATACTTTCTTCTAGTGCTTATATGGTTTCATTATTTACATTTAGAAATCTAACCCATTTGGAACTTACCTTGGTTTATGAGATCCACCATTCCATCTTTTCAAATGACTCTCCAATTGCCCTAAAACTAATTTAAGAAGTCCGTATTTTCTTTACTGATTTGAGATTTTGTCTTTATTAACTACTAAATTTCCAATGCACTTTAATCTAATGCACTTGGATTTCTAGGTATTTGTCAAGAGTTTAGCTAAACTTCTCCATAATATTGCTGCCTTTGCATCCATTTTACATGGCCAAGTGGCCTGCAGGGGCCTTCAGCTGACACTAGCCCCTTGAGTGCATGCTGTAGGCAATAGCCCGCAGAGTCACAAGTAAATACAAATTCTGATTGGACTCCTTCAATACCCCTTGTGATAAACAGTCTCCCCCACCTCCCAGGGCCTTCTCATTTTGTGCCTCTTAGATAAAACCCTGTGGAGTTTACCAATACCCTACTTTTTCTGGTTTGAATTGACCCATCTCACTTTAGCCCAGGAACTCAAAGCTCTCCACCCAAGTTCCCTAATAGAAGCATGTGCCTCAGCTCCTATCACTCTTTCTGCTTACACCCTGTCTGGACCTCCGTGTATGACCCCTTGAGGCATAGCATGCACTTTCTCCAGGACCTGTGAGTAATCTTCTCTATTTCAATTCCCCTTGTAATTTTTTGTTGAACTGCGATAGCTCACCATTTGACAACCCAGGGTGGTACTTAACAAATGTTAATTTAATAAAGTCACAACAATATTCTGTTCCACTCATCCTTCTTTTTATGCTACAATACCACATTTTTAAATATAGAGACTTTTATAATATGTTTTACTGGCTGCTAGAGTTAGCTCTCCATTTCATTGCTGTTTTTTTTCAGTATATTCCTGGATATTCAGGCTTGTTTTTTCTTCCATGTGAACTCTATAGTCGACTCATTTAGGCTCCTGAAGAAAGCTGAAGGTATTTTATTGGTATTCATTAATTTTATCAGAAAACTCAGGGAGAATCAACATTTTTATGATGTTGAGTCCTTCTATCCAAGAACATGGCAGGAATTTTTATTTTTCGAGTCTCCTTTGAGTCTTTCAAGTAATGTTTTCTAGTTTTCCTCATGAGTTTTACACATTTCTTGTTAAGTTTATTTCTAGCTTTGGTTATTGTTCTTATCTTTCATTATATTTTCCAACAGATTATTGTTCTTGTATGTGAAGGCTATTGACTTTTGTGTGCTAATTTTATACTCTGCTGCCTTACTAAAGTTCTTATAGTTTGTAGTAGTTTTCCATTGATTATTTTGATCTTTTTAAAAATATAATCATATCATCTCCAAAAAGAGATAGTTCTATCTCTCCTTTTCTGATTCTTATGCTTCTAATTGCTTTATCTTATCTAATTGTATTGGCTAAGATCTCCGACATAGTATTAAAGAATAGTGGAGATAGCAAGCATTCTAGTGTTTCCCTATGCTCACTTTTTGGTGAGGCATATATTTTTATCATGTTAAGAGAATATCCATCAATTCTAATTTTATTGAGTATTCTTAATATGACTGGGTATTGTTTTTGTCAAATGTATTCTTGAAATATATGGAATGATTGTATGATTTTTCTTCTTAACTCTATTAATATGATGTTCTATATTAATGGAACTTCTAATATTGAGCACTTTTGCAGTCCTGAAATGAAACCCATTTTGTAATGATGTACTTTTTAATATATTGTTGAATTCTGTCCTCCAATGTTTAAGATATCTGCAATGATATTCATAAAGGAAATTGGTCTGTGTTGTGTGTGTGTTTGAAATGTTTGTTGTGCTTTAGTATCAATGTTACACTAACTTCATGAAAAGAATTTTGAAAATTTGAATATTTTTCTTCTTTTTCAGTACTCTGGACTGTTTTAAGTATCTCTCAGATTGTCTAATATTTAAAGGTTTCATAGAATTCTCCTATGGAACCATCTGGACTTGGGATTTTTTTGTTTGTTGTTTTTAATTTGTGGGGAAGCTCTTTTATGATATTCTCCATTTCTCTTATGGAGATTGTCTATTTAGACTTTCTATCTCTACTGAGTTCCTAGGACATTATGAATTTTATCTAGGTGGTTATATTTATTAGATAAAAGTTATACAAAACAGTTCCTAATGATATTTTAAAAACTCCTTTGGTTTGTGAGTGATGCATTTTTGCATTTGCTCTTTCCAATATTTTTACCTATATCTCTTTCTTATCATTTAGCTGAATGTCCCCTCCTCAGAGGCACTTTCCTTGACCATCCAATCTAAAGTAGCTCCCTCTTTTTTTGTCTCTAGTCTGTATTGTTGCCTTCCCTGCAATTATCGCCTTATGAAATTGACCTATAGAATTGTCTATCTTGTTCACCACTGTGGTCCCAGTACCTAGCATACTGCCTGATTAATAACTGTTTCTGAAATGAATAAGTGAATGAATGAATGAATGCATCTTTTATGTGCCCAGAACCAGATGCAGGTTTCAAGAGAGGGGAAGATTGGTACAATTTCTGTTGCATTTTTGATGCCTTTCTCCAGGCAGGAATTATATGGTGTCTTAGTCTCCAATAGAAGAGCAAGGTCAATCTTTTGTCCAGGCTTGGTGTATCTTTGAAGTTGAAGTTCTTTCTTTGGAAACTTTGCTTTCCAAACACAAGGAATTTCCTTTCAAAGTGTGGTCACCTGTGATCCTGGGCTAGATCTATAGAAAGTTAGGAGATTATGTCTCTGGTGGTGAGAAAATGGGAGGAAATAGTCAGGATCCTGGAACACCTGGACAGTCAGTCAGCTGCCCTTGAGAATTTGTGTAGGTAGATCTAGGCAGAGGCACAAGGCTGGTCAAGGAAACACTGGGGATTTGGGCCCTAAACCCTGGGGACCAGGACTGGACACTGTGTGAACTGTAGGACCTCTAATGCATCTTTGTCCTTAGGTCAGCCTCAGCGTTTCTCAAACTTGAGTGATAAATTAACTGCAGTTAAAAGGGAAAAAAATTCCTTATGGATTCCATAATTTTATTTAAATTCTTTTATTAAAATATTAGTTAAATATGCATAAACAAAATTAGGCATAAATTTGTTTTACTTATCAACATTATGCACCTATAAAAACTAAATAAATTTAAAAATATTAAATATACTGAAAAATAAGGAACCAGTAAGAATCAAATAACAATGATTAGTAAATATGATGCATGATGCTGTTTTGTTGAAATTAAATTGCCACTTGTAATGTGATTATGGTTCTGACTGCTCTTGGATGGGTTCTTTTGAGTCTGGCTGTCTATGCTATAGTGAGCTGTGATGACTCATTTCTAATCATCACTCTTCTCTGTTCTCCTGCAAAGTAGTTGAGTATTTGAGCAGATGCATCAGTTGATCTTCACAAGGCATGAAGCATCAATTACATTTAAGCCCATCTTGCTTCTTTTCTCAGTAACTGGTGACAAAGTAATGCCACTCTATTAATACTTCAAGGGATAGCATAGGCTAGTGATTACAAGGTGGACCTGGTAACTACATGGCTTGGGTTTGAGTCCCAGCCCCATCAGTTATTAGCTGTGTATCCATGGGCAAGTTAATAAGTAAGACGCTTTTTCTTCATCTCTAATATGAGGTAATGCTTTATGTCATGGTTGTTGTGAGATTAATGAGATATGTATGTTAAACACTTATCAGAGTGCCTACCACATAGGAAGCACTCAATATAGTCTATAGCATGCTAATGTAAATATTTCAAGACTTTACTTGGAATCAACATACAACATACGAGATTCTTATAGATAATTATTGAACTTCTGAGAAGACTTCAGTTTGAAAAACAGTGACTTACACTAAAAGCAGATGAAATAGCCTCCTTGACATCTTTTTCTTCCCGCAACATAATATGAGCCCTCTGGATTGTGTTTTTAATCTTTCACGGTTCACAGTATATTTAGAATACTAGAATTTTTTGTAATACATTTGAAGAGTTTAAAAGGAAATCACTGGTATAAAGAAAGAGCAAATTTCAGGATTGAAAAAAACTTGTATTAATTCCAGAACCTGAGATTAGACAACTCAGTATACTTTGAGAAATGTGCGCAATTCATTTTTACTACTAATGAGGAAATATAACATAATAATGACAGTTGTTAGGTAGAACATTGAGCCGAGCAAGGACGTGTGAGACATGTGGTAGAGGAGTAAAAGGGGCATTGACAACATTCAGCTAATGCCAAAGAAATATCACATGTTTAGTGGAACATGGAAGGACTTAGCTTTGGGAATATTTAAGTACACAGTAACAGCAGTAAATGGTTCTCCACAAATAATGACAAGAGTGTTAAAGGTGATCAACTGAAGGCTGGAAGAATAATCTGTATCTTTAGTTGGAGCCCAAATAAGTTTTGCACATTGACCAAAATTTGACAGGGAGCTCAGCACAGAAGTGTACTGTGGCCCATAATTTAAAGCTCACCACTGCCCTAGCTCAGTGGTTCTCAACCTTGGCTGCACATTAGAAATACCCAAGGAGCTTTTTAAAAATGTACTGATGCCTTGGACCCACCCCAGACATTTTCACTTTATTGCTGTGCGGAGAAGCCCAGAGTCAGTGCATTTTAAACTCTTCCCAAGTGCTTCTAATAGGCAGCCAGGGTTGAGAAACACTGTTATAAATATTATTACTATATTGGTAAGAAGAATAAAGGAGTGATGGACTCAAAGATGCTTGTGTTAGAGATGACAAGGGACATCTTGCACCAATCTATCTTATTTATACTTCTTCCAATAAAATTCCATCTTTTAGTAATGGGGCACATTTTTAATCTTATCCTTGTATTATGTAAATTCTTTTCTGAAGATAGCTAGGGGGTCTGGAGCTCCCCCTAAAAGCTAGAGTAGTCCGCTAATAAATTTCTGGTCAACCCTAGAAGAATATCATTCAAGAGAGCACATATTGGCCAAATTCCTCCTAGGAACAGGCATTGTGCCAAGTGTGGAAGCAGAAAGAAGCCATATGAATATAACACTGGGAAGAAGGTCTACTCACTACAGTATAATTTTTAAATGTGAAAAATTGCAAAATAACCTGAAGGTCCTTCAATAGGGAAAATGAATCAATAAATTATGGTATTCCACACAATGGAACACTGTAGAGTAGTTAATGTGTGAACTAGAGCTTCGTGTCTCAAGGTAATTATCAAAATGTGAGGCAAATACAGTAAGTTGCAGAATCATATGTACTGCATGTTAGTAAAGTACCATTTAGCTAAAGTTTGAAAACATGCAAAACAGCACTGTATACTGTTTTTGGATATACGCAATGAAATAAATGAGAAAAAATTGGGGATAGTGATGCTTCTGGGGTGTGTAAGCTCCATGAAAGCAGGGGTTTTGTTTCCTTTACTGGTTTGCTTCCAGTCCCAGAGCGGAGTCTGGCACTTGGTAATCTTGATAAATATTTGTTGACTGAAACAATGAGTAAATGGGGGAAAGTGGAATCAGGAAAGGATATAGAGGTCTTCGACTATAAATGGTGCTTTTATTTCTTAAAAAACATGAAGTAATTATGGCAAATTACAAACATTTGATAGAGGTTAATGGTAAATACATGGGTGTCCGTTATGTTATTCTTTTGATCTTTTCTATATGTTTGAAATATTGCACTGATATTTTTAAAAGGAGTGGATGCGTAACAGACAGGAATCAGTATCACTGGTGAGAAGGGGGTGAGGGAAAGAGGGAAGTTGAAACTGACTGAGATTTCAAATCTGGGTGCCTGGAGAATAGCAGTGCCTTTACGAGTTACAATTGCTAGATGAAAATCAGGAGTGAGATGGAAAGTGACAACACCACTTTGGATGCATGATATTTAAAATTCTGGCTGTATTTCATCTATAAATGCCCTGAAGCCCCCTGAAAATGCTCATTCTGACATCATCAGTAATTTTGAGAAGAAAAGTAGCAGGATGTAGTTTAAGGGCTTCACACCCAGCTTTTCCTGAAGCACTTATAGAGCAACAAACTCAAAGCTGAAAAACCACAGGAAAAAAACTATAGAAAAAATCATAAAAAATTCCTGACAAAACAATATTAATGAAGGGACCTGCCATTTAACTCAAAGTTGATACCTGATTTCCCTAAAAACCAAAGGGTAAAAAGCCTCGGCATATGGAGATGGTAAACTCTGGGCCAGGAGCACCTGGAGGACTGTGCCATTCTGGGCCACAGAGCAGGACGTTCTCGGGCCAAGGTAAAGACGATCTGCTAGGCTAGTTGCAGAGATAATACAGCCCCCACAGACAGCTTTTGTATTTACCTTCTGCTTGCTCTCCCCTTCCTCTCCAAATGAGGAATGGGGCCCCACTTGAGACCAGACAGACCACCAGCGCTTAATTATCTGCACTTGGTCCTGAGGGCTTCTACTTAAATAGTCTGACTCTTAGCAGTAAGGTATTAAAGACAGGGTGGAATAAAACTCTTCAGTGAGAGTCAAGAGGCCTGCATCCCTGTCCTGGTTCTGTCATAAAGCATCTGGTAAATTTTGGATAAGTTTCTTAACAATTTTGAGTCTTATCAAGGATTTGATCTTGAAAGTCTCTGAACTCTACGGCAGATATTATAAATAGACTTCATCTTTGGTGTCTTTGTTGACTGATTCATGGTAGCTGCCTAGAGAAGTGTATTGAAAAGGATTGAGAGATTGTGTTTGGGTCCAGTAGGAAAGTGTGTTCTGATTGATTAGCACTGTCTGGCGTGAGTGGGGTCTAGGTTAGTGGCTAAATGATGGCCCTGCATTTGCCCTTCCTGATCTGTGGAATTCTATAAATTCCCCTTTTCAGGGGGATAAATACAGGTAGAGTTTTTAGGAGGGGCAGAAAACTGTTTCTTATACTACTTTGCCCCTTGTCCTCTCCAGTGAAAGATACAAGTTCCCCTCTAGGCTGACAGACAACATCGGGCACTAGAGAGGGTAAGAAAAGCAAGATATTCATCCCAGGGTGAATCTACATTTACTCTGGGATTTTCTCTACCTTAAATCTGTAGTGCCATCTACTGAATCAGACAGGAAATAATACAGAGACTGTTATAGTATGCCAGATGACAATGAGAGGAAATCTTTTGCTTTTTACTTGACTACGTATTTTAATCTCATAATTTAACTGCACTTACATTATAATATTTTAATAAGTGAACCCTTTTGAGAAGCTCTCACACCATTCTTAATTCAATATAAACAATTAAGAGTATGTTGTCAATACATCACACATTGAATCATCTGTCTCCCCTCCCCCCCTTCTTTTTTTTTGCTGAGGAAGATTGGCCCTGGTCTAACATCCGTGCCCATCTTCCTCCACTTTATATGGGACGCTGCCACAGCATGGCTTGACAAGCGGTGCGTCGGTGTGTGCCAGGGATCTGAACCTGCGAATCCTGGGCCGCCGAAGCGGAGAGTGTGAACTCAACCATTATGCCACCGGACCGACCCCCATCTGTTTCCTTTTTTAAGGTTATTATTTTAAATGATAGAGTTGAAAATTAAAAACTCAAAACCCCAAAGAACACTTCTGATGCCCTTGTAGCCATAAGGACCAAAGTGTCCTTTTTGGATGTTAGTTTTAGGAGGTAAAGAAGTCTGGATGGGAGAAGAAGGGAGGCAAGCAACATTTGTTAAGGGTCTATTAGATTTTACTCTAAATTGGTATTCCTGATACTGTTTATATTAGTGTCATGAAAGAAGTTCCATGATCCAGTAAGTTTTGAAACTACTATATACTCAATTCCTTTTTCACAGATTCACAATTCACATTAAGATAATAGAGGGTTTTAGACTCTCTGAAGGCAAGAAATCTTTAATTTTGTCTAAATCAGTGTTTCCTAAATTTAGTTGAACATAGTTTATTTATTTTAAAGCATTTCAAATATTGGTCTCTCACATGCCAGACACAGTGCTAGGTACTTCACACATGTTAACTGATTTATACCTCACGACAGCCTCGTGATTTTACAGAGGAAGGAGTTGAGAGAGTTGAAGCAACTTTTGCAATGCATATAATTAGAAAGTGGCTGAGCTAAAATTAAAACCCAGGCCTGCCAGATTCCTTAGCTCATGCTGTTCCCAACCAGACCACATGGCCTCTCAACAGGGCATTTTAATTTTCACAACGCTTAGGATAGAATCTTCTGCTAGGCAAGGGGAGTGGTCACAGAGCCCCCATTTTCAGTTGAGAAACTTTAAAGCCTCCTCTTGGAGAAGCAAGTGATTCACTTCTCCTGGAGGTTAGAAATTGTGGCCTGCTTGTGATAGATGGGCTTGGAGTGTCACTTCTGGAAAACACAACTGTCTACTTCCAAAGCTAGCTGTGTTTTAGAGGATACCTGGAGAAAAAGGACATCTCTAGGGTATTTTTAATGTGCATAACATCCATCAGCCCTAGTCCCTTCCCAGGTCTTTACTAGGCTCTGGGTTTTCTAGCCAGGAAAGCAGAATTTATAGTCAGTTCTCTGAGATTTGATTCTTAAATGCACTCTCCTGAAGGGATCATAGATTTTGTTCCTTACCAATAAGGAACAGCTACTAAAGAACAGATAACTCCAGAAGGTCACTTGTCCATAAGCTATTTTTAGGCAGACTATTTTGGGTGCTTTATATATGAAAGGAGGATGAGAGTGGGCCTTTAGGATAGGGGACGGAGTAAGGTGGGCTCTTTGAATCCTGGCTCTATCCCTCACTTTGTGTTTCTCAGAGTCTGTTTCCTCACACTTCAAAAGCAAATTGAGTATACCTAGTTTTTCAGGCTAAGTTGAGTACCAAATGAGATCCTAAATATCTTCATTCTTCCATTCATTCAAATTGTTTTGAGCCTATAAAAACCAGCAAAGACAACCACCTAGGAAAATAGCTGACAAGATTTATTAAACTGGTAGAGGAAACCTGCCTCTCTGGCCCATATTCTAGAAAATATTTTGGATTTCCCTCCCTTCTTCAACTGGTGAATTAAAAAGAAGGTGAATTTTAAAAGTTTGAGGAGATAGGAGGAAATCTTAGACTTTTTATGTGGATTAGAAATATGACTATGAAACATCATGAAAATAAATTTGTATTACAGAAATGATGCATGTGTATTATATCCCCCCCAATTGTGTCCCTGGTTTGAATCCAGGTGCTTGTGTAGGTTTGCTGGTCCCTCCCTTCCTCTCAGAGTACCCAAGTTAGAAGACCTTTCCTGCTTCCACATCTTCAAGGAGGAGTGATAGATTTGTGTGGCTAGAAGTG
Organism: Ceratotherium simum simum; assembly: GCF_057802395.1. Lineage (NCBI taxonomy): Eukaryota > Metazoa > Chordata > Mammalia > Perissodactyla > Rhinocerotidae > Ceratotherium > Ceratotherium simum. Next base: position 48,323,583 of record NC_141905.1, on the reverse strand, counting down.
AACTGGGTTTCATGTTCACCTTTAAGGTGATCTTGCAAACTTCCATGTACAGAATCTGCCTTTAAGCTACTGTGGCATTGCTGGTGTGGCGAACTAGGGGGAAGGATTTTGATAAACTGGCATAGAGTGGCAGAGTTGTGAACAACCACACCGGGGGCCCCAGAACAAGGGTCAAAGCTCCAGAGACTGAATGTCAAGCCTGCCAGAGGTCTACTTGCCTGAGGAATCCAGCAGCTTGGAGGAAGGGAGAATTGACTCCTGGAGTTTACCTCCTTCATGAAAACCCCTCTCAGTTTTAGGTGAATCATTTAAACACCAAACCCTGTACTTGATGGGGAAGGAGCTCACTCTGATAGGGAGCCACGCACCATCTTGGTGGGGGCAATGATAGTGCAGCTACAAGGCATGGGCTGAGAAGTGCCTGGGGGTGTGGAGGTCCTCAGCTTGGCTTCTAGCCTAGCCTCCTCAGGACCAGCTCTGGGTCCTAGGAGGAGGGGAGCCGTAACAAGTGATTCAATTTAACAGAGTGGTTGCATTAGTTTGGATCATATGAGAAGCAGGTGCCAGGCATTTCATCTTTACAGGGGCCCAGTAATAAGCCAGAAGCGATTTCTTCACTGCAGATGACATGACCCAGCTCCAGATCCCCACGGGGACCTGCATTGTGAATGCTTCATTAGGGCTTGCCGTGCACTGCACACCGCATCTTTTACCACCACTGAATCCTCCAACACTGTGGGTCTGCTGGTTCAAGTGGCCCGAGTGGCAGGGCTGCGTGTACTGCAGCCTGGACTTGCTGTAGAACCCTTTCTTACTCCAGGTCCCACTCAAGCTGGAAGCTTTGTGACACCCAGCATACGGGCTAGAGCAGTATTTCTAAGTGTGGGATGTACTGTCTGCAGAACCCAAAGAGCTTTCCCGTCATTATGTTTTTCTTTTTTTCTTTCTTTTGCCAGAGAGCCAGTTGTTCGCCACCACTGGCTCAGATGAATAGCAATGACCATTAGGTGAGTCTGTGGACCTGGTAAAGCCCTTATAAACCAGACTATAGTCAGCCTCCATTTACTATCAGACACTTGATAGGTCCCACTTTAACAGGAAGCAACGATGATACTTTGGGGTCTCTGGGTATCAATGACAACTCAGATCCTATGACCAATAGTCTTCAAAGTCTCTGGCTTCTCCTTTCTCCAATGTAGTCACCTGAGTCAACAGCTGTAGGTTTCTTTTGGGAAGAAAATCATTACACTATATTCTTGCCATAGTGTTGCAGAGTCCTTCTACTTGGGGATCTGGCCACCTCCTCAGTCAACGGGTCTTGAATCTGAAAATTTATTCAGGTCCGGGAATTTAGCAAAGGATCTTGACTTCTCACTGGGGCAACCACTTTCAGCCTCCTCCTCCCCTATTTTTGCTTTTTTTCCCCGTTGTACTTGTTAAGCAGCACCCTTGTTGGCTGCCTGTCTATTTTGTTTGTAGAGACACTATAGAATATTCAAATAGAACATAGAATATATAGAATATTCTATTAGGCATTTCCACAACTCAGTGTGGGTGAAGATCCCTGGGTTGCCCCTCTGAACAGCCATGAACAAAGTCAAGAAGAGGTACTGAGAGGTTTCCCAGGAGAATTCAAGGACAGGATGTGGGCAGGGACAAAACTGAAGTCACATTTAGGAAATGTCAAATGATATGCCTGACTGTGGTGGAGGTATCTCAGAAGCCTTTGCAGCAATAGCAGATTTCTCCTCATATATTTTTCCCAAAGCCCGTTTGCAAATGGTAGCTTGGAAACACCACTGGGGATGCTGTGGCTTGCAAAGAGTATGCAAAGTGACCCTGATAAGAGCTTAGGGTCATATGTATACATGTACCTAACACGATTTAACGATACAAGTAGTAAGTCCTTTCCCCATGTGTTGGTGATTTCTACAGTGGTTCCTTGAGTACTGCTTTGGCTCTAAATTATTAGCCACACAATCTCTATCACTTATGCAGAGGTAGAGAGGAGAATCCCTTGTTAGAATTAACAAGAAATGAATAAGAGCAGTCTTAGATTCAAGGCCAGCATGGAGTAGCACTTGTGAAATTGACACTACACTGGATTAATACTAAAATCCCTAGAAAGCTTTGAATTTTGTGCTAGAAATAAAAAGACTCTACTTTCCCTAACTGGCCCAACACAGTCCTGTCTCCCAATTAAACAACAAGGTAAAGGGGCTTGGGCGGGGCATTTCTTCCCATCAGAGGAAATTCCAGACACGTATATATTTCTTAGGAGAAAGGAGCGAATAAGGAGGACCCTGAACAAAATTACTGGATTCACATGGGATTATTTTCATTCTTCTAGATGACTAGGTTTTTCTTGACTCATGTTAGAGGCATTAAAAGATAAACTGAGGCATATTAAAAATTTTAAGAGTTTACTTGAGGAAAAATCCATTAGAACTGGGCAGTGCCAAACTGGAAGTGGTTAGGACTGCTCTGCTGAGAGGAACCAGGGGAAAACACTTATATAGGGAAAGTGCAGAAGCAAAGAAAGGAAGGTATTTGATTGGCTAGAGCTTAAAGCCTAGTTGGCTGTTTGTGATTGGTTGTCCTCAGGTTTCCGTTTCGTAACCCTGAGGCATTTACAGGCTTAGATATCAGTTTGCTTGTGGAGGCCTCCACTGCATTAAGCCTCCTCAGTATAATGGCCTCCTTGTTGAATTTAAAAGAGGAAAATTTTACTTCCGAAGGTTTTCCTGTTGGTGGTTTTGAGTTTGAGAGGCAGCGCTGTCTTCAGGAAAGAATGACTCTTATATTAGTCATGGTCCAGATCTCCCGTGGAACTGCCAGGTGCGTGTCTTTGAGTAGTTTCCTTAACTTCAAAGAAGATCAATTTAATTGTCTACAAACTGGAAATAGCAAGTACCTCATAGTGTGGTTGCTGGAATGATCTAAGTAAAACCGTTTAGCAAATAATCTAAGTAAAGCAGATGGTCTAGACATGCTAGTTCTGATCCATTTGATAAACATGGCAAAATCTTGGTTAATTGGAATCTAGTTTCCCAGAAATCTCAATTAATCCATCCTTCCCTCTGCATTTCATAGAAGAAAAGCCGGTATATGGTATAAATATTAGTTCATAAACCTGAAGTCCAATTTTATACACTCTAAACTTTTGTAATTACAAAAAAAAATTTTTTTTTGTTCACCATGGAATCTCCAGTACTTAGAACTATCTTGCATATAGTAGGTGCTCAGTAAAGGTTTGTTGAAGGACTGAGAACCCAGAAATCCTCAAAGAGCATTATTTGTTAGGAGTTCAACAATGCTGTAAGTCAGCAAAGCAAACAAACTCATGTTACAGACGTCTTCAATGGAAAATGTTGCAAGGAAAACAATTACTGGAGATTTTGTTTCTCTGAAATGTGTAATTTAATTCAACAATTTATCAGTATTCAACAATTCATCAGTATTTCTTGTTCAATTACTATGTGCAAAACAGAACAAGATATATAGTCCTTTCCCTCAAGGAACTCAGATTCTAAGGGGGAGGTAAAACCATGGGAAGAATACGGCATAATTGAGAGAAAACAACATGAGAGAATGAACGAGGTGTCAACTAAAAATGCGATTATAGTGCAGTAGAAGAAGGAATTCATTCTCAATGAGAGGATCAGGGAGTTCTTCGGAGGAGAGATTTTATTGTATTTCAGTTGAACCCTAAAGCAAGAGTTAAATTTTGGCAAGTGAGAATGGCTAAGAAGGTAAAGGAGACAAGAAGAGAGGTGAATGTGGGGGAGAAATTCCAGGCAGAAGACACGGCATAGTTAGTAGAGAAACAGAGAGAGCATTTCCTGGGGGTTTGGAAGAAGGAGGTCCCAGAGAAGATGCAGTGTGTCAGGAAAGTAGATAGAGAGGATAGGTGATACCCTTTACCAAAGTTATTATGGACTTTATATTTGAATTCCTTTCAAAGTCATTTGGGACATACAAATAAAAAATGGAATTCCTTATGAATTGTTTCTTGAATATGACTCTGCTATGAGATTGAACTGAAGGAGACTAGGTTTTATCAGGGCAAAACAGACAATGGGTGTTGGAAATAGTTCTTGTCTGGGAGCAGTGCCCGTGTATGTATAAACCAAAGCCTACTCGTCGAAGAATTCTGCCCAGATAGGAGGTATGCAGGCCACAGATATCATCTGAGTACTCCTGTAGTTGTGCTCAGGGTTTAGAACATGACAAACCAAAGCCAGTCTTCAAGATAAGCGATTTAACTTCACAGACAATGTTCACTCTTGTTATTTTTGAATGTTAAATCTTTCTAAATTAGGTTACATATTTCCTTACTTGATTCAACATAGGACTCAGAGTAATTTAATTACTCCTAATGACTCAGGGTCATCATTATGGACATAACTATATGCTAGCTTGTATAGAGTGAAACCTTTGGAGCTTAAGGTGCAGCAGACTTTTTGCCCCTGTACTAATGGTACTATCTACACGTTCCAGATCTTTAAAATTATTATTATTAGTTTTTCTTTTGTCTTCTTTGTGCTGCCAACTCTTGATATGAAGCAGTTAGTAAGCTCGTTTCTAATCTCCCAGTTGTCAGAGTGGGGACTTTTCCTTGAGGTAAAGCCAGGTCTTTGTGATCGTAGTTTGTATTTCAGAGGCCTTGGTAGAGGATTTCTATTATGCACAATTAATTATGGAGTAATTAATGGTAGATCTTTAGCAAGATTTGAGTTCCAGCCTCAGCCCTGTTCCTAAGTAAGTAAGTTTTTGGCACCATTTAACTGTCCTCAATCTAATTTCTACATTATAAAATAGAAATTTGGAAACAGGTTCTCTGAAGTCCCAGAATGAAGGATGCAGCATGGATTCAGGAGTCAGACTGTATTTACAGTTGTTTACTTGCAAGCTCGGCAAGTTAGTTCAGTGAGTTAGTTAACCTCTATGCCTCTTTCTGTTTTCTTATCCATTTTGGTGGATGAAAATATCAGTCTCACAGTTGCTGTGGAGTGTGGGTAGGATAAATGGGAGAATTTCTTCTCACAGTGCCTGCAACCCAGTGGAGAATATTTGTTAGTTCCAGTTGCCTTTCTTCAATCAAAATCTTTTCAGAAAGATTAAGTGCCAGTGCCTAAAAGTTCAGAATTCCCCAGGCTATTTGAAAGTCTCTAAGTGTCATTAGCCAACTAGGCCACTGGATGTCACACTTGATCTAAGCTACCATGCACACATAGTCCTGGGCTCTTTGGCTTAGATAGTCTTAGGCTTTTAGAGCTGGAGCGGACCAGCTATCTTTGAGGTCAGAGTTTGAAAACTGCAGGCCACAGGCAAGTTTTGTTTTGTACACATTTTATTTTTTTGAGTTTTAAAAGAACTTGAATACATTTAGGCAGAGGGTACACTGGGTCCTACTCTGTAGAGTCCTACTTGGGCCCTTCCCTCCTTTGGGTGACCCACCTGATTCCTCAAGTCAACAGGGCATGGAGATGATCTCATTTTACAGAGGAGGAGCGTGACCGCCCAGACAGCTTACATGGTTTGACCAAGGGCACAGGTTAAGTTGGTAGTAAATCTGGGACTAAAACTCAGGTCACTTGACTCCCAGGTTGATCCCTTAAGCTAGGCACTTCAGAGATACATCAAGATTATACACCTTTAGGAAATTTCTACTATGCGGAAGCAGATGGGAAGGATCATTATCTGCCTCTGGCTCTCTCCTAAGCTCTGTTTAGTCACAAACCTTAGAATATTTTGACTTTCATATCTGTTCTTCACTATATCTGGTGTTTAATCTCATCAATGTTTTATTTCATGAATTTGGTTGAGGGGATGGGACCGTGGTTGGACATTGGAACATGTTTCCCAAGGCCCTTAGCAGAGATACATTAGGCTAACAATAAAGTCCACAACCACTAACAGGAAATCAGTAAGACAAGCCAAGGGTCATGATTTATCCCAGCTCTTATCAGAAAATGCAAGCCCAGAGAGCTCACTCAGAGTACTAATAAGTTATAATGTAACCATATACACACACAGGAGTTTAAATTTTCATAACCACCAGATGGAGCATATAGGCTAATTTCACTCACACTCTACCCACTGCCTTTGGAAAGAACAGGTCAGAGAGGGTAATTATCTCTCAAATTTAGATTTCCCTGGTTGTGTTCTCATTAGAACAGCAGAAGGTTATTTCTGGGATTATGTCAGCAGAATGGCAGGCCTGTAGGAGCTGCCAAGATAAGAGCAAATCAGGTTTCCTTTGAAAACATTTTACTGCCTAGGGTACTTGTTCTGAGATCCTGCACAGTTTGGGGAGGATGTGGTCCTTTCCCTGGGGACAGGAAATGTGGAGGGTGAGCCATGCCTATCTCTTTAGTTGATAGGAATTTTGAAGGTTCTTAAGGAAGCTAACTGGCAGTCTCCTTAAAGTCTATTTTGAAGAATCCTGATGTCAATGATTAAAAATAGTAGCATGGCCTGTTAGAAGTGGAACAAACATTAAAGAGCATTAAAAGTCCAACCATTTACACATTGACAGAACAAGAAATGGGAGCCCAGAGGTGATAGAGGACTTGCTGATGGTTAAAGAGCAATTTAGATGAGCCAATACTTTTTTCTTTCTTTTTTTCTGTCAATAATTTCTTGTATCCAGACCACCAGAATCTTCATCTCTTGATTTCCCTAATTACCCTTCTTTTACTATTTCATACCCATTTTGTTTTTTTTTTTTTTTTTTATATTGAGGTCTTGTTGACATATAATAAACTACATATAAGAAAACTATACAATTTGATACTTGTCATGCATATACTCACAAAATCATCACTGCAGTCAAGATGATAAACATATCCATCACCCTCAAAGATGTCCTACTGCTGCTTGGTATGCATCCCTCCTGCTCCTCCCCCCCAGGCAACTGCTGCTCTGCTTTGTCTCACTCTAGATGAGTTCTCATAGTCTAGAATTTTACATAAATAGAATCATATAGTATGTACTCTCTTTTATCTGGCTTCTTTCACTCGGCATACACATTTTCAGATTTATCCATGTGATAGCATGCATCAATGGTTCATTCTATTTATTGCTGAGCAACGTTCCTTGTATCAATGCACTACAATTTGTTTATCCATTCATGCATCTGTTGATTAATGTTTGGGCTTTTTCCTGTTATTGGCTGTCACAAATAAAGCTGCTATGAGCATTCAGGTACAGTCTTTGTATAGATCTATGCTTTTCTTTCTCTTGAGTCAATATCTAGGAATAGAATGGCTAGATCATATGATAGACATATGTTTAACTTTTTAAAAAACAGTTTTATTGAGGTATATTTGATGTATAATACACTGTACATATTTAAATTACACAAATTGATCAGTTTTGACATATTTATTCACCTATGAAAAAGTCACCACATTCAAGATAGTGAACACATCCATCACTCAGAAACGTTTCCTGGTGTTCCATTGTAATCCCTCTGCCCTTCCCAACTCCAAACCCAGGCAACAACTGATCTGTTTTCTGTTATTATAGATTACATTGTGTTTTGTAGAATTTTAGAAAATGGAATAATAGAGTATGTGCTATTTTATGTTTGGCTTCTTTCACCTAGCATAATTATTTTTATTTTTTATTTTATTTTATTTTTTAATTTTTTGTTTATTGCAGTAGCATTGGTTTATAACATTGTATAAATTTCAGGTGTACATCATTATACTTCTATTTCTGCATAGATTACATCATGTTCACCACCCAAATACTAATTAAAACCCATCACCACACACATGTCCCGAATTATCCCATTCGCCCTCCTCCCTCCCCCCTTCCCCTCTGGTAACCACCAATCCAATCTCTGTCTCTATAGCATAATTATTTTTAAATTCATCCACGTTGTAGTGTATCAATGGTGCATTCCTTTTTCTTGATGATTAGTATTTCATTGTATGGATAGATTTTTGGTTATTACAGATAAAACAGAGGAATATTCATGTACAAGTGTTTGTATGGAAATATGCTTTCATTTATCTTGGGTAAATATATAGGAATGGAATGGCTGGATCATATAGTGCGTGGATACTTAACTTTCTAAGATGCTACCAAATTGTTTCTCAGAGTGATTGTATCATCTTACATTACCAGTAGCAGTGCACAAGAGTTCCAGTTCCTCCACATCCTTGGTATGGTCTGCCTATTAAATTTTAGCAATTATAACACATGTGTAGAGGTATCTGCATTTCCCTAATGACTAATGGTGTTGAGAACCTTGTTATGTGCTTATTTGCCATCTGTATGTCAACTTTGGTGAAGTGTTCATTCAAATCTTTTGCCCATTTTTTTATTGGGTTGTTTGTTTTCTTAGTATTGAGTTTTGAGAGTTCTTTACATATTCTGCATATGTGTCTTTTATAAGATATATGCTTTGCAAAGATTTTCTCCTAGTTTTTGGCTTGTTTCATTCTCTTTTGAAGACTAAAAGTTTTTAATTTTGATGAAGTTCAATTTGTCAATTTGTTCTTTTATAGATTGTGCTCTTGGGGTTGTATCTAAAAAATTTTTGCCTATCTTAGGGTCACAAAGTTTCTTTTTTATCTTTTCTTCTAGAATTTTAATTGTTTTGGGTTTTAAATGTTATTCTACGATCCATTTTGAGTTAGTTGTATAAGGTGTGAGATATGGATCACAGTTTACATATAAATATAAATATCCAGTTGTTCCAGTCCCATTTGTTAAAAAAGGCTATCCTTTCTCCACTGAATTGACTTTGAACTGCTGTCAAAACTCTGTTTCATGTATACGTGTGGGTTTATTTTCGGACTTTATTTTGTTCAGTTGATCTATTTCACTATCCTGACACCAATACCACAATGTCTTGGTTACTTTAGCTTTATAATAAATCTAGATATCAGGTAGAGTAAGACCTCAAACTTTGTTTTTCTTTTCAAAGTTGTGTTAGCATATTGTATATACATTTCTGTATAAATTTTAGAAATTATCGATGTCTAAATAAGACTGCTGGGATTTTGGTTGAGATTGCATTGAAACTGTAAACCAATTTGGGGAGAATTGACATTTTAACAGCAGTGAGTCTTCTGACCCATAAGCGTGGTATGTCTCTCCATTTATTTAGGTTTTCTTTAAATATTTTCTTTAACTTCTCTTAGAAATGTTATTTAGTTTTTATTGTATAGGAGTCTCATATCTTTTGTCAGATTCATCCCTAAGTATTTCATATTTTTCGATGGTATTGCAAAATTTATTGCTTTTTTTTTTTTTTAAATTTTTTTTTTTTTTTTTAAGATTTTATTTATTTATTTTTCCCTCCAAAGCCCCAGTAGATAGTTGTGTGTCACAGCTGCACATCTTTCTAGTTGCCGCATGTGGGACGCGGCCTCAGCATGGCCGGAGAAGCAGCGCGTCAGGTGCGAGCCCGGGATCCGAACCCGGGTCGCCAGCAGTGGAGCGCGCTCACCCAACCACCAAGCCACGGGGCCGGCCCTATTGCTTTTTAAATTTTAATTTTGGATTGGTTGCTGTTAGTATATAGAAATATAATTGATTTTTGTATATGGATCTTATAGCCTGCAACCCTGATAAACTCACTTATTAGTTCTAGTAGTTTTTTTCTAGATTCCATCAGATTTTCGATATAGACTATCATGTTGTTTGAGAGTAAAGACTGTGTTACTTCTTCCCTTTCAATGTGGATTCTTTTTCTTTCTCTTGTCTTATTGCACTGGCAAGAACATCCAGCACCCTGCTAAATAGAAGTGGTAGAATTGGACATCCAGGTTTTCTTCCTGATCTCAGGCAGAAAGCCTCGAGTTCTTCACCATTAGCATAATGTTAGCTGTAGGTTTTTTGTAGATGCCCTCTATCATTTTGAAGAAGTTTCCTGTAATTCCTAGTGGGCTGAGCATAGTTATGACTGTAAGATTTTCTTTTTAAGTTTCTTTGTCTGATTTTGGTATTGGGGCAAAGCTGGCCTCATAGAATAGGCAGGGAAATAGTCCTCCTTTTCAATTTTCTGGAAGAGTTTATATAGAATTGATATTATTTTTTCCTTAAATATCTGAATTCATCAGTGAAGCCAGCTAGACAGAGTTTTCTTTCTAGGGAAGTTTTTATCTAGAAACTCAACTTCTTTAATAGCTATTGGACTATTCAGATTATTTATTTCTTCTAAGCTTTGGTAGTTTATACCTTTCAAGGAATTTGTCCATTTCATCTAAACTGCTGAATTTATTTTTATAAATTTGTTCATAATATTCTCTTATTAGGTTTTTTTTTTTTTTTCTGAGGAAGATTAGCCCTGGGCTAACATCCATGCCATCTTCCTCTACTTTATATGTGGGATGCCTGCCACAGCATGGCTTGATAAGCAGTGCATAGGTTCACACTCTAGATCCGAACCCGTGAACCCCAGGCCACCAAAGTGGAGTACGCAAACCCAACCACCATGCCACTGCGCTGGCCCCTCTCTTATTAGATTTTTAATATCTGTAGAAACTGTGGTCTATTAGTAATTTGTTGTCTTTTCTCCTTTTTTCCTAATCAGTTTGGCTAGAGGATGACTAATATTACTTATGTTATCAAAGAAGTAGTTTTTGGTTTCATTGATTTTCTTTCGTGTTTTCTTAGTTTTTATTTTTTGATTTTTATTCTCATCTTTATTATTTCCTTTCTTCTACATGCTTTAGTTTGCCCTCTTTTTCTATATTTTTAAAAAATGATTTGAGATCTTCTTTCTAATATATGTATTTAGTGATATGAATTTCTCCCTCAGTACTTTTTTATGATATCCTAGATATTTTCATATGTTGAGTTTTCCTTCAAAATATGTTATAAATTTTTTTTTGACTCGTTTTTTGGGGGAAGTACATTATTTAGTATCCAAATATTTGGGCATTTTTTTAGATATTTTTCTGATTTTGATTTTCAATTTTGTGTGTGTGTGTGTGTGTGTGTGAGGAAGAGTGGCCCTGAGCTAACATCTGTTGCTAATATTTCTCTTTTTGCTTGAGGAAGATTGTGCCTGAGCTAACATCTGTGCCAACCTTCATCTATTTTCTATGTGGGATGCTGCCACAGCATGGCTTGACGAGTGGCACATAGGTCCGCACGGGGATCCAAACCCAAGAACCGCTGAAGCAGAGCACGTGAACTTAACCACCATGCCCCTGGGCCAGCCCTTGATTTTTAATTTGATTCTATTGTGATCAGAGAATGTACTCTGTATGACTTGAGTTGTTTTAAATTTATTGAGATTTGTTTCATGGCCCAAAATATGGTCTGTCTTGGTAAATATTCTGTGTGCACTTGAAAAGAACGTATGTTCTGCTGTTGTTGAGTGGAGTAGGTTATAAATGTTGTCAAATTAGTTGACAGCATTTTTCAAATCTTCCATATTTTCACTCTATTTGTTCTATACATTATTGAGAATGATATTTCAATCTGCAACCATAATTATGCATTTGTTTGTTTCTCCTTTCAATTCCATCAGTTTTTGCTTCACGTATTTTGCAGTTCTATTGTTAGGTCATAAACATTTAGGATTGTTACGTCTTCTTCACCTTAATTCCTTTATCATAATAAAATAGACTTCTTTATCCCTGGCAATAATTTTCGTCACGTCTTCTTAAGTTTTTATCCGAGTTTCTGTAGCCTGGGGTGAACCTGGGCTTTATGTCCGTTAATATAGAGATTTAGGAATTTCCCCTCCCCAGTTCTCTCCTTTCTGGGATTTCGTTTACATTCTGTCTTCAGGGACTCTTTTTCCTAGTTCCTCTGTCTAAAAAAGGTGTGTTTCTCTCTGAGTTTTAGCTTCCTGTGTTCTCATGCAGCTCTACAATACTGGGTCTGCTCTCTGGGTAAAGTGGCAGGAGAAAGTAGTTAAAATGAAGGTTCCCTGATACTCTCCCTCTTGAGAGCACAGGGGCCTCTTTTGTGGTAGCTTTGCCTGGAGAGATGAGTTTTCTGTAGAGGTTTTAGGTGCCTGTGCTGCTGCTGCCACCACTGCCATTGCAGCAGTGCAGCCTTGCAACGAGGTCCTGGGGTGTGGGGGAGGACTGGCAGAGAAAAGAGAATAAAAAAGGAAAAAATAAGGACAACCCCCCACCTCAAGGATTGCTTCTCTCTCACATTATCTGGTTCTCAAGAGCTTCCTTTCCTGGGCTTAAGGTTAGAAAGGGGGCCTTCTCTTGGAGGTTTTAGTGTTTATACTTGTTGCATAATTCTGTGACTCAGGTCATCCTCATGTTAAATCCTGAGGAGATAAAGGGGGAAAAAAACCTCAGAAAATATACTACCATCATGGATCAATCTTCAGGTTTTGACTTCTCGCCCTAAGAGAATTTTGTGTTGTAATGAGTGGAGAAATAGACTACAATTGGTTTAGTTCTGTTTGGACAGTACCAGAAGTCTGTGAGCTTGATTTTTACTTATTCCTTAGAGAAAAGAACCTGGAAATTTCCATCAGAACCCTAGACCCAGACACTATGATGAGCACTCCAATGTACATAATCTCAGTCAATTCTCATAGTAACACTGTGAGAGAGATATCATAATTTCTCTTTAATGGATGAGGAAACAAAATCAGGTAGTTTAAGTAATTTTTCCAAGTTCCCAACTGTTAGTATTTGGCAAGCAAACTCAGTTCTGACTGGCTGCAAAGCCTGTGCTCTTAGCCACTCTGTAAGGGATTAATGGGATTAAAAAGAACAATTGGAACCACTTTAAGATGGACCTTGAATGCTAGAGTAGCAGGTCTCAGACCACAAACACAAGCATGAAAGAAAAAAAAAAAACCACTTTATTTTTCTATGACTCAACTTGGTTTTTGACTGAGCTCCCATCTTCTGAAACAGGTAAAAAGAAAATCTTGCCAAGGTTCATCCTCCTATTCCTGAGACTGTGCTATAATATTTGTTATCCTGCGTAGTAGTGGGAATGGAGGGTCTGGTCCTCGTTATTGGGTCACAGAGATAACTTCTGAGAAGGCCAATGTCTCTGTCCCTATAGCCCCTTTCATTTCCTTTGAGAAGTCCCTGCCGTGTTTGGGGCATGGGCATGCATTCAAGGCTGCCTGAACTTGCTCTGCAGCCAATCTTCTCCGAGATCTTGTTACCTTCTGGTTGATGCTGCTTGGAAGCAGGATCCAGGTTCCCTATGTTCTTGGTTTTTTAGATCTCTTTCATCTCTCTCCCTGTCCTCATTCTCTTTTGGGGATGAGGGCACACATTCTTCCCCTGGTTTCTCCGTGGTACTCTGTCTCTACTACAAATCACTTTCTCCCACTCTTTCACTTCCTCCAAAAACCATATAAATTCTTTGAATTGCTAAAGCTTTTGGAAACCACAACCAGAAAGGCTTGCACAGAATCTCTGTTTGATGTTTTGCCAGATACCTTTATTGAAGCAACAATAGACAGATAGACCAGCTGAGAAAGGGGGAAAATACAGTGAGAATAAAGTAAGTTAATATCTTCCCTTCTCTTTCCCCTTCTCTCTTTCTCTACCTCTCTCTCCTTCCCTTTTTGCTTTCCTCCATCCTTCACTCCCTCCCTTTATTCATCCCTCCTTTCCTTTCTTCTTTTCACTCAATCAGCATTTTTGAGCACCTCCTATGAGAAATATCCAACTTCGTTAGCTTTTATATTCCCTAGTATTGAGCATATGCTTCTGCATACTGACAACAAGTTATTCATAAACTTAAAAGTTGAATTTGTTTCTCTAATTTTGCATAACAGCTTCAGTGACTCTCGGATGATAAACACATTTGCATTCACTGTAACTTTATAACTTTTCACTGTTGTATTGGTTATCTATTACTTTATAACAAATTATCTTGAAACTTAGCAACTTAAAATAACAACACTTATTATTATCTCACAGTTTCCATGGGGCAGGGCCAGGTGCAATTTGGCTGGGTCCTCTCCTTCAGAATCTCTCATTATCTTCAATAAATGTGTTAGCCCAGGCTGCAGTTCTGTCAAGGCTCTGTTGAGGAGAGATCTGCTTCCAAACCTAATCACATGGTCGTTGGCAGGGCTAAGTTCCTCACAGGCCGTTGGCTGGAGGCTGCCTTCAGTTCCTTGCCATATGGCCCTTCCCAAAGCACAGCTCACAACATGGCAGCTGGCTTCATCAGAGAGAGCTAGCAAGAAGAACCAGCAGGATGCCAGCAAGATGGAAATCATAACCTTTTATAACTTAATCTCAGAGGTGATATCCCACATTCTATTCATTAGAAGTGAGTCGCTAGGTCCAGCCTGCACTCAAGGGGTGGGGATTGGTGTGAATGGTGTGAATACCAGGAGGTAGGATCAGTGAAACCGTCCCTACCACAACTGTACTTTCAATGGGTGACAATACCTCAAGAAATCCTGAGGTAAATTGACAATTTCCTTTTAGTTGGTGAAGGGCAGCCAAGATTCATAGGTATCTAGCACGTGCCAAGCCTAGTGCCAGATGATCTCACGTGCCTTACTTCATTTAACCCTCACATCTTTCCTGTGATATAGTTATTTGTGGCAGACTGTTAGTTTTCCTCAATATTCATTCTTCCATTCTTTCATAGTAAAATAATTTTTTTATGGTTGCTCAGATAAAGACTGCATTTCCCATCCTCTCTTGTACCTAGATGTGGTCGTGTGTCTAAGTTCCGGCCAATGGGATGTAAGCCAAAGTGTTCTGTGGCAGCTTCCAGTAAATCTCTTTAAAGGAAAGCTAATAGGTGTCCTTTCCTCTTCTTTGTCCTTCCTCTATCCGTCTATTTGGAATGTAAATACCATCATTTCAGACCATGAGATTGAGACCATGCAAGTAAAGACCTTCTGTTTACCACACTGTGAAGAACACCACATGCGTTTTGGGACTTTTGAGTGAGGAACAGTAAATTGCTATCTTATTTTAACCACTGCCATTTTGGGTACTGTCACCTGCAAGCCAAACTTTATCCTAGCTAATTCAGAATTTGGTACTTAGAATTGGGGTGCTACCTGTAACAGAAGTCAAAATATGTGGTATTGGCTTAGTACAAGGTTGGTAAACTTTTTGTAAAGGGCCAGATGGTAAATATTTTAGGCTTTGTGAGCCATCTATGGTCTTGGTCACAAATTTTTCTTTTAAGTACTTTTTAAAATGTAAAACACATTTTAGCTCAGTCCTTTAAGTACATAACAACCATTTTAGCTCAAGTGCCAACAAAAACATAGGAGTCTAGATTTCCTGAGGGTTAGTTTGCTGACCTCTGCTCTCATCCATTAGGGATCAGCAGAGGCCTCCAGGGCAAATGTTGACTTCAGAGCCCACTTACCTTTTTGTAGTCATGTTTTCTCATTATCTTTAGTTTTTGAGTGTTTCTCTTGTTTTCTTTATTGATTGGAAAATAATGCACCTAATTATTAAAAGTTATATTTACTCTCAGAAGATGCACCAGTGGGAACTTTTGTAAAAGATGCAAAAGTAAAGAAATCACAAAAAGAACATTGTAATTATGGGTCATTAATATTTAGGTATTTACTCAAAAAGAGTAAAATGTTAGTTTTCAGGAAAGAAAAAATAAATCAGCAACTCACGTTGATACTTTTTAAAACTTTATAACAGTACTTTAAAATTCAATTAAAATCATTTCACAATCCTGGAATTACTAGTCATAACAGTATTGCATTGTTTCTCATTTCATGTGATTTATGATTCTACAGCGCCCATTATGTTTATATCTTCCAAACCAATGATTACTTTCCCAATGAATGAACGTTGTAATTTTACATAGTATATTTAGGTAGATCAAAGTTCTATAAAACGTTGTACTCAAAGTACAAAAATAAGTGCTTTATGCACACTCTTTAATACTGTTTTTGTCTCTTTCTTTTCGTACCTCAACTAACTAACTTCACATAAATAAAGTCAATAATAACAAAAAGGAAAAGAAACAAGAGATTGTTTAACATCTGGAAACTAGAAATGCATTTTGCTGACAGCATGCTTTTCATTAAGAGAGAGGGGATAACAACATCTGGTTATAGTGCAGTCAGAAAAGTCAAAAAAAAGAACTCATGAAGGAATAGGAATAAAAATAACAATAATTACATTAAATATTTAAACTAGTGATAATGATGGATGATTCAAATAGACTTATCTGCAGCCTGTGAACCCAAAGATCTCTTAGGAATTACAGTAGAAAATGCCAAGTTTCAAAATAAAATTTACATTTGAAAAAAGTATGTATACTTCATTGCAAATCACTTATTGCAAAAAATATAGGTATAGATAAGGCTTGTTAAATAGACTTTTGGATTTTATAAACACAAGTATATTTAGAAAACAGAAATAGTTAATAACCAAAATGTTTTCAAGTAAATAAAAAGCATGAATACCTGCTCATTATCGTCATAAATCAATATGTGAATTTGTCAGTTCCATGTTTTAAAGCTTCTTGATCTCTAACTAACTAAAATTTTTTCTTTTTTTCTATTTTTGTATAGTTTTTTATATTTATCCTGGGGAAAATATTTGAAACTCATTTTTCTTAACAGCAATAATAATAGACTAAGGAGATAAACTCATCTTTAAAAAGGCTATACCAGCTATACTATACCAACCTAGTGTTTGGCAATAATCATGGAAACTTAAAGTTTAGAACAGAGTTGATTTATTTTCGGGATTCTGACTAAGTGACAAAACCTACCAGCTGATGCACTTAAATAAGTATAATTATATTCAGGTTTAAAAAATGCAGACTGTATCACTAGACTGTGTACCCATTGAGGAAAGAAATAAAAAATATATATATATACTTGTATTCACAGTTTCTGGGATAAGAGTAGGTGCATAGTAAACATAGACTGATCATACATTCTATGAAGAATAGATTTGTGGGTTAATAGCGATAGAAACTGTGTAATTTGTTTAATTCTCAATATTAGTAAAGAGAATAAAGGAAAAGTAAAAAGGAAATTCTATAAAAAAAGGAAAATACCTGTCAATATTATTTTCCATTAAAAAATAATCAAAACTTTATATGGGATTATATGAGAGTTGTTGTTGAAGAATAGTTCATAAGCAACCATAATGCTGAAGTTAAATGCAAGGGAATTAGTGTTTGAGCAAATCTATAAAATACAGAAGAAGGGAAAAAGGCAATGTGCTTTTAAAGGTGAAGGTTTCCATAGGAAGTCCTTTCTGGTTTGGGTTGTAAGTAGCTTGGTTTAAGGAAGAAAGGAACCAGCAAATTCTCTAAGACCTTACTAATGCCCTATGGATCTTGACAGGCCAAGCTTGTGTCCCCAAGCTCTCTTTCATCTTGTCCCTGCTCAATCTGGCCTAGTGGCTGCTAGCCCTGTGAACTGAAGGCAGAACTCAGGACCCAGAGCCCAGGAGCAATGGGAGGAGAACTAGGATCAGAACGGGGCTGGGTAGATGGAAAGCTGGGTGGGGAGTGGATTGAGGGTAACTATGGAGGAGAAAATGATGCACCCCTCTCTGTTTATTACGCTCCTACCCCAGTCAGAAAGGAGTAGCTGGGTCCTTTAGTTTAAGCTGTATCTGCTCTGGAGAGGGTAAAGCCAATTCTACAACATTAAAAAAAAAAAAAAAAAGAGCCATAAAGATGGGGTCACTGCATAATTTGTTGTCTAAACTGGGACACATTTTGAGAGTGAGATGGCTATTAATATTTATAAAGTGAGATGACAGCTGTAAGCCAGGACTGTCCAGGCACAACAGGATGTATTATTACCCCAGAGACATGTTGCTAAACACTGAGTAGGGTTGATATTCCTCAATCTCCAAGAAGTTCCTGCTGGCAGCTTACTTTCTTTAAAGTGCTGTTTCTTGATATCACCCCTCCCCTTAGACAATGTAATGTATGTGAAAAGAGAACAAGCATATTCTTTTTCTTGATTTCTCTCTCAGAATAGGAGAAAAGGCTGCAAGGGGGAAGTAGATGCAAAAACGTGTTCTGTATTTCATTCCAGGCACTTTTGAATGCATGAAGGCTTCTGGTTTCTGAATTATTTTTCACTTCTAGATTGGTTATGAATTTCCCTTCATTATCAGCTAAAGTATAAACTTTTCTTTTATCTTTCCTACTAAACTGAGAACTGAAGGTACATAAAGTTTGCAGTCTCCCATAAATGAGTCTATGTGTTCAAGGTATACAGTGCTGTCCCTATTAAATCTATGCATTCTACATTCGGTACAAACACGGTAAGCAAAAGCTAGCTTTTAAAATGTTGGACATTTTGGGGGCAATAGAATATTTTGCACCCATTTTTTTATTGAATAAAAAATATTTTACTCCCTAAATAAAGAGATAGGGTATAGGAGTCAGAAAAATGTCATTTTCCTAATAGTTTCACTCGTTACAGCAGGAGTTTCTTTGCTTTGTTCTAACATTGGCAAATACAAACATATAGTCTGGTGGATACATTATGGTTTTCTAGAAATATGTTCCCGTAAAACTCAGAGCATTTTCAAGATGTCACTAGAATGAAGGAAAATTTCAACATCAAATCAGTTTAACAAAAACAAGTAGATAACTGTTGCATGTCAGGTAGGAATGTTTGCTGCCTAGTTTTTCTCTGTCTTCCAATAAGTACATTAAAATTCCTAAATTATGCTATTAATACATTCTTTTAAAAGTATTTATCACAAAGTTCACTTATGGTGTTACATTTGAAACTTAGTTTTGTCTTTAACAGATGTATCTACAATATGTAAAAATGTATCTACAAAATATAAAAAGTACCAAGTCTCTAGGTTAAGTTGTAGGTACGTTTTCACCCCCTGGAACTTCTATATGAGTGTAAGGAGCGGGAATGATCATGGCTTTATGTGAATATCAGGGCACATTGTTCACATTTAGTTGTAAGTTACTTTTGGGAAATCTTGGATACCGCTAGAATTGCAACAAGAATAAACTTTATAGCTTTGAATACAAAGACAATTTACTCAAAATACTAACTTTCTTTATGGACCCTTATTCTGCAAAAGGCACCCTAGACAGTCTCCCTGCCCCCGTGGATTCAGATCGTGACCCAGTTGTCTAAGACAGAGCTAGAAAATAGTCATTTAAAAATATAGTGAAAATTAACATAAATTGAAAATTATATTGAGGCAATATTTATGAAAAGCTAATCTATGCCATTGGAAGAATGTGTCTTTTTAAAAAAACTTTTAAGTAAAACTAAAACTAATTTCCTGCATAGCTACTATCAATACATGGCTATAATTTAATTTCCACCCACTATTAAATAAAGTTAAGAAACTATAGTTTGGAAATATGTCCTCTTTTGTTAGATATTTTTGAAGTCAGTATTTTTTTAACATGAGGTAGCTTTCTAGCAGCATTTAGCGTACTATTACCCAAACACAGTGTGGTTTGGCATGATACCAGATTTGGGTCGGGTCGGAGGGGCAGACTACTCATCTAGAATTACATTTTGTTGTGGTTGAAGGGGGCCTTCTAGTTATTCTAATGGGGTGGGAGAGAGTTATAGCAATTTGAGAAACGGCAGAATTTTTACAAGTAAGAAAAGAAGCTACTCTCACCGCTGTTCCATTTCCTCCTAAGTAACATAGGCTGATTTTAATTCTCTCTAGGCCATTAATTACCAAAATTTAGAAACCCAGTTCTAATTTACTAGATGTTTCTAAATTATTGGTTTGGGTGTTTTGTTATTATCACTTTGTTGGTTGACTATTTTTAATTTTTTCTATGAAGAACTTTTTCTAGGAAGCAATAAAGTTAGAAATAACAGGAAAATGGATGTTGATACACAAGGTATTATGGGTGCTAATTTCTGAA
Organism: Ceratotherium simum simum; assembly: GCF_057802395.1. Taxonomy (NCBI): domain Eukaryota; kingdom Metazoa; phylum Chordata; class Mammalia; order Perissodactyla; family Rhinocerotidae; genus Ceratotherium; species Ceratotherium simum. Next base: position 48,303,777 of record NC_141905.1, on the reverse strand, counting down.
GTCTAAAAATATAAACATCATGCAAAATAAACCTTTGGTTCTACACTTGATTTTTCAAAATTTCATTTTTTAAAGTTTCAAACTCATCACAGCAGGACTTGCTCTATATTTCTTAACTGGAGCAAAGTAAATGCAAACAAAGCATGGTAGACACATTGATACTTTCTATGAATATGTTCTAGGGGAATTCAAAGTATTCTCTAGATTTTACTAGAATGAAGTAAAATTTCAGCAAAAAATAAAACTATACCTACTCACTTGAATAAAATCAGTCCCCAGGAGGTAAATGTCGTGAACACTTGTGTTTTTTCTTGAGCAAGTGAGACAGTCTTCCAGTGGTAATTTTCTCGATACTTTGGTATTATTTTATGTTTAGTTCTTTGCTCTTAACCTTTTAAAAAAGTGATTATGATTTAATCTGGATAATGATTTTTCTTGTAAAGAGATTCTTGTATTAGCTAATGTCTGTTCATTTGATTAAACTAAAAACTCCTCTGGATCCAATCTTCTATTTCACATTGACTAGACACACAGAGTGCCCTTTTCCATTTATTTTCAAAGATTTTAAAGAACATTAAAACTTTTGATCTTGGAATTTGCAATGCTTTTTTGGACTGAGTATGAATTTGCCTGTCCCCAATGTAATCACTCCGAGTATAAAAGCAGGACTGTGGGGGAGTGTAAATTCGAACCTAAGAATTGCTCAAGGCAGAATTTTTCACTTTCTCATTTTTAGAATTAGTTTGGCCCAAGAGTTAGTTTGAAGCCAATATGAATTATATTCAAATTCCTACTTTTTATGAGATGAATACCTGTAAAAATATGATTTGGCTATTTGTTTTAACTTAATTTTTCATGCATTTTTACTTTTGACAAAAGTAAAATGAAAAAGAAAAATATTAAGGGATAGAGTAGTAGTAATACAAAGAATAGAGCAGTTCCCAAACCTAGTTGCACACTGGAATCACCTCGGGATCTTTCAAAAATACTGATGCCAGGCTCTGATCCCAAGACGTGCTGATGTAATTGGTATGAGGTGCCATCTTGGCATTGGCAGTTTGAAAAACTCTCCAGGTGTTTTTAATGTGCAGCCGAGTTTGGGAACCACTGTCCTAGAGAATATGAGGAACAAAACGTAAAGCTGAAAACACAAGGCCTTTCAGAGTTTCAGCGGTAGCGTTGAGGCCGTTGATATCTGACTGGAGTTAATTGAACTGAAAGGTTACAAAGACTTTTAATTGTTATTGAAATTTACCTGATTTTGATTGGAATCTGACCTGACTTTAGATCACAGAATTCCATTCTAGAGTTGACAAATTTTTCTATGCTTTTGTGTTTATGTTTTTCCTTGAGTCCTGTAGAATTATACAAGGGTCAAGGGATTTTTAAAATGGAAATTCTAATATTGTATGTCTTAAGCCACTAATGAGACTGGAGCGGTCGTAATAGGTATTTGGTGTTCAAACTTCAATTATTTCTGCTTTGAACAAAGAGCAATCATTTACAAGTATGGCAAGAAAGTAGTGCCTTCTACTCCCTTCTATCTCAGTTTTTGTAGCACCCTCAGCCCCATCAGATGTTCCTGGAGAAGTGGCCCAAAACTCTCGGGGATTTTGGTTAATAACTCCCTTGCTGAATGTGAGGACTCAGCTTCTAATCAGCTGTGATGGATGTAAGGTTTTCCTGTGACAGCTTCAAGACCAAAGGATTCGGATATGGTAAAGATATCTGATACTTATTGAAAATAGAAGGAAGAGAAGGTAGAGGGCTTCTCAGCAGATTTAATATAAGTGGGTTGGATAGTCCAAGACTGAACCCAAGTTAATGTAACTGTCTCTGAATGCTGGATGGTAGTCTGGGTGCTGCAAAAAGACCAAAGAAATGAGAGTAAATCTTCACTTCTCTCTTTGTTTGAAATGACTTTTCAGCCAATTTGCTGAATAGGAAAAAGTATCATAAGTGATATTCTGTAGATTTGACTTACTTTTTTATGATATTAGAGATGAGCAAAATGAGACTGAGATGAAAATAAATCAATGTGGACAAGTCAAAATGTTTAAAATGAAAAAAAAGTCATTTCAAGTTGGGATGATTATTGTGCTGGGAGGATCCTTGGGAAGGGCACAAGTTCTAGGGAAAAAGAGGTGTGGGCTAGTGAGTTAATAAACAATGGGCATGGATTTGTTTTAACCATCTCTGCAACACATCACATCAATTTCCAGGAAGTCCCCAGGGGCTGCAAGGGACAGAGAGATCCTGACCTATGACAAATTGACTGGATGGAATTTTCGACTGAAGTGGTCCCGACTCCATCCAACCTTGGACAGTCTTTCACAAGCTCCAGCCTGCAAACATGCCCCAGGTAGTGGGTGATGGGAAACACGTTTTGAAAAGCAAACTCCCACCTTCTCTCTGCCTGTTTGCGACTTTGTGTATCAAAAGCAGCTGTGAGCCAGGGTTAAGATTCTGGAGTTTGCTTGACTCCCTTTGTTGTTACCGACTGCCCAGGTCTGCTCAGCCCCTGAATTCTCGCTGGCTAAAAGATCTCTCTCCGCTCTGCCAGGGTTTGTAAACATACTCCCAAGACACTTAGGAACCTTGGAAGAACAACTTCTGGGGGCAAGGGCTCTTTAGCTTTCTGTTAGACAAAAGGCTCCTTGACATTTGATTTCATTACGAATAACATTCTCATATCACAATTCTACAATTAGTATAAGCTATACAGTCTCCAGAAAGGCATCACTGTAGGGAAAATATCACTTGTCATCATTAGGGGACTGAGTTAGAAGTTTATTACTTCTATATAGAGTTTTTCGTATGTCTTATTCTTAAACTAAAAGAAAGATATCTTCAGAAGGCTCCATATCCATCCCCTCGGGCAGTCACTGCAAAAGTGGGGTAGACCTCATATGCTGTATATGCTGCTAAGTCTTGCCCGAGGGTCACTGCTTGCTTGAGCTGGGCTGCGGACACAGGTGCAGTTGCATTGGGGACAGCATATCCTGGGGGAGGAGGCAGAGAAAACTTCATGAAAGGGATTCAGACTTGTCTCCTTCTGGCTTGTTGTCTTCTTTTTGGAATATGAAAATTTAGCATATTGCTTAACGCCAAAAGTTAATGTGTACATTTTAAAAAGTGCTCTCGGGGGACATAATATCTGGGACTCCTTGATCAGGGGACAATGTTCCTCAAAGTGAGGTCAACTACATGTGTCAGAATCACTTCACACTTAGAGAATTAGAAACATTGGGCATAGATTCCAAAAAATGAAGCTTAACAGAGTGCTGAGCTGCTTAAAGCTTGAGATTTCGAACTTTCTCAGAGGGTCTCAGAATTTATAAAGGAGGGGAGGCAATTGATGGGTTGGCAGGGCATGGGGGTCTGGGCTCTGTGGGTATGGTTTGGCTGCACCCCCACTACCATCTAAATGAAATGTTAAAAACCATTGCCTTTACTCAAGAAGGATGTGTATGGACTGGCCAGATCAGTAGGAGAAATATTTAAAGTTTTAGTGTGTTTCTATATAGCACCATAAAAGCAAATATCTAGCTTGTCCACATTTAGACTTAACCATGAAGGGCAAAAAACATCTCCTGCCACCATAAGCTGTCTTTGGTGTGTTCGGAGGCCTTGATGCTTGTCCTCACCTTCAGAGAACAACGGGGTTTGAGTGGTAAGGAAGTCATCACGTGCTTTCACGTGAGTGTTATGTCTAGCTGATTGACATTCACTTTTGAAGAAGAAAGCATAACAGTTATTATCTAAAATCAATATTTCCCTGTTAATGCTTTAGACCAAAACTGGGTATTTCTGAGATGATCCAAAAATTGTGAAAGATGACAAGAAACAGCGGAAAATATGCTTTGGTTTACGTGCTGTGGAAGTCTGCCCAATCCCAGACATATTGATTTCTTTCTAGTGGCTTCTCAGGAAGTGGTGGCAGGAAGCTGGATGGACTATTTTTTAAAAAAATTGAATCCACTCCTTGGCTGGTGCACTTTGGGCAGTAAGGCTGACTAATGTACTAGTGAAGTTTGGTACATCTCCCAAGGATATGAGAAATGTGTTAACAATTACTTTCAAAACTTTGGAAACAGTGTTTCCAAAGTAAATAAGTAAGTGAGTAAGTAATATTTGTGTGTATGTGTATGTGTCTACGGCATAGATTTTATCTTTAGGGATTTTGAATTTTCTTTTTCAATTTGGCTAATTTCTTAAGTGCAAAAGTATTTGTGTTTCAGACAGATTCTCGCCTTGGAGACTATTATTCTTTGCTTGACTCCACAGCAAAGTTATAAGAGAGGCTTTCAAATTCTTAGGCATTCCCAAGACAACTCTTATGCCTAAATATTTTTTACGTCTTGCAGGAGCAAATAGAAGTGAGGATAAGATACAACATTCTTGGGTAAAAGCAAATCCTTTCCAATGTGAAAGCAAACTTTAAATTCTCCTGACAGTGGCTCATTTATCTTTATAGTACATTAATTAGGTGTCTTTGGGGTACAATTTTCTGCAAGACAGGGGCTCAACTTTCTCCAAGAACTGTAGACGGACATGTCAATACCCTGTTTTATGGAAAGCAAGCACAGGGCTGATGGCCTCAGTACAGCCCAGCGGGAACCTTGCCCTCTGCAGTGGCAGCTGTTGCCTTGGTAACCTCGCAGGGGCGCACCACACATCTCCACGTTCCACAGAACAAAGCTCGAATTGAGGTCACATTTGTGTGTGAAGCATGATTAGTGTCAGCTTCACTTGCAAGAATGAAGGATAGATTCACAATTTTTGAGAAATCGAAGAGAACGAGAGTGAGCCCCAGGTATTGTGGATGTGAGGAATACAGCAATTCTCACACCTACACATGGCCAATATATGAATTAATCAATCGATAGAGACGTCATATTTCTAGGTCTAGTCAGAACTCTCTGATTTGGGCTTATGGGGGTGTACTGACACAATGACAAGTCAGAAGAACAAATTTCTTCAAAAGAAATAAACTTTTATTACTAAAAAGAATGGAGTTACTCAAACTAACTGCTGAGGAAAAATTTTCAAAAGAAATTTCTTGTCTGGTCCCCCTTAATCTCTAGAAGATTCATTTTTAATTATTAATGTTTGTTGTGGTACATAATAAATGGGGAAAATTCTTTTAAATGTGACCCTGAAGGCATGTTGATTTATAGATAGGCTTTATTTTAAGTGATCAGCATATGCCCCAGACCAAAATTATGGAACAGATAAAATGTGGCCTGATTATCCACATACTGAAAGGATCTCTGTCTCTCTCTCTCTCTGTCTCTCTCTGTCTCTCTCTCTCTCTCTCTCTCACACACACACACACACACAGAATTTTTGACTTAAAATAATTTAAGAAAAATATGATCTATACATTTTGTTCAGAAAGCAAAGTAATAATTTAAGTAGAATCAAAGATTAGAATTGGGGAGAGAGCCCAAGGATTGTTTAAAAGCTGATTGATCTTGGCCAAATTATTTCATCTTTCCAGTACTTGGTTTCTTCATCTGTACAATGGGCATATGATAGAACCTATCTCTTGTGGCATTGTGAGCATTACTGAGATACTATAAAGCACGCTGGGCATCTAGGTGAGTGCCTGGCACATGGTAAGAGTTCAAATAAACATCAGCTATTACTCTGTAGTTCCAAACTCGCTTACTAAAAGTAAAAACCAAACCAAACGAGATGCAGAGAGATTGGCTCATTCAAGATCACACAGCTGCTTAAAGCTGAGCCAAGACCGGACCCCACTTCTGCTGCCCAGCTCAGTTCTCTCGCCTTATACTTTCAATGGTTCACTTATCTGGCAAATTCTTTTTAGTCACAGAATGTGTAAGTCAGATTTATTGTAGGTGGAATGACAAACAACTCTATGAGTCCATGGTACCAAGGAGGGTTTCCCTACTGTCTCTGCAGGGTGCCATTTCTGGCACAAGTTTTCCATACCTGGAAAAGGAGTAGCGGAAGCAGCAGCAGTAGGTGCAGTCGGTGTGTCGGCTCCGTCAGTGGGGATGCCCAGGGTCTGCAGGGTGTACTCGGCTGCGTATGTCTTTGCTTCATCCACATAGGCACTTAGCTTCGGAGGTGTGAAAGGGTGGCTGGAAAGCATAGTCAGTCAGGGCAGGAATTTTACATTTGTGCTACTGAGACAGGTGAAAACCTAAGGCACAGTTAGCTTTTTAAGATGATGAGATAATGGAATTTTGTGTGGGTATTTTTCATTCTCTTTGCTATTAAAGCTTCTAAATATATATGCACGTAGGGATATTTGTGAATTGATCTAGAACATCAGTGGTTGATGACATTCCTGGAGCCTACTTGTAATTCATCACATAGCTATTCTAAGGTGCATGTGAAACACACTGGTTCCTAAAATGTGTAAAAATGCAGGCTCGAGGTAAAATTCAGAAGGTGATGTCCACTAACAGAGAGGTTATATCTTTGGGCTAAAATTTAAATGACAGAGGACGGTGTTATGTATAAAACGGCAATTTCATATGGTCCGACCTAAATACTACACAGATAAAAGAATAGGCTATAGTTTTCATTTCTATTACACTTTACGTCTGCAGTTTTCCATTGGTTGATTCTTGTATGTGGTCTTCATTGTCTCTATGAAATATCAGGGCTTTGAGATGGCAGTGTCATAGCTGGCACATACATTCTAACTTGACTCATCTCGACATTTGCCTTTAATAAAAAATGAGTAGGTAGGTAGATTTGAATCTTTATCTTATTTAGATAGTGATAGAAGACACTTAATTTACTGGAGACTCTTATTCTAAAATCTAAATGATTAGGAATTTGGAGAAGTTACGCACATGGCAGGATTCTGGCTGGCCAGAGCAGGGATGGTTATTTTGTACAAGAACAGTTGTCTTTGATCTTGTCCGATGGCAGAGTGCAGCTGATACACTGGCTGTCCCCAGTTATTTTTCTGACAAATTTCTTCTAATATCTACAAGAGCAAAAAAGTGATTTCCCTTTCAAATGTCACGTTTGCATTATTTCTCCAGCTTTCAGGTTTTTAAACTCTAGTCTTCAGAGTTTAAGCTAATATAAGAAGATATAAAATGCCACATGGTTTAATGACTCATAAAATTTAAGATGAACTCAATTTGAACTCCATTTAAAACGTTATGTCTATTAATTCATAAAAATCATTTTCACACCATTTACTCTAATATGTTTTTAGTTTAGTCCATTAGCTGTAACTTTTTACCAATAGTTTAATTTTATGATTTGTTTGATGTATTTATTCCATTTAAAAAAAATTGATATTCCAGCAACGTATAGCTGGATTGACTCATTATTACCCTCGATCCTTCTGCTTATAATGGTTTAGAGAATACAACCTAAGAATATATTCTTATTTCATATCATTTGTCATAGGGGTTTCACTTCACATTTTCATAAAAATAGAGTGTAAAAGTTTAATGGGTTAGTATTTATTGATGAGCATTAATAGATGGGTGCTGACAGTTGCAATGTCTTTGGCAAAATGCCACTTCTGGCTGTTTTTCCAATGATCTGATTTTTAGCATGTTGCTACATGTTTTTTTTTCTTCTTCTATCATTACTCCAAACTGAGTCTTGCCTGAAGGCACATATTTTCTTCATCCTGAAGTCATTTTTGGTGGCCCACAAGCCCTGATGCTCCCGTTAGTCAGCAGATTCAGTGAACTGTGCAAAACAGAGCATAAATCTGAAAAAAATAACTCTTTAGGACAGAACAATGCCCCAGGATGAATCTATGGAGCTTCTTATCTCATTTATTCTAACACTAATCCAGCTATAATAGCATGACGTTTTCCAGTTTATTAAATTTGTAGATTGCTCCTATCTTTATTAACTTTTTCTTTTTAATACTCTCAGTTTTGTAGATCTCTTGTCATCTACAAAGCATTCTTTAAGGTTCCTGGGCAATAGTAAATTGACTTTAGCTGGTGGATATTCTAAAGGAGTACCAGCTCTAACTACTGACTCTGCAGGCCAGTACTTGTCCCTCTGCTCTTCTTGTTGAAAGTTTATAACTCCTCCATGGAGTTGTTAAGGCTCTGTCATTGTTGGTTGGGGGTGACATGGTCTTCGATATCTAAGCCATAGTTGCAGAAATTCAGAGACAAATTAATTAAAGAACTTTCATTAATTGATAGAGATGGTTACATATTAATATACAGCATGGCCAATTTTTAACCTGGGTTTGATATAAAAAGCAGAGATCATTACTCATGCTATAACAGCTCTTAGAACTATTATACAGAATTTATAGTGATGATTAGTTTTTATTTGCTTAAAAGATTTCTAGGTATCCCAGTACTTTAATTAGGTTCCTTATTTTGGGTTTTAACCCAAGATAGATTGGATGACTACCTTTTGTGTTTTCTAAGCAAAGCTCCATCGTGGTACTTACTAGATTTTATTATAATTATCTGTTTATGTGTCAGTATCCTCTCACTGTATTGCCATATAACTTTTTCCAGTTTTATTGAGATATAATTGACATACATCACTGTATAAGTTTAAGATGTACAGCATAATAGTTTAACTTACATATATTGTGAAATTACTACTACAGTCACAAATCTGATTTCTTTTCTATGCGTTTGGATTTTTTTTTTTTTTGACTTCGCATATAAGTGAGATCATACAGTATTTGTCTTTCTCTGTCTGACTTATTTCACTTAGCACAATGCCCTCAAGGTCCATCCATGTTGTCACAAGTGGCAGTATTTCCCCTTTTTATGGCTGAATAATATTCCATTGTATATATGTATACCACAACTTCCTTATCCATTCATCTATTGATGGACACTTAGGTTGTTTCCATGTCTTGGCTATTGTAAATAATGCTGCTATGAACACGGAGGTGCAGATATCTTTTTAAGCTAGTGTTTTTGTTTCCTTTGGATATACTTCTAGGAGTGGAATTGCTAGATCATATGGCTGTTCTATTTTTAATTTTTTGAAGATCTTCCATACTGTTTTCCATAGCAGCTGCACCAGTTTACAGTCCCAGCAACAGTGCACAAGGGTTACCTTTTCTCTACATCCTCATCAGTTGTTATCTCTTGTCTTTTTGATGATGGCCATTCTAACAGATGTGAGGTGATATCTCATTGTGGTTTTGATTTGCATTTCCCTAATGACTAGTGATGTTGAACATCTTTTTATTCACCTGTTGGCCATTCATATATCTTCTTTGGAAAAATGTCTATTCAGATCTCTTGCCCATTTTTTGTGTTATATTCACTTTTCCATCCCCAGCACTTGGTGCATAATGGATGCCCAATAAATGGTTTTTGAACAAACAAGTGATTGCTGTTTACCACTCTGATAGACACTTTTTTTTTTTTTGCAGGGAAAGATTTGCCCTGAGCTAACATCTGTTGCCAATATTTCTCTTTTTTTTCACCTCCCCAAAGCCCCAGTGCATGGTTGTATATCCTAGTTGTAAGTCATTCTAGTTCTTCTATGTAAGTCACCACCACAGCATGGCAACTCACAGATGGGTGGTGTGGTTCCACGACCAGGAACCGAACCTGGGCTGCCAAAGCAGTGAGCACTGAACTTTAACCACCAGTCCATCAGGGCCGTCTCTCTCTTTTTTTTAATCACCTAGGTAGTGTTAACAGAAACCTTAAATGAAATAATTTGTGTGTATAAGAAAGCCATTAATCCTATATAAGAAATACTCAAGATGAGCTTTTAGAAAACCAAGTTTTCTACTTGATTGCGATCATAAGGCTACTTCTGTAAATTAAGGGCTTATACTTTTGGGGTGGGAGTAGGGAAGTTTCCTTTAGGATACACAAACTGTAACTCTGAACAACTAGATATTGGTTATGCAGTCAAAGTGTCTCTGCAGAGTCACAAGCATGTACTGCACATTCACAAGGAACAGTCTAAGGGTTAACACAGATCCTGTTTTGTGTTAATTTTAACCCTGTTTGTTATTCAGTTTCCATGCTGGAACACTTTTATGACTTTTAATTTTCCAGTAATAAAAACCACAGCTTCATGCAGAATCATGGAAACTTAGAATTGTGAAATGAAAGCAATAAAAACTCACCATAATGCCACTGTCCAAATATAATACTTGTAGAAGACTTAATTTGATATGACTGATGGCACCTCATAGTTAATATGAGTAATGATTATCACCATTGATAGCATGATGTTTTCTCATAAACACAGTGTTTCCAAGATAACATCTCCTAAATGGTCTATTCATTCCTTGTCATGAATACTCTTCATTTGCCAACCAATCTGGCTCACACATGATTGGCATTTATTCTGAGCTAAGGTCTTTGCTTCATATTATTTTATTTAAGGTATTCGTTGATAATTCTTAATAGCTCTCAGGATCTTTACATTTCAGTGGAAGATTATTTAAGGTGTCAAACTTTATAATTAAAAAAAAAGAGAACGTCTATAATGGAACAATGGCACTCAACACTCAGCATTCTCTTGCACTACAGTATGTTGATTGGTCACCTTTTGTATTTAAAAAAACAAAACAATAGCCCAAGTAGGAATCAAGTCAAATCTTTTGATGAAAGGTGAATGATGAGTTTTGGTCCAACTTAAAGAAACTATGTCTGGAATAACATTACCTACCTGGGGAGCAAGTTTAATTCCTTGTGGTTTTAAAGTGACAGGATTCATTGGGGTGAGCTCCATCCCAGGTAAAAGATCATAGAGTTTGTCTTCTCTTTTGTCTCCTTTGACCTGGTATCCTCGACCCAGGCTTGTGTATGCCAAATAGCCACGGCCGCCTAGGCCTCTCACTCCCGCAGCCCCTACAGGTACATTCATGTAAATTTCTAGGAATGTAAGAAGGCATTAAACTGAATCAAATCACCAGAAATCAAACCACCCTGAATCTTACTGTAATGGAAAAGTTAGCCCAAGTCACATTGATGATTGCCCTGAAGATAGGTATAGAACTCTAGGATTCTAGTGTAATGAAACTCAACATAAAGTAGGGTTCACCATAGGTGTCTTTTTTAAAAATTATCTATGGAAGAAAGCAATACTATCAAAGCTATCAATACGTACACAAGCAACTTTAAAACTTTGGTACAGAGAAAAATTTTGCAATTTCTGTCTTCAGTTAACCTTTTGTTGACATTTTTCTGTAGATTAATAAATATTGGGAAGGTGTTTTTTAACATCCCAGCACAATATGACCAAGTGAATTAAGATCAGTCTTTCACTTTTGTTATTGATCAGCAAATCAGAAGTGAATTCTAGCTTCCTCAATTCCATTCCCAATGACATGTTGGAAAACTAACATTTAGAAAGTATGTTTTTAAGTTCACCATTTTCTCTCTTATGTTCTGTCAATGTGAGGCTTAAATTTCCATTGAGTTTCATTAATAGATTCCTTTTGATTTTTTGTTTTGCCACGTTGCTACTTTGATTTCCTTTTGGTGGCATAAAGAGATAAAAAAATTAAATTGATTACCCTTCATCCATGAATATCATTCATTGATTCCTTTCTTGTTAAAAGACAGGTATTTTTTTCCCTTGGAGTGCAGTTTGTTTTTTTCCTACATTACAACTGGTTGACAACTTATATTTAACATATGGATTGTTTAATGGTGTAATTTTAGATTATAAAGACATAACATTTTAATGACATGATTTGTCATCATATAGACAGATTATCCTGAAGGAAATCCTTATGATTTCTTTTGTATTACAATTTTGGGTGAAGTGATTGTGTTATGAGTATGGAACTTTTAAGGCTGTTGAAGACTAGAGCTCCTAGGATGGTCAATTCTGTTTTCCTGAAAAATAGTAAAACACAGTAAGATAATTGTTTCCATAGTAATCTGGACATGCCCTTTTGCTTCTAAGTCAAACCCAAGAATAGATTTAAATACACAGTTTGTTGTTGAATTGCCTAGATTGGTGTCATTTTTGGAAGATAGAACTGGGATTCTGTTGGCATTAGCCACATCCTAGCAGAACCACTCTGAAGGATCCCATAAGGCAGAAACAAACTAGTTTCTCGGAAATAAAAATATTTTCCTTATCTTCTATATTGCCTGAAATAACTGAGCTCATAAGACTGCTTGAACACTTGGAATTATTATAGAACTCAACAGGAAAGATTTATTGTTTGGCAGTTGTATTGAGTTTGTTTTTTTTCTTTCTATTTGGACTTTACTATGTAGTTCCCCATATCCTGGAGAAAGAAGATGATTTCCTTAATAGTGTGGCTTTTTACAAGGCATAGCGCATATTTCTTGGGGAGTTCAGATGAGAATATCTCATATATCTGTTAGAATATATTTATTATAATTTGTGATTTATGTATTAAGATGATGCCACCGAGTCATCATCAAATACACATGTGCCTTGACAGATTTTGCTATTTGAGATAATTGGTTTTCATTGGACCATACTGCTCTCACTTGGAATTTTATGAGTCACATATGACTGCAATATGGTGGTCCAATGAAAAGGGAGAAGCAAACGATTGTGGACCTGAGTTTTAGTTTGTGCTAATTTTATGGGCCCATGCAGAGATCAAATGTGTGCGTTAGACTCATTTGCACTATGTTCTGACCAAGTTTTCTTAATAACCAGTTGTAATGTGAAAAAAGATTCCTATGGAAGGAAAACTATTGATATAATAATTGATTTTTAATAAATGGTTAAAAGTTCTTTTCTCCCAATGGACCCACCTACTTTGTCTAAGGCTGTTGCAATACAAATCAATTGAAATCTTAGAGTTATTCTAAGGAAGGCAAGAGCTGACTAGTTTTACCTCTAACAGAAGGGGCTCGGATAATGGCCCTGTTGCTAAGATGTCCTTTGGTGGCTGGGAATTGAAGGCTGGGAATCGCTGTATAGGCCTGGGGGGCATAGAAGATAGGAGCTCCAAGGTAGGTTGCCGTGGGATCATAAACATGGCCCAAAGAGTAGGTGTACTCTCCTTGGAGCATGGTGCCCCTTCCACCTGTGCCTCGGGTGTACCTAACATAACTGTCCTTGTCCACTGGTTTGGCTAGGGTCACTTCAATGGGGGAGCCATCCAGCACCTGTTGTAGAGAGCAAGGAAAAAACAACATGAGATGATATGAAGACAACCAAGTGTGGCTGAGCCCTAGTAACACGTCTCCTTCTAAGTGTTAGTCTATGTGCTGCTATGTTTACTGACTGTTTCACTTACACATGTCTTGTCTCTTCATAGGTTGGTGTTTGTGCGCCAGTTAAGTTTTCCCTGAGCAGTTTTGTTGGTAAATTGCATATAATCTGCCAACAGGTTTGAAAGTGAAAAATTGGCCGCTGTCCCCTGACATATTGGTTATAAATTTATTATCTGATACAATCACTGAGACAGAGAATTATGTAATATTTTTATATGATATATATGTTTTAAATTACCTAGTTATATAATTATATAATTCTAAGAAATTTTAGATTAGGTATGGGTGGAATATAATTTCCACTACCTGGAACAGTACAATAAAAGTGAAAGGAAACCAGTGAAGAGATCTATCAATTGTTAACACCTTGGCATGGGCAGCCCAGTCAGGCCTTTCTAGCCAGCCAGCTAAATGTCTTACTCCTTAGAGCAGCTACATGATAGGTAAGTTTTTACTGGATAAAAGAGAGGCTTAGAACTGGGGCCCTATTTAAAGAAGAAGAATCAATGAGACTATTGCATTGTCCCTCTTAGGTACTTCCTTGTGAAGCAACATTTTGATCTGCTAGAGTTGGGAACTAACAGGGATGGCAGGGGGAGTGTTGATGTTTCTCAAGTATTGCACTGCTTAAAACTTGTCCTCAAGAATTATTGGAGTGGTTCTTTTTTGACACAAGTTTTTGACATTTTGCAAACAGATCAGGTGTTGAAGATAATGGTTGTGTGTAGATCTATATGTATGACTCACTTTCATGTATTGCTTGCATACACAAGAGACAAAGATGGCTCTCAACAAATACTTGGTAGATTGATGTATTTCTTATCAAAGGGACAAGGTGTTGTGAGGAAGAATTTGTGGCTTCTTTCTAATAAGAATATTATGGGCTTCTATTTTTTATAAAGAAAATAAATGATATGAAGTGTTCTTGCAAAAATTCCCTTTCACCGCAGCTCATGATTTTGTGAGTGATTCAGTGGTTCCTGGATCACTGAGGTCTGCTGGAAAAAGTTTGTGCTTCATAGTCATCCTGACCATTTTGGTCAGCCTATGGGGTGACTTGCCTCTAGTTTTATGCATCTACCCTACTTTTTTTTTTTCTTTGCTGAGTAAGATTCGCCCTGAGCTGACATCTGTTGCCAATCGTCCTCTATTTTGTATGTGGGTCACCGCAACAGCATGGCTGACAAGTGGTGTAGGTCCATGCCTGGGAACTGAACCTGCAAACCCAGGCTGCTGAAGCGGAGCATGCCAGACTTAACCACTAGGCCACTGGGCTCGCCCCTATCTGCCCTACTTTTTGGTAGTAAGAGCCAGTATCAAATATGTTAGATGGAACACACTGAGAGATAATATTCAATTATCACATATTGATGTTGATGTAATTAGAAGAAATAGACTTGGAGTATTGAAGGAGTGACCTTGAATGTAAGATTCTTTATCTTCAGTCCTGTCTTGAGGAAGATGAGAGACCCAAATAGATCTCTGTTTATAGGCACTTCCATATCAAGAGGTGTTTTCAGTGAAATGATTCTTTACTGCAAAGTCAGACTTCTTATTGTAATAGATTTTGTTCTGTACTCCTTTGCCCCTCCAACAGTGTTTTAAACTAAGTATTGTATTTTACTTATTTGGTTCAGACATTTCAAGAGCTAAGACAATATCTTATTAATCTATATGGACTCAAGCCCAGCCTTGTGCATCATAAACATCCACGAGTATTTATAAATGAATAATCATGTCCAAAGCTCAATTCGTCACCTTTCCCTCCAAAAAAGCTTCCCTTCCTAACTTCCCTAATAGCATTATCCTAGACTCCCATATTGAAAACCTATAGTGACTCATCCTTCTTTCTCACTCTTATATCCAATCAGTTCTTGGGTCCCTTGAATTCATCCCCTAGTCCTGTGTACAGCTCTCTCCTATAGTCCATTCCTACCCTAGTTCAAGCCCTTACTTCTTCCCATTTGGGTGAGTGTAGTTGCTTTTTGCCAGCCCTGGTGGTCTAGCGGTCAAGATTCAGCACCCTTACTGCCATGGCCTGGGTTCATTTCCCAGTCAGGGAACCATACCACCCATCTGTCAGTTGTCATACTATGGTGGCTGCATGTTGCTGTGATGCTGAAAGCTATGCCACTGGTATTTCAAATACCAGCAGGATCACCCATAGTGGAGAGGTTTCAGTGGAGCTTCCAGACTAAGACAGACTAGAAAGACAGACCTGGCCACCCACTTCTGAAAAAATTGGTCATGAAAACCTTATGAATAGCAGAGGAGCAGGAAGGTAAGAGGATGGTGCAAAAAGACTGAGGGTTCTGCTCTGCTGTACACACGGTGGCTAGGAGTCAGAATTGACTTGAGGGCACTAACAACAAAATAGCCATTTTAAATTTTTATTTATTATTATTTTTTCTTATTGTTGAGGAAAATTGTCCCTGAGCTAACATCTGTTGCCAGTCTTCCTCTATTTTGTATGTGGGCTGCCACCACAGCATGGCCACTGACGAGTGGTGTAGGTCCACGCCTGGGAACCAAACCCAGGCCGCCGAAGCAGAGTGTGCTGAACTTAACCGCTAGGCCACTGGGGCCAGCCCAAAATAGCTTTTTAACTCATTCTAATTACATCTCTTTCCCTACTCTATAAAACTTGAACTCGTAGTAGGTTAATTTCCCTAAATTGTAAATGTGATCATTACGCTACTGTACAAAAAACTTCAAAATCTCATCTTGTCTAGTAAATTAAATATCCATGTGTATACTCAAAAGCTTTCATAGTTTCTAGGCAAATTTACTTTTGATTTACCCATACCACATTATAATTAAATATAATTGTAATATTTAGTATATACTTAATAATAGCATTGAATATATATTTAATTACGTAATACATGTAAACATTGCTATAAAAATATCTAGCTATAAAAATTGCCAACAATTTGAATACTTTTGCATTGTAATTATTCTAATGTAATTATTTAGCATTTAATTTATGATTGACTGTCTCTTCTCAGCAATCATCATGTATCCTCAGGAATGTTTTCAAATTGAGAAACTCTAACCTACAAATTGTTTTCAAAGTAATAACATTTTGGGGCCGGCCCCGTGGCTTAGCGGTTAAGTGCGCGTGCTCTGCTACTGGCGGCCTGGGTTCGGATCCCGGGCGCACACTGATGCACCGCTTCTCTGGCCATGCTGAGGCCACGTCCCACATACAGCAACTAGAAGGATGTGCAGCTATGACATACAACTATCTACTGGGGCTTTGGGGGAAAAAAAAATAAATAAAATTATAAAAAAAAAAGAGACAGGCTCAAAGTGATAACATTTTTATGATACTAAATGTAATAATCAATGAAGATGAAATAATATTTTTCTCCATAGACTTGTATTTAAATGTGCATTACTTTTTGTTTTGCAGTTTTCTTTTTGTATTCCGGAGTCAGTAATTTTATTCCCCTGGGACTCAAACATTTCTGTAGGCCCTGGAGGAGCTCATATGCCCGGGGCCCCAGTGTGTCTGAAGGGGCTGCACTGGGAGATCCTCTGCCTGCCCTCCAGATCTACTCCCAACCATCTCCAGCCTCTCTACTCTGGGTTCTCTATGGAGTCCTCATCAGGGCTCCTGGGCCTTCTGGGTTATGATTGGATTTGACCAATGGAGAGCCCTGGCAGGATGTTGGAGAGAGAGATAACATTGAGTTCAGGCCATTTCTTCTTCTGGCTCCCTCTTTGAGAGGTCACCTTGCTCTGACTGTGTCCCTTGACCAAAGATCACCACTTCTCCCAAAGAGACCTGCTCTTTACAGTTCTCTCTCCTTTAGGTTTCCCATTACTTCTCTATCCATTGTCCCTTTGACTCCAGGAGTGCCATGAGCCCTAGGTTCTGGCACTATCTCTTGATTCCCCTACCCCACACTCACACCTTTGTAGTTAATACCTTTGCCATCTGTCTGCTATTAGGACTGACTGATGCAAGGCTTGACGGGTGAAACAGCCCTACGTGCATTGTGTTCTAACCAAATTGATTTAATCTATTTACTTGTATTATTCTCCCATCATATCTTGCTCTTTCCAAATTCTGTGCCTCTGTCTAAGACTGCCTCTCCTTTTCCGTGTTTTTTCCTTTTGGAATTCTGGCCAGTTTTCATGGCTTCTCTTAGATATTATGTTCTCATTTTCATGAAGATTTTCTGAATTTTGTATGACTCACTCCTCCTTCCTTTGAATGTTCTCACCACTTTTTATCTGTTTTTCATGACACTTACCTGACTGTACTTGGCAGATGTGTCTGTGTACTTGTCTTATTCCTCCGGCAGACTTCTAGCTCTTTGCTATGCACCTTTGGTGTGATTCTTTTTGTATCCCAGACATTATTTAGCATAATAAGTGGTCATGCTAAGTGAAGCCTGATAAGCTTCTGTAGCTTTTTCATGTTTATTGGACTGAGGAGTAAATATTGTGCTGCTGGTTTCTATGTATTAAACTAGGAGTAAGGATATAGAAGTTAGTTTTTCCCCAGACCTTACTCTTGGCAAGGCGAAGAGATTCTAAGCTTTCAGAGTTGGAAGATCAAACTCTGAGGGTAGAACCATAACTACGTTGACATCTTTTCTGATCATCAGCCTCCAAAATACTGCACTACAAAGGCCATAATCTCTTTGAAGTAATGAGAGGAAATTTGAATTGGGAAAATACCTAGAAATAATCTACTTCAATCCCCTCTTTCTGTGGAAATTGAGGGCAGTGACTTATCCAAATCAGCCAAAATAAGAGGTAGAGTTGGGCATATGAGCCACATCTCCATTCTATTTTCCATCACTTCTCTTTTGCTCATCTTAAATGGCCTGAGGCAGCAGCCATGTCAGAGATGGAGAAAGCCTGAGTGAGATAGACTTGCAGAATTGTTCTTTTGAATGAAATTTCCACACCAAACTTTGATGGACTCTTCTTTGACCTGTATTACCTTCCCATTTAAGGCTTTCATAGCCTCAACTGCATCTTCTCGGTTACTGAAGTGCACGAAAGCATAGTCTCGGATTTTCTTCACCCTCTCCACAGCACCTGTACGTGGAGTGAAAGTAGGCTCATTAGCAAACTTGAAATAGCGCTGAAAATGCCGTATTTTAGCATTTGGCTTCTAACAGTATTTGATATATATTTTTTTTTTTGGAGACTCAATATTTAGGTAAGGATCTCATTTAGAATACTTCATGTATCCAGGTTTAAAATTCTACACATTCAACAGAAGATTTTGTTTGCAATTTTTTTATAACACCTATATTCTGCCTTATTATGGTTAGTTATGGATTTGTGTTTTCCACTTCCTAGATTATAGGATCTTTAAAGGTAGGAGTGGTATCTTACTTTGTATATTATATAATATAAAAGATAGTAACTTATACATGGTAAAATATTTGTTGAATTGAATTGAACTCAATTTTTGTTCATCTTATAAGCATATATTTAGGTGATTGCCTTTTAAAATTTTATGGCTTTTCCCCCAGAAAAATACCTAATCTCTTTTGATTTATATAATAAAAACTTAGAATTAGATTACATGTTAGCAATGATTTACTTTAATTTTTGTTTAGTTCATTTTACCTTTATTTATTTTTAACTTAAAGATTAGAAATCAAAGGTTCTGACAAGGTAAGTGAGATTTACAAGAGTCCAAGCTAGAAACTGGAACCCAGATCCCTTATCTGCTTATGCAATACTCTTTTGATGATTAAAAACAAAAAAAAAAAGTATTGGGCCGGCCCAGCGGCGTGATGGTTGAGTTCACACGCTCTGCTTTCGTGGCGCCAGGTTCGCAGGTTCGGATCCCAGGCGCGGAGCTGCACACCACTCATCAAGCCATGCTGTGGCTGTGGCGTCCCATATATAAAGTAAGCGAGGATTGCCACAGATGTTAGCTCAGCGACAATCTTCCTCAAGCAAAAGGAGGAGGATTGGCAACAGATGTTAGCTCAGGGCCAATCTTCCTCACAAAAAAAAAAAAAAAGGAAAAAGAGTAATTTTTGAAAGAACATCTGAGAACCAAGATAGTTCCTTACCATGCTGTTCATGATATCTAAAGGTTGGAAACAGTATAGATATGCACTAAGTCTACCTTGAGGAATGTCTTTTACAGAAGCACTCACACATATGAAAAAGATCATGCATAAAGATATCAATTACATCACTGTTGAAATAGCAAAAATAAAACAATTTAATATCCATTTTCACAAGAGTGGTAAAATCTGGTAGATCCATATCAAATAACACCAAGGAATCTTTACAGAGAACAAAATAGATCTATATGTACTTACATGGAAAGATTCAAGACCTACTGTTAAATTTAAAAAGTTACCAAATAATAAGTATAATATTATAGCATTTATGTTTAAAAAATCCCAACCCATATACATGGACATAAATATGAATATGCACACACAGAGAAAGAGAACTGGGAAGATAGAGACCAAATTGTTAATAGGAGTTACTTTGGGAATGACAAGAAAAGTTGGGGAGAATGAAGGGGACTTCCATATTTAAATTTACATACTTCGGTATTTTACAAATATTTGTGATGTTTATTTATGTTATTTGTGCAGTAAAAAAAATAGTAAATCAATTTAACCTATTTTTATGTAGAGGAACTGCTGTATATAGTGATGGTAACGTAAAAATAAAAAAAGTTCTATCAAGATGGTTGAACTTTATATTTTACATTTTATCATTAAAATGTTGTTAAAAAATATTGTTGCTCTAGAAGGATGTGAACCTATGACATACAACTATCTACTGGGGCTTTGGGGGGAAAAAACTGAATAAATAAAATCTTTAAAAAAAAAAAAAAAAAAAAAAAATATTGTTGCTTACTCAAGTTTAAAAAAATAGAACTTTTGCATAGATTAAAGGTAAGATGAAAACTTAACACTAACTTGTTAACAATTTAGCATGTAAATTATCCTCTTTTAGTTACACTCACTTGGGTGTACTTTGAGCGACCAGGTTTTCTTCTATTCTTAGTTTCCAGAGACAACACATGATGGGACCCTATGCCAGGGAGGATCAGGAGAGGGGATTAGTCCTCTCCTTTCTTCCTCTCCCCATCTAAGTTCAGTTATCTATCCTCTAACATTCAAGGTCACAAAGGCAATTAGACTTTCTACTCTACCACATGATTCAATGGCTGTAAACTATCTCCCTTTGGACTAATGGTAGGGCTGTAATGTAACCTAAGGATAATTTAAAAACATTGTGGTACCTCTCTCTCCCCTCAGCATTCAACCTTTGACTTCTTATGACAATGGTTGTACAGAGCAAAATTGTCTGGCCAGGCTGAGAAAATAAAGGTGTCTGAGACCATGAAGCATGGGACATGTAATTAACTGAACTTCCAACATGGCCTTTTTATTCCTTCAATGTCAGGTGGGGTAATTATTGTGACTCAACCCCATGGCTTGTTTTGGTAATTCAGAAGTAAGAGGTGGGGGCCGGCCCCGTGGGGTAGTGGTTGAGTGCACGTGCTCCGCTGCTGGCGGCCCGGTTTTGGATCCCATCCCAGGCGTGCACCTTCACAGCGCATGTCAGGCCATGCTATGGTGGTGTCCCACATAAAGTGGAGGAAGATTGGCCGGGTGTTAGCTCAGGGCCAGTCTTCCTCAGCAAAAAGGGGAAGATTGGCAGATGTTGGCTCGGGGCTGATCTTCCTCACACACACACAAAAAATAATAAATAAATAAAAGAATAGGCTTTATTTAAAAAAAAAAAAGAGAGAAGTAAGAGGTGGGCCAATGAGGACCTCTACTTTTCCAGTCTGTGCCCTATTTGTTCTCCAGTGCCATCTTCAATGTAGGCTCTACTAGACGTTAGCTCTCTGAGAATAGGATCTGCTTCAGAAGCATGTTGGTATTGTCTTCATCCAGTTCCTACCTAATGCCTTGTTCACAGGGGCTGCTCAATAAATATACATGGAATGAGCGAATATTGTCCATCAATTCACACTCCAGCTTCTATCATCCACCTTAGTTAGGTGGCGTTTCAGATGATAATGGATTTAAGTGTTCTCAAATTCCGCTTGCGGATATTGAAATTGGCTTGCATTTTTGAGCAACGATATCCAGGCACACCTGCTTTTGGAAATCTTGGTATATAAATATTTAGTCTCATAAAACAGACAAATTAAAAAGTGAGAGTTTGTATCATAAAAGCTAGTTTTCTCTACAATAGTATTCACCACATGGCTTATTTTAATATGTTCATTCTTTAGTGTATGAGTTTATATATTGATTGATCATCATTTGGCAGAGGGTGAGGCCATAAAATATCAGTAGTCACCCATCAGCAGTGGTGAAAAAGACATTCTGAAATCATAATACAGGAATTGGAAAAATATTACTCTGTTTATCGTCAATTTGTCAGCAGCACATCAGTTCCCTGATGGAAACACACTTGCAGTCCAAAGGGAAGATAATCAGAGGGCCATGGTTCTCAAAGTGTGGTCCTCAGACCAGCAGTATCAACTTCACCAGGGAACTTAATGGAAATGCAAATGGCTGGGCTCCACCCCAGACATACCGAATCAGAAACTCTGGGGGCAGGGCCAGCAATCTCTCCAGGTGATTCTGATGCCACCAAACTGTTTTAAGAACGTCAGATTTCATAGAATGACTACAATTGGAATTTCAGCAGATACCCTTAGGCTACACTGGCAAAGAACAGACCTTTTTGGGCCTCAGTTTGTGTTCTAATTGTCACTTGTTTCTTCGAGTGGCAATAAAATATTTTCAGGTTAATCAGGGTTAAAATAATATATGATCAAACACTTGCCAGCAATATTCAGGTTCCTCTGAGGAATTTAAACTTTGAATAGAATTCTTAAAGAGTTATTTTCCTGTTTCTCTCCACAAATTTTTCTAGGTAAGTATGAACACATCCTTTCCACTGGAAAAGAAGCTAGTTAGCTCTGACTTTTTCCCAATCCAGCAGATGTCTGCAGGTTGTCCACCCTCTGCAATTCATATTCTTTTGCAGAGTGACAAAAAGAAGCCACACATCATTACTGAGCCCTGAGAGTTGTGCCACCAGCCTCAGGATGAGCTGTGGAATAGCTGGACATACTTTAGGTCTAAAAGGAAAATGATGAGAGAGAGAGAGAAACAGATCTGGCATTCATTATTTTCATTATAATTAATAGGGCCTGGGCAAGTGTCTCTCTTTAATACACAGACTGTGAACACTAGTAACCACTGACTATGAAAGGAAGCAGCCTTTTAGTAGTTTCTCATTCCAGCTCCCCACCCCCCAAAAAAGGTAATGTTTTAATCAGATAAAAATAAGTATTATTCACTCTGGGAAGGTAGAAAGTCAACACAAATTGGGAGGTGGTTGTGGAGCAATACACACACACACACACATATCAGTTTCTATGCCCACAACTGCATCAACTTTCAGATCTCAGCTTACATGTCACTTCTCCTAAACATGAGTCTTCTCTGCACCCCAGAGTAGGCTGTCATTACATCTTAACCTCCTTCCTCACACACATCACACCTGTTATCTCTTCCCACAGTGCCTCACATATAGGAGCTACTGAAGAAATGACAGTTGAATATATGAGTGAGTGAATGGAATAAGGGTGGGGCTTGGAGGTCTTAGAGTTATTAAGAACATCCTTTTAACCAGATCTGGATTCGAATCCAGAATTTGCCACTTGCTAGCTGTATGACCCTGGGAAAGCTATTTAACTGCTCTGGTCCTGGTTTTCTTATCTAGAAAATAATGGAAGTAATAAAGTAACCCACATCATAGGGTTGTTGTGATGAATAAATGACACATGATGTGAGCGTGCCCACTGCAATGCCTGCCTAGCGTATAGTGATGCAGTCAATCATTTGCTATCTCTATGTTAGTTATAAATTCACAGCTGGAAGTGTGGAGCCACACCATTATACTAAAATGGCAGGGAAGCCAGAGTTCCTGAAGGCTGGAAAAAGATAAACCTTTGGTGAATCTTTTAAAAGGGAGAAGTGACATCCTTACTAATTATCTTCAGAATGAATGATCAGTTTATTCTGTTACACCTGACACAGCACACAGAGTTGGAAACAGGTAACATGACTATGTGAAGTGGATATTCTCAGGCAGTTTTAACATGATGGTACCATGGCTCATGATAATCAACAACTTAGAGAGTTATTGCCTGGAGACAGAAAAATTCTCATTTTTGGAAAGATGTTACCATAGTGATAAACTTGGGCCAGAATGTGTTCCAAGACACACTAATCCCTCAACATGGTCTGCCAAAAGACGAGATCCATGGTCCAAAAATTTGGGAAATGTGACAACCCATATTTCTTCTTTTGGAGACTTTCAAAGCATATTAGAAGGCTAAAGACTCTGATAAGTCCCACAATAAAAAAATCTGGTGATTTTTTTTGCTGAATTTTCCTGAATCTGGTGTTTACAAACTTATTTGACCATGGACCCCTTTTATCAGTAACATCTACTAACTACGAGTTTGTATAATTAGTGTTCTGTAGAACTGGGTTTGGGAAATGCTTGTTTGGACCTTGTTTCTTGAAATGCTTTACCTGTCTCAGTGTTGTAGTTCCCGTATGAGAAAAAAGAGCTGGGGAGTCAATCTCATGGCTTAAAATTGATAATGAAAAGTAGTGACAAAATGAGCAACAACTAATTATCCCCCTCCACTTTCCCTCTATTCCTTTCCCTTCCTCTTCACCCAAATGAGTTTCCTAGAATAAATTGTCACCTCCTTACTTATGTACCTAAAGTCACAATCATTTTCCATTAGACCAGTGGTTCTCAACTAGGGGCAATTTTGCCCTCCAGAGTACATTTGGCCATGTCTGGAGACATTTTTGGTTATTACATCTTAGCGGTTGCTACTGGCATCTAGTGGGTAGAGGCCTGGGATGCTGCTAAACATCCTATAATGCACAGGACAGATTCCCACAACCAAGAATTATCTGGCTCTAAATGTCATGAATACTGAAGTTGATAAAACTTCTGTTAGATCTATAATTATGGCCATGCATTCATTAACGCAGTAACTATTTGTTGAGCATGTATTAAGCCCCAGGCACAGAGCCAGGGGCTAAGGAGACAACAGGAGCAAAAAGAACTTATGAAATTTATAGTTTAGTGAAGGAAATATGTACACGTTAAGTAATCACACAGATAAATGTAAAATTATAATACTGATAAATGTTGTAGGACTATATGTGTCTAATTTTCTAATCCAAAGGTAGGAATATAGTTTTAGTAGTTTGCATGCAATTACAAGAATGATAGATGAAAACTATCCTATTTAAAGTTACGGGACGTTGTCTCAACCATAAGTGTTTTTAAAGTACATTTTGAAAAAGTAATCTTCTATAATATGTCCCACCTGGTTTGATATTGTTGAATTCTTTCTCAATCATCTCTTCAGAGGTAGACAGCATTAGGTTTCTTACATAAAGGATTTTCACTGAAGACATTGTGTCTTCATCAACTTCTACTTCTGGTTCTGCCCAGTCTACTGCAATAGGATGTCCCCATAACTGAATTCTTCCTGTTGAAAAGGATCACAAGTATGATTAATTATATAGAAATCAGGACAACATCATCTCAGTTCATACTGATGGCCTTTTAAATTGAACTGACCCTTGAGGTCTTGATTGAGCAAGAAAACAAATATTATAAGAGTTGATTATTGATTTTAAGAGAGATTCCAAATAGATGTAAGAGCTGGCTGGAAGGGAGTTCTAGATGACAAGTGGCTTACTATAATGACTAAGTATAAAGGGAACTAAGATGTGGTTAGAAATGGAACAGAAATGAGGCAGCAGTGGGCATGTTTGGGTCCTAGAACAGCTTTCACAGGGTGAATATAGTAGTTGAAGGTGAGATGGCAAAAGGGGAGAAAGGAAAAGAATGGATTTAGGGCTCAGACATAGAGTCTGACTTATGTTGCGTTAGAAAGGTCATTAAGAAGTATGTCTGCTGCTATTGGAATCTGTGTGGCCAGGGGCTACCAGTGAGCTGTCTAAAAAATGGTGCATTGGCAAGGGTGGGCAGGGCTCAGGCACCCCTAGTTTGTTCTCTGTCCCTTACACTTGGTCAGGGCTCCAACAGACTGTGTTGCCTCCTGGTTGTCTCTCTGTCAGAATATTAACAACTTGGGAATCTGGAGAAAAAAATTTTTTTATCCAAATGAAGAAGACAAAGAGCAATGGAAGAGTGTATGATGAGAAATTGAACTCTTCTTAAAAGTGTAGTTGTTATCCATGAGTATGTATATTTTTGTATTCCTACAATTGCAATTCATTGAGTGTCTTGCAGTATACTATGTACTTCCCGTGTGCTATCTCAGTTCCTTCTCACAGTACCTCTATAAGGAGGGGGAGGATCTTCTCAGTTTTACAGAAGAGGAAATGAGCTTTACAGAGGATAACTTGCCCAGATCTGTTTCATTTCTCCACCACTCCCTTTTGTTTTTTGTTACTTAGCCCTGTACCTCTACACAGTGCAGATCCACATTGAAATGAGGAGAGGAGGGTGAGGGTCAACTCAATTTCTAAATTTGATTGGAAATCTTGTTTATTTTTTATAAGTTGTTTTGGAACGAGCTATATCCTGGAAGCAATACAAAGGTTGAGAGAACAAAATCAGAAATTCTCAGTATTGGTAAGTGTTTAGTTGTTTAATTATTACACCTGGGAGGCAATTATTTTCAACCAAAATGCATCTTTTTATTCTTTGAAAAGCAGTCAATGAAAGCATCTGTGGCACTGACATTTTAAAACCCAAACAAAGAATAGATGCATCCTAATGAGTTAGCTGATCCTAGAGAGGCTGGCTCTTGCTACCCCAGCGGTCTGGATACCTTGTTCTGCGTTGAATCCCAGAGGATAGTTTTCTTCATTACTCTCTTCCTTCCCCTCCTCTTCCCTTTTACCCCTCCCTTCCTTTTCCTTCTATTCCTTTTGCTTACCTTCCCTTCCTTTTCTATGCTTTATATAGACTTTGCTGTTTCTCTTACCCCAAGATCTCTACGGCTCCCAGGTGACTCTAGTGTCTGTAGCCTAGTGGTTCTCAACCTTGGCCCCACACTGGAAGAGCTTTAAAAAATATTGAAACTCGGGTTCCACTCAATGGTGTGCCGGACCGAATTCCTATCCACTTGTGAGAATAGATTGTTAAATTTTCAGAATTTTGTGAGCCAGTTAATGTCACCTTGGTAGCTTGAAATCAGCCACAGTGGAAGTGTTAATACCATGGAAATCCGCAAATGCTACAGATCAGGGCTTTTGATTTTCCCCTGGGAGTTGGCTGTTAAAGATTTACCAGCTCATCACTGACCCCTGGACTCTCCTTCCTAGTTCTGATATAAGTGGTCTGGTCCTCAGGACTCTTAAAATCACCTCAGTTCATTCTAACATGCAGCCAAGGTTGAGAACCACTGTTCTAGTACATTGGCTTTTGCCTTCCCAGCCTGGGACCATGGTAAGCTGTCCACAGGTCTGAAGATAGACAAAAGGCTAAAATGGAGAGAAGCGAGAGGAGGTATGGGAAGTAGTGATTTCTACAAATATCTCTGTGGAAGTCAGTGTTGCAGAGTGATTTGGGAACATGAGCTTTGAAAACAGACAAGTTCAAATATCAGATCAATGATCCTGTCTAGAAAACATAATCCTTCTAAGCATCAATTTTCTCATCTGTAAAATTGGGATAATAAAAGTACCTACTTAATAGGATTGTTGTGAAGACAAAAGGACGTGATGCATATAAGGGACTTACTTTATCACTTTTAAATGATGATACAATAATGTTCTCTCCTCTTAATACTCTTTTTTGGTCTATTTTCTTGTATATTTCCTCAGAAAATGCACTTTTTGAGTGCAATGTTTAGGTATGATATTTTTAGAATTGCCTCTGTCATTTAGAAGAGAGCAATGTACACTGTAGATGCTTAATAAATATTTTCACTCTGAGTGGTTCCCCATGTGTTCCTATTTACCTCCCATGCATGTGGATGCCCAGTATCATTAATTGACAGATTTAGTGGTGGATCACAAAATTTGGCTGCACAAGAATCATCTGGAAAACTTAAAAACACCAGTGCCCCAAATTTGCAACCCAGAGAAGAAGATTCAATTGATTAGAGGTTGATTTGGGAACTGACCATGTTTAGAAACCTCCTCAGGTGATTCAGATTTGCAGCCCACAAAGGATAATCATTGATTTAGATTACTGGTTCTCAAATTTGCAGTCCCAGGAGCAGTAGCATTCTGGAAACTTGTTGTAAATGTTAATTATCAGCCCCCACACCAGACCTACTGAATCAGGGAACTCTGGTGGTGGGGCCTAGCAATATGTGCTTTGACAAGCCCTTCAAGTGATTTTTATGCAGGCTAACGACTGTTAAAACTTTTTTCAGAGCATCCTTAAAATGCTTTGATAGCCTCTGAGTTGGATGCAACAACTTTGTTCCGTACACACCTCAGCAAAGACACATTTTGTCAAGAGAGAGCTGCCACTATTAACAGAGGAGGTAGGTGGCTAGGGAGCCAATACATCACATCAGACAGAATTTTCTCTCTGTCTCCAAGTCTGGATCAGTTAAGAAAGAAAAGCGTCTTATGGTCCTTGCTTATCAGGTATCTTAAAGATCTCCTCATTCTTTCAAACTAGGCTCTCCAGAGGATTGCCAATTACCGAAATTCTTTGTTGCTGTTGAATCTATGGTGAGGTAATAGGTAGAGTGTCCAAATGGGTAATAGATTTTACTCTCAGGCCTCAGTAGAAATGAAAGTTTGCTCTGGCTGGCTTTTCACCACTCTGCCTCATCTTGTTAGTCTGCTGATGAGGCAGCCCGACTAAAGTCCAGTTGAATGAAACTCAATGCAGCTGAGACCAACCCAAAGGGCTGTAGGCGAGGGGGCTGCCTCAGATCATAATGAAGATAGGTAGTGAATGGGGAGAGCGAAATAGTCTCTATATTGGGGGATCCTGGACAGAGAATCCATAAGGAAAAGTCAGGACCTTGGATGGAAGCATAACAAAGCGCTTGAGAATTCCTGAAGCCCAGCTGCTCAGCCCTGCCTGTCCTAGTCAGCTCAATTCAGATAGACAGAAACTCTTTCTGTGGGTTAATATGCTGTTTCTTTGAAGAGAAGGGAAGCTGACAGGAAGTTCAGATTCTCCAGGAACACTGATTGGCCCCTGAAAACTATCTTTCTCCCATTCTGGACCCTCTTTTACTGTTATCCTCCCCCACCCCCAAAATGATTGTGCGTATTCGGGTTTTTTGTTGTTGTTTTTTGCTGAGGAAGATTCCTCTTGTGTTAATATCTGTTGCCAATCCTCCTCTTTTTTTGCTTGAGAAAGATTAGCCCTGAGCTAACATCTATGCCAATCTTCCTCTTTTCTTTATTTTCTATGTGGGACACCGCCACAGCATAGCACGGCTGGTGAGTGGAGTAGGTCCTTGCCCAGTATCTGAACCAGTGAACCCGGGCCACGGAAGCAGACTGTGTGGAACTTGAACCACTTGGCCATGGGGCCGAGCCCCGTACTTTTGTTTTTACAAACAATGAAGGAGGATAGTGATTAAAGTGGGCTGGAGTAGTCGCAGCCAGTTTCTCAAGGAAGTGGCAGCTGAGCTGGGGTTTTGAAAGCCATGAGTCAGCAGAGAGGGGGAGGGGTGGGTCATTCTATTAGGGGATACAGCATTACAAATAAAGGAGACAAAAACGAGCATGGCATTGTCTAGTACATTGAGGAGTTGGTCCTGATAGAAAGGAGAGTTTTCACTGGGAAATAGAAGGTAGCAAATATGGTTGTAAAGACAGGGGCCATGAATGAAAGGCCTTGAATGATAGGCTGAGAGATTTAATCTTTATCTCATATGCAGCAAGGTGGTGGTGAATATTTTTCAACTGAGAAGTGACACTATTCAGCCTATCAACAGATAGAGATTGAATTCCTACTATTTGCAAGAACTTGTTGAATGGATGACATCGTATCCTGGGAACACTAACCTGGTGGTAATGTTCAGGATGGAGTAGGCAGAGGGTGGGGTGCATCCAAGGGAGAGAAGAGCTGGGAGAATTATTAGGGGACTTTAAAAAAAAAATCTATGTTTGGGAATATATGTGTTTAGACTATAATGATGGCCTGAGAACAGGATGGATATGAGGGACTTTCAATGGCAGAAATGTTGGTGTTGAAGAAGAGAGGAGTTGAAGAGGACAGTGAAATATTAAGTTCAGGTCACTGAGAGGCTAGGTATGTCCCATGAGGGGTTTTAGTGATTCTATGCACCTGTGAGTCAGAAGACTTGACCATTGGGTAGTGAGGAAGTAGTGAATGGAAGCTTAAGCATGAAAAATATCCCCCTCTCTGATACATTCAGCAATTTTTTGAGCTATCTCATAATTTTTTCACTTTACGCTGCCTTCATGAAAATATTACTAAAAAATTTCCCCAAGCTCAGAAGCCATCTTCCAATTTTGAAAATTTCTAGAGGGCTAATCCCACTGTTGGTGTGTTTTGTTTTTAAGAATGTGTATAAGGACAACATAAATCTAGGTGTTTTTATTGTTTTGTTTTTGATTCTGTAGGCTCTCCCATAATGTTCATGAGAAGAGTTGATTTCAATGTGTCCAGTCTGTAATTCTTAAAATCCTGTTATCATTTTAATACCTTACTTTGTGTAAATTTTAGTGAATACTTTAGAATGGGCAGAGGACTTTCAGCAATTTTTCTTAAGTTGATCTGACTGAGGCAGTGTTTTGATGCAGTCTTTTAAACTCAGGGATTGATGGTTATTGCCCATATGGGACCTACCCTGTGTTTGTAGCACCCAACAAAGGTGCTTTTCTATGGAGAGCTATTATTTCTATTCCCCCAAATGAGGCAGAAATTATTACACACTAGGGAGTCGTAATAAAAGTATATCACTTACTTGCCACTGGGATAATGTATCACTTGTAGGTTTCTTATTTCTACATTGTAAGGGATAATATACCCTATTTCTAATAAGCCTGATAACAAAATCTATATATGAAGATAACTGTTGATTGATATATTTACTTTTAAGAAGATTCTTCACTTTAAGGATTCATTATAGAGTTGCTATAGCTTAAAGTTCTGGATTTCTCCAGTGTGTGTCAATCAGACAATGCATAGAATGAATATTTTTCAGAACCCAGCCTGAGAAAACTTCAGGGAACTGAATCTACTGTGCGATAGCTAAGAAGGATGAAGAATTTAGAATGCAACATAACCAAAGATATGGAGCAAAAAAAGAACAGCAAGCGTCTGCTTTCTTTGCTAAGGAGCACAGCAGCCTGAGGCAGGCAGGACAGACGAGATCGGGCGCGTTCAGGGTGGTATGGCCGTAGACAAGGCAGGCAGGACAGAGTGGAGAAGTCTCATCTTTGAGGAAGTGGTGCTAACCTGGTAGAAGCTTCCTCCTGGCCATAGCGGCTGCCCGATGACTCTCATACTCCACGAAGGCAAAGCCCCGGTTCTTGGTTTTATCTGCAGCGCTTGGGTAGACAATGACGTCGACAACTCCTTCGGTGACCTTTTTCATCTCTGATAAGATTTCTTCTCTCTTTTTGGTTTTTGGGATTCCCCCAACAAACAATCGGCAGTTGTCTACGCTGGCACAGACCCCTAAGAGACGCCCATTTCTGCAAAAAGAGCGGGCATTTTGGTTGGTGAGAATCTTTGTGTGATTAAGGTTTAAGACTAAAGTTGAAAATGTATGGCCCTGGACCAGATATGGTCTGCGGATGTGGGATGTTTGGTCTTCATAGTGTTAAAACTATTTTTGGCGAGTCGTGACTGCTTTTGAGAAATTGGAAGATGTAAACGTTGGATCTACATTTTTAAAGGAAAAAAATTATTTGAAGCTGAGTAGCATCTACTTTCTTTAGAATGAACATGGATTCGCCAGTTATCGTCAATCCTCACCACTCCCTAATGTACCCCCAATAGGAGGCCTTTACTGCTGGCCCACATTACTCATGTCACCAGCCTGGCTCTGGAGGCATTTGAGTTTGCACTATTGGTGCTCCTTTTCTTTTCAAGTCAAATAGAGAAACTATTCTGACACGATTGCTATTAAAAATAGTTCCCTATACTTGAACAGATTTTCACATATCATCTTATTTGGCCTTCACAAGGAGCCTGTAAGATGGGCAGAGTAGGTGTTATTTCCATTTTACAGATGAAGAACTGAAGACTCCAAGAAATTAAGTGACTTGCTTTAGATTTTATAGATTTTAAGGAGTGAAACTGGCCTCCAGATTCTCAGTTCAGTCCCCGTTTCTTCCACTGTACAGTGTTGCTTATTAGCAAGTTGACATATACCTTCACTGGCAGAGTGTAGATTGATTTAAGTTTTCTGGAGGACATTTGGCAAAATCTAACAAACGTCTTACGTGTGCATAACCTTTGACCAAATAATGCTCCTTAGAAAGTGACATTAGGAAGCAGAAATGAGCACCAAGATTTATGTATAAGGATATTCATTGTTGTTATTTAAAACATACCCCAAATTGGAAATGAGCAAAATACACCATATAGGACCTGTTTAATGTATCTCAACGGAGATGTTGTTTATTGTTATTGTTATTTGTCATCCTGGTTCTTGCCCACTAAATGCCAATAGCCACCCATTAGGTCATCCAAAAATGCCTCTTCATCTTTCTGAATGCCCCATAGGGTGGACAATACTGCTTCTGACTGAGAATCACTGATAAACAAAAGATGAGCATTCACACTGTAGAATGCTCTGCAGTCATGAAACACAGTAATGTAGAAGAATATATATTGGTTAAAAATCTAGTTTATGATATGCTGCTCAGTTAAAAAAAAAAGACTGTAAAATAAGAATATAAGAAGGCCATTTTGATTAAAACTATATAGAAAATCTAGAAAAACAATAAAAAGTCAACATAGTGATTATGGAGTTATGAGTTATGGAGGAATGGTTTTAACTTTTATTACTTTTTGATTTTTGCTCTTTTTTGTGTTGTGTATTAGGCTGTGTGACTTTTGTAATAACACAAAATTATTAAAAAGGGTAAAGTTCCCTTAACAGAAACTACTTGTTCATCATGAATAAAAGCACTCAGCCAGGTGAGTGGGAAATTGCTCTGATTTCTTGGAACTAGTGGCTCTCGGTTGTGTGGCAGGTGTTCTGACCAGGATTGAGCCACTGTCCTAGTTGTCTTCTGTGCTTTGCTGAAGAACCAAGGACTGCATATCAGATCTGTGATAGGTCCATCTCAGTCTGGTGAACCTTGCCCTAGGAATGTGGTTTTGCTGGGGGGAGGGGAGTGTTGATAAAGTGATCTTTCAGGTTTTTTTTTTTTTAACTTAAAAAACCCCTCTATTCCAAAATATTATTTATTTAGACATTATATTATTTTTGATAGTTAGAGGGCCAGTCAGGTATCAGTTACCAGCAGGGGGAGCCTAGACTCCCCATATCCTATTTTTAAACCAGTGTGGTTTGTCAGGCACCTTTCCCGGAATTGCTTGGAGACGAAAAGCCATCTCTCAAAAGCTGAGGGCACGACTTTAATGTCTTCAGAAGCCAGGCATTTAGACGATGCTCAGTGAATATTTGATGAGGAGGAGGACGATATGACAATTGTGGGTCTTTTCCGGATAAGAAGCTTATCTCTCCCCTGAGACATAGCGGCTAAAAGCAAATTGAAGGTTATTCTCTTCTCTACAAGAAAGATTCCCTTTCTGGCAGGACTGATCCAAGGCAGAGAGGAATTAGGTGAGGTTCGTTCTGGAGCATCTATTCCGCTATTTCACATTCCATTTACCCTACTCCTTAAATTTTGAAGTCACTCTGTGCCTTCACCTTGCTTCTGATATCCATCCTGAACTTTGACTGGAATTTTGGCTACCAACTTTATCTTTTCAAATGCTTTGCCCTAGTTCTTCTTTTCTTTCTTTTGCTCCTCCTCCACCATCACCACCATCATTACAATTAGCAAACATGTATAGAGCATCTGATATGTGTCAGGCATGGAGCTTTACATGCGTTATCCCATTTGTTTTTCACAACACTCCCATGAGACAGGTATTTTTTTATCTCTATTTTATAGATGAAGATACTGAAATTCCCAGAGGATACTGTTATTTATTAGTGACCGTACGAAATTGATTGTATTCGTTATTCATACCCTATCTATTTTCAACAAATACTGACAGTGTGTGTGTAACAATGTGTTAAGTAGATACAGCAAAATCTATTGATTCCCCACATAGTCAATTCTACATCCATCTCAACTTAAACACCATTTTGGGAATAACCCTTACTGTTAAGATGTCTAGGTTCCATGAAAGACCAAGGAATGGGGAATCTTCCAATCCCTGAAACCATATAACTGTAATATTATTCCAAATATTTTCAAAACCTTTAGTATATATTTACTTCATGTGATGGATACTCAGAACATCTCTGTGTGATCAGATGCTAATGATAAAACTGATGCTAAAAGAGGTCAAAGGATTTGTCCAAAGAAACCTGTGTTTTTATCTCCTGATTCCCACACTGAACAATCCTCCACATACCATACAGAACTCTTTTGGGTCCATCGAGGCATGTGTGGGAAGGGAACCTCCTTTATACTTTCTCCAAGACTCTATTCCAGAATCCAACCTTGAAACTGAATGGCTAGGCTACTAGTAGTTGCCAAATCCAATGGATCTTTTCGTGGCTAAGAGATTTAAGAAAAATGACCCAGTAGTTGATTGATTTACAGAATTATAAGGAGAATGCATGACTCATTTGGGCCTATAGGAAGTGAGAGAAAAGTAATGGTAGGAAATCTACTCTATTTGTATTCATCAAATTTAAAATTCCATCAATTTTAAGGTGCATCTCTATTACAGAAAGGAAATATATGTGAAAAACTGCATCTTAGAATTGATGAATGTGCTAATATGTAACAGTTCTACCATTTACTGATATACTGCTGTGTTCCAAATGCTGGGCTAAACATTTTAAAATATTTTTGGATCCCTACAAAAAACCTGTGAAATGAGTATTATTATCCCCACTTTATAGATGAGGAAATTGAGGCTCAGAGAGGTTAAGTTACTAGCTGGCACTCAAGAGAGACCTGTCTGACCCCAAAACCATTGCTTTGTAACTGCTGCACAGTTTAAAGTAGTTTTTTAATCTTTCTTGTAGATGGCCCAAGGCTTCCTTTAAGAAAGGATTTATGACAGTTCCTTCTCCAAGTGAAGGTTTTAGAACTCAATTTCATGAAGTTAGCCCCATTTCCACTTTATAAAAATCAGTTATTGATTTCACAGGGTCAGTTATGTTCTGACACCCTCCGCTAGTCCCATCATTTTACATATTGCCTATATATGGCCTCCAAATTCACATTTCACCGTGACCTCTCTCCTGACTCCAATATCACATACACAAGCACCTCTTCAACACCTCCCCTGGGATGTCTAATGTGCATCTCAAATGTAAATTTCCCCAAACTGAGCTCTTGATGTTCCTACTCTTCTAGTCTTTTCCATCCCAATGACACTATCTCATCCATAGATACTTGGACCAAAATCCTGGGTTTCCTCCCTGAATTCTAAATTCACTCACTCTAAATCCAATACTTAGCCAATCTTGTCTATTCAACTACCAAAATATACCCCAAATCTGACCCCTTTTCACCTCCTCCACCACTAACCCCCTTGTGCAGCCACCATCATCTCTTGTCTAGATCCAGACTACTACAGGAGCTTTCTCGCTGGCTTCTCTCCATCAATCCTTAGCCTGCTGAAGTCCCTTCTTCACCCAACGGCCAGAGTAATGTCTTAAAAAGCATGAATCTAATTAAAACCCTCCTATGACTCCCCTTTTTATTAGAATAAAATCCAAATTCTTAATCACGGAGTATAAGGCTCTCCAACTGTATTGCCTTCAACCCTCCTCTCTACTCTGTTCCAGCTGCTTTATTGGTTTTCTTTCTGTCCCTCTAACACATCAAGCTTGTGGTGATTTTGGGATCTTTGCACTTGCTCTTCTTTCTTTCTCTGGAGTAATCTTCCTCCAGGTCTGACTGTCACGGCTGATGCTTTTCATTCAAGTCTCGGATCAAATTCTACTTTCCCGGAGAGTATTTTCCTAAATACACCAAGCTAGAGCAGCAAACTCCACACACAACTTTATTCCATTTCCTTGTTTTATTTTTTCATACTCTTTTAAATAGTCTTATGTATCCATTTGCTTATTATGAGGCTAGGAAAGTGTACTTGATATTTCCAATATTTTGAACAGGGAAAACCACATATTTATGAAATGGATAAATTAATGAATTTTGTTTCTTTGAACATTTCACAGAACTTAGTTTGTCACCTTATATAGTGTTGATACTCAATAAATATTTCATTAAATTGATTTTCACCAAAGAAAAGAACTATCCTTTTTTATTTCTGGTTTGGCTGTCTTTTGCGTATACTATGTTAGATAAACTTGATAGAAGAACAGATACAGGTACATTGTGTGATTCACTTTTAATCTAAAAGAAGTGGATCTTACCTAATTTCATAATTATTAAGTTGCTTGATTGCATTCTTGGCTTCCTGTTTATTTGAGAATGTTACAAATGCATATCCTCTATTGTTGCCATTAAAATCCATCATCATCCTCATTTCATAAATTTTACCAATCTACAAGTAATAGAAAAAGAGAACATTCATATTTATACATTTGTAATTCCAAGTGAAACACACACAGACAATGTTTTCTGATGTTTATCTTTGCTGTGTTTGGCATTTGCATCCCGTGTGGAATGGTTTGCATATTTTCATGCTGGGTTCAGATCTGTTATCTGACTCATGGGCAAAGTCAAGTTAAATAAAGAAAACGTGTACAAGTGGCATTTCAGCCTGAGTTAACAAAACATGTGCCTGACAGAGCGAGTGACCTTTCATCACACAATTATCTGTGGATCTATACAACGTGTTAGGGACCAGAAAACGCATTTGTCATCAGAAGTACAATTTCTTCATAGATTTGTCCTTGCCCTCTATGTTGACCTCTGAAATCCCCACAGTTTTATTTTTACTTGATCATACTCTACCACTGATGTTTAAAACAAAAACCAGGAACACTCATTTGGAACCTTGCCTAACTGACTTCCTAGCTGTCTTTTTCCCCCACCATGACATCAAGATGAACACAGAAGATGTTTCAGAGGCTGGTCTGGGGAGCCCTGTGGTTTTCTCCCTCTGTGGGCTGAAGGTAAATGCTAG
Source organism: Ceratotherium simum simum (assembly GCF_057802395.1). Taxonomy (NCBI): domain Eukaryota; kingdom Metazoa; phylum Chordata; class Mammalia; order Perissodactyla; family Rhinocerotidae; genus Ceratotherium; species Ceratotherium simum. The sequence continues at coordinate 48,267,304 of NC_141905.1, read as the reverse complement.
GTTTATCCAACAGACCCAGGGCCAGGACCTCCACAGTAGGAGGGCACTCACTCTGTCCCTCTGGCGACAGCTCTTCTGCTTTGCCTGCACACTACTCTCTCCTGCTACTCCAAATGATCTCTAGCAATCCAGACTCAGCAGTTTGTTATTGCCGGCTGCTGTAGGAAGTGTGGATCAAATAGGAGGAGCATGTGTGGGGAGAAGAAGTGTCAATAGGCATATGCTATTACCTCAGTGGTTGGTTGCTTCTCGGCTCAGCCTTACCCCGCCCATCCTACCTCAAGGTATTCAGTGAGACACCAATTCTCCTGGGCTCATTAGGAAAGAGCTTCACCTGATGTGCTTCATGTGTTTCTTGGCGTTCATTTTCAGATTCACTATTTAAGATTCTTACAGGATTAAGTCTTCATAATTTGTGCACATGCCAAGTGAGATTGTTTGTATAAAATTAGGAGCAGTTCTGAATCTGACGCTGAGTTATACACACACACACAATCGATTTTGGCATTTGGGGAAAGAAACAGCTAAACTCTCGTTTTTACTAAATTTTCTAGGAATGTGGTTGTTTGAACACCACTTCGTAAATTATTGAAAATAAATTTTAATTTTGTATTCTCCCTTTAACTTTGGGTTTAGTAACAAAATATCATTTGGAATTAAAACTAAGGAAATTTATTTCTTAATTATATAATGACTTTGAGGGCCGGCCCCGTGGCTTAGCGGTTAAGTGCATGCGCTCTGCTACTGGTGGCCCGGGTTCAGATCCCGGGCGTGCACAGAGGCACCGCTTCTCCGGCCATGCTGAGGCCGCGTCCCACATACAGCAACTAGAAGGGTGTGCAACTATGACACACAACTATGTCCTGGGGCTTTGGGGGGAAGAAAAGGAGGAGGATTGACAATAGATGTTAGCTCAGGGCTGATCTTCCTCACAAAAAATAAATAAATAAATAAATAAATAATGACTTTGAGAAACCATGTTATTAATCTTGCTGTTGCATTAGGGCAGTCAAGAAATTCAAACTCGTAGAAGGAAATTTCATTCTGGATCAATAGGTATAGGCACACATTTGAGCCATGACAAACATACACATTATTTTTACGTGAAAATGTTATACTTTATAAAATCATATTAAAATGTGGAGTTGGAGCAATATCTTATTTTAGACAGGTTGTTGTAGTGTTAATTTAGATTGATAGACACATTGAGTTTGCAGTGAGATGGCTGTGCCACTGGAGATCAGGGATTGAAATATAGATTTGAAAGTCATCAGCAATGGTAGTTCAAGCTGTCAGTAACAGGACAAAGAACTGAGTCAAGGCAGTGATAATAAGGGGACAGTCACTAACAGCTAGGAATGTTATAACTTCATCCATGATTGAGAAATGGCAATTGGAAAAGAAACCATCGCTGACCAAGAAGAATGAGAGTGAAAGCAGTGAAGAGAGTGCTGTTTTCCCCTTGAAAGATAAGAAAATTTATATTAAATTTCAACTCACTTTTTCACATAATGGTATAAGTTCATCCTCAAAAAGGTCTCGGGGAAGTTTTCCAATAAAAATTTCACAGCCCCTTTCTGGAGGTGCAGCGTCCCAACCAGGAGGAGGGCCACCATATTTTCTTTGTCCATTTTCCTGCAGATCCAGTGTGGATTGTATGAGGGAGAGAAGAAAACAATAGAATCTTTAGTTTGAGTTCTTCGATTATTTTCAAAATCATTTCACAATAAGGAACATATTTATCATTGACAAGTAATAGTAGTGGACTGGTCAGAGGATAAAAATCAAAGTCTCTTTTACATGGATTTTAATACCACGCTCTGTGCTTCAGCAACTGGCTCAAATTAAGCCTTGTGAAAACTTGTAAAGTGCTGGACAAATATAAGGAGCTACTACTATTTTTTTTGTCATTCAAAGTCACCAGTGCCTAATAATCAAAGGATCTGACTATAATTTGAATCCAGGGCTCTGATTTAACATTGAAGTCTAAGTGTTGTGGTGGTAAGGGTTCTGGAGCTGGACTGCTTGGCTCAGTAATTCACTAGCTGTGGGGACTTGGGCAAATGACTTAACTTCTCAGAACCTCAGTTTTCTCATATACAAAGTGGGCATAATACCAGCTTTTGATTAAAGGAGATAATGCATCAAATATGCATGGCACAGGTCTTGGCATGTGATACACATTCAATTAATTCTCTTCTTGCCTCCCTGGGTTTAGGCTCTTTCATGTGCCAAGCAAGGCAATGTGAGCCCCTAAATTGAAAAATTATGAAAAATAGCATTGGAAGGACTGGACTGGCTAATTTTGGGGTTAGCTAGTGAGACACTTAAGTCTATTTTCAAAGCTGACAAGATGGTGAGAGGTGTTTGTTAATGTTGGATCTCTTTGTGGAGAACAATGCTTTCTCAGTCCAAATAAAATTAGCTTCTATTTTTTTTCCTTTGTCTAACAAACCCTTGCAAATTCAACTTCCTTTTGGAGGAGGAGTAGCACTGGTGCTTTTCTGCATTGCTATCTTTATTTTTCTAGAGGTTAAAGACCCAAAAGTGACTTCAGGGGCCCCAAAGTGAAGTATAGGCCTAATCTACCACTACTGATCTGAAACAGTTCATTTGCTGGGGAAGGATAAATTTGCTATCGACTTAGGCATAGCCAGAGTTCTTTGTCATTATTCTTTATTATGATTTTTGGAGAAAGGAAAGTATAAGGGACCAAATATCAGTACCTCTATAATTAATACTTTAAAAAGTTTTATGCTATAAAATGATACAGGTTGTTGGAAAAAATAGTAACGTGTAAGGTAAAGGAAAAATTCCCCAATGCATCACCCTACCCATCCGTAGAAGTAGTTACTGTTAAGTTTGTCTGCCTTTCCAAATATTTTTCTATGTGTATTTTTAAAAGACACATTAGTTGTTCAAAGACATTGTTTTGTCTGATAGTTGTTTATTCTTTAAAACCAAAATAAAGCAGCTTTGGGGCCAGCCCCACGGCATAGTGATTAAGTTCGTGGGCACCACTTCTGAGGCTTGGGGTTCACAGGTTCGGATCCTGGGCTTGGACCTACACACCACTCATCAAGCCATGCTGTGGCAGCATCCCACATACAAAATAGAGGGAGATTGGCAACAGGTGTTAGCTCAGGGACAATCTTCCTCACCAAAAATAAATAAATTAATTCATTAATTAAGGAGTTTAACTTAAAAACAACATCATGAATAAACAAAAGCGTTAAAAAAAAACCTTAAAAAAAATAAAAAATAAAGCAGCTTCTAGTTTCACTGTTAAATCTTTATATATACCAACCTGAATCTTCCTCAATTATCTTATAGGTGTTGGCACAAAGGCTTTTTGGATCACAGTAATTAAATGATGTCTGTGGTTATGATCACTTTTTTATTCCTAATAATTTATATCATGTTGCTTTAAATAAAAACAAGATGTCAGATGGGTGTTCTACCTTGCCTTGATTACTTTTTGCTTCATACAACTGGGTGCTTTTTATTTTATTAAATATTTGCCTCAAGAGTTCTTGTATTTTTTTCTTCTTCTCCTAAATTCTTGAGGATTATCCACTAGCAAGACTTTGGTATCACTGAGAAATCTGAGAAATGAAATGTTTTTTACTTATAGAAAAAAACTTAAGAATTCAGTGGGCTTTATCTCAACCAAGAATTTCCTAAAAAATATGAATTTGATCTTTTCAGAGACATATTAAAAGTTTTATTTCCTTATTTTTTAACAAATACTTACATAGCAGTTACTACATGCCAGATACTGTTCTAATCCTCAGACAACATTATGGGTTAAGGACTAGTACTATCCCCATTTTATAGAAGACACTGAAACCAAAAGAGATTCAGTGGTTTGCTGAGGTTACATCGTTGGGAAGCAGAGAAGTCAGGATTTGAACCCAGACAGTCTGGTTCAGAGTCCATCAGCTTAATCCCAACATTTTGCCTTATTATACGGAAGCCTAACCACTTATAAGAGATCCATACATTTAAATATTTACTTATGAAAAAAATGCCGTTAAATTGCAAACTCTCTGCTACATTTAAAATCCTTTCCAATTTCCAATCATTTTATTACACAAATTTGGGGGGAGAATATGTCTCATATCTATTGCTTACAGAGAGGCATATTTCTATTACCAAACTACAATCTACCTCCTTGGGCTGACTCAGATGATTTGGTTGATGATGATCCCTCTGAGGCCATTTCTGTATATCTTAAATGTCTAGAGGTACACCGTTCAATGGATTATTGGAATAAATTGAGTATAAATTTGGCAGTATTTTCACACTTTAGGTTGACGAAACCAAACTTGCATCCCCTAATAGTAAAGTGACTATTCCAGAATTTCTAATTTGACAAATTTTGTCTGATAGTTTAAAAATAAATAGGCAACCAGCAAACTGACCTTTTATATTTTTCCTCCAACTCTCGTCCTTTCTATAATTGCTAAAAATGTCACTAAACTATTTTGTGCATATCATGTGTATAGGAGGATTCATCTGCTTATGAGCCAAAATGATTGGGCAGGAAAGCCAATTGTCTTTCTGCGGTTTCTATAAACACTTGAAATAAATTCCCCAAGAATATGTTTTGGGATTGCAAAGAGTCTGGCTGGTTCAGATTCTATGAAGTTCATGCACAGGGGGAGATTTGTCCTGTGAACTACCAACTGGGCTTGAATGCACCAGTGGTGAAGGGCCAGGCCAATTTAAGACAGGCCCTGGGCATTAGTCATGGGGTTAGAATAGCTGTTCATTACTCAGAAAGGATAATTAGGGGCTGGATTGCTGGTATTTTAGGCACTATTTTTACAGTTGAGGAGTTTAAAATAGGTAAAGCCCAGTTATAACCACTCTTTCCCCTCCTGGCTGATGTCCTTCTCCTGGGATGCATTCCCCCCCAGCAGCACAGATGTATTAATAGTTTATAGGCTTTTGTTTTCCATGAGAGAATGTTCATTAAACTCTGGGAACTTTCATTTTTCCGACTGAAGACTTGGAAACCATTTACTCTCTCTAGTTATACATAAATAGGTGAAAACCTTCAACTATGTAAATTAAAAATTGAAAACCTAATTCTAACTATAAATCCAGCGGCTTTAATTTAAATATTGAATACTGAGCCAACCCAGTAACTCAGTTTATGTGTCAAGAGTCTTTGGAAGTTTCTTCTGTCACAGATATTTTAAGCCTTTCATGATGGAACCATAGAGTCTTTAGGAAATTATGTATACCATCTTCTTGATCTTGGATAAAACCACTCAACCTTTAATAAATGATTCTAAGCATTAAATCCTAGCTTGAAGGTCAACTGGACTGAGTTAATTTTGGCCACCTGGCATTTGATATTTTTATACATCTGGCGAATCTGGGCAAAACTGCCTTTTCCTACGGAAGTTAAAAATGCCAGATACTTGCTTTTCCAGCTTCCCTTGCAGCTGGGACAGTCTTAGTTATAATACAGTAAAATTGAATTCTGGTGCAGAAATTGTGGTGGTGCAAACCTTTACTGCTGAACACTTCATGATGGTGGATACATTTTATCTTTCCAGTTTTGTGATCTGGTTTTGGGTTTTATTCCTAAAAGCTTACTCTTAAAACTAGTTCTCCAAATCCAAAGTTTCTGTAAACCAATACCTTTTTAATAAACTCCTTTTCTGCTTAATCAGCCAGAGTTGGCTCTGTTACTTGCGCATAACAGTAACAGCAGCAAAAAACAACAGCTACAGCAACAGCTAACCCTAACTGAGTCAGGCACTCTTAAGGTCTGTACATGCATTAACTCACTTAATCTTCTCAACAAAACTATGAGGATGAGACTATTACTTTCATTTTATAGATGGGAAATCCAAGGTACAGAATGTGTTTGAAGTCATGCAAGCAGTAAATGACAAAGACAAAATTTGAATCCTGAGTCCATGCTTGTAGTCATGACATTATTTTTCTTTGAGTGTTTTTTTTTTTTTTTTTTGTGAGGAAGATCAGCCCTGAGCTAACATCCGTGCCAATCCTCCTCTTTCTGCTGAAGAAGACCGGCTCTGAGCTAACATCTATTGCCAATCCTCCTCCTTTTTTTCCCCAAAGCCCCAGTAGATAGTTGCATGTCATAGCTGCACAACCTTCTAGTTGCTGTATGTGGGACGCCACCTCAGCATGGCCAGACAAGCAGTGCATCGGTGCGCCCCCAGGATCTGAACCCGGGCCGCCAGTAGCGCAGCGCACACACTTAACCACTAAGCCATGGGGCCGGCCCCCTCTTTGGTTTTTATATTAACTCAATAGGCTTTTTTTACAGATGAGGAAACTGAGTCCAGAGATATTATGTGACTTACCTAAAGTGACACAGGTGTAATTTATTGCAGAAAACACTAGACTAAAGGTCCTATGATTCTTAATCTGGTGAACTTCATGGCACATATACTGTTCAAAAGTCATGATGACTTTTCTTCTCAGGCTTACCAGCCTCATAATTCTGTGTGTTGTGTGTTACATCTACTTTCTTGTTCATCTTCAGGGAACATGGAGACCAGATGGTTTGTTCCCTCGCATAAGTGAGCCCATTCATAAACTGGAAGGACATTAATGAATGAACCCTCGTTCAGTCTGTTTTTTTTTCCTGGGTAGTAATTTCAATCCCTTTAATACCGATTGTTTGGAAATTTTATATTCCAAATCTGTAATTTTCCCAGTTATTGATTTATGAGCTTGAATAAAAGTCTCTATTAGACATTATGTCTATTACTTTCCACCTATATATCACGTATATATCCCTTAAGGAGATGTGTATATATCTCAAGTCTAAAGGGCCTTAAATAAGATGAACCAAAAGGATCCTTTTAGATGTGATTGTACCTTTGGCCTGCTTATGACATTTTTGTTGCCTGAGGACAACAGACAGTGCTATAGGGAAACTTCATTCTGTTAATTCTGTATAAAAGATAATAATCTGTTTTGTATATAGTTTGTTCACCTTCACATCTCATTAAGATCAGTGACTTCATGTTGGTAAAATCTATTTTTGGCTGACAATTTTTAGAAAGCAGAATTTAATTTATATACTATGGAAGTTGGCATTACCCTTATTAGCATTTTTTTTTTTTTTTTACAATCATTACAAGGCATCTGCTATATGAATGCCAAGTATTATTTTTCCAAAAATAGAGCAATAACAATTGTGATATAAAGACTGAATAAATGGGATGTTGAAATTTGTAGAAATGTGGAGCTGTAGTTAGAAACAAAGAGAGGACAAGCTAGAGCATGAACATAATGGGCAAATATAAATTTAGTTTTGTCATCATACAGTCCAGTGTTTCTCAAAATGTGGTATGTGAGATGATATTAGGCACTTTATAGGCCAATGTTTTATTTTACATTATGCATTTTATTGTACATTAGAAAAATATAATTTTCACGTACGTAAATCCTGTGGATTTTTCACTTACATAAGTGAGAAAAAGTTTACTTTTAAAATTACCTTGAATAAAAAGTGAGTTAATTTAATGAATTCTCAGTAAATAATATTATTGGTGGCATGTGTTTATGGCAAAAATCATGAAGAAATGTGCAAGTAGCTTTTGGCTCTTGAAAATTGATTTGTTTCACTCTCCTCAAAGCCCTCACATTTGATCTTAAAAAATGTATAATATAGTTCTTCCAAGAAAATGACTTTTAGCAAATTATGCATCATGTTCCTATTTCACTTTGGAAGGCTGTTGAAGGCCTGTTGCCTAGGAAAATATTCCCAATTTCATTTCAAGTTATTAGTTGTCTTATGGAGGCAGAACTAATTTATGTTATCAATGATGCATTTACTAACATCATCGTTGAATATTTTCCCTTTACCTTTAAGGATTAAGTGTAGTAAACCACCCTTTAGGAATTCAACATCTTAATACTTAGAGTGTTTAAAAGCAAACTAGCTTTTAAAATAACTTGTATTTTGTAAAGCTTTTTGTAATATAAGTTTTTGGCCAGTTCATGGGAATATTAAATTAAAAAATATCCTTAAACAAAATTAGAAATCAGAAAACATTTTTCTTTGAGTGTGTGTCTCTACATAAGAGAACAAGTAAAATGCCAACTCACTTCTAAAACCTTCTGTTCACATTTTGCAACGAAGTTCACATGATGATGGACTGCAGAGCAGATGTGTACTTTTTTGAGACCAGGATTTGCTGTGTTCGTGCTCACTTCTGGGTTTAGGCCTGTGTCTTGACACACTGCTCCAATCCACAGGAACCTCTCAATTCCATCCAAGAAATGACTAGGCGAAAGCTTAGGTGATTCCTTTGTCCATAGTGGGCTTTTATCCTTTTGGAATGTGTAATTTATCCAATAGACCCATCAACTTTTTATTTACTTATAGATACAATTTGCCTTTTGGAATTGACTAATATTGTAGCAGTCAAAGATCTGGTTAAATTATATAAAGTTTTCACATGCAGTTAAAGACGTTTGTCCACGTGCAGGTAAAGAACATTTAGTTTGAATAATTGCTCTCCTGTCCTCTCCTAGTTCAACACATGCCAAGGTGAATTCCATCGAATGCTATTTTTTTATGGGAGAAACATAAATTTTATACAGTGAGAAATTTTACGCAGTCATTATTCTCCTTACCACATTTCTATGAATTTTAATTTCTGACAAGCTGGGGGACTTGGGAAGGCACAAAATCTTTCCTGACTAAATTCTTCATTTGTAAAGAAATAGAGTTGACTGGGTGATTGCAAAGTCTTACCCTTTTGAGAGTGTTAGGATGCTTGTGAAAGGGAGGCTGACACCATATTTAAATGTGGAAAAATGTTCATAGGATGTTTTGTGAATTACTCAATAGGATTCTTAAAGGGAATATTGTAGAGATTTTTAAAATCAGTGTATCTACAATTGCGTATTCACTCGACACCTATTCTATTAATTACTTAATGACTTTCTCTGCCTTGATTCACTTTCTTAAAGAAACATATGCAAAAAGGAAAATATATATCATTATTATAGAAGACCATCAGTATCACTTCTCACAAATGGAAATATAAGAAATTGTTTTTATATTTAATTATAAAAGAGGGAATATCATAGTGAAATTCTAGCTAGACATTATTGTCTCCTGAAAGCTCTGAGCCCTAGTGTTGCTCTCTTTGTTTAAAAAGATTAGTAGGGGCTTAAAAAGATTAGTAGGAGCTGGAGAGATGTTCTAGACATACCTCCAGCAATTAACTCTCCTCATCAGAAAGTTTGAAAGAGAATTGAGAGTGGAATATTTCTCCTACCGTGAGATTCAAAGTTATTTAATGCTGTGTCAATGTGCCATTTAACATCATCTTGCCTCTCTGCCCTGCACCTCTGCAACAATGTTAAAAAAGGATCACAGCCAATTCCGGCACAAATTCACCATTGCATGCTCTGTGGTCTCACTTTTTTCTTCTTTGCCTACCTATGTTTGAAAGCTATCTTTGCATCTCATACTGATAAGCTTTTAAATTCTGAAGATAAAGAGTCATTTATTTTTGGTTGCTCATCAGTATTAAACAAACAGGTAACAATTTAAAAAATGCTGAAGTTGCCTGCAAGGAAAGTCCAAAGTCCAAAGAAGCTGTTCATGCTTCTGTGTATTTGAATCATGAAGTTCACATCAATTTTTAAGCTGATAAAATGGAAAATCTCATGCGCTTCTAGTTTAAGGGAAAGCACTGTAACACATAGTTTGCAAAGATTTTGAACCTTATATTGAAGACCTCATAAATAATCAACTCTCTATTAGGCAATTAGAGGAGAAATTCATTGCTGTTGGAAAATAGCTTCTGGAATGCATTTCTTTCTTTCTTTTTTTTTTTGCTGAGGAGGTTTTGCCCTGAGCCAACATCTGTTGCCAATCCTCCTCTTTTTGTATGTGAGCCGATGCCACAGCATGACCACTGACAGATAAGTGGTGTAGGTCCATGCCTGGGAACTAAGCCTGGGCCACTGAAGCAGAGTGTGCCAAACTTAACCACTAGGCCACCGGGGCTGGCCCTGGAATGTATTTCTATTTCTTGGCATGCTAAAGTTCCCATTACGTGTCAGGCACACACATTTTCCACATAAATATTCACAGAACTGTTCCTTCATCTGGAGTCTTCCACACCATGTTATGGCATTTCTGACTAGTAGAAGCAATGCTTCTTATTAGTTTTAAAATCAAGTTGATCAGTGGGTGGCTGGGGTGATAAGCTTAGGGAAACGTGCTTATGACGATCTGCTGGTCCCATCCTGTTCTCATGATTAGTGCTACCTATTTAAAGAGTTTGTGTTCATGCACTTGGTGATTGATCTAAGTCCTTGGATAGCAGGAACATGAGCAGGTGGTGAGAACAGGCAATGGAAGAAAAAGTAGGACCCAGGAGCTATATTTTACCATGAAGTCAAATTCCTATTTCTGTCCCTAAGATTTTTGTGTGGTGGTTGGAAAAGAATGTCAGTGCCACAGTGTTCTTCCATCTGCTTCTCACAGAGCTAGTCTAGATGAAGACAATTGTAAACACTGAGGGCCTCAGTTACTTATTTTTATTGCATTATTTGTAGAAAAAAATCGCAATTTGAGAAATACCCAAGTAAAATTACTAAAGTACATTATACCAAATGAGAGAGAGAGGGGAGTCAACTTAATTGGGGGCACCCTTAGAAGAGGGTGGTATCCTAATCAGATTTATGTTGATTTAGCACCATCCTCTGTACCTTATAGGTTGTATACATTTGTTGAGGAATTGAATAAATTAGAATTAAAATATGTGGTTGCATTGAAAGTCCATATAAGAGAACATGCATAGAAAGCAAAGTCTGAGGGGTGTGAATTAAAGAATGTATTTTGTTTCTAGTTTGAGGGAGTTGTTTGCAGGAAACCAGGCTGGTGGCTGATTAAAAGAGTAAGAGAAGGATTATTTCTCTTATTTATCTGCTGTAATTTTACTGGATCTTTGAAATTAAGACACACATGTCTTCATTGCTCAAAGGTGTTGTGCATTTTAGAAATATTTTGGTTAAGCAGTGATAGGGAATTTTCTTTAAAAGCTGTGGATTAGCTTCTAACATAGAGTACTAGATTAAGGATTAGAGTTGGGGTCAGCAAACTTTTTCTATAAAAGGCCAGATAGTTGATAATTTAGGCTTTTTATAAAAACAGCCCTTTAAACATGTGAAAACAATTCATAGGCTGCAGTCACTACAAAAACAGGCTGTAGCTATATTTGAGTCATGGGTCATAGTTTGCTGATCTGTGGCTTATGTCTCTCCTGAATTGTGTAACTCTGAGAGGCTTGTTTTCTAACTGCAAAACGAAAGTGTTGGTCTATAGTGGTATTAAATTCAAACATGCAAAGAATTAGAAAGAATAGCCTAATGAACCCAGGCATTTATCATTCAGCTTTAATAATGAAGTTTTCTCCATGAAATTGTCTCAATTTTTCTACTCCTAACTGAATGCTTCTTAGAAATTTTTTCCACTTTATGAGATTTTTCCTTATAACAAAAATAATCCATATTCATTATAGAAAGTTTGGAAAATAAAGAAGAGCATCAAGCAAGGAAAAATTACCCTAATCAGATATTACATTTTATTATTTTCCAGTATTTTTTATTGTGTGTGAATAATTTCTTATTATTCACACACAATATGTACCGTTTTGCATTCTGATTTTTAACTAAACATTAAAATTTGGGCATTTATCCATGTCTTTCTTTGAAATCACAGTTTTACATGACTATATAATTTGGAAATATAAGAGTGATCATACTTTATGTGACCGGTAATATGTTGTTGGACATTTAGGATATGTTTAATTTTTAAACATTATAAATTCCACTATGATGGACATCCTTATGTCTTAATACTTGTCCTCATTCCTTAGGTCAAAGAGCATGGTGAGTTTTAAGGTTCTATACAGAAAGGTGGCACCCACAGCTGTAGTGCTCATTTAAACCAGTCTTAGGCTGCCATTTTTAGTTTCGGATAAATTAATTTTCATCGCAACTACTTTATATGCATTTTAGGTCAGGCGCTACATCTTCTGCTTCTGTAATTCCAAGCCCTGACACTAACACAATATATAATAAGGACTAAGGAAACAAGACAGAAAAACAAAAACAAAAACACCCTTTATATTTACTAAGGTTAACTGTCGGATTAAGAAAGCAGTGGGACTGTTATACTTCATAAAAATTTATTGTGCTGTAATGATTTTTAGAAAATAGATTATCGATAGAGTAATTGGACAAACAGTACTAATACATATCATATTTTAAATCATTTAAAAATAATATATAATGGGTATCTTGAGTCTACTTTTAAAAAATACTCATAATACTGGAGTGTGATCTTTATTAAATATATATTTAGCTTTAATGGTAGTAGAAATAAAATTGATATAAACTACCCTACATTGGTTGGAAAGTTTTCTGAAAATGCTCATCTATGAAAATGTATTTTCCTAGTTTTAAGGAGAAAATTCCAGATGCAGCAAACGTCACAGAGTTTATAACCCACAACCTTAATGCATTCTTGAGGAAAGGATCATCACAATGTGATGTTTTTCCTTGACTCTTAAAGAAATACATGCTACTTTAAGAAAAATCTGGGGTTTACAGTTAAGTGAAAAGTGGAGAAAAAAAGCACCACATGTAATTCTATTGCCTGGAGACAAACACTGTTTACAAGCTAACATTGTAACAAACTTACTTCCAAAATATCTGTGTGGAAATATAGTTGGTAGTTTAACATTACATGATTTTTATCAATAATATTTTTTGAATGTCTACTATATGCAGAGTATTGCATTGTTTCTTTTATTCTCTGAAGTACTTTAATAAAATTTTCAGCTATTAATATCAAAGATATCCAATTATAAAAAATTATATCACAGAGTATATTTTGAAATTCTCACGAGCATGTTATTGTTGCATCAGTTGTGATATAACAGACTGGCTCACGTTATTAAGTAACCTGCAAAATTCCACTTTTGACTGCTGTATTTGTCCTGCTAGTGATAAGAGAGCACAAATTAGTTAGCCTCTGCTTTTTGAATTCTTGTTTTGCAAGTATTTAACATTCAATATCAGAGACTGTAAAGATACAAAAAAAGTAAAGCTTTCAAACCCTAACTTAGCAAATACCATAAAATTTTAAATTATCATTTTACATGTGTGCTCCCTGAATTGTATTAAGCTGTTTCTTTATCTTCATTTCTGTACAGAGATTTTTGAAAAATTAAACCTGATGTTGCCCTCTTTTTTTGATAATAATATTAATGTTTTCTCTAATTTAGAATAGAAAGACAAGTACTGAGAAGGCTAAATAATTTTTCCTAAGTTACAAAGAGTTGGAGGCTGTGTCTCAATACAAATTGGTCTCCTCTTCCAACCAATTAGTCCAGTTTACTAACCAATTACTAGACTGAGCAAATTCTAGAATCACAAAATCATGACTAATAGAGTGGGGATAGGACCTAGCCAATTTTCTGGATATAAAGGTTGAGAGCAGTTAAAGGACTTGTTCAAGATCATACAAGTTGTATATGATAGAGACTGGGTTAAATTACAGGTCTCTGATTTGAAGTCTTGAGTGCTTTTCTGTGCTTTGCAGCCAAAATTAGAAAGCATTTTCCAGTACATTCAAAATGATTGAACCAAGTCATATATGTATTTGCATCTTGATTAGCGGATAGATCTAGATCTTTAGATCTAGATAACTAGGTTTTGGAATTTTAGGTTTCTATATTATTGGAGAATTTCTGACCCAATAGTCATTCTGCTAATAAAGAAATATTACTTAAAATAAATCATGTTATAATGTTTAGGCTCAACAAAATATTTTTTTGGATGCCCTGGCATGCTAATCTCTAAAATTGCCGTCTTAAAGATAACGTTATAACAGGTTTTAGTTCTGTAAATTATGCTAGAAATTTTGGCCAATAGCAGTAGAATTATAGTTTATAAATCTTTGGCAAGGTACTTAACCTCCTTGTGCCTTGTTTTCTTTATCTGGAAGTTGGAGATGATCATAGTAGCTACCTCATAGTGTTATTGTAAGGGTTAAATGAATTAATATACACAGTGCATTAGAATATAAGTACCCAATAAATGTTTACTATTATTTTGTTGTTATTAATTTATGATCTAAACCCTCATGTTTAACATTTTCTGAATGTACTTGAATATGTAAGATCAAAGTAATATGCAGATTGACTATATATTTTTAGGGATATTTTATTTAAAAACTTTTTTTTTTTTTTTTTGGTGAGGAGATCAGCCCTGTGCTAACATCTGCCAATCCTCCTCTTTTTTTGCTGAGGAAGACGGCCCTGGGCTAACATCCGTGCCCATCCTCCTCCACTTTATATGGGACGCCGCCACAGCATGGCTTGCCAGCAGTGCGTCGGTGCGCGCCCGGGATCCGAACCAGCGAACCCCGGGCCGCCGCAGCGGAGCGCGCGCACTTAACTGCTTGCGCCACCGGGCCGGCCCCTAAAAACATTTTTTATTATAAAAGTAAAATAGCCCTTTTGGTTTTTTTCTCTATAACGCAAATGTTCTTAAATCATAGCATCAAGTTTGTAAAATTATCTCCATTGCTATTTGAGTCTTTTTTTTAAATATTATTTGCAAACTTGGTACATAGCTTTAATAATGTTACAGTTTTTTGCCCTGCAGAATTTTTTAAATGATTACTTAAAGACTGAATACTATTTCATTTGTAACAGGATTTTAAGATGGATGAGACTCTTTTGGCCACTGGTTTGGATATGAAACCCAGTCACTGGACCACCAAGCAGCACAAGGAGGTAGCAGGACATTGTTTAATTGTTTCACATTCTTGACTGAACACCCCTCCTTCCTCCCCATCCCTGAGTTTAGTTTAGAAAAGAGATTGGAGAGTTCGAGAGGAGTTTTTGGAGTTTACACAAGGATGTATGGAGACCATGACTGGTGTGTTGTGAATCCTAGTTCCTCCTAAGTGGGAGGATTTGGGAGGTGCCTCTCAGTTTACCTAAAGCAGAGGAGAGGAGTAGGAAGGAAAACACTCAGAGAGCTTGATACCTATTCCCTGCATTTGGGAACACACTAGGCTGGTGGGTCTAAACACACTCTTGAAATATCTAACAGTGAGCAACGGGTTGGCCTGCTGCTTTGATGTTGGTGAGAAGGAGAGGTGCTTGCTTTGTGTCACCTACGCTTCCAGATTTTACTGAGTCAGAGAATCGGTATTTCCAGGGGACTAGAGTTTGGCCACCTGTAGGAATCAGGGGTTATCTTTCATCTTCTCTAAGAGGGCTGCTTGGAGTGTCAAAAAGAAGTCTGCAGGAGGAGACTGAGGCCCATGAAAGTGGCCGGCAAGAGGAGAGTGTAGCCTGATGAGAGATGCCCAGCAGTGGAATTAAGGATGTCTCTGATGATCCTACAAAGTATTCCATGAGCTTTACATACCTGTCAGGTCCAGAAAGCCCAATGCCAATGTCAGTCAAGTAAAAACTTTCCTTTGCTTTTATTCCTCCCTTCGCTTCCACTCTGAGTCAGGAATTATAGCTAGCAAACTGGCATAGGAAACTATGCTTCTGAAAGCATAAAGTAGGAAAATAGAAAAGAAATCACCTTCCACCCTGACATACGTGGTGAAGGGAAACAGCTATAACTTTGAATGAAGTTGAGTTTTTATTATACTGGACTAGGCATATTAATTATTTAGTGGAGGATCTTTTATTATCTGAAAGTTAGCAGAAAAGTCATGAGATTTGCCCTGAATTTCATCTGGGGGAAAAGGAAGAACTAGAGTCCAGACTAAAATATTGTCATAGGGTTATTTCTCATGAAGTTCTGCTTGTTGAAAGTAATGATTATCTATTCATAGTTTACTTAATAGTTTTCTTATTTTTACACATTTAGGTTTATGATATTGAGGTATTATAAGTAATGTCACACTAGACGTGTTTATATGTATTTCTATCATTATATTTTGGATCATTAGAGATTTATTTCCAGAGGGAGAACACTGTTTTATATATACAAATATTGACAAATTGCTTTTCAAAAGAATTTAAGTGCTTTCCACTACCCCTGTCTTTGTATGAATGTTTCAGATACAAAGAAGTTAAAAAGAAAAATAACTGATTTTAAAACATTTTTGATTTTTATAACATTTATGGAAATGTTGATTACAAAAGGAAAGAAAAACTTCTTTTCAACTAAATGTACCTGAGCAGATGTAAAAAAAATTATTATTTTAAGCGTATCCGTTTTATAGACCATAAACTCTATAGAATTTTCTTTACTGATTATAAAATAGCCCTTTATGTGGTAGAAGGCTGCATAAGAATTTTTCAATGAGTCATTTATTTTGAAGCACATTAAATTTGGAGGTGAAAAAATTTGAAAGTTTATTAATGATCCTAGAATAATATGACTTTATTAAAAAACTAATAATATATTAGTATCTCCCTTGACTTAAATGAAACTTTGAAAAATCTACCATGAAACAATACTTTCTGAAATCTTAAAAAAGCCTAAATAAACACTCTTCACTAGGATGAAGAATTAGAAATGACTTTGAGCATTATATTATCTCTAACAAAGCATGCCATGACTTATAAGATTAGTTGAAAACTAAATGTAGTACATTTTGCAGCAATCTGACAAAGGACCATGTAATAAAAAGACACTGTTGCATATTTTATTTTTACCCACATATGACATTTGTATTCATAATAGCACACAGATTTGGATAAGTTGGAAAAGTATGTGGGTGAAAGACAATAGCTGAGAATTAAAATACTTTGTCTTAGTGTAAAAAGAGCAATATTATTTCTTCAAATAAGATAACTTATCTGTCTAATACAAATTTGCTTTTTAATAATCATAAGCTCTCTAAAGGAGGTTATCATTAAGACAGTAATAATATACAGGTAATTCTTAATAACCAATATCTATGAATAGACAGTCTTAGGATTTTTTTCTTTTTTCTTTTTCAAAAATGCTGAACATGGAGAGAAATTATTATAAATCCTCAACTGTTGGGTAGCCGTTTTGGGAAAACATCTTGGAATTGCTAGGCTGACCAAATGGTCAGTCCTTGGATCCTTCATCTAGAAGTCTTCCTACATCTGCAGTATCTATCTGGAAACCAAGGCTAGTTCTTGGATAGTTGGCTCTCTGCTGGTTCTTGAAACACTAACTTGGTTCTACTTCACAGACAGCTTTGGGTGGTAAATTCCAGCTGCCTTTTTGTATACTAAAATGACCTTTCAAAACTGTAATAGTCACTATGACAGTGCACTTATTCTGCATTCAAATGACAAGTGAAGTTTGAGTTGATAACCCAGAGCAGAAAGAACATTACCCGCAGGGTCACCTACAAAACTGAAATGATGCAACTTCCTTTCCCCTTGGAAAGAAACATCCATCTAAAGAGTTATACGACTGACTGTTCACATTTTGCATATTAGGACCGCTAATATTCCCATCACTCTGTGAATTTGGCGGTGGGTCTCAGCAGATGTCACAAGAAGTGCCTACCTGGACCAAGCTATATCCTGTGCGCTGGACCAGTGCGCGGAGGGCTGCTTCCTTCTGGGTGCCGCTCAATCCATCCCCGGATTTGTGATTTGATTCCATTGAGAGTGATTATCAGCAAAAAATCAGGTTAATTAGGGTTGCTCACTGAAACCAAATTTAAGATAAATTAAGTAAATTACTGTTACCAAGTCCAAACTTATCCTTTTCATGGAGGACTTCTTTAGGAAACATTCTCTATAAATGAGTCATTTAGGTTAGAGCAACTAACAGCCACACACAAATGAGGCCAGTTAAATGTCCTCATTAAAAAAAAGTTTTTAAAAAATGTTCAATTTTAGTTGAAGTTTAGACATCAAAAACAAATAATACCCCTTCTTCAATTAGAACACAGATCAGTAATTCTTGATTCAATTATCACAGAATGCCACTGAATACTTGAAAACAAATTGGCTCTTGTCAATTAAAAGAATATGCAAAACAGTCCTTGCAGATGTGAGAAGAGGGCACTGTTATTAAATAAAGTCAGCTAGGATAAAGTATCAAAATCCTGAGAGATTTCGTTTATCTGTTCTACGTGTTACCTAAGGCATTTATCTACTCATTCTCCAAAGATAAATTTCTAGAACAGAGTGTGCTGCTGTCAGATATACAGAAGTTATCATGCAAATACTCTATGTAATAAAAATGTCACATGAGTTTTACCAAAACAAGAACAATTGAGTGGTGTTGGACGGGCCTACTACCACCTGGATCATATACCACGCAGATCACTCAGGAAAGGATGTGAAGCCCTTTGTAAAAATCTAAGAAGTTAAGGAAGTTTACATATGTCCATATTTACATAAGTAGATATGAATATGCAATTTCAGCATTTTACTGTCTATACTTTCTATTTGGGAACATGATTTGAACCCCATTCCAAACGTGGTGGTAGCTCAAATTCACAGGTTTCCCGGACGAGGATATGGCCGAGCTGAAGGTCCTGGGAACGGTAGTGTGAGGCCCTGGAGGCTCTCATGTGCATAAGAGTCTACACTGACCTGCTGGGTTAGAGCGTAAGTGGCTCAGTGGGGGTTCTGTGCTGGTTCTACGCTGCTCAATACGCTCTGCCAACCAAGACAGAGGAAGCGTGTTTTATGATGATTTGAATCACATGCAAACCTAATGTATTTGACTATAGGCCCTTTTAAAAATTTTCTGTTCTATGTGTTGAGATTTTCTATACTGATTTTTGTTGTCATTTAAAGATTCAGGATGAATGGACCATTAATAATATAGAAAACTGGGCCAAAAATTGGGTGACAAAAATAAAAGTGAAACTGAGGTGATCATTTCAGTAAAATGCAGCTTCCAAGAATTGTTCAAGTAATAGAATATAAAAAAACTCCCAAACTAAATAGACAGGCTTCATTTAGAAAGTAATATTTTCAAAATAATTTAGAAAACCAAAGGAAAAAAATATGAGATTCCAGAGAATATCCATTAGCTCTTATAAGGACAGAACAATTTCATGCTCTGTGTAAGCATGGTCATTCTTGCCTTTGACTTTTCTAATAATTCTTGCTTACTTCTGACTCAGGTCAATTCAGTTTTCACTCATTCATTCTCTCAAGAAGTGTTTAGTTAGTGCTGTCTGTGTACTGGCTCCACCTCCTGTCTGCACTAGAGCGTCGTGTTTTATGGGCAGTAGGCTAACTCAGTTAACATGCCAGTTTGTGTGTGTGTACTTTGCAAAACACAGTGAATTAAAGAAAAAAATCCTAACTTTGTATTTTGGCTAAGACAAATTAGAAAGTATCTTTCTGATAGTGGTGATTTGATATACATGGAGGAATCCAGGTTGGGACATGTAGCTTTCTGACACATTTATAGTGTAAATACTCTTTCGACGGGTACTACAAGATAGGGGTAAAATGAGACCTGTTTTCAGTTTATAATCCTAACCTACTGGTGAATACAGTCATAGGAATCTCTATGAAGCAATATAAATCCTCATAAAAAAATAAAACAATAAAGGCATTTTGAAGATTTACAAAGAAAATTAGCCTTTAAGACAAAGTCTAACTTTTGCACTTTTCTCAAATATTACTAAATTTGTCTTTTCATCAGGACACTCTCAAATTCTCCCACAGTGCTGAATTTAACCAGCACGAGCAGGGAGGCCATGGAGGGACTGGGGTCTGATGAGGTTAGTCATGTGTGTCTTACAGGTGTTTAAAGGCAAAGTCTATTGTCTTTTGTCCAAGTTGTAGATTTGCACTTTGCTGAACTTCATCTTTTCCAAAAGATAACAGCTCATGGTGAAACAACAACTTTTATTTACAAAACCTACCTTTAGTTTTGGTTAATAATTAGTAAAGGTGATTAAAGATATTTTGACATTAGAAAGGTCTTTTGATCACATATAGGTTCACTCTGAAATTATTGACAAAATCTGTATAACATGTCAATGTTACAATGTCCGGTCATTGGAAATCAGGACATGGAAATAAAATTCAGAATTTGCCACAAAAGACACCAAGTCTTCTATGTTTATTTCTCAAAAACAACCACCTCTTCCAATGTTGACCTAATCTGAGAGGTGAACTTGAATCCCAGATAAATATTTTTTTTAGGCAAGTCAAACTTTTGTTAAAAAAATTGGTCAGTTTGAAAGAGAGGTTTTGCAATACATTTTCTAATTTAGCAGCTTGTAAATCCTTCAGATCTGAGACTACTGCATTTTGAGAGTAGTTCCCAATGTAATTTATTGAGGCAATAGAATTCAAAACCTATATGTAGTAGGCATTAAGGGCTTTGGAGACAGAGGAAAGTACTCATGAGTATTTATCACTTATTCATTCAAAAATTATTTACTGAGTACCTACTATCATCCAAGAATTTTTTTTAGAGACACTGAGGATATAGCAGAGAATGAAACAAACCCCTCTCCCCCAAAAATCTCATGGAGATTTATAGTGAGTGAGAGAGACAGTAAACAAGATAAATAAGTAAAATATACAGTATGCATAGGATGATTTTTGAGGAGAAAAAAATAAAGAATGGAAAAGAAATATGAAGAATGTGTGGGTGAGGGGGGATAAAATTTTAGATAGTGTGGACCTCACGGAGTGAATTTGGGAAGAGATCTTGGCAATGTATTTAGGGGAGAGCATTCCAGGCAGAGGGCCTGGCAAGCTGAAGTGGAACCTGTTGACGGAACAGCGAGGAGGCCTGTGTAGAGAGGATGGAGCTGAGTGAATCAGGAGAGAAGTGGGAGTTGGGATCAGAGAGATAATGGCAGACCAGGTCATGCGGGATCTTGTAGGTCACGGTAAGGACTTTGGATTTTGTGCTGAGATGCGAAGCCAGAAGATAGACAAGATTTTACTTATGTTTTAACAGGATCTCTAACTGTTGAGAATACATTGAAGGGAGTAGGGCAGGGCTGGGCTAAGGTGAGACAAAGGAGGTGAGTAATGCAAGCACAGGGTCTGGTCCTACTTTTATGTAAAATTTTGCTATTTTAAATCGTGGGTTTTTTTGCATTGATTTTGACTTTTAAAAAATATTGCATTAAAATATCATTTGTCTGGGTTACTGAGTTTTTTGATGTCCTTACATTTTGCATTCAAGGCAAGTGCCTCACTCTGGTTGGTAGGGGCGAAGGTCAAGGGAAGAAGCAGGGAGAGCAGTTAGAAACCATTGCAGCATCCAGGCAAGAGATAATTGTGGCTTAGACTAGGGTGGTGATAGTGGGGTGGTGAAAAGTTGAATCTTGGATATATTTTACAGATGAATTGGATGTGTTGTGTGAAAAAACGAGGAGTGAAGGATGACATCCACTTTTTGGCCTGGGCACCTAGAAGAATAGAGTTGCCATTAGCTGAGATGGGGAGTAGCAAGTTTGTGGAAGAAAAGCAAGAGCTCAGCTGTAGGTATTTTGATTTTGAGATGCCCATAAGGTAGCCATGTGGAGAGGTTGAGCGGACAGTTAGATATATGAGTCTGAATTTTATGGGAGAGTTCCAGGTAGGAGATATCCATTTGGAAGATATCTGCATAGAGATGATAGTTAAACTGTGAGATTGGATGAAAGCCTCCAGGGTCTGAGCGTAGAAAATATGACCAAGGACTGATCTCTGAGGCACTCCAACTTTTGGAAGTCAGGAAGACGAGGAGGAATTAGTAAAGGAGAATGAGATGGAGCAGCCTGAAAGATAGGAGGAGAACCAGGTGAGTGAGGTAGATTGGAAGCCAAGTAAAGAAAAGATTTTGAGAAGGAGTGATTGGGTGTGCCAAGTTCCGGTAAGTCAAGTAAGGTGAAGCCTGAATAGGAATGCAGACCCTGGACCTAGACTTCCTGGGTTCAAATACTCATACTGTCTCTTACTGTGTGCCCTGGGAAGGTTCCTTAACCTCTTGGTGTCTAAGAATCCTCAACTGAGAAAGGAATAGTATTTCTCTCAAGGTCGTTGTGAGTATTACATGAGTAAATATGTTGAAGGAGCTTTGGAAGAGTTCTTGGCACATATTAAGTGCTAGATTAATGTTAGGCATAGATATATAAAATATAAAAAGGGGAAAGAAAGAGGCAATATCATCACCAAGCACCTCAACTTCTCGATTCAGAGATTCTGCAGTAAGAAATTCCACAGGTTCGTGGAACAGCACTGTTGCCTAGATGAGAATGGCTGAGAGAAGAAAGAGACAGAAATGGAAGTTGGATGGAGAAAGGTTACAGGCAGTATTACGGGGAAGAATCATGGCCGCCCTCCCAAGCATCAGTTTTCTCAATTGTGAATTGGGGCAACAAGCAGGCTGTGGATGATGCTTTTGTGAAGATGAAATGAGAAAACACCTGTGAAGTGTTTGGTGTAGGTCTACCATACAGCAAGCACTGCAACATCACTTACCGTTACTGCTAATAACGCATGTTGGAGGAGAGAAACACGGCAGAGGAATAGCAAAGTGACTCCAGAAAGGGCCTGCAGGAGATGACAGCACCTCCTCGTATAATTTTCTTCCCTTCCCCTTGTTCTTTATTTTCATTCTGAAAATAGGGTGAGGGAGGGGCTGATAATGTGAAAAACCAGGGATATCCTCTAGCTCTGCCATCTTTCATTAAACTGCAGTCACTGTCTCCCCAACCCCTAAGACAATGTTTTTTTCTTGGCGCAGAAATACTTTGTTCAAATGTATACTCACCCCCAAACTTGCTATAGAAAATGTTTCCCTCTTTTCTTCCTCTGCCTCCATCTCAGTGGAAATTCTCTAAGCCTCGGTTACCTTATCTATAAAATTAGGATAATAAGAGTTCCTACTTCATAGGGTTGCTTTGACGATGAAATTTGAAAACATTTAAAATACGTAAGGTGGTTTCTGGCATTTAATAACTACCCAATAAGTGTTAGCTATTATATTATTTTAGTTATTATTGTACTTAATCTCTAAATCCAAAGGGTAGAATTTCAAAATCCCTTGCGGGCAGGATAAAGTCCCAAGTCCTTAGCAACATACGTTATTTCTTCAGGACTAGATTCTAGACTCCCCTTCTAATGTCATCTCCATGCCATACCACTGGGAACTGCTATGTTTTCTTATACTTCTGGGCTCTCTGCTTGGAAATGCCCTTCCCTTCTCAAATCTCCTCACTTCACTACATGGGCGCTATTGATCCTTCTAGGCTTGATTGAAATATTGTCTGCTCTGTGATGCTTCCTTTGATAGCCTCTGTGTGTAACATTGGGTGCCACCTCCTCGGTGCTCTCAAGAAAGCCTGTGCATCCCTGTATTGTTGCACACAGTACTGTAGTTATTTGCTACATAACTATCTTTCTCACTAAACTGTGACCTTCCTGAATGTAGGGATTATGTTGTATTCACCTTTGTTTGCCTGGAAGGCTTAGCCTGACACTATGCTAAGTGCTCAATAAATGGAACAAATGAAAAACTTTGCAGCAGCATTTTATAAATTACATTGACTTGCACTTGATCAGAAGTAAAATTCATCTGCATCTAATCTCCGAATACTTATCATTCTTCTTGTTCTAGTCTCTTCCTAAAAATTCTATTCTGGAATGAACTTGCTTTACATGAGAAATTGATTTGAATGGTTTCTCTGCATTTATGAACACATCATATTTGTGTGAAGAGACGAGAAGAGTTAAATTTTTACAGTGCAACGTGATTGAAAAAGAGAGTTGACATTTAGATTCACTTTTCTTCTTCTTAATGCCTTTCTGGTTTTATATTTATAACTTGAGTGCCTATGTGATCAAGAACAAAAGGACTGAGAAGTTATTGGGGCTTCAAGATTCCTGCTTTTCTGAAAGTCATGGTGGATTGCAATGAACAGCTCACCTCATCACTTGGTAGAGACTGCTCAATAGAAATTTCCAGAGTCCATTGTTGGGCAAGGTCAGAGCTGCTGTTCCTGATCATTGACCCTGATGACCTCAAGTACCAGTGCATCCTGGCTCAGGGAAGGTGGCAGAGAAACAGAGATAAGAAGGAAGGTGTGAGAGAAGCAGGTAAGGGATAAATTCTGACTTTTCCAAATCTAGACCTGGCGGGGGATGCTATGTGCTGCATTTAATTGTAACTCTGTTTTATAAAGAGGAAAAGCATTTATTTTATACATAAAAATTGGTCCCATATAGAGAACCAAGTTGTGGAAGGAAGTGATATTTGTTATCTAGATTTGCCTAAAGTTATGGCAATGTTGGAAGATCTTAATGCCCTAGTGGAACATAAGTTAGAAGCTAGGGAAACAGAGAAAGTGTGAAAACAACTTTTTGTTTTGCTTTTAAGTCTCTCAAAATAGTAAATTGGGCAAGACATGAGACAAAAGTAAGACAAGTACACGACGGAAAAGCACACTTAAAGAGTGAAGAAAGAATAGCTTGGAAAAGCAAAGACAGAAATGGTAGTTGTGAATGACAGGCAGAGAAGAACAAAAAGGAGATGAAGGGTAAAGACAGAATTCAAGTTAGATTTCTTGGTTAAAAACTGAATGAAGTAATTATCCTCAACTTTAACAAAAAGGTCAACAAATATTAATTTAATATCTGCTACCTACCAGGCACCACGTTAGACAATTTGGAATTAGGACATGGAGCAGTTTTGTTATTGTTATAATTTCTGTCTTGTTTTATTTCATTTTATTTTTCCAAAGAGGGTGGATAAGGAAACTGAATGGGAAGAAAGACTGTTTCTGACTTGGTAAGCAGAGGAGAGAGATTCTTTTATAATTGAGTGAGGAGACACTGGGGCCTATACTAGCAATGCACCCCGTGTACATTTGAAATTGATGATGGTGTCACTTGCCACTAGGACCTCTCTAAACCGAATCCAGTCTTTCCCCAGTGTTTTATTGTGCACTGATGTTGCATAATGTAGGCTGGATGTAATTCTTATGCAGCATGCAAGTGCTACAAGTGGTTTCATCATGAATTTCAGCCTTCTAGTATCTCCTGGGAATTTTACACAGAAGGAGTTCCAGATTGTATTGAAATGGTTTGTGAAGGATTTATGACCAAAGTCTACATGTTTGCCTAATGATGTTAAGTAAATATTGCTTTGCATGACTTGCTAAGGAAATATAAATTAGCTCTAATATTCTCCTTGGAAAATTGTTTACAATCGGTCTTAAGTTTATTTTGGAAGTAAATTAATGTGATAGCTCTTTATTTGGCCATGCATCACGAAACATAGCAAAATTAATACAGAATACACATACATAAAACTCCAAAATGTAGCCATAAAAACATCACAAAAAGTCCCAATATGTGGCAACTTATTTTTAAAAAGCAATATATATAAGCAAAAAAAATTAAATTAACCAGAATACCTTCTATGTTATTAAGGCATTAGTAATGACTCATGCATTAATTTGGGCCTAGTCAATTTGGGCCTAGACAAGGCTTAAAATAAAGAAAGAATTAAAGTAGTTCATAGTAGATAAATTAATTTTACTCATAATTATTGACAAAAATCCTCCTTCTATAGTAGGTTCCACATATTTAGAGAAGGACAAGCTTGTATTTAAATTTCAGTTCTGCCACCACGATTTTACCTTTTCTAAGAGCCTGTTTCCTATTCTAAGAATAGGAACACTGATACCTAACTTGAAGTTTTTTCTTTTTTTTTTAAACAAATGATCAAATAAATCAGATAATGGATATGAGAACACCTAACAAAGTGCTTGGTATACAGAAGATGCTCAATAAATGATCCTTATCTGTTGCTTTGGTTGACACCTCTTAGCCATCATCTGTGGTTCTCTGCATGGTTATTCTCCTTTCTAGAAATTGTCTGAGGTGAAGAGAAATGCAGTTTTGAAAGCATTACATTGCCTTCTTTCATACTGCTTTAGTAATTAATCTAGTTATTTCATTTATGTTTGTTTTCCTTTCTCTGTAGGAAAAATCCTTAAGGTCCTAAGTCTGCGTGTGTGTGTGGTGTCTCACAGAGTTGTTAGTGTTGTAATGAAAATTAGACACAACCTAAATATCCAGTGATAAAGAAATGTTTGAATAAACAGTGGTACAGTGCAACTAATAAAACTGATGTTCTAGTAGAATATATATGATTTAGGCAGATATTTGTGAAATATAATCAAGTAAAAAAGGCAGGTTACAAAACAGTCTGATTTCATTTGTGTTAATTTTTATATTCATAAGACTGATTATGAAAGGCTAACTGGTTATATCTGGGTGGTAGATTAACAGATTATTTTATCATTCTTATTTGACTACTTTTGGCTTTCTATAACATACAGCTCTGACTCTAATAATTTAAAAAACAAGTTAAATTATGTTGATAAATGAAAGTCAAAACAAGTCATGTCAAAAACTATAAGATGTGGTCAAGATTCTATTCTGAGGAAATTCGTTTTCATTTATTAGGAAAAAAATTCTGAAAATAATAGAAGCATTCAACTAAAGAGGCTAGGAAAAGAACAAAATGGACTAAAAAAATCAGAAAGAATCAAAGATAAAAGTAAATTAACAAAACGGAAAAATCTGTAGACTTGAGCAATAAATGTAAGAGCTGATTGAAAAGATCTGTGAATTAGCACACCTCTGGCAATCTTGCCCAGGTAAAAGGAAAAACCTATTTTAAAAACAAGAGGAAAAAATGGATATAACCACAGATTGAGAGACTTTTAAAGAAGAGAATGTTTGTATCAACACATTGAAAAATAGAGATGCAGTGGCTAGTTATTTAAAAAACTGTGAATTTTCAAAATTGTCTCAGGGTAAGTTAAAAATTTGAATAAACTAATAACCATAAACTATATTGAAAAAATTCAATGTTTTCCTCCCAAATAACACAAGGTCCAGACGGTTTTATTACGCAAGTTTTCCAATAATTTAAAAAACAAATACTTCTTTTGTTATATAAAGCCTTTTGAAGCGTAGAAAATAATGGGAAACTTATGAAATTATTGATAGATTTAGCATATCTCTGATACAAAGCCAGATAAATATATCATAAAACAGAAAACTATAGGGCAATATCACATATAAATACAGATATTAACTGCATACAGCAAAGTATCAAAATACTAATATATAATAAACATGATGGGTTGATGGGTTTATTACAAGAATACAAAGATAATTCAATGTTGGGAATTCTATTAGTTTAATTCACTTCATCAATGAAGGAAAAAAAATCATATGATCATCCCAGTAAATATAAAAGTGGCAATTAATAAAATTCAGTGTCCACTATTGGTTTTAAAAAACCCAAACTCTTAGTAAGTTAGCAATAGAATAAAACATCCTTAAATTGATAAACAGCATCTATCAGAAACATGCAGCAAATATCATACTTAATAGTGAAACACTGCAATCTTTCATTCTCATTAAAAACAAGTAAACCAACTGTACAAAACTATTAGAACTAATAAAAGAATATTATAGGGACAGTTACAAAATAAATGTTCCCTATTTAAGCAAAAATAACAAATGAAATGTGATGAGAAATAAACAAAATTTATAAGAAAAAACAATGCAAAATGACCAAAATCTTTATGAAGAAAATGATAAAATTCTACTGAAAGATCCACAGGCCTGGATATATGGAAGTCTTATTATTGTAAAGATATCAGTTCTTCCCAAATTATTAACCTAATGCAACACCAATTTAAATTCTAATAAAATTATTTTGAAATTTGACAAATTGACTCTAAAGTTCATCTGGCAAGAAAAATGTGCAAGAAATGTCACAACATGTATTGAAAGTATAGCATTATTTGGAACCAACCTAATCAAAAGTTAAAATAGACACAGAAATAGACAGATTAATGGAATGGAAAAAAGTTTAGACCCATTGTTTTGTGTAGGTTGGAATTTGCCAATAGGTGCTATATCAAATCATAGGGAGATCACAGACCATTTGGGAAAAAGATAAAGTTGGCATGCCATCTCACAACATTTACCAAAATTCTAAGTGGATTAGAGAATAACCTTTAAAAACATTGTATAAGTACTAGAAGAAATTCTGAGAGAACATTTTTATAGTCTTGTGGTGCAGAAGGTCTTCCTAACCAAGTAAATCAAGAGCCATGAATAAAAAGACTAACAGATTTGACTACTTAAAAATTACAAACATCTGTAATGGCAAAATAAAGTTAAAAAGAAGTCACACACTAGGAGAGAATGATGGCTATTTATATAATACAGAGAATATACAAAGAGTACTTTAATATACAAAGAGTACTTTAAAATCAATAATAAAGAGACTCACCAATCAGTGGACAAACAAGCAAAGGACATGAGCAATTCACAGAAAAAACAAATAAAAATAATTTATGAATATTTTTATTTTGCTGAGAAGATTTGCCCCGAGCTAACTTCTGTTGCCAATCTTCCTCTACTTTGTATGTGCGCTGCCATCACAGCATGGCCACTAATAGGTGAGTGTTGTAGGTCTGCACCTGGGAACCAAACCCAGGTCGCTAAAGTGGAGTGCGCTGAACTTAACCACTTGGCCACCAGAGCTGGCCCCTAAACTTACTTAAATATCGTCATCATCTTTAGTGATTAGAAAAGACCAATTAAAACAAAAAACCAAGATACTTTGGTTTTGCCTATTATGAGGCAAAATTTGAAAAGATTTCAAATAATAAGTACAGCTAACATTTACTGAACACTTAGTACATGCTACGTTCTGAAAACTTTAAACATAATTCATTTAATCCTCATAAAAACTCAATGGGATAGGTATTATCATTCCTATGATGCAGGTGATAAACCAAGTTAGAGACGTTAGTTAATGTGCCCAACGTTACTCAAGTAATAAGTGGCAGACCTGTGATTTGAATCTAGGTAGCCTGGGGCCAGTCTGTGCTCTTAATTACTAAATTTGACTTCTTCTGAGTTTCCTCACCTTAAAAAAATAGGCAAGTGGTGGCAGGGGGAGGAGGGAGATTATAATATCTACCCAGCTCCCCTTAAGGTGTTACTGTGAGGAACACATGACACCATGATGAAACTGATGAGAGTGTCCTGTGAGTCTGTCTTCTCCTCCATAGGGACAGATGCTCTAGGTTTTTTAAAGCACAGTGGTAATTTAGCCTCTTTGCTGGCATGAAAATGAGCTATTGTAATAATTCTTTTGAGTAGTGCTGTGGGTGGACTGTCCAGTGGTTCACTTGGACACATTCAGGATCTGACCCCTTTTGGACATGGTCCGAAATGGACACATGGTCGTTGCCAGCCCTCTGTTATGCACTTGGTCATACCTCACTGCAATATACTCCTTGGCAGAGTGTAGAGTCTTCATAGGTGACCAAGTGATGTATCACTTGGCAAGATCTGACTTGGATTTCATATTAATTTATATTCTTATATTAAAGTATTGGTTTCTTCTTTTGATTGATCTTTAGCTCTTCTGGATTGTAGATAGCCTGAGAGGAGATAGTCAACTATGGGCCAAATAACTGATGGAGTAGTGTAATGGTGGGTAACCAAAGCCACAAGTATTTCTCACAGACACCAGACACAACTATTTGAGGAGCAAGGTCTTCTCTCTCTCCCTATACCTCCACCTTCAAATGTCCACGTAATTTCTTTTTCTCTTCTCCTGTCTCTTACTCTCTTCCATTCTTTAATCTTGTACTTTTTTCTCTCTTCTATTCCCTTTGTAACACCTCTGGCTAAAGAAGTTGTTGATTCCATCTGGAAGGTATATTGTACTTTTTTTTTTTTTGATGAGGAAGGTTGGCCCTTAGCTAACATCTGTTGCCAATCTTCCTCTTTTTTGGTTGAGAAAGACTGTCACTGAGCTAACATCTGTGCCTGTCTTCCTCTATTTTGTATGTGGGATGTCGCCACAGCATGGTTTGATGAGTGGTGTGTAGGTCTGTGCCCAGAATCCAAACCTGCAAACCCTAGGCCACTGAAGCAGAGCGTGAGACCTTAAGCACTATGCCACCAGGCCAGCCCCTGGAAGATATATTGTACTTTTAAGACAAGATATTAATTGTTGGAGAGAATCGATGCTGACAGATACAACTTTCTAAAGAAATGGTTATTTTTGCAAAGATATATAGGGCCAGTTGATACTTTGATCACTGTTTATTGATGTTTAAATTTATATACCATCCTGTTTTAAGTCATTCCAAGTCCCAAATAGAGTAACTTAAAATAGCAAAACCAAAGATACAGGGGAAATTGCACTATAGTAAAAATATCTATAGAGAAACGTAAAACTATACCAGAGAAAAAATACTACTGGAGATACTGACTTAGAATTCCTCAGAGAAAAAGAACAAGCAGACATATAATAGGCAATGATTGTATTGCAATTTTTGTGTATGTCCTTGTGCATATACATATGTGTTTATATATACATATATGTAGGTATATGTGTTTACATATACATATATATGTATATATACACACACACATACATACACACATCCCTGGACTAAATCAGTAAATTATAAATACGCAGGGGGTGAGAAGGTATGTCTTCCCAAATTTTTTTTTACTAATTCAAAATTGGGAATCACACACACACAATCTCGTTTGAAAAGAAAAAGTTACCCAAACTCTTGGAAAAGTTAAGCACATTCATCTGGCCCATAGATCACCATTCTTACAAAACAATCCTGACATCTAGAAATCCTTTTTGTTTTATTTGAAGAGAAAGTAATGTCAAATAGAGGAATTTATTTTTATTTAAAAAGTCTGTTTAAAATTGCATAATTTAGGGTCCAGTAGAAACACCTCCTGATTTTTAGCATATTCTCATTAAGTGGATATTCCAGAGGTACATTTTATCTGCTTCAAAAGACATTTCATCATTTATTTGCTTAAAATGCCCTTTAAATGTCAACAAGGAGCCTGTAAATCCTTGGGATATAGCTTGAAGCTGTAAATTACACAAGGAAAGATGGGAGAGAAGCATTAACCTATGCACATCTTATCAAAAATACAACTTTGAGATTTAACTTCCAGCTGTCCTAAATTTTAGCAAGTAATATTTACTCCCTTAAATCTCTCCTTCTCTGTTTTTTATCATACTCTGAAAAACAACTTCACTTTAATCTTATGCTCAGAGGATATGTCCAGTTTGAGTGAATTCCTTAATGTTGACTTGCAATAGCTTGCTAAGCAGGACCTTCTCCTTAAAATATTGTAGCACTATTAAAACATACTCCAGGGGCCGGCCTGGTGGCGCAAGCGGTTAAGTGCCCGCGCTCCACTGCGGCGGCCCAGGGTTCGCCGATTCGGATCCCTGGCACGCACTGACGCACAGCTTGGCAAGCCATGCTATGGCGGTGTCCCATATAAAGTGGAGGAAGGTGGGCATGGATGTTAGCCCAGGGCCAGTCTTCCACAGCAAAACAAGAGGAGGATTGGCAGATGTTAGCACAGGGCTGATCTTCCTCACACACACAAAAAAATTACTCCAAACTGGCACTAAAAGATCACTTAAGAATAACCTTAGTCAACCCCTGCTGACAATATGTATGAGATGCAGGAGCTATGGAGAAAGAACAGATTCCCTGCCTGGCTTCACATTATAATCACCTGTACATGGGCATCTCCCTCCCCACCCCCAGAGGGAGGCAGAGTCAACTAGTCTTGAGCGGGGGCCCAGTAAATGGTATGTTTAAAAAACCCCCCAGGTGATAATAATTTGCAGCTGAGTTTAGAACTGCTGAGTTAAACTCTAGTCTATACACGTTAAATGTCAAACAAAATAAAACAATGGAGAAGAATTGAATTTATTCCACCTGCCAAATAGGATGGATATCACATAAAAATTTATCAAAAAGAAGAAGAGGGCCGGCCCCGTGGCTTAGCGGTTAAGTGCGTGCGCTCTGCTGCTGGCGGCCCGGGTTCGGATCCCGGGCGCGCACCGACACACCGCTTCTCTGGCCATGCTGAGGCCGTGTCCCACATACAGCAACTAGAAGAATGTGCAGCTATGACATACAACTATCTACTGGGGCTTTGGGGGGGAAAAATAAATAAATAAAATCTTTAAAAAAAAAAAAAAAGAAGAAGAAAACAATGAAAGAAAGGTAGAGACTAGATTACAGGAAAAAAGGGGGAATAATTGAAAATTTTCTCCAATTGTCTACATTTTCACCATTTCTAATGAATAAATGTTTTCCTAATTGCTAGTATTTAGAAATAACAGCCTTGAAATATCAAAAAAAAAAAAGAAAAAAAGTCCCGTTCTTACTAGATTCTGGCTCAAGTGATTTGTTTTCAACTGAGTTTCCATGAGGACCAACCAATAAAGTATTTATATTACCACTGTATGCTTAAAACCGTGACTTGTCATGGCTCTACGTACAGAAAGGAAGCAAAAGCTGTGAGGTAGAGAAATAGAGAGTAGAGAGTGAGGATGGCTTTTAGAAGAGAGAGGAGAGGATGTAGGAAGTAGTTGAGTCAAGTCAACAATGAAGCGTGTGAGCAGAGCTACGAATTCCTACTGCAGAAGTCCTTGCAGCCTCTTTATCTAGAATTACTTCCAACATGGGCTCCTCACGAAGTCTGGGTCTTGACTTTTGTCCTGCTTTCTGTACGTTTATATCCTTATTTGTTGCTCCTCTTACACTTCTACCCCATCTCCCACCTCCTCTTTCTTTCTTGGGCTTAACCTGAGCTCAAAGCATAGAATGAAACTTCACTGCGTACTAGCGTCTAGGCACTGCCTCTTGTTCTGTACCACAGCTAGATCAGTCTCCCTAAAATGTCCCTTCTAATATTCTCCTGCTCAAAAATCTTCATTGGCTTCATCACTAACTACAGGAAGAAGCGGAGAGCCTTAAAATCAGACAACATGAGGAGCTTTCTACTCCCTTAAGGTTATACTGTGATGGTTAATTTTATGTGTTAACTTGACTGGGCCACAGAGTGCCCAAATATTTGGCCAAACTTTATTCTGGGTGTGTCTGTGAGGGTGTTGCTGATGAAATTAACATTTGAATGGTTGACTGAGTAAAGTGGATTGCCCTCCCCAATGTGAGTGGGCCTCATCCAATCAATTGAAGACCTGAATAGAATAAAAAGGCTGAATAAAAGGGAACTCTATTTGCCCTGGGACATCAGTCTTTTCAGTTCAGACTTGAACTGAAACATTAGTGGTTCTTGGATCTCAAGCCTGCTGGCTTTCAGACTGGAACTGCACATTGGCTTTCCTGGGTCTCCAGGTTGCTGAGTGCATATCTTGGGACTTCTCAGCCTCCATAATCATGTGAGCCAACTCTTTATAATAAATCTCTCTAGATAG
This sequence comes from Ceratotherium simum simum, assembly GCF_057802395.1. NCBI lineage: Eukaryota > Metazoa > Chordata > Mammalia > Perissodactyla > Rhinocerotidae > Ceratotherium > Ceratotherium simum. The sequence continues at coordinate 48,234,007 of NC_141905.1, read as the reverse complement.
AGAGAGAGATAGATAGATAGGTAGACAGATAGATGGAGATTTATATATATCTCTCTATCTCTATCTATCTGTATATATATATCTTAGAGGTACTACTATCTTACAGGTACCAGAACAGTGACAACACCAAAACCATTTTTGTGTATGCATTAGAATATAGGTTCTACTTCTCTGGGGAACCCTGGCTAACACATATACATAAGTGGTTTCAGTGTTGTCATTGTTCTAGTACCTGTAAGATCAGGCTACAGATGGCTGTTGTGTTATCTTCACTCAGTAATCATACCCAACTCTTCCCACCATGCCTGAATTTCTAAAAGGTCCCTGGGAAGGAGAACTGGCAGAGTTTAGAAATTCTAGCATGGCACAACCTAACAAGAACAGAATTTCTTTGCATATATTTTTAATTTCTAAATTGACTTACAAATTGGTAAAGTGGTAATCACAGCATGCAATGTAGATATCCATCAGCTTAAAAGCAGATGTTTATTCAATGGTCCTGGGACCAATTATTCTTGCGGCAGATTACAGAGATTTGATGAGCTATGAGTGCTATATTTCATTCATTCTTGGTCTTGTGTTATTATTTCTCTTTTTTTCTTGTTGAGATTGTCCTTTGGAACTTAGTTACAGCATCTGGTTCCTCAAACAAATTTGGAAAAATTAGGTTGAAAACTCAGTTCTCACCAAGACTGACAATCACTGGCTAATGGAATACATTTGATCCCTGAGTGAAGCTTACAAAATCCAACTATCTAAAGCTCTGTATTACAGAGGCTCTAAGGCAATCCAACACTTGTAATGAAAGACAGCCTTATGTTCCCTTTAAAAAAAATGGATTATATAAGTTCTGATTTTATGCCAATTTACATGCATTGCTACAAACTGCCCTTACTAAATTCTTGCTCCTTATTTCTAGATAGCCACTGAGTTCTGATGTTTTGCCCTTCTTTTGAATTCTCACTGACATTAATTATCATCTATGCAACCATCATTTCATACCTAGATTATTGTCTTAATTTGACTGCTAGTCTTTTCTAACTCTAACACCATCTGCATAACACAGGTTAATTTTCTTAAATATTCATTTTATTATGTTATTCTCCTATTAAAAGACTTTCAATAGCCCCATATTACATAACTCTATCAATTAATGTCCACTTTTCTTTTTCATCAGCTATCAAACTTATCCAACTTTGTACTCCACATTAATTTCCAGTGTATACCTTCTCTCTACTCAAACTAGGAGTTAGGAGAAGAAGGGAAAAGAAAGGGACTGTAGGGGGCAGAGGTGTAAGTGAAAATAGCATGGCTGGTCGAGAAGTTGAGTATGGTTAGAATGTTGAATGCAAGTTGAGAGGCGGGTATTAGGAGGGAGTGGGAGTGACAACAGATAAGGCTGCTAAGGTAGGCAAGAATTAAATCAATATTGGCATGATAGAGTGTTCTTGTTTTATTACAAAGTCACTGGGATCAGCATGGAAGAATTCTAACAGGACCCTGTGTGCTTGAGAAAGATGACTCTTAGTTTTGTTGAAAATGTATTAGAGGCAGAAAGGCTAGTTTAGGGACAAGTGGGGCAAAAAAGAAGGGCAGAACTATGACTGTAGCAATGAGGATGAAGAGAGGGAGGGACGTAACCTCCCCAAGGACATGCACTCATCTTTTTAGCTCCACCCCTTAACACCAAGCCTCGTGCTTAGTAGACACTTCACACATATTTGCTGAACTCAATGGAAATTTCGTATAGGCTCACTGACTTTTGTTCAGACTTAGTTCTCTTTGTCCTAATTTTCCAGTTTCACCATATGGCATTAGAATACACAGTATTTTGCCCTGTGTTGTTCATTATTGATTCCCAAGTAGGAGGGTGTCATGGTGGGAAAACCATGGGATCATGGGTTCAGACTGACTTAGGTTTGAATGTTAGAGTTCTGCCCCTTAAGAACTTTGCAAACTTGGGTCAAGTCATTTAACCAGGTCACAGTTTCTTCATTTCACAATTGGGGATAATATACCTGCCTCAGAGAGTTGTTATAGCGATCCAAAGAGATAGGATGAGTACACAGCAGAGAGTTTGGTACATGACACTCAGTGTTTTTCTTTACCTCTTCTTCTACCTCTTCCCCTTCTCTCTCCAACTAGATGGGTTTTTTATGCAACAAACAATGTTGTGCATCTGTTATGTGCATAACACTGTAAGTCTGGGAATTGAATAATAAATAGGGTAACTTTCTTGCCTCTCAGGAACTCCTAATTTAGAATAGTAAATAATACTTATTTTTCAACAAAGTAAGAGACCTTGGAGAAGGGAGTGGTTAATTATCCTGGGACTGTGATGGGCGCTCTGGAGAACCCTTCACGGGCGCCTTGAATTTAGGGACAAAAAGTACAATACATCTTTGTATCCAACACAGCATCTAGAATAATGCTGAACTCAAGCAAAGAGTCAATAAATCAAATCTCATTAGGTAAATTAACATAATAATCTCAAAGGATCTCCTTGGTGCCCTTTCCTCTTGCCACTTCCCTTAAAGTATATGCTAATCCCTAACCCCTTCCACAGTAGTCCTGATGCCTCATTTAGTTCCTCCCACATAATTTTCTCTTCAGGTGTCTATTACCATGCCCGTGCAGGGGACTGATTTGCGGAAAGGTTATATTACTTCATTCTTACATTTTTGTCACGGTAACAACCAACCTGTTCTTCAATAATCTGCATCTTTGTAAGAGGCTTTGAGTACTAATGGATTTTTTTTTGTTAACTATGAAAATAACAGAGCCTGAGAGGTTTGCACTCCGATGTAAGGATCCAGAATTCTATTCTGCTTCCCTTGCTAATTACCCAGGTTGCTTCAAATCATTATATACCAACTTAATTAGGAGGCCCTGCCTGTGATAGAGAACATCTTTCCCTTGGAAAAACTGCAAAAGTCAGAGAGAAATTGTTCCAAATTTGCACCATAGGCCAGTGGTGGAGATAGTTAATTTCTTTCTTATTTTTTTTTTTTTGTGAGGATCAGCCCTGAGCTAACATCCATGTCAATCCTCCTCTTTTTGCTGAGCAAGACTGGCCCCAGGCTAACATCTGTTCCCATCTTCCTCTACTTTATATGGGACGCCACCACAGCATGGCCTGACAAGTGGTGCATCAGTGCGTGCCCAGGATCCGAACCCTGGGCCGCCAGCAGCGGAGCACGTGCACTTAACCGCTATGCCACAGGGCCAGCCCCTGGAGACAGTTTCTACACCACCTGACCTCCAGTCTAAAAAACACTTACTACGTGTTGACCTCATAGCCTCTCTCTCTCTAAGCATTTTCTTCTAGGAAAGCATTGTGTAATCAACACAGAAATGAGGTTTATGCACACTTGCTTGGTATTGTTCTAAGTACTTCATGTGTAATTTCTGATCTAACCTGCAAAATAACCTCGATTTTATAGAAGAGGAAACAGGCACAGAGAAGTTAAATAATTTGCTGAAGGTCACATAACTAGTAAGTAGTGGAACCAGCAGTTGACCTTAGTCATTCTGGGTCTAGAGACTTCTACTTTAATATTATAATTATTTCCCTCTTTGCCATGCCAACACTGTGAATTAGAGCTTTGGATCATTGGAATTTAGGGAATCCTTCGAAATCTGGGGGTACTGAATTATTATTAAAGGAAATATTTGACTTCATGACTTGTTTTGAAAGACTAGTAAAAATAAGAGTTTCTAGACATTATAGGTTTTTCTCTTATCTTAAAATATCCTAAGGGGCCAGATAATGGCATTCCCTGAATGATTCCAATTCTAGTGAATGTACCTGTATTAAGTACCTGTTATATAATGGGGGAGAGACATAGAAGAATTAGTATCTGGTAAGGGTGATGTTCAAATGACTTGAATAATAACTCAAAACTATTTAATAAGTTAAGTAAATTCTTCCTCAAAGATCGGACAAGTACTTGCCGTTCAAATACCTTATATTATCCTCTGGTTGCCCATGGCACTTCCACCCTTGGCCATCTCTCCTCTGCATCTTCTCTTCCCCACCATCAAAACTCACTTGTCCTAAGTACCGTTCTTGCAAGGCTTTACCAGGCTGGTTAATTTGCTAAGTGATTTTAGGCTAAAGTGTTCCTGAATGTTAACATCTCAAAGTGTCCCTATCATTCACACTCTGTATTCCAGCTAATTTGTCTTTTAACAAGGAATTTCTGGAAACATACTCTTATTATCCTAAATAAATTACTCTGTTGAGGCTGGTGGGGCTGCTATTTGAGAGCATCTGGCTCTCAATTTAAAGCTCCAAATTAGGTCAGTTTAAATGTGGGACTCCCTTAGCATTCACAGACCTAGCAGCCCAATTATTCTTTCCCTAGGGACAAGGGTGAATCTTCCAGGTAGGAGATGCTATGTCCTCTTCAGACACTAGCAGAATTTGGGTGTAAGGCAGCCAATTCAGGACAATTACTTTGTATTTTCAGAGATGCCTCCACTATGTTCATGCCTGTGCCAGCACACATTTCCTCTGTGATCTGCGTCCGACAGGCTCTCAAAGTCACAAAATGGGTCTTCTTTAACTGAGTCTCTGGCTGTGTCAGTCCGTGAGGCTGGGCATAGTGAGGAGGGTGGGACTCAGAGTAAAGGGAATATTCCTCTGAACTCTGGAGGTCCTGTTAATCTGTCTCCCAGAATTTGTGTAGAAAATCAGGCTGAGTTAGAAATGCTGTGCAGTGGGAGGTATATGATAGAGGGGAACCCTGAGCGTTCAAAGTTTCCTTCTAGTTCGAAGACTCAATGCTTCTCAGTGTTCTCTATTTGCAGGGTGGTATGGGCCAGACTGCTGGAGTACACTCCTGTTTCTACCACTTATTAGCTGTGTGACCTTGGGCAAGTTTCTTCATATCCCTAAGACTTAACCTCCTAATTGGAAAAATGGCATAGCAATAGTACCTATTCCATAGGATTTCAGAAAATTAAAGGAGTAATCTATGTGCCTGACATGCGGCAGGAGCTATCTAAGGATGTAAGAGCTATTGTTAATGTCATTGTTATCATCACCATAGGGTGCCAGTTCTAATTGGTTGGTAGTAAATGCCTGAATTGTGAAGCACTGTTAGGGATCTTCAGGAAAAAGGATTCTTGAGATGGGCATTTATAGGGGCCCACCCAATTTCCCTCTCCATGGTATCACATTCTGATTTCTGACTTCCACTGAGAGTAATCAGAGGTATTAGGGTTTAAGTACATCTAGTAAGCCAATTTACTTTATGCGGAAGGCCTCAGCTGAAAAGATTAAGTACTAAACATAATCCTAATAGAAGAGCTGGATGGAAGAATATGAAAGATGAGTTAACAGAAGTGACAAACAAATGCATTTATACATAGTACTCTGCCAGTGCCCTGCCAGTCTTTTAGGAGATATTACAGAATCCTCCCTTCCTTCACTTCTTTTACCATGTTATAGAATCTGTACTGGCTTAAATCTTTCTAGGGTTGTTTTCTTGTGGGACTGGTTTACCTCGCACCTTCCATATGTATCCTTATGTCCTCTCATTATAGTTGCATCTACCCTCTTAATTAATTCATCAACAAATCAATGTCCAGTACAGTAGTTGAAGGCTCCCTACATAATCAGCACTATGCTACATAAATGGAGTTAGGCTTACAAACTCTAGGTGAGAACATCTTTCAGCTAACTTTGTTGTTATTGCCATCGAGTCGATTCTAGCTCCAAGAGATGCTGTGTACAGCAGAGCAGAACCCTGCCTGGTCTTTTTGCACCATCCTCTCACCTTCCAGAGCTATATCAGACAATGCTTTGCTGCTATTCACAGAGTTTTCATGGCCAATTTCTTTGGACATGGGTGGCCAGGTCCTTCTTCCTAGTCTGTCTTAGTGTGGAAGCTCTGCTAAAACCTATCCACCGTGGGTGACCCTGCTGATATTTGAAATACTGGTGGCATAGCTTTCAGCATGACAGCAACTGGCAGCTGCCAAAGTATGACAACCGGCAGAGGGGTGATGTGGTTCCCCGGTCAGGAAAAAACAGAGCCGAGGTGGTTAGAGTGCCGAATCTTAACCGCTAGACCACCACAGCTGGCTTTCAATTAACTAGCTTTGTACAATTGGAATAATAAATAATGACTCAATTTCCTTGAAGAAACTAGTCATACTAAATTGACTATGAAGAAATTTGGCATTAAAAAAAATCTAAATAAGGGGCCAGCCCGGTGGTGTAGTGGTTAAGTTTGCATGCTCCGCTTTGGCAGGGTCTGGGGTTCACAGCTTCAGCTCCCTGGTGCAGACCTGCACACCGCTCATCAAGCCATGCTGTGGTGGTGTCCCATATACAAAATAGAGGAAGATGGGCACAGCTGTTAGCTCAGGGCTAGTCTTCCTCAGCAAAAAGAGGAAGATTGGCAATGGATGTTAGCTCAGGGGCCAATCTTCCTCATCGTAAAAAAAAAAAAAGCAAAAAAAAACTAAATAAATTCTTCTGTATAAAATGCTTTGTAAACTAGAATATTCTATAGAAATAAGGTATTATAATAGTTAATTCTGCTGTGTCAATTTAGTATTCTTTAAATCAGTTGGGCATCCCAAAACAATGAACATTTTTTAACTGCTGGAGGAAGAGAAGTCATTACTACATCGTTGAAGGTAGGATTTTCTCAAATTGCAAATCAGTTTGCTCACTTAGTCATTCCGTCTGGCCAAACCGTCATGTGCTAATTCTCTTTAGCCATATTATTGACTGGGGCAGAACACTGTACATAACCTTGCAAACTAGAGAGTGTTATCTTAATCTTTATCATTACTTCCCTCTTGATGTTACCAAGGACTGAGCCCTATTAGAATAAGGAAACCTGGAAAATGTTTTCCATATGATCATTAATACCTGCATATATAAAATCTCACATACATATCTCTATAAGAGAAAAAAAAGCTTAGTTTATATATCTTTAAAAAAAATCAAATTAGAGAGCTCAAGATACCAACATATTATAGTCAAGACAACCATTTTTATAAAAGGAAATATTTTAACTTTTGGTTTGGATCAATCAAAAATAGTCAACACAAAATTTTAATTTATTAAATTAAAAATTCTAAATAGTTTTTAAATCTGATAACCAAGTTGGATTAGGTTTGATGGGATAAAATGGTAAACTAGCTTTCCTGATCCAATCAGCAGTAAACATTTGTTAATAATAACTTCCCAGATTTTACAGTACCAGGCCAAGGAACACATGGGATTCAGATTTCTAATAGAGCATGTCACTGCTGTAGTGCTGCTCCTTTCCAGATGTTTCCCGTGGGGGGAGTTTGGACTGTTAGAACTGCACTTCAGAGGAACCTGGTTACTGTTTCCGTGAAGAAGATAAAATGCTGTTTATCCTCCATTGATCAATACTGTTTTGTTTGAACTTATTGAGTCATTTAGAGACACATAAGGCAATGAAACTGTTGTGCAATAGTACCCAACGTCCTACCCAGCTTCCTGAGGGGTGACAATATTTTAAAAGATAGTTATTGAAACAGATTTTTAACATCAACTGGCTGTGTGATGAAATGAACAGACACCATGACAGGCTGTCCTGGGGGTTTCAGTGAAAAGGGCATTGCACTTTAAACTGAGAGTTTTCTTGAGCAACATTTTCTAAAATAAAAGTATACTGTGTTTTTTTTTTTTAGAATAAAAGAAAACGATAGGTGGTTGTCTCTTTCTCTGAGTAAGTGGAATAGGGTTTCTATTTGTGACTAATTAAAACTTCATTATTTATGTACAGTTTTTAATTTAAACCATATTAGCATTGTTTTGACAAAGAAGAGCTAATGGGTAAGTTTAGAAAGTTTTAGGAAATTTTTTTGGAGGTTGTTACAAATAAGGAAATGGAAAGGGAAGAGAGTTTTGCCGAATTCCTACCATGTGCCAGGAGAGTGTGCTTAACTATTTTGCTATATTGTCTCATTTAATCTTCACTAAAGTCTGCAGGGTAGATCTTACCCCCATTTCACATTTGAGGATTCGGAGATTCAGGGAAGTTAAATAGTATGCCCTGGGTCACAAACCTAGGGAGTTTGGGAACAGGCATTCCATACCAGCTCTATCAGGAGAAAAGTCCAGTGTTCTTCCTGTAATTAATTTGGAAAGTCTCTAAGTTAGGCATGGTCCTGTTTGATGGAAGATAGCTAGACTATAAGGTCCCTTAGATGTTTTCAATTGTGATGATTTCAATAGTGATGATTTCAGTTGGTTCTGGTTGTTATGAATCTTGGACATGGGGTATAAAAATGAATTATTCTTTCTTAATCTGTGTTCTGAGGAATACCATTTCTGAGAGATGTTAACAGATGTTCCTGAAAGAAGATGTTCTGTTGTAAATTAAGCTTAGGAAACAAAACATTCCCTATTATTCTAGATTTTCACAATGAATGAACATATTCACACACAGAGTAAGTCTCCAGTCCTTGTGAGTGCAGTATAACAGTGACATGTTTGGGCTTTGGAGCCAGACACCTGGCCCGGGACTGGCTCTGCCACTTTCTGAGTGATGTTGAGTCTGTTAGGTAACTTATCTGTGCCTCAATTTTCTCATTTGTGAAATGTTGTAATAGTATCTACTTTGTATGGCTGTTCTAAGAATAATATGAGATAAATTCATGGAAAGTGCTTGGAAGTGTACTTGGCAATATAGTGCTTAATAAATGTCTGTTATTTTTACTCAAAACACTCATGTAGTGAGAAGACCTACTTTAACTTGTCTAACCACAATTTTCTCAACTTACTTGTGACAATAGAGTCACTTTTTTTGAGCCACATTTATTAATGTCCACTGAATATAGAGTAGGAAATGTTGTGTTTGAAATGACACAAAACCAAGGTATTAGCCTAGTTGGAAATAATAACTAAATATTTGGTGTTTTTATATCCATTATGTCATTTTATGTTTGCCCATAATAACTAATTTCTTTTTTCTAGCCAACTCTCTTCCCCCTTCCCTTACACTTCATAAATAATAAACTGAAACAGTAAAATGTGAGAATTGTCTCAAATGGGCAGAAGCAATATTATTCTAGAAAATACAGCCCTTGAAAATGAACCTGTAAGTCTGTCTATTACTCTGTATTTAGCAAGGGAAGGCCTCAGCACTTTGACAAGTAAGTGATTTCACTTTTACTTCCAGACCTATGCCTATTGTTGAACCTCAGCACATATTATAAAGGATGTTTCAGGCCAGATCAACACATCTTTGATGCTCCTAAATTATAACTAGAGTTGAGTTTGTCAATGCATGTTTTGCCAAACACTAATCCTGTACAACGCACAAATAATGCTATGTTCGTCACCTTCTTGGAGATACACAATACGCATCTGAAAAATACTATAGTAAATAAACTTGTTTAATTTGGAACCCATTCTCCTTGGAATTACTTTGGTAATCATGGAACAAAATTTCAATCAGAGTTTAAGAGATTTGCGGTAGGAATGGGATATTCCTGGTAAGTGCCCTGATTGATTTCTTTCTTTAGATAAAATACCACCATATTCTGGTTGTAAATCATCTTTTTGGAGTGAACAAAATGATCATGTGAAAATATATCCACTGTAGCACAGTTGCCCAAACCATCCTGAAAGGAAAAGATCTAATAATTAGCTATCTCAAGGTTGAGATTTAACACACTCAAAGCCAATCATTTTCCATGTCTGATTTTGTTTTTGTTTTTGCTAGAATGAAAAGCAAATAGCTTAGGGCATTCATTTGGTTAGTAGGATAATGGCAAGAGAAATAGCAAGAATTCACCAAGGTGATTTTTTGGTTTTTCTGGGTTTATTTTGGTTTGGTTTTGTTTTTGGCAGTTTTAGGATAAAGGAGAGGGAAGGAGACAATTGAATATATGAAGTCTCAAGTATGATAGGAATTATGATCCATACAGAGAATTCAGAATCTGCCAGTGATGTTAGTACTATTTCTCTTATTAATTACATTTCTATGTTTCCCAGAGTCCTAGGGCCAGCACAGGCAGTCAACCACAACTCTCCTTGCTGTCTGGTTATTGTTAAATAAAATTCTCAGAAACATTAGCCCTGCTCTTGAACCTGAAGTGGTAAATCTACCTTTTTTTAGCCTCAGAAATTGATTAAATCAAGGGGTAAAAGATGGCTGCCATCTCATCTTGAGATTATACGATCATTCCAATATATTCTTTTGTTTTCAGGTTGCTTCATTTGTATAAAAACAACTAGAAAATTCCCTGAATTCAGTTCTATAATAGAAGAAGGTCAAAGCTATTTTCACTGCATTCGCACTGATCCACACTGCACAGTTTCCCAGAGTTGAAATAGAAAAAGCAAAACACATGGACCATACCTGAGTGATTTCAGAGATCCCCACCCGGAAAAGGTTTCCTTGATTATGGCGAATTCAACGTGTCCCTCTGGTTATGCTCTAATCATCATATCAAACTCCAAAGGTTCAGTGGCTTTAGGTTTGGTTTACAATTCCTGGGAGTTAAACTTTAACTCACCCTGTCTCTTGCATCCATGCAGCCCTTTGACCAGATAATTGGGTCACCACAGCCCAACAGAATCTACAAAACTACTGTGGTCGTTTGTTTAAAAATTAAAACATGTTTTGCATTAAAAACTATTGAAGTGAATATTATTTTGAAGCTGCTTTAGTGACTTACATATTTAAAAAGTAGAATTCACTGCAATTTGGGTAACTACATTTTTATTTTTGTTAGCTCCCTTGCTATACCAAAGTAATGTTAAGCCTAAGGTAATTTGGGAGAATATTTCTTTTTTTCTTTTTTACACTTTTTATATCACTGTATTACATGGAGTACAGTGTGGAGTTTTAGGTCAAGTACATAGATTAACGCTGGCTTACAAAAATAAAATACACAAAGCATTTATACAACCAAGCGAATAGGATCAGATCAGTTTGGGGAAAGCATGCTTCTTTTTACACAAGCTACTCATTCAGATTTTAAGAGGGAGCCATCACTGTGGAAGCATAATAATCAGCTATGTGCCGGGGTTATCTGAGAGCTGAGGCTGTTGTTCATTGCATGAAATCTCGGTGGTAACGGTGTTCGTGAAAGAATACAGAAATGGTATTTTCAAAGATATAAACTCTACATTATAAATTCTCTGGTAAGACCTCCAGTCTATAGAGGAAATTCCTAATGGTAATAAAGCCCACTTAAAAAAAAGAAAAGAACTAAAACCTTCCTAATTTTGAGTAAATTTTGGTTTAAGGTTTATAAACTGTAGGCCCCCAAACTAGAATTAGAGGACACTGTTACTGGGCTTCAGTTCTAGTAAGAGAAGTCTAATTTTCTAGGAACCAACTATTAACAGAAGCAGTTTGTCTAAAGAAAAGCACAGAATGAGCAATCCTGCCATAATATAGACATAGAGGAAGATGAGTCAATTAAGCACATCTGAGAATATAAAACAGAGGCGATAAAGCATGCTGTCGGAATGCTAGTTCTGCTACAGTTTTCGGTTCTCAAACTCGTGGAAGCCTTGATTTACCTCAACTTCTCCCAAAGCAATGCATGACAAGGTTTAACAAAAACACCCCAGGAACAATAGTTTTGCCCTGGAATTGTGCCCCTGGAGTAAGATGTAAGGGAACCATTCATGCCCCACCCATCTAGACAGCTCTATGAGGGACACCACCCTCTACAACCTCCTTGGGAGTGGATCCCCCTCACCAAGCAGTTTTACTGGTTTTCCTAGTGAAAGATCAGTCTGGCCTTGTACCGTTCCCGAATGTCTGGGGAATTCATACCTTGAGTTTGCCTGGTCCTACAAAGAATTGTTGATATTGTAGGACTGTGAGTCCTGGGGGGGCTTTCTTTGTTGTTTTATGTGGTAGGTGCCTGGATGGTGAGAAGTGGAGATGAAGAAAGGAAAGGCAGGGTTTTTAGATATTTGGTGGAAACAGAAAAATACAACAGGTAAAAGAATGAATTATATTAACTAGTTACTAAAAAAATGCATTGATTTCTTATTTGATGGGTCCCGGCATTCAAGAGAGCAGGATTATAATCATGTTAAACCAAAGTGTTTAGAAATAAGTTAAAATAGCTCTAAAATCTGACAATTCAGGTAGGACAATTCATATATTATTTATAAAAGCCAATGACAGTAATGAATTTTGTGGCTTTATTAGGATATTACTGGAAGTTGTTTCCTTTTTCTTTTCTAAACCATATTTTGTTGCAGTGATAGGGATCTATTGATCTGGAATAAAAAGAAAAATAATGAATCAGCCTCCCTTTGGTCCGAGAGTTACTTAGGGGGGCAGCCTGTGGCCCTGGAACAAAGAAAAACCAATTATCAGGGTGAGATCAAGTTCATGACCTTGATCTCATCTGTTGAATCAAGGAAAATAACTGGACCTAGAATGGCAGAGCTTGCTTTTACTTTGTAAAAATCAGCCCGGTTTAGCCCTCCTGGGGCCTTGTTCTCCTAGGGGAGACAAAATAATAGTCAAATAAACTGTTACACAATGTAAACAAACAAACAAATCCAGTTTAAATAGTGACTGGTAAATATTTTTTCATTCATTTATTCTGCAGTTACCAAGGACCTACTATCTGCTAAGCATTGCATTAGATGGGTGATTATTTAAAATGGGAGTTGAGTCTATTAGTAGGCTGTAAAAGAAATAAACTGGGTTGTATCCAACATATTAAAACCAGAATAGAATAGAAAATATCAAGGGAATTGTATCTATAAAGGGTAAGCAATATCCAGGAAAACTTTGTTTCAGTTACATGTATGTGTGTGTGTGTGTGTGTGTGTACTGGTTATGATGTAAAATTTATTTTTTACTGTGGACCACAGTTTGAAAAGCTTGCAAAATTCTGTGTTCGTCTTTAGGGATTTGGTGGTTAACAAACCAGATACAGGGTATACACATTAAGCAAATACTCCCCTCAATGATTAAGTATAGTTGTAATAAGTATTACGAAGGAGAAGTACAGGATGCTAAACACAGCATAAAAGGCAGGGACCTAACCTAGTGTGGGACTGGGAGGGAGTTGAGGAAAGCCTTCCAGAACACCAGATGTTTAAACTGAGACCTGAGGGATGTGTGCGTGGGTGCGTGGACATTCTAGTAGGTGGAAATAGCAAATGTGGCTGCCCTGAGTTTGAATGAGTTTGGCACATTCAAATAACTGGTAGAAGGCTAGTTGTGAGGGGCACGAGGGGGAAAGTGGCTGGAGGTGAGCTCATAAGGAACCATGCACAGTGGTGCAGCAGATTTCCAGTGTTACCCTGAGGGACTGGGGAGTCACTGAAGAATTTTAAGAAGATGAGCCACAGGATCTATTTGTGTATGTTCTGGGTGTAGAATTGAAAATAAACTGTCCTGAGATAACTTGCCTGCCCCTTTCCTTTTTTTTTTTCCCCCCGCTGAGGAACAGTCCCCCTGAGCTCACATCTGTTGCCAATCTTCCTCTTTTTGCTTGAGGAAGATTCACCCTGAGCTAACATCTGTGTCAATCTTCCTCTATTTTGTATGTGGGTCACCACCTCAGCCTGGCTGGCAATGAGTGATGTCGGTCTGTGCCTGGGAACCGAACCTGGGCCGCCAAAGTGGAGCACACTGAACTTAACCACTAGGCCACAGGGCCAGCCCTTCCCTTTTTTTAAATTGAGTTATAATTGACATATAACATTATATTAGTTTCTTCTTTTTTTAATCAAAATACTCTTGTCTTAGAATGATTTTACTCACGTATGTATTCAAATAAGAGTTAGTGGTTTGGATTTGAGGGAAACAAAGCATCTAACAGAGAGACTGGAGAGGAGGCAGCAGGTGATGGTGGTTAAGATTAGAGTGGTGGCATTGGAGCAAGAAAGAATGGATGAAGGAAGATATTTGCAAAGTGGAGTATAATCAGGTCCATAGTAAGTGCTCCTTAAACGGAAGCGATCATCAATCATTTGCACGTGAATTACTTGGCTTGCGGATACTGACTGATCTTGCCTTTAATATCAGACTGACTTTGCCACCAGCAGAGCTGGCATATTTAGGCAAACTTCATTGATTATTACTGGGTTAGGTAAAACATAAAGCTTTAAAAAGCAAAATATAATTCAAAGCCAAAGATTACCAGTGTAAGAAGTTTCCCTCCCAGCCATCATCCTCCCGCTCCTGCCTCTATAAAAGATTTCTCCACCGTTTCCAAGTTCCTAGGAGTTCAAAATTCATTTTGGATGTTCAGTAGGGGGGTGGGGTTTTTAATTAATGAGAAGGGAGCATTCTAAGAATGAAAGGGCCATGTCAGACACACTACAGAGGGCAAAAGCCTAATTCTCTTTCCTTGCCTATTGTGTAGAAAGAGCTTTGAGCCTGGAGTTGGTACCTGAGGAATCTAGTCCTGACACTATCACTTATGAGCTACATAACCTTAAACAAGCTGCTGCCCCTCAGTGTCCTCACCTTTAATGAGGAAAACATCTACCTCCTTTATCTATGTCACTGATTATCAAGTGGGTCAAATGAATTGGCATATGTGAAAATGATTGGAAAATAATGAGTACCATAAGAGTACAGAGTGGAATAATTACAGAACAAATTAAATCTACACCCTCAAGCCTATGTCACTGCCACTTCTTGTTTTAATCTGCAAAATAAGGACTTCTAGGATTTATGCCTGCTCTTTTAGAGATTCACAGCATTTCAAACCTAAAAGCTTGATATTATTCTTACTGCCTACAAGACATTGGAAGATAGCAGAGTTTGATTCAGTGGGTTGGAATCCATCTGTTCTTGTAATGTCATATCCCAGGATTTTAGACTTTTGAAAAGGTATTGGTTTTGTAACTAGAGCCATCTAGTGTTGAGCTGATTAAAACACACACACACACGCACACACGCATGCACACATGCATGCACACACACCTGCCTTTGTTTTGTGCTTTAGGAAATGGCATTTGCTTCTCCTGAATGATATTTTCAATATCACATAAGTGTAAAATTAAATGAGTACTTGGGAATTTATCTAAAGTTGAGGCTAAATCTAAAAACCATGGCAGCAAGTGGGATGCTACCCCCGCCCTGTCCTTTATACGTGAGCTGAGTATCTCCCGCTTATCAGACTCTGTGATTTTTCATAGTCAGGCCTGTGTTTAAAGAATGTTCTTGAAATTAGAGTTTTTTAATGTCATCTTGTTTTTTTCAAAGCAATGTTATTTAGCTCAACCAACTCAAAAGCAAATATTGATTTTTGAAAAAGAACAATTTTAGAAAAAAATCTAGTTACCAAATCTGGTTTTTTCCTTTATTAATACTACAGAATACTGATCATTAGGTCTTTCATCTGTGCTGTGCTGTGTCGTGTAAAGAAAATAATTTCCATAGAAAAATCTCCACTAGCTTTTAGGCAACTTCTTGATGGGGGGGGGGGTTATTACATAATCCCTCTTTTAATGATCATGTCGTTACCTATCTTTCTGAGTTAAATTTTACTAAGTTTTGACAAAGGGAGGTATCTTCTTTTCACAAGGTAGGAGACATTGTGGAGGAATCAAAGTTACATATATACACATGCATAAGTGTGCATATCACAAACACACATACACAAACACACATCTCAGACAAGACTATGACATAATCATCATCTTTTTTTCCCTTTCATGCAATTGTGCCACTCTTCATGACCAATTGATATTTTGAATTCTTCAGGTTAATGAAGAATCTGAGATGTTAGTAATTTCTAGCAATTTAGGCAGCATCTTGAATTTTTTTTCCCCCAATAAAACTAGATCTGGCCACTGTAACAGCCTGAAATCAAATCAGAACTAATTTAAATCCAGACTTTCCACATCCAAGTAAGAAACCATTTATCAATGACCTAAAAAGGGCAATTTTTCTAATTATCTCAATAAATACTAAAAGAACTTGGGTGTTAAGAATAACAGAAATAGAATAATAAAATGCTAACTGTATGCACTAATACATTTTCAAATAAAAACAGAAATCTCAAATTAACGGCAAGATTGTTATGAAGAGAACATTAACTTTTCAAACACAACTGAGGCTGCTGCTTAATGGGCCTAATTCCTAATTTGTGTTTATTGTGGTGTATACAAAATGGAAACCTATGTCTCAAATATGCTTTTTAGTTTCCAAAACACTGCTATTGGGTCTTCACCACCACCATATCAATATTAAAAGTTGGTGGAGTATGAGGTTTACAAGCGTGAGTTTTGCTGTCCAGTTGCTTAGGTTGAAATCTCAACTAACCTCTCACCAGCTGCTTAACGTCAGGCAAGTCTTTTAACCTCTGTAAGCCTCTCTTTTCACATCTGGAAATGAGGATCGTGGTAATACCTGCCTCATAGAGCTCCTGGAAGACTCAAAGGAGAGAAGGCCTGGAAAGTACTTAGTCCAATGCCAGATTCATAGTAAATATTTACCTATAGTAATTTTGTATTAATCCATTTTAAAAGGAGTCTTGAAGATCCTTTTCCCATTATCCCAGCAAACAGAAAACTGCAATTCCTGCCCTCTCAAAATATACTACACTGAAAATTAGGGTTTCCTGTCCAAAGATCCAACATCGTTTGCACGGTTGGTTAACAACTCCAAGCATTTACATGGTGGGGTGAACAATGTGAATGTGCTTTGAAAATCATAGATCACTGCAGAAATTAAGATGTTATATGTATTGGTGGTTTATCCTTATAGCAACTCCGAAAAGCAGTTAGGGCGGGGGGCAATTTCCTTTCTTTTGAAGAAGAGAAGATGAGACAATAAGAGGTTAAATGGGGGGCAGCCTGGAGGCATAGTGGTTAAGTTGGCACGCTCCCCTTCAGCAGCCCGGGGTTCATGGGTTTGGATCCTGGGTGTGGACCTATGCACTGCTTATCATGCCATGCTGTTGCAGGTGTCCCACATATAAAATAGAGGGAGATGGGCACAGATGTTAGCTCAGGGCCAATCTTCCTCAGGAAAGAGAGAAGGACTGGCAGCAGATGTTAGCTCAGGGCTAATCTTTCTCACCAAAAAAAAAATAAAAAGAGGTTAAATGTTTTGTGCAAAGTGGTCTTATGCCAGGAAACAGCACACGGGTGGAGTAGAGTACAGGCTTTTGCCATTTACTCACTGAGTGTCCGTGGAAAGTTTTGTAGTGTCTTTCAACATCAGTTTTCTCCTCTGTAAAATGGGACCGATAATCTCTAATTTATAATATTTTTTTAGCATTAACTGAGCTATGTGTTTGTACCACGCTCGACACACAGTAAGTTCCTGTATCAACTCTGGTCTCTTTCTACTACACCGTCATCCATCCAGAGTAGGCAGACCTGGGTTCTTATCTTGATTCTGCCACTAACAAATCTGTATTTTTACTTAGACGACTTGAGAAGCCTTCTACTTCCTGAATCTAAGGACATATGTTTTTTATCAATTCTATAAAACTCTCAGTCATCATTTCTTCAAATGTTGCCCCTGAACCTGTCCTCTCTCGTTTCTCTCTTTACAACTGTGATTAGATACATTTTGGTAATTTCTTCAGATACAACTACCAGTTTACTAATTTCTTTCTCCACACTGTATAATCTTCTGTTTAACCCATCTTAACCCACCCATTGAGTTTTTAAACTCCACCAAATATATATATGTATATGTATATATAGGTGTATATGTATGTATATGTGTGTGTCTATATATATGTGTGTATGTGTATGTGTATCATAGAAGTTCTATTTGGCTTTTTTAGAGCTATGTATTCTTGTTTATTTTTGTTTTCAGTTCCATCTTTTATTTCATGAATCATAATAAACACATTTATTTTATTGTCTGTATTGATAATTACAGTATATGAAGAAATTCATGTTCAAATTTTTCTCTTTGTTGTTTCTGTCAACTCTTTTTCGAGATGTCCTGTTAACTTGTAGTTTTGTCATTTTAGATTGTGATATTATATTCAATAGGTGCTTTTATATGTGGGAATCATGTACACCTGAGTTTGCCAACTGGATTGAGGGTGTCCCTCCAGAGAGGTTTTGTATTTGCTTCTACTGGGACACTTTTCTATATTAATTTTTCAGCTTGGGATTAATGAGACCATGTAGGATATACACATACACACATATACATACCTATATACATGTATATATGTATATGTGTACATGTATATGTGTGTGTATGTGTGGGTGTAAAACTTGCATAAGGAAATATCAGTGGTTATAAATATCAAAATTTTATCTCACCTACATCTAAGATTAAGACAGACAAATTCCATTTTTATTTCCTTTGCCAGTGGGCAAGTATTTTCCAGTCTACATTTCATTTTGGGTGGTGCAATTCCATTCAGGAGTCCTGGCTTTATGAGGGGGTTCAATATCAATACCCATGTCGTGCTTCTTCCAGATCCAAGGTCCCCACGTGGTTACTAAGATCCACTCTACTTGATTACTAATATCAACTCCTGCCAATTTTTGGTTTCCTTACTGTTTTTATCCCCAGTGGATTTCCATTCCTTCTTGTGAGATCAGCTATGCGTTTATATGAATGTGCGATGTTCTATCCATATTTCCAGGTCTTTTAATGAAAATTATATTAATTTGAATTACGTTTGGATGCATATAATAGGAAACCCAAAATAGCAGTGATTTAAACAATATAAAAGTTTGTTTCTTTCTTATATAAGTCCAAAGGAGGCAGTGTGAGCTAGCAGGGTGGCTACAGGTTTTTATCAAGGACCTGAGCTTCTTCCTGCCCTCAGCTAGGATGTGACCCTCATCTTCATACATCTGGATCTTGATTGAGCTTATCATCACATCTGAAATACAGACTGTAGGATAGAGAAAGGGGTTTAGAAGTCGCACCCTCTCTTTGTGGAAACTCACTCCAAAGTCTCACTCAACACTTTTCTTACATCTCATTGGCTAAAATTTGGTTATATGGCCTTGCCCAGATCCTAGTTGGGGAATTATTCTTTCAAGGCTGCCCCAAATAAGATCAAGATTCTTTTACTATGAGAATAGAGATGAGGTGGGCAACTAGACTTTTCCATCATGGGATGTTTATCAAAATGTCTAACCTACAGGATTGCAGCTAAGAAAACAATTTTCATTGAGTACTTAGATCTCACTTGATACTGGGGTTATGGGAGCCAGCAGGCATGGTCTCTGCTCTCACGGGGCTTTAAGCTAGAGGGATATACTGTCATATGCATGATAACTTAATTATTAGGGAGAAAATTTCATGTCTCTGAATCTCAGTTTTCTCATCTGAATGTTGACATCCAGCTAGGGACTTTTGTAATGGTTAATTTCACATGTCAGCTAGGCTAGGCCCTGGTACCCAGATATTTGATCAAACATTATTCTAGTTGTTGCTAGGAGGGTATTTTTTAGATGAGATTAACATTCAAATCAGTAGACTTTGAATAAAGCAGATTACTCTCCATAACATAGGTGAGCCTCATCCAATCAGTTGGAGGCCTTAAGAGAAAAAGACTGACTTCCTCCAAGGTTGAGAGAATTCTGCCAGCAGACTGCTTTTGGGCTCCAACTGCAACTCTTCCCTGGGTCTCCAACCTGCCAGTCTACCCTGCAGATTTTGAACTTGCCAAGCCTCCAAAATCACATGAGCCAATTCCTTAAAATCTTTCTCTCTCTCTCTCTCTATATATGTATATATGTATATGTATATGTGTTTCTGTGTGTATATATATATATATACATATATATATATACACATACATACATATATATAATTCTAATTATATTTGTACACATACACGCATCCTGTTGGTTCTGTTTCTCTGGAGAACCCTGGCTACTATAGCTTTCTAGATCATAGCATATTCAACTTGAAGAAGGTCTAGAAAGCATCTATTCTGATTCTGCTTTACAGATGTGGAAAATCACTTAGAGAAGTGGAATTATAAGGCTGTGCATACTGCTCTATGAAGCTCAGAGTGGACTTTCATGTGGACCACTAAATCATAAGCTCTAATCCACAGGAAGCAAACAAAAAGAGATAGAATATGAGATTTGGGAAAGTCTTTACTCTGACCCTTTCCTTTCATAATTGAGGAAATTGAGTCCCAGAAAGAAGTGATCTGTGAAAGCCTGGCCAAAGGTTCAGTTTAGAGAAGAACATTAAGACCTGGGAGAAGCAATTCCAAGTTTGAATTCAAACTTTAGGACTTGGTGGGTTCTAGGTTGGCATTGGCAGGTCAGTCCCGGAGTGCACTGGGAGGACATGGCTGAGTAGCAAAGCCTGGTAGGATGGTGCGGTGGCTAGGTATTCAGGCTCTCAGGCTAGATGTCCTGCTTCCTTAAATTCTACTCCTCCACTCACTAGCTGTGAAATTATTTAAATTCTTGTTGCTTAATTTCCTTCTCTCTAAAATGGGGTATTTTGAGGATTAATATAATTTGATAAAGCCCTTAACCCATTGTCTGGCATACTCTAAGTATTCAATGAATGACAGCTATAGATTATTCAATTAAAATATATGAGTTCCAATAATATTAGTTCACCATCCAGAAAGATTTACTACTAATAAATGGGAAAGAAACAGTTCCTTTATATTGTTGTTTGATAGAAATATAAAAGAGAGAGTGTAAGGACTCACAGTATAATCAGGTTGTGTCGAAACACAAATTGAAACTCGTGCCTGGTGTTCAGGGTAGTGCTGTCATGTCTGACTCCCACGGTGAGAGGACTGGAGAGGAAGGCAGCTCGTGGTCTCAAGTACATCCCAGGTTGTGTTTGCTTTGGCCAACTAAAATATTTCTGGATTTTGTTGCTGGAAATATTTTGGCCTGTCCACACAAATTACTTCTAGCCCCTTAACTTCACACAACCAAGCACCACTGAAAATAAAAACCGGACTATACAGCCTCACCCAATTCTGTTCACTCAGTTGGAAAATGAGCTCCATGTTAACGGCGGTTACTGTGGATTCGTCTCTGCAAAAGGGACATTCAACCAAAACACCAATTAGAGGCACATTTATTTCAGTAAGACCTACTTTGCTGAGTTCCTTTGAGTTCAAACATCTGACTGCTGACTTTATGCCAGAATTGTTTTTTTCTTTTTCTTTTTTTTTAATTTTTGCAAGGACGTAGCTTGACATTTTCATTGTTCTGTGAACTTTAAACATATTTACATTCTCATATAACTGGCTAGGACAGGCCTTTAAAAATGATTTCATCTCATTAGGGCTGTGTTCTCTGTGTCATACAAAATAAGCAATTATTCCAGGTCATATAGAAAAAGCAGGGAGCTGGAAAGATTTCAGTGTATGTCTGAGCTCTGGCAGTTCTCCCATCTAGTTTCTGATTCTTAGTTTCCTCATCTGTAAAATGAGAGTTTTCATACTTACCTTCAGGAGGCCTACAAAGAGTGAGTGAGGTGGATTTTCTGTTTAAAGAGCTTGCGACCATGCTAAGCACACAAGCACTTAATACATGTTAGTTTCCTTCATAGGCTGACGGGCTAATGGTAGCAGCTTGGATAAAACAGTCACACTTAGGGATCTTATCCCTTCACCCAGGTAACGGCTGTTGGTAGCCCAACTCAATGAGTGACTCTAGTAGTGTAGATTTCTGGCTAAGGAGGGAAATCATTTTTTTTTCTTTATTTTATTTTATTAAAATTTTATTTTTTTTTTAATTTTCTTTTGCTGGGGAAGGTTTGCTCTGAGCTGACATCTGTTGCCAATCTTCTTCTCTTTTTCTTTTTCTTCTCCTCAAAGCCCCATTACATAGCTGTACATTCCAGTTGTAAGTCCTTCTAGTTCTTCTATGTGAACCGCCACCACCGCATGGCAACTGAGAGACGAGTGGTGTGGTTCTATGCCTGGGAGCTGAATCCAGGCCAGTGAAGCGGAGCACACTGAACTTGAACCGCTAGGCCATCAGGGCTGCCTCTCGTTTCTGTTTTTTGTTTGTTTGTTTGTTTTAAACAAGCAAAGCTTATCAGAATAAAATCATTAGCTACTTTTTAACGTGTCCAAACTTAGCTCTTCCGGTACTGCCTCAGGGAAACCTTTTACGTACATGCACCTACAGAATTGAGAGTCAAATCTAGCAATTGCCTGTTCTGCTAGTTCCATGTGCCTCTCTTTAGGAACACATTTTTTTTTTTAAAGCTTATGAAAGAATGTTTGTTCAAGTTTAGAACAAATGCATTCTAGATTTTTTACAAATGTTCATTTAAAATAAACTTTATTTTTAGAACAGTCTTAAATTTGCAGAAAAATTGTGAAGACAGTAGAGAGTTCCCATATCCCCATCACCCAGTTTCCCTTATTATTAACATATTAGTATGGTACATTTGCTACAATTAATGAACCCATATTGACATTTCTAACTAAAATAGATATTTTATTCACATTTCTTTAAATTTTACCTAATATTCTCTCTCTGTCACAGGATCTCATCCAGGATACCATATTACATTTAGTCATCGTGTCTCCGTAAGTTCTTCCTGGCTGTGACAGTTCCTCAGACTTGCCTTGTTTTTGATGACCTCGACAATCTTGAGAAGGACTGATCAAGTATTTTGTAGAATGCCCTTAATTGGGATTTATCTGATGTTTTTCTCATGATTAGACTGGGGTCATAGAGTTTTAGGAAGATCATAGAGGTAAAATGCTTTTTTAATCACATCCTATCAAGGGTATACCCCCTAAATCATAAACATGATTTATGACTGTCGATGTTGATCTCGATTCCTTGGCTAAAGTAGTGTTTGTCAGGTCTCTCTGCTGTCAAGTTCCTCTTTATTTTCCCCTTTCCATACTGCACTCGGAAGAAAGTCACTGTGCACAGCCCACACTGAAGGAGTGGAGAGTTACGTTCCTCCTCCTTTAGGGTGTGGTATCTACATAGTTTATTTGGAATTCTTCCGCAGGGGAGATTTGTCTCTTCTCCCCCATTTATCATTTATTTAATAATTTATTTAAATCAGTAAGGATTCATGGATATTTATCTTGTACATTGGGTTATAATCCAATACAGCTTTCTTTTCTTGCTCAAATTGTTCCAGCTTTGGTTGTCGGGAGCTCTTTCAGTTAGCAGCTGTATTCAGGCACACTTTTCATAGTTGTAACGTATGCATATTTGTATGATCCTTTCATTTAATGTAGTTTTCCTCACAAAATTATAAACTTTATGAGGGAAGGGTGTGTGTCTTATTTTGTTTGATTGTTTACCACTGTATCCTTAGTACTTAGAAATGTGCCGGGAATATGGTAGATGCTCAATGAATACTGAGTGGATAAATACACGAATGAATAAAAGAATGTTTCAGATACTGTGTAAGGCAAATCACGTATACCATTCCTAACTTCAAAACAATTCTGAAAAGAAGGCATTATTATCCCCTATTTTATAGGTGGAGGAATTAAACTCAGAGAAGTAAGGTAACTTGTGCAAGGTCACACAGTCACAAGCAAGAACTTTGAACTCAAGATCGCCTATCTTTATGGACATAGGCAGCCCTGAATATTGTTATTGAAAAATATATTAATGTCTTCAGAAGTCTAATTATAAGGTTATATCCATGTGCCTATAATCACCATTATCACTTTCTTTCTCTTTGTCTCTTTGTCTTTATCCATACTTATATACAACCAGATATTATCTATTGTTGAAAATGGAACCAAAAAAGTCAGTATCAGTTTCAAGAGAATATTTAAATTTTGCCAATCTTTCATTCATTGTGTAAATTATGGATCTTCCAACCATATCCCAGATTTCCTAGTTTGCAGGAGGAATTCCAAAATTTGAGTAAGCTGTATATTTAAATTAATGTAGATTAGTCCAATATACTGGTGAGATTTGAATAAAGCACACTTGTGATCTGCGTGGAAAGAAGGGACTCCTGGTTTTATTTTATCACCTTAGACATTAGTGATGAGGGGAAGTGAGGTATAATGGAAAAAAAAATAGGCTTAGGGGATGGGAAGACAGGTTTCACTCATGGCTCTGGCATTTCCCAGCTGGAGATCTCAGTCAAATTCCCTGGCACTACCAAGCCTCAGTTTTTTCTGTAAATGATGATATTAAAAGTGTCCACTTCATACATGAAGATTAAATGGGGCATTGTGTATTAAGTGCATAATATAGTGACTGTTACATACAAAGAACTTATTAGCTATTGTTTTATTGAATTCTTTCTTCTCTGGAAATCAAAATATATTTGAGGTTTTTTTTTAAGTGTTTTATTTTAATGGAAGACTGACATGGAATATAGAGAGAGGCTGAGAACTCATTAACTGCGTGTGACTGATTTGGGAGAATGTTTAGTTTCAAGATGAGACTCTATTTTTCTTACAAAAATATTATTAACTTGAATATATTTACTCTTAAATTGTATTCTAATTTATAAAGATAGCTCCCAGGCTCTGTTCAACTGCCACCCCTCAAACTCTGTGAAAAACGTGCCCACCCCCTTTTTAATGACCCTGAGCACAGACCATCACTTCCTGCACTTACTTAGAACATTATCTTCCTCTAAGCCAATGATACTAAATTCTCCTTTGTATTATGACAAATAATGTCAAACACCACTCAGTCAGGTTGGGTGTGTTGGACAATGAATTATAATGTGGCTCTAATTCCTATTGCCAGCCAGTTTCCATGCCCATTAAGAATTGCTTTCTAATACTGTGTAAAGTTTCACCAATGATTCATTATTCAAGCAATAAATCACTGGTGCCTCAGAGAATCCTTCAACTCAGACCCTCTTCTCGGCCCCACCTCCTCAGTTGTTTGATCTGATTCTAAAGATGCACTTAGCAGTCAGTGCTAGCAGGAGGTGGAGTGGCCTCTCAGAGGGCATGTTCTCATGTCAATGGTTTGGGTCCACTGTAACAATAAGGACATTTATTGGCACATATCCTGTATTGCGGTGATTCTAAGATGCACATTTTCCATATTTCAATATCTCAAAATGTGTCTTACAATAATATTGGCCAGGCAGTAGGTGTGACATTGTCATTGCCTCACATGCATATCAATATTTGAAGAATGGGTATCATTGGGCTGGAAGGAAGTTCTGAATATAGTAGTGGACCATTCTTTTAAAAACTGCATTGTTGGTGGTCTTAATGGCACAGAGAAGCATAGTATATGGAAAAACTTAGACCCTAGGAGAGCCAGAATGAGTGTGAAGTTTTGAGATGACCTTAAATTTGTTTACTATGCATTCCTTACTATTATGTATAAAAAGCAGATATAATAAAAATCTATACCCAAGTAAGTCTAAAAGTGCTATTTCAGTAAGAAAGTTTTAAAAAAAAATTAAGGGATAAAGAAAACATTATGTCAGGAGGACAGTTTTTCTTTTCCTAGTGGTCCATAAAATAATGGAGTGTCTTACAATGAATGGCATATTAGATTTGATAAAATATGGCAGCTGGATGTCCTCAGGTGGCACAGGCTTTAGATTTGTTCTAGAGCATCTAGCTCCCTTTTCCAGCTGACACTCTTGGTTTAATGTGTCAGCTCCATGCTTAGGTTGGTTCAGGCCTCATGTTCTCACACAGGAAAATCCAGAGGAAGAGAAAAATCTTTATTAGCCCATTCTTCAATTAACCTCTGTCTGCAGGGAAAAGCTATGCACTGCTTGATTTAAACCTGAGAATTTAAAATGAGAATTGCATTCTCATGATTAAGATTAATCAGGGTCAGATTTGAAAACCACATGGGCTGGTCCACAAAGGGGAAAAAGTGGAAAGAATGTCGAAAGGCAACCACACAGTGTCCACTACAATGCTTTTCTTTCTCTTTGTTTTACAGTAATAGTGTCAAGGCACTTTTTTTCAAGGCATGTTTTTAAAGTTTAATACTATTGCTGAAACCAAAATCTTTTTCCATTACCTGATTCAATAAGCATCAAATTTTCTGGTATTTGCACAAAATATAATATATTCACAGTTGTCACATTCAAATATAGGCAAAGTTGTAAAATACTTTCTTGGAACAAATGTGTACAAATGTGTACAATATTTGCTCAAATACTCTAGTACTTGAATATTTCTATTGTATCATAAATGGTATCAACATTTCAGAGAATCAAAGCTGGATGAGGCTATTTTAGCATAGTACCTGTGAAAATTAAACACTGCTGTTTGGGGAGGTGTTTGCCTAAAGGTGACTGGTATCAGCTGAGTGTCTTTATAACCTAGGGCCTGGGAGAGAGCACAGCTGCCATCATCTGGATTCGAGAGAAGAGATTGGATCTCTTCTACACCCTAGGTTTGTGTTTCTATTTGCTATCTATTTTACTTTTGGGAAAAGATCCAAGAAGACACTTTTGATGATTTGTAGATACAGAGAAGGAGGGTCTTCTTTTTAGAGACAAGATGTTGGAATTCTTTTATAAATTTTTATTTTTTATTGAGATAACATTGGTTTATAACCCTACATAGATTTCAGGAGTACATCATTGTAATTAGACTTCTGTATATACGACCTTGTGTTCACAACCAAAAGTCTAGTTTCCGTTCGTCATTGTACAAATGTGCCCCTTTTCCCCTTTCGCCCTCTCCCTAACCCCCTTCCCCTCTGGTAACTGCCAATCTGTTCTCTGTGTCTATTTGTTTGTTTGTTTTTTTATCTTCTGCATGTGAGTGAAGTCATACGGTATTTGTTTTTTTCCATCTGACTTATTTTACTTAGCATAATACCCTCAAGGTCCATCCATGTTGTCACAAATGGTAAGATTTCATCTTTTTTTATGGCTGAGTAGTAGTTCATTGTGTATATATACCACATCTTCTTTATCCATTCATCCATCGATGGGCACTTAGGTTGTTTCCAAGTCTTGGATATTATATATAATGCTGCAAAGAACATAGGGGTGCATATATCTTTTTGAATTAGTGTTTTCATATTCTTTGGATAAATACCCAGAAGTGGAATAGCTGGATCACAGGGTAGTCCTCTTCTTAATT
Organism: Ceratotherium simum simum; assembly: GCF_057802395.1. Lineage (NCBI taxonomy): Eukaryota > Metazoa > Chordata > Mammalia > Perissodactyla > Rhinocerotidae > Ceratotherium > Ceratotherium simum. The sequence continues at coordinate 48,207,061 of NC_141905.1, read as the reverse complement.
TTTTGAGGAATCCCCGTACTGTTTTGCATAGTGGTTGCACCAATTTCCATCTCCACCAGCAGTGTATGAGGGTTTCCTTTTCTCCACATCCTCTCCAACATTTGTTATTTCTTATCTTTTTATTAATGGCCATTTTGATGGGTGTGAGGTGATATTTCATTGTAGTTTTGATTTGCATCTCCCTAATAATTAGTGATGTTGAACATCTTTTAATATGCCTGTTAGCCGTCTTTATATCTTCTTTGGAAAAATTTCTGATAAGATTTTTTGCCCATTTTTTACTCAGGTTGCTCATGTTTTTGTTGTTGAGTTATATGAATTCTTTATATATCTTGGAAATTAAGCCCTTATTGGATGTATGATTTGCAAATATCTTCTCCCAGTCAGTAGGTTGTCTTTTCGTTTTCTTGATGGCTTCCTTTGTCTTGCAAAAGCTTTTTAGTTTGATGTAGTCTTATTTATTTATTTATTTTTTGTTTCCCTTGCCTGAGGAGACATATTCAAAAAGACACTGCTAAGACCCATGTCAAAGAGCATACTGCCTGTGTTTTCTTCCAGGAGTTTTATGGGTTCAGGTCTTACATTCAAGTCTTTAATCCATTTTGAGTTAATTTTTATGTATGGTGTAAAGAAGTGGTCTAGTTTCATTGTTTTACATGTGGCTGTCCAGTTTTCCTAATATCATCTGTTGAAGAGACTTTCCTTTCTCCATTTTGTGTTCTTGGCTCCTTTGTCTAAAATTAGCTATCCATATATGTGTGGGTTTATTTCTGGCCTCTCAATTCTGTTCCATTGATATGTGTGCCTATTTTTCTGCCAATACTATGCTATTTTGATTACCTCAGCTTTATAGAATACTTTGAAGTCAAGGAGTGTGATACCTCCAGTTTTGTTCTTTTTTCTCAGGATTTCTTTAGCTGTTTGGGTTCTTTTCTTGTTCCATTTAAATTTTAGGATTCTTTGTTCTATTTCCATGAAAAAAAAGTCTTTAGGAATTTGATAGGGATTGCATTGAATGTGTAGATTTCTTTAGCTAATAAGGGCATTTTAACTATGCTAATTCTTCCAAACCATGAGCACAGAATATCTTTCCATTTCTTTGTGTCTTCTTAGATTTCTTTCAATAATGTCTTAAGTTTTCAGTGTACAGGTTTTTCACCTCCTTGGTTAAATTTCTTCCTAGGTATTTTATTCTTTTTGTTCCAATTGTAAATGGGATTATTTTCTTGATTTCTCTTTCTGCTAGTTTATTGTTTGGAGGTCTTAAATTATGGACAAATTGGCCAGTTTGCTTATCTCAGGGAGGGGGAGTTGGACCTTCTGGGGTTGGGGTAAAAGGTTGGATTGTTTTTTCTCCACTGTGGCATGAGTAGCCAGAGGATGGGTAAATACATTAGAGTGGGTACCAGGATCAGAGCTTGAGAAATGTTTTATCAGAGCAAGAAAGTCTGGAAGTGGGAGCAGAGGGGTCAGAAATCCTGGAAAAATAAGAGCAAAGGTCTCATAGGTGCCCAAAAATGGGCCATGGATGAATCCCACCTGGGCTTTCAATAAAGGCATGTTCCCAGAGTGGTTAAGACATTAGGCTCTGGTGTTAGAGAAAGTGGGTTTAAATTTCAGCTCTGCCATTTACTGGCTACATGACCCTCACCTAGTTGTATAACCTCCAACCTCCGTTTCCTCATTTGTAAAAGTAAGGATAATAATAGTACCTACCTCACTCTCATTCTCCTGTGTTTATTTATTTCTTAACTTATTCCATTCATTTCTTATTTTATTTGTTGGTTTTATTTAATGTCTATCCTCCCAAAGATAACATAAAAAAATTTGGTAAGAAATTTGTTTGACTCCTTCACTGCTATATTTCAAGTACCTCACACAGTGAATATATAAGCAAATAAGGAGGTGATTTGAGGAACAATGTCTTTGAATAGACAAGACGGGACAAAGGAGACAAACTGAAAAGAGACGGGAAGGAAGAGGGGTATAGCTCAGTCCTTCTCCAACTTCAATATGCATACGAATCTCCTAGAATTCTTGTTAAAAGCACAGATTCTAATTCAGTAGGGGTGAGGTGGGGCCTGAGATTCAGAACAAAAAGCCCCCAGGTAATGTCAAGGCTATGTTGCAGGGACCATACTTTGAGTAGCAAAGTCTAGAGAAATTATTGAATCAGACACTATAGGGATGAGATTAGGAAATTGTGTTTTAAACAAACTTCCCCAGTAATTATGATACATATCAAAGTTGGAGAAACTACTTTGGAAAAATGGAGATTTTGGGAAGCGTGGAGGGACTAGCTGAGTTGGAATCAAGTGAATGTCTAATGACACTCAAAGAGGCTAAGATTAATGATGATAATGATTACATGGAGTTCTAGAATCCTCTATTATAAGTCTTTATTAGATCAAGGTAATGCCTTTAGCACTGATTCTAACATTGCTAAACTTCATATTGCTTAAAATGAGAAATTATATATCCCATCTAGTTTAATGCCTACATGTTGTGGTCACCTTAACTTGAATGCTTCTGAACTGATTGGCAAACACTACAAACAAATCGGAGACTTTTCTAGTACCTGGTGCTGTTTTGTAAAGAACCAACTATGTCTAACAAATGAAATTTGCTTCTATGGCAAGTGATAGACCCCTTATTAAAAGTAAGAAAGCAGTAGCCAGCATGTGTTTCAGCTTCAAAAAGCTTTTGATTCTTTTATGTATTTGCAAATTAAATTTGTTTGCAAGGTTGCATTTACGCTGCCATATCAGTGGCTTCATATTAATAGTAAAGAGGGTAGAGACCATATTAGGTAATATTTTTAGGTCTTTGGTCTTAGGCCACTGCTATATACTATTTGTACATGACTTTAATGATGGAAAGGAGAGCATCGTCATTAAATCTTCCAAGTTGGCAGAGCCAATATCTCATGGATGGAATCTAAAATCAAATTTATTTAAGGTGAGGCAGAAGTGGTTATTATTCACTCAATAAGTATTTTTTATTGACTGACTGATTATATATCCATCACATCCAAAAAGAACTTCAAGCAGACTGAACAAATATTTCAGTAGTGTCTTCCGTATGAAGGGCCTATGCTAGGTGCTGGGCAGAGTAGAGACGGAAGACTCGAGCGTTGACTTCAAGGTGCTTGCAGCTGCAGGAAGAAATTAGACAAGTACCTAAATAAGGAAAGCAAGGTAGAAAGGGATGTATCCTAACAGGAGTGCCAAAGAAGGCCGTGGGAACTGTAAGGAGGTGGAGAGATTTCTCATCAGCATGGATTACAGACTTGATTTTGGAATTCAGCAACATTATTCAAAATGTAAAATATACATGCACTTTGACTCTGCTGTCATGGACGGTTTACACTACATCCAGGTGCTGATCCAGGTTCTGTGGCTCTTGAAACGTATATAAGTTTTTGGTTCCCTCTTTATGGGAAAAATATACCAAAGTACTCGTGCAAGTGAGGAACACTGAAGCTTGTGGTTCATTAGCATCATTTTAAATCTGCCTCTGGCACGAGCTAGAATGTATAATCTAGAATAATTTTTAGTAGTAAAAGCCTGGACTAGTCAAATCATTCATTAGTAGAGTACTGGGTAAATAAATTATATTTTATAATGGAATATTATGCAGCTCATAAAAAGCATGAGGGAGGTCTATCTACACATGCTGATATAGAACAATCTCTAAGACATTATTAGGTGACAAAAGCCAAGTACAGAATGGTCTAGTGTGCTATTATTTATTTAAAAAGGAGGACATGTATACTCATAGATATGCTTATAGATGCAGTGCATAGCTCCGAAACCAGTAACATTGTTGCCTCTGGAAAAGGGTACGTGGTGGGGAGTCAACAGTGAAAGAAGGAGACATACTTTTTTGCCTCATACCCTTTCGTACTGTTTGAATATTTACTACGTGCACTTATAACATTTTCTAAAATAAAATAAAGTTAAAAAGCAGCAACAACAATGAAAACAAAGAACATTTGTGTCAGGCCTTGAAGAAAACAGCATGGAGATCTGTTTGGCTATTGAGTAATATAAAGTTGGGTCCCAGTGTTGAAGAAGCTCTTTCAAGGAGGTGTTTGGGAGCCACTGAGCAGAGGACTCATCTGACAGTAGTCATGTTTTGCAAATACTCATCTGGCAGGACTGGTTGGATGCATTGTAGTCAGTAGTCTGGTTCTAAGTCTATTACTGTGGACAACCAGGGGAGATAGAATGAGGATCTGGGCGGTGTTTGCAAGTAAAAGCAGAGGCAAAAAGATGGGAGTGGGAGAGAGATTGGGAAGATGGACACATCAGAGTCAGGGAATGTGTTAGGTATGGAGGGAAGCAATATAGAAAAGGGCCACTCTGAAAAAAGGGAGACTCTGAAGAAACAAGATTAATCTAGTTAGGAAAAGTAGTGCCCAGTTGTGTGTTAGAACACAGCAACTTAGTTGTTTTTCCTTTGGTGATTGGTGATATGTGTAACCTCTGTTACAAAACACTATTTATTTGGGAAGGCTCCTGTTGCCATCAGCCCTTTAAAGCTCCTTCCTTCCTCTTCTCCTCGATGCCTCAGAGAAGGACAGGCCTTCTCAGGGACCCTGGCTTTGTTGAGAAACCCAGGGGCATTATCAGAGGTTATTCTCAGACCTAATCTTCTGAAAATACAGAGTCATGCAGAAAACTTATTGGACTACAAAAAAATGTGAAGACTGATTCATTGTGCATCTCGTCTAAGAGGTAGGACATGTGGATAGAGTGAGCAGTGCAAAGAGTCGCCTGTCCCGGAGTGCCGGGGTACCTCTTACTATAAGCTGAATAATGACCACCTTCAAGATGTGATTTTTCTGGTTATTGGGAAAGGTTCCCTGGTACTTCTGCAAATAATCCTGCCTCCCCGGGGGCGTTTCACATTCCTTCAACTGAAGACAGAGATTTTCATTCTTCAGAGGTAGGTTAAAAAGCAAATTCATCCTGGTTGTGGTAACTTAAGACCCTCATTTTACATTGGGATGCAAAGGGTGCACTTTCCAGAGAATAAGTTTCCATAGAGGAGGGCACATGAGTGGCTGGGAGAAGAGGAGTCTGATTTGAGTGGATTGCAGCTGAAAGGGTGCAGAGAAGATAGACGAAGTCAGTAATGATCCCTTTTCTGACTTTGCCACACTGCCTACCTCAGGTCAGGAATAGCACACTTGAGAGAGTGGGGGTGATCTTGGGTTGACTTCTGTAGTGTTTCTCAAAATGAGGTCTAAGATCTCTTGAAATAGAATCATCTGGAAATGTTGTGAAAAATCAGATTCATGGGATCCACCCAGGCCCCAGTTAATAAGAAACTCAGGAGGGGGGTAAGGAGGAGTGGCCTGGGGATCTGCATTTTAACAAAAGCTCCCTGGTGATTCTTTTGCCCCCTAAATTTTGGGAATCATTGCCCTAGTAGTCTAGGGTTTCTCTCCTTTCCTCTCCTCTCCTGTCCTCATCTCACCTTGCAAGTATCCCTCCTTCCCTGACTCTTGAGCCATGTCATTCTAGGTTGGCTGCCCATCTTCTGCTCCTAAAACACAGGGGCTTACCTCCATCATAGCAATTATCACATTTTCCTGTAAATATGTTTACTTGTCTTTCCTCCACTAGGCTATGCATTCTTTGGGGCCAGGAGCTGTGTATTTTATTTTTGTATACTCTGTTCTAGAATTCTAGGCATTGAACACCTCACCAAAGAGTTTCTCAATCACAGGGGGCTGGGACGGTGCTGGGGTGGGATTCGTTCTCAATCAGTACAGAGCTATGGCTTTCAAAAGTGTTGAATGGAATCAGGTCAGTTCCGTGATTTTTTGATTTCCCCCTAGCCGTCTGTGTCCTCAGCAGGAATCTGGTAGTAGCATGTGTATGAGCTCATTCATGGAGGTGCATCTTATTTTCCTTGCTTGGATCACTCCCGGACTTCTTTCGCCCCCACGCAGTTAGGTCATTACCTACTTCTGGCAATAACTAGAAGCACAGGCGACTGTTTGCAAAATTCAGATATGAAAAACAGAATAGGCTAACCCCAAGTTTCACACAAAAATAATTCCAGAGCACTGGGCTTACATTAACTGCCTATACCAGGGATGTGAAAACAGGTCAGTGACAAATTTAGGTCCTGATCTAATCAGGTAGTCTGGAAGGCAGCCAGCATGTCAGGGCAGCTCAGATAACAGAGGGAGCGGAGGGAGCGTGTTTCTCCCTTCCTAACAATCTGCTTGTAGGCTTTTAGCCTCCATTCTTCAGCAAGAGCTGCTAAGTGCTTGAGTGGTTTACAAAGCACTTTAAAATTAATTCAAATCAGGCTGTAGGTGGTTGTGATGGAAGTTGTTGAACCAGTGTCAAACAGGGCCCCAAATCATTTCTAGGGTTTATTTCCCTCACCTTCGTGCCTTCAAAAATCAATTGGTTTTCTCTGTAGCCAGAAGTTTTATGGGCTGTAAAAATGAGGATCTGAAATAAGCAAGCTTTTGAAGGGTCCCTAACATTTGGAAGTGCTCAGAGTGGGAGGTAGGCTGCCATCCCACACAATACACAGAGTCGAGTTCTGGAGTCTGGACAAAGAGGATGGCCTGGTACTGAGTCCTATTTGGGCTCACCCACTGGGCCCCCATAGGCTTGGGTGAGGTTGATTTTCTTCTCCCAGCAAACCTCCCTCAAAGCTTTAAGCCCACTCCTATGCCTGCCCTACTGCTCACTCAGGGTTCTGTCTTTGTCTGTAGATAGGATGGGGGTTCAACTCATTATTACACGTCCTTACAATCAGCTGGACAAGCACACCTGAGTCCAGGAAAACATAACTCAGGTTCGATTTGTATCTTCTAACTCACATGGAATCCACAGGTAGCGTAGAGTGTGTGAGTGCCTCTGCTACTCTCATCCACTTGTCCTCCAACCCTCAGAGAGTGTGGGCCACTCACAACTCCCACTCCGCAGTTAACTACTCTTCTCAAGGCCCTGGGGGAAAATTCTTTCTTCTTTTGGATGCTTTTAGATTTCTACCTACTCTATTCTCTCTTTGGGGCCCTGCCTCTTTTCTGGTGTTGGCTGTCAATCATGAAGTTCCATCTCTTCCACCTAGGGTAGACCACGGTGGAGGGTGGTACTGAGGAAGATGCTCAGACATGCAGGTGTAACATTGGCATGATGATCAGACCCTGACCTCTGCTGTGATGGTCATCCTCTTAGAGTACTTTTTTGTAGCGTGTTCTTTCTTTGCTTTGAGTTACATTACCAAAGGCCCATTTTTGTTCTCTAGGTCTTTGAGTGTGCTTGGCCCCAAGAAGCAGGCAGTGGGTTTGGAATGGGAATAGGCTTTTCCTCCTAGCACACATATGAACCTGCCCCCTTGGCTACTCCACCATAAGTAAGATAATCATATTTTCTGGGTCTTGTTATTGGGAACTTATATCTGAGAAGTATGAGTATGCTCGTAGAGATAATAGAATAAAATAAGTAAAGGAAACACAATTTGGATTGAAAGTTTTGAAATATAAGGTTGGGTCAATATATCCAAAGGCTCTGATATCAGACTTTCCTTTGACTGTCAAACTAACTATTCTGAGACTTATTCCTTCAAGTCCCTCATAGTAACAGGCTACCTTGTGTTTAATGAATGACCGTAATTTTCTCATCTTAATGATTTATCCACGCAGAGTAATATATTATCATTTTGGGAAAGATTTTAATGCTATAAACTTAAAGGTGAAATATCAGAATTAAATGACAATTTGATGAAGATTTCATTTGAACCTGGAATTTTGTCCCAGTTTTGGCGCTTAGTAGCTGTCTTACTTCCAATAGCTCATTTAACTGATCCTCAATTATCTCAGGCTGGAAGTAACTGGAAATAATAATAGCTACATCCAATAGTTTAAAACTGTACAATCCGGTGCTTATTAAAGTACATTATGCAAAAGAATCACCTGGTGAGTTTGTTAAAATACATGATTCCTGGGCCCTGTGCCCAGGAGAGGTTCTCATTGGCAGGTCTGGGGTAGACCTGAGAATTTACGTTTGGAAAACATTCGGTGATGTTGCTAATAGTGGGCCACATTTTGAACAACATTGGCATAATCTCAGGTTAGCAGTTCTCAAACCTGCCTGTGAAACAGGATCATGTACTTGTCTAAATTATGGATTATTAGCCTCTGCCTTTGGAGAATGTGATTCTATGATCCTGGGAGGGACCTGAGAATCTCTGTTTTTAATAAAGCCCTCAGGAAATTCTTTGTTGTTGTTGTTATATCCTCAATGATATTGTTTTGTTTTTCACTAATTTTAGATTTACAGAAATGTTACTAAAAACATACCCAGTTCATGTATCCCCCTCATCCAGTTTTTCCGGATGTTAACAGTTTATGTAATCTTACTATAACTATCAGAACTGAGAAATTAACACTGGTACAATACTATTAACTAAACTACCTGTCCCTCAGAAGAGTCTGACACAACCAGTCTGTGGTAGGCTGAATAATGGCCCCCAAAGATGTCCACATGCTAATCCCCAGAACCTGTGAGTGTTATCTTATATGGAAAAATGGACTTTGCAGATGTACTAAATTAGGGATCATGAGATGAAGAGATTTCCCTGGATTATCTGGATGGACCTGATATAATCAAAAGGGTCCTTATAAGGGACATCAGAAAAAAATCAGAATTAGAGAAGGCAATGTATTGATGAAAGCAGAGGGAGAAAAGGTATTTTGATGCACGGCCATGAGCCAAGGAATGAGGACAGCCTCTAGAAGCTGGAAAAGACAAGGACATGCGTTCTCCCCTAAAGCCTCTAGAAGGAACCAACCTGCCTCAACACCTTGATTTTAGCCATGTAAGGCACATTTTGGACTTCCAACCTCCAGAACAGTAAGAAAAAAATTCTATTATTTTGTGCCACTAAGCTTGTGGTAATTTATTATAGCAGCAACAGGAAACTAATACACAGTGCATGGATAGTGTTTGAGAATCACTGAACCTCACCAGGGTTGTTGAGGGAATTAAATAACACAGCCAATATGAAAGTGACTGGCTCCATATTGACATAAATACAGTAGGGGCTCACTAAAGGGTATTTTGGTTACCAAAGACAACAAAAGCAAACATAAAGATGGCTATATGCTTGCCTAATTGCTGGAGTTGTGTTTTCTGAGACAGTGTCATCTTAATTGTGTAAGATTGAAAAAGATAATTGTCCTGGGAGGTTATAGATGGCCCTTGCTTTGCTCTCTGTCCGCTCGACCTCTGTTCATGAAGACACTCAAAAGACTAAACTTCCTGTAAAGGAAGTGGCTTGATTTTTGTTGTCTGCTTCAGATATTTATGTTTTCCTTATCTTTACTGAGAATGGAGTTAATTTTATTTAAAACACACACATACACACACCATTTAGAGCTTTGCATTGGTTTGGTACACTTGTTATTTTGAATTAGAGTTTTTAAAAATAGTGCTTCCTTTTGGACTAATATTATCTTTTTGATGTCTATTTATGACTGTATTTTCCTTTTCACTATTCATTTTCATGTGTCTTTTGATTTCTCTTTATCTTTTATCTATCAGAATCTTTTATTTTTCTTTCACTATATTATAATTTAACTGTCCTGATTCCTGTTTATTTTTAATGATAATATTTTTTCCTCTTATTTTATTCCTTGTATTTTTTTACCATTAGCCTACAGTGAACTTATCTTTGTTTTGATATAGCTCTTATTTATGTTTTCCTTTAATTTAATTTATTTTAATTTTGTAACTTGTTTTTATAATTGTAGCAGGATGTCTGGTCTTTGGGGGATAGCGGAATCACTCCACCATAAATGGAAAATGTGTAGGCCTCTTTCTCTCCAGCCAATTTTGCAGGTGTCGCTCTTAATAAAAGCCATATTCTACTCAAGGTTGGTTCCCAAACACACACAACTCACTAAGCATATGTCAGAAACACTTTTGAAGGACAATCATGGCTCTCCTTGAAAGATGGCAGTGAGAGAGGAGAGTGTTTGCTGATGTCACAAATGACCACTTACTCTAAAATCTTGGGAGGAGTTGTTCACAGGAAGGGGAGCAACAGAGATGCTCAGGGCTGCTTCAGGGAGGACTGACTCACTTCCCTCGGTGCCTCCCAAGGCTGATACTCATCTCTTGGTAGGGCCAGAAGGTATTGTAATGTTCCAGATGTTCTTCAAATGTTCCACTTTTTCTTTCAAATTTTATTTTTGCAATTTTGTATGAAATCTAGACTTTTGAAGACACATTTCTTCACATTCAAGGTTTTGATCCTGTATCAGTCAGGTTTCTTAGTTGTGATAATCAAAAACAGGCTGTGTTAACCAAAACCAAAAAATAATTTACATGAAATATATTGAGGGTAGTTCCCAGAAGCTTTTGAAAGGTTGGAGAACCAGGCTCAAAACACAAGCAGGCCCAAGGAGACTGGGCATTGAGAATTCTTATCCAAGTTGACACTACAGAGACAGGCTGGTTGGGGAGTCACCATTGGTGATACCTTCACTGCCCTGTCAAGGCCAAGGATGCTATCATCAGTAACTTTAATACCGCCTTGACACCCCTTGTCTTCACTCCCCAAGACTTAAAATCCTGTATAGGAGCGTTCAACTGACCAAGCCTTAGCCATCTTCTCTTGCTTTAGCCACCAGGGATAGACAGAGGGCAAATCTCCCTTTGACTTCCATAGCGGGAGGCAGATTCCTAAAATAGTAAAGGGGTTCAAATGAAAGGCAGTCAAAATATTACAGATGTGTACTACAGATGCTCCTTCCCCCAACCAAGGCATGAAGGCAGTGGGAGATGTTTGGGGTAAGTTTGTATCCATGCTTTTCAAGCCACACCGTATCAGCAGCTCTCTACTCTCACTATTTATAAGTCTAGCTTATTGGAGTATCCCTTTTTGAAGTCTGTTTACCACTGATGCCTGATATCAAGATTTGCAATTGATTTATTTATAAAAGGGACAACTTTCCTTTCTTCTCTCTTTTTTTGCTTATCAGATCATATATTCCTAAAGCTGGAAGGGGTCTTAGAGACAATGGCATCTATTCAATAAGGATGTTTTTGGCTACAAGTAATGGAATACTCAAATAAAAATGGCTTATAGAATGAGAAATTTTTTAATGACTTCTAGGGTTGGTAATTCAGCAGCTCAAAAGTGGCAGGGCTCTCGGTCAGATTCTATATAATCTTCTTAGGTTCCATGTCATGGTTGCATAATGGCTCCCACAGCCCCAGGCATGAAAAATTCCAAAGGCATGTAGGAGGAAAATTTATTTTCAATAATGAGGTAAACCTTTCCCAGAAGACCTCAGGCAGAATGATAAGTTTCCATTGACCAAGACTGCTTAGGTGCCCATGTCTTAGTTACATAGGAAGCTGGAGAAGTAAGATGGTTATTTTCAGCTTCTGTAATGGGAGATGAGCTCTACCAGCAAGGAAGGAGGGGAGAGAATGACTCCTGGCAACCAACACTGTTTGCTTTAGCCTCTAACTCAGCACTTGAGTTTTGAGGAAACTGAGCTCCAGCAGGAGTTAAACAATTTGTCCAAAGTCAGAAGATTAGTCAATGACAGATCTAATAATAGAGCCAGGGAACTTAGTGGAGTACTCTTTCTACTCTGTTTACTATTCCTCAAATATTCAAGAGTCCTATTCATCAAAAAGTTGTATGAATAATACAAAAATAATATTTACTTTGCAAGTTTTCCATGATGTCAAATATATCACTATATGCGGTTTGTGATGTAACCATAGGATAGTTGAATTTGTGGAAAAGTGGGGCATTTCATAAGGGAGTTTTATATCAGGGAAGATTTTATTTCCTATTTTCCATGACATAGTTTCTTGCACCACTGTGTATTGTGTTCAAGTGGACAATTTGCCATCTGTAGTAACATTTTTTGTTTTCCCTCAATAGCTGAAATTAGGGCTAACATAGGGAGGAGGGAGAGGGAGAAAAAGACAAAGGGAGATAGAGATTTAAAGAGACCAGGCAGGTATAAAAAAGAAACCAAATTATATTGTTATGAGGCAGGGCAGTCCAATCTTGTGAGTTGAAAAGACGGCAATGTAGAGGGCCATTGTCTCCTCTCCGGATCCACTGTGAAGAGCATTTATGAACATCCCATTCTCTTTGCCCACTTGTCTCTATAGTACTCTATGGTCTCTATGTGTTACAGTCACAGTGTGCCATGGAAGATGGAGATTATCTGAGCACCCTCTTATCATGATTGCTATAGAAGTGGGCAATCATGATTACTAGATGATCCATGTGGATTTTGCTTTGTTTCAATACTAAGTAGGTTCTGAAGGTTGAGAGCCTAAAGTGAAGGAGAACAAAAGAGATGTGGGAGGCAAGCAAACAAATGTGAAATGGATTTGAACCAAGAAAATCTATAATAATTGGAAAGGAGAAAGAGAGGAAGGGCTGATCATATTATATAACAACCTATAGATAATTCATGATAGGAATACAGAGGCTGGGTCTACTAAAAATGTTTCGTTGCTGGTCGCTATCCACAGACTTTTTGAACATTCTGCCCTATCCAGATCCCACGTCGACAGCCTTACATACTCTGGTACCTTGATACTTTCTGGGCCCAGATAATTGGGCCAGGAGTGAACACCTTATCCAATATCTGCCCATGCACTAGTCAGTCAGAAAATTTTATAGCTTGGCTTGAAGAGATGAGCTGGACCAATCTAACTCACATATGCTCTCCCTGTTTTCCTCCTTCATGTTTGAACTGAGGAACTAAGACTGATACTAGTTGGTGATGGTAGAAGGGTTGAAACTTTATGATATGGAGTTGAGACTGCTGGCCCCATTGAGCTACGTGCAAGGTGAATTAGAAGAAGAAGGTGGTTGAGAAAGGAAGATGGACCAAACTCAAGAACAGACGTTAGAAATCATGTAGCATCTGAGAGAGAAAGAGAGGGATGGAGAACAATAACTGCCTTTCATCATTCTAGTTTCCAGTTAAAATGCCACCGAATGCCCATCTATTCTTCGCTTTCTGTCCTTGGTCTATAAAATACCTGTAATTCATAGAAAGAAGATTCTATTTTGTGTTTCAATTCGACTTTGTATTTATGTTAGTATATGTCTGCTTCTTGTAGCCAAAAGAAATGAAAGACACTAGGTAACTAGATGCCCCATAACCTGAAAGTTCATTGCTGGAGGCCTCATATCTTGAGCTAAAGTCTGTCCTCTCTGAGGGTCGTCTTTAAAAAGTGTTATTCCTTGAAAGGCAATACTCATATATCATTGCATATCTTCTATAATGGTGGATTCTTAATCTGTTGGGGAAGATGTATTCTAGGTGAAGGTAAAGAGAGGGAAAGAGGAGTTAGTTATGGATTTCTCATATAAATGTGAATTATTTTTCAAACAACCTTTTAAAGCAGAGCTTTTAGAGAGGGAGAAACACTGAAAGGAAGGTCAAGGGATTCCAGAAGCAAATGATGATTTCATCATTCTAAGTAGGTGCACTCATCAGGACAAGTGAGCTTTGAGATTGAGCTATTGTCTTGAAAGTACGGATGGGGTCAATTTTTTACCCTCAGATCCTAGCAAAGTGCTTGGCCTCTAGCAAACATCCAATAGTTTAAAAAATTAATTGAAAATAGGGAAAACAATGGATGGGGCATAGTTGTCATTGACCAGTCACAAGAGTTCCCTGGAAGACTTTTAGATAAACGATGACCCCCAGGAGATGTCTCATGTTTTCTCTTTCTCTTCCTCATCAGCAAAGTTTAAATAGCAAGGTAGATTTTTATAAAACATTAAGCCACATGTCAGGACTTTCTACTTGAAAAACATTCCTTTAACAATTGAAGTAAGCTGATATTAATCAAGACTTTGCTGTTCATTCTCACTTCTTCTACCTTTAGTATATAGATTGGACAAGGTGGTCCCTTGAAACAAAAGATTAATCTGGATTGCACTGCAAATGGCATAGTAATGACTTTTTTTTAGAGCTTTGATATTCTTTGCTTATAAAAACTTTGATCTAGGCTTAGAAAAGATAGCAACAAGTTTTAGTGGTATTATTAGCTCCTCAGTGCTAATAGAATCTCCTCAGTGCTAATAGAATCTCATGTTCTAAAATTATGGTTCTAAAATTACTAGTACAGAATTTAGGACACTGATGAGATTTTAGGTCATTCTTCCCTCCCTGATTTAGAATTCTTTCTCTAAGAAATATTAGCAGCACAGATTTCTATAAGAGAGAAGACAGTTTTGGCTGGACTTCAGGTATGGGTGTGTAAAAAAGGAGCACTACTTTCTATAAAAATAAAGTTTATGTTTATCCAAAGATCAGTCTTATTTATGTGGGTTTATTGAATCAAGAGGCATTCATTTTAGGAATGTGGGCTCTAAACTACACAAGCGGATGGGTTAGGAAATAAAGGAAAGCTGCAATATTTCAGCCAAACCAGGTTGATTAGCAACAATCTACCCATGATTGCACACACTTGGATGTAATAGACTATTAGAAATATATCTCGGCAACCAAAAGAGAATATATTTTATAAAATTATAGAATTTCATTTATTTTCAAAAGGGCTTTCAACTTCAAAAGCTTATCTGGGTTGGGGGTGGCAGATGGAGATGGGGAAGGGAAACATGTCATTAAAGATTAAATGAATAAAAATAGTCTTTGAGGTCCCCCAGTGTACAGACCCATAAGCTAATAGGCTTCCAGGGACTTTTCCCTGATTCTAAATTCTCTGTGATCCAGGGAGCTCAGGCATTTTTAGGCCACAGACTCTATAGGGCCAAAAGAGACAGGGTTGGTGTGATATTTGAGGGCCAAGAAGGAGATATGAGATGAGAGGGTGCCAACATTAGAGGCTCAGATTACTTCGAAAGGCTATGGTGGTATTGTGAGGAGCTTAGATGAGCTTGTTTCAGTGCATCCTTTGCGGAAGGGATGGTGGAAAGAAAAAGAGAATAGCTGATTGTGCCCAATTCCTCTCCCTTCTACCTCTAGGAGTAAAAGAAGAAGGGAAGCCATAGGGATTAGGCTGAATCCTAGCAGGACTGGGGCTATCTTAGCTAAATTATGAAGAAATCTTAAGGTCTTTTGGAACGATCATATCGCTAGCTTGATTTAATACAATCATTCCTCTAGCCAATAAAACAATTCACAGCTTGTTTCTGGCTCAGCCACTTGGAAATTTTCCATCATGAGTACCCATTTGTCGGGTATTGACAAACCTACCAACTGTGAGTGATGTCCATGCTTAAGACAAATCTCCTAATAATTCCTGTTCAAGAACCAATTGTTTCATCTCTGATGATTTAACTGTGACTCTGATTTCAGGCTGTGACTTTAGATTAAATAAACTGTCTAGACATCTATGAAGCTACTCTTTGGCATCCTTGGTTTCTACTTTCTCTTTCTCCCACAGGACTTTTGGTCGTAGAGAAAAACCATTTGAAAAATAATTTTTATTAAGATGGAGATGTCTTTATGAATATTTTTTCCAAAAATATTTTCATTTTTAAGGAATATATAGAGAAATCTAATTGAATAAATGGTAGGATTTCAATGCTTGGGTGGGTTCATGACTTCATGACACATAACTCAGTAGCTATTCTGATGACTTGTGAAGCCTCACTTTACACTGCTTTTAGTATCCCTGAAAATGGAGGAATGACTGAGGGGAAAGAAAATTCGTTGAATACCTACTAAGTTCTAGCTCGCTGTCTAGGGGATTTATACAAACTATCTCAGTTATTCCTCATGACAACTCTTGGTGGAGGCGATAATTACACTCACTTTAGAGATGAAGAAAATTAGGGCCCAGGGAAGTGAGATAAATTGCTAAAGGTAACATAGCCTGGAAGTGGAGGAGCTAGGAATTGAACCTAGGTCTGTTCTGTTTCTTCATTCATTCATTCATTCACTCACTCACTCACTCACTCACTCACTGTGTGCCAGGAACTGAGGGTGTAGCACTGTTTGAAAAGACAAGGTTTTGCCCTTAGGAAACTCGTATTCTACTGAGGGAGACAGACAATATCAACAACAACTTAAATTCAAAGAGAAATCTTTCTGACACTCTGCTTTTTCCATACTACCTAGAATAGTGGCTTATTTTGTCAGACCCAGGGGAAGTGTTTGTATGTGTCATAGATGATGCACACACATATTTTTATGAGTGGTCAAAAAATACATGCTATATATAAAATATAAGCAGGGTAAGAGGAAAGAGAGTGGCTGGATTGGGGCAGAGGTGCTATTTTAGATAGGGTGGCAGGAAAGTTCTCTCTAAGGAAGTGACAGATGAGTTGAGACCCTACTGAAGATCTATGCAAAGATTTGGGGTAAGAGCATTCCAGGCGGAAGGAATAGCTCCTGCAAAGGCCCTAAAAAAGTAACGAGCTTAGTGTGTTCAAGTACAGTCAAAGCTAGAGTGCTAAAGAGAGTGAGCGAGGGGGAAGCGAGGAGGAGTTGAGGTTGGGCAAAGAGAGGCAGGAGCCGGCGTTCGAGGGGCTTTATAAACTACCGTAAGGAATTTGGATTTCATTCTGAGTATGACGAGAAATCAAGAGTGTTTTAAGCAGAAGGTGACACAGTCTGATTTCTGGTTTCAAAAGATCATACTCTGGCTGTTTTGTGAAAAGTTGACTTTAGGGAGACAAAAGAGGAAGCAGGGGGACTAGTTAGGACACAATTGCTGTAAAACCGAGAGATGATAGTGGTGTGAACTAGGTTGGTAATGGGAAAGTGGTGAGATTCATGACTGATGATGACTTCAAAATTGAGCTGCTTTCATTGTTTTGCTATTGCAGGAAGGGGAGTGCTCTCTCAGCCACTTGCGGCTTTCTCTTTGTCTTTTGGTGACTCAGGCTCCTCTATTCTCAGACCTCCTGGGAGAGACCAAAGCAGGTGACCAACCAATCCATGGCAAGAAATGGGGACAAGGGTGAGAAGTTTCCTTATCCCTTGTGAGAATGAGGCAACTCAGGGCTCAAGCCTGATATTTTCATAAATTGTCATCTTCTTATCCTGCATTGGATATCACTGCACCCTTGACTGGAGACTTTAGGGGATAACACCTTTTAAAACATTCTGTTTTTCGTATAGTTTTAGTTTCCAAATCTGTTTTCAACCCTACACATCTGAGCCTTTATCCGCACTGTGACTTCAAAACAGACCAAGATAACACTTACGTTAGAACTTTCTCAGCACCAGGGAATCTGAACTAGTCATTGTTGCCCTGAGAATGAAATGTGCTCATTAACAAAGAAAATTGGAAACTAGGCGGCACTTTTCCATTAGTGCTTTGCTTTCTGAAGCATTAATGGATAGACCTTGCTACTGCTCCAGAAACTATTAATAATTCTCCCTTTGGTGCCCAAATACCGTACTACTGACCCACCCTCAGCAGGGCATGGGATTTAAAAAAAAATTTTTTTTAATTGTTTGGACAGTGCTGGTGATAGATGTTATATTAACCAAAGTTATTTTAGTTCTAGGTAACAGAAACCAACCTGTACTAATTTAAACCAAAAATTAAATAAATAAGACCCAGGCAATTTGTTGTACAAGTGTATTTTATGTAACTAAAAGGGTAGAGTTGCAGCTGGTCCTTGTGTATCACTGAAATCAGAAATCAGAAAACTATCCCAGGCAGTCTTCTTTTTCCTCTTCTCATCCCAGCTTTTCATTACAGGTCTGCCCAGCTCTCAGCTCCCATTGATCAAGCTAAGTGGATCAGGCCTTCCTGGGAGAAGACCTTTGTCTGTGCCCACTGCTACCAGCCTTTCCTTCCATAAGCAATAAGCAGTTAGTGTGATCAACTGTCCTGGTTTGCCTGGGATTATCCTGGTTTTAATATTGAAAGTCCTGTGTGCTGTGTAACGGGGAAAGTTGGTCATCCTACATGCTGCAGTATTGCTCGTGGAAAGAGGATGGACGTGGATGTTGGGAGTGCAGGTTTGAGTTCAAAGGAATTGGAATTAAGAAAGACCCAAATTAAGTCTATATAAAAACCTCACAGTTGGTCTCTCAGGCTTGTCTAGTTTGAATTCAACCAACTCTTGGATTTTCAAAGATAATGTAGCTAGTGGTGTTAGAAACCTATAGACACAAATTACATCTTCCAGGAAGCAGCTACTCTGGATATACTTTCACCACTACTGTCACCTCCACTGCAACAGATATAGTGACCCTTCAAACAAGAGAGAGTTCATTTTGAAGTTATGGCTGTTGTTTTTGTGTTTTGTTTTGTTTTTCATTTTAGCAATGGCAAATCTACTCCCAGCACTACTTGATTTTGCCTCAGTTTCTCTTTATTCAGACGTAAGAGTAAACACTGTATTGTGATTAGAAATTCCTCATTTTTTTTTAACCTTCATGACCTTAGACCAGATAACCTTATTGTCCAATGGGGAAGGTGATTGCTACTTTCTCTGAAAGTGGAAGGTAGGACTAGATGGCTCTTGGTCTCTAATTCCCTAGATTTATGATTTCCTGAAGCCGCAGAACATCCTTCTAAATGCATAGATCGAGCATTCCACGCCTTCCTCTGATCGCAGCCGTGGCAAGCTGCACATCTTTGCAAAAACTCTTCAATTCACACTCCAATCATTATCTTTAGGCTAAATAAATGGTGTCTCACACATATGCATATGTTAAGTATTGCTATTTTTCGAATGTCTGTATAAGTTTCTTGAATAGTGAGAGTACATGTATGAGTTATGTGTTATGTATTTTCTCCATAAATGAATACTGAAAATTATTCCTTTGTGGGCATCATAGTGATGTTGTATATTAAGCTTTTTTTGTTTTTTTGATGGAAAGATTGTGAAGCATTGGTCAACAGCAAGGGTCAGCAAATAGTGGTGCACAAACCGAATCCAGCCCCCACACCGTCTGGAAATAAAGTTTTATGAGATCACAGCCACATTCATTCATTTATGCATTGTCTGTGGCTGCCTTCATGCTACAACTGCAGTGTTGAGTAGTTGCGACAGAAGCTTTATGGCTTGCAAAACCTAAAATTTTTATCTGGCCCTGGGAAAAATTTGCCCACTCCTGATCTGTAGGATAGAAGAAAATAAACTAGCATTTGCTGAGCACCTACTCTAAGCTAGGCATAGTGTTAGGCAGTTTTGTGTCTATTATCACATTTAATTTCATTTATCTCATTTATGAAGTTTTAAAATCTTGGTTCCAATCTTCACTGTACAACTTATTGTCATTTCCGGAACAACATCATGCATTTCCCCTAACTCCATGCCTTTGCTTATGTTATTCTGCCTATGTGGGATGCCTTCCATCTTCATTTTCCTTGGATAACTCCCCCTCATCTTTCATTACACATCTCAAATGTCACTTTTCTTGAGTAGTTTTCCTTGACTCTCAAAGACAGCGTTGTTTCCTCGTCCTGGCTTCTGGAACATATCATATACCCAACACGATAAGTAATCATCTAGTTATATGAGTTTCATGTTAGACTTCCCTCTTAGCTCATAGTGGGGTACACGGCAGGGCCTAGAAAGTTAATTTAATAATGTTTATTGGGCATCCACTCTCTGCCAGACACTGTACTAGAGACTTATCTTTCTGGAATCTCCCCAAACCAAATAGTGAGACAAGGACTTGAGTGCACGTAGTTTATTTGAGAGATGATCCCAGGAAGCACAGGTGAAGAAGTGGGGAAAGTGAGTCAGGGGTGGGAGAAAAGCCAATAAAGAATGCATTCATTACTAGATCGTTGCTGCCGGCATCAGGGGCTCAGTCCCACTGGGGACCCTATGCGGGTGTGCCTGTTCTACATGCCTCAGAATTTTCTCACTGTAGGACAGGGAGGCTGGGGCATCTATCTAAGGACATTGGTTGAGGGTTGTCCCCAGGGTTGTTAACCCTACTGCACTCCAACACCTTTCCTGAAGAACTTGTTTCTATGGTGCCAGAGAAAGCCCTCAGAAGCAGAGTGAGGCTATGGGGCAGGAAGCCCGGCATGCAGGAAAGTGCCCAACACAGCTGTAGGCAAAGCCCAGGTGAGCCACAGGAGTGTAGGAGGATCATCAACAACAACAACAACTACCACGGGTCTGTCACATAGTACATATGCAGTAATGTTCCACAAATGGAGACTTACAGGAGTTATTGCTTATTCTTTTAAAAAATTAATCGTTATTAGGTGTTTTTATTTTTTATTATTTTTTAGTTTCTAAAAAAACAGTTTCAGCAACTGTTTTTCTGTTTTAAATACAGATAGGCATAAAGAAAATGAAAATGACCTATTATCTCAACACCAAAGTAAACTCTGTTTAAAAAAAAACATGCACATGGTAAAAACAATTAAAAAGTATAAAAAGTACAAAATAATAAGTAAATTTCTGTTCCCCCAACCCTGGGGCCCTTGCTCCCTCCCCAGAGGTAACTATTATAAACAGCTTCCTGAGTATCCATCCAGAAAGAAACACCTACATAGCAATATATTATTGGAATATCCTTTTTATTTGACCAAACAGATCATCCTTTGCATGCATGTCCTTTGCTTGGCCATCCTTTCATATCTGCCAGGAAGGCTCTTCTCCCAGAGAACTGCATGGTTCACTCTTCACCTCCTTCAGGTCTCCCCTCAAATATCACCTCTTCAGAGAGACCCTGTCCTCCCTCCCTGTCTAATACCAATGCTTTCACTCTCTATACCTTTACTCTTCTTTATTTGTCTTGCTACTCTCTGACATTATATTATGTATTTGTATGTTTCACTTCATATATATAAAATCCATATCATGTATTTTTTTGTCCTTCCCATTAGAATGTTAGCACAAAGAGGGCAGAGACTATACTAGGTTCATGGCTGTATTCCCAGCATGTAGGACAGTGCTTGACACCTAGTAGGTGCTCAATAAATATTTGTTCAATAAATGAAGTAATGAATAATGGATTATTATGATCACATATAAAGGGACCTCATTTTTAGTGGCTTTTAAAATTACGTTAAAGGCTAATTTCTTGTTCGAAGATGGAATGGGGAATAAATTATTTTTCTTCTTACCAAGTGGGTCTTGGTCCACAGACTCTTCCGGTGTGAGTAAAACCAAAGCCTTAATGTAGTTTCACACTCTCCCTAGTCCCACTGGGAAAGAAAGCAGAGGACTGCAAAGCAGGGGCAAGTCAAGAGTTATAGGGAGTGGTGGATGCTGAAGAGGTTTTGGGGGACAATATTGTCTCAGTGGCCTGTGGGGCTGAGTTGATATCCCAGTTGGGGGAGGGGGGGTACACCACAGTTTCAGCAGCTGTTACAGCAGTGTCCAGAACCACAAATGTATCCTGTTACTTCCCACATCCTGGAGAAAAACTGGAGGGCCCTCTCTTTTATGGAACTTACTGTAGGTTATCTCAGCCACTTACTGAGCTGCTAGGAATTCAAGGGCTAAGCTTTCCTTGACTATCTTTTCACATGTAGCTCCATAAGAGGACATTTTTTTTTATTGTGGTAACATTGGTTTATAACATTATATAAATTTCAGGTGTACATCATTATATTTCGATTTCTGTGTAGATTACATTATGTTCACCACCCAAAGACTAATTATAATCCATCACACACACATGTGGAATAAGAGGACATTTTGAGTATGGCATTTACATGAATATTCAAACAACTGAATTTCAACTGAATTTTATTTTCCTTGTAAAGACTCACTAATTTAGGGGGTGGCCTGTTGACCAAACTCAGATAATCTTGTTATAAAGTAGGCATTTGCTTGAGGTGGCCTAGGTCACACAAAAAAGCAGTTTTTTTTCCAGGGGCGTGAACTACCCAGCCGTGAAACTAGTACATTGGATGAATGGACTCGAATCTGTATAACTGTTCTCTCTTGTGGAGCTTTCAGCTTATATCTAGTTTTTCAGCACATGCAGTGCTTCAATAAATATTCCTGTACATAAACATCTTGGCATAATTTTGTGGGTATCTCTGAAAGGAAATTTCTAGTAGTGGAATTACCATATCCAAGAATTGTTCTCCAAAATGGCTCCACTGATTATACATTCTTACCAACAGCATATGAGAGTACTTGGTTCTCCATAGCCTGTATATTATAGAACTTAAATATTTGCTTATCTGTATATGAACAACTCGACAGAATTATATTTCTCTAATTATGAGGCTAAAATTGATTCATATGTTGATTGTATTATTTCTTTTTTTGTGAACTGCATGTTTATATTTTTCATTCTTTATTTTCCTATTTCACTGTTTCTTTTTAGTGGGTATAGCTCGTGATTTTTGAATTTTATTAATCCCTCTAAAAAACACAAAGGACTAGATACTTAAAAAAAAGAAACTCTATTTTTAAATAGTAGCAACAGCAACAGAAAATACCCATGGTTCATTTCCTTTCTGGAAACCTCCATTAAGTTCTTTTCAGTTTGCTAAACGTGATTTTTTTTTAAGTTAAACATCAAAAGATATCTTGATAGGCAGAGTTAGGAATGTAGGTAAATACTTGGTCAATCTTAGTAGTGAGAAATAATATAGCATGTGTAGCATTGTGCCCAATGGCTGCCTTTTAATGTATTTTAGTGTATTGATAGCACCATTGTTAATTGTTGAGGGACACCACCTCTGTTCTTTCATAGTTTTTTGTAAAATTATATTTCAAAGTATGAAAACATTGCCATTATCATTATACTGAATAGCAAAGCTACCTACTCCTTTTTAAGTTGTCAACTTTGGAGAGTTTTTGGAGACTGTTATCTGTAACTTGAATTATCGTAATGGATGGCTTCAAGTCTTCCATAAAAGATTATTAGTGATCTCAGGAAAGTAGTTTTTACTGAGATATGAATTATAATGAAACTTTTAAAATGTTTTTGGATGTTTTCTCAAGAAAATCCATCAAAAATGTAGGTTTAGTCATTTTTTTTCTCTGTGACTTTCTCAACTTACCTCTGGTAGAAATTACAAAATATCACAACTTCTGCTAGAAACTTTGTTAAATGGACGATTATTTCTTCCAAAACAAATCATTATGAATTAATTAGCAATATGCATTTTAAGGTTTTAAAACTGAGATTTAAAATGGCTCTCAACAGAGAAGTTGAATAAGTCTTAATATTTAAACCTTTTATTTTTTTAAGTTTTTTTTCAGCTTTATTGAGATATAATTGACAAGTAAAATTGCAATATACTTAAATGGTAAAATGTGATGATTTGAAATAAGTATACATTGTGAAAAGAGCCCCACCATTGAGTTAATTAACACATCCATCACCTCATTTTTTTTTTTTTTTTTTTTTTTTTGGTAAGAACACTTAAGTTCTACTCTCTTAGGAAATTTCAATTGTACAAGATAGTGTTATCAACTGCAGTTATCATGTTATACATTAGATCCTCAGCTCTTTTTCATCTTATAACTGAAAGTTTTGTACCCTTTTATCAGCCTCTTCCTATTTCCCCAAACCCCAGCCAACCCTGATTCTATTCTCTGTTTCTATGATGTCTACTTTTTTTTCTGTGGGTTCCAATATAAATGATACCATGTAGGCACACATTATTTATCTTTCTCTGTCTGGCTTATTCTACTTAGCATAACGTGCTCCAGGTTCATCCATGTTGTCGCAAATGGCGGGATTTCCTTCTTTTTTAAGGCTGAATAATATTCCATTATTTATTTAATACTTCTTAATCCAGTATTGTGTAAAGAATAAAATTAATATTAAGAGGAATTAAAACAATTTTTGCTACAGATTTTTCAAAACCATTTAAATTCACTTTCAGTCTGTAATCTGCTTTTAGGCTATTGAATTCTTTTTTAAGTAGCAGTTATATCTCTGCAGTTTCCTCCTAACGTTTCATTTTAGATTCTTTTTTCATCATGGCATTAAATGCCCAAGGAAATCCCTGGGTTTTAAACAGCATTCAATTCCCAACATGCTACAACACCGGACATGATTTGGCTACTTAACTTCCCAATTTGGGTTGTTTTCACTATTTATAAATCTCTGTAGCAGGTCTAGCTTAATAAATTATATTTTATGGACTCTACAGGTTGAACCAGAATCTATTAAACTGATATAGTTAATGTTCACGTTAATCACCCAATAATAAGTTAAGTTTTCTTCTGACACAGTTAAGAGATCATTTAAAGGAAAAATGAATATCTGACTTTTAAAGGAATGCCCACACTGTTGAAATGTCGACTCTTTTTTTAATAGTTTCTTCACATGATGGCAATTTATCTTAAGATGAAATGATCTGGAAAAGGTTTCACAGAAAGAGGCCAACCATATAGGATGGGTGAAACCCACAATATGTTTAAGGCATGAAAGAAAAACAAAAGTGTTTATAAAGCCAATTTCCCAGTAGGTTACAAGTTAATGTATAGAGGAGCAATATATCTTTTGGTTTTTAAAACCTTTCACCATGAAATATTAAATTTTTGACTGCACAGTTAATATTCTACATTAAAATGTAACATATTATCTTTCTGGAAGCATTAGAATTGTCCAAAGAGTTTCCCATTGATTTGTGTCTTCTGTTTGACACCACTGATTTTACTTACTTTTGATAAACTTTGGGATAAATAGCCTCATTTAATATCTCAGATGTGGTGCTGATCACCATTAAAATTTATCACCACTGTTGGCAATGGCTTAGGTTATATGTGACATTGCTACAATGTTAGTTAGATAACGTGCAGATGCTCTTCTGAACATCGTTTGTATTACCTTGTTTCAACCCTCGCAAAATCCTAGGAGGTGTAGGTACTGTTAGACCTATTTAATAGGCAAAGAATCCGAGGCACAGAGAGATTTATCTCAGGCTACAATAGCCTAATTAACTCAAATGACGGGGCGGTGGAGCTGGCTGGCTGATTTGGGAATCCACACCCTTAACTACCCCACTCCATAGTTCCTTCCTGCAGGTAAGGCCATCACAGGTATCCTGCTGGTTTTCACTACCCATTGGTCTGTCACTATGCCACCTTCTGCCTTTCCCCAACCCTCCCTTGAAAGGCTACAAATATCTACCTTTTTAAATTAAAAATTAAAAACCAAATTTAAAAAACCAACTAAACAGAGGGAAAAAACTGTAGACATTTAGAGTTAAATAGCCAAAATGCTTCATTTTTAAAGACACTCTCTCATCTTTGAAACTCAGACTTCTTTTTATGACATTCTCATTCTATTGAAAATATGTCTACTTTTCATGATACCTGGAAAAGTCACTGCTTTCTGAACTTTAAATTTTAGATTCTTTACACTGAGCAAATAGCCCTTCTCCCCTACCAAACAAAAGCAGGAAAAATTGTACCAGCCACATAGACAAAATAGAAAAATTTAAGAGAATTGTTTTCCCTCGAATTCAAGTCTCAAATGATAACTTCTTGTTTGAGATATAATAAACTCACTGTGTAGGAAGAAAGAAATTTGGTGTCTTTTACTGAACTCAACCCATTGTCCATATATGACACATTTCTATCACTCACAACATCCTTAAAGGATTCAATTGAATTTGGTGGCAAAAACATCTTAAAACTAGGCAGGTGATAATTACTATTATTTATGCTAAATTGGCTTTTGTAAAGATGCTTAATTACTTTCTTTTGAGCTGTCATTTAATACTCAGGCTCTCCCATTCTTGACACTCATAACTATGATAAAACATAAGAAAGTGATTTTAGTAATATACTGTGAGAAGGAAACAAAACTGAGCCCTGTTCAAAACTATACAAAAAGCCTGTATTAGACTGAAATTAGAACCAAAACAAGATAAAACATCTAAGTTTCAGGATACATAACACTAAGTGGTATAGAATTCTAAAGAATGTTCATCATTTATTAGAGACCATTTGTTAAGGGAGAAGGCTATGGCTAGAAAAAATGAACTGAGAACACCTGAATAGTGTTAGTATCATTCCAAGTCTATGTTAGTCTATGAAGCATTAGAGTTGATGGGTTGTGCAGCTGAAATTTTTCTTGCAATTGACTATATTGATTTCCATACTAAGGAAACAAGCAATAATAGATCAAATGATTGAGTCACACTATTCTTTTTTTTTTTAATTTTTTGTTTATTGCAGTAACTGGTTTATAACATTGTATAAATTTCAGGGGTACATCATTATACTTCTATTTCCGCATAGATTACATCGTGTTCACCACCCAAATACTAATTACAACCCATCACCACACACATGTGCCAAATTATCCCTTTCGCCCTCCTCCCTCCCCGCTTCCCCTCTGGTAACCACCAATCCAATCTCTGTCTCTATGTGTTTTTTTATTGTTGTTATTATCTACTACTTAATGAAGGAAATCATATGGTATTTGACCTTCTCCCTCTGACTTATTTCACTTTGCATTATACCCGCAATGTCCATCCACGTTGTCACAAATGGCTGGATTTCATCGTTTCTTATGGCTGAGTAGTATTCTATTGTGTATATATACCACATCTTCTTTATCCATTCGTCCCTTGATGGGCACTTAGGTTGCTTCCAAACCTTGGCTATTGTGAATAACGCTGCAATGAACACAGGGGTGCATGTATCTTTACGCATTGGTGTTTTCAAGTTCTTTGGATAAATACCCAGCAGTGGAATAGCTGGATCATATGGTAGTTCTAGCCTTGATTTTTTGAGGAATCTCCATACTGTTTTCCATAGTGGCTGCACCAGTTTGCACTCCCACCAGCAGTGTATGAGAGTTCCCTTCTCTCCACATCCTCTCCAACACATGTTGTTTCCTGTCTTGTTAATTATAGCCATTCTGACGGACGTGAGGTGATATCTCATCGCAGTTTTGATTTGCATTTCCCTGATAATTAGTGATTTTGAACATCTTTTCATGTGTCTGTTGGCCATCTGTATATCTTCTTTGGAGAAATGTCTGTTCAGGTCTTTTGCCCATTTTTTAATTGGGTTGGTAGTTTATTTTGTTGTTGAGATGCATGAGTTCTTTATATATTTTGGAGGTTAAGCCCTTATCAGATGTATGGTTTGCAAATATCTTCTCCCAATTGTTAGGTTGTCTTTTCGTTTCGTTGATGGCTTCCTTTGCTGTGCAGAAGCTTTTTAGTTTAATGTAGTCCCATTTGCTTGTTTTTTCTATTGTTTCTCTTGCCCGGTCAGACATGGTGCTTGAAAATATGTTGCTAAGACCGATGTCGAACAGTGTACTGCCTATGTTTTCTTCTGGAAGTTTCATAGTTTCAGGTCTTACATTCAAGTCTTTAATCCATTTGGAACTAATTTTTGTGTATGGTGTAAGGTAAGGGTCTACTTTCACTTTTTTGCATGTGGCTATCCAGTTTTCCCAACACCATTTGTTGAAGAGACTTTCTTTTCTCCATTGTATGTTCTTGGCTCCTTTGTCAAAGATTAGCTGTCCATAGATGTGTGAGTTTATTTCTGGGCTTTCGATTCTATTGCATTGATCTGTGTGTCTGTTTTTGTGCCAGTACTATGCTGTTTTGGTTACTATAGCTTTGTAGTATATTTTGAAATCAGGGAGTGTGATACCTCCAGCTTTGTTCTTTTTTCTCAGGATTCCTTTACCTATTCGGGGTCTTTTGTTGTTCCATATAAATTTTAGGATGCTTTGTTCTATTTCTGTGAAAACTGTTGTTGGAACTTTGATAGGGATTGCATTGAATCTATAGATGGCTTTAGGAAGTATGGACATCTTAACTATGTTAATTCTTCCAATCCAAGAGCACGGAATATCTTTCCGTTTCTTTGTGTCTTCTTCAATTTCTTTCAGCAATGTTTTATAGTTTTCCGTGTACAGCTCTTTCACCTCTTTGGTTAAGTTTATTCCTAGGTATTTTATTCTTTTTGTTGCAATTGTAAATGGGATGGTATTCTTAATTTCTCTTTCTGCTACTTCGTTGTTAGTGTCTAGAAATGCAACTGATTTTTGTATGTTGATTGTGCATCCTGCAACTTTACCATATTCATTTATTACTTCTAAGAGTTTTCTGGTGAATTCTTTAGGGTTTTCTATATATAAAATCATGTCATTTGCAAATAGTGTGAGTCACACTATTCTTGATCAGTTTGCTTTGGGAGATGCTCGTGAATATTTACTTTGCAATTCAAACTCCTGGTATGAAGAATATTTCAAGCTCCTCAAAAGAAAGGATCTACAGTATCTAATCTCTTCATGATCACAGCAAATCCCTGGCACTATTCATAATATTCTAAAGACTAAACCATGAGCAAACTGCAGAGCTTGAAAAAGGAACAAGTTCATGGCTAGAATAAACCTTAGTGCTCATTTAATTCACCATTTTCATTTTACAAAGGAGAAAAAAGATAATTGGAACCACAACTGTTAAGATAATGTTTTTGTCATGAAGTGAGGGAGAAGGCAGAAGCAGAGCTATAGGTGGACCCTGGAGCCCCTGAATCTTGGAATAAAGACTATACTCTTCAACCTGGCCTCATGTGCCAAGCCCTCACTGCCTCTCATCATCAGAGGCTCCATTCACTGTGCTCTAGCTCTCATATTACTTATTTTTGTTTATTTAATTAGGAACCATCATCTTCCCTTCCCTTCCACCTCAAGGACTGTAAGCTCAGAGAGGTCACGGCCTGTGAACATTTTTCAACTCTATTCTACCTCAGCATAGTGCCTGGTACACAGAACGTACTCAGCATGTATTGTTGAATGAATGACTGTTGTGGATGGATATGTTATTTTCATTGAGGCAGGTGTGGTGAGGCTGGGGTTTATAGATAGAGCTGTAGTTACTAAGAGGATGCAGACAGAACAGACAAAAGGAGCTGTCTACTAACTTTTTTTGTGTGTATGTGTGTGAGGAAGTTTAGCCCTGAGCTAATATCTGTTGCCAATCCTCCTCTTTTTGCTGAGGAAGATTGGCCCTGGGCTAACATCTGTGTCTGTCTTCCTCTACTTTACAGGTGGGATGCCTGCCACAGCATGGCTTGATAAGCAGTGCGTAGGTTCATGTCCGGGATCCGAACCTGCGAACCCCGGGGCCTCCGAAGGGGATCGTGCAAACTTAACCACTACACCACTGGGTCAGTCCCTCTCTACTGATTTTTGCTTAGAAGACAAACTTTGTCTATTTCTTGGTTTAACCGAAGGTCCCTGATGACTTCCAGTTTGGACTTGGTAACAACTCATTTCATCACAAATTGGGTCATTCTCCACTGCTTTGGCAAAGACACATATAATTCTAACAAATGTAGGCACAGAGGGGCCAATACAATAGACTACTGAAGCTGAAAAAGGCATTACATAACTTCTGGTCAAACAATCCATTTTATGGAAGAGGAAATAAGCCTTGCCTGATCACTCTGTGGGAAATTAAAAATAATTTTCCCTCTACCCTTCTAGGTTCTTGGATGAGACCTCCCTATAATGAAGGGCAGATTAACAAGAGAAAAAGATACGGAAGTTTGATAACATGTATACCTCCTGTATACATGGGAAATACTGAGTAACTCCCTGAAACGGCCCAATCCATCACCTTAAATAACATCTTCAGCTAAAGACAAAAGATGTTGGCGGGAAGGGGAGGTCAGATATGGGAGGTGACCAGAAAAGGCACTGTAAACAAGGGAATGGTTGTTATGCAGATTTAAGTTGCAGCTTCTCCACTAATAAGAATTTCTAGAGATTTGGTCATTTTCCTCTTCCTGGTTCAGCGAAGGAGACAACCTTACAAATGAAGATTTCTCTTATAAATGCAAATGTCTCTTACAAAAGGGTAACTTTTACTCGGTTTTCAGGGCTTTTTCTATGTCTGCTGTTTCTTAAAAATAACCAGCTCAAAATAATCCTTATAGCAAAGAGGCATATTTTGGAGTGGTGTAGTCTGCTCCCCTTCAACTTGATACATTAAAATATTCAGAAAACTAGATTAGGAAAGGAGGAATATTTTGTTTCCAGAAAGCTATTAACGTGAGAGCACTCTCACATTGTTCAGACTCGTCTAGTTGTGTCTCAGTCTGAGGGATGTAGGTTTGATAAGGTGCAGGTACACTCCATCTGTATCGTCTTCCATTCCAAGGAGGACTGTGAGGGAACTTGGTTGTCTATGTATCTGTC
Source organism: Ceratotherium simum simum (assembly GCF_057802395.1). Lineage (NCBI taxonomy): Eukaryota > Metazoa > Chordata > Mammalia > Perissodactyla > Rhinocerotidae > Ceratotherium > Ceratotherium simum. Next base: position 48,176,976 of record NC_141905.1, on the reverse strand, counting down.
GCAGTATTAGGGGCTTTCTTTAGGGAATCCTGTAATTCGTGGATAGCTCCACCATCTAACCTTGCGCTGGGACTTGGCCATGCCCATTGTTCATAATGGTCACTGAGACTCTGATAGGTTGAATCACCTGTGATTACTCCCACTTGCAGAAGAGCTTCTGATCTTTCGCATATTATCGTTTCTTCCCTCTTTCATATGATACTATGGATATTGCAACAGCTATTAAACATGCTTTGATATATCATTTTAAATGGCTGCATAGCATTCCATTGCATGAATAGTTCTTTACCAACCCTCTATTTTTGGTCATTTAGGTTTTTTCCAATTTGTCACTGTTATATATTGCTGAGATGAGTTTCTTATATCTTTTATTTGGGATAAACTCCCAGAAATCAAATTATTAGTCATAGAGTAGGAAAATTTTAAGATACTTGGTACATGGTCTCAAGTTGGAAAAGTCTGGTTGAGTTAAGCAAATCACACTAGTCTATAAGTTCTCTGATAGCAGAGACTTAGTTATCTTTTTAGACTATTGTTTCCTAACATCTAGTATAGTTTCCTAGCACTTAAAACAGCCTGGCATGTAAGTACTAACTAGATAAGTATTTTTGACTGACTGACATATGGCTCTACTTAGAGTTGTGTTGATTAAGTCATTCCCAAATGAGCCTGGAGCCAGGATGTCGACAGAACATCCGCTTTCTTTGGGTACTAGTTTGTATTGATAACACAAAAGAAAATAAATCTGCTATTCATCTTTTTTGTTTGTTTTCTATTCTTAGATCAAAAGTAAGTAGACTCAGAGTATACCTTCAAACTAAATCTTTGTTTTTTGTAACCTTTTGAAGAAACTGGTTGATTCTCAACTTTTGGTGGTGATGGTAGCAGTTGACAAGAGAATTTTATGTATTGAGGTATATGGGATAACTATTTGGGTTCAAAACTGATTTGGCCAAGAAGCCTGACTTATGGCCTACCAAACATATATTGTGTGTCTGCTTTACCCATTAAAGTAAAGAATGCACTCTCTTAAGATAAGAATGCATACTTCCCCCCATGCCCTATTGGTAATGCCTGTGTTAGTTCCTTTCCCAACATCAGGGTCATGTTGACCTGCTAACTTGCACCTAAATACCTCATTGAAACTTTGAAAATGTATCCTGTGTGTGTTTAATGTATATTCTTTGTTCTAAAAAGATATAAGACTGTACTGAAAATCATGCTTCTCTAGAATGCTTACTAAGGCCTTCCCGGGTTATAATCTTCCCTCTGGCTCAAGTAAAACTCAAATATTTCTCTTATCTAGAGAATGGTTATTGGTTACTTTTCATCGACATTTCTTGGCGGAGTGCGGCAGGATTTCAGAGAAACCCACCAGAGACCACCTGGAGTCTACTTTGAACTGGCATTTGTTACCACTCAGTCCCATTGAGCCCCTCTGGCTTCATGGCACTCTTTAGGTGCCCCTGGTGAGTTCTCTTGAAACCTGGACCTCTGTATCTAAGTCATAGGTCCTGACTTTTACTTGAGCTGTTTCAAATCTTAAGACTAGGTGTCTTAAGAAGGTACCGGTACATTTCCCAGGTAAGAGGAGCCTAGGGGGAATTTCCTAGGCCAGGAGAGCCTAGAGAGAATTTTGGAGTGAACCAAGCAGGCTGACCTTTTTAATTTGGCTTTAAATTGGAAAGAATTGTGTCTATAAAGTCTGAAAAAATTGTTTAATAGCAAAATGAGAGACTGAAAATTCATTCAGCTCCAAAGAGAAGGGAGACCAGCTCCCCTCAGCTGTAAGTCATTCTTAGGTGACTGAGAACCTAGTGTGAGTGTCTGAGGTTGAGCCTTGAGATGTGCAGCAGTCCCATAGGGAATTCCATCGTGATCATTCACTTGACGTAACTGATGGCTTGCCTGGGGACACACATATGAGAGTTGTTCACTCTCGTGCTCTGAGCCCCCATGGTAGTTTTAGACTGCCAGTGAGAGAAATTGAGACATGTAAGAGAATGCTCACAACCTTTTTTAGGGAGTGACACTCACAAGCCACATAATTTTGACCCACTACACTGTCCTTAGAAATTGCTCAGATTTGATAGTAAAATGAAACTAAAAGAAAATGGGAAATACTTCTAAAAGCCAACCAATTCCCAAACAGGCAGCCTCCCCCTGGAACTCTGGTTGGCTTTATGTACAATATGTACGGTGGAACAGATACTTGCAAGTGCTTAACAAAATGGAGACAACTGTAAATGATTGGATCTTTGGATCAAGATAAGCTGGGATAATTTAAAATCACAGTGGCCACTTTGGGGCTCCTTTGAGCCTCCAAAATTTGTACGCTGGCCATTAGAAGGAATGTTCAAATTAGGTAAGATCATTTAAGAAGTGCACTTATTAAGTCATGGCTTTAAGGACATCCTCGTAATCTACCTTCAAAGGAGGGTCCAATATGAGCCTCTCCCATGGTTAACAAGACTCTGAAATTTTCTGGGAAACTGCTACCCTTAAACAGTCAAGATGAAACTAAAATTAAACATTAATGGAGTTGTTTAATGCCACCAGGAATAGTTACTGTTTGTCCTGGCTGAAACCTGACAAGATATTTGAAAGGATTTAGTAACTTAGGATCAGAAATGTGTCCAAAGGGAGGAGGAAGTCAAGATGGCGGCGTAGGCAGACTCTGAACTCACCTCCTCCCGCGGACACAGCCAATTTACAACTACTTGTGGAAAAATTACCCCTGAGACAGAACTGAAAACTGGATAAGAGGAACTCCTGCAACAACGGACAATCCTAACTGAGGTAGAAGAGGCAGAGACTCCCTCCTGGAGAGGAAAAACGCCGCCTTCACAAGCTGCAGTGCTTCATGGCCGCCCAGGAGCAGCCCACAGGTACGCAGCCTCCTTGGAGGAGGGGGACCCTGAGCCGGAGAGCACCCCTACTGTGGGCATTTTGTGGAACCAGTGCAAAGGAGACAAGCGGCATAATATCTGACTTTGCCTGCTACTAAAACATTGGGGAGTACCCCCAGAAAAGCTGATTCACAAAGAAAGTAAGACCGGCTCTTAAAGGGCCCGCACGCAAACTCACCTCTTTCAGAAGCATCCTAAAATCACCAGAAAGAAAGGTACATAGTGCTTTGGTGAAAAGAGACTCACCTGATAGGCTCTGAGTGCATTGCAGTGAGAGGTGAGACCTTTCCAGGGACTGGGACATTGGCGGTGGTCATTGTTGTGGCCTGGTGTGGGCGTGCTGACACAGATGCCATTGGAGTTCTCCCTAAGGCCTGCTAGCCCAGGGTCTGCCCCACCTGCTAGAGCACCGTTTTAATCCAGCTCAGCCAGGGCAGGCAGCCCACCCTAGAGACTGGCCCCACCCAACAACAAGCCCTCAGGCAACTTGTGGGCCTGCATAGATTGGTGACTGGATTCTCTGCAGCATGGCAACTGAGCCCACTTCAGTGGAGCAGGGTGTGCACAAGGAGCGGGTGGAGAGTGTGGGGCAGTGGTGGAGTGTGTGGGGCTCCCACCGTGGAGAGACTGGGTCCGCTTCGGGAGGTCGGGGCGCGCACACGGGGCAGGACTGTGTTGACTGTGTGAGTGGACCTATGGGCGGCAGGGCTTGTCAGCTGCAGAAGACTTGTGCTTCTCAAAGACCCACATAGGGGGTTTGCCCCACCTTCCAAAGCCTGAAACAATTGGGTGCTCCTGTGCCTGAGGCCAGCCTCACCCAGCTGCAATCCTCAGAGAGCACACAAGAGACCTAAAGGCTGGAGGTTTATAGCAATTGTAAGGCCCTGAGTCTAACAACCTGCCACGCTGGGGGCCTACTCACTTAAAAGAAATACTGCAACACAAATGTGGTATTAGAACTTGCAGCCAACTGTGCTGGGGCTCCCCACACCTGATAAAGAGACTGAAGGGCCCACAACAACTACAAGCAGCTGAGCATTACAACAGCTGGCCAGGAGCATAACTCGGCCTCCCTGGGTGCCTACAGGGAGAGCAAACAGGCCACAACAGAAGGACACACGTAGCCCACATAGGGGTCACCCCTGGAACATTGAGAACTGAGGGAAGCACACTGCAGGCCTCCTAAGCCATCACTTACATGAGGTCACCTATCCAAGAGCAGGAGACGAAGCTGACCTACCTAATACGTAGACACAAGCACAGGGAAAGAGGCAAAGTGAGGAGGCAAAGGAATACATTCCAGGTAAGGGAAGAGGACAAAACCCCAGAAAAGGAACTAAGTGAAACAGAAATGAGCAACCTACCTGACAGGGAGTTCAAACTAAGAGTGTTAAGGATGCTCACTGATCTGGGGAGAAGGATAGATGAACTCAGTGAGAATGTCAACAAAGAAATGGAAGATAAAAAAAGAACTAATCAGAAATGAAGAATACAATACTGGAAATGAAAAATTCACTACAAGGACTCAAAAGCAGAGTAGAGGATACAGAAGAACGGATCTGTGAGCTGGACCAAAGACTAGAAGAAATTACCCAAGCTGAACAGGTAAAAGAGAAAAGAATTAAAAAGAGTGAGGACAGTCTAAGGGACCTCTGGGACAACATAAAGTGCACTAACATCTGTGTTATAGGTGTCCCGGAAGGAGAAGAGTGAGACAAAGGGGCAGAGAATCTATTTGATGAAATAATAGATGAAAACTTCCCTAACCTAAGGAAGGAAACAGACATCCAGGTGTAGGAAGCACAGAGAGCCCCAAACAAGATAAACCCAAAGAGGCCCACACCAAGACACATCATCATCAAAATGTCCAGAATTAAAGATAAAGAGAGAATCCTAAAAGCCGCAAGAGAACGTCAAGTTACATACAAAGGAAATCCCATAAGGCTATCAGCTGACTTCTCAGCAGAAACCTTACAGGCTAGAAGAGAATGGCATGATATATTTAACGTGCTAAAAGGAAAAAACTTACAGCCAAGAATACTCTACCCAGCAAGGTTATCATTCAAAATGGAAGGAGAGATCAAAAATTTCCCAGACAAGCAAAAATTAAAGGAGTTTGTCACCAAGAAACCAGTGCTACAAGAAATGTTAAAGGGACTGATTTAAGGGGAAAAGAGAAGACCACAAATAGGAAAAATTATCTATTTCCATGATTAGAACGTAATGGATACAAATGCACAACAAAGAGGTTAGATATGATATCAAAAACATGAGGGAGGAGGGGAGTTAAAGAGTACAGCTTTCAGACAGGTCAAACTAAAGTGACCATCAATTCTGTATAGAAGAAGAAAGGAACAGAGAAGGACTACTAAAACACTGAGAAAAAAAAAAAAGCTAAAATATGGCAGTAAGTACATACTTATCAATAGCTACTTTAAACGTCAATGGACTAAATGCTCCAATTAAAAGGCATAGGGTGGCTGACTGGATAAAAAAACAAGACCCATATATATGCTGCATACAAGAGACACACTTCAGACCTAAAGACACTCACAAACTGAAAGTGAAGGGATGGAAAAAGATACTCCACGCAAATGGCAATGAAAAGAAAGCTGGGGTAGCAGTACTCATATCAGACAAAATAGACTTTAAAACAAAAACTGTAAAAAGAGACAAAGAAGGGCATTACATAATGATCAAGGGAACAATCCAACAAGAGGATATAACACTTGTAAATATCTACGCACCCAATGTAGGTGCACCTAAATATATAAAGCAATTATTAACAGACATAAAAACAGAAATAGTAACACAATAATAGTAAGGGACTGTAACACTCCACTTACACCAATGGATAGATCATCCAAACAGAAGATCAATAAGGAAACATTGGCCTTAAACGACACACTACAACAGATGGACCTAGTAGATATATACAGAGCATTCCATCCAAAAACCGAAGAATACACGTTCTTTTCAAATGCACATGGAACATTCTCCAGGATTGATCACATATTAGGCCACAAAACAAGTCTCCATAAATTTAAGAAGATTGAAATAATACCAAGCATCTTTTCTGACCACAACGGTATGAAACTAGAAATCAAATATAGGAAGAAAATCAGAAAAGCCACAAATACGTGGAGATTAAACAAAATGCTACTGAACAATGACTGGGTTAACGAAGAAATCAAAGAAGAAATCAAAAAATACCTGGAGACAAAATGAAAATACGACATGCCAGAATTTATGGGATACAGCAAAAGCGGTTCTAAGAGGGAAGTTTATAGCGATACAGGCCTATCTCAACAAACAAGAAAAATCTCAAATAAACAATCTAACAATGCACCTAAAGGAACTGGAAAAAGAAGAACAAACCAAGCCCCAAATCAGTAGAAGAAGGGAAATAATAAAAATCAGAGCAGAAATAAATGAAATAGAGACAAAAAAAACAATAGAAAAAATTAATAAAACCAAGAGCTGGTTCTTTGAAAAGGTCAACAAAATTGACAAATCTTTAGCTAGACTCACCAAGAAAAAAAGAAAGAAGGCACAAATAAGTAAAATCAGAAATGAAAGAGGAGAGGTTACAATAGACACCTCAGAAATACAAAAGATTGTAAGAGAATACTATGAAAAGCTATATGCCAACCAATTCGACAATCTGGAAGAAATGGATAAATCCTTAGAATCATACAACCTTCCAAAACTGGATCAAGAAGAAGTAGAGAATTTGAATAGACCAATCACCAGTAAGGAGATCAAAACAGTAATCACAAACCTCCCCAAAAATAAAAGTCCAGGACCAGACGGCTTCCCTGGTGAATTCTACCAAACATTCAAAGAAGACTTAATACATATCCTTCTCAAACTCTTCCAAAAAATTGAGGAGGGGGGGAAGCTCCCTAACTCATTCTACGAAGCTGACATTGCCCTGATACCAACACCAGAGAAGGACAACACAAAAAAAGAAAATTACAGGCCAATATCACTGATGAACATCGATGCAAAAATCCTCAACAAAATACTAGCAAATCGCATACAACAATGTGTTAAAAAGATTATACACCATGATCAAGTAGGATTTATTCCAGGTATGCAGGGATGGTTTAACATTCGCAAATCAATCAACGTAATACACCACATTAATAAAATGAAGAAGAAAAATCACATGATCATCTCAATAGATGCAGAGAAAGCATTTGACAAGATACAGCATCCATTTATGATAAAAACTATGAATAAAATGGGTATAGAAGGAAAGTATCTCAACATAATAAAGACCATATATGAGAAACCCACAGCTAATATCATCCTCAATGGTGAAAAACTTAAAGCTGTCCCTCTAAGAGCAGGAACCAGACAAGGATGCCCACTGTCACCACTCCTATTTAACATAGCACTGGAAGTCCTACCCGGAGCAATCAGGCAAGAGAAAGAAATAAAAGGGATCCAAATTGGAAAGGAAGAAGTGAAACTGTCACTATTTGCAGATGACTTGATTTTATATATAGAAAACCCTAAAGAATCCACCAGAAAACTTTTTAGAAGTAATAAATGAATATGGTAGAGTTGCAGGATACAAAATCAACATACAAAAATCAGTTGCCTTTCTAGACACTAACAATGAAGTAGCAGAAAGAGAAATTAAGAATACCATCCCATTTACAATTGCAACAAAAAGAATAAAATACCTAGGAATAAACTTAACCAAAGAGGTGAAAGAGCTGTACACGGAAAACTATAAAACATTGCTGAAAGAAATTGAAGAAGACACAAAGAAATGGAAAGATATTCCGTGCTCTTGGATTGGAAGAATTAACATAGTTAAGATGTCCATACTTCCTAAAGCCATCTATAGATTCAATGCAATCCCTATCAAAGTTCCAACAACAGTTTTCACAGAAATAGAACAAAGCATCCTAAAATTTATATGGAACAACAAAAGACCCCGAATAGGTAAAGGAATCCTGAGAAAAAAGAACAAAGCTGGAGGTATCACACTCCCTGATTTCAAAATACACTACAAAGCTATAGTAACCAAAACAGCATGGTACTGGCACAAAAACAGACACACAGATCAATGCAATAGAATCGAAAGCCCAGAAATAAACTCACACATCTATGGACAGCTAATCTTTGACAAAGGAGCCAAGAACATACAATGGAGAAAAGAAAGTCTCTTCAACAAATGGTGTTGGGAAAACTGGATAGCCACATGCAAAAAAGTGAAAGTAGACCCTTACCTTACACCATACACAAAAATTAATTCCAAATGGATTAAAGACTTGAATGTAAGACCTGAAACTATGAAACTTCCAGAAGAAAACATAGGCAGTACACTCTTCGACATCGGTCTTAGCAACATATTTTCAAGCACCATGTCTGACCGGGCAAGAGAAACAATAGAAAAAATAAACAAATGGGACTACATCAAACTTAAAAGCTTCTGCACAGCAAAGGAAGCCATCAACAAAACGAAAAGACAACCTAACAATTGGGAGAAGATATTTGCAAACCATACATCTGATAAGGGCTTAACCTCCAAAATATATAAAGAACTCATGCATCTCAACAACAAAAAAAACTACCAACCCAATTAAAAAATGGGCAAAAGACCTGAACAGACATTTCTCCAAAGAAGATATATAGATGGCCAACAGACACATGAAAAGATGTTCAAAATCATTAACTAGCAGGGAAATGCAAATCAAAACTGCAATGAGATATCACCTCACGTCCGTCAGAATGGCTATAATTAACAAGACAGGAAACAACATGTGTTGGAGAGGATGTGGAGAGAAGGGAACTCTCATACACTGCTGGTGGGAGTGCAAACTGGTGCAGCCACTATGGAAAACAGTATGGAGATTCCTCAAAAAATCAAGGCTAGAACTACCATATGATCCAGCTATTCCACTGCTGGGTATTTATCCAAAGAACTTGAAAACACCAATTTGTAAAGGTACATGCACCCCTGTGTTCATTGCAGCGTTATTCACAATAGCCAAGGCTTGGAAGCAACCTAAGTGCCCATCAAGGGACGAATGGATAAAGAAGATGTGGTATACATACACAATGGAATACTACTCAGCCATAAGAAATGATGAAATCCAGCCATTTGTGACAACGTGGATGGACATTGAGGGTATTATGCAAAGTGAAATAAGTCAGAGAGAGAAGGTCAAATACCGTATGATTTCTTTCATTAAGTAGTAGATAATAACAACAATAAACAAACACATAGAGACAGAGATTGGATTGGTGGTTACCAGAGGGGAAGGGGGGAGGGAGGAGGGCGAAAGGGATAATTCGGCACATGTGTGTGGTGATGGGTTGTAATTAGTGTTTGGGTGGTGAACATGATGTAATCTATGCAGAAATAGAAGTATAATGATGTACACCTAAAATTTATACAATGTTATAAACCAGTGTTACTGCAATAAACAACAACAACAAAAAGAAATGTGGCCAAATTGGAAGCTGATATTCAAAGCCTGATAGGAATTTTTTAAGGCCTTCTTTCCTAAATTAAGATAAAACTGAGTACCTAGAGAGTAAGAAGCAAATTAAGGAAAATGTAATTGAATGTATGTGTCAGTCCTTTGATAAGCAAACAACCTCCCCTGTTTATCTCAAAAAAAAATTGTGACCTCTCTGGGAGCTATTATCTAGAATTATCTAGAATTCCAGATTCCAAGACTGGAACAAAAAAGGATGGGGAGGGGAATGGGAGAAAGGAACTTTCGGAGATGCAGACTGCTATGAAAGCACCCTTGCCCAAAAATCTAAGGAAAAATTTTAAAACAGAGTCTATAAAATCCTTGTTGCATATGTCTGTGTGTTTATGTGTGAGTCTATATATATGTTATATATGTAATATTTTTCTACCTCAGGATGGTATAATTTCTAAAGGAGCTCTATTTAATTGGTTCAAAGTAAGCACTTACATAAATTATTTCTAAATGTAATAGAAACTAACCCAAATGTCTTTCAAGTTAACATGATATTAAATAATCTTTACTAAATGAAACCTTGTTGGTTTGATTGAAATAGGCATGTCCTCAGAGTTGTCAGAATTAGATATGATGCAGACATGCAGCTTGGGTTTATTAGTCAAATAAGCTCATGTATCTCTATTACAAAATTTGTCAGCAAAATAGCTTAGAATGATAGCTGATTTTGTCTAATGTCTCATGAAGCTTTTGTAGGCCATCTAAACATAATTATTTGAAAGAAGTAAACTAAATAGATGTTAAAAGATAAAAGTTTTTGGGTGAACTTTTTGACAATAATTATATGTTATGGTATATTACTTAAAATAACTTCAAAACCTTTTGGTGACTTGAAACCTTAGAGTTTTGTTAAATTAAGTCAATTGATATAAGTTTGTTGAGTATCTAGGTCATTTCCACATAAGATAAAATATTAAACTTTAATTACTAAATACAGGTTTATCTACTTTTGGCTTCTTATTACAGAGAAACTAAAAAATGTTTGGGTCTATTAGTAAACATGTCTTGTATTTTATTAAAAGATTGTACTATGAAATAGCATGTTTCTAGAAACTATAAAAAGCATTTATAAATTTGCCAAGCCACAGATTACTAATGTAAAAGACAGTTTATAATTGGTATTTCTTAGTTTTAACTAAAAATTAAGATCTGTAGGGGTGAAGAATTCTAATTAATATATGTGATTAAAGCTACTAAAAGTTAGTAAGGAAAACATCTTTATATTCAAGGAAAGTAAGATGTATGTTTTCAGTAAACAAGGTATAAGGAAAGGAAATATTTTTGTTTGTTTTGTTAAGAAGGATAAATTTGTCCCAAATTACTAGGAGGAAGAAAAGGAAGTCATTGGACAAATTCTAAATGCCAAAAGAAAGTTATAGAAAGTTTGTGAAAAAGGAACCTTGAGAAAAGAGTTTTATGGATGGTCAAGCTGGCTAAGACTGGAATAAATTTAATTAAGTAAATGAACTTTAATATCAAAAGTAAGCAGGTGCAAAATTATAATTTTGTTTTCTCTTTCTTAAAAGGATAATTTTCCTGGACTTTTAGTCTGCTCTTGATAATGAGATTATAAAAGATTTTTCTTTACCTTTGAGTAAATCTACCTAAAAGACAGAAATTCTATGTTTTGTCAAAATAATTTCCTATGTTCTAAAAGGCTGAAATCTCTGTAGTAAAAGAACTAAGATTTTTTTTTTAACTGTTTGTCTTTAATATCTGTTGTCACTTTGGTTAAATGGATAACTAAGCATTATTTTATACTGATCAGTGTTTCAGAGTGACACAAGATCAACAAACATCTGATCTTATTTGACCAAATGTTTTAAAATATTTTGATATTTTTGACAAATGCCCCGAAATTCAAATCCTAAATTAAGTTTTTCTTTTCACTTAAATTTCTGTGAGAATTTTCAGAGGGCCCCTGGAACTTCTCAAAGAAATTTGTTCTCTCTTCCTATGAAGAGGGAGATACTAAACTAATTAGGCTTTTTGGTATGATAAATTGCATGGGAAGCATCATCTAGTAGATGATGATAAACTCTTAGGTTATATTGCGTAGGTAAATATTATTCACCATCTTAACACTGCTACCTTTCTTCCAGCACCACAGGAGGAAAACAACCATGACTGCATTCTGTTCTCTAATTTGGTTTACAGATGGGTCTTACTTAAACGATAAGCAAGGACATTATCAAGCTGGATATGCTGTCTAGCCTCAAGCATTCCCACTACTTTCTGTTAACTCTGCTAGCCCAATGAAAGATTTCCTTCTACAGGTTCAAAAAATCACCATGGAAGAAGAGAACGGTGGTAACAAAAAGGGGGAATTTTTGACACCATCATACAAATGTGGTTCTGTCCTGATAACCAACCATACTGCCTTTTGGAACACAACTGCCACTGCTCCAGCATAGGCATTGATTATCCATTGGACACCTGAAAAAATGATTTTGTGGGGAAAACAATATTTCTGGAAACTTTCTCCTACAGTGGCTCATAAAGCTTATGCTCATACTATATGTCCTAAATACAATCCCAGGAAAACACTTCATGGGTTGCATGGTCATGTTCCCCTTCCTAAGGGACCCTTTGATGTATGGCAATTGAACTTTTTTCAAATGCCACCATCTCAAGGATACAAATATCTTAGTAATGATCCATGTGTTCTCACATTGGGTTGAGGCTTTTCCCTGCAAAAAATTGGTGGCTTTAGTAGTAGGTAAATTATTGGAAAGGATAACTCCTATTTGGGGAATTCCTACTGAGTTACACAGTGACTGGGGAATTCATTTCACTGGACCAATAATTAAATCTATTTGTGACATTTGGCCAATAATGCAGCATTTTAACTAATGGTACAATCAAAACTCAATTGGCAAAGCTTTCAGAAGCATTTAATCTCTCTTGGCCAAGAGCTCTTTGGCTAGTACTTCTCAATCTTAGATCTATGCTTTTTGGTAAACATCAGTGATCTCCTTTTGAAATAATAACAGGACAGCATATGCAATTAGATGAAGAAATGTATGAACCAACTTTGCCAAGGGGGGTATACTACATTGTTGTCAGGGTCTCATTGAGGTGCTTGAAAGAAATAAAATGTTGGTAGCTGATTCCTTTCACAGAGAGCTCCCAGGAGATGAAGACTTTAAGGATCATGGACTATAATCTGGAGAATTTATTTATTGGAAGAGGCATCAAATAAAATACTCTGCAGCCCCACTGGAAAGAACCATAACAGGTACTTTTAACCAATCCATGCACTGCAAAATTAAAGGGCATAGACTTATAGATTCACATAGTGGTAGGGGTGTGTGTGTGTGAGGTGAGAACGAAGGCAAAGATTCACTCTCCCCTTACCAGTTTAAATATTTAACTCCCTTGGCTCTTAGGTATTCTTTTGTGATTTCTTCAATTACCACTGAATTAAAAGGACATAGCTGCAAGTTTGCAACTTGGACTTTGACCTAAGTATGCACTCACAACAAATCTCAGTGTCCTTTTTAAAAGATGTACTTGTTTTGCTCAGATTGCCTATAGAATTGTGAACTGGAATACTTAAAAAAGTTTTTGAGTTGCAAAACTTTCTCAAGACATCACAAGTTCTTAACACTAGGTGGCATGGTAGAGTTATCATACTATTCTTAGAAAGGGAAGTCCACTTCAAAGCATGAAATTTTCAACTTTGAGAAGAGTTGATATCTGGATTAGCAGCTATAGCTCTGATATAAGTCCAAGTGTGACTTATCTATATGATTTTAAAAACCATTAACCGAGTGTATATTATGCCCCCCCCCCTTTTTTTGTGTGAGGAAGATTAGCCCTGAGCTAACATCCATTGCCAATCCTCCTCTTTCTGTTGAGGAAGATTGGCCCTGGGCTAACAAACATCCGTGCCCATCTTCCTCCACTTCCTATGGGATGCCACCACAGCATGGCTTGACAAGCAGTGCACCAGTCCACGCCTGGGATCCGAACTTGTGAACCCTGGGCCACAAAATGGAGCATGCAAACCCAACTGCTACGCCACCAAGCAAGCCCTATTGTGCCCTTCTTTTGACTTTGTTATCAAGATAATAATGCTTACTAAAAATTTTAAATACTATAGAAATGAAAAAAAGTGGAAATCACTCATAATCTCATTGCCCCAAAATTTCCACTGTTAACCTTTTGGTAATTGTTCTTGAGATTGTTGAGGCTATTTACTGAATATATAAACATTTATAGACAGATACACATATATGGAACATACTATTTTGTAATATGCATTTTACCAAATACACCACAGATATCTTTCATGTCACTAAATATATATCAACATAAAAAAAGTTATGGTTATAGAGTTTTCCATAGAGTAGATTTATCATAATTATTTATTTAGCCAATCCATTGTTGTAACTTCAGATTGTTTTTAGAATTTTTACTTTTGTAAACAATGCTGAAATTAGCATCCTTATTCTCAATATTTTTTTTACACTTTTCCCATTATTTTCTCAGATTAAATTTCTAGGTCAAATGGTATACATCTTTAAAAATTTGACTCATATATTGTCAGATTGCCCATCAGAATTAGTGGCCCAATTTATTTCCATCATTGTCAAGAGCGCTTCAGAGGCCCATTTCCCCAACACTTATGCCAACACTGGATATTTTTATTCTTTTAAGTGTTTTCCAGTATAAGAGGTGAAAAAATTATATCCCATTGTTTCATTAGGCAGATTTTTAAAAATTACTAGTGAGATTATACTTTTTTGCCATTTATATTTCTTCCTTTTTGAATCACATGATTGTATGATTAACTGACTACTCCTTTGGGAAATCTTTCATCTTCAATAGATGTTTTTATAAAGATTTAATTTTTTAAGAGCAGCTTTAGGTCCACAGAAAAATTGAGAGGAAAGTATGGAGATTTCCCATAAATCTCCTACCCCACATGCATAGCTTCCCCCATTATCAATATCCTCCTCTAGAGTGGTACATTTTTTACAACTGATGAACCTACCTTGACACATCATAATCACCCAAAGTCCATAGTTGACATTAGAGTTCACTTTTGGTGTTGTACATTCTATGAGTATGAACAAATGTATAATGACATGTATCCATCATTATGGTATCATATAGAGTATTTTCACTGCCCCTAAAATTGTCTGTGCTCTGCCTATTTATCCCTCCAACCCCTGACAACCACTGATCTTTTAACTGTATCCATATTTTGCCTTGTCCAGCATGTCCTATAGCTGAAATCATACAGTATGTAGACTTTTCACATTGGCTTCTTTCATTTAGTGATATGCTTTTAGGTTACTCCATGTCTTTTCATGGCTTGATAGCTCATTTCTAGCTTATCAATTATACCTTTCATGGATCTTTGTCTTTGTTGTTATATCTAAAATGTCATCACTATACTCAAGGTCACCTAGATTTTCTCCTATGTTATCTTCTAGAAGTTTTATAGTTTTATGTTTTATTATAGTTTTATGTTTTAATCAATTTTGAATTAATTCTTGTGAAGAGTGGAAGGTCTGTGTCTAGATTCATCTTTTTGCATGTGGATGTCCAGTTGCTCCAGCACAATTTGTTGAAAAGATTATCTTTGTTTACCATATTACCTTTGCTCCTTTATCAAAGCTCATTTAACTGTATTTATGTGGGTCTATTTCTGGGTTTTTTATTCTGTTCCCTTGATTTATCTATTCCTTCACTAATACCACACTGTTTGATTACTGTAGATTTATAATAAGTCTTGACGTTGGGTTGTGTCAATCCTCCAACTTTGTTCTTCTCCTTCAATATTGTGTTGGCTATTCTGGGTATTTTGCCTCTCCATATAAACTTTAGAATCAGTTTGTCAATATCCACAAAATAACTTGCTGGGATTTTGATAGGGATTGCATGAAATCTATAGATGAATCTGGGAAGATCTGAAGTCTTGACAATAATGAGTCTTCCTATCCATGAACATGGAATATCTCTCCATTTATTTAGTTCTTTTATTTCATTCATCAGACTTTTATAGTTTTCATTATATAGATCTCGTACATATTTTGTTAGATTTATACCTGAGAATTTTATTTCAGTGGATGCTAATGTAAATGGTAATGTATTTTTAATTTCAAATTCCACTTGTTCACTGCTAGTATATAGAAAAGTGATTGACTTTTGTATATTAACCTTGTATTCTGCAACCTTGCCGTAATTGCTTATCAGTTCCAGGACTTTTTGTGTTGATTATTTTTGATTTTCTACGTAGAGAATCATGTCATCTGGTAGCAAAGACAGCTTTACTTCTTCCTTCTCAATCCGTATAACTTTGATTTCCTTTTCATGTTTTATTGCATTGGCTAGGGCTGCCAGTACAATGTTGAAAAGAAATGATGAGAGGGGATGTCCTTGCCTTGTTCTTGATCTTAGTGAGAAAGCTTGGAGTTTCTCATTATTAAGTATGATGTTAGCTGTAGTGTTTTTTGCAGATATTCTTTATCAAGTTGTGGAAGTTTCCCTCTATTCCTAGTTTACTGAGAGTTTTTATCATGAATGAATGTGGGATGTTACCAAATGTTTTTTCTGTATCTATTGATATGATCATGTGAATTTTCTTCTTTAGCCTGTTGATGTGATGGGTTACATTAATTGATTTTCAAATGTTGAACCAATCTTGCATACCTAGGATAAATCCTACTTGGTCATGTTATATAATTCTTTTTATATATTGTTGGATTCAATTTGCTAATGTATAGCTGAGGATTTTTCATTTATGTTTATGAAAGATATCATTCTGTAATTTTCATTTCTTGTAATGTCTTTGTTTTTGGTGTTAGGATAATGCTGACATTATAGAATGAGTTAGGAAGTATTCCATCTGCTTCTATTCTCTGAAAGAGATTGTAGAAAATTGCTATAATTTCTTCTTTAAATGTTTGGTAGAACTTACCAGTGAATCAATCTGGCCCTGGTGCTTTATGTTTTGGAAGGTTATTAATTATTGCCTCAATTCATTTAATAATTGTAGACCTATTCAGATGTCTTTTACTTCTGTTGTGAGTTTTGGCAGCTGTGTCTTTCAAGGGATTGATCTATTTCATCTAGGTTATCAAATTTGTGGGCATAGAGTTGTTCATAGTATTCCTTTATTATCCTTTTAATATTTATGGAATCTGTAGTGAAGTCTCCCTTTGATTTTTGATGTTAGTAACTTGTGCCCTCTCTCTTTTTTTCTTACTTTGCCTAATAGAGGCTTCTCAATTTTATTGACCATTTCGAAGAAACAGCTTTTGATTTTGTTGATATTCTCTATTGATTTCCTCTTTTCAGTTTTATTGATTACCGCTCTAATTCTTATTCTTTCTTTTCTTCTGCTTACTTTGGATGTAATTTGTTCTTCTTTTTTAGTTTCCTAAAGGGAAAGTTAGATTATTGATTTTATGACTTTAATCTTTTCTAAATGTGCATTTAATGCTATAAATTTTCATCTAAAACACTGCTTTTACTGCATCCTATTCAATAGATTTTCATGAGGTCCTTTTATGTTCAAGAATTTAATACTTCATGTTTTATGTGTGTCAAATTTTTGTTCAGTTGTTTTCTTTTAATTGCTAATAGTATTTGTTGTTGTTTTGCTTGTGTGTATTTGCATGTGACGAAGAAGTTTGACATTTTTACACTGTCAAATCTATTAATAATTTCTTTTATGCTTTTTGTTTTTAGTATTGTGCTTACATTACCACATCAAGATTCTAAAAGAATTGGGTCTCTGAGTAAGAGACATATGTGTCCTTCATAGAATAAATAACTATAACAAATACTCCATGTTTATTTTTATCAGAAAATTATAGATGTTTTTATAAGTGAATATATTTAAATCTTCCTAAATTAATTTATATTTTATTAGAGAACCTGCTTACTTTATTATCTTTAGTATTGGAATGGGTTATTCACAACATACATGCTGTACTTCCAACCTCAAGTTAGGATGGAGAATTTTTAAAAATCTCTTCTCTGCCACTATCTTCCTAACACAGAAACTCCTAAAAGCACAACTTAAGATATCTCCTCTAGACAAAGGCTCTAATTACTAACATCCTTTTAATTATGTTGTGTTGTTTATGTCATGCTTCTATCTAAATTCACGTTCAATTTGAAGCTTAGGCTGCCCTTTTTTTCCCCTTAGATTAGTAAGATTTTTTAATGTAGGAGTCTAACTTTGTTACTACCACAGTAAATATACCAGTGGGTAACCCTTACTTTTTTGTCTTTGTTTTGTTTTTACTTATCTTGAGAGAAATCTAGGATACTTTGAGTGACTAAAATACTGAGAAACCCTTCTAAGAGAAATTGTATCATTCCTATAGTACACTATTGAGGGAAATGCCTGTTGGTAGTTTCTCAAGCATTTGTATATCCATCCATCCATTCAAAATATATTCTTTAGCACTTAATAGGTGCCCTGGGGATACAATGGTAAATAAAAATAAACATGATCCTAGCTAATATGAATATTAGAGTCTGGGAGTGGGCAAATGTAAAAAAACATAATAATCACATCATTAATGTATCCTTCAAAAGACAGAAATATGGGCCTATGAGAGTGTGTAGCAAAGGATCTTGACATAGATGGGGATCAGGAAAAATTGAATAATGAAGATTGGGTAAGAGTTATCCAGATGACCAGGCAGTATAGAGCTTTCCATGTAAGAGATCAGCTCATTGAAAGGACTTGTCACAGGGAAAGATCCTGGCATACTCAAAGGTCTGAAAGGAGGTCAATGTGACTGGAACAAAGCAACAGTGTGCAAAATGAAGGTAGTGAGGTAGACAGGGCCTAGACTAGATATGCAAGGCCACATTAAAGATGCTATTCTCAATTGTAAGAGCAGTAAGAAATCACTGAAGGGTTTTAAGTGGGAGAGTAACATGATAAGAGTTGCCTTTTCTAAAGTTCACTGTGACTGTGGTGTCAGGAATGCACTGAAAAGAGGCTAGGGTAGATGAGGCAGATTAATGTGAAGGCTCCTGCAGTCGTCCAGGAGAGTGACGATGTAGCATGAACTAGAGTGGTGGCTGTAAAGAACATAAAAAGTGGATGGCTTTAACAGATGTTGAGGAAGTGAGATTAACAGAACAAGGGAATAAACTGAAAATGGGTTTGAGGCAGAAGGATATGTCAAGGATGACTCTTACCTTCATTGCTTTTGCGACTGAATGGGTAGTGATGTATACTGGAAGTAAGGGTATACTGGAAGACAGGCAGATTCGAGGCAGAAAAGCATAAGTTAAGTCCAGAACGTATTGCAATTGAGATGCCTCTGAGACATAAAAGTAAAAATATCAAGTTGATAGTTAGATATCAGATCCAGAGCTCAAAGGAGAGACCTGGGCAAGAGATACACATTTGGAAATCGTTGGCATATGTATGTGAACTCAAGCCATGGGCATGGTATAGATTATGTAAGGAGAAAAGATAGTGGGGAAAGAGAAAAAGGCCTAAGGCTCAGCCTCCAGGAAATCCAACATTTAATGCCTAGACAGAGGAGTATAAGCTTGAAAAAGAACCTGAGGATCAGCCAGAGAGGTGGTAGGACATCTAGGAGACTGTATCCCAGCTCTATGGGTAACCACATTCTCTTTGCTGTGATCCCGTTACCCTGGTCATAGCTGTTGGGCAAGGGGTAGGTATTTGACCTAAAGACAGCTGATCTGCAGGCTAACCAGAATCATATTAGGTTTTCTGACACAAATGCTCTTCCCAGCAGGAGCTTTCTACTGGATGGTGGGTGAATGATCAAATCAGATAGTCCATCTTGGAGATGTTGAATGCCAGACCCTCAGGAAAGAGTAGCTGAGTTGCAATCACGGCAGAGCAGGAAACAAAAAGCTCTTATTGCCCCGGGGCAGGATATAACCCAGTGTCTAGAGTTTGTTGGATTCTAAACAAGCTTCCAGTTTCTGAATTATATTTCTTTCTATGTGAAGTCTAACTGTGTGGCTATTTACAAGTTTTTGTAAGATCAGGTCACTTGGTGATCAGTCTCATCATTCTCATTTCCACACATACCTCCCAAAAAACTTACTACAGGAGTAACCTAAGTCTGTTCCTTACAAGTTAAACTGCCCGTTCTCTCCCCTTCTGTAGAACCTTATACGCTCTTTTGTTTTCTCATTCTTATTTTTGCATGAATTTCATCCCTTCAGCCTCTACCAGCCTTACTTTGATTATATCTATGTGTATTCTGTGGGTTCTGTTATGTACAAACTCCAGTAAAACTCTTAATCCATGACCCACTAGTCCAGCTCTGGAGTGGTTTTGTAAAGAAACATGGTCCCAATAGGAATTTTAATATTATTTCTTTAATGGGACTCAAGCACTTTGCCCATACCCACTCTTATCAAAAGCTCTTTTTCTAGCATCTCCAAGCTACAAAAAGATCTCACGCTTCTACCTCAACAGACAGTGGCAGCACCAAGAGATGATCAGAAGGTGGGCTTTAGCTAGGGTGATCAAATGTCCAGGGCTTTGTATCGACTGACTCATCATGATTATTAATAGTGCTCCTTTCCACTCTCAGAAGTGCCTCTATTTAAACAGAATCAAACTGATGAACCATGGGCACCTCAGAGACGATGACTTTTGTCTCATTCAGTTGTTCCATTCTGGAACCATTGGGTCAGTGGGTCAATGATGGGTCTTCAATTGATCATTTCATGACAATGTGTGACATGAGAAACCTGTTAACTTGGTTATGAAGCATCAGTTTAGGAAACAGATGTCATAATTAGAAAGGCTGTCACTAGTAACAAAGTGCATATTTTTCTTTTTTTTCGTTGAGTCTTTGAAAACCAAATGAATTGATCATAAATATTTCTTCTTTATAAAGTGTTAGAAAACTTCCTAAGTGCTTAGCATAACAGGCTCTACTTACCAAGATTTAGTCTCCTTAAAATAGTTCTGACCTAGAGTCGTCCATTTAGTTTTCTTGTTTATTTCTCAAAATGTTCTCTTTCACCAAAAATGAAAGTGAAAAAAGTGAAAATATTTTAATGCTACATATATTGTTTAAACAAATATTCATTAGCTCCCTTTCTTGCTGCTGCATTAACCCATTAACCATTTGACATGATCTTCTAGGTGAGGGTTTTAATCCATTATAGTAATTGATGGCTTATATTTTCTTTTTAGTAAGGGTTAAGGGTATTGGGCTCTAATCTCAAACCTCCTGAATTTGAGTCCCACCACTGCCACTTAATAACTGTGTGACTTTGGGAGTTTATTCAATGGCTTTAAGTAAGTCTTAGTTTTCTTTTCTGTAAAATGGAGAAAATGATAGTTCTTACCCTATAAAGTTCTCATGTGCATTCAATGGCAAATTGCATATAAAGCACACTCCTTAGTGTAACAACTCCATAAATCTCAAGAATTCTTGTCATTGTCATTGTAGAACAGCAACAGGCCACCAAATGTGAGAATCTATATCATCCTAAGTACTTCTGATGATGATTCTTTCATTTAATGTAAAACCAATCAGATTTTTAAAATTGCCGATGTCGATAGTGAAGAAAAAAATAGCAAAATGTCTCATCTCATTGATGGCATAAGAAAATTCAGACTCAAAGTTTCTGTTTGCAAGTAAAATTTGGCATCCCAGCATAAAACAATAAGTCCTTTTAGACATTTAGCTTTCTGGACTTGAGCAGGCTTGTAGAGTTGGCCCATTATAGGCAGATGGTTTTATTGTCAGATTGCAGTGATTAAGTAATAAGGGAAGTATTATTTTAAAATTTCTGTCTTAACTTTGCATAGTTAGTGAGTTCTTAGAGACTGTAGTCATAAAACATCTGAATGGAAAAGTTAGAGGAAAACATGAGAAACTTTCTCATAAAAGTTGACTCCATCCTCTGTCTGTCTCTCTAAATTGCTTTATTATATAGGGCAATGGCTCAAAGGATCTGGCATTAGCTTCTGTCATTTTTTTTTCACTAGTAGAGAAGAGAAAGTAAAATGCAAAAAAGACAAGCTTATGGTCATGGAAAATCCATAAAAAATAGTTGAAATTTCAGGCAACAATCCTTTTCCTTTTGAAACTCTTTATAATAGTCTATTTGCTCTATTTCAGTGAAAAACTTTCCTATATTACATGTCTAAACCATTTAAAATATGAGTGGTTGATTTCAAATAAATATTTAGAGCTTTTTTTGTCCCCATATTTTTTTACTCTGATGATGATATAATTAACATAATGCTTATTATCACAGATGATGCTATTTGGAAAGCCTCCATAATGAACATAGTATGGCCTGTAAAATTTGCATGATTGATTTACATAATTGGCATCACTTGATTATACTCCTCTTTCACACAGCCCTTTGCTGGAGAACTTGTCTGTCTCACAGGTTATCTGTATAACACGTTTCAGCTACAGCTGGCTGGGAATTTCAGAAAAGGGCACAGCTGGATGGAAGGAAGGGATGGACCTCTCATTTTTAGGAGTATAGAGACTACCCCTTTTACTTCTACTTCTTGGAAAAATTCTTGACCAAAGGACCTTTATCCAGTCTTTTCTCTTATAGCCTTCACTTTGTCTGTGTGCTCTGGAAGGGAGGGTAGGTAGATACATGTGGAAAAACTAAAGTCATACTGGCATTGATAAAAGTGAGAGCTGACTCATACTTCAATAGGTTCACCAGAAATCTCATTGCTGAAGAACGTGGGCTTTGAAGTCAGACTTGAATCTGAAGCTCAATTAACTTACAAACTAGATGTGTGACTTTGCACAAACTGCAAAATCCAAGGTCACGAAGCTAGTGTGGATTGGAATTAGGATTAAATCGCAGGTTGAATTACAGCATTTATGAGATGGAAGAGTTCATATTAAATACATGCATATGTCCACTATAGTCAGATCAGACACCATAGATGATTTAAGAGGTGTCTGAAGAGATACATAAGAAATCATAGTGCCTAAAATTTCTATCATTTTCATTATTTTTTAAATAAGATACCAAAAACCTTATTGATAACTGCATTTTCTGTTTGTGTGTGTGTATCTGTGTCTGTGTTGTAACTTATTAAACACTTTTCTCCTTTTCCTTGGTTCTCATTTACTCTTTGACCCACTATAATTTGGCTTTTTCTTAATCGTTTATTGCAAATACTGCTACCAAACAGTAACATTTTAACTGTTCAAGTTATATTGTTGACATTTTCTACCTTTATCTTATTTGACTTTTCTGCAGTATTGACTCTGTTTGTCAGTCCTTTCATGAAACTTTTTATGGATTTTCATTACATTACCCTGACCTGGTTTTCCTCTTATCTCTCTGTCTTATCCTTCTGAGCTGCCTTCCAGGGTCTAAATTTCTATTCCCATCCTTTAAATATTGAATTTCCACACTAGCTCCTCTTCTCTTCTCTCTGCTTTCCCCAGACCATCACATTCAAGTCCATGGCTTCAATTGTCATCACATACACTGATGGATCTCACGTATCTCTCCAGTACACAACTTTCTCCTAAGATCTAGTTCCACGTTTCCTTTCGTCTGCTTGGTTGCATCTGCCTCAATGCACCACAAGCATTTGCAAGTTTATATGTCCCCAAGTGAAAGTCATCTCTCCTTCCTCAACCCAACTAGCTCATCTTCCAGTATTCTCTATTAGTTACCAAATGCTAAATCAAGACAACCCTTCACCTCCATATTCTACTCCTCCTTCTTCAAGAGAGAATGTGTCAGAAACTATTGGTTGCCTATTTTAAAACTATTCCTGAATTTTTTCTTGATAAGAAATGGCTTTGTTTGGAGTAGCCCTGTGTCTATATTAAAGAGATAAATTATGGGTTGGTTATTTTAGTATTGGCAATCTCACTCATTTTTGCCACATAGCCATTTCCACGTCCTCTCCTGAACCTAGAGTGGCTGTGTAACTCACTTTTGGACAATGAGAAGCAATGGGAGGTTACCTGGGTGTCCTTTTGGAGAGTTTTATTTTCCTTGATAAAACTGGAGAAAGGTACATTTTGTCTTTGTCTCCTTTTCTCCTCCTTGGTGTACTGTCATGTGGGAATATGATGCTTGGACTGTGGCAGCCATCTTGATACTGTTAGAGAAAAGCCTTATGATAAAAGCCAATATGATAAGGATGGTGGCCCCAAAGAATGGGATACTGTCTAAGAATTGAGGTACAGTGCCCAAACAGAGGACTCTAGAAAGTTACTGGCAGCATAAGTGCATCCAAATAATTGAGAAAATTTTAAAAGTCAAAATATAAAAATTTGCCAGCATTGGAAGTCACATTATATTCAATTTTGTGCACTAAAATGTAAGAGAAACAGAAAACTTGGTGGAGAGCCATAAAGATAATTAAATGGCTAGAAAGGAAAGCCTACTAAAACACAGAAAGATTTGAAACCATTTATTAAATAATAAAGTCTTAAAATCTTAGTTATAATATAGCTACAAAGAAGTTTATTGTGGATAGATTTTTGATCAGTTCTTAATACATACTTTTATAATGATATAATACAAACTAGGGCTTCACATTTAATAGCCAGATATTTATAAACTAAATCAGCTGTCTTTTTCTCCTTATCTACATTCTCCTGTTGAATTCTGTTATGGTTCAATATGCCACTGCTAAGCTCACTGCCCAGACTGTACATCTCAAAGTCAGATTTAGTGATGGCCTCTCCTTCTCCTGACATCTGCATTGTGTAACAGCATTAAAGGTAATTTTTTTAAAAATATATAGAATTCTCTGTTTTTTGATTTGGCTAGTTTATAATTCAGTATGTTTAAGTTGAGATCTTTCCTTGACTTATAAATCTCAGGAAAACCCAAGGAAAACCACGAAAAATGAGAAGTCAAGTCTATAAGCCTTGAATTACAAGGAACCTGGGGTTAGCTCCTAAGGCGATAATGTGACTTGCTAATTGGCAGGTCACTCTCAAAGCAGATTTTGAGAGACTCATTAAGCTACAGGTCACATTGAGATGAGAGGATTAAGGACTATAGATGGTTGTGCATCACTCGAACCTTATACCAGTCAATTGTTCAGGAATCAGAAGAGACCCATGTTATTGGCTAAATCAGCATATATTTCAGCCTTACTAGAATGCCTCAACAGAACCAGGAGGGCACAACTGTGAACTGTAAACATAATCATCTAATACTGATCAGTGATATCTCAGGATTTAGAAAAATGGGCCAGATTTAGTGAATAGACTCTGGTGGTGTAAAATGCAAGTGTCTGAGTCCACATCTGCCAGGGGCAAAGAACCATCAGTGGCTCTTCTTTGCCAAAGCAGTAACATCAGAACCTGACATATATACCAATCACTCTCCCTTCTTCCCCCGATCATGATATTCCTGATGAATCCAAATGCAATCCCAGACTCCTCCTTTACACAGCTCTTTAGGAAGCCATAAACACTAGACTGGAGTTGGCACTCTTTGGCTTACTAGGTGGAATCCCAGCTTTCAGACACTTCAAGCAAGACCTTCCTATTCTTCATTCTCGTACCTTGCTACTCCCTGTTTTATAACTTCAAGTTCCATCAGTGATGCATTACTTGAGACTCTTTCAAACATTGAGCTCTTTCTTATCCTTTTGCTCAATCCACCTGCTTTGCCTGAAATGTCTGCCCCACCCTCCCAAGTCTTCACTTGGTTAACTAGTACTCAACCATTTAGTCTCATTTTTCTCATGAGGATGGAGTCCCTGGAATCATATTCTGAAAATCTCTTTGCTGATGTTTTCAAAAAGCCATTAGGGTATTAAATCAAGGTATAAACTTGGTTACCTTGGCCACAAAGTAGCTCTGCTTGAGTCCTGTGACTCATAAAGTCACTCAAGAATATATCACACAATGAATTTATTGCACAACTATGGTATCTTTCCTTCTTCCCAGGAATCAGACTCAGTCCTGGGATTTGGGCTAGGCAACTAATATCATCCTGTTTTCTCCATTGTTGCACTTCTCCCGTCTATCGTAAGTATGTCTGTACACAAAAATTTCCTCTGGTCCCTGTTACCCTCCCCCTACTTCCCTACAAAGGACAACTCTCCAGAGGGGTCAGGAACACCAGTTCCTCATATTCAGGCAGACTCTGAATCCTACTTAGACCCAGCAGGATCTGCCAAACATACTGAAAACACCTTTCATAAAGAATTTAATTCATTCCCTAACATTTATAGCAGGTTCTTCCCTGCCTTTAGGAACCTGAGAAAGAGGGAGAGAAAGAGATACAGAAGTAAAGAAAATGGTTTGTGGGTTGGGGCCAAGAATGGAGCAGACTGTAAGATGGGAAAGAAAGATATTTAAAAATTGACTCAAAGTAAAGCAAACTCAAGAACTTGTAAGATTCATTGCTGTACATCACAATCAATTGGTACTTTTTGAATTCTGAAAGTGTGTTCAGCACTGTGTCAAGGACAGGGAAGAACTCAGCAGAAATAGTAGATACAGACTTCTTAAGGAACATGATGTTCTTGAAGATCAGATCTATACAACTGAAACAATTAAAAGAACTCAAAATGACATAGGAGCAAGTATTGCCTTCTGTGGCTTTTAGAACCCCTATGCTTTATTGGCTTATTTTTGCTTTATTGGAAGGGATGGTAAGGAATATGACTATTTCTAGCTCTGCAGGGCATGCTCCATATCAACTCTTCCAGCACTAATGAGAACAAAAATCCAACCTGTCATTTTAAGTATTAAGTAGCATAAACATAATTAAGCCTACTGAGAAATAGTATGTGACATAGGCAGCTATGTTTTTCCTCATTGTCCTTGAGCTGTAAAATTAATGTTACCTTAGCCCCTATTGCTGGATAAAGGCTTTCAAAGACTTCTGAAAACATCTAACCTACTCAGCTTTTTAATTATTTTTCTTTAGGCAGAAGAGCCTACTCTCAGTGGAGTTGATAAGTGGCATGAGCTAAAGAGAGTTTCAAGCTACTGTAAGGAACTAAGTAATTGCCTTTGTTATTCAAAGTCTGGTCATCAGTTTTGTACCTTGGTGTGGACAACAAATTAATGTACACAGGCTCCAGGTCCCAAACTGGTAAAATCTCCAGGAGGAATAATTCAATGAATTGAAAAAACACACTTTGAATTTTTTATGAACTGCTTTCGGTTCCTGGAAATGTTACATAAATATGGTGTATTATGTCACTCTTCAGCACCGTTACTTGGATAAATATGAGTATTTTACTTTAGCCATGATGCCATGTAAATATCTGCCTAGAAACTTAGAATTACAGCACAAAGCTAAACATATCCCAAACCGAGCTACTGCCCTCCCTCTAAAATCTTTTTCATATCCAGTTTTCTCCTGGTGAATGACCTCACTATCCATCCACGTGCTCAAGTGAAAAACATGAGCATTCTCTTATTCCTCACCTCCTGCCAATTTTACCATGTAGTATCCTTCAAACCCATCTGCTTCTCTCCATCCTCATTGTTCCTACCCTAGTTCAGGCCATAGTCATGTCTTACTAGATTAATGCAACAGCCCCCAACCAAATCTCATGCCTCTGGTGTTTGATGAGTCTGATCCATTCTTCACACTGGATCCAGAGTGATCTTTATAAAACACACTCCCTTGCTTAAGATCCTTTTAATGGACACTCAAAAATGTGTGTCTTTTTATTTGCGTGGTTCTGTGAGTTTTGACAAATCCATAGAGTTTTGTAGCCACCACAATCAGAATACAGAACAATTAACCTCACCTTCAAAGAAATTTTCTCATGCTGCCACTTTGTAGTCAAATCCAATCCCCAGCCATAACCCTTGGCAACAACTGATCTGTTTTGCCTTTCCAGGAAGTCATATTAATGGAAAGATACAGTATGTAACCTTTTGATTCTTGCTTCTATCACTCGACCTAATGCATATAAGATTCATATGAGACTCATATGCTGAGTGTAACGTTCCTTTTTATTGCAGAGTAGTATTTCATTGGACTGTAAAACTGGTTCATGCTCTCTTCAGCTGTTTAACATGGTGGTTGTGAGAATAAACAAAGCTTCCATTTGGTGGAATCTAATTGAAAAATAGAAAGTACCAAATTAATGTCAATGCATAATAGCATTTAGCACAGTGGTTCCACACTGACCTCTTTTCTGTGCTCTATACTTGTACTTCCACATGCCCCCTGGACGTATCCCTGGGGATGGCTCAATGGCATCTCAAGAGGCAACATGTGCAAAACTCCTCCTACCTCCCCAGTTTATCCCTCTTAGTAAATGGAAACCTGTCCACACAGTTTTTCAAATTAAATCCAGAGGATTGTCCTGACATCTCTCTGTATTTTACTCTTACTCCTTATATCCAAATAATCACTAATACCTATTGACTCATCCTCTGAATTGCATCTTGAATTGGTGTTATCATCACCTCTTCTATGGATTACTGCAACAGCCTCCTATATGGTCTCTCTGTTTCAACTCCTTCCCCTACTCTAAACCATTATCCATGGAGCAGTCAGAATGAGCTTTGCAACACTCATAGATATCTTTATTAAATAATATTTCTGAGGCATCTATCTATAGACATGTCTATAAGCAAATGTTTTGCTACTTTATCCAACAGAAGGTCACAATTATTCTGAACTATTCCCAATGTTGAATTTTTCTGCAGACAATTAGATTATATTTAATGCTGTAGGATAAAATGTGCCAGTGAGTACTTTTTCAAAAGAAACATTTCCTTGAAAACATCACTGGACCTTGCCTTACATTGAATTACAATCAGCTGCCTCCTAAATTTTTTTGGATGAATAGGATTTTAGTTTCAAGAACAGTAAGAATGATTATAAAAGTGGAAATGTTTTAGCCTTCATCAAGCCACTATTAACCTATAACCATGAGAGCATTTTTGCCCTTAAAAACATACGGGAAATGTTCATATTTTAGATAGAATAGATATATACTAATTTAATATCATTTAAAACATATGAGTGTTCCAGATACAATGGGATTTTTTTAACCTCTTAAAAATTCAAGATTGTAGATCGCTTATACTATACTGATGAGAACAAAAAAGAAGAAAGCATTTGATTTAAAATTTCTGGGATTTAAAGTAATATTTTTAAGATGGTCTTATATCTTCCCTACAAGATGCTTATTAATTACAAAGCGAAAAATAATAACTTTATAGTAGAGAAACCTGGCAATAGCTACCTTAACACAAGATCAAAGTTAAACATTCATGATTAATGGGACAAATTGGCATCAAGTGCCTCCTGAGATGGTGCATTGAAACAAACACATTACTGATTCCTGCAAAAGTGCAGACCTGAATCAAATCATGAAACATCAGACAAAGGCCAAATGGTCTGACCTATACTCTTCAAAAAATGTCAGTGTCATAAAACACAAATATTGAGGAGTTATTCCAGGTTAAAGAGGACATAACTGAAGGCAACTCATGATCTGTGATCTTCTTTTCCTGTAAAGGATATTAATTGGCACAACTGGCAAAATATACATAAAGTTTGTCAATTAGGAAATAGTATTGCATTAATATTAATTTCCTGATTGTGATAATTGTGTTGTAGTTATCTAAGAGATGCTCTTGCTTTTAGGAAATACACACTGATATATTTAGGGGCAAAAGGGCCTCATATCAATATTTAATCTCAAACTCAGAGGGGGAGAGCGTGTGTGTGTGTGTGTGTGTGTGTGTACATACAGAAACGGCAGGGAAGAGTGAGACAAGGATAAAGTAAATATGGTAAAATGTTTACGTTTGACTAATCTGAGTAAAGGATAAAAGATATATGGACATTTTTTTATACTATTCTTGCAATATTTTACTTTGTCTGAAATTACGTCAAAATAAAATTTAAAAGGAAAAATAGACATTACCTATGTTATTATGCTCGCGTCTTTTAGGGACATAGTCTCTTTAAATTAATATTTTCCCACCTGCCTGAGGATGATTCTCTCTCTCAGAGAAACAATCATCTTTCTCTCATCCCTCTGTGTTCAAACACAATCTCTCTTTAGAGGCTGCTGAGACTGCTTCCTTCCACCCAAACCTCAAGGGAAGGAAGAGTAGTCTGTTTTGATAGCTTTTATAGGACCATGTTTATATTTGTACAGTTTAACTTATGATACATACAATAATTTATCACACAACAATTTTACATTTAACTCTATAGAATTATAGTTACAGAAAACTGGGGCTCAATTTGACTTTCATATGGGAACTTAGCATTTATTCTTAGCAAAAAGTTGTGTGTTCCTTGACAATGTTATTTCCTTTACAAGGCATGAAGGCCAGATGCTGGAGAGGGAAGGATAAGGGTGAGAGAATTAGCTCTGTGTACCCAAATGTTGTTTACAGTGTGATTAGGAGAAGATATGGCACCCGTGTCAAAAGTCAGATAGCCACATACGAAACGGCAGCCCCATGGCAGATGACTAATTTACTATTAAATTATAGGCAATAAATGTTGGTTAGATGTTCAGATTCCGATACAGGATACGGAGGTTTGTGAAGACTCAAATTCCCTTGAACGGCAGAAGATGGCAGGAAAAATCCAGGGCTCTGAGGCCAGACCAAATTGGGTCTTGACTCTGTTCTTTATTGATCTGATGATTCTGGGAATGTTCCTTAGGCTCTTCTAGCTCAATTTCTTCAACTGTAAAATAAAGAAAATGATTCCTACCTTAAAGGGTGTTGTAAAGGAACAACATTGGCAAATCAACTGATGTAGACAGGGCATTTTATTCACTGAGTAGTATAGGCTCAGTGCTCACAGCCTACAAGCTTTTCACAGACTTACCTTAAAAAAAGTATGTTAATAAAAATGATAAAATCCCTTTCAAAATTCAAAAATTAGATTTATTGAGAGTTGTCAGTATGTTTTAATATCTTGGATGTAATGTAGGTTTGGGATCTCAGAAGGTAGCTAGCCTACTGCCTACAAATATTTTAAAACTACTCTGCTTGTAGGTATTCAATAAAGTGTAATGGTTGTAATTATTTTTAATTTTTTATTGAGGTATAATTGATATATAAAATTATATTAGTTCCAGGTGTACAAATAATGATTTGATATTTGTATATATTGCAACATGATCACCATAAGTCTAAACATTGTCATCATACATAGTTAAAATATTTTTCTTTTTAAGATTGACTCTGTCAGCAACTTTTAGATGTGCAATACAGTATTATTAACTATAGTTACCATGCTGTGCATTACATCTCCATGACTTATTTATTTCATAACTGGAAGTTGATACCTTTTGACCCACTTCACACATTTTGCCCATCCCCCACCCCCATTCTCTGTATCTATGAGCTTGTTGTTTTTTTTTAATTGAACATATAAGTGAGATCATATGGTATTTGTTTTTCTCTGTCTGATTTTTTTCACTTAGCATAATGCCCTCAAGTTTCATCCGGGTTGTCCCAAATGGGAATATTTCATTATATTTTTATGGCTGAATAATATTCCATTGTATATATATAACACATCTTCTTTATCCATTTATCCATCAATGGACACTTAAGCTGTTTCCATATCTTGGCTGTTGTAAATAATGATGCAATGAACATGAGAGTGCATATATATTTTCAAATTAGTGTTTTCCCTTTCTTTGGATAAATACCCAGAAGTGGAGTTGCTGGATCATATGGTAGTTCTATTTTTAATGTTTTGAGGAACTTCTATACTGTTTACATAGTGGCTGTACCAATTTACATTCCCACCAACAGCCCCCAAGAGTTCCCTTTTCTCCACATCCTTGCCAACGTTTGTTATTGCTTGTCTTTCGATAATAGCCATTCTAACAGGGGAAAGGTGATATCTCATTGTGGTTTTGATTTTCTTTTCTCTGATGATAAGTGATGTTGAGCATCTTTTCAGTACCTGTTGGCCATCTGTCTGTCTTCTTCTGAAAAATGTCTATTCAGATCTTCTGCCCATTTTTAAATCAGATTGTTTGTTTTTTTGGCTATTGAGTTGTATGAGTTTTTTATGTATTTTGGATATTAACCCTATATCAGATGTATGATTTGCAAATATTTTCTCCAATTCTGTAGGTTGCCTTTTCATTTTGTTGATGATTTCCTTTTCTGTGCAGAAGCTTTTTAGTTTGATGTAGTCCCACTTGTTTATTTTTGCTTTTGTTGCCTTTGCTTTTGGAGTCAGATACAAAAAATCATCACCAAGACTGATGCCAAGGAGCTTACCACCTATGTTTTCTTCTAGGATTTTTATGGGTTCAGGTCTTACATTCAAGTCTAATCCATTTTGAGTTAATTTTTCTATATGGTGTAAGATAGTGGTTAAGTTTCATTCTTTGCATGTGGCTGTCCAGTTTTCCCAGCACCATTTATTGAAGAGACTGTCTTTTATACATTGTATATTCTTGGCTCCTTTGTCATAAATTAGTTGACCATATGTGCATGGGTTTATTTCTAGACTCTCTATTCTGTTCCATTGATCTCTGTGTCTGTTTTTATGCCAATACCATACTGTTTTAATTACTATAGCTTTGTAATTTAGTTTGAAATCAGGGAGCTTGATGCCTCCAGCTGTGTTCTTTCTCAAGATTGCTTTGGCTATTTGGGATCTTTTGTGGTTCCATACAAATTTTAGGATTCTTTGTTCTATTTCTGTGAAAATTACCATTGGAATTTTGTTACAGATTCCTTTGAATCTGTAGATTGCTTTGGGTAGTATGGACATTTTAAATTTTTTTAAATTTTAAATGCTTATTTTTTTCCCTGGTGAGATCTTCCCAGCTTGGGGCTGATTACATTTCAGCATCTGTAGGACTGAAACAAATAACCAGCCCCAAACCATGGGATATGTGTGTTAAGACACTAAAGGGGAAGGGGAAGTTTTTATAGAAAGTCCATCTCATATGTTCTGCTATGTCCTCCCTCCAACTTTGAACATGACCTTCAGTTGTCAGCCTTAAATGCAGTAGTTTTATTTGGCTGTTGAATCTAATTATAATGAGTGAAAGGCTCTAAGACTTATCACAAATGAGGTGGTGAGCCTTTTTCAGAAATGTCGCCTTCAAATAGACTTTTGTGGCTTAATATATTTGTGGCACATAACAGCTGTGTGCTACTCCTAGAAACTTTAATCCATAACACTGATTATATTGCACAGAAAATAAGATGTGGGGATAAAAACTTGAGATTTAAATTGTGTATGTGAATATTTATGTAAGCATGAAACACTATCAACAACTACAATGATGCTGTATAATTTAGACTTCACAAGGTGAGGAATTAAAAGATTTATTTTAGATCTGACATCATTATTTCTAAGGGAAAGATTTTTCCCACACATGAGTTTAGGTGGTTTGGTTACACTATCTTTTAAACAATTTTTCAGTGACATTAATGATTAGTTATTCTTCATTTATTGGGAAAACATCAAGGTGCTAAAGAATACAAAGAAAAATGGAAAAATATGGTCCCATTCCTCAAAGAACAGCTTATAGTTTTTAAGGATGAATTAAGGCATTCACATGTGAAAGCCTGAAATAATACTAGATCTTTTGAGGAAGTAATTCCTTTCCGTGGGTTACAGATATAGGATTTTAGATGCAGGAGAAGATCTACATAGGAAGGGAGAATTTAAAAGTGTTTTACAGACAGAGATGAATGTTGAGAGAGAATTTAAAGGAAAAATAAGATTTATATAGGCAGTAAGCAGGGGCTGATTAAATATGGCATTTTTTTGTGTGTATAAACTTTGTGTATGTGATATACCACAATTTACTGTGATTTTTTAAAAAATTAATAAACTTTATATTTTAGAGCAGCAGTTTTAGGTTCACAGCAAAATAGAGTGAACATACAGAGAGTATCTATATACTCCCTGTCCCCACACGCACACACAACCTCCTCCATTATGGACATCCTGCACCACAGTGGTATATTTTTTACAATCAATAAACCTACATTGACACACCATTATCACTCAAGGTCCATAGTTTACATTAGAGTTCACTCTTGCTGTTATAAATTCTATGGGTTTTGACAAATATATAATGACATGTATCCATCATTGTAGTATCATACAGAATAGTTTCACTGCCCTAAAAATCCTCCATGCTCTGCCTATTCATCCCTCCTTCCCCACAACCCTTGGCAACCAATGATCCTTTTACTGTCTCCATAGTTTTCCCTTTTCCAGAATGTCATACATTTGGAATTATATAGTATGTAGCCTTTTCAGAGTGGCTTCTTTCATTTGGTAATATGCATTTAGGTTTCCTCCATGTCTTTTCATGGCTTAATAGCTCACTTCTTTTAGGACTGAAAAATATTCCATTGTATAGATGTATCACAGTTTATTTATCCATTCACCTACTAAACAACATCTTGGTTGCTTCCAATTGGTTGCCAATAATCTTGTCGATTATGAATAAAGCTGCTATAAACACCCATGTTCAGGTTTTTGTGTGAACATGTCTTCAATTCATTTGGGTAAATACCAAGAAGCATGATAGCTGGATCATATGGTACAGGCATGCTTAGTTTTGTAGGAAATCACCAAACTGTCTTGTGAAATGACTATATTTTGCATTCCACCAGCAATGAATGAGAGTTCCTGTTCCACCACATCCTCAGTAGCACTTGGTGTTGGCAGTGTTTTGGATTTTGGCCATTCTAATAGGTATGTAGTTATATTTCACTGTTGTTTTAATTTGCATTTCCCTGATGACATATGATGCTAAATATATTTTCATATGCTTAGTGGCCATCTATGTATCTTCTTTGGTGAAGTGTCTTTTCAGATCTTTTGGCATTTTTTCAATCAGGTTGTTCATTTTCTTTGAAGAGTTCTTTGTATATTTTGAATAACAGTTCTTTTTTTTTTTTTTAAGATTTTATTTATTTAATTTTTTCCCACCAAAGCCCCAGTAGATAGTTGTATGTCATAGCTGCACATCCTTCTAGTTGATGTATGTGGGACGCGGCCTCAGCATGGCCGGAGAAGCGGTGCGTCGGTGCGCACCTGGGATCCGAACCCGGGCCGCCAGCAGCAGAGCACGCGCACTCAACCACTAAGCCACGGGGCCAGCCCATAACAGTTCTTTATCAGATGTGTCACTTGCAAATATTTTCTCCTGATGTGAGGCTTGCCTTCTCATTCTCTTGACATTGTCTTTCACAGGCAGAAGTTTTTAATTTTAATGAAGTCCAAGTTATCAATTATTTCTTTCATGGATCATGCCTTTGGTATCTAAAAGTCATTGCCATACCTAAAGTCATAGGTTTTCTTCCATGTGATCTTCTAGGAGTGTTATATTTTTGTGTTTTACATTTAGGTCTATGATCCATTTTGAGTTAGTTCTTGCAAAAGTTATAAGGTCTGTGTCTAGATTCACTTTTTTGCATGTGGATATCCAGTTGCTACAGCACAATTTGTTGAAAAGACTGTTTTCCATTGTATTGCCTTTGCTCCTTCGTAAAAGATCAGTTGACTATATTTTGTGTAGGTTTATTTTTGGGTTCTCCATTCTGTTCTATTGATCTGTTTGTCTATTCTTTTGCCAATACCATGCTATTTTGATTACTGTAGCTTTATAGCAAGTC
Source organism: Ceratotherium simum simum (assembly GCF_057802395.1). Taxonomy (NCBI): domain Eukaryota; kingdom Metazoa; phylum Chordata; class Mammalia; order Perissodactyla; family Rhinocerotidae; genus Ceratotherium; species Ceratotherium simum. The sequence continues at coordinate 48,141,984 of NC_141905.1, read as the reverse complement.
TTGAAGTTGGGTAGTGTCAGTCCTCCAACTTTGTTCTTCTCCTTTAATATTATATTGGCTATTCTGGGTCTTTGCTTCTCTATATAAACTTTAGAATCAGTTTGTCATCATCCACATAATAACTTGCTGGCATTTTAATAGGGTTTGCACTCAATCTGCAGATCAAGTTGAGAAGGTCTGACATTTTGACAATATTGAGTCTTCCTATCCATGAACATGGAATATCTCTCCATTTATTTAGTTCTTTGATTTTGTTCACCACAATTTTGTAGTTTTCGTTATATAGATCTTGTACATATTTTGTTAGATTGATACCTGAGAATTTTATTTTGAGGGGGTGCTAATGTAAATGGTAATGTGTTTTTAATTTCAAATTCCACTTATTCAGGAATACAGTATATAGTAACTGATTGACTTTCATATATTAACCTTGTATCCTGCAACCTTGCTGTAATTGCTTATCAGTTCCAGGAGTTTTTGTGTTGATTCTTTTTGATTTTCTACATAGACGATCATGTCATCTGGTAGCGAAGGCAGCTTTATTTTTTCCTTCTCAATCTGTATAACTTTGATTTCCTTTTCTTGTTTTGTTGCATTGGCTAGGACTTACAGTACAGTGTTGAAAAGAAATGGTAAGAGGGGATGTCCTTGCCTTGTTCTTGATCTTAGTGGTAAATCTTTGAGTTTCTCATTATTAAGTATGATGTTAGCTGTAGGGTTTTTTTGTAGATTTTTTTATCAAGTTGTGGAAGTTCCCCTCTCTTCCTAGTTTATTCAGAGTTTTTATTATGAATGAGTGTTTGATTTTGTCAAATACTTTTTCTGTATCTATTTATATGAACATGTGAATTTTCTTCTTTAGCCTGTTGATGTGATGGGTTACATTAATTGATTTTCAAATGTTGAACCACTCTTGTATACCTAGGGGAAATCCTACTTGGTCATGGAGCATAATTCTTTTTAAACATTGTGGGATTTGATTTGCTAAAATTTTGTTGAGAATTTTTGCATCTATGTTCAAGAGAAATATTAGTCTATAATTTTCTTTTCTTGTAACGTCTTTGGTTTTAGCGTTAGGGTGATGATAACTTCATAGAATGAGTTAGAAAGTTTTTCTTTACTACTCTCTTCTGGAAGAGATTGTAGAGAATTAGTATAATTTCTTCATTAAATGTTTGGTAGAATTCACCAGGAACCCATCAAAGGCCTTTGTTTCCTGTTTTCAAAGATTATTAATTATTGATTAAATTTATTTAATAGATATAGGCCACCATGATTTTAATGCCTTCTAAGTGCCAGGAAATATGCTAGGTGAATATATATTTATTTCTCAGCTATTCATCTGGGAAAGCAGGGGTAGGTAATTGTATTAGGCATTTGTGGTTGAATCCTCAACATCTCCTCCACACTAAATGATTATAAGTCATTCGTGGTCATTCCATCCACCTTGCCAAGATGGGCTGGTGGGCATGTGACTCAATTCAGCCAAAGATACATGAGGGGAAGACTACTCACTGGGTTATTGAAAAGGCTTCCTTCCTCATTAGAAAGAGTTATAGGAAGACACAGTCTTCTTCCTCTGGATGTCATTTTGTCTGAATATGGTTTTTTAATGAGAAGAAGCAGTGTTAGGTTGAAGGTGATGCTGATGATGTCAGAGTAAAGTGAAGGTAAGAATGTGGAGACTTAGGATAATCAGTGAACAATTATGCAGGCCACATCTTCAACTTGCCCTACTCTTGGACTTCGAATTATGTGAGGTAATATTTTTTATTGTTAAGACATTTTTTTCTATTCCTTGCAATCAAAATCATCTTGTGGGATACAATTTTCTCCATTTTATGTATGAGAAAGCTGAGGCTTAAGAAGGTTAAATAACTTTCCCAAGATAATGTATCTAATAAATATCTGAGCTTGGATCTCAACCCAGATCTATCTCATTTGTTTGCATATCTCACCACTGCCCCTTATGTATAAACAGATATAATAAATTAATAAAAGCCAAAATAAATGGTTTTGACAGCTGTTATTAATTTATGTATGTGGATAGTCCTCTAACAATGATGTCTGTTGCTCTTGTACAAAATGCACCTTCCTATGGGAAGAACTAGTTTTGTAACATCTTAGTTATGTGAAACTGTGTGAATTCATCCTTTTTAGCCAAGATGGAGAGTATACAACTAATCCTAAACCATTCTAGGGCTCACAAAGACATGTAGTGGCTTGAATGATGACCTTCCCCCACCCCCCAAAAAAAGATGTATCCACCCAGAATCTGTGAATATGACTTTATTAGGACAAAGTTAAGGACCTTGAGATGAGATCATCTTGCATTAGGGTAGACCCTAAGTCCAATGACAAGTGTCCTTAGAAGAGAACACACAGGCACAGAAGAGAAGGAGAGGAGACACAGACACAGAGAATATGACCATGTGAAGATGGAGCAGAAATTGAAGGGTGAAGCATCAAGCCAAGGAGCCAGCAAAAAACTGGAAGAGGTAAGGAAATATTCTCCCCTAGAGCCTTCAGAGGGAATGCAGCCCTACTGACACATTGATTTGAGACTTCTGGCTTCCGAAACTTAAAAAGAATATATTTCTGTTGTTTTTAAGCCATGAAGTTCATAATAATTTATTACAGCATCCCTGTATTAGCAGGAAACTAATACGGAACTGTCTTGACTTAAAGAATTTCTACCTCCTTTCCTCTCCCTTGACAAGAGTTTTTCTCAGTGTTGAATACCATCTCAGTCAGCATAGTAGACACAGCTGTGTTCCACCTTCCATGGACTAGAATTAGCCCTCACAGGTGGTTGCCCAGCTAGGGATTATATTTCCCAGTGCTTCTTGCATCTTGGTCAAGTGTGTATCTGTTCTGACCAATGAAATGTGAGCAGAAGTGATGAGTGCTACTTCTGAGGCAAAGTAGTTAAGAAGAGTGCTCTTTTCCTACTTTCCTGAATCTTCTCTGTTGGCTGGGTTAGAAGACTCCAAGGTCCTAGTGGATGGTAGAGCCACAAGATGGCATTGCCATCATAGTTTAGTGAAGCATACGGCACTATGGAGGAGAGTGGATTTCATAAATAAAAGTTGGGTTCTGTTTAACAAGAGAAAAGGATGTGGGGAACATACAATATCTACTACAATTACTTTATGTTCATGTAATTTGTTGCTGGAGTTGCTTTGATGGAATTCAGATATTTTAAAAAATGCCTTTCCAAGGGATACCTTCTCAGCCTCTTGGATAATAATGACAGTACGTGACTATAAAGTATTACTCAAATGTTAATGAAACACTTTCACTGCATAGTCATTTACTTCTTACAAGTACTCTGTCATGTAGCTAAAATCAGTTGAGCTAACAGTACAACTAAGACATTTTGACTTCTAATCCACAGTTCTTTCTGCAGCAGCACCCCATTTACAAATGGAAATTCTTATGTCCTTCTGGGAGACATAAGCTTATTGTCTGCAGTGAACATGTGCTCTTTTTTGGCTACCCAGTATATATTTTCCTTTCTCTTAGTTAATGCTAATCTGATCTTCTGAGAGAAACACACCTTCTGCTACTCTCAGCCTAAGTGCATCAACTAGAGTTGACTCTATCCCTGATTCCAGGGATGGACATGTGATTCAGACTGGCCAATCAAATATGGCATTCCTGTGGCATGTGACCCACTATGGACCAATGAGAGTCAGGTCCAGAACTTTCATTGTGTAGGGGAAAATATAAGGAACTGCATTGTGGTCAACCATCTTGCTAACCATGTGGAGTCTAAGAAAGAAAGCAACAGAGCAGATATATCAGACACTTGGGTCTCAGCACATCATTTGAGTCCCTGAACCCAGTCAACCTTGAAGGCAAACTTACTTATAGACTTTTCACAAATTTTTCCCTTTTGTTTGAACCAGTTCAAGTTGGATTTTCTTTATCAACTATTCATGAAACAGCAAATTTTACCTCATATGGATAAAGTTATTTAAACAAGAAAAGTTAAATACTAGAGCAGAGCTATTTCATTTAGTTAGTTCTGGTTTCAGAACTTGGAACCAGAAGTTGGAGAATATATTTAGCTAGTCTAGCCTCAGATACATGATCTGAAAATACCTGGCCCAGGATTTTGTGCCCTGTTGTCCCCAGAGATGTTTGAGTAACAGGAGTCCAGCACAGGTAGAAGCTCAGTGAACAACTTGTTGAATATTGAGTGAATCTGGGGTAGTGTGGACTTCCATAAAACTCCAAGTATGTGTTCATGTCTTATTCCTGAAATAATTCATTCATACTTCCACAATGGATCATGACTGAATAGTCAATAAGATAAATTATCTTTTTTCTGTTGCTTTGTACTTACTTGAAATATACTTTATGGAGACTAACACTCGAAATTTAATTGACTGAATGTGTGTGTGTGTGTGTGTGTGTGTGTTGAAAGGGGGTGTGGTGAGAGAGATCTCTTTGGCAGGGTGTAGATTTTATAACTCAGCTGATATGTCATATTTGTCTTATTCACATTTCTCCTTCATTAGAACCTAGAGTCAGACTATTTAATATAATTACCAGGTCATGGTACCAGGCTGTGGATGATCTTCACTGAGTTTGTTATTTCATTTCTTTAGTACATATATAGCAATTTATTCATCAAAAATGACAGTTGTGCTATGTCTGATTCTGTGCTAGTTTAGTGTTTGTAGGCATTAATGGAATTTGAGAAATATAAGTTTCTGTTCGTTCCAGAAAAATGAGGTGTTTTTAGTAGCTTAGCTTTCGTTGATTCCCTACCTGTAGACTCTGGAAAAGGTATGTCCTTTGGTTTCTGCCTCCACATGAGCAACTGGAAACTATGAAGTGAGGATGGGGATGGAAATAGTGTGTGAACACTATTTAATAATACACAGAAGTAGGAAATCCTCCCATCCATTCGCTCCTTGGTTAATGGTCTCTCATGCAGAATGTAAGCCCCTTGAGGCCAGAACCTTGTCTGTCCAGTTCATTCAGCACTTAGGAGGAGCCTAATTTATAGTAAACCCTCAATAAATATTTTCTGAATGATGACTGAAAGGATAGGTGAATAAAGAGCTCTTCAGAAACTAAGCAAATCATGCATGGGTAAATTTCTTCACAAAACGCAGGCTCTTGTTACCCTTTAGCTTAATTCAATCCTATTAACTGTTAGTTCTGACCAGCACAGGAACAGTATTTTATTTATCTTTGTAGTTTATTTATTTATTTTATTTATTCAACAAGTAATGTCTGAGTGCTTACAAAGTGTTAGCCAGGAGTTGTCAACAGAGAATGGTAACACCTTCCAGGGGGCATTTGAAAGTGTCTGGGCGCATTTTTGTTGTTAAAATGACTGCTTGTATTGGCATTTAGTGGCTGGGGGCCAAGCATGCTAATTATCTTGTAATCCATTCTACTATTAAAGCACACTGAGGTTTCTTTCCAGTCACTATGAACATTCTGTTCTTGTCTCCTGATAAGATACCTTTCTTGGGACATATGTAGAGTTTGGCATTAAGAGTTTAAAAGCCATTGATCGTCCTAGAGAAACTCTTAATCATGGCCAAGAGTAATTAATACATTTTATGTCACAACCCTGAAACACACACACACATGTGTGTGTGTATAACTGAAACAAAAATTTACAACACAATACTATCCTTTATGCTGATCTATTTTGTTAAAAAATAATGCTGCTTGCAACCCACTAAATTGATTTGCAAAAGCTACTCATTGGTCAAAACTCAGGGGTTTGCCTATCAGTGGAAGTGTTGAGTCTAAGAGTAGGCTCATGTTTAACTTTTCTAGGAAATGCTAAGCTGTTTTCAAGTTGTTATTCTAACTTACACCTGCTGAGAGCAGATGAGAGATTCTGTTGCTCTATTACCTTACTTTTAGTCTTTTTTTTCCTACAGCATGTATGTATCATACTCTATGCAATTTTGTATCTTGTTTTTCACTTAACACTAATGTAAATGATTTCCAATGTCATTAGTTGGTCTTAAAACCCGAGATTTTGAATTACAGCATAATATTTCATTTTAAGGATATATTATCATATATTTGGCTGTTCTACTGTTATTGACATAAGGGTGCTTCCAACGCTTTTGGTAACTCTGTAATGAAATCATTAATTATACTCTTTGACTAATCAGTCTCCCATTGCATCTTAGGACAGATGCTGAGTCTCATGTTTACTGAGTCAAAGAGTATGATCATGTTTATGGCTTTTGATATGTACGTTCAAATTGCACTCCAAAAAATTTGTACCTGTTTGCTTTTAGGTGAATCCAGGTTTTCCTAATTTTGACTGGGTAAAATCAAGTTTAACTGAACATATAACATTAGACAGTGGTATTCTCTTTATGAAACATTACTCTTAAACAGATTCGGAAATGTGTTTTCCATTTTCCATATTTAGAACTGTAAATGTAACCAGAAGTAGGGAAAGAATTTCCAGCCTTAACTCTGTATTAATTCATTTCACTTTAATAGTTTGTCCCCCGGTGGAATAAAAATAACAGTGTACTAGCCACCAGAAGGCCTGATTTTAATTTTGTCCCCTCATCAACCATGTGACCTTCAGCAAATCATTGAACCTCTCTGAATCTTTGTCCATAGAATAGTGGTGTTCAGCTCTGTTCTGCCTATCTTAGAGTACGTAGGAGAATTAAATGATCAAGGAGAGAGAAAACCATCGATATTGAAACTGGTCAAATGAAACAAAATGAAATCATAAGAAATTCATTTGGAAACGTTTTGAATTTATCCAGTGGATTTACCACCAGGGCATTGGTCTTGAATAAGGAACCAGATTTTCTGTGGCTTTTACCAGTGAGATAAGCCTAAGTTTCACACCTAGTATACAATGTCTTTGTTTATTTTTTATTAAAAAATAACATTAAAGAAAGAAGAGGTAAGCTTCCCATAATTAAAACAAAGCAAATTAGCGATTGGACCACAGAAACTTGAGATCCTGATTTAATTGGTCTAGGATGGAGGCTGGGCTTTGGTATATTTTTAAAACATCTTAGATGATTTCAATGTGCAACTGGGAATGAGACGTTCTAGAACTGTGCTGTCAGTATGGTAGCTGGTAGCCACTATCTACATATGGCTGTATAAACTTAAATTTCAACTAATTAAAATTAAGTAGTATTAAAAAGTCAACTCCTCATTTGCAGTAGGCACATATCAAGTGCTCAGTTGTCACATGTGGCTGAGTTGGTGGCTACTATATTGGACAGCACAAAAGAACTTTTCTATCGCTACAGAAAATTCTGTTGGACTCTGCTCTTTCTTTTTTCTAGTTATCTCTATTATGTTTTCTTAATTGAAATAAAATTTACATACAATGAAATACACAGGTTTTAATTGACTACTGGATGAGTTTTGACAAATGTATGTACCTGTTTATTCAACACCCCAATTGTCACCAACTAGGTGCCTCGAGAAACTCAAAAGTGGGTTTGGAAGCAATTAACTATTTTTCCAAGTTGTTTCTTTTCCTTTTGTATGTTAAGAAGATGTAACCACTAGCCATCCTGAAACTGACCAAGCAAGAAACTCAAGGGAGATGTAACCACAACCATCCTGAAACACACCACAAGAGCTATGCCCATGACCTTTGCCTTATTTTTAATGCAAAGATCTCTCCAGGAGGATCTTAGGCCTCATTACGTGGAAAAATGTTCTCCAAGTGAGTCTCTGCAAGCGAATACCTGCCTCTCCCTTTTTTTGTGTGTGTGAGGAAGACCAGCCCTGAGCTAACATGCAATGCCAATCCTCCTCTTTTTTGCTGGGAAAACTGGCCCTGGGCTAACATCCGTGCCCATCTTCCTCCACTTTATATGGGACGCCGCCACAGCATGGCTTAACAAGCAGTGCATCGGTGTGCTCCCGGGATCCAAACTGGTGAACCCCGGGCCACCGCAGCAGAGTGCGTGCACCCAACCGCTTGCGCCACCAAGCCGGCCCCTGCCTCTCCCTTTTGAAAATTCATTCCCCAGCAGAAATAAAAGTTCCTGCTTCCCTTTGTTCTGGGATGCCATGACTTTGGAAGTGATTCCTCATGGCCTCCTATTTGCTGCAAATACACTTAACTTTGTGAGACAACTTCCGCTGGTGTAGAGTCTTATTTAACTCACCAGGAGGTGAGCCCACTTGGTTAGGTAACACAATCAAGATATAAAATATTTACATCACCCCTGAAAGTTCCTTCATGCCCCCTTCCAGTCCACCACGGCAACCCATGGGCAACTGCTATTCTGATTTTTATTGCCATAGATAAATTTTGCCTGTCCTGAATTTCATATAAATTACTTGTTTTCATTAAACAATAAACCAACATTCATGCTTATAAAACATATCACATTATTAGATTTTTAGTGAACACGGTTGATTTAAACGTCTAACGTTGATGAAGAAAACTTTTTAAGAATTCCATAGGGGTCAGCCCAGTGCTGTAGCAGTTAAGTTTGTGTGCTCTGCTTCAGCTCTGTTGTGGCCGCCCAGGGTTCGTGGGTTCAGATCCCAGGCGTGGACTGCCGCACCACTTGTCAAGCCATGCTGTGGCAACATCTCATATAAAGTAGAGGAAGATGGGCACGGATATTAGCCCAAGGCCAATCTTTCTCAGCAAAAAGAGGATGATTGGCAACAGATGTTAGCTCAGGGCTAATCTTCCTCACACACACAAAAACAAAAAAGAATTTCACAGTGTGGACAGCACTGCTCTTGATGCATATATAGTTGATGAAGAAAGAAAACTTTTGATGAGAGTAGTAAGTATTTTTTCCTATTTACTCCTTTAATCATCAAGTATTTATTGTGGGCTTACTGTGTGATAGGCAGTTGTGCTAGGTTGTGTTTCCCACTTACTTCGTCCTCTACTGATATTTGTCATATCTGAGTAATACCTGTTCTGATAGTTGCTCGCTGTTTTGCTAAATAAGTTTATTTTAAAAGTAAGCATTTTTATCATTACAAAAAATGGAAAATCGGTATCATTTTCTTTAAATATACAGGAACGTTTTTAAAATATAAGGTGGAGATTTCTGGCAACAAAGCCTAATTATAAGGGACTTCAGTTCTACTACATAGAAAATGCCAGATAAAGTTATCTGTTAAAGTTTCAACACGTATCTATCTGAATCAAAATACAGACAACTCCTCAAATGACAGAAAAGACAGAGAAATTGAACACAGAATGGTGAGCAAGTGGAAAATCCTGGAAGCCCACTGAGATTCTTGTCCCAGTTATAGCCATGGAGGCTGGAGATCTAGTAGCCAGACTGAGTCATATGAGGGAGTAGAGAAGCTGAAACTAAGACAATTCACCCCATCCCACAACAAACAAACTACACACACACACACACACACGAGACTAGAAGAACTTCTCTGGCAAAAAAAAGCCAGGATACATTAAGTCTATGTCTGAATGAGTAGAAAATTTTGACAAGTAACCAAAACTAAATAAAAACTCCAGGCCCAATGTGATGGTTAATTTTATGTGTTAACTTGACTGGTTGTGGGGTGCCCAGAACTTTGGTCAAATTATTCTAGGTGAGGGTGTTTTTGGATGAGACTAACATTTGAATAGGTAGACTGAATAAATCAGATTGTCCTCCCTAGTGTGGATGGACCTCAACCAATGGATTGAAAACCTGAATAGAACAAAAAGACAGACCAAGAGGGGAGTTCACCTGCCTGATTCTATATACGTATACATATACATATACATATACATATACATCATATACATATACATATACATATACATATACATATACATATACATATACATAAAGAGAGAGGTCGATCTTATTGGTTCTGTTTCTCTGGAAAACCCTAACTGATACACCCGCACACAATGATGGAGCTGAAGGGAATAGATGATCTTCTCTCTACTCCCTGGCAGATAGAACCTGGGAACGTGACCTAAGCTTAGCCAATCAAACGCTCCCACTGAGACCCGGTGGTATTGAGAGACCGAGGCAAAAAGCCAAAGAGCCAGTGATGATTTTGCAGTGACTGCAGCGTAATCGAGAATCAAGAATCCAGTGGCATGTGGCTGAGTCACCAGGCGTGGTGGAACCCAGCAGCCAACCTTCCAGTATCCAGGCTTACAATGACAACCTCGATGGCATCAGAAACATAAGTGCTGGCAGGATCTTGACAATAACTTGTTTTCCTGTATCCCAATCTTTCTGGCAGTCTGCTTAAGTTTCCTGCAACTGGTTTCTGTTTCCCAGTAGGCTATGGGAACTCACTAAATAATGTAAGCAGGGAAATGACAAGATTGATGCCATGGATTTGTGTCTCTGTGCTCAGAGAATGTTGGTTCCTTCTTATGAGAACAGCCTCTCCCTCAACACACGCACAATAGGATGCTTTTGAAGAGTTCTAAATTTGGATTGCATTTTCCTCTGTGCTATTTTAGATCTGAGCCAGCTCTCTGCTGTGAAGAGTAGGTGCCTCCCAAGGTGTGAATCAAGTGACGTGATGAAAAGATCCCAGCTCCAAAATGTCCATCTTTCTCACCAACTGACCACAGAAACTCCTCCCTACCTGAAAATTCCAAACAATAGTCTCCAGGTATTAGTGACTGTTCCAGGGGACTTTGGTTCTGCCTGTCCTCCGGCAGCAATGTGTAGTTACAGAGAGTTGGATGGATGCAGACTTCCATCCCAGCTCTACCATGGACTAGCTGTTTGACCTTAGGCAACTTAATTACACCTGGACCCTCAGTTTTCCTTCTTTGTAAAATGGGCATAACAACAGTACTTAACTCCTGGAGGTATTATGAGGTTTAGGTGAGATGATGCTTGTGAAGAACATCTCATGGTGCCTAGCACATAGAAAATGTTTAATATGTAGTAGATATTATAGCAATACCTCAGAAATCCAGGGTGCAGAAAGTATGTGACAGAGATGTTCATGTTCGGGGGGGGGATGGAAGAGGTGCGGCATGTTCAAGTCCAATTTTGGCCAGGTTTGTTTTAAGAAACCCATAGGCACTTTTATATTTATAAGTTCAATCTCATATTTTATAAAACATATTAAGATATACCCACATCCTACATTAAATATCACTTTTTGCTGTTAAATATTGAAAAGATTTTTTACGACTGCTTTTATTGAAATTATTTAGTATTAACTCATTTAACTTACATTGCTTAGAAATCATTGTGCTTACATAAAAACTCTTTTGAAGTAATAGTCAAATCTACAGCTTTTTTCCAAGATAATACCATTTTTATCAATGTAAATTTTTTTTTGCTTAGGCTTCAGATTGGCAGGGAAAGTTTCCTCCAACTTTTTATTATTAAAAATTAACACACAGAAATGCTGATAAAATAGTTGAATTTATGCCTTCCACCTGGATTTAACGGTTGTTTACATTTTGTTATATTTGTACTCTATCTATACACACCAATATGTTATATGTATGTATATTTTTCCCCCTTTTTTGGCTGAAAAAGTGAAAGTAAGTTTCCAGGTGTCATAACACTTCACCCCTAAATACCTCAGCAGAAATCTCTCATGTACTCATAATCCTTTTATCACACTTTAGAAAATTAATGCAAATTCTCTAATATCATTTAATATTCAGTCTATTTTCAAATGTCTTTTGTAACTGACTTTTCTTGAGCCAAGATCGATAAAGTTACAGGATTGCATTTGATATGTCTCCTTTTCTCTTTTAATATAGAAACTTTTCCCCCTCACAACATTGACTTTTTCTAGGATCCAGGTCCCTTGTCTTTTAGAATGCTTCGTTCTGGATTTGCCTATTTCTTCATGGTGTTGTTTAACTTGTTTCTCCATCTCCCAGATCTTTTATTTCTTGTAAACTGGTAGTTAGGTCTAGATTCTTTTTTTTTTTTTGCTGAGGAAGATTTGCCCTGAACTAGCATCTGTTGCCATTCTTCCTCCTTTTGCTGAGGAAGATTAGCCCTGAGCCAACATCTGTTGCCAATCTTCCTGTATTTTGTATGTGGGTCGCCACCACAACATGGCCACTAACGAGTGGTATAGGTCCACATCCAGGAACCAAACCTGGGCCCCTGAAGCAGAGCACACTGAACTTAACCACTAGGCCATGGGGCCAGGGCCAGCCCTCTAGATTCTTGACTGAGTTCAGTTTCAACATTTTTAGAAGACTACATCACAGTGATATTGTGCACTTCATATTGCATCACACTGGAAAGCAGGCTCATTTCAGGTTGTCCCAGTGTCAGAGTCCTAAGATTGACCACTTAGTAAGTGTGGTGACCCCAGATCTCACATTGTAAAACTACATTTTCCCCTTTTGCAATTATTAATTAATGTGGAGGGTTGTGCCTTGGCACTATGAAAATATACTGCTTCTCCATAACCTTTTACCTAATGATTTTAGCATTTGCTCATGATCCTTGCCTAAATCGATTATTACATTGGGAACTAGAAAAGGGTGATCTTCTGTTATTATTCCCTCTACATTTATTAACTGGTGTTATTTCCTTCTTTCTCTTTCTTTTTTACCATCTAACAATAGATACATAAATTTAACAACATAAAGTAGTTAAATTTAATAATAAAGGAAACTGACATAATGTGATATAACGGTGTTTTATATTTTTTTCCTTTGATGGGTAAAGCCAGCAAATTTTCTCACACGTTTAGCTCTTGAAAAATACATAGCCTCTGTGATGCTGTAGTGCCTAGTGGATAAAATAGCTTTGATATGAACTATTTCTAAAAACCTGGTCAGCATTAAACAGTTTTGTGTTGTTCAGCACTGTGAGCGAGCACATCAGCAGGTGAGGAAAAAATTTGTGCTTAGGAAAAATAATCTGCCTGAAATCCAAAGACTCAAGAAGTCTGCATAACAACATCTGGGGGGTGAGATGGGTGGAGTGCAGGAAGAAAAGAGACCAATGTGTCCTTCTGCTATCTTCCATGACCTAGTGTAATTTAAATCAAACCAAACAAGCATTTTATGAGTGTTTATTCCGGGTTGAAGTCTGTGCTAGTATTCCTTTTTGCTATTTACTTCTGTAAACTTTAAAAAGAATCAGCTATTCACTTGTTTATTTCTTTGTTTATTCACTTAAATGAAAACTGACTGCATATCTACTGTGTGCAGGCCTAGAGAAGGGTCTCTCTCCTGTAGGAGAGAAGGACCACACCTAAACATTCATGGCTGCATAGAAAGCATGCTCATGTCAATGCTCACATTCAGGTGAACCTTTTCTTCTTGGGTCATAATTCCACTCAGTCTCTCTCAAATACAGATTTCCTTGACTTATGATGAGGTTACAACCCGATAAACCCATTGTAAGGTGAAAATATTGTAAGTTGAAAATGCTTTTAATACTCTTAACATACCTAACATCATAGCTTAGCCTAGCCTACCTTAAATGTGCTCAGAACACTTACATTAGCCTCTAGTTGGGCAAAATTGTCTAACACAAAGCCTATTTTATAATAGTGTTGAATATCTCATGTAATTTATTGAACACTGCACTGAAAGTGAAACAGAATGGTTGCATGGGTACAGAATGGTTGTAAAAGTATCCCTCCTTCACCTTTGTGATTGCGTGGCTGTCTGGGAGCTGTGGCTCCCTGCCGCTGCCCAGCATCACAAGTATCGTACTGCATATCACTAGCCCAGAAAAAGATCAAAATTCAAAACTCATAGTACAGTTTCTACTGAATGTGTATTACTTTTGCACCATCATAAAGTCGAAAAATTTATGTCGAACCGTAATGGTAAATCAGGAGTGTCTGTACTATTTATTTGCTTATTTGCTTTATCATGCTAACTTGAGTGGTGTTTTGGTTGTCATTTGCTTTCCTGAGCTGTTCTTAACAGCTTCCAGTAATGAGGACTATTTTCAGGGCTGTTTTTCAAACTACTTCCAGCACATTAAAAAAAAATTAATTCAGAGTTCATGGTCTCTTTTGAAGCAATTACTTCAGTAAAAGTTTTGTTTTCCCCTAATTGTTTTCAGCAGAATTTTTGGCTCTACAGTGGTTAAGAACATGATTTTTAGGTTCAAAACATGACTTCACACATATGCGAGTTTGGGCTACATCTCTCTTGATTTGTAGTTTCTTTATCCGTGAAATGGAAATAAAAATATCTAGTCCACAGGGCTATTGAAAAAACTGTAAGAGATAGCATATGTCTCATTGAGCTCAGAGCTCAATAAATGGTAGCTATGATTGCAATGTTATTAATGACAGTGTTTGGCACCTAAAAATAATGTTGTATAGACTTATTTTCATTAACAAGCTGTCAAGGTAAATTCTGAGGGACTTCCCTTGCTTTGCTTGCTACTTATTTTACTTTGGCACTGTATCTTCATCAAGTTCATGGTTCCCTTCATGTCATTTCTCCCCTCAAAAAAATAGCTTATGGAATAAACACTACATTCCTGAAGCTGGTGTTCTGAGATCTCTGCCAATCAAACCAAATTGCTTGCTCTTCTCCAAACTCACTCTGCACGATTCCCCTGCACATTTATCAGGCTGTCCCCTCTACCCTAAGGCTCTTTGTCCCCTAGTTTCCACCTATTCCTGCTTCTTCATGTCCAAATTATATTAGTTCTTTGATGCCCAGCTCCAAGCCAACTTATATGTGTAAATGTACCCAATTCCCTCTACTGAAGACCATTGCTTCCTTCTTCAGAACCTCTGTGGTCCTTTCTCTTCAGTTATGTTTTAGAGCACTTGGCCCTTTTATACTATATGTTATTGTAATTTATATAGCCTGAGTTTCATTGGTTTCTTCCCCTGGACTCTTATAGTGGCTTACCTTTCCAAAACAGGTGTAGGAGTTCCCTGAAGTCATCAACAGGAACTCACAAACATATCTGGTCTGCTACCAAGTTTTGGCAGTTGTATTCCTCTTATTTTGCTTCAGTCTTACCTTGATGAGTACCACAGAGCCCACCACTGCCATTTCCTTTACTAATTCCACATGGTAGAGAAATTAAGTGCTATGATTCCTGCCTCCCCCTCCCTAGCCTCCCCCACCCCCATTGTGGCCTTCCCAACTCTACCTCTGCCCCTGCCAAAATGCAGTGGGATTGCAAAATGGGAGTGAATACCTCTTTTTACTTTCAGTTACACATGAGCCTTGAGCACCTATGAAGTTTTAGCTCTTTCTTCTTTACAGCTCTTCCAGCTTCATCATTATAGGACTCAGTCCAAAGTTCTTGAAGGCTGGGCCAGGAGATAAATCAATCTGGCAAACAGCATGCTATACTTCACACTGCCCCTTCCTTCTGACAGCTGAGGTTTTGTTACTGATTAAGCCTTTGTGGGCTTGCTACTTCTCCCATTAGAATGGGCCATTTTCCAACAAGATCCTAAGGGCCACTTAAAAGAACAAAAAACAAAACAAACCCTCTCTACCACACCAGTTTGCCAGACTTTTCCAGATACATCTGATCTCCAACTTTAGGTATAACTAAGGCTTCTTCTGAAATCTCCACTCTATGTTTGCCCTTTATGAGCATGACTGGATTGTAGCTTCTCTAGAGCACAGTTCATGTCCACAATGCATAGAACATAGTAAGTTCTCATTAGATGTTTATTGGATAAGTGAATGAATGAGTTAAAGTAATACCGGCTAATATTTACTGACTGCTAGACACTATTTCTAGTGTTTTATATTCATTAGCTTGTTTGATCATCGTGAAACCTTGGTAAGGAAATATTATTATTATTCTGATATGTGACCCAAAATCTTCCATTTGGTCCTGCAGATCTACTCTCCAACCTTATTTACCTGCTCTCTGCCCCGGGGGGTGACCCACGTGGTCTACCTCAGTAGGGCTCCCATTCCCTCTGGTTTATGTGGGTTTGGCCATTGGGAGGCACTGGCAGATAAGAGTGAGAGAAAACAGAGGGATAATTTGCTGGCCCTTTCTTTGTGGTGTTGCTTTGAATGGGCTGGAACCCTCTCCTGAAAGTCACAGCTCTTCTCAAGGGGGCCTTCTTCTCAGCAGCTCTTATGGTCTCTCCCTTTTTTTCCATACTAGGGGGGGTAATATCCCCCTATTAGTAGGTCCAGAGTCCTTCACTATCCATGGTGATTTCCCCTTTACTTAGATCTCACCTGTGTAAATAATTTCTGGTTAAACTCTCCTCTGATTACATTATATTGAGTATGTCATCTATATCTCTCTGGGACTCTGAGTTTGTAATCCATGTTACTATTGAGGAAACTGAGGCCCACACAGGTTAAAGAATTGCTCAAGATCACTATACTAAAAATGCTGACATAGATATTTCTAACTAAGCCCATGGCTTAACTACCACATTGTGCATCCACAGAAGAACTGCATTTGAATGCTGAGGGCAGTGAGGCACAGTGGATATGTACATTGCCAGTGCAGTCATAAAGATCTGGGCTCCAAAACTGGCTCCATAACCTAGTTACAGTGTAACTTTGGGTCCATTATTTTACCTTTTTAAGATTCAGTTTCTAAATCTGTGAAATGGGAATGTTACCTACCTTAGAATTATTATAAGGCTTAAAGTAATGAGCTAATATATGTAAAGTGCTAGCATACTACTTGGCACATAATGAAGACTCAATAATTATCATAAAAGCTATTGCTAAGGGGATTGTTTGGAACTACGGAGAACATGGGCAAAATTTCATACAAGGTAGCTTTATTCAAGATGTTTCCATTCCAATGGGGTAGACAATAAATATATGAATAGTAATAATAATAGAATAATAGTAATAGAAATAAAATAATAGAATACTGGATGGTTAGAACAGACATTGGAACTAAAGGGCTCCAAGGAAAGGGAAGGACCTTGTGGTTCAAGGTAGACAGGCCAGATTTCATTTTATATTTCTCCCGTTCTCTCTTTTTTTTTTTTTTAAAGATTTTATTTATTCATTTTTTTCCCCCCAAAGCCCCAGCAGATAGTTGTATGTCATAGGTTCACATCCTTCTAGTTGCTGTACGTGGGACTCGGCCTCGCGCTGGACGGAGAAGTGGTGCCTTGGGGCGCGCCCGGGATCCGAACCCGGGCCGCCAGCATCAGAGCGCGCGCACTTAACCGCTAAGCCACGGAGCCGGCCCTCTCCCGTTCTCTCTTGCACTTACTTTCTTGCCTTGGTGCTGGCCATCCTGTTGAGTATGTAAGCATCCCCAAGCAATGTGGTCTGAGAGAACAAACAGAAATCAGTGGGCTTCACCATGAACCTTCTCCCTGCTGTTAATTCCTGTGACAGTGACCACTGCTTTCTGTGGTGGCCTGCCTAGCTGTTCCAGTAGAATCAGATTGGTGGGGGCAGGGAAGGCAGAGCCAGTATGCTGGCTTCAGAACATCCTTGGCTGCACTCTTAAAAACAAAGTCTACCGGGCCGGCCCCGTGGCTTAGCGGTTAAGTGCGCGTGCTCCGCTGCTGGAGGCCCGGGTTCAGATCCCGGGCGCGCACCGATGCACCGCTTCTCCGGCCATGCTGAGGCCGCATCCCACATACAGCAACTAGAAGCATGTGCAGCTATGACATACAACTATCTACTGGGGCTTTGGGGAAAAAAAGAGGAGGAAGATAGGCAAGAGATGTTAGCTCAGAGCCGGTCTTCCTCAGCAAAAAGAGGAGGATTAGCATGGATGTTAGCTCAGGGCTGATCTTCCTCACAAAAAAAAAAAAAAAAGAAAGAAAACAAAGTCTACCCTTTCAATGAGGACATTTATACAGAATATTTTCATGACGGCTTCACAACCTGAACCAAAATTGTTTAAAAAGGTGCCAGTAAGTGAAAAAATATGTCTTAACTGTGAGCTCTGAGGAGAGATGTACAATGCAAAGTAAATAATGAATACCTTTTATGGGCACAAATATTCTGAGTGTACATCTAAACAATGGCAAGGCTGGCAAATGCATGATATGCATGTACTTCCAAACCCCTATCAAAACTAGGGATGGTCTCAGAATCTCTAAACACAGCACTGAAAGTTGCCATCATTCATTTGATTGGAGTTAGTGCAAAATATAAAGCTTGTTTATTATTATTCTGTGGAGAGGAGGAGCCTACCTTTCCACATCATACCACGGTCCAATGTTTACAACTGAGTATAAAACCAAATAGGATTGGTCTCAGTTTATTAGTTGAATTATGTAATGTTATTGACAATATTTTATTAGTAAGTCAGTATTTTTAGTTAAGAACATAAATTTAGAATATTAGCTGCAATCTGAATTCTGATTTTTTAATCCTTACTTACATTGCCTATGGGGACTGTATCAGTTAACTTTTGTGTTGTAACAAACCACTCCAAAATTGAGTGACTTAAAACAATGATCATTTTATTTGTTCATGATACTGTGGGTCAGCAATCTGGGCTCAGCTCTGCTGGGATGGGTCTCCGTTCTTGATTATATTGGCTGGGCTCACTCATATTTGCCATCAGCTAGGGACTGATGATCTCACATGTTGGGCAATTGGCGGGCTATTGTCAAGGACAATGGTAACAGGGTCATGTCCTACTTATCATCCAGCAGGTTAGGCTGGGCTCCTTCTCATGGTAGTGGTCACAATGTTCCCAAGAGCAACAAGAAAGGGCAAGTCCCAACGCATGAGCACTTTTCAAGTCTCATCTTGTGTCTCATTTGCTATTGTCCCATTGGCCAAAGCAAGTCACATCGTTAAGCCCAGAGTCAGTGGGAGAAGGGATTTCCCAAAGGCATAGATATGGGAAGGGAAGCATTGTGGGGACTTTTGCAATAATATACCACAGGGACACAGTTTCAAAATGATAATGTATAGTAATAAAAAAATATACTTATATTCACATAATTTTTCAGAAAAGCTTTAATACAATGGTTCTACTTAGAAATTACAGGGCACATTAAATATTATTTAAATTAAATACTATGCTGAACCGTTGCTATTACTATTATCACCACTACTAATAAATATGTAATTTTCATGTTACCCAATGATGAAGATACTACTATTATCCCCATTTTACACATGAGAAAATTGAGACTTAGAGAAGTTGTAGAACTTGCCCAATGTCACCATAGCTAAGGGAATAACATTTTGGAAGCTCTAAAGATATACTAATTTAATGTGTATAAGGGACTTAGCCTGGAGCTTTCTACAGTGTTCAATGAGTATATGGACACTATATTAATATTATAATATTAATAGTAATAACTGAACATGGGAGTTATTTTGTTTTAAAAGTTAGACCATGAATAGGTATAAAACTAAGAACTCACTAATATATTAAATTTCCCATTATGGACATCTCTAGAATTGGTTCTGTACTTTGCTTTAACTGGAACTGATTGCAAATGCAATCTAAATGCTAGTTTTCAGAGAAGTCATATAACCTTGCTCACTGCTAAATAATCAAAACTTTTCAAGCACTGTCCATTAAGCTCTGTCATTAAATCTGAAGCTACATTACCAAAACACTAAATGATTGAATAACCTCTACTTCCTATTTCTCCATTGATGACAAAAGGATGTCTTTATCAAATCTCTGTGGATGTCATTTATTATTTACTTTGATTTAAAGTAAAAAGGTTTATTTGAGGGAGGAAGGTTAAATTTCACATATTGAATATATATTACATCTACCTCAATCACATGTTGAGAAAAGAATAGAACTGGAAATCCTATTTAAAAAAAAAATCTTTAAAGGATAGCTTAAGGAAATGAGAAACGAGTTTATTCTACACTTGATAACATTCTTCCACTTTCTTGAATGGAGTCTGAGGAATTATTAAATGTCACATCTAGTCATTGAATGATAATTTTCAGATTTAAGTTCAGTGTGAATGGCTCATTAATTCTTTGGTTGCTGTGTTCTCTTATAATTAACTTAAAATCGAAGAACGAATAAGGCACAGTCTAAGGACTGGAGTTCCCCCGGTTGAGTTCTTTAAAACCCTGTTAGAAAAGAATGGCAGAGAAGTGGAGAACAGGCAATCTTGACAAGGGGTCAAATTGGCCTTTTCTTTAAAGCGCTGCCTTTGGCTTTATACCTAAGTCTATCTCAACAGTCAGTCTCTTAAGTTAGTGTTGCAATATGGCACAAACTAATTCTCTGCTATTTCCATGTGCTTATTGAAAGTGGAGGCAGATTAAGATAAAAAATATGAATAAAGATGATTTGAAATGTTTCACATAAGAATTAATTTTGATGGTAAACTTTAGCATCAATTTATACAAGTGGATCTCAACTGGGGCAACTGTCATTTGGCGATTCTGGAGATATTTTTGGTTGTTACCATTTGGGGTGAAGGGGTGCTACTGGCATCTAGTGGGTAGAGGCCAGAGATGTTGCTAAACATCCTACAATGCACAGGACAGGCCCCCACAGCAAAGAATTATCCAGCCCCAAATGTCAATAGTGCTGAGTTTGATAAGACACTGATTTATATAATATGAATGTTGCATATTATATAAATAATATGCATACTGTGTAATTTCTTAAATAATCTAGATATGTAGCCATTGGTGTAGATGGCTACCTCTCAGGGATATTTTAGAAGAGATTTTTTTTTTTGTGCAGGAGATTAAATTAGGTTATTTCTAAAATCCATTCGACTGTAAGATACTATGCTTCCCCTTTATTTTACTCTCTTGGAGGATGCCATACAGAAGAAGCCCAGGCATTAGTGAAAGCCAGCAAACGTGAAGGTTAATGCTTTGTAGAGCACATCTCGGGATGGCACGTTGCATCAGTGAGAGGGCTGCTGCTGCTCTCCACACCGTGTGTAAGCAAAGTCTGAGCGTGAGGGGAGGGCAAAGGGAAGGAGGGCTTCCCAGCTCTTTCTGGACACAGTTTATTAGTGAAGCTTAGCCATTTATTTGTGATATTTATATATTTAAAAACTGGAAGTTCAATGATTTTTTAAAAAATTATCTGTGATTTCTTATCTTATTTGAAGTGATGATTTCACGGGTGTATATATCTGTCGAAACTCATCAGATTGTACAATTTAAATATGTGCAGTTTATCATATCTAAATTAGTCCTCAATCACTTTGTGCAAATACAACATACATTAACACACTCTCACTGTAAAAAGTTCAAACAAGGTATATCTTGTAAAACATGACAGTTCTCCTTCACTCTTCACTCCTCCTCCCCTTCCCCAGGGTAACACTGTTAACAGTTGGATCTAAATTTAAATACATATGCATGTATTTTACATATATCATGTAAAAAATGGTCATATACATGAAATTACAGGGTTATTTTGCTTGCTCTTTTTCACTTTTCATGATATCTTGGAGATCTTCCTACAGGTCTACTTCATTCTTTTTTGATGGCTACATAGCTTTTCATAATGTGAGTGTATCATCAATTATTTAATCACTTATGTACTTAGGCTAAATTTTCTCTCTTTCTCAAAGAGCAAAAAAAATAATCTTTGTGTATACTCATGAATCATTTCTATAAGCTTAATTTTTAGAAGTAGGATTGCTGAGCAAAAGCAAACATATACTTAAAATTTGGATGGCTACTGCTAAATTGCTTGCTACGAAAGACTTTAACAACTTATGCTCTCATAAGTATTTGGGAGAGCCCATTTATCACAACTTTGACAATAGGAGTATTATCAATCTCAAATTTTGCTAATTTGATAGGCAAAAATGAATTTTATTAGTGAAGATGAACATTTTGTTTTGTCATTTTGTATTGGAATCTCAGTATTTTCATTGATTTTTAGGGGCTTTTTGCATGTTATGGACACCAACTCTGTTTTATATATTAATAAAGCATCTTTGATTAAACAGAGAATTACTATATGACCCAGCAATTTGTGTATATACCCAAGAGAATTAAAAGCAGAGACTCAAACGTATATTTGTACACCAATGTTCATAGCAGCCTCATTCACGAGAACCAAAATGTGGAAGCAACTTGAGTGTCCACCAACAGATGACTAAGTAAACAAATTGTAGTATACCCATACAATGAAATATTATTCAGCCTTAAAAAGGAAGGAAATTCTGATGCATGCTACAACATGGATGGACCTTTAAGAATTATGCTAATTGAAATAAGCCAATCACAAAAGGAAAAATATTACATGATTCCTCTTATATGAGGTATTTAGAGTAGTCAAATTCATAGACACAGAAAGTAGAACGGTGGTTGCCAGGGGCTAGGGAAAGGGAGAAATGGAATGTTATTGTTATTATTGTATTGTTAATTATTGCATTTATATTGCTGTATATTATATATTGTTAATATATAATATTCAGTTTGAGAAGATGGAAAAGCTCTGGAGATGGATGGTGGTGATGGTCACACAACAATGTGAGTGTACTTAATGCCACTGAGCTATACGTGTAAAAATGATTAGAAGGTAAATTTTGTGTTATGTATGTTTTGCCATATTTAAAAAGCGGGAAAAACATTATCTATATAAATATGTTGTATTTGAATAAACAGATACACAATATATTTAAAATATATATTGCATATTTTCTCCTAATCTGTTAACATTTTTTCTCTCTCAATTTGAAATGCTACTTTTGTAATAAACTATATTTTCATATAGATATCAATCTGTTTCTAAATGATGTGTTTTCATTGGACCATTTTTTAAATTATTCATCACATTGGTTTAATTACTGTAGCTTTATAGTATACTTGATGGTTGATAGGACCAGACCACAATTTTAGTTGTTTTTCAAATATTTTAAATTATTCTTCTGCAATATCTGTTTCATATGAATTTTAAAATCAGCTCATGAACTTCTTTTTTTAAAGATATTGTTGGAATTGCATTGAATTTACAGATAAATGTATCCCGGGAGATATAATTAGCATTTGGGAAATTTTGATTAATCACACTAGTCTTAGTTTTCTTAGTATAGAATAATCAATTTTTACTATTAAAAATTATTCTTATTGATAAAATGTTTTATAATTTTTATGCCTATAATCCTTCTCCAATTTTTTGGTAATCTCTTACATACAGAATCTTATCAATAGCAGCAATTGAAAAACTGCTTATTCACATGCTACATGCTAATAAGCATTCTCTGTTATACAGTATATTAACTATTTATTAATTTTGTCTTTATTGGAATAATTATTCAATTTTTGTAAAGTAAAAATGGATTTTTTGGTTCTCTAAGAAATAGAATAATGGTAATTCAAATGTATAGTATGTTTTTCTGGGTTAGCTCTGTCAGGGTACTCTTATTTCTTTAACCAAATCTAATTATTTGAACCTGATTTTCACACTCACATGGAAAAAGCAGTCTTTATAGGAGAAGTAAAAAGAAGAGGCTAATTTTATTTTTTTATTTTTTATTTTTTAATTTTTTTGCTGAGGAGGACCGGCCCTGAGCTCACAGCTATTGCCAATCCTCCTCCTTTTTTTCCCCAAAGCCCCAGTAGATAGTTGTATGTCATAGTTGCACATCCTTCTAGCTGCTGTATGTGGGATGCCGCCTCAGCATGGCCAGACAAGCGATGTGTCGGTGTGCACCCAGGATCTGAACCCCGGGCCGCCAGTAGCGGAGCGCGCACACTTAACTGCTATGCCCTGGGGCTGGCTCCAGGAGGCTAATTTTAAATGAACATAAAACCCAGTAGGGAGATGCTAGTACCACTTTGTTGGTGCCACAGATGATATTTGGTTGTTTTCAAATATCACTTTGGAATCTTCCGTATGTTATTTACTGTAAAATTTCCCTGGTTATGATATTTTAGTAAATCCTCAGTGCCTCCTAGGATAAAATTCACAGTCCTTGGAGAAGCATTCAGAAGGACCCTCCACTTGTACTTTCTGAGGCCCTCCACTTAACGCTTTCCGGCAAGCATGTGGATTGTCTCTCCCACACCAGCCCCACCACTTCAAGATCCCCTGACCAAACAATTACCTGTGGTTTCCAGAACATGTTCATAGAAGAATCCATTCAAAGGGATTATACATATGTTCAAAAAGGCTCTTCCTTAATGAAAGTTTTTGGTCAACTATAAATTATAGAAATTCAACTAATTCATTAATTTGTTTGGCAAATTAATCCTTTGGTTTCAACAAAGAGCATATGTCAATTGGTTATTTGGCTCTCTGTCTCTGACACAAACACACACCCACACACAAACACACATACACACCCCCCCCCAGCATATGGCTTTTCCTTCCTTTTCCTTTCCTTTGTACTATGATAACCTTTGAATATTTTCACTTTTGCATTGAAATTAGTCATCTGCATATCTGTGTTCCCTCACCCTTAGCTGCTCCTCCCACACTCTCATAAGCTTTTGGAGGGCAGATCCTGTGTCTTGCTCATCTCTGCGTATCCTCGGTGTCTAGCAGAGTGCCCGGAACCTGTAGAAAAGTGAGCAAAAATACGCTTTGAATGAATGAAACCAAGTACATCCGCTCAGGTAATACAGACATTTATTTTTTGTTTCCCTTTCAAATGAAGAATGCCAGATCCATGCTATCTTTCCTAACAAAAAGATTCCTGATGGCCCCTCTCCTGTATTTTTCCTAGAATGCTAATTTGACATTTGCGCCAAAGGTAGATCAGTTTGTCTGGCTGTGGACAGGGAGGAAGTTGTCACTCCTGATTGATAACAATGCACCAGAGTCTAATCCCCAGCAATTTGTGGCATTTCCCATCTGTTCTGAATATCACTCCATTCTGCTCTTAACATTAAAATATCCAAATCTTCTGAATGGAGACATTTTTAAAGGAAGAGTTTGCTTTTACTGACATGCCCCAACTGGAGAAATTACTTTTTAAAAAATTGCAGTGATTGAAACACACAGACACACGCTCCAGCACCACCTCATGTTACACTAAGGTATTTCTGGCAGAGTTTCTTGCTGATGATTTTAGCCACAGTCTGAGTAATGTCTGCTTGCCTGCACGTTGTAAAGTGATCTCCCTTTACTAGATGAAGTCTTGAATGAAGGGTGGCGGGCACTGTGTCTTCTTAGTTCGATACCCTCTGTCTTTCTGCCGCCTCTCTGCTCTCTGCAGACTGTGGGTGACTGAAAGGGATGCTCTGAAAGGGAAGAGTTCTGCTGAGCCAAAGCATTTTTGTAATGCAAAGACAAACATTTCATTGTGACTAATGCAATTATTTAAAATTATTATGGGAAAGTTTTGAGTGTTTCTTCCACTTTTCCACTTTCCTTAAGGCTTCTAAAATGGAGCCCTCTATAACACAAGTGGGAAAAATATAATCAGTGTAGCACTTGGAATGTTACCTGTAAATATGGGAGTTTTAATATCTCCTAGAATGCCATAGGTTCAGTGGAACTATTTTTTTTACAGATATAAAAACAAGTTACAATTTATTTTTATAACAAATGACTAGACATTTTGAGAAAATGATTTCCAAACAAATGTGTCTTCACTGGATCAGAAATAGTAAATGAACTATTGAGCTAACTATGCAGTCTTGATTAGAGACCAAAAAAATCATATAGTTATAAAGGGTTGAGAGACTGTCAAGATATAGTGCCACTTATGCCTAGTAATGGTTTGTTAGCTTTTTTACATGGGAACTGTTAATTTGAAATAACCTGAGATAAGCACAGATGAATGTCTCCATCAACAAAAAGCAAGTGGTGAGAATTAAGACCAAAGGTCATTTTATCATATTCTTAAAAAACATACATATGTAATAATGTTTGGCTTGCTCTCTTAAAATATCAGACCATTCTGAGTTGTTATTTAAAATATTTAATAAACCAACAAACGCCAAATTTTTTAAGGGTAAGGACTATAAATAACGTCTCTGTGAAGAAAGGGTACACATTCTCTGAATTCAGCAGTCTTTCTGCCTTGTTACTGAACATTATCACAAAATGGGACAGTTGCATCATGTTGCATTGGACTAATGGTTATGAAAGTCAGGAAATAATAGCACTAAGTTAGGCAATAGGCTAACATACAAACGAGAAATTAAATATTTTGTGTTAAATTTGTGTAAAAACATGTATTCATATACAAATATGTTTACATATGAATATACTACTTAATGAGGTACACACGAGTAACTGGTGAATGGTTGTCTCCATAAAGAGGGTCTGGGTAGCTGGAGAACACAGATGAGAAGGAGACTTACCTTTCATTGTATATCCTTTTCTGTTTTTTTTGAATTCTACATCATATGCATATTTTCTAAATTTTAAAACAATTTATAAAAAATGTTCCAAGCAGCTGAGTCCAGTTTCTCTCACTTTAAAAATCAAACCAAAGAATCAAGTCAAATAAAAGCTAAACTCAAAAAGGATTTGTATTCTTTCCCCACCCCTCTTCTCAAATAATTGATTAGTACCTAAACCTGGAAGACAGTGTGATATAGGGGCACTTAATTTCCATGGATGACTATAGAAATACCCAATTAATTAATAAGAATCCAAGGTTATTAAGTGTATTCCCAGAACCAAACACATTATGAAAAACACATAATACTATGAAAGAATTATTGTTCTTTTACAGATGAGAAAACTGAGGCTCAGCAGATGAAATAATTTGCCCAAGGTCACTACACAAAGTAAACTACAGTTACATTTCTGCCCTGCAGTAATTTAAAGTAGTGAATGGTTCCAATCCTTTCTACAGCCTATTGTTGGGAGGTTTTACACTTAGTCATAATAAGCACAACTTTAAACATAAATTTCTTTTATGGAAGAGAGTTTGCCATACTCAAAAAGCTACTTGTATTGTCATCAGTGTGCTTTAAGCAGTTTATAATTTATAACGACTTTTATATCCCTAAGTATCCATTTGAAATGCACTAAAGCAGTTTCACTAAAAATGACTGGTTTGTGAAATCAGTTTTCTGAGGGTAGTAAATGATTTCTGGCATTTTTAATGGACGTTTTTTTTGTGTGTGTGAGGAAGACCAGCCCTGAGCTCACGTCTAATGCCAATCCTCCTCTTTTTGCTGAGGAAGATCGGCCCTGGGCTAACATCCGTGCCCATCTTCCTCTACTTTATATGGGATGTGGCCACAGCATGGCTTGACAAGTGGTGCGTTGGTGCCTGCCTGGGATCCAAACCCGTGAACCCCGGGGGGGCCGCCGAAGCGGAGCGCGTGCACTTAACCTCTGCGCCACCGGGCAGGCCCTAATGGACATTTTTTTAATGGTAGCTGAGTAATTCATTAGTTTTATCTTGTTGTCTTACAAACTACCACAAACTTAGAGACTTAAAAAAAGACTCATTTATTATCTCACAGTTCTGGAGGTAAGTCTGGGCATAGCATGGCTGAGTCCTCTGTTCAAGGTCTTATAAGGTTAAAATCAAGATATCAGTTGTGCTGCATTCTCATCTGGAGCTCAGGGTCCTCTTCCAAGCTCTCGCGGTTGTAACAGGATTCAGTTCTTGCCGATGTAGGATGGAGGTCCCTACTTCTTTGCTGGCTGTCAGTCAGTGGCCCCTCTCAGCACCTAGATTCCACCTGCCTTCCTTGTGATGTGGCCCTTTCTGTCTTCAAAGGCAGCAATAGAAAATCTCCCTCAAGTCAAATCCCCCTCACACTTAGAATCCCTGTCTCCAGGAAGAGCCCAACCCCTTTTAAAGGCTAACCTGATTAGGTCAGGCCCACTCAGCTGATCATATCTTAAAGTCAATTGACTTTGGACCTTAATTACATCTGCACAATCACTTCACAGTAGCAACTTAATTAGTATTTGAATAACTGGAGAAGGTGCATATACACCGGATGGTGGGAGTCTTGGGGGCTATCTTCAAATTCTGCCTACTATAGGTAAATGATAGGCTGAATGTAGTATAAATATTACCATCACCACCACTAAGCCTGTCCACTCCACCCCCTGCTGGGCTACTTTCCTGGCAAGAATCAAAGCAGGGGATCCATTGCCATTTTATTTATATTTATTTATATAGGATCACATTTAAATAACATCTTGTTTTCATCTTACTTAATCTGAGCCTGAAAGACCCAGGTGCAAAAGAATTTAATATCCATACCTCCACTTTATAGGTGGGAAAACTGAGGTTCAGGGAGATGAAATTAACAGCCTGAAGTCCAATAGCATCTCTGTCTCCATATCCCAGGCCCAAGGTTCTTCATATACTGTAGAATTTGATTTCTGTAATATTTAAGTACCATCATCTCTTATTAGTTTTATTTTTCAGAATTTCTAGGAAGAATTGTTTTTTCAGACCTGTAAACAGATATCACAGAAAATCATAAAAGGCAATGGTCTTTCTGTTGCATGCAGCATAAAGAAAGATCTCTATACCGATAGGATCACGTGGTAAAAAGCACTACCATGTACATTTTTCTTTAGGGACATATTTTTCAAAAAAACATAACTTATGATTCATTAAGTAAATTCAGTAGATGGAAACTGACTAATTTTCAAGTTTGTTTAACTGAGGCAACACTTTTTTTGCTACTTTCATGTCCTACGTGGTAGTTAATACATCTGTGGGTGTGTTTCAGGACTTCAAGCTTTTATCTTGTCCCAGGTGTGACTACACCAGGACGTGGTTTAGGCAACAGTGTTAAACCCACATCTAGTATGATGTAGAATTAACTGAAAATGCTCCAAGCTTCTATTAATCACAAAGAGCACTGTAATCTTTATAGGATCACCCAGACTCCAACTTAACTCTTTCTTCTCAAAGTTTTAAACTCAGCTGAGTTCTTACAGTTTCAGTCTGTAAGAACAGACTGAAAACTTCAGAATGTGAGTCACAGAGAAAGCAGAATTCCATAGAATCATTGAAGGTGGAAAGGTGAAATGGATTCTAGGTAATTCCCACTCCTCGTTTTACAAAGGAGGAAAGTGAAGCCCAGAGAAATTCAGGGATCTGCCCAAGAGCACACAGCTTGGGAAGTGACAGAGCTGAGACATAAATATAGATCTTTTGGTTCCAAATTCAGTACTCTTAGTTCACTAATTGCATCCCTTGATGGAAAATGTATTGCATGCAGTTTTCCACAAACACTGTCATTTTTGTAACCAAGAAAAGTGTTTGGATGTAAGTTATTGGAAATAGAGGATATGAATTTCTCCCCCTGCCTATTCCAAAAGCTCGGACCCCTGTGTCTACTTTCATTTCCCCAAACCTTTCTTCTGCTGCCATCCATGGGACCTTACTCAAACCATCTGCACATGGCTGTTTTCTTTGTTCTGGATCTTTGTAACATGCACCAAGGTCAGTGTTGTTCCAGGGGTGGGGCGATGGGAGTGGTCCACCCGCTCAACAGCAATTGCTTGACCTTAGACCAATAAAATACTTTTTGGGGGAGGAGTATTTTATCACTGACATTGTTTGGAACTCCTGGCATATAGTGATAATAAAAAGCAGACTTTCTTTTAGTCAGTTTTATTATTGTTTTAAATTTTTTTATAGACACTGTCTTCCCATTGCCCCTTATGACACTGACCTGGATTGAAGGACAGAAATCCCCTATGAGCTACTCACTTCTGCAAGACTTCAGGGTCTTTAGAAAGTGTTCCTTATTCGAGGGGGGGGGGTGGAGAGGCAAAGTACCATCATAACATTTGAAGGTACATGTAATTTTTATAAACACATTTGAAATTGTATATGAAATGTTATGATGTACTCCAAAGCACCATAAGGAAAACCACTTTGGTAAAAAGACTGATTGTTGAAAAGCCAGAGTCTTAGAAACTTGTCTGGGTATACACAGGATTTTCAATTTAGTGTGTCCTCATTAACCAAGAACTTTTAGTTTTGCTTGTCACTGGGCTCATAGAGAAGTGGACATTTTAATGCATTTCAGGTAGAAGATAGCCTGGGGATTAAGACAGCCTCGGTCAAATCTGGCACTGTGACCATAGGCAATTTACCTAATCTGACTAAGCATCAGTTTCTCCATCTATAAACAGGAATGAATAATAATACCTGCCTTATAGAGTCGTCACGGGGATTAAAATATTAATCATATCAAGGCTTAGCTCTGTGTTGGCACACATTAAACACTCAATAAATGTTGACTATCACAGTTGTCATTATCCAGTGGCTAAAAGATTTAAAAATTTTTAATTTTTAAAAAATGTTTTCTTCTGACACAAAATTCAGCGTATTTTATTTATTTCTCCAAAACATGGAACATGAAAACACTCTACAGGTATCGAAGGATATAACCTCACTTTGTTGTGATTAAGATTTTTATTTCGCAGATTTCTCCAAGGGCACTAGATGGCGACCTTCTCCTTTAAGAAAAAAAAAAAACTAAGGTTTCATTAATCCCTACTTTTACTTTGACAGTTGAAACTCACTGCTACAGATGTAAAAGCAAACAACACATAAAGTCACGTCTCTGAACACTAGATTGTCAGAATCATAGGATTTCTAGATTTTCAGGTTTCAAGCTAGGAGCAGCATGGTAGGGAAAGCATCCTGTATGGGCATTGGGAATCCTGGATTCAAACTTCTGCCCTTGGGCGATCTTGGACTTTACCTTTCAAGATCTCATTCTCTTCCTTTATAATATGAGGTGGTTGGGTTAGATCATCTTCAAAGTTGCTTTCGGCTCTAAAATGCTATGATTTTTAATAATTTAATGTTTGTTCTTCTACTAGGCTATCTTAAGCCTTCCTTGTGCTCTAAATTAAACATTTCCTAAGCCAATGGACAAGATTTAATGTCACTAGGTGTCAATATTATTTTCAGTTAAAGCTGATTTATTCAAAAATAAGATTAATTTTGGAAGATAGGGATGAATTTAGAGTTCTGAGCTGGGAATGTGAAATCATGGTCTAAATGTTCTTTTTTTTTAATAAGCAGGAGAAACATGTTTGAATAATATTTGCATTTAAGATAGTGTAAGACTTGAAAAACCTGTCTGTTTGAGTCATTTTAAAACTATTTCTCTCTCTTCCATAAATAAAGTTGGACCTATGCCTAGATTTTGAATGCGATAAGTTTTTTTCTAATATATTATTTTTAAATGTCAATTATTTTGAGTGTTTCTAGAAGGATGATAGACATTAAGTTGTTCATAGAAGCAACAGAATAGTAACTATCAACAAAACAGAACCTTTTCTCAAATATGAGTAGACAAAGCCAGTCCTGAGCATCTGGTGCAATTAAGAAATTCAGAGGTGGTTTAATGTTTTTAATTTAAAATAATCAGATGAGTAGAACTACAGTAAATAATAATCTCCAGAATAAAATATATTTTAGGGTTTATTTATAAACCAAAGTATCTGCCTGCTTTTCCTTTACTTAGATGTTTAGACAAGGTAGAAAGATTTTTTTTTAAATAAGTAGCCAGTGATTATACACTGATCTTTCTTTTTAAGGAAACTTACTGTTTCAGAGAAAATCCCTTGGTATCTTAGCTTGCATCTATTTTTTTCCTTTAAAAAAAGATTTACTAATTTGTTGATCATTACCTGAAGAAATACTCCTCCCACATATCCGGATAGACTCTTTCTTTTTTTTTTTTTTTTTTAATTTTTCCCCCCAAAGCCCCAGTGGATAGTTGTATGTCGTAGCTGCACATCCTTCTAGTTGCTGTATGCGGGACTCAGCCTCAGGATGAACGGAGAAGTGGTGCCTCGATGCGCACCCGGGATCCGAACCCGGGCCACCAGCATCGCAGCGCGCGCACTTAACCACCAAGCCACAGGGCCGGCCCAGGATAGACTCTTAAACAGTAATTTATGTTGTGAAAAATGCTCCCTGTGACGTATACGTATACAAAAAAGAAAACATAGGAATTAGCAATACTCGGGCTCAAATGGGTAGAAAAATCCCTTGACCATAGCGTGAGGTGATGGATGCACAGGTGAGGGGGAAATATGGATTACAGACGCAATTGCTCCCTACAGCTGGAACTGGTAGGGTGAGCCAGCAATTTAGCACTGGTGGCTGTGGCCACTTCACAACCGTGGAAGACGATGTTGCGGTATAATTTGGACGCTCGATATACAAATTTTAACTGTAGCAGATGAAATAAAACCCAGACTCTAAGAAGTTTACAGTCAATGCCTGGCCTTTCTCTTTTTGGTAAACATTTGGCTTATTACCATATGCATGTTCATACAACTTCCCCACCAACCATTTTAGTTCACTATTTCCAGTAAAATTTTTCTGGAAAGTAAAAATTTTACTGGAACTGCTATTGCCTTGTCATTCTTATTACTTGGGGTCACAACCACAGGACTTCACAATAAGAAACACACACGCACACACACACTCCCTCCCTTATCACCCAGAGCAGAAGAGAAGTAAAAGGTGGAAACAAAGATGAATTTATGCAAGTTATTGTCTAAAGGCAATTAGTTTAATATTTATGAAATGTTACACACCACACACACACACACACCACAAAGTCCTTAGGCTCCAGTTACAAGCGCTGCGTCATCTGCCAGATCACATGGTAATTGTTGCTATTTCAAGGATCAAGTGGCATAAAGCTTCCCCCCATCCCACCCCTTTCCTTTGGTACCATATAACGTGGAAGAGTGATTACTGTGTGATGGGGTAAGACCAGGCTCTCTGATCCAACCCTGCAGACTAGAAACCAGCTCTCGGTGGGGTGGCGCGTCCGCGCGCGTGTTGTGTTCTCACGGAGTGATTGGGAAAGGGGGACGGGGGAGGGGGTCTCAGGGGAGGAAGGGCAGCTCTAATTGGTTTCTCAATGAAAGATAATCACCTATTCCCGGGAGAGGCTGAGGATTAGCACTCTGCCTCTCCTCTCCATCGCTTTTAGACTTCTCATCCTCCCCTCGGTGCTTTTAGTCCATTCAGCAGAAGTGGATCGAAGAAAGCGGCTCCTCGCGCCGCATTAGGGGCAGCACACTGCTGCGCTCTAGTACTTAGCGCCCCATTCACTCGCTCACTCCGCGCTCGCCTCTCCGGCTGCCGTCCCAGCCGCCGCAGCCGCCCGAGAAAAAGTTTCGCGGAGGGGCTCAGGGAAAAAATGAGCGAGCTGGAGGAAGACTTTGCCAAGATTCTCATGCTCAAAGAAGAGAGGATCAAAGAGCTGGAAAAGCGGCTGTCAGAGAAGGAGGAGGAAATCCAGGAGCTGAAGAGGAAACTCCACAAATGCCAGTCGGTGCTGCCGGTGCCCTCCACCCACATCGGCCCGCGGACCACCAGGGCGCAGGGCATCTCGGCCGAGCCGCAGACGTACAGGTCCTTCCACGACCTCCGACAGGCATTCCGGAAGTTCACCAAATCCGAAAGGTAGGCGCCAGGGCGCGGCGCGGCGGGCCAGAGCGCAGGCCACCACTCCGGGCAGCGGGCCGAGTGCCCGTCCGGCGGCGGCGCAGGGGCTGGGGGCTCCGGGCTGCAGCGGCAGGGGCTGGTCGGCGCAGGGCGCCCCCTGCTCGCCACACGCGCCGAGTGGGGTGGCCCCCGCAGCCCGGGAATGGGAAGTGTTTATTTTTATTTCTGCCCATCACGTGCTGTGCTTGTCTCTGCCCGGCTGGGAAAGGCGAGCTCCTCGGGGAGACGCGCCCCTGTGGCGTGGGGGTGGGGAGAAGGACCGCGGAAAGTTTTGTCGCGGCCGCTAACTTGGCCACTCGCACCCAGCTGTAGTCGCGCTGTCTCTCCTTCGCGCGCCCCTATGAGGGCACCCACGCTGGGACAGAGCCCTGCCCATCCCCAGGCCTGAGAACTTGCCTGAGGACCCAGGGACCCAGGCCACGGGGCGTGCTCAGTCTGGCCGCTGGAGCCTCCCGGGGAGGGGCGACAGGAGGCTGGACAGGGTTGGGTTCAGTTTAGGGACTGAATTTGCCCAGAACCCGATCCCTGAGAGGAGGGCACAGGGGCGGAGGGAGGCGGGACAGAGGTACGTTTCTGCTGCAGGGATCCGGCCTCCGGGAAGGAGGGTGGCGGGGAGGTTTCTCCACAGGGTCACTTGCCAGGCAACTGTGATGTCAGCAAGAAATTGCAAAGAAGCCCCACTTTCTGGATGTTCGTTTGCTCTGTTTGTGTCCCTCCCAGAAATGCCACACCTTGGGCTGCTCTGGGCTTGGAGGTGGCTCGGTGACCTTGCACCTGAAGCAGATTTCGTGCTGTTGGTCAGCTGTGTCCTAGGGTGGATAATGCCCCCTCCATGTTTGTCTTGCTTCTGAATCCCTCCCGGGAAAAGTTGGGATGAAGAGGGAGGGAGTTTGTTCTCTGGGCGCCTCCAGGCTCCTTCCTTTCCTCCTCCCGGTACTTTGAGAGCCAAATCCTGCCAGTTCAAAGTTGTATGTCGCTCGTTCGAGGCGTGCAGAGGAGGCCGGGCTGTATGGGCCACAAGTAGGAAGCCTTTGCACTCCTCTCGCCGCCTTCACCGGAGAAAGCTGATCGATTGGCTGCAGCATTAAAGCGCCTCTGGACATTAGGGAGAGGAAGTACAGACTCCAAAGCCCATTACTGGCTTTTAGTCTCTGGAAGTGCACGGCCGAAAGTGCATTTCGCAGGATATTGAATATTCCATTAGGCGTGCCTTCATGCCCGCCTACATCTTATCCCTTCCCTCTTCTTAGATGGCTTGGTGTCTGAGTTTGGGGCCCTCAGGGGACCCCTAAATCAGTCCCTCCCCCTTAGCTCTCTGACTTTGAGGCCAGCACTTTTAAAGAGCGTGTCCTCTTGTCTGGTCTCCATCCAGGCCAGTTCCAGAATTCTCAATGCCCCCCACTCCTCCACCGCAACCCCTTCCTTGTCTGCTTCTCTTGTGGGTGTGTGTATGTGGGTGTGTGTTGAGGGTAGCGAAGGAGGCTGGGCGGCAGGGGTTAAGAGCCGTTAGAAGAGGGCCAGGAACTGAGAGTGGGTTGGGGGGGAAACACAGGAATCAGCCAGAAAGGCTTTGCCTTAGGAAGTGCAGGCGCCTTCTAAGCAGAAGACTCAGGGGACAGCTTTCAGATTTCCTGAGTGACACTACACTTATGAAGTGACACTGTCTACATGGCACCTTTTAGCCCAGCCGGCCTTGAAAGTCCCTATCGGATGGAACAATGGCATTCTTCCTTCTCTCAGGCCAAGCCTGCGAACAGCTAATATTTGGCCTTGCCCTTGCTTGGGAAGCTGCTGCTGCGTCCTGCCTCAGCCCCAGCCCGGCTGCGCATTCCGCGGCCGCTGCCCTGCCCCGTGCTCAGCAGCTGGAATCAATCTGCCCACCTCCTTAAGAAGCCACTTCATCAGCGGTCACCCGGCAGCTGCTTGCCTCCCAGGGCTGCTGGGCTCGGGCTTTATCGCATTTTTGAAATTTCAGATCTCTGTGTCTGGGCTGTGCCCCCTCAAAGAGTAACCAGCGCCGCTTCACAGCAGAGAGATTGCCCTAGGGTCTGCAGGGGACAGGAGGAAACCCTCCCTCCCTCCCGGAGTCCACTCTCATTCAGGAGCTAGCTCTCAAAGAGGCACTTTTATTTTCCTTCACTAGAAATCTCTCTAGGAACGAGAGGAGTTCTTGTCTGTACTGGGAGGAAATGGCTGATCTTCCATATGTACACATCCTCCTCCTTTTTCCATCCCTCTCCCCTACTCCCCAACATTTTCGTGTTAGGGGTAGGCACGTTCATCATAAGAGTGGATCATGCGCAGTAGAGATCGAGCGCATGTTTGTGTCTGCAGCAAGTTGCTGGACTGCTTTCCCACTCCCTCTATGCCCTGATTTACTCTGGGACTGAGGGTAAACTTTTTCCCATTCAGCGCTTAGTTTTATACTTGCAAATGGAACC
The DNA here is from genome assembly GCF_057802395.1 of Ceratotherium simum simum. Classification (NCBI taxonomy): domain Eukaryota; kingdom Metazoa; phylum Chordata; class Mammalia; order Perissodactyla; family Rhinocerotidae; genus Ceratotherium; species Ceratotherium simum. The sequence continues at coordinate 48,106,336 of NC_141905.1, read as the reverse complement.
ATGGAGTGTATTTTCAGCAAGCTGACTCATTAGAGTTTAAAGACTTTTGAGGATAGTAACCGTTGGAATTAGGTACTCATCCTAACACTTAAAGAGACAGTACTAACTTAATTATCATTGGCGAGACACCTTATTTTGGCCAAGAAAGGGAATAATTTCAAAAGTTTATTTCTGAGATAGAACATTTAACAGCAAACAAGAAGCTTTCAAAATAAAAGTGTATTTTCTAATTTTCAGATACTTGGATTTGGGGAGTAGATATTCCATTACCTCGTGTGTCCTTTGTTAAAAGCTGTGCTGTCTTCATGGGCTTACTGGGGCTGAAAGAGACTGGTTTATTGCAAAGATAGTGTTCAATTTCAGTTGCACCAGGATTTGAGTGATAGCTCTTTGTGCTATGGGTTCATTTCAAACTCTACTAGGACACTCAGTTTTTATACAAATGAGAAAAGAAATATATTTTGAAAGTATAGGAATTCTCTTTGGTGGACGGAATGGTAAAAGAACTTTTGCCTATACCCACTGTTTTGAAAATGATTGCGATTTAAAATATTTACATAATAGGTGGCAAATATATCTTAAGCATGTATTACAGTGGAAGGAAATGGGAGAATTCACCGACTGTTGTAATCAAGTCAGGCCAATTAGCTAGATTTCCATGTGTCCACGGAGGGTATAAGGCACAATCTCCATTAAGAATGATCTAAGTATCTAAGGAATGCTTAGATGAAAATTATACTAGGGAAGGCAAGATCTGAGCTTGCAGCATAAGTATCAAGTGTACAATATGGTGATCATGTTTAAAAAGAAAACATCCGACATTGCAGTACTTGTTTTCAGACCCCTTAGAAATGCCCAGTAGGGATCAAGTGATTATCATTGAAAACCGTAGGCTGTTTCGGATGACGATGATGATATTTTAAATTTATATATCACTTTCTGCCAAATAACTCCAAGTATCTCACATAGTTTTCTGTGACCTCTTGATTCTCTTCATGCATATACTCCACATCAAGAATTACCTAATATCCTTAATTCTTTCCCTTAATTTTTTAGACACATCTAAATTCCTTATTTTGGCTGCCCAGTTAGCTGAGAAGACTGCACATAGTTGTCATTTTTAAATTAGCTTAAGCAAAGGTTGGAATCAATGTTACTCTATTACAAGAATAATAGATTGTATTCCAAAACCGTTGGAGCTATTCTGGTCCCAAATCCCTTGATTCTTGATGATGTAAATTCATCATTTGGAACTTGAACTTCCTTCCACTGGGACATGGATGCTTTGGGATGGATGCCCCAGAAAATGTATTGCCTTTTGCATCTCTGATTTGATTCAGGTATGGTTTAACCTTTAGACTAAATCAAGGATTTGGCCTAATTTTGATATAAGCAAGTTCAATGAAATGAGTGGGTATCAGCTGAATTCTGGATGCAGCTTGTTAATTGTATAAAAAATACACAGTGCTTTAAAATAGCAATGATAACAATAAAAAAGATAGCTAATCTAAGCTCTTCACCTGCAGTAGCTCATTGTTTTCTCACAGCAATCCTACATGACATACGTGCTTTTCATGAGAGGAATCTGAGGCTTGAAGAGGTTAAGTCACTTGCCTAAGATCTCACAGCTAGGAAATGCCAGAGACAAGTTTCAAACCCAAATCTTGCAGTTTTTAGAGCCCAGGTTCTAAGCTGCTACACTACATAGCCTTGGAATACGGCCAGTTGCATCTTAGTAACTGGTGAATCCTTCTGAATAAGACATGAACCTGCCCTAAGTTAGAATAGGATTTTTTTTTTTAAGTCTTAGAGCCACCTCTAAACTGACTGCATGAAAAAGTGACTAATGAGCTCTTGTATCCAGCACACACACCTTGGGTGTGCTGCGCCGGGCTGGAATTTCCTCAGGCAGCCCTGCTCTTGGGATTTGTCATTTACCGATTTTTCCGTCTTCATCCTTCCTCACCCAGCTTCTCTAGCTCAGTGTCACGTCATAGGCAGGCTGATGAATAGCACAGTTGTGACAATGACCTTGGTTGCCTCCTTTGGACACCATTCACTATACCCTTTGCCTTTTGCATTATGGACCCGTCATGCTAATCTCTTCATCCCTACCAATCCTACCAGCAAAAGGAATTTATTACTAACTGACAATGTGTTAATATGTTAACCAGTTATCCTTTCTGGATTAACGTAGTAATGTTTTAACAGGAGCTTCTGGCAGAAGACATTCATTTAGTTTACTCAGATGAGTAATGTTTATGACGAGTTTAAGTGGGGGCTGACTGAGGCGGAGAGGGGAGGATTTTTAGGCAGGATGGCTTGTCAAAATCCTGCGTCCTGCCACATGTATTTTGAAGAGGACAGATTCTGAGCGTAAGCACTTCACACCTACTTTCAGTCAAAGCTGTAGAGGAGGCGGGTAGTACCCTGGTTTTAGTGATGAGAAAACTGAGCAAATCATTACTGAAGTGCCTTTTAAAGGATCTCGGAAATGGGACTAGAAAGATAATTTAGGGTTCTTTTTTTGTTAATTTTCTTAATTAAATTTACTTAATTTTGCATCAGTACCAGAGTTGGTGAATTGATGTCTTCAACTTATCATCTGTTTATACTTATTATCTAAGACATATTCACTTTGCTTTGGGGTTGGTGCGGGTTCTGCATCATGTCCATTTTCCAAATGTACTTGTGGTACGAAGAGTTCTTGTTCCATTTGAATCATTGATATCTGTATAGGTTGAAAGTTTAACCGTGTATTCATTAGAAACTTGACTGCCTCTCATGAAACTATTTCTAACAGACCTGAAAAAACAAAAGATGTCATATCTTTTCCGCTTTCCTGACTGGATGCCTGTTTCCCAGTGCCCTCTCACCATGCTGTGTAGGAGATGCTGAGAGTGCATTTAAACCCCTTCTTTTGATAAGATTTTCAGGTGATTTCATAGTTGCTCAGAGTATGAATAATTATTTTCATTTGCCATTGAGAATTTGCTTATCAGAGTTCAGGACCCTATGTTATCTAGGATTCTTGTAGCTCTTGGAAGTTTCTGTGAGCTCTGAGATAAACCAGGGATAGCATATCCTGTTTCACAAAAGTGAAAACTCAGAAGTTTGGGAATTGTCAAAAAGGAGTACTGACCTTGAGTCTAGCTTTGCTGGTCTGCTGTGCTGTTGGGTCCCAGAAGAGGAAAGAGGCCCTATGTGTATGTTTATGTGTATGAGTAATGTGTAAGTATATGCACATGTGTAAGTGTGTAGGTGCATGTATGTATACATATACACAAATATTGCCACTTTATTCATTTTAGGATTTCACACTTACAAGAGTTATTGTTCTGAAACTCCTCTAGGTTGGCCCAAATCAGTTTCTTGTGGAACGGAGGATTTACTTCTTGGCCTGTTGTTATAAAATAGATTGCAGCATCCTGTGGTTTGTCAAATGCTTGTACTTGGTATTGGGCACACAGCCCAATATTGCCTCTCAGAACTGGAACGAATCTTTGGTGCTCCTTGTTGAAGTACTACCTTCTACTTTTACTCAGTGATCATTGTCACCTCCTTTTCTTTGTTCTTGGATCTGCCCATGTTGTGTGTCTCTCTTTTGGGTCCCTGTGTTCCTCTGTTTTAGCTTGACATCTGTAACTCCTGCTAGATCTGTTTTATTTGCAAAAATCACGTGACAGAGAACAGACCATAGAACAGAGTTCTTGCTCAAAATATTACTCTAACTTTTTAAAATCTTTCATGTCTTTAGATGTTTCAGATATTATACAATTTGAATTTCCCAAAGTTTTAAAAATAATTATATAATAATTGTTCAGATTGAAAATTTACAATGCTTTAAAATACTTGCTTAATGAAAAATGGATATTTCCAGAAAATGTAATCTTTGAAATAGATTTGTTTTATAATACGAAGACTGATAGAACTAATCTCCTTATTTAATTTGTTGTTGTTCTTAAACAACAGATTCCTTTATTAAAACTCTTAACCTGTCTCTACACTACTCACTAAACATTATTGGTGAATCACAGACTTCGGTGTACGTTATGTTGCTTTTATTTTAAACATTTTCATATTGTTTCTTATATAGGAATGGAATAGAAACTCATACTACCTTCAAAGAGAGTATAGTTTTAAATTCAATCAATATAAAGTTTATATTGACTAGAAAGTTTTAAAACGCTTCCTGTAATTTGTCCTGTCCAGTGTGTATACTGATTTGACATATTGTGGGAGATTAGTCCCAGGAAGTTAGTATGTTGACACTGGCGGCTGATTTGGATTGGCTTTGTTTTGTTGATAGCAGTTGGCACATTGCACATGGTGCACTGACAGCACGTTGGTTGGTGTGCCAGGTGATAACGTGAATGTGTTGATTTCAACTGAGCGTTTGTTTATTCAGGCAAATCCACTAAGACGTCTGCTGTAGTTACCTGCTCAGGGCTTAGTTTGAAGTTCTTACTTGTGATAAAGATTGTACAACTACAGTTCTTAAATTACGCTTGCAGACTTGTTGCTAATTTAAACCGTCCCTCCTTTCTAGTCCAATTCAGAGAGTGCTTCAAAATGAGTTTGAAATTCTCAAATATCTCTTTCTTTGGGCACTTGGACCTCAACTGCTGCAAAAATGCTGCTATAAACCTAATAGGGATCCTAAAAATACTTGAATGTTTGCCTCTTACAAATATTTGTAGGAGTGTTTGTTCAATGATATGATACCCTTATTGTCTAATGAGCAAATCTAAAGCCTTTGGGTAAATGTTAATATTTTCTTGATTCCTCTCATTGCCCTCATGGTGTGGATAAAGCTAATTTCATGTAGCACACAGCCACCGAGGAACTTGGCTACATATGCTAAAAATTCTCAAAATAGAAAATTCTTTTATATCTTAGGTTGTAAACCCCTGGGTAGAAACCAGGTCTGTTTACAGTAAAAATTCCAACCAAATAAAACCCTCAGCTTACCGTACTTTTCTCTTCCCACATGCTAATTTTCAGAGAAAGGGTAAGGGCAGCACATATATTCAATGTATAAAAAACAAACAAATTAAAAAACAGGAAACCTGAACCTGCTAGAGAATTAGACGAGTTCATATTCAATTCAATCTCCTTTCAGAGAATAAGGTCACTCTGAAGTATTCAATACAGTCTCCTATGTCTTACTTCTGCAGATTTTAGCTGTAGTGTCATGACACACAGTGGTGTGTATTTGATTAGTTGTGAGGTTAAAAGGAGTAAGTAATAGTTTAAAAATCAAAATTCATGAAGTATTTGTTACTTAGAAAATAAGATTGACCGCATTCACAGGCATCTCCCTGTCTCCCTGGGGAAAGCTTTTTACTTGCATTCCGATTGGCTTTCTGGACTGGTAGGATTACAAATATATGGCAGGAAATTGCACATAATCCACAGACGGTCTTGTCTTTTCACGAGAGCGTGTGCACATGGGAACATCATCCATCTTGTGAGTCACTGCGGAAAAAATGTTTGAGAACCTCTAATCTGAGCTATGGTTCTGAAAAATCAACATCTTGACCCTGTGACACTTAAAGCTTCTTATTTATAAAGAATGGTTGTGTGATTCACTCTACTTCAGAGCAATGTTTCCCCTAGTGTGAAGTTCATATTATTAGTGGCACCAGGGGTGCTTCTAGGTGCTGCACAAGTGAATTTGTTTTGTATTAACAGTTAGAAATTTTAGTAAGTGTTGGAAGAAAATATGTAAGAATCACATCAAATCTATTCTGTGTAGCTGTTATTGCTTAGAATAAGGCTAAGTTTTAAGGAAAAAAAAATCTGTTGTACAGATTGTGTACAACATAGATATGGATACACAGAAGAGAATGGGGAATGATTGTTTTAAAGTCCTTTTCAACAAGGAATGAAATGAATTATTTTCATGTTTGTTTCCTTGCTCACCCCTGCCCTGTTCTGGAAGATTCTGGCTAATTGAGTTATCTCTGTTCCTATCTGTGGGTGACTCCTTGGATGGCTGTCTGCCAACATCTCCATAAGAATTAGAGTGGGGACATAGAGTTAAATGGAAATGCTAGCTTTTGTAAAATATACTCTTGCTCTGATGATAAATCAGTCTGTTAAGAATTACTCACTCTAGGGGCCGGCCCAGTGGCACAAGTGGTTAAGTGCACGTGCTCTGCTGCGGTGGCCCCGGGGTTCGCCGGTTTGGATTCCGGGCGCGCACCGATGCACCACTTGTCAAGCCATACTGTGGCAGCATCCCATATAAAGTAGAGGAAGATGGGCATGGATGTTAGCCCAGGGCCAGTCTTCCTCAGCAAAAAATGGGAGGATTGGCATTGGATGTTAGCTCAAGGCTGGTCCTCCTCACACACACACACACGCACACACAAGCCATTATAAAAAAGAAAAAAAGAATTACTCACTTTAATATATCTCAGAAAAACATCTGATTTCCCCCCAGATTTATTAATTCCTTTGCCATGCCACAGCAGGGCCCATAGGTTAACAGGACAGTGGGGAAATAACAGAGACACTGGGCTGCCGGCCTGGGGGCTCTGGGAGCACTCTCTTCCTGGAATGTGTCTGCAACACGGCTTCTCGTCTCATCCCCAGGGCTCCTTCTTGGATCCTCAGAGTCAGTGACTCTGGCTGTGACGGGCATTTTGTAGCCAGAAATACATGAATCTCTCGTTCTTTGTAAAAATACAATTTGGAAAAAGTTTGGAAGGGAAAAATTTTTCAAAAAATATAAATTTATTTTCCTGTAATCTGTATTCCCTTTACTTGTAGGAAACTAGCTTAATCTAAGCAATGACAAAGAGTTTTTAAAAATTATTATTGTTCAAAGAATGGCTTTGTGGATAAATGAGAAAAATATGAGAAAGGAAGGAATGTATTATAGACAGGAGGAGGGATTTGCAACAATCCATTGTTTTTTCAGAGCATGGTGCAGGTTATCTCCCTGCCCACTTAAGAAAAGGAGTCCTTAAGATTTGAACATAGGTATCCTCTAAAAGATGGAGGGGAGAGGGATGAAGAGAGAGGGGAGGAGAGAGGAGGGAGGAGGGAGCGGAAGAGGGTGAGGCAGAGGTTGAGATTTCAACAATTACCACAAGATGGCAGCAGAAGTATACTATTTAGCAATTGTACAACTAGTTTGTAATGGCCTTTAGTTGAATTTTAAAATATATTCTCAAACATATAACTTCCTTAATATCAGGATTCAAGTGTTTGGAAAGTGTGTCATTGAAGACATATGGTATTATAGTTTTTCAATTAGTAGTGATTTTGGGGAATGTGTTTAAAAAGCCGAAGTGAAGCTTTCTTCTCTAGTGTTTGTTTTAGAGAAACAAATAGTGCACTTTGCATGGAAAGTTCTTTAAACATCGATATCAGTCTGAGGGAAATTCCTAAAACCCCTGTGAGGAAACCTTTGGACTCATATTTGGCTGAGAGAAGAAAACTGACAGAAATAATGGAAAATTAATAGTAGTAAAAAATAAATGTGTGAGGATATGGAATAACAAAGGGAATGAGTCCCTACGCACTCTCTCCTGCCCCATAAAGAAGGATTATAAGAAAGAGTTAGATCAGCTGTTAGACAAAACTTCTAATAGCTTCTTTTAGGTTGTTTGATCTCCTTGATAATTCTTTGATTCTAGAATATAATTAAGTAAATCAATATGACCTGTTGCAGTCTGAGGTTCCTAGAAAAAAGATATTTGAATACTCTAGTTAATATGGTTATTTATGTACATCTAAATATTTTTCAAGAGAAAAGCCCAGAGTTTTCTGGAATGGCCCTATAAACTTCCTTTTAACAGTCTTAGGATAAAAAGAGACTAGTATAGTCTGATCTATCACAAAGGGATAAATCGTTGGTCATATCTGATGGACTGTAAGTTTTTGAATCAATATTCCCTTGGAAAGTGCCATTTTGTCTTCCTGTAAAAGGTTATTTCATTCAGTCTATGACCCTTCTCATGTGAAGTCCCCCAGGGGACCGGAAGGGAAGTAGTCTTGCTCATGGCATCATTTGTGATTTAACACTGAGGAGAAATGTACTTATTTTGGTCTGTCCTGGCAACCAAGGGTCAATGCCCAAATGAAGCTGTACTGTGGGTAAAAAGAAGTCAGTTTTGAATTAATGCGATTACTCAGCCTCTTTAATTGGCTTCTTTGCTCAGATATTGTGTTAGGTTGTACTTAGATAAACAAGCAAGATGGGAAATAGAGAAAATTTAAAAACACATTTTGATACCCTATTTGACAACAGATTGCCTTTGTGAAAAGTGTTTTGAAACTCTGTGATGTATTTATTTGAAGCTGTCAGTATATAATATAAAAATGCCCTTTGGGGCAGTAATTTATGTTTTTACTAGGTTAGGAAAAAAAACTGTTATACAGTCTACGACTGGGAGAGACGATCCAGGGTAGATCAAATGTAGGATAGCTTTCTGTTGTCTGCAGGGCCAGAAGAGAAAATCTAGTCTCTATTAGACACGGTGAAGCAAGAGAAAAGTAGTAATACCTTTTGTTTTGTCTGATCTTTCTGGTTTGTTATCAAAGCAAGACGAATTCTGAAAGCATAGAGACAGGGTTTGAAACAACCCACCTTGAAATCTTCTGGTTATCTAGTCTCACCACCTTCTGTGGGGCATCACGGGGGATGTCTATACGAGATGAGAAAGACTGTGAACTCACCGGGCTTCTTGATATTAGAACAATCAGGAAGAAACAGGTTCTGTGTGTGGTTCTGCATCCATACTCACCATGTTAAAATCTGGACACACTTTTTGATACTTAAGAGCATACACTACATCTCAAATTTGCTGATTTTAATCTTTTCTTAGGCAATATCTACGTCCGTCCCTGATTGTTTTAATTGCCAAAGTAATGCATGCTGCTTGTCAGACTAAAAACATACGTAAAATTTAATCTTCTCTCAATCTTCCCCACCTGTCCTCCAGCAGGCAGCCAATATTAACCTTTCCATATGTTTATGCAATCCTTTCTGTATGGAGAACTTCCCTGCCCATTTGGAGTTTTTTGTTTGTTGTTTATTTTTCTGCTAACTGAAGTAGAATCATTCCATCACACTCCTCAGCAACCTGCTATTTTTTGCTTAATAACAGCTCCTAGAGTTTTTTCCAGATCAGTCCATATTGATCTGTCTAATAGCCATGTACTATTCCATAGTATTCCTGTATTTCAGCTTATTTAATATTGATGGTTATTTGTTTTGTTTGTTTTTTTGCAAGCATAAACAATCCTGCAACTAATATTCTTGAACCCATTCCCTCATATGTCTTTTATCTATATATGGGATAAATTCCAAAAAGTGAGAGTGCTAAGTCGAAAAAGTTGCTAATTTTCAGTGTGACTTTTTTAGTTTATGTGATTATGTGTAAGTTTTCTATATCAGATAAATAATCTCTAACTCTTTCTATTAAAAATAAAAGGTATGCTGGGGGCATTGACAAAGTTAATTTTCTACATTAAAGACAGATAGAATTTTATTTTATTTTTTTTTTTGGTGAGGAGGATTAGCCCTGAGCTAACATCTGTTGCTAATCCTCCTCCTTTTGCTGAGGAAGATTGGCCCTGGGCTAACATCCATGCCCATCTTCCTCCACTTTACATGTGGGACACCTGCCACAACGTGGCTTGACAAGCGGTGCGTATGTCCGCGCCCGGGATCCAAACCCGCGGACCTTGGGCCGCCAGAGCGGAGCGCGCGAACTGAACCGCTACGCGACTGGGCTGGCCCCAGAATTTTTTTAAAAGTCAAAGATATAACCATAGCAGTAACATGTGGAAAGTTCTTATTTATTTCTTTTTTATACTTGAGTTGCGTTTATGAGAACACTCTTTTTGAAGCAGTGTTTACATGCCCTTTTACTTTTCAGATTTATAAAGTCCATATTGTGCTGTTGGCTTGATTTTTTTTTTAAGTTGAATAAAATTCCTGAATTCCTACAATGTGATTTTGAAAGTAAGGATAAAATTAGTTATTTACAAACAGTATGTACAAAGTCCCTCTTTAAGAATCACAATGATTTGTTTTTCTTTTATCAAAATACATTTTTGATACTTTAACGATCCTAAGGAACTTGTTCCCACTTGGGAAAAATAACAAATTCCAAGTCTCAGCTACAGTTTCTTTAAAGGCTAGTGGGAAGATTTGGACATATATGGTATTGGAACTACTTGGTAGAGCTTTGTTTTTATAGGATGGCAACCTCTAGTGGAGTTTTCTTTTCTTTCCTTTTTTTTGATCATTGTTATGATAGGACTAGATTTACTGAAAGATAACTTAGCAAACATTCATTTGGATCAGAATCAGTCATATTAAAGGTAATCAATCATGAGGTTGAAGCCAAAAAGTGAAACTGTTTTTGGAGAGTAGGAAGGGTAATTCAGAATTTTCAGCCCAATCTTATGGAGAAATGAGCTGAGACTGTTATCATGATAATTAAAACAATGGACTTTGAACTCACAGGCTGAGGTTGAACTCTGGCTCCTTCTGCAGATACTGGCTGTGTGATTTTAGACAGATTACTTCACCTCTCTGAGTTTTAATTTCCACATCTATAAAATAAGGGTAATGAGGGACTGGCCCCATAGCGCAAGCGGTTAAGTGCGCGCGCTCTGCTGTGGCAGCCGGGGGTTCGCCGGTTCGGATCCCAGGCATGCACTGACGCACCGCTTGTTCAGCCATGCTGTGGCGGCGTCCCATATAAAGTGGAGGAAGATGGCCATGGATGTTAGCCCAGGGCCAGTCTTCCTCAGCAAAAAGAGGAGGATTGGCAGATGTTAGCTCAGGGCTGATCTTCCTCACAAAAAAAGACAATAATAAGGGTAATGATACTTCCTCCCCGTAAGGCTTTGTATAAAGGAGGTACTCCATACATGTTTGTAGGATAACAAACGATGATGGGTGTAAAGGGCTAAGTAAAAGTGCCAGCAAGTGTGTAATAATGGAAAGCTTAAAAAGTTTTAGAGATTTTTTAAAAACTTTAGTTCTGGTATTAGCACATTATAGAACCTCATGCCTAGAAAGGATTTTAGGAGATATCTTTGTTCATCTCCTTTGATTAACAAAACATTAATGACAAAAAATCTAACAAAAATCTAGAGGTTCAAAAAGATTGTGATTTTCCAATGACATGAAGCTTGTTAGTGACAGAACTGGGATGGAATCCCATGTCTGTTATTTGCCATTCCAGCTCTCCTTAAATCTATCTTAAACATCTTCAGTGATGAGTGAAATGAGGAAAACTAGACATTTGTAAATTGGAACAATGCGATAAGTGGAAATGAGGCGATTAGAAGCTGTTTCCATGTTTTTTAAAAATATAAAATGTATATGTTTGAGCGGGCAGAGCAAAGGACACAAAATGCACTGTTACCAAGTTTTGTAACTCTAGAAGACCATTTGTATAAGTTTCTTAGAAGAGCTGTTTCTTAAAGGTCCTGGGTTTAAATGAAACACTGCCGTGAATTGCCTATAAGAGATGATAATAAGGCAGGAACACTCAGTAGACCAGCTATGTCAGGCTCTGGGAAAGACACCGGAGGCCCTGGAAGAGCCACTCAGAATGGAGGTTCTGCACAGCTGAAACATCTCCCTGGCCAGGAGGTATTGACAGTTGTCATATTTCATCAGGCTGGAAGCCTTATTCCCAGGAGTTGTCTATTCCTCCTTTCATTGTCTATTTATTGTTCAGTCCCGGTAAATGAAGAGGGCGTAACTATTCATAATTATTGGAGTGGTAGGTTTAGAGATTTGGGTGAAGCTCTCTGCAGATGTTCGAACAGTGCGTAGACTTCAATTTACAAGCCTGAAGGCTGGAGGGAAAGAGTGGTTTCGCTGCACTGTGCCTGTATGTGCCCATCTCCCCAAGTCGACATTAAGCTTATACATTTGTGTATTCTCAGCACCTGTTTGCAATTTAGAGTCTGGTATTTACGTGTATTTGAGCTTTTCAATTTGGACAACTACTATGCCAGATTTTGTTTCTCCCAAGGCAATTTGATTTGTCAGTCAACCAGCTAAGACATATGAAATATTTGGGAGATCCAAAGCCAGGTTCTGTCCTTACTAGCCTGGCGCTGTCATGCAAAAGACAGCCTCAGCCTCAGCCTCTTCAGTTAGTCAAAACCTCGTAAGGTTGTTGAGAGGATTGAATGAGTTCATGCATGCAATAGATTTAGTTAGTGCGTCATAGAGAAGAGTCATTCAATAAATGTTAGCTGTCATTGTTATTATTTACTGATTCTGACTTCGTTCACCAAGTATATAATGACTTATAACTCTGTGCCAGGAGTGGGTCCATGCATATTCTTCCCAGATTTCTAAATCCGTACTTGGTTCTAATTCTGCTCATTGAAATAGCTCTGACCCTATTTTCAGAGTCATTTCCTGAATCATGGATGGCGCTCGGACACAGGCCGTATTTAGGACTTATTTTCCTGTTTTTATTTTTTGTCCATGGTGTAGTGTCAGTTTTCTTTCTACAAATTTCACACCCACCTCCCCCACTCCCCCATCATATTAGAAACTTACCACTCTTGTACTAGATTTAACTGTACTAAGACCCCCCTCTGTAGCTATCTGCTCTCTGGGTTGAATAAACCCAGGGTTTCTCAAACTCTAAATTGCATGTGAATCACTTGGGGAATCGTATCAACTGCAATTTCTGATTCACTAGGTTTGGGGAGGTGCCTGAAATTCTGCATTTTTAATTAACTCTCACTGATGTTGATGATGCTGGTCTTCAGATCCTTGAATTGCAAGGGATTAACCAATGATTTTCTCTGGCTCCTTCCTTGTTTCCTTGTCCTTCCTTTTTTTCAAATTTTTTGGCATTGAAGTTAAGTTTTCTATACAAATAAAGTACAGTCAGACACACTAATGCAAGCCAATGTGTTAATGATACATTAACATGGATTACATTATAAGATTAACTCATTATCTAGGAAAGCCTAGAGGAAACATTCTGGTACTCTTTCCCGTTCTAGACAATGTGTGCACAGCTGTACATTGTAAGGCTAAGAGCAGAGGCTGTGCTTGGGTTTAAAGCCTCTAATATCTTAGTCATGTTGCTTAATTTCTTTGAACTTGATTTCCCATCTGTAGAACGGGGATAAGAAGTTCCACCTAAAACTGATGCTATGCAAAATACTCATCATAAAAGTGCAGTAAACGATAGCCGTTGCTTTTGAAGTTTTAATACTAGTGGTCTGGAGATGAAGTCAAATTTGTCCCCCAATGAAAAATGTGATTCAGAAGGAATGTTTAGTTCAGATAAAATGGGAAAGTAAGAAATAGTAATTCGGCATTGGTAAGAGCTTACTCTGTGCAAGACACTTTATTAGCATGAACTCATTTCCTCTTGTTTTTATTAGCATGAACTCAATCTCGTGTTTTCTCATGGTGCTTCCAGGCAGGACCTGTTCCATGTGCTCTGCATAGATGAGGAGACTCGGTCCAAACACATGAAGTGACTTATTCAGAGGCTCGCTGGCCCAGGACTGTCTGGCTCTAGGGCTCTAACACTACATTAGATGATAATCACAACAGGTGCATAGGGAGAAATAGGACACTGGCCATGTGAAGACCCTCAGATCATCCAAAGCCCAGTGGTTCTTAAACTGTAGTGCATGTAAACATCTCATGGGGCTATTTCTTACAGTGAAGATTTCTGGGCTCCATCCTAAAAGAATCTAACTTAGTGGGATTGGGAAATTTGGGACCATGAAATTGCCCTGACCATCCTGGAGAAATATCTTTGTAGGTGTATCTTGTAAGGAGGGTGACCATATGTATTAGTTTTCAAGGGCTACTGTAACAAATTTTCACAAACTGGGTGGGTGAAAACAACAGAAATTTAGTCTCTCACAGTTTTGGAGACAAGAAGTTGACTTCAAGGTTTCAGCAGGGCCATGCTCTCTCTGAAGACTCTAAGGGAGGATCCTTCCTTGTCTCTTCCTAGTTGCTGCTGGTTGCCAGCAATCTTTGGCATTCCTTTGCTTGTGGGCGCATCACTCCAATCTCTGCCTTCATTCACTTGGCTGTCTTCCCTCTTTCTGTGTCTGTGTCCAAATTTCCCTCTTCTTGTAGGAACAACAGTTATTGAATTTAGGGCCCACTCTTATCCAGGATGACCTCAACTTGATTACATGTGCAAAGACTGTTTCCAAATAAGGTCATAGTCACAGCTTCTGGGTAGACATGAATTTTGGGGGGCCAGTATTCAACCTAGTACACTGTACCATCTATTTTTTATCTTCCTTCAAGCCCAAGATATAAAGCTGTGACTTCTGAAGTCCACAGAGCCGTGTGGAAAATAGGTTTTGGATGAGATGAAGGGTGAAGGATATATCTAGGTAATGCTGCAAGGTTTTACAGAGGTTTCTTCACCTGCCAGTTCCTTCTGCCCTCCCCTCCCCCAACCCTTTTCCTATTTGTCAAAGGAAACAGTGTTGATTGATAGTCCTTTGGTTCAGATGAAAGTATCAATCTCTCGTGGTTCCATGAAATGTTGTAGATCTCTGGTGCTTTATGGTTCTCTTGTTTTCGCGGTATGTTTTATAAAGATTTACAGGGAACCAAAATTGGGCTTAAAATGAGGGACAACTGGTGATTTTCGTTTCTGTAGACTGTAGTTTTGCTACCTGTAATTTTAGGGAGAGGGCAACTTTTATGCCGTAATTTCAACACTTTCCTTCCCTATAATTTTGGTAAATTGTTTCCTTAGGGTTACAAGGAACAAGTGGAATAAACCTCAAATAGATGTATTACGATAAAGACAAGTTTTCTTTGGCACATTTATCTAAACAATGTCAAAATACAAACTAACTTAGAAAAGCTCTAACTGTTTCAGTTCATTAAAATTATACATTTTAAAACAGTAGGTTTATATCTAGGTATAGACTATCTTTAAGTTGACATTATTTTGTATGTTTCAAAGTAGGATTTCAATAGTTCTCCCACGTATACCCTAAGCTAAGGTGCACGCACATGTACTTTGTAACCTAACTGGAGAGTTTTTGTTCATGTGGACTGTGATAGAAATTGTATCCCACCACTAAGAATTTAAACTTTCTCTTAAACATTTAAGAAAAGTTCAAGAGACGGTATGAATTAGTTAAATAGTCTTATTGGTGATTTGGTTTTCTATAAAATAAATTATGTAATAAAGGAAGTCCAGTTATCATTTGAAAAAATAATTTTAAAATTTATAATAGTATGGGTATATTTCTATTTGAGTATGTTTAATTCTCAAACACTCCTCATGCAAGATGCTTCAAAGAATCCAGATTTCTGGGAATGGTTTTGGGCTTAGTGATCGTGTAGAATATTTAACAATGTATTGTTCAATGTGGACTCATTGAGGCTTTTTGGAGAGAAAAATCTGTCAGGACACTCTTGCTACCCAGACAGAAGTATCCGTTCTCCATTTTCCTCGAGATTGTATATTCTTTTGCTCTGTTTGTTTCCTGTCCATCTGCCATCAGATTTTTTTTTTAGAACGTTTGTCTTCTCATTGGTGGAAGAGGTTTTAGGAATAATTCAAATGGCCACTTCACTGTATAGAAACTTGACTGGGAATATCCAAGTGCTTTCAGTAGTGGGAGGAACAGTCAACAAATGGCGGCTCCATTGAGAAGGGTGATTGGCCCCTGTTTTGTGGAAATTTTCCAGGGCCATCTTTTGTACTAAATTGTATAAAGGTAATTTAAAAGATAGATGTGGAATTCCATGGAGCAAGTGCATAAAAGTGAATTCCACTACCCACATTAATCATTGGCTCTGTATTAAGCACCTTTAACAATTATTTGGGTGAGGATATCAGTGGCATCTTAATCCACATTTGCAGGGGGCAAGATGCTGTAAGGGTTGGTAATTATATTGGAAAACAGAATCAAGATCCCAAAAGGCTATGAATGGCAAGAGCAGTGGTTTATAATCCTAATACACCCAATGCTCTCCTTTTCATATCAGATATTTCCTAATGCTCCCTGACTATTCTGAAATCAAGTTCGTAGATAATATAACCATCTGCACACAGAATTATGTTGCATATGTGTACATAGTATACTAATGATAATATATAGAAAAACAAAAGAAAATAATGTATAATCAAATAATATGTGGTTTAATAAGTGCTTGGATTGTCCAACTAGAAGACAACCACAGAAAAAGGACTACACAGTAAGTTGAATTGAGGATGTGAGGTGTTTGCACCTTTTCCCAGAATTATTTTATATGAAAACTGAAAACATATATTGGTACTAGTGTGTTTTATTGGTCACCCCAGTGCCATTAATGGTGTTCCTGTTAAGTGACCCAATTTTCCAAAATGGTGAACAATTCTCTGTAAAGTTTCTAACAAAATAAAACATTACTTCTCATAATTTACATGATAGTTGTATTTCTTGCAAACTTAATGTAATTTAAAACCAGGCAAAAATAAATATTTTGTTTACATATAAAACAGATTTAGGTTCTAAGGCTTAGACAATTATATATGGGTTTTTCTTCATGTGAATGGCCAGTGGGACATGTGAAAGCCGTGTGGGTTGTAGAATAATTCTTCAATGTGTGGTATTCTTCTTGGTTGCAGGATATCATGATGACCAAAAAGCACCCCCCAAATTTCTGAAGTTCCCACAAGGGGGCAGTACCACCACCGCTGAGAATCATTGGACTAAGTGTGTTTCTCATCTTGGACCTGTTGACATTTTGAGGAGGAGGAGAATTCTTTGTCTTGTGTGGGGGGTCATGGGGATGTGGGAGGAGGTGCTGTCGTGTGCATTGTAGGATGTTTAGCAGCATCTGGGCCTCTACCAGATGCCAAAAGCACCCCTCCCCACTACCAGTTAGGGCAACTAAAAATGTCTCCAGACACTGCCTGTTGTCCCCTCGGGGCATATTCACCCACGATTGAGACCACTGACTGAACAAAAGATGTTTAATGAGGAACTGATGGAAGAACTCTCCCCTGGAAGGAACCGTGAAACAAATTTTGTAATTAGAAGTGACCCCATAGAAGCATTTGTGAAAGATTTAGGGACTGTCTATAAGTAATCTATGAATCAATCAGGAGATGTCGTGCATGTACATAAATCACGAACTTATTATTTAAATTTTTATCGTTTTCTTTTATTTATTTTTGTCCTATTTTCTTCACTAAAGGACTTGTGGCCACTTAAGAAAAGGTGTAGAATCAGTAAGGGAAGATGTGCTATTTTTATTCTCGCCCGGGGTATTGTGCTAATCCTAGGTACTTTAACAAGGACAGTTATTTGTGTATTGGAAAAAAGGTATTTCATGGATTCTGCATAGTTTGAGCAGATAGAATGAAGACGGATGATTGCAAGTGACAGGGTGGCAGTTTCCAGCTCAGGGTAAGGAGGATCTTTCTTACAGAGCTTCTTGATGGTTCTGGACTGAGCCACTTTGGAAGGAACAAGTGGCGATGTTCAAGGAGAGATATGTTGACAACTGGACTTGGAAAGTAGACTCAATATTTTTAAACTTGCAAATTACCCTAAGATAGATATATGTGTACTTATCCATTCAGTGCTTTTATCCCCCCTACAACAGCCATACTAAGTCATTATCTCTGTAATTGAACACTTCCACTATCAGACAACAGACAACGTACTACCTCCCTTCCAAGACCATCTATTCCAGCCATCCATGTGTGCACAATCAGTGAGTGGCTGAGAAGGTACCACCAATGTTCAAAATTAAAGTACGCAGTTTTAAAGATGTTTAAAGACCATTCATCATTCATTTATTCATTCAGTAAGTAGTTATTTATTGAGTGCCTACTTTGTGCCAGTCATCATTCTTGGTGCTGAGAGTACAGTAGTCCTAGTCATATGTAGCCTCTGGTCTAGAAATGAAGGCAAACAATAAATTGGGGAACAAATAAAAAAGTAAAATTTCAAATTGTAGTGAATGCTAGGAAGGTAATAAAGGTGATTTGGCAGAAAATAAAAGGCAGAAAAAGGAGTCTATTTTAGATGGGATGGTTGAAGATGAAATCTCTTATGAGGTGGCATTTAAACAGATCAAAAGGATGAAGAGTAGATTGTTCTAACAATGGGCAGAGCATTTTAGACAGAAGGAAGGACATGTGCAAAGGACCGGCATGGGGAAAGACATTGGTATGTTCGAGGCCTACAAAGAAGTGCCAGGTAGCTGGAATATCATAGGTGACAGGGAGCGTGGTATGCAATGAGTTTCTAAAAATATAGAGAGTCCAGCTCATGTAGGGAGGCAGTAAAGATTAGAGGTAAGAACATGGACCAAGGAGCCAGAGAGCCTGGGTTCAGGTTACATCACTGTATTTTTTCTTACTGTTTCATCTGCAAAATGGGATACTGTAAGTATGTGCCTCATAGAGTAATTGTGAGGATTAGATGAGTTAATATATGGAAAATACTTAGAACAGTGCTTGCAATGGTGGATGTTAGATGTTACTACTGCTGCCGCTGCTGCTGTTCCCACCACTGGCCTTGTAGACTGGGTTAAGGAATTTGGATATTATTCTAAGAAGGCACAGCCATTGAAGGGCATGTAAGTTTGTACCCTTCTGTAAAACTTTTAAGCAAGAACCAATAATAAGAAAACAGATATAATTACGTATCCTAATACGTAATATATATAACATCTGAATATAACGTCTACAACAAAATAAGTTAAGTTATAAAAAGGCAACCTCTTCTTTTGTCAGAGTTGTCCCTTTACATAACTTGAGTCATTTGGCAATAATGTATGCAGGCTACTCAACAACTGGGCAGTATTTGTTGTAAACTATCTTAGTCAATGGCTCTAACATGTTTTCTAGGTTAAAAAAAAACAGCCTTAATAATATGCAGGAAGGGATATTAAATAATAATAAAATCTAATTTTTAGGAAAAAAAATGTTTGGGTCCTTTAAAAATAAAAAGGAAATTGGAGACATTTTAAAAAGCTACGAAAGAATGCAAAACCTTACTTTCTTTAGACTGTGGACACGGCTAATGTATGTTAATTGGGTTTCGGTAGGGCTATTATAGTTTTAGTTGTGTTGCATCCCCTTCTCTCACTATTGCTTTTGGCTCTGCTTTTAAATCCTCGATGTTGCTCCCTGGTAGAAGCACACCAGGGCTTTAGGCTTATTGATTACTGTTGATGGAAGAAGGTGTTGTTGCCTTACGGGGCCACTGCTGGGTGCAGGCATTCTCTTCTTTAGTGTTTGAGATGCCCCAAAGGGCACTCTCAGTTTCTGATCATATCAGACAATGTAAGATGGTGTTATCTTTATTTTTATGAACCAGAGTTGTCTGCTCTAGCTTGCAGTGAGGATAATCCTTCCTTAAAAGAGTAATGATAGTAATCAAATCCCAGCTATAAGTAGTAGGGCTTTTGTAGGGAAAAGTTATCTTCAAAAGATTTTTTTTAGACTTCAAGTCTCCGTGGCACTCCCTGTCAGTGATGAAGCTGTACATGGAGGTAACACTGGTCACTGTTCGGACTTACTGCACATGTTACCAAGGCAGTGGAGACAAAGAGACGGAGGACTGAGAAAGCTGATCTGTGACCTCACACTTAACTTGTTTAATCCTGCAATTCTGACTGACTCCGTAGTGTAGCGTGACTTCGATGTGGCTCTGGGCTAAAAATAAAGTACAGAGACTGGGTTGAAATATTTGGTTCTTGTTCTTCCTGGTTTTCCAAGGCTGATTTTTACTTCTTAGAGCAGAAGTGTCTTTGATTATTATATTATAGGAACTCAATTCCCTACCATGTATGTTTAATACAATGAAAAATTGTTGCTAAATCATCCAGCAAAAGGACCACACCCATATTGCTACGGAGCCGAGTCTTCTGGCTAAATAAAATTTCTTTTTAAATGAGAAAACATTTTTATTGCAACCCTTGTTGAAAAAGTTTCTAAGTATAATAATGTCTTTACTTAATTGTGAAAGAATGTCCAGATTGCAGTTAAATTGTTTTCCCAGGCTCTTGCAAGAGTTCCAAGTTACAATTACTAAGCATTGTTTCTCACTATATCTTCATCAAATATTTGTTTAATACCTACTGTGTTTGAGATATTGCACTGTTTTCTAAGACTGTTGTATAGCAAGCATTTCATTTTGTAGTTAAATTATCCGTTCCATTTGTAGGTTAGGGAAAGAGGGTCCCTCTCATCTCTAAAGTCAAGTAGCCATTCCTTAAGACCCCAATCTTAGTTCTGTTTTGGGTCGGTGTAGCTCAGTAAATATTTAAGTCAGTGTCTACGATATTCTAGGCACTGTGTTAAGTCCTGGGAGAACAAAATTCAGCCAGATATAGTTGTTGAGGAGCTCACAGAATGAATGGCAAAAGCTCACTGGAGAGAGCCTTTTTATAGGCTAAGTGCTATGATTGAAGCACGCTGGGGGAGGGGGTAAGGGGACTGGGAGGGAAGAGAGCATTTGCCCTAGCAATGAGGGGAAGTCAGGAAGCTTCCAGCATCTTTGAGGTGATAGATATTTCCACATATGTTTGTGAAGAACATCAAGCTTTCAGAATGTAATTAATTTCAATTCCACAAACATTTAATATACATCTTTTATTGAATGCGTTGTATTTGACAAGGGGACAGAAATATAGGGTTTAGCGATGAAAGAGGCAGGGGCCCTCTCTTTCATTTTTTAGTCAAGCATTAAAGCATTATCAAGTTGTACTGTATGAAATGCTCTGTCAGCTCTATGTTTTACCTGCAAGTTTTAAAACTTATATTATCTGTCCCTCTTCTCAGCCAGTGTCCCTGTCTTGCTTTTTGTTTATGTCACTGTTACTAAACCTTTGTTATTATGATTGGGTAAAATTATTATTTTTTGCTGACAGAAATGTAGTGCATTTTTCAGGCTAGAATGGCTAACTAAAGATTGATTTCAGGCTTTTATAATAAATGGAAAATGCTGTGTTACTTCTCCACTTTTTCTGAATATCATTTATTTCCTAAAGGAGTTCAAAGGCTAATGGGCAATACCTTTTGCCAGTATTTGTGCGTTACCTCCATATAGGGCTTTACAGTTTTTAAAGCAATTTTCTGTTACTTCATTTCATTTCTTCTAATCACAGCTCGGTGAAGAAGGTCTTCTCTCCATTTTAAAGCTGAAAAAACTGAGGCTTAGACTGATCAAATGACTTGCTCAAAATTCTGTGAGAAACTCTCTTCCTTTAACTCCTCGAGCCTCCAATCTATC
The DNA here is from genome assembly GCF_057802395.1 of Ceratotherium simum simum. Classification (NCBI taxonomy): domain Eukaryota; kingdom Metazoa; phylum Chordata; class Mammalia; order Perissodactyla; family Rhinocerotidae; genus Ceratotherium; species Ceratotherium simum. The sequence continues at coordinate 48,085,093 of NC_141905.1, read as the reverse complement.
CTGACTAAATTATTCTTTTTGTTGTTTCAGATACTACGTAAGTGCATTTCCTCTAAAAAGCCTTCCTTGATCCCTCAACACGGGGTTGGATGTCCCTTCTATGCGCTCCCATAGCACCCTGCACTTATCCATAGGGTAGTAGTTGGGATTCGATATTTTATTTGCCTGTTTACATGTCTGTCTCCTGCACTCTATCTCCAAACCTGAGGAGAAGTATCGTGACCTGGTTCTCACTGAATCCCCAAACCTAGTGGAGTACTTGCTACAGAGAAGATTTACAATAACCATTTATTGAATAGGAAAACTAAATAATTAAAACTTTGTTATAATTAAAATGAGATAATGTATGTGAAAGTGCTTTGTAAATGACTTACACTATGAGATATTCCTAGTCAAGTCGTTGAGAACAAAGCGTTATACTAAGATATAATTTCAAACTTTCAGAGGGTTTACCTTCTAGTTGAATGGACACTGTTGTGGACTGAATGTTTGTGTCTCTTTAAAATTCATATGTTGAAACCCTATCCTTCAATGTGATAGTATTAGGAGGTGGGCCTTTGGGAGGTAATTAGGTCAGGAGGGTGGAGCCCTCATGAATGAGATTAGTGTCCTAATGAGAAGAGGCCAAAGTGCTGGCTAGCTCTCTTTCTGTCACGTGAGGAGACTATGAAACTGGTTGGCAGTCTGCAACCCAGAAAAGGGCTCTTACCAGAACCCGACCATGCTGGCACCCTCATCGTGGCCTTCCAGCCTCCAGAACTGTGAGAAATAAATTTCTGTTGTTTGTAAGCCACTTAGTCTACAGTACTTTGTTGTAGCAGCCCAACTTGACTAAGACAGACATGTCACTGGTATGACCCAGTTATAAAACAAATAATTGCACTGAGCTCTAATTCTTCCTGGGGTGTCTTTTAATCTTCAGCTGTCTTTTCATTGGGAAATATGTCATTTTAAATCACCATTTTTAGATCACCAGATACAATGAAAGAGTTGGAAAAGCCTCAGTTGCTTATTTTAGTATTAATTTTATTTTTTATATATAACTATAATACTTGTTATCTGCCAGGCATTATCTGGAGTATTTCACATATATTGAATAGTTTAATACCCATAACAACTCTAGGAGTTAGGTGCTATTATTATTTACCTTTGCCAAATGAGAAACATGTCTTACTTTCCCCTTCATTTTTGAAGGATATTTTTGCTGGGTGTAGAATTCAATGTCAGCTTTTCTTTTCTTTTTGCACTTTAAAGTTGTCATTGCATTGTCTTCTGGCTTGCATTTTTTTTTTGTTTTTTGGACACAAAGTCTGTGATAATTTTTATATTTGTTCCTTTGTATGCAGTATGTCTTCTCTTAAGATTTTCTTTTATCATGGATTTTCAGCAATTTGATTATGATGACATTAGTGAGGTAGAATGATTATTGTAGAATTAAGATTCAGATTCATGCAATGTTTCTCTAGTGTCCATGTTCTTAAACAATCTACTATGCTGTCTTTTTAAGGTTAGCCATCAGTTTTTTGGTAAAGACTCTGAAGCAGAGAGAGGTGAACTTGGGTATCCTGATTCCTAGGCCAGTGTGCTCATTTGCATTAAGCACTGAGAATGGGATCATATCTGACTTTTTCTATAAGTATTTTTTTTTTGGTATGTTTTGCAAAATTTGAGGGCAGTTATTTCCAATTTAGTGTTCCCTTGATCTCCAGAGAATAAGGATCTATTACGAAGTTTCAGTATTTAAAAATCGTAAGTCATGAGTTGACTTGTGATGCAAATATAGAGGCCTACTAAAACATTTGACTGGGATCAAACCAACTCAGTGTGCTAATTTCATTTCCTCTTGCACATCAGAAAATCTTATTGGTAATTATCTATTTATTTGATTATTGAAATAGGGAAATTGGAAAATTAATTTTTACTTAAGAAATGCATTTTGTAGGACAAAACACTTTCAATTAATGGGATTCATGAGTAAATGTAATAGAAGGGATCCTTGATGATGAAAAGCTTGGGAATTAGTAGTCTGGAATCTTACCTTGCTTGTTATTATAAACTCTATAAAGTTAAAATATTATGTAACTCTAAAGTTTATTCCACTACTGCATGCTCTAGTAGGAGGTCAGAATTAAGTCCAGGTTAACAGTTCCCACTCAATGTTTCTTTCTTCTTTTAAGAATGTGGTTATCAAAAAACTTTTAAGAAATTTCAGCCCATTTATAACTTTTTTATAATTTATGACTCCTCCCCCAAAACAGTCCCCCTTTCTAATGGACAAAAAATACAATGCTGTGAAGGAATTGGCAAAGGATAAAATAAAATACTGTGATATGAGCCTGTATTCATGGTTTTATGTAATAAAAAATGGATTAAAAAATAAAAATAACTCTGTAAATTTCAATATGTTAATTTATATATTATGCTGCAAGCTGTTTAACTAGCATAAATTCATAGGCTACTCATCACCAATGAAGTGTCATGGTCAATTAAAATTGAATGGGTGGGTTGAGTGGTAGGTATTATTTATAGATTTGCAATAGCAATAGGGTTATAGATGGTCCATATTTGAACCAAATTGCATACATGTTTTAGAAATTGGAAAATTGTGTCTTAATGTGTAGTTATAGTCATAGGTATCATTGCAGGATTAACAAAACAACTCATCACAAATGAAACTCACAATGATGATGCATTCCACAATGACGGTAATTTGTGTTAAAAAGAACAGCAGCAACTGAAAACCATGGCCAAGTCAAGGCAGCATTTTGCAGTGCTGTCTTGCAGAAAATCATAAAAATTCCAAGTATCTGCATGTTGCATGTGCAATAGAGCTTTCCAAAGTTGCCAAACATTGAATGGCAAATTTCTTGGTAAAATACTGAATGAGAAAAGTCAGTAAACTCTCGTAAAGCATTAATTTGGTAGTTACCTTAATAATTCCCTTCGTAAATTACAAGTAAATAACCCTTAATCTTATTATATATTAAATACATCTATGGAGTTAGGTTATTTGCTTATAAAACTAAAGATAGACTGGCTTTGAAAAAAATCAATTTGCAAAATACCAAGGAACCTCTTGGGGCTATGGACCACACTTGAGAAACATGTAATTATCAATAATTTGTCCAAAGCTTCTTAGTAAATTGAGAAAAGGAATAGACCTCTAGGATACCCCCTGTGCCCGTTATGTTATTTCTCTGTGCTGCGGCAACAAAAACTGTCTTTATTTTCCAACTGGCCATGAAGTCTGAAGAATTTGCATGCAATGATATTGATTTCTTCTTTTATTTTAGTTCTCGTGCTTTCTGTCCTCCCTGGGCACTCATCCCTGGACTCTTAAAGGAGTGCATTCATTACTGCTAATTTTCCAACCTCTTCTATCAGTGAAAGAAGATGTGCCCTTTTACTGCAGTGATCTAGCCAAGTTTCCTACCCCATCAAGAATCAGTGAAACCTGTGAGACCATTATTACTTCCTAAAATTATAATTCCAAGATTAATTGTTGACAGCTCATATAATCTATGCTTTGATTTAGAGTAGCGTTATCCAAATGTGTTTGGGAAGACCTAATCCTACAGCATAAAAAGAGGGTATAGTTGAGAGCTCTGTATGTCATATTTCCATTTCGAAATATACAATGTGTGTTAGCATATTAGGTACTCTGAGAAATATTGCTTTCAGGAAACTTTTTAAATTCTGTTAAAGCCAGCATTTCCCATATTTTTGCCATGGAGCTTCTCGCTCAACTCCAGTTTTCTTTTTCCTTACAGAACACTTAACATCACACGGGATTGTTGTCCTCTAAGAAAATCCCCTGGGAAAGATCATCTTAGAGCAATTTTAGGGTATCAGTGATTTTCCAGATTCACATCCCAGTGTTATTGCATCCTTTTTCTTCTGCCATCTCCCACTCAGGCCCAGCACCCAATTTGCAATTGAAGTCTCCTCATGCAGATCATTGAGCCTTCTATCAGATTTAGTCATCCTGGTCTTGCAAGATTCCTCTACATCTTACTCATAACTCTAGTTGACTATCCAAACAACAGTTGGAAGAGTGAACAATATCTTACAATTAGTTATGTTTTATATTTGATATCTTTAATAGTGTCTTAAACCTTGTCTGTGGATTGGACTCTCTGTCTCTCTTCCTGTCTTCCTTAGCAATTACTTTAAAGGATTATAATTGGCATTTTGTTCTTCAGAGTTTTCCAAGGACTAACAATAATATGCATGACAACCAAAGTAACTTTAAGCATATATATGTGTGTGTATGTATATATGTTTATATGTATATATATATATACACAGGTATGTGTGCAAAACATATACATTTGTCAACAAATATCCATTCTACAAATTTTTTTTTAGCATTTACTATGTGCCAGTGACTGTTTTAGGTACTCAAAGGTGTCTCTTGGCAATATTAGCAGTTTTCTAAAGACTTCTGCAATTTGGAAGACACCAAAAGTACCTAATAAGTTAACCCCGATCTCAGCTCATTTCAGTCCGTGGGATTTTCAGCAACTTCCCCCATAAAAGCAGTCTTCTCACATGATTGCACTTTGGGGCTCTGGAAATAAAGAAAGGGGGGATAGAGCAGAGAAAGTTCCCTAATGGATCAAAATTGATGTATTCATTGAGTTTAACTAACCAAACTGTCTTCAGTACTAAATTTCATTAAGAGCCATCCAAACCAGTGCTGTTATAGGACTACAAGATGGCTGACCATTCATGGAACTGAATGGTACCAGGTGGTACTACATAGTATTGAAGTGCAAAACTGAAATGAAAGAGGGCAATTTATTTGTACAGGCAGGGTTTGAAATTTAGAGTTCTCTTTTCCCTGCTACTTATTGGACAGTATACCCTGAATCAGCCTTCCTCCACCACGAGGGTTCCTCAAGAAACCATAGAACACAGCGGGTGATAAAGGAGGTGATAAAGTTGGTGTTAAAGATTTCAAGTATAAAGCATAACTAAGATATAGTTCATTCTCCCAACTGTAGTTTGGATGACCAACTAGAATTATGAGTAAAATGTACAGGGATCATGCAAGATGATAAAGATAGCATTTAAAAAATACCCCAAGGTCTAGGAGATAAACCAAAGCCATCTCCTTCAAACAAGAAATTTCTTGGAGGAGCCTTGTTTTTCTTATAAATTCCCATGCATTTTGTTTCTAATCCATAATATGTTGGTGTTACTTTTAGTATAAACATATTTTATTCCTTTGCTCCCATATGTAGGAAATGTGCCACCACATTTATCCTGTGGCCTTGTGTACCCAGGCAATGGGCCACTTACTTTTAGAGACCAGGAGAACTCCCATCTAAGAAGTGGAGTTAGGAAGTGATTTTTATATCTCAGCATCTATAGCTCCTTCAGTCTCTTCTAATCAGTGTTTCTTTCTCCAAGGCAGTAATTTCTCAGCATTCCCCATTTTCCCTTAATATTAAAAACCTGCCTGTGTCAGAACTACTCAATATACTATCTTAGGGGTAGTGACATCTACAATCACCAATTAGTTTTCGTTCTCAAACCTAAACAACCCTAACTTCTGGAAGGAAGTTTTCTTCTTCTCCCAATGTCTAACAGAAAGGACTATGATGCCCAGCTCCACACTGGTAGCAAATAAACCTTCAGCGAATTTTAAGACTGTTATATCATTTTCCAAGCCTTCACAAATGTTTATTCTTTTAAATTTTTTACATCTAAGAAGGCCATTCAAATAGATAAGCAAATTGGGCAATCACGCATATATTAAGGTTTGAGGGTGTAACATGATTTATAGCTGCATTTAGAAAAAAACACACCCAAATTCCATGACTTAAAATAACCACAACATTTATTTTGCTCACAAATCTGCATTATAGCTTATCTCCACCCATTTACTGTCAGGCAGGAGCTGGAATCATCTGAGGGCTTGCTTACTTACATGTCTGGCAGTTGATCCCAGATGTTGACTGGTTCCTCGGCTGTGGTTGGTGCTGGAATACCTAGATGTGGCTGCTTCACTTCCTCACAGCATGGTGGCTGAGTCTCAAAGGGATATCATCTCAATAGGACCAGGCAGAAGCCTTAGATCCCATCTTTTGATGGAGGAATGTCAATGTCACTTTGTAATAAGAGCACGGGAGATGGGGTATGTTGGTGAGACCATCTTTGGAATTTGGAGATCATATTTATAGTTTATTAAAGTGTTTCTTGTATCCCAAAACTGTGCCTATTGAAATTCTTTCCTAAGTGTGTGTGCGTGCACGTAAGTTAAAATAGTGAAGATCCCTATAAAAATGTACATTTTATTATAGATTTATTTGTTTGTTTTATTGTGGATCCCTATAAAAATGTACATTTTATTAAGTTTAATCTATTAAATCAAGACCAGAAGTTATCAAATATAGTTCATTGTTTATTCAGATTATTTCACAGAGTCTTGGAAGAAGAGGTAAATTTTGATATAGGAGGAAGAAAAATAAGTTCCAAAGCAATCTTACAGAGACAGCCACTGCAGGGTTTGAGCTTCTGATGGGAATCTAACAGGGTGGAAGAATCCTAGAGAGTTGGGTTCTGATGACAAACTATACTTCCTTCACAATTTTACCAAAGACCAGCCCACCCTCTTGGTTCCCATAACATTTCTCAGCAAATATAACTTTTGCTAGAACTTGCTACCAAACCTAGGAAGCTGTTCTATTTGTTTATTCAATTGTGTCTCTCCATCACAATTCTATCTTCAGTTAATAATTCTGACCCATTTTGCAAAAAGACAGGACAAATTCTTGCCAGCTCAGTCAAGTGCCTTGGTTGGAAGTCTTTCATCTTTACCGTATTTGGCAGACTGTGCAGAGTAGATAAAACTTAAAATAGTTTCTTTTTCTCCTTATCTAATTGCCTGCAGATCTTCTATCAACTAAAAATAAAAGTCTGGTTCATGTAGTGAGTATAAATCTTATTGCACAAACTCAGATGTGCAAGAAATACCTCTCTTTATTTTTATTATATCAATACATGTCTGACCTTGAGCTCCTGTTGGATGTTCAGTCCTAGTCATTATTGGAGTTCTCTCTTCCTTGGGGTTGTGCAAAGGTCCTAGGATCTTGACCCATCACCAAAACATTGGAGAGGCCCTTCCAGTCATCAGTAATCAGACTACATTTGTCCTTGCTGAGACACCCATTGTCCCAGTTTGCATAGGGACCTCAGGTCTGGTGGCTCTGCTGTTTCTGGGCCACTCTTAGGGCTCAGGAATCTTTGATGTGGCTGGAGCCCCGTGTGTCTGGGTTTCACCTCCTAGGCACTCCTTATCTCTTGACATCTCTTCAGGGTACTACTGCTCAGCTTTGTGCAGATCCCTCTCACCTTTGAATACACTGATTTCTCTTCCCTTCCAGGTCTGGGAATGTCTCCTTTCTTTTAGCTGCCTTCCTTTAGCAAGGTCCTCCCTTCTCTCCCTACTTCCTCCTGAGTACCTAGTGTGATTGAATTTTACCAAAGACAGGAAGGGAGGGTCTGGCAAACAGCCTGTAGTCTCCAGCCCTTTAATATAAACCTCGTCTGAGCCCAAGTGAGTTGCTTGACATTCAAGAAGTGAACACAATATGGGAAGAACAAACACACCTTGATAATTGAATTAATTTTTTTGCCCAAATGTAAATCCATTAGAAAAAAAAATTCTTGTCCACTCTTACTCTGGATAACAAATATACCCAAAGTAGAACATAGGATTTAACATTTATGCTAAAATAAATTAGGATAAGTTAAGATTTAAAAAATGAGTATCCATAAGCATGCACTCACATAACTAGTGAGGGGGCTTGACTAAGTAGGAAGGGCATTTGACAGAAGATAAATGATCTGGATTCTAATACTGGTGGTTCCATTAAGCTATGCGCAACCCAGAAGGATGGAGGGAGAATATGAATGCTCTGGACCTCACTTGTCACTTTGTCAAACTAGGAAGTAAGACTAGATCATCTGTAATGCCCTAAAAGTTCAAACACTTTATAATTTTAACAGCCCTTCTTCAAGTATGAAACATCATATATGAAATAAAGGACACTTGTCCAAATTTGCCTTGTGAAAAATTCAGTCTGAACACTACGCCTTTTGTATGTGCTACGCAACCGTTATGTAAGGACATAGGGAAAGCTGTAGCCCTCTCCACGGTAATCTTTCCAATGGGATTTCTCTATAAGGCACTAAGAAGTTTGGTACAATAATTGTGTCAAAGATCAGGCTTATGAAAGCAGAGATGCAACTCAGGAAACTAGAAGAAATCGTGACCTGTGCACTAATATCATCCTGCATTGACTTTTCTCTTGTTACTGGGTAAATTCACACAGATGGTTTCCCGTTAATCAAATCATATGGAGTTGTTTAAATTAATCACTTATGTCATACGAAAAGCAGATTAGAAATAAAAATATTGCATAACCTGGGCATTTTCTCTGGACTCTAAAATTCACTGCTTTTTGTAGTTCAATTCCAATTCGAATTTAAGCCAAAGTTTTCCTCTGGTAATTACCAAGCTATCTTTATAGTTGCGATAACCCTGGCCGTGCTCTGAGGAAAACAAGTGAAAAGAAAGCCGCATAGCACAAAACAGCGTTCACTTTAAAATTTAGCCAAGAACATTCAGAACTGGCAGAGATTCTGCTGGTCCAAAGATTTCCAGGCAAATATTCCACGTTTTAAGCATTATATTTGAAATGGTGAAACATTTATGCCATTTTAATTGACTGTCATTTTTAACATGCTAGGATAATAGACAATATTGAAATTTTAACATCTCCATTGCTCAAACACAACCTCTGTATCGGAATTCCAGATGTCCATCCAAGCAGCTTTTACTGCTGAAGTGTGGTGAGTATGACTTGGTGTTGATTTTTATTTGCACATAAAGGAAGTGCTTCTAACTAAATCAGGATCTTCAGTATAAATCAGAATTTAGTACTTATAATAATTTGTTATTTTATGAGTCTTTAACTATATGAGTAATCAATATGTTTTCTTGTTTAAGCCCAAATTATAGCCAATGATGTATGGTTAATTATGTTGGAGATCCGTGTTCAATGGAGCGGACTTTTATTGCCTCTCCCTTGCCTGGATTACCAGCAGGATATGTACCTTCCTCACATGCGTAATGAAACTGCTCATGTTTATGAAGCTTGTACTCAGTTCTACATACTTTATCTAGTTCTACTTAAGTTAATATTTACAATAACCTTATGACACAGATCCTTTTTAGATGAAGAAATTGAGGCTGAGTGATGAAGTAATTAAAAAAAAAAAATTATGTAACAATATACACTGAGCCCCTACCTGCCATGCTACTGTACTTTGGGCAACATAAAGCCCAGGTACCCAGTTGATTGAACCAGCTGGACTGATAGGATATAGGCTTAAATGCTACGTTTTTCTTTATCACCTCTCCCTTCTAAACGTGCTCCATAGACCTGTTCTTCCTCTCTCCTGGGTTAAATCTTGTGCAGGTACCCTACCTTTCTAGTCTCCTTCAATCACAAGAATAATCCTACATTAGTAAATTAAAATTTCCCATCTGGTGAAATATCAAAATTCCAAACTCACTCAAATTTAAAAATTTTCCCTCCCCTGGCTATATCCTCTGTCAGGCTTGAAAGTTGCATTGAGAAAGAGTGGCATGTCTGGCTTTTTTTTCTCGCTTGCTCTCCTCTTCCTGTACTCAATACTTGCTGTGTCTGATCAGTGGAAAGGCTCTGACTTAACTGGCTGGTTCTGGTATCATGGGATGTTGGTGTCCTCTGATTAAGGCTGATAAGCAAAGCTGACTCTGTCTGTTTTGGACACTTGTTCAGATTCCTTAGAGGCACTCTTGCTAGAAACCTCTTTGAGCAGCTCTCTTCATGGAGGCACACTTCTCCTTTGGCTGGCTGCTCCCATCTGTCTTGCTCAGACCCTTTGCTGGCATCCCTTTGGCCCTTCAGATGATCCTCTTGGGCTAGCTTCAAGTTTGGTCCCCTGAAAACACTCACCTTTGTCTCACTGTCAGTGGAAGAACAACTAGATCCCAATGCAGCCACCTTTACTCTGTCATCAGGCTGAATCTGCTCCAGGCAGAGCTTTAGACCTCTCAGGCATCCCAGGTCCTTCAAACTACAGAAGACAAGGGGAAAATTCTTTTAGCCTCATAAAGCAAACCTTCTCATTTGACTTGAAGGAGGGTGTTATGAGTTGAATGTTATCTCCCAAAATTCATATGTTGAAGTCCTCATCCCTAGTACCTCAGAATGTGACCTTATTTGGAAATAGGGTCATTGCAGATATAATTAGTTCAGTTAAGGTGAGGTCATACTGGAGTAGGGTGGACTCTAATCCAATATGACTGGTGTCCTTACAAAAAGGGGAAATGTGGACACAGACATATACACAGAGAGAATGCCATGTGGATATGAAGGCAGAGGTCAGTATGATGCATCTACAAGCCAAGGAATGCCAAAGGTTGCCAGCAAATCACTGGAAGCGAGGGGAGATGCGTGAAACAAATTCTCCCTCACAGCCCTCGGAAGGAATCAACTCTGCCAACACCTTGATGTTGAACGTCTAGCCTCCAGAACTGTGAGACAATAAATTTCTGTTGTTTAAGCTGCCCAGTTTGTGCTATTTTGTTACAGCAGCCCTAAGAAACTAGTTCAGAGGGAATTAAATATCCTGTGTCTCTTTCTCACACCCCAATGGGTAAGAATGGGACAGAGAATGCCAAAGAAATTCTCTTTCAATCTCCAAATTCAACCTGTTACATCAGATGGAGGTGGGTGATGAGCTAAAATTAACAGATCAGATTTTAAATCACTCCCTTCCCAAGTCCCACCCGTGTGGTCTAGTGCCTCACTTTAGAGTTTGAGGTCACATGAAACCTAATGCCAATCAGCCACACTAGTTTCTTTATTCAAGGGAATGACAAGTACCAAGTGAGCTATTGACCCACACTGTCTTGCGTTCAAGCTACATGCTGAGGTGTGGCTTCAACCCGATCTTTGTTTTCTTTTCTTTCCAAGTGAGGCCAGTTATCCAGTTATCCAGCTAGCTGTGGATAACTTCAGGATACGGACCTAAAGGTACAACTCGTCGTCACAGTAACATCCTTACAATAGTCATCAGTGATGGTAAGGAATTAAATAGGGTGGAGAAGAAGACAGAGAACTAAGATTTATTAAGCACTTATGTATGATAGGGGCCATCCTGCACATTTTATATGCATTATCTTTCTTAATTTTTAAAACTCTGACAGTGAGTATTAATATTTTCCAAAGAGGAAATGGGGGCTCAGAGATATTGCACAAATCAACCCCATTTCACTAAGGTAGTGCTAGACCCAGAATCAACTCTGCATCTGTCTGAATCCAAATCTCTGACTCAGGACTGGCTACATAATTCTGGGGCCCAGTTCTACATGAAAATGTGGGACTCCTTATTAAAAAATTATTACGAGTTTCCAGATGGCAACTGCAGAGCATTAAGCCAGCGGGTCGTATGTGGCTGCCCAGGGTGCATGGCCGTGTTCTGATGCTTCTGCAACACTCTACTGCTGGAATACTTGATGAATCTGAATGCTTCACAAATTCTTACTAGCAGGTTTGGCGTCTCATTGATCCTGTGTGTTTCAAGGGAGAAATAAGGTAATATCTGTATCACTATACTTCTCAAATGTATATTGACCTACTGTTCTTTTTGAAAGGTTAGTGTTCCATGGATTTTTCAATGGGTGGTCTATTTATCTAGCTTGCTTATAGGCTATCGGACAGTTTTCCCAATAAGATTATTGCATAATCAAGTTTGGTACTTACTCTTATTCGTGCCCCTTTTGCAGAACCTCACTGATTTTGTTAACATTAACCTAATTTTTGTTGAGGTCTATCTGAAATTGAATATGCATCAATACTTTCTAATATAAATTAAAATGATTACATCAAGATCATTATCATTAAATCTTGCCATTTTCAACGTTTTCCCAAGATTAAAGCTTTAGAAACATGTAAGAGAATCCTAATTTTTATTATGTCTCCTTAGGGATACCATAGGACAGGAAAATAATCTCCAAATTTTCTAGAGACCATTAAAACAACCAGATCAAAATAGCATCACATCAAGTGGAAAGTAGTTATTTATTACCAGCGTATTTTGCTCTTCAAGCCTCTTAGGTTCTTGTATGCAACCCAGGAAACAAACTCCTTAATTGTCCTCACTGTCAGCTCATTTTGACAGCCATTCGTTCTTTAAAATATCAAACTGAAAAGAAATGATGCCCTGGTTGTAATAATTATATACAGTTGGTTTTTCTCTGGTAGATAATGCTAGACAAAGACGAGGCATTTATCACAGATAAACACATTAAGGTAGGGCTGAGACAATCAAAGTGAAAGATCTTTTTTCTTGTGAAGCAGCTTATTCCAGTGACCTTATTTCTGTTATTCAAAACCACTAAGGGGAAACTGATGAATGTTTGAGCAAGACAAAGAGCTCCAGTGCCCCATATTACCTCTTAAAAAAAAAAGGCCTGGTTTAAAAACCAGATATGCTAATTTATTAAAATTCAGGAATTCCAAATGAGAAATTTCTTTGAGGAATCCCCAAGTTATTTTTCTCCTGGCTTTCAGGAATGAGATCAAATAATTAAATATTAGAGAGCATAAGAGGACTTTTTCTTGTTTTTAAACCGGTTATTTATCAGATCTGAAGCAGGGCCACAGTGGAGTTAAGCGGCACTGTTTCCATATGTGCCTACATGTAAGTCAGCTAGTGACTATCTGTTGATTGGATTTGGCTGTATTCTCAATGAGAGCCTAGAGCTTTAGAAAAGAATGAGCTTAGCAGGACAGTGAGGAAGCAACAACAGCGAAATTATAATAATCTGCTTAATTTTATTGCTAGGAAAAGAGAGGGGAGAGAAGGCAGAAAACAAGAAGAGCAAGAAGAATTCAGATAGGTAGAGTGGAAAGACAAAGAAATAAGAGGAAATGTAGACAATTATCAGGGAAGAACGAGAAATATACCAGATCAAAACAAGGGTGGATTTCAGTTCGTTGGCTTTAATAAGTGAGAAACTGCTACCCTGGGAGCCTGGCAAAACCAGGGGGGTAATTTTCTTTTAGAAATGTGTCTGGTTTGTTTGTTATTTCTATAGCTGTCTTCAGTTAAATGTTTGATCATTCTAGAATATAAACTTATAGTTTCACAGGTCACCGAAACTAACTTGCCTCACTAAATTTAATTCTGTTTCAAAGCCCCATAAGTAGAATCCTATCTGTGCTTTTTTTAGTTAAAAATTTATTTAAAAATAATCAATAGATTATTAACAGCTGTCCTCTCAAAGAATACAAGGTACCTTTCTTACTTCTCCCTTCATCCACAGACAACTGTGTGGGAATGGAAAAATACCAAATAAAGCCATTTTATTATTTCCATTTTGGTGTCAGATATTAGATTTGCAGTGTAAGGTTACAAAAAGCACAAGCTGCCATTTCACTTTGGGCGAATTTGCTTCAAAATAATGGCTAGGAAAAGGAAGACTCAACCTTTATGGCAACAATTCAATACCAGGGAGGTGATCAAGGTCACTCGACTGCACCAACATCCATCACCCAGCATGATCACACAGGTATTATTCATTTGGCATCACAGAAATGAAGTCATTATAACCAAGGGCTGTGTCACCAGATCAGCGTCTGCTGCTCTGGAAAGAGGCTCCTCATTCTTGTCTAATGGTTTATATTTGAGAAAGGTCTCAGCATCCAGAGTTTAACAGTCCGTATCATTAGCCTGTAGCTATTTTAAACAGAAGTCAGCTCTTCTATTTCCTTTGTTGCCATATTTCTTATGCCAGAATGTCAGAAGTCATAAAACTTGAGAGATTTTAGAGGATGTATTATAAGGAATGTGAAAGAATGTGCTCGTTGGATTCAGCTGTAGGAGAACTTACTGAAATAACAGCAGACCACAAGAGCTGGATTCCAGGCCCAACTGTGACCTCAACAAGTCGTGACGGTGAATGAGTTCTTTAAATTTGTTCTTTGTTTGGAAACAAACTCCTTTCCCATTTCATAAATTTCTTGTGACAGTCAAATGAAATCATGGCTTTGAGGGAAGTATAAAACATTATGCAAATGTAGGAGTGTGAGTTTAGGAGCTTGACTGCCTAGGTTCAAACCAGGACTCCCACTGGCTGGGTCACCTGGGCCAAGTAATTTAACTTCTCGTATGTGCACTGGGGATGATGATGATTGTGATGGAAATAATAGTAATAAATATCTCTCTCCTAGAACTGTTTTGAAGATTAATTAGGATTCTGCCTGTCAAGTAATAAACATGCTCCTGACGGAGAAAGCAGCCCACGGATATTAATTTTTGTTGTTGTTAGAAAAACGGAAATACAAGGCATTCAATGCATTTGGTATACTTCCTTCTATGGTGCCTCCCTCATAGTAGATGTTCGGGAATTAAATGTTGGATAAGTAGTAAGTTGAACACTGTATTTATCTTTGGGGTCAGATGAACACAAATGATAATATTTATTTTTTTTATAAGAAGCCTTGGGATAAATTATTCATAAATTATGTCTCTCAAACAAAAATTTTTCTCTTTCAAAAGATGATATAGCACTTTATGCTATTTAAAAGAATTATGAAGATCTAAATATGTGAACCATTGTCACCTGTTCTTGCTTACCTGCTACTTCATGAGACTGCATGAATTGTAATGATATTCCAAAATCAGAGAAGATATTGATTCAAAGGATCAATTTTTTTCCAAAAGACTACTTGTCTTTTGAAATTTGCTTAAATTCTTTGTACTAGAGAGTACTTCCTGATGCAACTCACTCTGTATAACCAAACAAAGAAATATACGTGCAGAATTTTCAGGTGCACTTCCCTTCGGTTTCAGAAGGTCACATTTGATCCACTGATTTTAATCTGTTTACCAGTTAGAGACCCTGATGGGAAAGGACTCAAGAGGTCACCTGATTCCTAGACTTCCTCCCACCTTCAAGGATTGTGTCTTCTGAGAAAGATCAGTCTTGACTCTGTTTCCACTTTCAAAAGTATTCATTGATGAACTTTCTAAATTTTACCTTCAGAATTCAGCCCTGTGTTTTACAAATTCCTAGTGGGTAGATTGGAATTCATAGGGAATGAATAAAAAGTTATTGGAATTAATTCCCTAGGCTGCTGTTATCTGGAGTCGTATTTATCCTGCTTGTAAAATGGGTCAGCTATAGCTCTTAAATTTGTGTGAATGTTGATTTCCTCAACTAAATTGAAAGTTTCTTGAGGGCAAGTTCCTATTCATAAACCTTGGCCAGAGACCAGAGACTGTAGCAGAAAAGATAAAGAGATGGCAAATTTTCAATAAATGCTTCAGGTGGTTATAAACCAAAATCTTCTAAAGAGATATTATTTATTTGCTAGGCACAAGGGTTAGAATGGAGGGCATGGGGTGTATGGGAAAGAATAAAGAAGGAAACTGATATGTATTAAGTGGCTACTGTGCATCAAGCATATTGTATCTGTGTGCAGTATCTCATTTTATCAGCCCTGCAATGTGGATACTGTGACCCAATTTTATAGGTAAACTAAGACTCAGAGAAGTTAAGTGACTTATTCAGTATCACACAGCCAGTATGTGGCAAAGCTGGAAGTAAACTGTAGGTCTGTCTAAATTCTCTCAGCCCTCACTGTTTTGTTTCCCTGTACGGATCGCTATTTGTAGTGGTTTTCTACTTCTCATTTGTCTGCTTTCTTTTTTTTTCTTTTTACCGTTTTGATAACTGCCTGTATTCTTTTCCTGTTGACACAGGATTATACCACATAAATGTTAATTGTACATTTCATCATCTGAATATAAAATTACTGGGATGTTAAGCAGGAAAAGGTACACTATTAGACCTTGAACTAGGAAATTAATTAACCCTGTGCTTTTAGATGTTTTCTCAATTGAACAAGAAAGCCTAAAGAAATGTTGAGGACTCTATTGTAGTAAATGGGTTAGAAAGCAATACAGACTATTACTTATATGAAGTAAATTTATTTCAAAGCTGGTTGGATGTTCTGTGTGGGAAAAACATTAAAATTGGTGGACTTCACTGTAGTGAAGTTGAGTGGGGGACCTGGAGGTTCTGTTGAGAAATCTTGCAGCTGATCAGTGTCTGCTGAGAAGAACATTCCAGTCTCCTGAAGCAGCTGCCAGTGTTCTTGGAGCTGAGCAGAGAGACAACAGATATGAGGGGGCTGTGTATACCTGTTGTCTCCAATTCCTGCCTCTCTGATGTTCTTTGACCTGCTGCTCATTAGCACCACTCCTCCACAGGTATTTGGTATCAGCATTCTCAGCTCTGTTGCTCCTCCAAGTTTTACTCCCAAAGCCCTGCTGGCAACTCTTACCTGCTATTATTTCCTCTCTTATCTTCTTTGCCTTGTTGATTTCTTTTTTTAATTTCTGCACTTTCAATCTAAGAAATTTTATTTCTAGAGGCGGTGGAGATACATGCATGTGTTGAGTGTAATGCACACCCCGCCCCAATAATATATCTATGTGTTTGTGCATTCACTCTGAGATGACTTATTTCCACTACAGTTCCTAATTACTTGCCTAATTACTGTTTTTTTCCTCCTCTTGCTGTCCTCTAACTTCCATGCCTTTCTATATCCCCTGTCTTAGAATGCTTATCATTCTGCAAGCTCACATTCTCATCTCTCTAAACTTACTCCAGGTCCTGTCTTTGTCTCAGTCTCCTGTGTCCAGCTGCTCATAGGACATCTCCATTTGGATGAACTGCTCTTGCTTTAAATAGCTAATAGTCCATCATATTCTCACAAACATGACACCCCATTTCCATTTTTTATATTGGCTCTCCTCATTAATAATAATAATAAAAATGGCAAACATTTATTGAAAGCTAACTGTGCCAGCTATTATCCTAGCCTCTTTTTCTAAGGAAACATGCTAGTAAGTCATAAGTGATGGAGCCAGAATTTGAAGTCAGTCTAACCTTCTAGCCTTACCCACATTGCTTTCTTCATCCTTGTTGTTGAATGAGGGAAATGAGTCCCATCCCCACTATCAGGGGGAAAGATATTTAAGTTGGCTGATTTAGGCATTGCCTTGCACATGGGAGATATTCAGTAAATATGTGTTGTTGTACCCACAACACAATCCTCTAAACACATTTCAGAGTGAAGAATTGTTTCAAACCATGTATCTCATACAGGTATGGTTTCCAAAATTAGTAATGAAAATTGGTGCAGAAAATATCTGTCATACAGAGAGCTATGTTTGCAAAGCCAATGCCATTTTTTTTTTAAAGATTTTATTTATTCATTTTTTTCCCCCCAAAGCCCCAGTAGATAGTTGTATGTCATAGGTTCACATCCTTCTAGTTGCTGTACGTGGGACTCGGCCTCGGGTTGGACGGAGAAGTGGTGCCTTGGGGCGCACCCGGGATCCTAACCTGGGCCGCCAGCATCAGAGTGCGCGCACTTAACCGCTAAGCCACGGAGCCGGCCCGCCAATACCATTTTTACACTAATCGAGTACATGGGAGGAAGGAAAGAAAGCAAATACCTCCGACCCATTGTATTTAAGCATTTCATCACATTATATCTTTTAATGTTTGCTTTTATTTCAAGTTTGTCCATTTATTTTTATGGTTCCTAATATCCCTGTTGTTCCTTTTAAGATTTAAATCTTTTGAGGGTTCCTTTTCTCTTTAACTCAGAATGCTTTATAGTACACAGCATTGCCTCACACGAGAGGCAATGAGATGCTTCTAGACAATGATTAGAATTCAAATAGAGGAAAAGAGATGCAATTATTAATAAGTGAAATATGTGAAAAAATCACATTTGGAAATTGAAAGTGTTAATTTACTTTAAATATTTTTGTTAGGCAGCAAGCATTCTCTATGGGCCTAGAGATTAAGACCCACAATATATTCTCTATATTTTAATTACTTTTTCATCTGGGTTTGAAAATGTGATCCTTTCTCTCTCAGTTTCTGAACAGTGGGTAAGTTGAAGAGTGCATCAGGACAGGAACTATTAGAAGTGACTCACTATCTTTATTCCACAGGCAATGAATAATGAGCAGTTTGTTGGTGATTTATGTTAATCTAAATATGAGACAGACAGAATGTTATCATGCACGTCACAGCTTGTGCCAGCAATTCTTCCGTTTCTAGAAATATACAATTATCCATATGTCTTTTTTATGAAAACCTTAGTTTGTACAGTCATTCAATGGTAATTTAGTTTTGTCCACAGTCCATAACATTGGTTTGTCATAAAGCTCCAATAAAATCTAGCCCAACCCCCCAAAATCTAAGTGCTGTGTATGCTAACTAGAGGAATTTATACTTAGAGTTCATATCATTTTTGCCGTAAACTATCAAATGAGCAAAATTATGTATATTATATACCTTTAGGATTACTGTAAAACTGCTATATGAAATTCAGAAAAAAATATAATTTGAAACTCCTAGTTAAACAGATCTTTTCCTGTCCTGCACTTGTTTTGTAGAAGAACGAGGAAAATGCTTAAACAAATAAGCTAATATTGGGAGTGAGAGCTTCAAAATGAATCTGCTTTCTGGATCATTCATACAGCAAATTATTTGTTGAGCCTCTTTGTATCCCAAGCCTGTGCTGGGTGCTGAGGAGATCAACCCTGGCCTCAGACTGTTCTCCCCAACCTTCTCTCTCTAACATCAGCTCTACGTAGTGGCTTGTTCTTATTTGGAATTCTGAAAATAGGTATGTGGCAGGAGGGGGACACAGAGGATGCTAATGGTTGTAAAAGGAAGACAGAAAAGCATAATGATCAGGGTTTGAGCTCTGGGTTCAGACTGCCTGGGTTCAAATCTTGGCTCCTTTATTTATGAGCAGTGCAACCTTGACCTTGACCTCTCTGTGCCTCTGTTCCACATCTATAAAATCTGAATAGTAACGCTAGTTAATTCGTAGGATTGTTTAATGATTATGTGAAATAGTGCTCAATAAATTTGGTTATCATAGTGTCATTAACAATGTTACCAGTTTCCTGATAATTATAGGTCTTAGAGCAGGAGACAGCAGAAGAGTATTCTCAATATTCTGTTGTTTCATAATTTGTCAGTCACAAAAGACAAAGGCAACATTAAGTCTTCCTGCTGTCTTGGTGGTAGGGGTTAGGGGAAAATCAGTTCTGGGTAAATGATCAGGCTTTATTAACATAATACCTGCACAATACCTTGCTCGTGGATGTTTACTACATGGCTACATCTCTGCTGGGAGCTGCTCAAGGGCATGGAGCATTCCTTGTTTAGCTCTGTGGCTTCAGCACTTAGCACAGACCATTATACATAGTAGGCATTTGGTAAGTGTGAACTTATGTTTTGAACACAAAAAATGGAATAATACAGTACTTTCGGTAGCCTGCTCTTTCATGAAATAATATAAAATTAATATTTACCCTGTGATCACATATTCTTCTGAAATATCATTTTTAATTAATGTGATACAAGATACCTAATGTTTATTCTTGAACATTTCGATTGTATTCCATTTTATGCTTTAATATTAAAATCACCATTGTTAAATATTACCAGACATGCTCCTTGCTGTCTCCTCACTCCTACCAATGTACTGTGTACTTTATCATGGTCCCTATTATACCTACAGAGCCTACCTGGATAATTATCTGTTGATCTGTTTGTTCTTTGCTTTTCCACCAGGCTATACATGCCATGAGAACAGAGGCCCTATCTAGTTTCGCCATTGTAACCTTAGTTTCTAGTTATACTGCTTGGCTCATAAAGGGTGTTCAATGTATATTTGTTGAATAAATATGTGAAAGGTATTATTTTCATCTGATCATGCTAATAGATCCATTCGGAAAGTTCCTATGCAAGTTTGTTGTTTGGAGCTGGGTGTATCTGGGGTATGATCCTGGAGGAAAGGTATGAAGCGTGGAGGTGGGCGCGCAAATTGGGGAGGAGCCTGGAGCTGGGAGCTGAGGAGCAGAGAGAAAGACTCTGGGAAGGAGAGTGAAAAATTTTCTCTTGACTCATCTTTTCCTTTCATGCTTTTCATCAAGAGCTTCAGTTCTTCTTGCTGACCTTTAGAATAAAATTCTTGAAATCAATGGGAAGGGAAACAGAACCTTCATTTATTTATTCGGCTATTAAGTAAATGGGGGCGTAAGCACTCTTACCTGGGACTGCCTGAATTATATTCAGAGAATCCAATTCCAAGCCTGTGACTTGACTGACAAAATTCCAGCTCTATGTCTGGCACATAGTAGTAGGAAAGAGAAAGGATTAATATTTATGGGGTGCCTATAATACACTAGCGACTTTCCTGCATCATTGCATTCAGTCTACTCAACGACTCTGACAAGTAAGATTTATTAAGGAGGGACCCAAATTCAACCCTGGACTATATGACTCTTGAGTCTACTTTCCCAGGTCAAAATATTAGACAGAATGAATTCTTAGATTAAATGAGGAACTGACTTACAGCTAATGTAAACAAATTCTAAATTCTGCTTAACAAGGAAGCTATTTCTATGTTTGTTTAGGTATGTCTTGGATGATTCTGAAGTATGAATTACTTTAGAAAGTGAAAAGTAAAAACACTAAGATATAGAAAACCATTTAAAAACCCAAGTTTAAGAAGACAAGGCCTTTTACCAATACCTGTGGGAGATGAATAAAAAATTAAAAGGATTTTTAGACCCAAAATATTTTACTGTATTTATAAATTGTTCATTCAAAGGCAATTAATTAAATAGCCTCACACTTTAAAATTTAGTGAGAATGTATTTTTGATATTAACTTTATTTTACTTTAATCAGAAGTTTCTGAACCTAGCAGGAGTTATAAAATTTTGACTTTATTGTTTTTCAATTTGATAAGTGTTTTTTATTTCTTAGTTACTAAATTTCAGACCAGAACCAAGGTTTTTCTCCCCTTTTGTTAGGAAATTGCCAGTGACAACATAAAGATGTTCAGGCTTGTTTCTGCTTTAATAAGAACATATTTTTTTTTCTTGTTGGGATTCGTACTGTACACACTGTGCTCAGTTTACAAATATTGTTGCAGATACGCAATTGGATAAACTCTCCATTCTCAAATCACAAGTTCACTTATAGTCCTTATTACCATCTATATAGTATAAGACAGAGTGTTCAGGTGATTGGCATAAATTTTACTGGCAGTTTATTGTCCACTTGCACAAATTTATGGCATTTTTTTTTTGTAGCTAGAGATGAAAATCATCAGTAGCATTACTAGAGTTTTGCTTTCAGCTGGGAGACTTCAATGATTTTAACAGAAGGGGCTATAACAATTGTATGTCAAATTAAACAAGTTGTTGCATGCTTTGGAAATGATCCCAGTGCTTTTCATTCGTTTTAGTCTCAGACTTTTTTTTCATGTTTTAAGAGACTTCTGTGGGTGCGTCCTAAGCATAATTTCAAAAATCACCTTTTAACCTTATAATCAGTCTAAAAATAGTCTTAAGCACTGACCTAAGTTTTGTAATCTTTTAAAACATTATCCTGGCACCCTAGGCAGTTGGAAAAATTACAGGGAGCACACAAAACATGTTGTACTCATGTTAGATTTTATATTTGGTACCTTGGCATCATATTATGTTTTTTTCTTTAGAATTTATTGTTTCTTCTATTCTCAGGCAAGCATAATGAGTTTGCTTTCTGAGATCTGGTCTTGGAGAACCTGTCTTTCATGTTGGTTCTAGCAGAGCATATAGTAGGAGGTCAATAAATATTATCTGTGTCAACAATGAATGAATGCCATTAGGATGGTGTTTCTTACCCTGGGATCCTTAGCTAGGTTACATCCTTGAACTAACTGAAATTTAAGTATAATCCAGACGTCAATGTGCTGTATATCTCCACACCTAATCTATTGAAGATGCCTTGTCATTTAATGTTTCAGTAAGCTTGGCTGGAGCCCCCCAAACCTAGCACTCTCTCAATATCTAAGGAAATTCTTGGGAAACATATTATTCCCCTCCTCACTTCTGGCTTTGAGTTCTCCACAGCTCTACTACTTCACCTGTTGTTCCATTTCTGCAATACATCAGATCATAATGGATACTCTTTAAATTTTTTAAAATTTCTTCATTCAGATTTTTAAAAATTTGTCCAGAGTACCATTGACACAAAGCTGCGTAAGTAGCATAATTTTATTAAAGATTTTGAGTAATTTAAAACCAAATACTCTGTATTTCTGTGTTTGTTTTTTGTTTTTAACTCTTGTCATTCAAATCACTGGATGTTTCTTCTTGGCTCTTCTTTCTTCTGGTGTCCCTGCCCCCTGAAATCTTACTGGTTGCACTAACTTCCCCTCCAATTTTTACCACCCTGACTTCTCTCTTCTTTTTCAAATACCAGAGTAAGTAATATTACTTTATTATGCAGAGAAATTTTGTTCTTTTGTGCTTTTTCTTTTAATCTACACTCTGAGTTCCATCTTTTTTACATTAATGCTTTTGCTAAACAAAGCAAATAATCTTGATTTTCCTAAAAGGAATTCTGTCTCCAGCTTAAGAAAAAAAAATTTAATTTCTTCTTGAGATGCAAGTTTTGTGTGTACAAATACTTTTTCAGGGAAGCGTAGTATTAATTTTAATCGTATTCTCCAAGATGTGTAGGACCTTCTCAAAGGTGAAAAGCCATGGCATTAAGGTTTTTCTGATACTGGAGCTTTAAATATCTTCCTCTCATTTCACATTTCTGGTCAGCTAAGAGATGGCTACTAAGTGTGTGTAGTTTATAGCATACTGTAATCAGATAATAGACATTTCATATACTTATTTCATTTTTTTCTAAAATTAAAAAAAGGAAAAAAAAAAGTAAAAATTAGTCCTAATACCATCACCACAGAGATAAACACTCCTATCATTTTGGTGCCTACTAACATTTTAAAATATAGCTTACTCCTCACTGCTTCTCATCCTGCATTTTCTCTTCCAACCTTGCTCTATCCAGTAATATTCCTCAATTAATTCTTTTTTTTTTTTTCTTGAAAAATGTTACAGTAGTTGTTGGTTTTGAAAAATTTAACTTTCAAATAAAAGCAGATTAAAACCCTAGATTTTTCTTAGGACAAGCTTGAATTTTGGAACACAATGGTAGTGGTTGGCTGTTTTTCCTTATTTTCCTACTGGATGTTAGCTGTTTTTGATATTAAGAGCTCATGGCCTTAAACAGGATGCACTGTATTTGCCCACTCTCCTTTTGAGCATATTGTTTTAGTTGGTGACTATTTCCTGTTGGCAACTGTAGGTAGATGTCACTTAGGCAGCCACTGAATTGTCACCTATGTCAGCACCCGTAGCAGAAAGCATCAGATACCACTTAGCAAAGACTTGTTGAAGACTGACCTGGAGTGTTTTGATGGACCACTGCCTCTATGGATGTTGAGCTGTGCAGGAGGAATTATGGGCAAGAAAATTTTGGAATTGATCTTGGTAATTTGGAGCCTTAGAGATTTAAAGGATAATTTAGAGGGTAATTTGGCCCTCTTAGAGATTAAAGGCACCCAGGTCACTTCTAATTTTGAGGTTCCAACCATACAATAGATAGATGGACAGATAGATAGATGGGCCAAAACTAGGGTACAAAATTCATGGTATGTTTTAATCTATGTATCTATATCTGTTCTGGTTAGCTCTTGCTGCATAACAAAATACCCCCAAACTCAATGGCTTAAAAATAAACAATGATTTATAGTGACTCTTGTGTCTGTGTGTTGGCTGGAGATCAGCTGAGCTTGACTGAGGGCTTTGCTTCAAGCTGTGGTGGCCAAGGAGGCTCTGCTTGTCTCTGAAAATCTATGTGTCCATTGGAGCAGTTCTGTTCCACGTCTCTTACAGTGATGGTAGAATAACAGAATGCATGCATATTTCAAATTTCTGATTACATTGTATCTACTAACATTCCATTGGCCAAATCAAGTCAAATAGTTTGCACATGGGATCAAAGTACACTCTGTCTTTTAATGAAAGGAACTGCAAAGCCAGGGAAAGGGAAAGGGCCTGGATACAAGGAGTGGTGCCACCTATCTTGGTACACTTTGAACAAGATAATACTTTTAACATACAGTACCTTGAGCATATACAATCTCATGTCAAGATAGTAAGTGAAGTCTTCAAGCCCAATGGTTTTTCAAGCCCTTCAGCTCACTTATAGTCAAAGCACCTCTGTTATTGAGTAGGGCAGGGAGAAAGAAGAGGAGGCAGCCCTTGGTCTGAACCAGAGCCCCCATCTCTAGACCATGTCCTCTGAGCCAGCACAATGAACTGCGGTAGTGAGTTGTTATCCCTTTTTTACACACACCAATCAACCCAGCTCATTTTGCCAGGAACTCTGTAGATGGGTGCTCTGTATCCCTGAGGTGTTCTTCTCTTCCCCTTATAATCACAACACTCACATTCCCTCCTAATATTTTGACTCCTAGAAAAACAATAAGTAGTAATAGGTTAGTCAGATAAAAACCCTGGCAACCCCTCTCTGGTAAGAAAATGCTTTCTCCCATTAAAAATACACTTATAATAAGAATTTGTCAAGCTAAAGCACTAACTTATCATCTCACTCTCTCTTAACATTTCCAATACTTCCCACTGCCTCAGGATGAAGCCCTAATTTCCCATTATGACTTATTATGTACTTCAAGGCATGGTTTATTTTTAGCCTCCTCTACCTTCAAAGTTGGGGCTTTTGTCAAACTGAGCTACTTTCATTTCTCTGAATGGACCATGCTGTTTTCATCCTCAACAAGTTACTCAGGCTTTCAAAGCTTGATTTTCTCATCTGTCAAAAGGGGGTGTCGTCCCAGATTTTCATTTGAGAACTTTATCGGGGAGTGCTCTCAGGATCAACACCTGTAGAGGAGAGGAGAAAACAGGCTTTGACAGAGCAAGATGTCATCTGCTTTGCAGTCACAATAAAGGCCACAGCCAGTCCTACAGGGGACACTAGACCTAGGGTGGCCCTTCAGAGTACCTGAATAGGGACAAGGGGACCAAGCCTTTATACTCCCTCACTGACTAATCATTGAATGTGGCGGCACTTGGGAAGCCAGGGTGACCTTGGGTGGGGCTGCTGTCTTCAGCTGAGGGCAAGTCCTAAAGTCCCTAAAGAGGGACTCAGCTGAGTTCTGTCAGCACCAACACCCCCAGCAACCTGGGAATAAGAGCTTGTGTTCTGGGGTGGGGGATCTGAAGGTTTTACCAGTACAGATATAAATAACTGTTTCATAGGATAATTGTGATAAATATTTTTGTGTGTGAGGAAGATCAGCCCTGAGCTAGCATCCATGCTAATCCCCCTCTTTTTGCTGAGGAAGACCAGCTCTGAGCTAACATCTATTGCCAACCCTGCTCCTTTTTTTCCCCCCCCCAAAGCCCCAGTAGATAGTTGTATGTCATAGTTGCACATCCTTCTAGTTGCTGTATGTGGGACGTGGCCTCAGCATGGCCGGAGAAGCGGTGCGTCGGTGCGCGCCCGGGATCCGAACCCAGGCCGCCAGTAGTGGAGCGCGCGCACTCAACCGCTAAGCCACGGGGCTGGCCTCAATTGTGATAAATTTAACTATTCCTGTCCACAGTCAAACACACACACATACACATGCTCATTCTTCAGGTCTCAGCTTGGATGTCACTTCCTGTAGAAAACTTTCCCTGACTGTGTCCCTCCCCCCCAAAGTAGGCTACTGGTCACTCCTGTTGCTTCCATAGCACTATTAATCCTATTGTAGCAGTTATTATACAATATGGCAACTTCCAGTATTTTCCTGTCTCTATTAGACTGCAAGGGGCAGGAACCACAGGCCTTTGTACTTTTCTTCCTATAAGCATTTTTCCCGCTATACTGTGATTGGCTGCTTAACCACCTATCTGACCATTTATACTACAAACTCCTCAAGAGAAAGGTCCCATGGGTTTTGTTTGCTATTGTATCTCATAGCACAGTACTGGGAATGTCGTCTGAGACTGATAAACATTTTGCTGGATGAATGGATGAATGAATGCTGAAATATCCCTGGGGAAGGGACAGTAAAGACAATGACATGGGATAGGGAGGATATCCAGAGATCCCCAGTGATCACAGAGAGCTCCCAGTGATCACAGCTCCTGAAGTGGGACCAGTCAATTACTTGCAGTGCAGAGTCATACTAGCTACCTTTACTCTGTACCAGATGTTTATCAGAGCACTTTGAATGTATTAACTCATTTAATCCTTATAACAACCCTATGAAGAAAATACTATCACTCTCTCCATTTTACAGATGATGAATCTGAGATATGGAAAAGTTAAATAATTTGCCCAAAGTCACACAGTTGAAATGGCGGAAGAGAGAGACTTTTATCCTCCATGACTTCCATTCTCCCAAATGATAAGATCAGCATACTCACTCTCATATCTTGTACCTTTCTTCCAGTAGGCATTCTGAATCTCTCCGACCTCATTATATGTCGTGTCCTTACCCTTGCTAGACTCTGTGTGGATAAATGTGCCTCAGCTGGGTTGTGAGAAGGATGTGGATGAGTTAACTGAAGACCTTAATTCACAGAAATATATTCCTGTGGATACTAGAGATGCCAAAAATGTGATAAGTCCTCTGATGAAGCATGGAGGGAGGCATGAGCGAGGGGGTGGTGGTTAGGGGGCAGTGAGATCATGCACCAGAGCAACCCATGTCTTCTGGTGGCCATCCGCTTGGAATAGTTACAGGAAATTCTTACATCAGAAAACTAACCTGAAACTTTATCAATCAGAGCTCAATACGCAAAGGGAAAAATATTTTTAACCAGAGGAGACAGATCAGGAGAACTTCATTCTCCACAACAGATAGTTTAGAGACTCCCCTTCTTAGGTAAGTCAGGCTGTGGTGCCTTGGGTCAGTCACTGACAGATGTCAAGCTGCCATAGCACCCTAAGAAGTGTTGGGATGGGTGGGGCTGGTGGTGGGAGCCTTTCCATGGCTGTTTCTAAGCATCCCACTCTCCTCCAAAACGATAACCTTTAAGAAAATCCTAAATTGTTTTATTTCAAGGAAGGACTTTGAAGACTGGATTGAGTTTGAGTGCCTGATTATGATGCCATTTTTTTAAAAAGGAGTCCTGGAAACCAAATGTCTGGGGATGGCTTTAGCTGACTTGCTTCCAAAGAGACACTTGAGGAAATTATTAGGCTGTGCTACGATATTTTAGTGCATTTATTTGGTAGCTCTTCCTGTGGAAAGGGACGTATGTTGTTTTAAAAAACAGACATTTTTATTCTTGGAAGAAAATTGTCTCTTAAAATACTTTTAATATGTTTACTTTTACTTATTTTTATTGCTTGGTGAAATAAACAGTAAAATTCACAGTGGTGATCAAAAAATCCTTCTAGGTCATGCTTAGAAACTGTTGGAAATCTGAGTCTGAATGCTTAAATTGAATACTATTAGGCAATCTTTTATTTAAATTATATACACATATTTCAAAAAAATTCTTATTTTAGAACCACTGTAGAGGAAATATTTTAAGGTCATAAGCCCTACCACCGGAAAGGAGCTGTTTTTTATTTTCGTTTTCTTTTTTCCTGTGCTTGCCCATATGCACATGTACATTTCCACTGTTGTGCTCCCGGTCTCTATAAAACTTGGTGATTATCTGTTTTAAACTGAACAACATGTCATAAAATCTTTTCTACATTACTATAGCCTTTATAATTAAAGTTTTTAAAGGATTTATAATTTCTGTTAACTCAGTATGTCGGAAGTGACTTAATCATTCCCCTGTGGACTAATTTACTTGTAATTTAAATGCATAATTTAAAATCACCAATGAATTTATAGTTTAATTTTTTTCCACATTTAAGATTTGAAAGAATATGTCTAATATTGAAAAGTTGTAAAACACCATATGGTCACATAAGCACTAAAGCTACTCTTTTACTAAGCAGTGTATTTACAGGCAAATGCTAAGCTTTCCTGGGGATGCTAGTGCCGGGATATAAACCCAGTGTCAGACATGCAACCACCAAAGCCAGCAAGTTTGCAGAATAAAAGAGCACATGAAAATATCTTCCTATATGTAACAATTGTTTCCAAGGGAACCTTGGTGGAATTAAACGCTAAAGATTGCGCATCTTCACCAACAATGGGTTTAATAATTTCAACAAACCAATTAAATGCAGTCTAGATATTTGACTGAATTGCTTTGATGGTCCTCTGTGTGTAGCCGCAAAGGCAGGGACTGCTCATTAAAAATGTAGAATCTAATGATGAAAGCTTTGAATCTGAAATACCAGACCATCCCACAGTGCTTCACTTGGTATAAGAGGTAAATACGCTTATAGAGAAATCTTATACAGAAGGCAGTGTTGGGCCACTGTTAGCTCATTTTGTTGATAAATGATGTCAAGCATAAATCTTCATTTGACTGAAGAAAGCCCAGGCTAGTATCAGGATGAAAATCAGGTTATCGTCAAAGAATTGGAGCTAAATCTTTCCTGGGAAAGAAAAATGATTTTGACTTTGGCAGCACATCTTCAGTTTGCACAGGCTTGAGCCGTCGCTTTTGCAGAAAGACCCCGGGTCTTAAACAGATACTGCTGCAAGGTTCACTACACACCGTGAAGCTGTCAGACCAGCGGAAATGAAAAAGCTTTCAATATGCAACCTGTGGGATTTTGGCCAGTCAAAACCCATGGGTGGAATACACGTCAACCCTTCCAGACAGCACAAACTGTGATTAGGCTTGACGGGGTCTTTGTAGAATGCTGGGAAGAGGATTTTGGGAATATTAAATGCTCTTATTACTGTCAGAGGATTCCTGCGTCTAGTTGGCAGTTCTCATCCCAGAGCACGCTTGGAATGTGCTTTCATCGGAAATGTCAGGCTGCTTGGATGGAGCAGATGCTCATGGGATGAGTCGGTGCTCGGCATTCAACCAGAAATACCCATGTTCTTTTTCTGACATTTTTGATAAAATGGGATAACAATGTAATATTCTTTCTGGAAAACCAGACCACAATATTGAAGTAAAGAAAACAGTGAAAGGGAGAGAAATGTTTTCCTCACATGGAATGTACGGTGTTTCCTTCATGGTGGAAATGATCTGTCTTTAAGCTGATCCTGTCTGAGGGTGACAGTCTCAAGGTCTGAGGTCTAGGATGTGCACTTAACTTAAGGATAATGGAGCAGAGTAGTTACAGGGCTGGACTACTTCTGGGATTGAATCCCAACTCTGGCCACTTGCCTTGACTTTAAAGCAAGTTTTTTCAACTCTGTAAGCCTCAGTTTCCTTGTCTGTACTCATGGGGTTCTTGAAGATCAAAAGAGGTAATTTATGCAGAGCACTTAGCCCATTGTGTGGCACATCATGTGAAATCCATGCTGTTAATTATTTGGACTTGATTTATAGATGGATAACTTGAGTCAGTTTCCTAGAAAGGTGGCTAGCAGCAGTGGAGTGTCTGGCTCATGAGATAAATCGAGTTGCAGATTTGTTTTGTTTGGTCCAGACTTTTTAAAAAAATTAGGTAACATTTTAAAGTTGACAGATTTCACATAAAACCTTATCTATTATCTTTTTCCCAAAATATGGGAGATGTTGCATCACCAGACTTCAGTCTTCCATGACAGCGGCCTGCAGGAGCTGAGTAATTGCTGGCTCCTTCAGAAAGGGGCCTGTACTTTCCAGTTCACTGCAGTCCCCACCACTCTGTATTGTCTCTGGAGCCAAGTGTCAGTTGGCATTCATTGTTGTGCTTGCCATACTTTCTTAGAGCAGAGAAAATATTTTCTATCAACAGTGAGAAAAACAAGATAGCCTGGTATCAACCCCATGGCCTAGTGGTTAAGTTCAGCACATTCTGTTTCAGTGGCCCAGGTTCAGTTCCCGGGCGCAGACCTACACCACTCATCGGCGGCCATGCTGGAAGACTGGCACAGATGTTAGCTCAGGGAGAATCTTCCTCAGCAAAACAAAAAACAAAAAACAAAAAAAACCCCATAAGATAGCCTGAGAGGGTAGAGTTAACAACAAAATTAGGTCAGAGCATATTTCTTTGTGGAAGTTTGGAATATACTTACGTATTTAAAATGCAAAGAAAGTATAAAATAATATGCTTGGTCTACTTTATTCATTGATCGTATCTCTGTAGTTCTTGTAGTCATATTACTTTGTGCTCCCTATAGGGCAAAGGAAGGTTGGGGGAGAGTTCCCTGGAAGAGCCAGAAGTGGCCTGTGATACTTAGTTTTCATAGAAGCACCTAAAGCCATCTCCTGCATTTCACTGAATTCCTGTAGCCCTGTTATTCATCAAGAGAACCTTGGTGATTCCTGTAAAGAACTAGAAAGCCTCGGGCCTTATATCTTTTTCCCCATCATTTCCATGAGTTGGGCTAGAACTCGAACAAGTCTGTCTTTCTGTCTCTCTCTTTTCCTCCCTCCCTCGTCCCTCATCACCCTTTCTTTCCTCCTCTTTCTTTTCCTCCCTTCTTTCTTCCTCTCCCTCCCTCACTTCCTTCCTTGGAAATGTGTATGTATTTTAGCACCCATAGTTCAATTATTCAATTATGTCTTCCTTCTAAATTTGTATCTATTATACAAAGAATATAACAATAAAAAAGTACCCCAAGTCCCACCTCCATAGCACTGTTTGCCGTGTCGTAGGCTAGTTTCCCTTCCCTAATTAATTCTCAGTGTCTCTGTGTCTTAAATCAATTTTGGTTCATGTGATTTGTGTTTCAAATCAATGGTGTGACCACATCCATTGCCCCAAACTTCATATGGATCTTTCTGTAGAAAAATTCACTTTCTTTACTTTAGCTAGGATCCACTAGTCTTTTATTTTATGTGCTAAAAGCATGAGTATTCAATTAGACGTAAGTCATCCTTGTAAATTATTACTTGCCAAAGGAGAGTAATAATTTCCACCAGACAAGTGGCCAACGGTGATAATTAACTTACTTTAGTAGTATGTGTGCACCTTCCATGGGGTGACTGAACTCAGAAAATAAAGTTAAAACTAAGAGAGAAGGAAGTGGATTTTTTTTTACAAGTTTGCAGTGCTATTGCCAAGCCCCGCATATCAGTCAGTAAGGCTAGGCTAAGGTGTGATAATAGACAATGCCAAATTCTCAGTGGCTTAGAACAGTGAAGATCTATTTTTGGCTCACCTTCCCATTGTGGATTTGCTGGAAGTTTCCTCATGAACCAAAGCTGACAGAGGCTCTGTCTATAGGCATGCTTCTATGACTGCCGTTGCAGGAGAAGAGAGAGCTACAGTGTCCCACGCTGGCCATTAAATGCCTCTGCCCAGAAACATTACACATCTGCTCACTTTTTACAGCTGAATAGAGTCACGTGACTGTGTCTGAGTTCAAGTAGGCAGGGAAATGCAATGTGCCTGGAAAGAGAGAGACTTGGTGTATCTGTGAATATCCTTAAAAACTACCTTTTTCCTAACTCCCACTTAGAACATGCACAAATTAATACTCATAACTGTCATTTGAGTATGAATAACAGCAAGTGGTGTCATTTTTTAGTCTAACGGAGAAACAATCTTAAATGCAGAGTATTCGAGTAAGGCTACTGATTTGGGGGAATTGTTACCTCCATTTCTGTCACTCTTTCATTCTTCTGCTTCTCTGAGATTGATGCTCCTTTATTTACATTTGGCTCCTGTATATCTTGTCTCAGTTAATGTAAATACTAAGTTTCTAGATAGTTAGAATTATTTACTAGTTGGATTTAACTTTCAAGCTCTAAACTACTATTTGGAAGGTGTTTAAATGTCTGTTTTTGCTGCTGCCACTGCTGATAATAATAAAAAAAAGTTCTGGGGCTGGCCTGGTGGCGTAGTGGTTAAGCACATGCGCTCTGCTTTGACAGCCGGAGCGTTCGCAGGTTCAGATCCCAGGCGAGTACCGACATACCACTTGTCAAGCCATGCTGTGGCGGCGTCCCATGAAAAGTAGAGGAAGGTGGCCCAGGGCCAATCTTGCTAGGCAAAAAGAGGAGGATTGACGTCGGATGTTAGCTCAGGGCTGATCTTCCTCACAAAAAAGAAAAAAAAGTTCTGTCCTCTCTACTATGCATTTCACCACTCAGTGACACCTCTTACAGTGTTTTGTGCCCAGTAAACAAGGTAATTACTGATTATAATTGTTATGAATTTTTGTATGTTAGTCCATTTCAAGATATTTAATATTTTACTTTTGTAGTAATACAATTCTTGCTTTATGGACATTAAAATAAAATCCAAAAGTACCCATATGCCTTGCATGGATATTCTAGGTTGAACACATGATAATATATTGTAGACTTCATAAAATTAGAGCTCCGTTAAGCATATCACTTCCATTTATAAAAATATGTGGAAACTTCCAGTTTCTTTACCTGTCATTAAATTCAGGTCATGGGAGATCTTTTGCCAGTTGGTTCCCCCAACTCAAATGCTCTCGCTTTTTGTACATATTATTTGTTCTCCATCCCAAAAGGGTAAAAATATTTATAGCCTTCTACACATTCTGGCCTGAAAACAGAAACGTGTTCTGTTACTTCATTTTAAATATATTGCCCACTTTCCTATTTGTCAATCATATTTGTTTTCATCATTCAAAAATCTTTTCCCTTCTACCATCTCAAAGTAAGTCCTACTTGATCCTATTACAACAGATCTGTTAACACAGGTGTATATTCTTGTTTAGCCATAAGTTGCCTTTACTTTAAAAAAAATCATGTTTATAGTTTTTTGTGGGGCTTTAGGTTCCTTGTCCAAAATGCTCTATTCTAAATATACTAAGAATCTACTCCTTTTATAATTCCCTAGAATATGTTAGCCTGTTATCACTCTTTGACATCTTACATGAAGAACAAACATCCTTTAACTCACGCTGCGAAGTTGCGCTTTTTAAGGTTTCATATTTAAGCCTTCAAATTAGCACATTCCTAAGACCTAAGAGAAATTAGTCTAGGATGGTAACACCACAAATAAGTAAAAACCCTAATTAACCCATGTGAGTAAACTAATTGATATGAAAATGCCTTGATAAATAAAAATCGATACTTAAAATGAAAGTTAGTATTATTGGTAGCAAAAATAAGATACAGGATTTATTGAATTATGTTTATTTGAAGGATATTTTGAAAATGGCTTATAACAAAATCAATATGGATTTCATAGCACAATAAAAATAAAAGGTGGGGCCGGCCCCGTGGCTTAGTGGTTAGGCGCATGCGCTCCGCTCCTGGCAGCCCGGGTTCGGATCCCAGGTGCGCACCGATGTACCGATTGTCCGGCCATGCTGAGGCAGTGTCCCACATACAGCAACTAGAAGGATGTGCAACTATGACATACAACTATTTACTGGGGCTTTGGGGAGAAAAAGGAGAAAAAAAGAAGGAGGATTGGCAATGGATGTTAGCTCAGGGCCGGTCCTCCTCAGCAAAAAAAAAAGAGGAGGATTGGCATGGATGTTAGCTCAGGGATGATATTCCTCACACACACAAAAATAAATAAATAAAAGGCAATCAGTACATATATAAATTATATTATTTCTCAAGGCAATTTTGATGAATAGATTTATATTTCTTTCACCAGAGTTCAGATAAATTCCAAGCGCTAATATTGGACAATAGTTCTTTTATTTCTTTCATGCACCAAGGGGAGTAAACCAAATGTAAAATATTGCCAAAGATAATTTTTGGAAAAGAAAACATCTCTTGGCAAGAATCTAACCTGGAATTTTCTTATTAATAAACGAACAGTGTGTTTGGTGTGCAGGCTTTCCCATGGACTAGTGCCCAGTTTGGATATTCTTTTCCTGAATACATAAACAGATGTGCACAAATTCTTTTTTGCCATTTTCTTTACTCAGAAGCTTTCAGAAAAACGTTACCAAAATAAAATATTGAATGTAGAAAAATAATTTAGAATGCAAAACGTGACCATTTGTTTTATTTTCACCTAGCCTTAACCCCTATTTCATAGTCCACATTGGTTTTGATTTTGTAAACATACAGCTGTGTTTAAGTGTAAAGAATTAATAGCAACCCAAATGGTAGAGAACAAATGGCTGCTAGAGATCATTTCTTAATCTGAAATTAGTTCTACCATTGAATGCTTAATAAATAATATTTCTATTTTCAATTTAGAGGTTTTGCCCTGTGAGAAGAGGTTTATTATCACCAAAGCAGTTAATTTTCCACAATGTTTTTACCATTTTGTCTGGTATTGGGTAGATAAAAGATTTGGGCCATCAGATTGACAGGGCTTTAATGACCTTTTTGAGTAAATAGTAGATGATATTTAAAATCATTAAAATGTAGTTATTTTTATATTAATCATTCTCCATGCTACCCCCACCTCCTAATTTCAAGCAGTAATTATTGTGCTATTAATAGTTGGTATCTGCTGGGATATACTCCCCAAATAAAAAACTGGAAGCACATAATGTGACTATAAAACAGACTCTCTGAAAGCGGATTTGTCCTGGCAGATTGGGGGCACGTGGGATCTTTACTGTTGGCCCTTTTTAATTGTCTTCATTACTGGGAATTTCATGTCTGTGGTATCTTGGACCATTCCCATCTTCAGAAGTACACATCCTTAGACTCCAGCAGCAAATCTGCCTCCCCATAATTGCCAATATGTTTATGTATGGGACTTCTTTTCATTTAGTAACATTGTGACTAGATTTTAATCTTCATAAGTAACACACAAAAGTATCTTTCTTTTACAAAAGAGAAAAAAAGCTTTTGGCTTAAAATCTGAGTAGTTTATAGAAAAAGCTAAACTATAAGATAGTAGTTTAAATTTTATAACTAGAGGACCACACATCATGGTGGTGTTCAGTAGTTCATGTCAGTTTTTTTGCTTTTGAATGTATTGAGACATTGTGGAACTGAAGTTTGGAAAAGTTGGTGGTTTGTGGGTTTCTGTATTGGCAGCTGACTCTTTTCAACCTCTTGGTGAAATGAGTTATTTATAACTGCTTCTTTAGTGTACTCTGTTTTATGTTGAGGCCAACTTACAGTTTCCAAAGCTAAGTACAGTAAAAATGATGTAACTAAGTTTAAACACTTTTTAGCTGAAGAATATTTGTGAAACAGGCATTTATTTTAAAAGATTCATTTTTCTTAATTGGAAATATCTTACTGTGCTCCTTGGAGCTGTAACTTTTGATAATAAGTCCTAGTTCTGAGAAACTTTCTCTCCTTGAACTAAGCCTCATCTCGAACTAAACCACACAAATACACACATTCATTTCTCCACTAAATTGTCATAGGAAGCGAAACAGTCCATGGAGAATTCTAGCTTTGAGGAATATGTTCCTATTCTGTTTTTAAAATGCAATTATGTATAGAAGGCATCAAGAGAGCTACAAAACCAGAAAAGATAATTTAAACATTTTAGTCTATGGAAGAATAAAGTATAAAATAAGTTCCTTAAGATGATTTATTTTTTCCAACTTTTTCTAAGTTAAATACTTATTTAGACTAAAAATTAAATGTTGGTAGAGAGGTCGATGCTATATAGTTATATAATTAGCTTAATTAGTTGATGCGCATCATGAAGTAGATGCCTTGCTCCAAGAAAGATGGCTCCAGAACTCTAGGGGAAGCTTCTCATGCCCTTAAGAACGAAGCTAAGTCTACATTATGGCCATTATTATTATAACATGGGGGCCATTACATGGGGGTCAAATCCTGAGAAGACAATGGTGCGACATATTGCCAAAGCATGGGTTTGGTGATGGGCATATTTAGGTGTGCACAGGACAGATATTAATAAAAGTTTCATTATTATCATCATCATGACAATTATTGGAACTTTGCAGCATAAAATACTGTGACTCTGGGATCAAGACTTCCCTGGTTTGAAGCCCAGTTTTTGTACTCGCTAGCTGTACGGCCTTTGACAAGTCACTTAAATATTAATCATTCTCAGTCTTCTCACCTTTAAAATGGGATAATAACAAAAATACCAACCTCATAAATTTATGAGGCTTGTAACCATCTATAAAAAGTACTCAGCACAGTACTTCACACTCATAAGTATAAGATAGTATAATAATGAGCGCTCAATAAATGTCAGATACTACATTATAAATGATTATTTATATTAATTATCATTATTCATGATCTCCTGCCTTCAATATTCCCTTGTATCCTCAATGATAACCTGGGTTTGAAGAGTGTAGTATACATACCTGCCCAGAGCTGCACAAATGGAATGTTTTCTTGGTTCTCTTTTCTGAATGAGGACAATCTGAGCAGTGGCATTTGATACCCCAAGGGGTGGGCTGCCATGTGAAGCTTCATCAGTGCTCAATGTTGGGGTTTGGTTTGCTCATCCAGGAGTCCTTCACTACTATAGTTCCTGCCCAAATTGCCGTGCAAAATCAGGGCTGGAGAAGTTGGAGTGACCAACTCCTTTTATAGGTTGATTTGAAATGCAATCAAGGTTCTCCTCTCCCTCTATTAAAAAAATATTTAAATTGCTATCATCCACCATTGTCATTCTTTTAGTTTATTGTTTTCATTGTAATCTTATAAAGCCAGAATCCACATGATGCAGTTTCAGTGCAGGGTCACTTGAACAGGTCAACAACCAAAGTTAGTTACAAGAACTTCATTTGGATTTTTTAAACATCCCTAAGAGGGGATACTTAAAAATCCCATTTTCTTCTTTCAACCCCTTGGCTTACATACTACAACAGCTACTCCCCACTGTCCACCATATCTTAGTGAAAATTCCACCATTATTCCAAGCCCCTTTGTCTCCTGTCCCTTTCCTCTTGATTCTGTATCATATAAGGGCCAACTCTTGGTCAAGTAAAAGTCCTGCCCTCAAAAAATGGTGGAATGGGACGACTGAGCCAATGAAGTCGTGCATCAAATAGTTAGCACCTGTAAATTCACTAGTTTAGAATAGTTTCTTGGGGAATAAAAGGAAATACTTGGATACTGAGACAGGCCTAGATAGATATGAAGGGGCGCAGTAGTTCTCATGAAAGCACTTTAAACATGGAGAGGAATTATATATATAGGGTACCCGCTCAATGGCTCTTCAACAATTTTCACTTATTCTCCCATCAGGATTAGGCATGGTGTTTGTGTTTAGTGGGATTGCAGGGAAGGCACCTTCTGGAAGAGGAGCCCCAGCTCTGTAAAGATTGGATATGCTCAGAAATGATTCTCATTAAGAAGAGTTAACTTTCTTAATAAGTTACACCTGGTTGCACAGGTGCTTGATCTCTGTTTATGTTCACACATACAGAAGTTTACAAAATGATTACTTGGGAATACTTGTGGATTATAGGAGCAATTAATGCCGATATTGAGGAATGAATGACGTTTTCAACAGTTATCATTGGCTGTGTCTTCTCTTCTCTATCCTCAATCCATATTTGATTAGACTTTTAGTATCGCAGCAGCTTCCTAACCAGCCTCCTTAATCCATCTTTTCAATCTTCAATTCATTTAACACTGTGTTCTTGGATTAATTTTCCTAAAACACAACTCTGACCATGTCACTTTTCTGCTCAGAACTGTAGCTGCCTGTCCATTACTGAGTGCACATAGTCTACATTAGTCAGTTTGAATTCCAAGACCCTCTTTAGTCTGGCTCCCATCTACCTTCCCAGTTGTATTTTACACACTCACTTCTCTGCTCTCCAGAGCCCTCTACTCCATCCAAAATGAACCCCTGACCCCATGTCTAGTTTCCCCACATGGTACCTTTGATTATGCTCTTCCCATCCCCCCCGCCTTGTTATATCTTCCTTCTCTTCCTCCACTTATTCAGATCCTGCTTTATCCTTCTGAGCTGAAGTCAAATGGAGTCTTTTCCTATTTTAGTCCAGTTCTTAAGACATGATTCTACCATAGGTTTTTTCCTGATTTGTTGAATATAAATACATGAAAATTATACCTGAGTTATACACTTTTTGTAAATTCTTTTATTGAAACATTTAAGATTATATTAAATCAAGATATTTTTGAAATCTGGAATGTATATATTATATGTATATGTATATGTGTGTAGACACACACATGTATTCACACACGCACGTCATGGTACAATGTCAGCTTACTTAAATAATTCTATATCTGTCGTTTTGAGGGTGGAGTGTATTATCTAATTCATTTTTTGTCCAAAATTTAACAGTTGATTGTACAATATAAATATTTGATAGTGGAATGGACTTAGAGCCCTTGATCATCTAAGACAGTTCCTTGCATTTTGAGGTATCTAAAATAATATTCAATAATTCTTTGCAAATTGTTGCTCTTAATAAACTAAATAAGGCTTTTGTTTTAAGCTTTCTTAATACATTATAACACACAATACAGAAAAGTGCATAAACCATAAGTTTATAGTTCAATGAGTTATCTGAACACACACTAGTATAACCACTACTGAGATCAAGAAACAGAACTTTCCAGAACCTCAGCAGCCCTCCTTATGCCATTTCCTGGTCACCAGCCCCGCTTTCTACCCCAAAAGTAATCATTATCTTCACCATAAATTTGTTTTGCCCATTTTTGAATTTTATAAAAAAGAATCCATACAATATGTTTCCTTTTATATCTGGTTTATTTTGCTAAATATTGTTTGTGAGTTTTATTGCTGTTGTTGCTTGTAGCAACATTCACTTATTTTTATTGTCTTCTGTATTGTGCGAATGCAGAATATATTTATCTATTCTAATGTTGATGGACATTTGTGTTCTTGCCATTTTTGGTATATTATAAATAATGTTTCTAAAATATTCTTGCACACATCATTTGGTGATATGTATGTGTTTCTCTTGAGATTATCCCTAAGATTGGAGTTTCTAGATAATAAGATATCCATATGTTCGGTTTGGGTAGAAATTGCCACAGTTTTCTCAAGTGGCTATACCAATTTATGCTACCACTAGTAGTGCATGAGAATTTCCATTGTTTCACACACTCTTTAACATTTGTTGTCGTGTTTTTATTTTTTCAATTTTAGCCATTTGGGTAGGTGCGTAGTGGTATCTCATTGTATTTAATTTACATTTCCCTGTTGATTAGTGAAATTGAGAAATTTCTCATACCTTCATTGGCTATTTGGATATCCTCTTCTCTCAAAATACTTGAAGTTTTCAAGTATTTTGCCCATTTCTCTGTTGAATTGAAGGTCTGGATTTCTGAATTTGGGGAATTGCAGAGATAGTCTGAGTATAAGCCTTTTGCTGATTAAATGTATATTACAAATATATTTTCCTATTTTGTAGTTTGCCTTTTGACCCTCTTAATCGTGTCTTTTTTAAAAAAATAGACTTTATTTTTGGGGGCAGTTTTAGGTTCACAGCAAAATCGAGCTCCACTAGTGTTGTCTCTTGGTATACCCAGCTGTTTCTGATGGAATTCTGGACGTTGTATATGAAAAATTGTAGAGATAACTTGAGGCTCTGGATGATGTGATCTTCCTCTAGAGAGGATTTGCTTTTGCCCTTGATGGGCAGGTTGATTAGGGGCAGATCACCTTAATCCAATTATGGATTGAGCAGATATGAAGCGGGGTTTCGGTCTTTCTGAGTACAGGATTATGATCAGTTAAGGTTTGGCCTTCCTGGGGTTGAGCTGGTTGGGCCTGCACTCCAGTTTTCGTCCCTCCAGCCCTATGAGACTTGTAGAAGCTTTGCTCAACTTCTTAGCCTCTCAGCTTCTAATTTACATGCAGTTATTTATCCTCTTAGGAGTGTTGTGTAATTGGCAAATGCTTCAAAAGGGCGCTGAATTTTGGGTTCACCTCTCTGGACTTCCCTTTTCTCTGCCTTATTAGCCCTTCAATTTCTTACTGCTTAGGAATTTTCCAAGGCCTTAAACATGGTTGTTTTGTTTTGTTTTCTTTTGGCCCAGCTTTTCTAGTTATTCTTGGTGAGAGGGTTGGCCAGCAACAAGTGAATTCTTTATCACTAACAAAAATTGGTAAGAAAATCTTTTGAATAAATATCAAACAACAGCTGTCTAATTAAAACCAGAAAGACAAGTTTAAAAGAACAAATAAGCAATTAATTTTGACTCATAGAAGTATTTAAAATTTTGACAATGATAGGAGGATCTCAAAACTAAATTTTACAATTTCAAAGTGCAGTTTTAGAGAAACATTAATGCTTATTTTAATTTCTAACTTCAAAAAAAATTGAGTAAGCTTTATGTTCTATTAGAAGAGCATGCCAATTGTTGGCTTGAATGACTTGATATTTTTCCTTGTTCAGAGTGCTGTTAAAAGGTGATCAACATTGCCATTTATTGTCAGTAGTTAATGAATACTTCATGTTTCAGGTACCTTGCTAAGAGTCATTATTTTCTAAATTAGTTTAGTCCCACGAAGTATATAAATGTCAAGTTTCCATTTGTATTACTAAAGGAATTCTAACAAATAGAGTTTAATTTTTTGAGGATCTGCTAATTAATGTCAAAAGGAAGCCAATATGATTTACCTGTTACCTTTATAATGAATGTGTTAACAAACATACACAGTACTTTGCTTGATATGGAATAGAAAATTTGAACAGTAGAGGGTGCAATTGTACCTTTAGTTCTTTATTTTAGCCCTTAGAAATTAGTATTTAATAGCTGAGAGAAAAATTTGAAGGATGTACTGTTTGCTGAAGCCATATCCTATTTATGGAAGTGTATTTAAAATAAAATAAGCCGTGTAAAGGAGAAGTGTAAATTTCACAATCATGTAATACTTTGCTTAATCTTGTACTTTTAAAAGGTGACAAATTTAAATCTCAATTAGAAACCATTTTCTTTTTTTTTTTTTTTTTAAAGATTTTATTTATTTTATTTTTCCCCCCAAAGCCCCAGTGGATAGTTGTGTGTCGTAGCTGCACATCCTTCTAGTTGCTGTATGTGGGACTCGGCCTCAGGATGAACGGAGAAGTGGTGCCTCGATGCGCACCCGGGATCCGAACCCGGGCCACCAGCATCGCAGCACGCGCACTTAACCACCAAGCCACAGGGCCGGCCCTAGAAACCATTTTCTTAAAAATATTATTTTTAACTGAATAAAATAAAGAATGTTTTCTATATATAGAAAGGTATACATATCTCAATAAGATATTTTTCTTTTATAGATTTAATTACTATTAATCATACATATATTTTTTAATCTTGGGAAATACTGATTCCAAAAGGATTTTATATATTGATAACTGTAAAATGAGACTCCTATTTCTTGGGAGGATAAAATATAAATAAGAACCACTAGAGATAAATGATGCCATGTCATCATTTACATTCAATAGTTATTCTTACATTCAAATAGTTATTAACCCTCAGGTTTTATTGAAGATCCAGAAGTTTTGGGCAGTTGCAAATCAAAAACTTAGATTTCCATTTAGACCCTGAAGCAGTATTATACTATTTCAGTGTAAAGCTTCATTTATAGAGATTTGTGGGGTATATGTGTGCAAAGCTTTGAATCTTTATCTCCAC
Organism: Ceratotherium simum simum; assembly: GCF_057802395.1. Taxonomy (NCBI): domain Eukaryota; kingdom Metazoa; phylum Chordata; class Mammalia; order Perissodactyla; family Rhinocerotidae; genus Ceratotherium; species Ceratotherium simum. The sequence continues at coordinate 48,043,577 of NC_141905.1, read as the reverse complement.
ATTTGACTCTTCCATAGATAGAGGTCTCCTTTTATTCTTTCATAGGAAAAGTCTGGGTTTAGGTTTTTGTATGTTTGACAAAAATTACCTTTATCACAAAACCTATATTCAAGTACAATAATTGTAAAGCACTTAGGAAGCCTTTGTGCTGACTTTTTGAAATTATAGGAAACATCTACCTGAGAAATATTCCTTTTTTTGCATCAGCAAACTATATACCTCTGTCTTTTGGTTTAATTGAACAGCTATTTAACATTTAGATTATCACTAAAACCCAAAGCTTAGCACTTCAGTGTTCAGTTGACTGCAGTATTAAGCTTATGATTTTGTTTGAAGGCCTATTCTGATATTCTAAAGAAACAGCGAAAGAACAAACGAGAGAGAGGAGAAGGAGGGAACTATATCTACTTTAAGAATTAAGTTATTGAATTAAAAGTGTTTTTGGAGGTAAATTTGCTTTTTGAACTTTGTTCCACTATGAACTTCCAAAGCTATTATAAATGAGATGATCAGGTAGGGCACAAGTGTTGGTTAATAATCACTAGCGTAACTTACAAGTACATTAATTGGAAGCATTTGCTTTCAAAATAATATCAAATAACATGAATAATTTTCAAAAAGATGTAAGTATTAAGAAGGACTATTAAAAACAGGCCAACTCCAAATACATCAGTTAGCTTTTTGAAAGAGTAACCAGAACTTGTGAAGAAACAAAAGAAAGAAATGGCAGAATTGCTGATGTTCTGGATGCTGCCGGTATTATAGAAAAGAGCACTGAACCTTGAAGACAATATATGATAAGACTAAAAGTAAGAAAGACTCTGAGATTATGGCAATTTAAAAGTGCATTAAGGGGCCGGCCCGGTGGCACAAGCGGTTAAGTGCACCTGCTCCAGTGCGGCAGCCGGGGGTTCGCTGGTCCGGATCCCTGACGACACTGCTTGTCAGGCCATGCTGTGGTGGCGTCCCATATAAAGTAGAGGAAGATGGGCGTGGATGTTTGCCCAGGGCCAGTCTTCCTCAGCAAAAAGAGGAGGATTGGCAGATGTTAGCTCAGGGCCGATCTCCCTCACAAAAAAATAAAGAAAGAAGAAAAAAGTGCATTAAGAGAGTCGATTGATAGGTGTAATTTGTTTTGTTTTATTTTTCAATTTATTTAAACTAAAAAAATGACAAAAACAGTTCACCAATTTCTCCTACTCCCACCGCCCACCCCCGGCCACCTCTGCTCTCTACAGATTGTCTAGGTGTCATTTGAAAAGGTGCTTGGGTGTCAAGAAATATTATTTCCTAGAAATATTTCAAGGTGACAGGTAGAAAACACAGTTATCATGGGTCTTAAGCGGGCGAATATATTGTTCAAAGAGTAATGTCTATTTTTTTTTCCTGCAGAAGAAAACCATATTTTTAAACTAAGCCTTTGATATATTTTTTGGTTTATTACATACAGAAAGAACATGCAGAATTATAGAGTGCTAAATGTCGATTTTCAGAAAAATCACCGTATCCTATTTTTCATGTTACCTTTTGCTATCATGTTATAGAGAAATTCACTACCTGCATTCACTTCTAAGTTTTATTTACGATATTAATGTTAGTTTTCACTTTATATATATAAATACATATATATATTTATATATACACACGCCTCTGCACACACACACATATATTCCAGGCTAATTTTGATCATAATATTTTAGTGTCAAGGTTTTACCTAAGGTGATTGTTTTAAGTGGTTAGACCTACATTTGAACTACCTGTTAAGGGCCACAGATATCACAGATATTTCCAGGAAGAAAATAGAAAATCAGTGCTATTTAAAACCCAGATAAATATGTGACTTGCAGACCTCTTGATTGAGACCTGGAATGTAAGGCAGCTGCCCCTCAAGGGTACCCATACTGAAGTATCGAGGCTTATGATGCATGCATGTCTGAACGACACCCAAGTGAGGAGTGCAAACTCTGAAGCCCATCTCTGTATTGCATCAAAGGATATTTAATTCAGCTTGTTGGTTGGAGCTCTTGATGGAGAAGGGGGAGAAAGGGACAATTTTTCTATCTGTTTCTTGATGGTGATGTGTTGTAGATGGTAAATAAATATTTCCCGAGTTCATTTTGTCCTACCTTCATTCATTCAATGCAATTAAATATACAGGGAGGGCCTACTTGTTCTAGGTGTTGGTGGGCAAAATAGCCATAATTCCTTGCTTTCTTGGAGTTTGCAATCTAATGGGTAAGATAGCTATTTAACAAATATCCTTGCAAATAATTATAAATCATGATAAGTGTTATTATAAGGGAAAATATCATGGGAATGATTCAGAAGGATTATCAGAGAAAGTGATATTTATGGGGAGAACTAAAAAATGAGTTCATTGAGTTAATGACTCAAAAGATGGGAGGTGGAGATGGGAAAGCGATGGGGTTGGGATTTGAGGGTAGCGAAAGCGGTTAGGAGAAGGATTTCACAGGAAGAAAGAGAATCACCAGTGGAAAAGCTCTGAAATGTGAAAAGGAAATTGCTTGGTGCCTGGAGATTTATAAGAACTAGAAGGTCAGTATAACACTAATGTAATTAATTATTAATCAATCGTTCACTTGATTTCATTTCCATTATAATTTTCCCTTGAATATTTTCCCAACCTGAGCAACAATTCTGTGACCCAGCCTAATTTTAAAGAGAGGAAATGTGATTATGGGTCAAATGGCAATGTTAGTCTTTCCTGTAAGCACCAAATTTGTCATATGTTCATGGTTTTCTGTCATGTCATTGGCTGTGGTCACAGGCTGGGTAAATTGTGGTTTTAAAGGGGAGATACTCATGGTTAGCGGTACCGTTGGTGGGACCAAGACTTTGTGTTCTTGCCCCTGGTATTGCTGTGTATGTAAATACTGATGAGGAATTTCACAAATGAGGAAGGTGCTTGTAGTTTTTAATAAATGGTTTAGTTTATCTTTAAACAATTAAATGTCATAAGTACTCAGGTTCAACACTTAAAGTATTAAACAAAAGAAAGTCTAGTTGTTGAAATCAACTGTATATATTTACTATATATTTACTTTGGAGTACATATTGGAAAATTAAAATTGCTGAGAAACAATGACACAAGAAAGCTGTTTCATTGAACTTTTCTCAGTCTCCCAAATGTTTTTGACCGTGGACCTCTTTTTTGTTACATTTATCACCATTTTAAGGAACTAGTGTTTTTTAGTTCACACTTTGAGGAAACACTGCAGTGTAGTATATACTTTGATGGGTGAGAGGTCCAATTAGAGTTAATGGGTTGCTAGCAAAGCTGTTCATTGACCACTGAGTTTAGCTATTGCACGAGATGTTACCATATGCTTTTTCTTGGTTACTTGTGTTTTCTTTTTGGGTTTTTTTGTGAGGAAGATCAGCCCTGAGCTAACATCCAATGCCAATCCTCCTCTTTCTTTGCTGAGGAAGGTTGGTCCTGAGCTAATATCCATGCCCATCTTCCTCCACTTTATATGGGACACCGCCACAGCATGGCTTTGACAAATGGTGTGTCGGTGTGCGCCGCGGATCCGAACCTGTGAACCCTGGGCCACAGAAGTGGAGAGCGTGCGCTTAACTGCTTGCGCCACCCAGCCGGCCCGATTGGTTACTTGTGTTTTCTTCATCAATTATTTCAACTTTTCACAATTAGATATTCCCTGATTCCAGAATATGAAAATTATGTAATGTGTTAATAATTTGCTTTGTAGATAAATTAGTGATTAAAAGAAGATATACTTAGAATATTTAAACACAAAATTATTTTCAAGAAAATATTAATGTGGGGCTGGCCCAGTGGTGTAGTGGTTAAAGTCAGCACACTCTACTTCGGTGGCCTGGGGTTCGCAGGTTTGGATCCCAGGCTCAGACCCGCACAGTGCTCATCAAGCCATGATGTGGTGGTGTCGCACATACAAAACAGAGGAAGATGGGCACAGATGTTAGCTCAGGGACAATCTTCCTCAAGCAAAAAGAGGGAGATCGACAACAGATGTTAACTCAGGGCCAATCTTCCTCACCAAAAGAAAGAAAGAAAGAAAATATTAACGTAATAAAAATTTTAAATGCTATATTTTCCAATGCATTTTGAAATATGTCTTCACTGTCTTTTTTTTTTTTTGCAAAAAGTTTTAGAGTGCTCCATTAGAAAATGTTAAATTAATAAAACCACCTTTTGGCATATTCTAAAGTTATTATACCTTAAAAATGTCAAAGGGTCTAAGACCAATTACAACGTGATTTCAGGGAATCAAACAAGTGTTACCATTGAATTCCAAGAGTTCTATGTGAGGTTTAGGGTGTTACTTTTTAATTTCTAGGAGTTGGAGACAGATTTTCTCTTTCTTGTTGATGATGTCTTTCATATGTCAAGGGCTTTTAAAACTCTGTAATGTGAGGAGGCTTGAGCTGTTGTGTCTGAAAAGAGCAAAAGTTAGTGAGATGGTTTACTCTATTTCTCCATGTAGATCTTTGTCAAATAAGGTGGAATGCAAAAGATTTGGGGTGCGTCCACTTCATGTGCTCACTTTTACTTTGACATAAATGATAGTTGATTAGGAAGGTGTAGTTAAGATTTCATACCTATGGTATATGCATGCCTGTGAGGCCTGTGTAAGCACGCAGACAGACAGACAGACACACACACACACACACACATCTTCATGTAATGTAGATCCCCATAGTAGCAACAGAAGTTGCATATGGTCAGAGTGTAAGGAGAGGCATAATAGAACTAATTAGGCATTTCAAAGACCTTTTAATATATTTTGTTCTCTGTAGCAAATTAAAGTGTTCTGAATTGGTTTTAACAACTATTAATTACTAAGAGATATGAGGTAGGATTTTATGTGAACCAAATCAGGCTTCTGTGTGCAGTAACAGTAAAAGGCCAAGTGAAAGAATAACATAACTTTAAAGAATACTATGCTGAGAATCGAGAGACTTGGATCCTAAACTGGCCTCTGCCTTGAGTGAGTCATTTAACTTCCATGGCCTTTAAATTTCCTTAAATTTGAAATTAGGATGTTGAATGACATCATCTCTATGGTACATTCCAGCTCAAAATTCTGTGATATCCATTTTGAGTACAGAAGAAGAACACCTTTGCTTTTCTGTGGGGGGAGGTCGAGCAGGGTGTTGTGTCAAACCATGGCAGATGTTGTTATTGGTCCTTGAGTTCTCTGTATTTTGGGAGTGCCTGTGAGAGTGGCACAAAGTAACTAAATTAAATAATGGAGTACATGTGGAAGTTCTGTTAGGTTAGGTAAGTTCCGGTTCTGTGACTACTGTGAGAATGTTACTTGCTGTGTACTGATACACCTGGTCTGACCAGTGGAGACCACAAAGTGAAATAAGCAATTTTCACTAAGTTCTCCATGTTCCTAACAGCAGCAATTGCTTTTAATGTTCCACAAATAAACGTTTTGACGATTTTCCTGTCATTTTTTCCACTTTAAATTAGTATTCAACGTGGATGCTTTTCTAAGGAAGATAGATGGTTAGCATTTTGGCTGTACTATATTCTACGGAAAACTTAGATGAATTTTCCATAATAACTCCCTGAATTAATTCTGATCTTTGAGCTAAAACATTCTTACATAATGCAGTGACTCAAGACAGACACTAAATATTCTGCCTCGTACCAAAAAATTATAAAAGTCCCTATTTTATATTTATTAAAATATAAAATTAAAACCATATGATACTTTATATATTGCTGTTTAGAGCAACTTATTTATTATGTAGGTATTTGCACATATGTCTTTTAAGTTTAAATCTGAGCCACTAATATTTAGAAGTGTTCTTACCTACCAGATTAAATGCCTGTGCTTTGAAAAATGAATTAAAAAAAATCCAGTTTGGACTAGGAAGAAATTATGAAATCTTTTCTAAAAAAGTACATTGGGCAAGATGACTGATAATTTTATAGTTGGTTACAAATGCATAGCAAATCTGTACATCTCGTAGGTCCCAAGCTGGGGCTCTATCCTTGTTCTAAGGGTAATGTTTTCATAAACATCAGGCACCATAACTTGGCCCTAGAATGATATCCATTTGTTTTACCAGCCTAGTGCTTCATTGCCTATCATTAGAGATGGATTTCTGGATTTCCATCTCATGGTAATTTTATAAAAGTCACAATATCAAGAGTTTCCTTAATTTGAAGTTAGGTGATATATACTTGTCCATTAAGTTAATAAGAATGAAGATCTCTATATATTTCCCTAGTAAGTCTTTTTGCCTACAACTTCCCCTCTCCTCCAAATCTCTGACATTCTCGAAGTAAAACAAATGTCTTGCCATCTTTCTCTTGCCCAGTTCATTCATTTTACTTACTGATAAAAATCCAATTCACTCAAACTTGTATTTATTGTCTTTCTTACATCTTCAGTACTTTCCCATCTTACTAATTTTAGTAAGTTCATTAGCAAAATGTAGTTTGTTTCTGCATTTAATTTTGATTACAAAACATGTAGGAGGAAAATGGCCAAGTTATATCAGCTGTTAGATGATATGTAAAATAAAAACAACAAAAAAATCATTTACTCCAGAGCTCTTTTCCTATAAGCCACATGATATCAAATACATTTTCAGATGCTAAATTACTTTATCAAATATTTTTTAATATTTTGTGGGAAATACCAATGCATTAACTTAGGAAATCATGTGCATTTAATATACCAGAAGAATCACTGAAATGGAACTGAGAAACTGTACTTTATTAATTAGATACTGAAGATATTATGATGTTACATACTCAGGTATATTTTCACTAGGCCTAAAATGCAGTAAAATAATATTTTGTGAATAAAGCATTTTAAATTCCATGTTACACATTTTAAAATTTTCCAATCATGAAAAAAATAGAGAAAACCTAATACTTTTCTTCTTAAAAACCTTTGATTTCTTCTGCTCTTTGGAAATGGGCAGCTTACTAAAGAGTACAAAGAAATGTTCTTCTTGGTAGATAGTGCATGGATTTTCATGTGCACTAGTTTTCATGTGCATTGAGGCCCAATGATAACTTACCATCATTTCAAGCTGTGGAATATAAAAATTCATTTCAACTAATATTAGGCATGACACTAATTCTGTATTAAACTCTAAGCACATTAGCAATTACAGTACAATGCACTATTACTTTCCAAGTCTCTGCAGTAAGTTTTTCATCATTAATGGTTTATGATTTTTTTTTTCTTTTCCATGCAGAACTTATCATTCGCAGTAGTATGACTTCAAAACAGCCCAACCATTAGAATTTTTTACTTATACCATTTAAATATGCATTCCTGATGGCCGAATCTATCTACCAAACACAATCATGTGTTTGTAAGAATAATCTAATTCCGTAGGAGTTAATCAAATAGCTTGAAGTGTTGTGCTTCATCCATAGGAAGCCAATTTGTCTAAATTCCAGATTTTTATAAAAATAATAAACCAAAAAGAAAAGCATTGAATCCTTGTCTAATTTATCAAACTGTAATTAAAATTCTATTGTCTGACTCACTCCCCTTTACATTCCAAAGACAATTCCTGTAGTGTATTATTATGCATTGAAATAGAATGATTGCTTTCCTAAAACATATTCACACAAACAAATGCTAAGTGGGTTTGTAATGTGTCTAAAATAATAGGCATTATCGTTACAGATCTTCCTGTGTTTTTCATTTCTATCAGTAACTTTGAAAGCAAAATTTAGAAATGTTTATAAAATAGAGAAATTCAGCAATCCTGAATTAAATAGGGTTGACCAATCATCCTGGTTTGCCCAGGACCAAGGGGTACCTAGGACTTTAGTTTTAAAACCAGGGCAATCCCAGGGAAATGGGTACAAGTTGGTCACCTTAAACCAGGATGAAATGGTGCTGGAGTGAAGATAGTTTTGAGAAAAGGAACTTTTAAAAAATGTTTTTCCTGCTTTTTCAGGAGTTTCCAAATTTCTCCTGTTTCTACCTCTCTAACCCCAAAGTGGGGCTTGTTAATGTTAAGGATACTCTTACTTCTCTGGATCCAGAACCAAGACGTTAGCAACACTTGGAAGTCCTGCAGAAGGCAGCGAGGGGCAGGGGGTCAGGGATTGAGCTCTGCATCAAATGAGCTGAATTTGAAGCCAGGCTTTGCAATTCATTAGGTGGGTGATTCTGTGCCTCTATTTTCTCAAATATAAATGGAAATAATAATACTGTCCAACTTGTAGGGTTGCATGAATAGTGCCTGTCATGCATTAAGAGTTCAAAGAAGTTATTTTTATTGTGATCTTAAGATTAGCAATTTAGGGCAAGCCAGTATGTCTACAAGTAACAGTAATGTTCCTATCTAGGTTCTTAGAGGTACTTGTTATTTATAGCAATTTTCTGCAAGAGGTGGCTTCCATCACCTAAAAAGCTCAGCTATGTTTGTTTTTTGCTGTTCAAGATATGTTCCTGGGCGCTGGCCCCGTGGCTTAGCGGTAAAGTGCGCGCGCTCTGCTGCTGGCGGCCCGGGTTTGGATCCCGGGCGCGCACCGACGCACCGGTTCTCTGGCCGTGCTAAGGCCGCGTCCCACATACAGCAACTAGAAGGATGTGCAGCCATGACATACAACTATCTACTGGGGCTTTGGGGGGAAAAAAATAAAATAAATAAAATTAAAAAAAAAAAAGATATGTACATGAAATGGCAGCAGAAAATTCAAACTTAGGACTCTTCCAGGAAATGTAGCATCAATAGAATGGACAGTTGGATGACAAAATTATCACAGTTCTCTTGAGGCTAATTATGTTTTTAGTGAAGGATGATAAATTTTACAGACTTTATTTTTTTAATAGCGAGTATTATGATACAGCTGCATTACTGAATGTCTTATTAAATGATTCTGAGATTCCATTAAGGAAGGCATGATAATATTTATTTTCAATCATGAGGGTTAGGTGCAAAATTGAAGAGCGTCAGTATACCACAGGTTGGTCTGGCTACTGGTAGAACTTTGCTTCTATAAGAGCTATAACAAAGAGAGATTGCTGAAAAATAGGTTGTGAGTTGACTGTGGAATTCTAGAATGAATGAACTCAGTTCCTTCAAAATTGCACTGTTCTATGTTTTAGCATCTAACATGAGGACCTCATCCCGGATAGGCAGTGGGAGGGCTCAGTGGAATATGCTATTCCACTCCACTCCATTCCAGATTTGTGGTAGCTATTTCCTAATAAGCAGAAAGTCGACTTGTACCTGATCTCTGATCTTATAATTTAGCCAATTAAGTTTACTATGAGACAGACAGTAAAATTTGTCTGTTGAAATGTAACTGCAGGACCTTGATTTTTCACATAAAATTTATTTCCAGCATTTACCAAGTACAATGCAAAAGATGTTTAAGAAAATATTGGAATCATGCAAAAGGTTGAGACGGAAAACCAGATGCCTCAAGATCTAAACAACCAGTCAGGAATATCATTGAAAAACTTACTTAAAATATTTATTTTGACTTCAAGAATGGAAGAGAAAGCCTAGAATTCTAGATTTTTGCATATACAATTACAAAGTATTTAAGGAAAAATTAAATTATTTTTCATAATATAGACTAATATAACCAAATATATTCTTATACCTTGAACACCTTTTAAAGCGTAGGCCATCTGTAATAGTCATATTTTCTTGGCCATTTCTTTGCATTTATTACAACAAATTCTTGACTCTCACTATGAGATTCACCATGGAATATATTTTGTATCACAAGAATTCCATTTGAAATGAAAATGTAACATGCATCTATCCTAAAGTTGCATGTAGATCTGATGGCTTAAATAGCGAAAAATATATACATAACTCAGTGTTAAAAAACCTCATTTTTGTTCAAAATATCTGAATATTTTTTGGTTTGAGTGCTTTTTTTATTTGGGGGGAAAATGCTTTAGTTTCTACTTTCCTTTGTATATGTAGACATGCTTTCTACAAATGAAGAAGAATCTTCTCTACTTTGTGCTGCTTGAAGACATTAAGTAACCTCATTTAAGCCTTAAATAAACCTTAAAACATAACCCTGCTTAGCAGTTGTCTAATCCCCTGTACATTGCTTCTGATATATTTTTAGACATAAACTCTTGGCCTCATCGACCCCTATAATAAATCTATAGGAAAAAATCATTTAGTTTTAAACATTTTCCCATAGAATTAAAGAATTCCCATAGGTTAAATAAGAATGTGGCCTTTTGCTTGGGAGAAGGAAAATGTCACAGAGGCTCTTTTAGAATAGAGTCAGTTTATAAAAGCCACAGTACTTCTGCTTGGTTTAGTTTTAATTAAAACAACAATAATTCAGAACTATTATTTACTGCCATCAGTATTTGTAAGTCATTCATGTTTTGCTCATTACAAATGAAAATGCTTGGGGAATTAATCCATTTTATATATTATATTCTGAAATAAATGGACTTGCAGAAATGTCCATGTTGGAAAGCAGAAAAATTAGGTGTCTTATGTCATCTGTAGGAAGAGAATTAGATCATAATCTGTGTGGAAGAATGTTTAAGATTGTATATCCTTTGTCATTTACACCTCTAATTACAAACAAGTACACTTTAAATCAAAAAGCTCTTTAATGTGTCACTGGCTAGCTAGTTTGTTCTTTCTCTTTTCGTAGCTCAGATAGAATAACCTGTGTATTCAAAAGTAAAAGTGACCAAGTTTTTTTGAGACTGATATGTGTCCTTGGCTAAGTTTAGATTCCAGTGAATAGTTCTGGATTGCAATTCAATTTTAATCTATTTTCTATCTACTTTGTTTTAGTGTTAAGGAATGGCCAAATAGTACATTGAGGTTTATAACATTGAGTGTCCGAGAATAGTAATTGGAGCAGTGCTAATAAAGATGCTATGAAATTGTCTGAGTTGGTGAAGATTTAGATTATATTAGAAATCTAGGTAAGTATTAAGTAAATATTTGGAGATTCTAAACGTGTTAGGATGATGGGAGTATTACTCTTGGACAGAAAGGATGCTACCTAATTGTTATCATTTTAGGAAAGATTAACTGGGCAGGGATGGGGTGGGGGTGGGTAGAGGTGGGAGGTATAGTGTACAATTTACTGCAGCTCATTTAGGCTCCCCCCTTTTTTTATGATCTCTCTTCAAAGTTTGTGTCTTGCCATCCAAATGGAAGGATACAGTGCTAACAGCTTGGCTGTCAGGGAAGTAATATTTTTAAAGGTATGGTTCAATTTTAGGATGAACTTTTGGGAGCTTAACAACGATTTTTCCCACCCCCCAACCCACCACCCCATATTAAGCAAATAGAAACAGCAAGGCCCATCCATAAACTATTCCGCAGACACGAGCTCAAGAGGGAGGGAGAGTGGTGAAGCCGATCGGCTGTCTAGGGCTCAAACCTATTTTGGCCTCTGCCCTAAAAAAAGTTCATTAATCTGGGTTTGGAAGGGGCGGAAAGGAGAGTAATCAGCAGAGGCAGACCGAGAGTGGCACCACTAAGGGGGCAACAAGTCAGAAGCTCCCGCGCCCGCCCCTTCCCCAAAGGCACCTGGATGTAAGGGGGAATCCCTCCCAAGCACAGACTCGCTCTCATCTCCAGAAAGGCAAGTTTCTTTTCAAGCGTTAGCCACCTGTGTGAGGCGCTCCCCGTGGGAAAGGTGGCGGAGGAGAAGGGAAAGCGCATCCACACGCCTCGGGAGCCTTTCTTGTTGCGACTGGCGGCCAAAATACCTCCAGAACTCAGAGCTTTCAGGATGCAGAGTCCGCTCTGCCCTCGGATGTCGCCAGGATTGTAGCCCGTCGTCCTCAAGACTGGTGTGCTCTGGAGCTGGCTGCCGCCTCCCCAGTTTGCTCAGGGTCCTCCCTATCTTCTCCCTCCCACCTCCCCACCCCCAAAGTAGTGCTCCCGCCTCGCTCCGCCTGCACATCCCCCGGCGCGCCCCAGAGGTTTATCAGGCTCCCCGCACGCACCGCCGGCTTCCTCTGGCGCCCAGCGCGAGTGACCCGAGCAGACCAGCCGCTGCCTCGGAGCCTCCATCCAAGTCCCCTTCTCCCGCTCCCCTGCCGCCGCGCCTCCCGGCTCTTCTCCCCCGCGCCGAGGCGCCCACCGCGTTTCAGGTTTAATCCCGGGTTGGACCTGCTGTTTCGCTCATCCCCACATTCGGCCTCTCAGTCAGCCCAGAGAAGTGAAATCTGCACTGAAACTCTCGGTGGCTGGAGCCGGCGGACTGGGCATGCTCAGAAGCCAGGGCTGGCTTTGGTCTCAAGTAGGAAGCTTTTGCACTCGGGAGGCAGCAGCGACTTTGGGGAAAGTTGATCGGAGAGGGGAGGAAGCCCCAAGACGCGGAGCAGCGGCAGGAAGGAGCCCCCGGCAGCCCGGAGGAGCATGGGCACCCTGCGGGATTTACAGTACGCGCTTCAGGAGAAGATCGAGGAGCTGAGGCAGCGGGATGCTCTCATCGACGAGCTGGAGCTTGAGTTGGATCAGAAAGACGAACTGATCCAGAAGCTGCAGAACGAGCTGGACAAGTACCGCTCGGTGATCCGGCCGGCCACCCAGCAGGCGCAGAAGCAGAGCGCGAGCACCTTGCAGGGCGAGCCGCGCACCAAGCGGCAGGCGATCTCCGCTGAGCCCACCGCTTTCGACATCCAGGATCTCAGCCATGTGACCCTGCCCTTCTACCCCAAGAGCCCACAGTAAGCAGGGGTTACGCGCCGGGTCCGTGTGGCACCCTGTCGGTGGGGAGCTGCGGGTAATGTCTGTCGGCCCCCACCCCTCCCGCTTGCCGTGTCTGTCCTCATCCTCAGAAATGTTTCATTTTAACAGGCACTTCTTGCGGGGCTGTTCACGTTTCTCAGAGCCAGACTCACTGCACCTACGTTGCCTTGATGTCTTTGTCAGATGTGAAGCTATTTTTTAAAAAATATACATGTACATTCATACATGCCACCTAGGGTACATGGAGTTTGAACGCTCCCCAGCTGTGTGTCCGGCCGTGTGTGTGAGTGAGTGTGAGAAACGGAATAAAAAGCCCAGTCTCGCAAATGCGCTGGCAAACCTGCCCAGCCGGAAAATCCTAAATGCAGGCTCATCAGACTTGAAATGAAATGCGTCTGATATCACCCTTACTTTCTATGCTTTTGTGGCTCTCCCGGATTTCGCTACATGCTGGCGATTCACGCTGGTACCCTTCAAACCTGATGTTCTGTCATCATCAAAGTGTCAAAAATAAGCAAATACGCGTATAAAAGGGAAGGTTTTTTGATTTCCTGAATTGGATGACATTTACAATCCACAAATTGAAGCCTAGTCTGTTGATTTTTAAAAAAAATATTTTTTCATAACATCTAAGGGAGAATATTGCTTATTTTCTTTAAGGAATTTGCATAATGTTCCTAATAGGGCTCCTCCATTTCCCAAGAGGATTGCATGTTTCCAGGGTCAAATACAGAGAAGTATACTTACCTTTATTGACAATGTGGATACATTGTTTGCCTTACTCCTGGCTTCCTATACAACCACTCCGGTATTGTTCTAGCATTTTAGACAACTGTGTAGTTCTGATATCAGTGGGCTTCATAACTTCAGTGGGAAAATTGAATGAAACTTGTTACACACCACTCAACTCAGAGTCCTCATGGAAAGTAAAGTGGCAGGAACATGAGATGAATATAGAATGAGGGATAGCACCCAAATGAATGGTATAATTAATTAATAGATAGTGACATAATTGATAAAATGAAGGGTTTTGCTACTCTGTTTCTAACTACATCACACTGGCTGGATGACACGTGTTACATAATAATACAAAGTCCCTTGGAACCTTTCACTTTGTAAATATAAGTTATTAATATAAGGAGAAAGAATAAATACTTGATTGTCTCCATTTGTATTTATTGGATTTTTGGAGCTCCCAAGTATGTCCTAATTAGTCTTTTGAAAACTTAAAGAGTTGTAGCTAAACTTGTTGGTTCCCATAGAGCATTTGCTGTTCCTCATGCAGGTTTAGCTTAAGGAGGAGTTTGTATTCTGTGAGAGTGGGGGGAAGAGACAATAAGGATAAACATTTCTGAGATTCTGACCTCCCCAAGTTGCCCTAATAGGTCAGTAGACTTAGATCTGCCTTAGAAACCTGAATGATCTGTCTCCACTTCAACTTTCTCTGGTAAATTAATTTGCAGTCCTGACATGCTTGCCTGTTTTAGCTAACGAGGTACATGGCCATCTCTCCTGGGCCAAGTTTTACATAATGAAAAAATAACTCAAGCTCCCTGCATCTTTAAGCATTCCATAGGATCTCATTTTAGTATCTGCAGGACTTTGGAGTAACAAAGAGCAAACTCTGCTTTTATAAAAAGACTATTTTAACAGGTTTTATAATGAAACATGATCAAGCCAGCTGATAACTCCAGCTAAACATTCTATCAGACAAGATCTAAAGGAATCTAGGCAGAAGGGAATGAGCTGTAGAAGGTGGTAAGTTTTAGAAGTCTCTTAGTGCTTGACATGTAGAACAACTAGATTTTTTTAAAAAGTCTGTGGTGGAAAATGAAATTAGTGTGGCAGATAATTCACAATATTCTGTTATAATAAACGTTTTATCTATCGAACAATACTGTGCGTTCTGATATTTATTTAATAACTTGTGCTTTAAAGAAGTCAGCTGTTAAGATATCACCATGATGGTTTTGGTGATTCTGAAGGATTATATTGAAGAAAACGATAGAATGTCTTCCAAGCTTAAATAATTTTGGAAAAACATCTGTTCTTTTTTCACACTTACATAAAGAAAACTAGACTAAAATCAATTTAAGTGGTAGGGCGTACCTCTCTTAAGAGAAGTATATTGTATGCAAAAGGATTATACCTTATGTTATTTGAATGATTGTGCAAGATAGCTCCACAATGAATTAGGAAAACTTGCCAAACCAAAGAAGACTTGTTTGAATTTCAATTTATTTCACTATAAATAATTTGATTTTACAGACTTACTGGCAACAAGTGTTTATTTGTTTATATTTCATCTTTAGTGCAACTTAAATTTAGTCATCCTTCTTAAACTTACACACAGATTATTGTGAGTTCAAGTTAAAAGGAAACCATCTAAATAGTCTAAAATTGATTTCAAATTCACGTTCACGTTAGTTTTCTGTTTTCTTTCCATTAGATGTGGGAAACTGCCCAGCTGATGTTCTGTTCAGTTATCTGATGTATGCAAATATGTTTGTTTACTTTTTGCTTACTGAGCTTGCCTTCTGAGGATTATAATTTTTAAAAACCTCTGTTTTTTAGTGATTTTTGATCATTTAACAATAGTGTAAAATGTAAATTAACTGATTAACTTAAATCATCTTGACGTTTTTGGTTTGGAATTTTCCCTTTGAGCTGTGAATTGGAGGAAAGGCTCTGCCAGATTCCAGCACAGAGCCAGGACACTCCTGCTGCACCTGTGAAGCAAGGGGAGTGGTTTTGTCTGTCTCTTTCACACCTGTATAGAAATAGCCCTTAAGCCCTTCTTCTGTTGTAAATGTGAAGCAAAGAACTGATGTAGCAAATTGCAATCTATATTCCACTGCCAACAAATAACTACTTGAGAATGTAAAACTATTAGAGTATTTGTTTTGAAATAAACTGAGCAAATAAACCCTTAAAATGAAAAAAATATATATAAAAATTCGTTTTATGAGATCAGATAGCTTGTTGGTTTTGTATCCATATAATGGTTCTTATGGACTTTCAAAGCAATTTTATTTCATGATATTTCATTCCTGAAAATTGACTGTATAATAGATTAGAACATTCAGTTTCTAGTATTTTGATCTAAACCCTTTACCTATTGTGAATATTCTCAAATCCTTTCCATTTTACTGTCACAGGGTTCCATGTCATTTTAGTTGGGCTATATAGACTTGAGTTCCTATCAGAAGTTGTTAGTGTCTCTGTATTATTGTTAAGCTGTTGCTTTTCACCCCAAAGGTAGCTGAATTTCAGAGACTGATGATATGTTCTGTAATGTTTCACTTTTTGAATGTGAAGTACTTTGGAAGAGCTGAGGATGAAAAGAATTATTTTTTCTTATTTTTAGGGAGGCATTAATTTTAACAAGATCTTTTATGTCTTTTAAATCTTTTTTTTTAAGATTTTATTTATTTATTTTTTCCCCCCAAAGCCCCAGTAGATAGTTGTATGTGATAGCTGCACATCTTTCTAGTTGCTGTATGTGGGACGCGGCCTCAGCATGGCCGGAGAAGCGGTGCGCGCCCGGGATCCGAACCCGGGCCGCCAGCAGCGGAGCGCGCGCACTTAACCGCCAAGCCACAGGGCCGGCCCTGTCTTTTAAATCTTGACACTAGTACATCTCTGAATCTTCCTAAAGGCTGTATGTTAAATTTTGTAGGAAGTTGAGAGAATTCTAGAATTTTAGTGTAATCATAGTGGCATAATATTAAAACATAGATTTCTTCAGAGGTAGTAATTCAATTCCAAATGTGACCTACAGCTGAGTTCAATACTTTTCTGGGATGTCTGCCATGTGCAAGCTATCTCCAGGCATTAGAAGTGAGAAGGATATGGGTCCTACCATCAAGGAGTTAACAAGGGGTTAACAATACTGCACAAATAAATATTCTAGAAGGGAGAGTAAGGTAAGTCACAGAAGAGGTGCCTAAGACAGTTGGCAAAATATAATTGAGCCCATATAACTTTATGGTATCAGAAACTCGTGTAGAAGTGGAGGTGTTTAAAGTATTTGAAGGATGGCTGTGATTTAGGTGAGTGATGATGGGATGAGAGAGGTGGGGTGAGGATGGTGAGGGCCATCTGCAAAAGTACAAGGCAACAAAAGAAACCAGAGGGTACATCTGAGGAATGACGGCAACCAGTGGCTGTATCAGAATACCATAGTGAGAAGTGAGGAAAAGCAAGTTTAGGCCAGAGAGAATGAGAATCTCTGTTTCTATTTTATAAAGTAGGTGAGAGGGCATTTCTGCTTGTGTTTAGAATAATTAAGGATCATCTGTCTGTGTTTGTGTGTGTGTGTGTGTGTGTGCTCGCATTTTACACTGAGGACTGATTGTTACCCATTAGTAAAGTTTTCAATCTGAGAATGTTGGTCCAATCCTCCACTGCCCACCAGCACAGTCCTGATAATAGCTGTAACTATCCCAACTAGGTAAGAGTATTTAATTTAACCAAGCAACAGATGATTAAACCTCTTAAAGAAATCGATTTCCACTCTTAAAGAAACCAAGTTTCTCTTTCCACTCACTTCAAAATGTTCCCATTGAAAGTAATCTAATTTTATGCCACAGACTAGCATTGCAGATTCCTCACATACCTAGGCAAATGGGACATAGATGAGAATTGAACCTGAAGTTGGTTTTTGAAATTCATCTTTCTTGTTTTTGTGGAGGAGTTAAATTCTAACTTAATGTTATTCTAATAGACTTTCCAATTTAAGTTTGATTGTTAATTTGACATTACCGTCTATGAAGTAAAATTGAAGTCATAGAAGCCTTTATAAAAATGTATGAGACCAAGTTGCTAAAACCCTATTCGGATCTTTTGAAGCACAGTCAAGTTGTGTGCCCCTAAAATGGGGCTTATAATGAAAATCCTGACGAGCCCTTAAATAGAGTAGCTCTAGAGACTGCCTGAGAATACAAATGACTGGCTTCCTTGCTCTCCTGGGCCACATTTCCAAGCTCCTGCTACTTGTTATTTCACTAAAGAGTTGGGCTTGTCCTAATGGACAAGGGTAGAAGAAGGCAGACGATGTTTCTATTGTTGCTGTTTGCAGGTTATAAGGCATATGGACACATTTTTTTTTTTCTGTCTGCCTAGCAATGGAGGGTCTCCATGGTATCCTAGCAACCAGATTCGAACACCAGGCTGCTGCTCTTTCTGCCATCTCTACCATAGGTGCTGCTGCCCATCCAGGGAACTGGGCCTGTTGCTAGCACTCAGACCCTCTGACTTGAACCTTCTATGCTTGAAGAGCGCAAAACAATATGATAAATAAGCACATGCCGAAAGCAGCCTTTACCAGTATGCTCAACAGCTTATTATGCAATCACATCTGTGGCATTTTGAATCCTAATCTGAATTGTTGAGCTGGCGCTGTTCGCCACCCCTTCCCTCACAGCCCTTCTCTACTTCCTCACACCCAGCCTTCTGACACCAGTTCTACTTTCCTCTCACCATCTTCTATAATGACTGCATTCCTCGGCATCTCCTTAAATTTTATTTTCTGAGAAGTTAAATATGTGCAGCCTGTTTGAACTCTCTAAATATAATTTTGTTTGTAAGAGCAGAAGAATGTTCTCCCTCCAAAACTGTCATGTAAATATAAACAATAGCACAAAAACTGCAGCAACACAAAACAGATGTTTAACCAAAGGTGGGACTAATAGTATACTCTCAAAAGTGTCTTGTTTCTGAATGGATTTTATAATCATAGTTATTAATATGAAAAAAGCAGGAAAGTAGAGTGGGAAGAAGAGATGTGTGTCGGGGGCAGGGAAGGGCAAAACAAGATGAGTATTGTTAAAGCTGTACCATATTTGCAACGAAGTTGGAAAGGAGTGATGGGTTTTGTGGGTGAGTAAATAGGCAATAAGATTGGAACAGAATTTGCAAGTAAGATAGTACTTTGTGGATGAAGACAGCCGTAGAGGAGAAACCCACATTGGAGTATCGAAGGTTTGCCTCCTCTGGGAGTGGGAGCCATACTGGGATTTCAGCAGAAAACCGTTAAGATGTTTTCCTTTAAACCAATGCTTGTTTTGAATGCTTGTATTGTCCCTTTGAAACATCCATTAGTCCGATGTCAAGAAGGGCTTGGTGGTCTTTGTGCAGTTCACAGTGTAGAGGAAAGGAATGAGGAGAGCAAGTTAGCACATCATGGTTTCTGAAATAATGGGTCAGAATGGCTCTGCGCATCATCGTTATAATGGCTAACATTTTTTAGCACTTTGTGCCAGGCACTGCTCCCTGTGCTTTCCATAGATTGTCTCTTTTATCACTCAAACAACCTTGTGAGGAAGACTCCAGATTATCTCCATTTCACAGCACTGAGGTACAGGACACTGAAGCTCAGAGAAGCTAAGTAACTTGCCCAAGGTCATACACTTTTTAAAAGGCTGAGCCTGGGGGCCAGCCCCGGGGCTTAGCGGTTAAGTGCGTGCGCTCCGCTACAGATCCCGGGCGCGCACCGACGCACCACTTCTCTGGCCATGCTGAGGCCGCGTCCCACATACAGCAACTAGAAGGATGTGCAACTATGACATACAACTATCTGCTGTGGCTTTGGGGAAGAAAAAAAGGAGGAGGATTGGCAATAGATGTTAGCTCAGAGCCGGTCTTCCTCAGCCAAAAGAGGAGGATTAGCATGGATGTTAGCTCAGGGCTGATCTCCCTCACCAAAAAAAAAAAAAAAAAAGGCTGAGCCTGAATTTGAACTCCAGAGCTGTTCTCCTTAGCTGCTAGGTTCCTCCACTTCCCAACGGGGTGGGAGGATTTGGCAATTGCTCAGAAACCCAATGAATAACATATAGGCTGTTCTCAGGGGAGTATCTGTTCACCAATAATTAAATAGGAAGCAGAAGGACTTTGGGAGAAGTGGAAAAAATAAGATAGGACAGTGGTTTCCAAACTTTGCTACACATTAGAATCATCTGGGGAGCTTTTAAAAAATCCAGTGCCTAGTTTTTACCTAAAGGCAATTAAAATCAGAATGGGGGTGGAAGCCAGGCATCAGTATTTTTTAAAGATTCCCTAGGTAACTCCAATGTGCACCAAAATTTGGGAACCACTCTAATAAGAACACAACATGATATGTGTGTGTGTATGTGTGTGTGTGAGAGAGAGATTATGCAATGGACCAGGATAAACTTTCCATTTAAAGAGTTGAATGCTTCTATTGCCTAAAACTTATAGGCACTGGGGACTTGCAAAAGTAGTAGATTTTTTTCCCCAAATTATAGTTGTACACTATTTAATGTGTTGTGGTTTATTCTGAATCATTAATCATTACCTTACGTAGCCCATTGGCTCTCTACCCTGGCTCTATTTTAGAATCACGTGGGGAACTTTAAAAAATCTCTTTCCTGGGATACCACCTCCAGAGATGCTGATTTAATTGCTCTGGGGTGGACCTGAGGTGTAGGTATATTATTTTAGCTCCTCAGGTGATTCTAATTTGCAGCCAGACTTGACAACCTCTTCAGTAGGCCATTCAACTTCAGTTGTTACAGGTTACTTGAATTCCCATTCTTTGGGAAAGCACTTTCCTTGGTCACTTTTGACCAACCCAAATCCCTTGCTTGCTCCAGCCAGGCAGCTCCAGCTCCCCAGTCCCCGTAGCATCTGTACCTACTGGTTTCACTATGCTCTCTGGGGTTACCTGCTACAGACCTGGGGCCCACAAAAGTGGCAGCAGCTCTGTTCAATAGGTAAGTACGTTTTCTCTTTCCTGCCCGCCGTGAGTCCTGGCCACTGTTCAAATATGACACACATTAGGATCAGCCATCATCCTAAGTTTGTTTTCCACCCTCACTGGGGGCAGCTGCCTCGTTAGCCAGTAAGACTGTTTTCTTGGGTCCCAGATGCTTCTACGAATTGTTGAGTATATGAAGGTGAAACAATGATGAGCCCCCCTTGGAAGCAGTCCTGGGCTTGTAGCGCCTCTCCTTCTGGTATGTGATGTCTCTGCAGCCAGCTACAGTTTTTTTTCCTACAGATATTTTATCCTTTTAAGGCAAACAGCCTGAGCTCAGGCTGAGGAGTACTTTCCAAGGAGGCTTCAGAGAAAGCAAAGCAAGCACATCAATGTCGCAGCTCCTTTGCAAAAGGATTTGGTTTGAGTGAACAGATCTGGGCACTGCTGGCAGACGAGAGGTCTGAGGTGACACCCGCAATGAGAGACTCTTATACGTCCCTCAGGAAAGCTCCTGGCGGAGATGGGAACTCCTACACTCTGTATTCACAACCTCACTGCTGGCCCTGTTGTCTCTTTCCCCTTATATTGTTGTTAAAAACTCAAGATGTTCCTAATTGTCTCTGAGAGGAGCCTATTTACATTTGTAATTTAATCATTATCTTCTCAGGTGAGAATCAGCCAATATAGCACTTTATATGAGTGATGAAAATAGCTAATATAATTGCAAATACTTTTTGGTAAAAAAATCTTCTTAGAATGGAAGTCAGTGGAAAGCTTTCTTTTTCTTTCCCTTTCCTTCTAAGATATGAAAATGTATTCAGCTGATAGATAGCATGTTAAAGCAGAGTAGAAGTAATAAGGCTGCCCAGAGGATTGGCCTCATTAATTACACGGGGAAGTTAATCATAAGGAAAGTAAACACTTTCGTTATGAATCTAGCTTCATGTCATGCATTTGCTTATTGGACCTAAATGGGAAAGATAAGAGGAATTAGCAACAATAAACACGAACAAAAGCAGGTATTCACTTACTTGGCTTAGTTGTTAACAGCAGAACGATGGGCAAGAGTTGGTGGTAGCACACTGGGAAAATATCTGGGGTCTTAGTGTTCTTTATTCTAAGATGTGAAAGGATGGGAGTTATAGACAAAAAAATGAGTGACAATTTAGTGTCAACATACATGACTTTCACCTGCATCAAAAATAAAATGTTAGTTGCTTTGCCTGTCTAAAGATCATAAATGCTAATTAAACTTCATCAGAATTGCTTTCAGACAGATGCCATTTCATTGACTTCTATACAGAGGTGGAGTAACTTAGGCCTCACAAAAGCACAAGAAAATAGCTTAAATTATTAATATGTGTCAAGAGCAGATCTAATGCTATTGACTTGCTAATGTTCAGTTTTGCTTTCTCACTTCTAGACCATACCTGCTCTTTAGGAGTAGCCCTGTATTTCTTTGAACATGAAATAATTATAGTATCAGCCAGTCAATTTAATTTGGTTAATTGTATTAAATGTCAGTAATGACAAATACACCTTAGTTAAGCAAAATACTTTTGCTATTTTCTGAAACAATTGTATTATGGTAATAGCAAGCTTTTGCCAGATCTGGGCCAAGGAATAATGAGATAATGTGAGGGAAAAACATCTCCTTTCTGGATATACTGTATATCATCTTACAATTGTGGTTTTGACGGTGCTTCTGAGTCTGGCCTGAAAGGAAAGAGAAAGGGATTGTCATGACAAGAAAGAAAAATGGGAATTCTGAATTTTGCCCCTCTGGAGTTATTGTTAGTGATGGAGTGGGAGGTTGGATGGGCCATACTCTCCTGTGTGTGCAGGTGGCTGGCAAACACACTGTTTAAGCTAGCACAACTCCACACTTCCACCTTCATAAGACACACTTTGCCTAAAGCATTGGTGACTGAGGAACACATTTTATATTATGGCGAGACAGAAAGGATGGCCTTAAATTAGACTTGTGCTGGTGTGACAGGTGTCACCATATCTTTTACAGAGAAATATTAAACATCTGAAAGTGACAGGTAGCATTTTTCTAAGGCTGAGATGGCAACTCATTATGTCAGTGGGAGGAGAGAATAAAGAAGGGAAGCAGTGGAATAAACCCTGGAGTGTCCACTGTTGATGCTGTCGAGCATGGAACCTTCTGTGAATCACAGTCTTCATTCGAGGTAATTGCTGCTCTCTTATTTAGGACCTGTCTGAGGATACCAAAGGTTAGAAAAGTAAGAGTATTTTTTTTTCCGCAAGATCCATTCAGTGAATTCCTCTTTATTTTGACTAAATGGATTTTACTTAATAGAACTTTTTTAGTTCTGAATTGTTAGAGGAAAATCTTTTTTTTCCCGCATAGTATATGGTACAGTGCAAAATGAAAGAATTGCTCCAAGTTTCTAGTCATTCACTTAATACGTAACTTTATAAAAACGTAATGCTCAACTCTATCATACATTTGTATGAGCAGTGTTTCTTGTTATAGATCTGAAAAGCTTTAGAATATTGTGAAAGAAACTATGTGATGACTTTCTTGTTTTTATGGTGGTAACCTTGGTCAGGAAATAGTCATTTTTCTTTTCTTCAAAATCTCCCTTCAGACTTTTGGTTGTTCTTCATAAAAGGAAAATCTGATGTGAAAAATTATAATCTGTCTGACTCTGCCTTTCAGATGTTTTAGCATTACTTAGTATGGAGACCTACGTTCTCTTGTTGGAAAAAAAAGAAATGAACTAAATGATTCCTTGTTCGTGTAGCCCTGAAAGGCATAAAACTAAATGTATTACTTTTAAACAGTTCTCATGAAAAGGAATGGCAAATAAATAAAGTCACAAGCCCACTGTGAACGGAGCATCTTTTATTGACTTCTTGCCACCTCTTTACATACTTCATGAATTCATCCAACCTTTGCCTTTTCATTGCTTTGCATAAGGCATTATTAATATGTTCATTTCTCCCTCTTTTTGAGTTTTGGTGGGAAATGCCTAGCCTAAAAAAAGAGGGGTTTTTTTGATAGGCAACTGCTAAAAGGGTATAGTTTATCGCTTTTGAAATAATAATAATTAAAGAAAAACCTTCCAGAAATGGAGACTTCAGGCAATTAGAAGCATTATATATGTGTTTGAGTATTTGTTTACATTTATGAATAATTATAAGAAATCATTTCAGAAAATTCTGATATTTGAAGTGTCCTATTATTTCCATCTAAAGTTATATTCCATCTATAGTATAATCATGATTATTTTAAGCAATCCAGAGTTACCCTTCTGTACCCTCAGAAATGATCAAAAGAATTAATATTGAAATATTTTGGTGAAGATATCATGTCAAGATGTGCGGAAAGGTGAATAAAGTGGAACACGTCACCAGAACCTTCATACTAAAGTAGAAAGCGAAACATTGCTCATTACAGAGGAGGCTTCCTTTCTCAGGTGACCCTTCCTCTTCTGTGGCTCGTCTTCTCTTTTGGTACCAACACTGAAGACCCGTGCTGTGTACATCATTTACCACCACAGAGCAGTGCTCCATCTCCTGGATTCCTAAGGGTTATTGTCAGTGTGATGGATGGAAAATAACTCAAGTATACATTTATTTGTCTTGGCAAGAGTGGCATTCTCTGCTAGATGAATTTAGAGGTTATTAAATAATATCTAGATGGACCCTTGCTAGTGAGTTTTTAAATCATCTGTGACAGATTTTTTTTCCTCCTCCTTGACTCCTGTTACTGTATTTCAAAACTTCCTTTTGTGGTTCAGTCCATTGCTTTATCGTATGAAGGGGAAAACCCTTCTTGCTCAAATAGGCTCACTTTGTTTTTCTTCATCTTTTTTCCTTTTTTCTGGACATAGAGAACGATTTCTCTCATCTTCACAGAAATACCTTATAAAGTGAAGGTAGTAATTGTTACTTTTTAGCCTTGTCTGTACTGGTCAATCAGTGATGATGATGATGATGATGATAATGATAATTGTTACTGAAGATATTTGTCTTACTGTATGCTGCATATACTCTCTCATTTAATTCTCACAGTGATCTGATAAAGTAGGTCCTATTATCATTCCATTTTTTTCAGATGGAGCAAGTGAGGCACAGAGAAGTGAAACAACTTGCCCAAAATAAAATAGTGGGCTGAAGCACTCAGTAAGGGTCTGTGTGACACGGGGCTCATGCTCATTCTTTATGTGCCGTGTTGCTTATCTGATTGTCCCCATGACTCGTTTTTTAGCACAAATCCTATTTTCCATTCCCTTTTACAGTTTTGTTTCTTTTATATAGCTCTTGAGTAATTTTTCATATACCCACATTTTTCACATGCTATATACCCAAATACCCATAGTGGCCATGGATGCATTTTCTTTTAGAGACTAGTATCATGGAAGTTCTTTTTACAATAACACTGTATTTCTGCTGTATTCAAATTGTTATCAAATACAGCTGCTCATGTCTAAAGCATTTTTTTCTGTCTCATACATAGAAAGTTTTCCCCATCTTGTACTTACGTATTTTGTTTCTTTGGTTAAAAAATTTTTAGTGGCCTGTGCTGTCCCTATTGAATCAAATTCCCATTTTAAAGAAACATTCCCTCAATTTACCAATGGTTTCTTTCTTTCTTTCTTTTTTCCCTAAATATTAGCATCTTAATTTAATTTAATATTATTAGAAAGTTTATTAAATATCGTCTGATTCTTTTCTGGTAGTGAATAAATATATTCTTGGGATTAGTTTTCAGTTGTTTGTTTATTTATTTGTTCAATCATTTGCCAAATATTTATTAAGTAACTACTCTAGGGTAGGGCTATACCAGATGCATCTCTTCCTCACACTTGGATTATTTAATCCCTGAAAATCTGTGGTTATGGAATATATGCTAAAAAAGACACTGCCTTTTCAGGGGCTCTTCCAACATGGATTGGTCACAGCCTACTTGTGCTAGAGTCACATTTCCACTTCTCAGGGTCTGGCTTTGTAGTGCTGTGTATTCTTCCTTCTTCCTGTCCATCAGAGTTTGAATTTCTGTATGTTGGTCATTATTACATCTACTTCCCCTGAAGATGGTAAGTTTCATGAAAATAAAGCCAGCATCCGTCTTGCTCCATATTGTATCCTTGGAGCCCAAACCAGGGCGGGCACACAGCAGATGCTCGATTATTCTTTGTCAAAGGAAGGAGGAGATGAAGTCTCTTCATGTTCCTAGGCTTCGGATACTTCATCTTTTCAATTTACATTTTTCTAAATGGAAAACTTAAGTCACTGGGCTCCATAGAGCTTGGAGGCTTGTTTGGTTTGGCCAGACGAGTGATTAACAAACTTCGGAACTTGAATGCCTTGGCATGCCTTTATGGGATTCCCTGTGCTCCATGGGTTCGTTATAGCCCCTGATGCTGTTTTATGGAGCTCAAGCCGCTTGTTTGCGTTATCTGTCTTGGCCTCTGAAGGCATTTCAGTTCTTCACTTGAAAAACTGGGATTACATAGTCTTGAAAAGTCCCTTCTAGTTTAAATAATCTGTGATTTTAAATTGTCTTTCCAAGGAAGCATATTTGTCCTCCAACTCAAATAAATGTCTCGTCTCAAGCTCTGCAACATAAAACCTCATAAATTGGTTAACGTTGAAAAGTAAATTGGTTTGGTTGATGAGAAATACAAACCTGGAATTAATGGAAATGGTTAGAGGAGAGTCTTCAAATTTTTAATTCCTGTGGCGGACACAGAACTCTCGCTAACAAAATCCTGTCAAGCTTATTATAATAGCTTGCTAATTTTGACTATCCAAAAATTCACATAGATCTTAATATTATGAGATAGTAGAGACCATCAAACTCATGATAAAATATTATTGCACTAGGTGCTTGTCTCAACATTAACCAAGATAAAACAGGGAACATTTAAAGGCTGATTTTGTTTGGCATATTCTCTCTTAGTTCTTCAGGATGGAACGTGGGAACACCCAATCCTAGAAAAACTTTTTCACCTCATCTGATCATATGCTTTTGTGAATTGTCTGAGGTTAAATTCCTGGAAGGCCTGTGTACCAATGCAAGTGTATATCTTGTACCTGCTAAAAGTGAAACTTGATAACAACTTACATTCATTGGCTAGAAAAATGAATATATGTGGGATCTCATTTATGCCTCACAATATCTGAGTGAATAAAGGAGGACTGGATTATCTCCATTTTACAGAAGAGATAATTAAGGATAAAAGAGGTGAAGTAAGACAGCTCTTAAGTGACAACACAGTAAATACAATGGGCCATCAGACTCAATTCACCCCCTTTTCCATACTCTATGCAGCATCAATGCATTCATGACATTGCCTGGAGAATCCACTGAGTCCTGTGCTTCAGCAACGCATTTGTGCAAAATACAAGCAGATGGGCTCAGAAAACAATATATATACAGTGGATAAGGGCATGGGTTCTGATTCAATTGCTACTTTACCACTCACTAGGTGTGTGACACTGAATCTGTCTGTTTCCATTTTCTCATTATAAATGAGGATTATAACACATGCCATGATTAGAGATCATGTTTGTGAGTCCCTCAGCACAGTGTCCAATACATAGTATGAGCTCCATAAATAGCATAAAACATAAGCTATTGGGATTATCATTATATCATCCTTTTTATTGAGTTTATTAAACCAAATCCATTATTAAGGTGCTATAAACATCTCTCAGCCAAACTGAAGAGCATGAGGTGGAAAGAGTTTCAGTAATGACAAGGTCCTAGAACAGAGCCCAGTGCATCCCAGCCTTGCTTTGCTGGGTCTGACTCAGGGGACAATTGAGTGACAGCAAGAATCTTACATGACTTCTGTGTGGGCTAACTGTGGGCAAGAAAGGGCAAACATAAACAAGCTTGAAGTTCCATAATAATGCAATTTATTTCATTTAATAAGCAGTTATAAGCCTACAAAGAAGTCAAGAATGGATTTGGTCAAGTTTGCACTGAGTGCCATGTATTTAAATTATGTTAAGAAATCACAGTGAAAATAGTTGTAGTAGTATCTGAAGGGAAAGCTGTCTTTGCTCTAACGACAAGAAGAATATTTGATGGTCATTCTTTGCAGATGTACTTAGTGAAATCATGGTAATATTGTTCTTAACATTCATTTGAACACGTAGGGCCATTGCACCTGTAGACTATGGCCTTGCTGCTCTGGAGTACTGAGCATTTTTAAAGACCCACCGCTTTAATGATTTGATTTCAATCCATTAGAAATGTTTAGAGCGAATTGCCTTTTCTATTTCCTGAAATGTCTGCATAAAAGTTATGCATTGATAATGAATTTCTATTTGAAAACCATTCATTCCTAACTTGAGTATTTGCTGTCCAGGCTGAGAAGCCATCAGATGCAGAACATAATCTTAGCCTATAAATGCTTTCTGTTAATGACTTGGATACTGCATTTCAAGATGTCTTTTCAAAAGCAGTATGATTATGAGTAAAAGCAGTAATAATAACATCACCGTTAGCCTGTGGAGGAATACATTAATGGTTTCGGGCAAAGGCTTGACAGTCATGGTGATGAACTGATAATGGAAAGCTTTAAAATAAAATAAAAATAAGATACTAGTTTATCTTGATATGTAATGTGTGATACAAAAAAGATTATTTTTAACAGCTTTATTGAGGTATAATTTACGTATCATAAAATTCACCCACTGTACATGTACAGTACAGTGATTTTTAGTAAATTTGTAGAGTTGTGCAACTATGACCACAATCAGTTTTAGAATATTTCTATTACTCCCCTCAAATTGCCTGGGGCCCGTTAGCAGTCAGTCCCTGCTCCACCCCTAGCTCCAGGCAATTGCTGATCTGCTTTCTGTCTATAAATTTACGGTTTCAGTCCATTTCATATAAACAGGCATCTCATTTTGCAAATGATATCAATTCACTTGAATGACTATGTGACATCAATTTGTACTTTATTCAGTGAAGTTTAGAATGTTAAGACTGTATTTGGACTCAAGACATTTGTTGTTAACATTAGACATTCCATCTCAATAGTGTCAGGAAGGTTCAACTGAACTATTTTTTTGTTTTTTTGGGAGTAATACAGAAACGGAGGAATTTAGTTTTGTACGTAGATCCAGTATATTACTGTGGTAATGACCTGATTAATAGTAACAACAATAATAGTAGCAGGTTGCTATTTATGAAATACTTACTGTGTTCAGGTATTCTACTAGGGGATTAATGTGCATTTTTTCCTAGTCTTCATAATAGCTCTGAAAGGTAGAGAGTGTTTGCTCCATTTTAGAGACAACAAAAGTGAACAAAACTCAGAGAAGTTAAGTATTTTGCCCAAGACCACACAATGCTGCCTGAGTCCACAGTCTGTGCATTTGGCTGCTCTGCTGAGTCATTTATCTAGAGGTACTGTGAAAAGCAGATTGTATGGCTTATACCTTTCTACAACTTTCCAAATCTTTCCATTTTCTTTAGCACTAAGATATATCCTTCAAGTTACCCTCTCACTTGCCATTTTGGCTTCCCATGCATATTATGTCAAGTAATAAAAGAAGAGAGCATGGGGGAGTTAAAGATAAGCACAATCCCTGAGGTGAATATAGAATTGATCAGGGAGCTGTTTGTGAAACACGAGAGACAAAGACAGAGGAGGTGTTTGAATTATGAAAGGAAGGAATAGACAGGAGTACCTGAAAGAAATGAAAGAGAAAAGAACTTTACAAGATGTGAGGGGAAGGGAGAAATTTCGGTCATCTAGATGTGCCTGAGGTGGTGATTTCTTGAAGAAGGTGGAGGGTTTCGATAAAAACTCTCTTAAGAGTAGAACCTTTTTAAAAGGAATAATTCTAATGGGTTCTTGTGCCAGTGGGGCGGAAAACATGAACAAGACCAAATGGTATCTAATGCAGGTGGTCCTGTCCCCAGTGGGATGTAACTCTGATTTAGGTAACTGAAGCTGACTGGACTTTGTCTCACTAAAGACCTTGGCTTGCTACCTGGCTGGCTGTATTTCCCAGAAGCCTTTGCTCTGATGCCAGTCAGTCATGCCTGGTGCAAAGGCTTCTGGGTTATGAGCCAACTGGGGAGCTTGTCAGATCTGTTGCTTATTCAGCAGTGAGATGAGGTGGCACTGTTAGCTTTATTATTGTGCCGGTACTGGGAATGAAGTTTCAGTTTGAGAGAATAAAGAATAATCTTACTTTGAGGATTCACTGGGGATTGATAAAAGGGATGTCAGAGACGATAAACTATTTCGTGTGTTTGCAGTAAGCTGCAGATTCAAGCTTCATTTGTACAAGTGGTTGGAAGTCTTAAATTCCATTGGCCAAATTTGAATTTTCTTATTCAAATAAGTATTAGTGAAGATAGTCATGTTTGTGTATGGGAACCAGTTTTGATAAATGTATAGGTACAAGGCAACTAGGAATTCAAAATATTAGAGGTACACATATATACACTCATATACAAAGGATTTAGAGCAGTTTCATAAAAATATATATGATGCAACAAGATTTTCAAAAACACCCCATAAATCATTGAGCAGATTGATACGTTTTTACGTGTTTAGTTTATTTACAGAGTCCAGAATGGTGGGCAGAACATAACTGATACAGAGACCACAGTGGTTCCCTGAACTAGGAGCATCAGTATCACTTGGAAACTTGTTAGAAATGCAAATGCTTAAGTTTCACACCAACTCATTGAATCAGAAACCCTGGGTTAGGGCTCAGCAATCTATATTTTAGCAATCCCTCTTTGTGATTCTGATGTGCCTGAAAGTTTTAGATTCCCTGGAATAATAGGATGGGGATTTCGAACTGAATGTGGCAGATATTTGTATACTGTTGCGGGCAGTTGGTCCAAGTGCCCAGAAGGATGGAGCGGGAATTCATAGTTAGCAGCCGTCTTTGCTTGCATTCTGCTACAAGTTCACTCAAGTCCCATCTGCCTTTTACTTCCAGGAAGCTGTCTCTGCCCACATCAGTCTGAAATGATTTGTCTTTTGGAATACCTATAGGTTTGAATTCTTTTAGGTCTAATGTTCTTTTGGTACTTAATATTAACTTTTTTGTTTTGTTAAGTATTATTTCCCACACACACATACACACACACACACACACTTAGGTGCCACTTTCTCGAAGACACCATCTCTGAACAGACTACGGTCACGTTCACCCCCAAATATTCCCTATTACATTACCTTACCTTGGTTTCTTCATAGCACTTCATCATCTGAATTTATTTCTTTCCATTTTTTTATCTCTCCAGAGGGCTCCACCTAAACTCTGTTAATCCAGGCCCCAGGTCCCAGGACGGTGCCTGGCACATGGTAGGGGTGCAATGAACAAGTGATATGTCTGTCCTGATCTAGATTGTAGGTTCCTGGGGTCAGAGCTTATATCTCAACATGAAATTAGAAATACGTATATAAAGAGACTAGCGTGGTATATGAGGCATAGAAAGCAATCACACAGCATTATGATTTTTTCCACGCTTTCCACTCCCATTGTTCTCGTAGCTCTCAGCTTCTCATAGTTCTTTGCACTGAGCCCATGCTTGGGGAGAGATGAACATAACAACTGAGGCAGAGTGTTAAAGCTTCGTATTAGCAATTAGAAAACAAAATGGAATATATCTGTGTTCTCCATGTTTTATTTGTATGTGTTTATTGAATGGATAATGTTTGGTTTTGAGCAACAAATGATAGAATTTTCTAAAAATCGAAATATAAAACCTTCTCGTTTTCTTCAGCACTAAGATATATCCTTAAAGTTACCCTCACACTTTATTGCTAAACAATTAAAATTTATAACATAATATAGGTTTCTAATTCTTACCTGACATTTTTGGGTCCTAATGTGCTTTGGAACTCAGATTTTTTTTTCCAGATTTTTGAAAGATAGCATGAAAGGTACACGTAGAATGGATTCTGTAACATCCCTTGGGGATCTAGGGTAGCACTCCAAAAACAAACATATCTGCATTTCTTCAGCAAAACATATGAATATTTACCTAAATAGGGAAAAATATAAGCTACAGAATTCCTCGTGGTCAATTCAGGTTGGGCTTTGTGACAAAATGAGTTTCCTGTAAACTCACAAGACTTTGGTGTATAAAGTTTTTGATTTCAAATTTATACATAAGGGTTTATGGACCAGTATAGTCTAGAAGGGGAACCAACATTTACATTTCAGGTTTCTTTCACCTTCAAAAGCTGTATTAGTCCCCAATTAACATTTGAAGTGCTTGAAGCTCAGAGAGGTTAAGCAACTTGATTAAAGTCACAGAGCTGTATACAAATGAAATCAAAATTTAAACCCAGATCTTGTTGACTCCACACTCCCTGCTCTTTTCACTACAGAGCACCGTCCCTTAGAATAAGTTAGAGCTGAAAAAAAAAAGGGGCTCTAAGGATTGCTTAGTGCATCCCTTCATTATACAAATAATGACAAAGAGGTCCAGAGAGTTTGTCGTCTAGGGTAACATCGCTGCTAAGGGCAGAGCCCAGACCCAGGTCTCTTAATACCCAATTCTGTGCTCTCTCATTCCTCATGTTGACTTCTGGTTTCCAGATGTTTCTCAGTTATTGTTCTCAGAAATCACAGTTGTTGCAGATGTAAAGGCAGTTTTCTAATAGTTTCAGTTTCCTGTGTCAGCTACCAGAATGTTTTGATCAAACGGTTTGGCTCTCTGTGTTTTCCTAATCAAATATTTAAGTGCTGGTAATACACACTTTCCCTGGTTCAAGCTGTGGGGCTTTATGTACTTGGGCACAGCCAGAGTGTGTTGTAATTCCCTATTTCCTTAGTTGCCTTTATGAGTAAAATAAGCAATTTCATTTAAAATTAATAGCCCCAATCTTATTTCTGCCATATTCACTGAGGGAAACCTTATAGTTAACTGCGGTTTCAGTGATTTTCAGCACAACTTCGAGGGAATTCTTTGATAAGAGCCAACCAGCATGCGTGGCTTCTCTGCTTTTAGACAAACTCACGTGTTGGAGCAGTGCGATGCTCGAGGAACTGCATTCCGAGTCAAAGCAAATTACCTTGCTGTCTGCCTGAGCTCTTTAAGATTTACACGTCTTCTCGACAAGATTTGTAGGTATATCAGATTTTGTAAATCAAAGACTTGAAGCCTTCTAGAGAAACTCACATTTAAACTAGACTAAGGATTCTTCATTTTATTGAAGTCAACTGACTCAGGGAAAAAGAAAGTGAGGGGCTTTGGCAGACTAAAAGGATCTGGAAAACATTAGATGTATTGTTTTTGCCCTTTTTTAATCAGAGATGGAAATGTTGCGTTTTTAATTGCGGGGCTTCTATGATTTGTTTGTGCCTAGATTTTTATGTTACCTACTTCCATAAAGGATATGTGTATGATGTCATTATATAAGAATTAGAATAGAAAATTCATCATTTTATTTAGTAAATTTAGTAGATTAGTTTTTTAAATGCTAAATAAAATCGAGGCACAACAACTTGAGAGAAATTGAGTTAGAGGGGAAGGGAAAGAAGAGAAAGGTAAAAGAAAGACAGATGAGGATTTCAAACCTATCTGGCCTCTGTGTAATGAGCTCTTGGTCACTTACCCCCCACTCCTTTAATCATTGAAGCTAAAGAAATTAACCCTTACATTGCATTTGTCTGTGGACTGAAGACTAAGCCTGTGCTTGGACACTGTGAATAGAAATTTCTAGATCAGTAGCCCAGTCGACATTCCTGCTGGTCCCACTGTGGCAGAAACTGGAGAGTCCATAGAGCGTGGTGATTTAGTGCCTGGGTTCTTGAGTTAGAGAAACCTGAGTTCAAATCTGAATTTTGCCAAGGATTGTAGCCTTTACCTCTCTGCACCTCAGATTTCTCATCTATAAAATTGAACGCCACATAGTGTTCAGTTAAGAGCATGGTCTCTGGAAGGAGACCACCCAGTTGGAATCTCAGATCTACCATTTACATGCTGTGTTACTTTAGGCAAGTTGCTTAACATCTCTGTACCTTCAGTTCCCCATCTGTAAAACAGGGATAGTAATAGTGTCCATCTCATATCTGTGTCAGGAAAATTACACAAGGTTATATTTGTAAAGTACTTAGAACAGTTTCTGGCACATAGTAAGCACTCAGCAGATGCTAGGGCTCTTCGTCATTCCATTAATCCAGTGGCTCTCTACTGGGAATGACTTTGCCCCCCAATGGGACATTTGGCTATGTCTAGAAGTGTTTTATTTGTCACAACTGGGGGAAAGTAGAGGCCAGGGATGCTGCTAAACATCCTACAGTGCACAGGACAGTCTCCACAATGAAGAATTATCTGTTCCTAAATGTCCGTAGTGCCCTAGCCTTTCTGGCAACCTATTTCCCTTAGGACTAGGATTCTGCCACACCTCCCCTACCCTAGTCTGGACCCTCTACCTCAGGTTCCATAACTGTCCCTGTGGTTCCTTTAGTGGATCTTCCTCTGATGTAAGTTCTCAGCCTCTCGGGATCTTCTGCTGTTGCTAAATGCTGGGTAGTCTATTCTTTGGTGTCTTCTCTGGCTGACCCACATCCTGCCATGAGTACACACAAGCTGGCCAGCCATCTCAATTCAGAGTTTCCTGGGGCCAGGATCCATGTTGGAGGAAACCATGCAGGCTGCAATCTGAGCATTTTTTCCTGCATCCTGGGACTGGTGGTGTCAGAGTTTGTGGCCGTCTGGCAGACAGATTCTCAACTCCACTTCCTACTTCTTGCCACATTTTGTCTCCTTTTTGTAGGGTTTTCCTGTTTGTCCAAAATTCTCTTTCTTCCCCCCAGCACTCCAGTGCTCACCCTGCCTCAGAGCAGTTCATCGCCCAGGAACTTTTGATCCACACCACCCTCCTGGCGGACGTAGAACTCAGGCTGAGTTCTGCACTTGTCTTTCTGGAAGGTCCACCAGCATGGAGGGACAGAGGCCACTCTCTTCCCGGGGCCTTTTTCCCTCTTAACTTGCAATGCTTTACTTCTCTCTTGGATCCTGGTATGAGTCCTGACAAATGGGTACTGAGCTAGTTCCCCTGGTTCCCCTCCACCCCAGGTTAGCTGGGGAAAAGCCAACTCTCTTTTCATGGGAAATATCATGGGAAGAGCGTGGGCATTGGGGTCCTCTGATCTGAATTCAAGTTCTCACTATGCCCCTTATTGGCTATGTGAACATGGATAAATTAATCTTAATCTCTTTGGCATTAATTTCTTCTTTTGCAAAATATCAAAAACAACAGCTGTCTCAGAATGTTAGGAGAGACAGTATAGCGTAGTGTCAGCAGCATGGCTGCTCAGGCCTGGCTGGGTTTGAATTCAGGCTCCGCTGCTTTCTAGTTGAATATTCTTGGGCAAGTTCCTTAACTTCTCTGTGTCGCAGTCTCCACATCTATAAAATGTGTGTAACGATAGTACTGACCTCATGGGTGGCTGGGTGGATTAAATGAGGATCTGTATCTAAATTCCTTAGGATAGTCCCTCCATTTACCCATTCCTTCACCTTTCCTATGTCCCTGAGGTCTGGAATGGGGAGACCATGGAATGGGGAGTGAGTGGCAGAGCACAGAAGCCAAGCCCGGCCCAAGCGGGCAAGGTGGGCTAGAATGGAAGCCAAGTGATTTGGGGTAGATACTCCCCACAGAGAAGGGGCCTCATGGCAGGAAGATACATAATGAGAAAACATGGGCCTGTGTAAGCCTTTTTCTTTTTTTTTCTCTGAGGAAGATTCACCCTGAGCTAACATCTGTGCCAGTCTTCCTCTCTTATGTATGTGGGTTGCCGTGACAGCATGGCTGACGAGTGGTGTAGGTCCACACCCTGGAACCGAACCTGGGCCGCTTAGGCAGAGCATGCTGAACTTAACCACTAGGCCATGGGGCCAGCCTTCAGCCTTTTTTTTTTTTTTTTAGAAGCAGGTGCTTCAGTAGAGGAAAGCGTCCCTATATTCTTAGGCAGGGTACCTAACTTTTGAGATAGTCTAGGAAAAATAAACACTTTAACACCTTAAACTCTTGGCTCTTTGAAATTGCCAAGTTATCTGGGAAGGTATCTTAACAAGTGATAAATGATGCCTTCCATGCTCCACCTAGATCCTCTTCCTTCCCTTTCACAGTCTCTGTGTGCCCCCCTCCTTTAAATCCACTTTTGCTTCCAAAGGCCTGTCTGCTACTCTTCTTTGGAGGACTTCCCTTGGGCTATTGGCTATTTTTCAAGCATCAGCAGAGAGCAGGAACGGCCTGGGAGTTTACATCAACCCAGGGCAGGCCTTGTCAGTGACTGACAGGTATGGGAGCATAACAGCCTGGCTCCCTTGTCTCAAAAAGATGTAATTTTTCCCTTGCTGGCCTTTGTGACACATGCTCTGTGGAATTTTGCCTGAAATTGAATGTTGCTTGACTTCTTTTTGGGGCAGCACTTTCTTAACACATTTCTTGCGCAGGAATCCTTGTCTCGGGGTCTGCTTCTGGGGAACTCCAACTAAGGCAGCCCTTCTCTGAGGCTCACCCCATGTTGGAGCCTTACATCCCCACTCCTAACGAAGATCAGGAATGGGGTGAGGGTCAGGGATGGGGAAAGAATTGGAGATGTCATTTTTACACATTATATGGTAAGAAAAAAAACACTCATTTTATAATTTGACATCGTTGTAGGTAGTTATATTAAGTTGGCTTTGCCTTAGATACCAGCAATTTAGATAAATCCATTAATATATATACATGCATATATATATATATATACACATATATATTCCATATTAATAATTATCATTGCAACAGTATATTTTCCCTCTCTAGTTTTCAATACATAATGTTTTAGTTACACAATGTTAAGGAGATGTTTGTGGACTCTCTTGGGAAGCTAACTACAATTTATACTCTTCATCGAACTCTGGGAAAAATGTGTCCCTAGCTCCAAATACTTAACCTGAGGAGAATAGCTTAGTAATATAGTAGAGATAGATGACCTTTACTGAGATATTTTTGGCCTGGCACTTTGTGGAATAAAGTTATTCAGGAATTCATTTATATTACAAGCATTTATTTTTGTTCCAGGCACTCTGCTAGATACTGCTAGTAAAGAGACTGTCATTAGAATATATTCGCTCTGGAAACTTATAGGATATTCTCTTTGTCCCCAGTGTACTAAAATTTTATGATGATATACCTTGCTGTGAGTATAATCCCATTCTTGTATTGAGTTCACTATGGGCCCTTTCGATAAGAAAACTTATGCCTCCAGTTCTGGGAATTTTTTTTTTAATTACTTAACATATTAAGTAATTAAAAGAAAACATAAGATAAGAAAACAGGGAGGCATTAGGAAGGTGAAAATAGAAAATGTCAAGTCTAGCCTTGAGATGGATGCTGTAGACCCTTGAAATTTGTAGGGGAGTATTTTGAGTGTTTAATGTTTCAAATATGGCAAGAAACCATGCTGATCCCCTAAAATTCCATGAGATTTCAATTTCCTGTTTTGTTCATTTTGTTAATCCCCTGCATTTTCCAGTCTGAATCCTACAGTTTCTCTAATATGTGACACTGAATGAAGTGCAAATACCTCATTGGTTGATAGAATATCAAGATTGCTGCAACTGTTAGAGCCAAGACTGTTAGTAAGTGTCACCCTTATTTCATATGCATGTTCCTATCAAACAAAAGGCACTTCTTAACCACAGTTCACTACGTATTAGCAGGAACGAAACCTTTCAAACCTTGGGGATTAGGAACAAAGTAACTGATGGAGAAAGTGGCCAATGGATTTGTTACCCAGGTTGTGGAGAGAAAGGAGTGTAGAGGAAGATGGAGACAATAACTAAGAATTCTAGTGGAGTTGTTACAGATATTGCAAATAAGAAAAATTATGCTCTCTGGAGATTAGCCCAATGCTGAGGCATTCCTTAAACAAACTCCTGGAACCGTGTACAAAGGATGATTTTGAGTCTATTTACTCTGCTTTCTGTTACTTTAGTCTCAACTGGTTTTGATCAATATAAAGATGAAGAGGTTTTGGCCACGCAAGTGGCTCCTTGCTCAGTGCTGTAGCTTGACCCATCTCCCTAGGCGCTAGAGAAGGGAGGAAAACTACCTTCCTGTTCTGGACTGAATGTTTGTGTCCTTCCAAAATTCATATGTTGAAGTCCCAACCACCCCCGCAGGTGAGTGTGTTTGGAGATAGGGTCCATAGGAAGGTAATTAAGGTGAAATGAGGTCATAAGGATGGGGCTTGGGTATGATAGAATTAGTGTCCTTATAAGAAGAGACACCAGAGAGCTCTCTTGTTCTCTCTCTCTGCCATGTGAGGACTCAGAGAGAGGGTGCCATCTACAAGCCAAAAATAACTCCTACCAGAAACCAAATTGATGTAACCTTAATCTTGGACTTCCAAGCAGGACTGTGTGAAATAAATTTCTGTTGTTTAAACCACCCAGTCTATGATGTTTTGTTATGGCACCTCCAGCAGAACAATAAACTTCCCAAAGACAGACTCCAGATTACTTGTCCCTTGATTCAAGAAGTTCATAACCTGCTTTCAGGAGTTGAAATCGTATCATTTTAGTATATTACATGATTTCCTGTCAAAGATGAAAGATTAAACAGATGCATATATTTCTACTCCTTAACGAAAACTACACTGATACAACAGTAAGAGTATTTTTTTATATTCTCAATTCCATAAGGACAGAGAGAACAGAAGAGAAGATCACAGTGAGAACATTTTGGAAGCTGAAAAGGGATGAGAGAGAGACCTCAGATTTAGTAGATCAAAGAAAACTGAAAATGGAGAAAGCTAAGAAACAACTGGGTTTTCATTGTTAAATTTCAGAAAGTGTGGGGATTGGAAGCATTGGTTCTCTCTGGATCTGGAGTAAATGTGGAGCTTAAAAGATGAATTGGTTAAAATGTGTTTTAGATAATAGTAAAATAACTAGGAAGTTACGAATTTTTGGTATTTATGACCTATGTCTTAATATAATTATTTAATTACATAATTATATGATTTAATTTTTTTGTGTGTGTGTGAGGAAGATCAGCCCTGAGCTAACATCCATGCTAATCCTCCTCTTTTTGCTGAGGAAGACCGGCTCTGAGCTAACATCTATTGCCAGTCCTCCTCCTTTTTTTCCCCAAAGCCCCAGTAGATAGTTGTATGTCATAGTTGCACATCCTTCTAGTTGCTGTATGTGGGACGCGGCCTCAGCATGGCCGGAGAAGCAGTGCGTCGGTGTGCGCCCGGGATCCGAACCTGGGCCGCCAATAGCGGAGCGCATGCACTTAACCGCTAAGCCACGGGGCCAGCCCCTGATTTAATTTTTAATAATGACTGTGTTTAACAACCAGCATGACAGTTTCTGAAAATTTAACAACTTGCTCTAGGGAGTTGGGATAAGTCAGCTCCTCTACACCACTGCAACAGCCCCTTCCCTATACTGGAAGAAGACTGGATGCTTATTATGTGCAAGTTTAAGATAAAGGGTCTCTGGACTTGGAAAGACCAGGCAGAGTTGAAGGCAGAGTTGAAGTTTTAGGCCTGAGCCTAAAACAATGGGATTAAATGGAAGTCTACAACTGAATTTAGTTACTTCTCAGTCTTTATCTCCCATCCATCTCCCACTGGTAGCCAGAACTATACTTTCCTGGTGGGAAACGAGAAGCGTCTTCTCTGGGTAAGTTGACCAGCTGAAGAGAGGTGGCAAGGGCTGGAGGAAACAAACCCTAAAAATATTGACTTTGGGATTCCATAAGGAAACATACTAGCTAGATCACCCAGAAATGAGGACCACCGTTAACAAGCCCCATCCCCACACACAGAGCTTCTAATCAGTATTTTTAATGGCCCAAACTTAAACATCAGTGAGGGTTCACAAGATATTCAAGTAAAGCATATAACGTGAACGAGAAACACATACACACACACTTACCACAGAAAACAGCTACTTACAGGATAAACAATGCAGGGAGAAACAGTCATCTATCATAAAAGCATCAGAGAGATAAGAGAAGATATTGCATGAATGAAACAAGCAGAGGATACTGCTAAAAGAGAGGAAAAAAACCTGAGAACACAAAACCAGCTCTTGGAAATGAAATGCAAAATATTATATCACAGTGAAAAACTCAGCAGTTGGAATTGAGAAAATCTTCTAGAAAATTGAACAAATGGCAAAGAATTGGAACGTAGGAAAAAGTTAGATAATTAGAGAATCCATACAGGAGGTCCAATAGAAAGAGAGAAGATTCATGGGAGGGAATTATTCAAGAAAAACTGAAGAAAATTTCTTAGAATTGAAGGACATCAGTTTCCAGATTATGAAGTCTCATCAAGAGCCCAATACAGTGATAAATCAGACCCACTAATGAAGGCATTTGATCATGAAATTTTAAGATACTGTGCAGGCCTCAGGCTTTGGGGAAGTCAGGGTGGGGGCATAGATTTCTATCCAAAGGATCAGGAATCAGAACAGCTTTATATTTCTTTGAGTAAAAGAAGTTAAGTAATGCCTTCAAAATTCTAAGGAAAAATGATTCGTCAGCATAGAATTCTGTACTCAGTAAAATCGTCACTGATTATGATGATAGACCAAGACATTTCAGATAGTTGAGGTCTCAAAAAGTTTACTTCCTATATACCTTTTCTCTGGAAGATAGTGGAGGGTGTGCTCCTCCAAAAAAGAGGAAGAAGATCAAAAAGGTGAGATCCAGGAGGCAGGGGAATCAACAGGAGAGTGAGGAGACGAGAATTCCCAGGTTAAGGTGGCAGGGAGACCTCATGATGAAAGCTGTGCATCAAACTTGAAGAACTACTCATCCTGCCTGAAGCAGGGCTCCCCATTGTCTTTGGGAGCAATTTCATGTAGATGAACTTGGTAACATATGTAATATGTATGAATGTATTGAGAGGAGTTTACATACCTAGGGGAGAGTCTGAGGTAAATATGTAAAAAACTACCAAAAAAAGAAGTAAACACGAAAAACAACAGCTGTTAACAATCAGAAAACAACATCCTTTTCGAAAAAGAAGTAGTCATGATGTACTGTACAAATCAGCTATGCTGAGCATTTATATAGTCATAATAATGTAAGCAGTCAATAGTGATCTGACAAAACAGTATTGTATAATATTGGGAGGAAGAGGTAGATGGGAAGTTGTGTGTGTGTGTGTGTGTGTGTGTGTGTGTGTGTGAGATATTAGACAAAGGTTGGTAAAGAAGGGGAAAGAGGGTTGGATCGTTTTATTTCATAGGAGGAAGTGAATAGGTGATTCCTAAACTGAAAACAAAAAATAACAATATAAATATGTTAGTTAATTACATGGAAGAAAAAGAAAGAATCATCTAATAAAACATTAAAAGGTTGTTGATTCTATGGATCAGAAACGGAGTCTAGAATGGGAAACTGCTGTTGTAACAAGCCTTGTAGAAGGATATGACTCTTTAAATCGTCTTCATGTGTATCTTTGCTAAAAATAAAATCCAAATTAAAATAGATCAAGATACTGAAAGACATACAGGAGAAATAATGAATGACAAGAGACAGTTGCATAAGTATGATAAGACCCTGAGAGAAAGCAGAAAGCCTTTGGAACATATTTTTTATGCTTCTGTATAAAGCTGCACTCTTTTCTTTCTTTTTGGAAAAAAACGTGTTTTATTTAATTAAAATTTATTTGATGGTAATTTATGGATAAATTTGAAAAACATTTTGGAGTAAATAAAGATGTTGCAAAAGGATATGTACAATGTGATACCATTTATGTAAAATCTCCAAACACAAAATGATGCTGTTTATTGGTTATGGATATTTATACATGCTGTGCACTTATAAAAGTCTCCATCAGAATGATCTCTAATCTCAACTATGTAGTATTACGTGAAGAAGGAAGGAGGTAATCAGTATGTGAAGCGAGGCTTTAGCTATATCAAATTATTTTTGATTCAGAAAGAGAGAAAGGAGAAGAGAGAAATGAATCAAATGTTGCAAAATGTTAACATCTACTAAAAATTGACTAGTGGCTACATAGTGAATATTTTATGTAATTTGTAAAAATTTTGAAATGTTTCCTAATTTAAAAAAAATGAATGAGCACTAGTGATTAAGAAACAGTCATCCTAAATTTGGAGATTAGGGACAAATAGACATTTTAAATATATTTTCTTTTTATATACAAAACAATTTAAAAATTGGTTCTGGGTGTGACAGCATATAATTACTAGGTCAGTC
Source organism: Ceratotherium simum simum (assembly GCF_057802395.1). NCBI lineage: Eukaryota > Metazoa > Chordata > Mammalia > Perissodactyla > Rhinocerotidae > Ceratotherium > Ceratotherium simum. The sequence continues at coordinate 48,001,940 of NC_141905.1, read as the reverse complement.
AGTTTTTTTTGTCTTATTATTATTTTTGTGAAGATACAGCTCCAAACATTAACTAAACTATGGCTAGAGATATACAAAATTTAGTGTTCTATGCCGCTTATCTGAAAGATAATTAAAGTATAACTTATGAACATATGATTTAGTATAACAGCCAATTCAATTTAATGAATTTCTACTTCATAGGAGACATGACAGAAAAATGGCACTGACCAAGTCATTGTCCTGTCCTCCAGAAAGTTTTCCACTCTGGCAAAGGATGCAGTAGAACGTAATGGTTAGGTGAGGCGGCTGGAATCATATAACCAAGTTGAGTCCTGACTCTGCCAAGGTTAAATACTGATTGGATTTTGGACACGTTATTGAACATTTATGAGCCTCAGATTCCTCGTTGTAAAATGGCAATAATAATGTCACATACCTCACAGGATTGTTGTGATTGAATTAGCTAATCCAGGTTTAGACACACAGTTCTATGCTGGACACTTATAGTAAATTCTCGGTAGATGTTGGTGTGATTGAAAATTGTGAAGAGATTAGAATTACAATTCTTGGGAGAACACATCATTCAAGATGGGGTGGTTCAGCTAGAAAGACAGATGTCTACAGCTTTACATGACTGAGCATTTTCTGCTGGACTGAGAAATTCTAAGAAATTCCCCATGAAATTTCAGCTTGGAATTGCATCTTAACCCAGCTTCATGGACAAGCAATTCCTAAAGAAACTGGCCCCTTTCCTGGAGGGGGAGAGGAAGTCTATGTCAGTCGTGCTTAGATTCACTTAAGTCTTTTGCCTTTCTTCAGTAGCAGAGGCAGTAATTAAAGCCCCACTCTGGGACTAGCCATAAACCTAGCTCAAATCCACAGGTAAGGGTCTTGCTACCTCTGGAGGACCTGTAGAGTGAAGCCAGAAAATGGAAAAAAAGAATTTTAGTTGTAGTTTGAATATGCCACTGATATATTACTGAGGTAACAAACCTTAATGGTGGTGGAAACAAAAGAGAGATTAATTTCATGGTGCCTGGATATTCATTCATTCATTCACCAAGTGTTTATTGAGCACCTACTATGTGTTTCACAATGAGCACAGTGTTAGAGACTCAACAGTGAACAGACAAAAGTGTCTTAGCTTTTAATACACTGACAGAAGCCAGAGAGATAGAAAAACAAACCCCCAAAACAAAAACAAAATGCAAGCAAATAAGTTGTGATAGTAAAAATATTTTGAAGAGTACTATATTAATGACTGAGGATGGTGAGGTGGTAGACATTTTAGACTGGAAAGTCTGGGAAGGCCTCTTTAAAAAGGTTTTGTTGGATCTGAAATTGCACTGATGAAGAGGAGGCAGCTATGCGGAGATCTGAGAGAAAAGTTCCAGGGAGAAGAAAGTACAAAAGCCCAAAGACACCAGCCAGTTTGGTTCTATGAGGGCCGGTGGGGCTGGAGCACAGTAGGTGAGTGGGAAGGTGGTGGGAGATAAGGTCCAAGAGTTAGGTGGACATCAGAGACGGTGAGGGTGAGGCTAGGTAAGGAGCTTGGATATTATTCCAGCGCAACAGCAAACATTAGGAGGATTGTATAGTGGGACCTTATATTATCTGATTTACAAGTTTAAAAGGATTATTCTTTCCTATCAAGAAACTACAAAGATAAGAGCCAACTAAACACAAAGTCGGTAGAAGAGAGGAAATAATAAAGGTCAGATTAGAAATCAATGAAATAAAAAACAGTAAAATAATAGGAAAAAATCAGTGAAGCCACAAGTTGGTTCTTTGATAATACCAATAAAATCGATGAACCTGTAGCCAGATTTAATCAGGAAAGTAAAGAGGGAGAGGATGCAAATTACCAATGTTAGAATTGAGATAGGCATTCCACAGATTCTACAGATGTTAAAAGGATAATAATAAGGAAATTTTTTGAACAACTTTATGCCAATGAATCTTATAATTTACATAAAATGGATAAATTATTTTACAGACACATACTCCTGAAGCTATCTCAAGAAGAAACAGATAACCTGAATAGCAGTGTATCTATTAAAGAAGCTAAATTTATAGACAAATCCTCCCCATAAAGAAAACTATAGGCCCAGAGGGCTTCCCTGGTGCATTCTAACAAACATTCAAGGAAGAAATAATGCCAATTCTGTACAAATGCTTCCAGAAAGCTGAAAAGGAGGAGATACTTCCCAAGTTTTTCCCCTAAGATCAGTAGCAAGATAAACATGCCTCCTGACTGCACTTCTATTCTACGTTGCGCTGGAGGCTCTAGCCATTGCAGTAACGCAGGAAAAGAAAAGCCCTCCGTATTGGAAAGGATGAAGTGTAAATGGCTTTATTTGCAGGAAATATTATTGTCTATGTAGAAAATGTGATGGAATCTACAGAAAAGCTGCTAGAAGTAAGAAGTGAATCAGGCAAGTTGCAGGATACGATATCAATATACAAAATATATTGTATTTCTATACATATAATCAGAAATTGAAATAAAAATACCTTTGCAATACTGTAAAAATATAAAATACTTAGGGATAAATCTGACAAAAGATGTCAAAGACCTGTATACTGAAAACTACAAATCATTGCTGAGATAATTTTAGAAAAATAAATGCAGAGATATACTGCATTCATGCATGATTCATAATATTAAGTTGTCCATTATCCAGTTGATCTATAGGTTCAAGGTAATACATAATCAAAATCCCAGCAGACATTTTTGTAGAAATTGACAAACTAATTCTAAAACGCATATGGACCTTGAAATAGCTGAAACAACTTTTAAAAAGAAGAACAAACTTGGAGGACTAACACTGTTTTAAAACTCAAGCTACAAAAGTCAAAGCAGTATCGTGTTGGCATAAATATAGACAATAGATTAATGGAACAAAATAGAGTCCAGAAACGCACACGCATTTTATGGACAACTGGTTTTTGGCAAGAGTGGAAAGACAATTCAGTGGAAAAGGGGCACTCTTTTCAACTAATGGTGCCAGAACAATTGGATATCCATTTGCAAAAATATGATTTATACCTTATATAATATATAAAAACTCAAAGTGAACCATTGACCTAAATGTAAAACTTAAAACTATAAAACTTTTAAAAGAACATATAAGATTAAATCTTTGTGCTCCTGGGTTAGAGTAAGCAAGGATTTTTTAGACACCAAAAGCACAATCCATAAAAGGGAAATTGATAAATTAGACTTCATTAAATTAAAAACATCTGTCTTTAAAAGAGAATAAAAAGGAAGGCAATAGACTGGAAGAATATATTTGCAAATAATATATCTGATTAAGGATTTATGTGCAGAATAAAAAGAACCTCAAGATTCAAAAGTAAGGAAACAAACAACCCAATAAAATATGGGCAAAAGTTGAAACAGACTCTTTACCAAAGATGACATGTGGATAGCAAGTAAGCATATGAGCAAATTTTCATCATCATTAGTCACTAGGAAAATATGAATTTAAAACCATGATGTGATATCACTACATATTTATTAGAATGGTTAGTATTAAATGACTGGCCATACCAAGTGTGAGAGAACTGGAACTCCCATATACTGCTGATGGCAATATAAAATAGTACAAATACTTGGAAAACATTGACAGTTTTTTAAAATGTTAAACATATATGTACTATATGATCCACCCATTCTACTCCTAGGTAATTACCCAAGAAAAATAAAGCAGATGTCCATACTAAGACTAGTACATGAATGTTTCTAGAAGCTTTATTTGTAATAGCTAGATACTGGAAACAACCTAAATGTCTATCCTCAGGTGAATGGTAAAACAAACTGTGGTATATCCATACAAAGAAGTACTACTCAGCAGTAAAAAAGCAGTAAACTATTGACACCCACTTCAATTTGAATAAATCTCAAAATATGCTTGTGAAAGAAGTCAGACGCAAAAGAGTATATACTGTTATTCCATTTATATAAAATTCTAGAAAATGCAAGCTATGGTGAGAGAAAACAAATCAGTGGTTGCCTAGGGTAGGGGGAGGGATGGTTGGAAGAGGTTACAAAGTGTCATGAGGAAACCTTCGGAAGTGATAGATATGTCCATTATCTTGATTGTGGTGATGCTTTCATGGGTGTATGCATATGTTAAAACTTATCAAATTGTACATTTTGTGTATTATTATATTTTTAAATATATGCAGTTTATTGCATATCGGTTATACATAAATAAAGCTGGTAAAAAAAAAATAGATCATTCTGTAGGCTAAATGGAGAATGAACTAGCGGGCAGAGGGTGAGGCTGGAAGCCAGAGGCTCAACTGCAGGATCCACTTAAGGGATGAGAATAGTTTTGACTTAGTTGGGGGACAGGGGGCAGGGCAAATGGGAAGAAGTAGACTGTCATAGTAATTATATGTAGAATTAATTTGTCTCTCTAGTGGACCTCAAACCATATTTGGAAGAGTATATGGAAAAGGGGAGTTTTTGTCATTCCTGTCTTAGATTTACAAGTACACTTCAACTCTAAGCAAAAGTGCGGCGAGACGAAGCCATAGAGTGCTTTGGGGAATCGTGAATATTATCTTGAATATTTCAGTTCTGTTAAAGTACAGAGTTGATGAGGGTGAGCGAGGACTGGGGAAATTTGGAAACATAGAACTGAGCCCAATTGTAGAGAGCCTTGCATGCCACTAAAGAACTGGTGACTTGACGTAGTAGGTGGGCAGTGAAGAACCATTGAATAGTTTTGGATAGGGCAGTCACTCTTGATTTTTGGAGAAAATTAATCTGTAGCTGTTTGTAGGATGATCTGAAGTTTGGTGGCTGTTTTAGGTAGTGAGACAAGATAGAAAAAGCTAGTGAAGTCTTAACTTGGAACTGTTGAAGTAGAGGTGGAAAGATGATTGATGTGAAAGGGAGTGTCTACAGTGTTTGTCCACTGAAACTGATTGAATTGTGGATGAGAAGAGGGAGAGCCTTCGTGGTTGAGCAAATGGTAGAATATAGGATGCTCATAACATTAACTGAAATCCAATAATTTTGTGCATTTCTAAGGGCCTTAACTGCTCAGTAAATTCTTTGCATGTATTTTTTTAAAGAGATATTTACAATGCTCTCTGATATAGGCAGAGCATGAGGAAACTGAAGTTCAGAGAGGTTATACTTTTTATACAAAGGCAGAAAATTGCAGAGCCTGTAGCAGTTTAGTTCCTTTTTTTTTCCTCCTGATCTGAAGCTCTTTCTTATAGCGCTACACTACATGCCAAGTATGAGAGGTAAGGGTGCTATTTTTCTCTTGCCATGCTGCCACATACCCCCTACAGAACCAACTGAATTGTTTTGCTTTTCTTTATTTTATGCTGAAAGCATTGTTTTACAGATGGAGGATGGAGTGTAAGGCAGGAAATAGGTTAAGTGCTTTTTCTTGTGTAATACCAGTGAAGCACGTTTCTCACATAGTAATAGATCACATCTTATTTACCTTTCTTGGGTTAAGGGGGTCTGGCAGTGGAGGTCCCAGATCATCATTACAACACAGTGGTAAGCACTAGACTTCTTACATTGGATACTTTTAAAACAGTTGCTGGTTTCCTAGGAAACCAATGCTTGAGTACTGTATAACCAAACTTTACCATAGATACTTGTTATACAATAGCTCGGCAGAGAAAAAAAAAGCCCTGGGTTTTAAAACAGGAAGAAAAAATGTAGGTTGTTGGAATAGTATATGTTGCTTTTTCTAGTCAACAAAGAAGAAGAAAAAAACCACAACCTCAAAATAGATATTCCACTCAAAAAGAATGTGTGCATGTGTGTGTGTGTGTGTGTATATATATATATATATACACACATATATATATATATAAAATAAAGATCTTGTCAAATTTTAGCACCTTGATGATTTTCTGAAGCTGGATTTCCTTTTTTGCTCTTCATTAGATTCATAAGCACATTTGCCAGAGATGTTGCTAGTTAAAATTTACAAAACTGTTTTGACATATGAGTCTTGAACCAGATCTGGATGTATTATGAAAATAGATTTGGTGATTAAAGTGCCAGACCAGTTTGTTTTGTTCAGATATTTAATTTTTATTGTATATTAGGAAAATTGGAATGAGGTAGAATTAGAGAACTAAATGCAATATTTCAAATTTGCAATCTCTTTTAGTTCACTCTTAAACATATTTATATCCACAGTAATATGACTTCGGTGTCAACCAGTTAAAGTAATTTCCATTTTCCAGATTCATATGAATGCTATACTAGGTTAACGTGGTACATGGACTGATTTTTTAAAGCACTGTCAGCATATTATGGTGTCATTCAATTTATAGCAGGTTGTATTCAGCAGAAATTGGAATCAAAAATTGCAAAAGCTCTATGGGGTTCAACTTGGCAGCAAGAGAACTTAATTTTGATTCAACAGCTACCAAAATCCCTCATTAATTGGTGACATGGAACAATGATTTTAGTCCTCTGTGCCAACTTCCCATTTCTCTCATAAACTATCAGACACGCATAGGCTTTGCTTTTCATAATTTAAACTGTGATATGCAGGGCAATGTATTGGAAAGAACACTTGGCTTTGCAGTAAAACAGACATGGATATTGATTCAGTCACTAGTGAGTGCGGCTCAGAGAGGTTAAATGACTAATTCAAAGATGTACAGCTAGTTGGTGGCACAGCTAGGGAAAGGAGCTAGTTTTCCTGACCCTCAGGCTGGTGCAGTTCTTACTATATTTTTGTGCCTTTCTGTTCTCTTAAATCTTTTCAATCGAGTATGAGGACAGCAATGTGTTATACAGGGCATGAACTGTGAATAGTTGTTACTCCCACTATGACACCAACAAGAGATATCTTACATCTCCCCTTTTTACTTCCTTTTCACTCCACTCAACATGTTTGACCCCTCACAGGAAAGAAAAATCAACAAGTAAAAACTGTTGGTTAAATGATTTTTTAAAATCTTTATTCAGCTATACATAGAGAGCAATGGGTTTTTATAAGGGAGATCCTATTTAAAGTACAAAACAATTAAAACTTGCAATTTGCATAGTCAAATTACATTAGCATGTTATAAGTAGAAGGAAACTGTTTTAAACATAAACCAGCCACAGCAGTAGGAATATTTTGAACAATCTATTTCAAAACACTAAAAAAAGAAGGAAAAAACTGAAAGTCTCAGTAAAAAAATGTCATTTTTGCCAAACATAACTCTAATCCATTGAAAGTAGCTATTTCTGTAGTAGCAGTTGGCGTGGCACCTATGAGCTTCACACTCAGAACATGGAGATGCATTTAGGGAAGAATTTCCAGTGGAGCACTTCAGAGAAAGTCAGCCTATCAGTATATATACACAGGCTGCTTTGATCATTTTACCTAAAACTGTCTCCCCCCTGCCTCATACTTACAGTTTAGTTAATTGATTTTTTTTTCCCTGAGGAAGATTCATGCTGAGCTAACATCTGCTGCCAATCTTCCTTTTTCGCTTGAGGAAGATCAGCGCTGAGCTAACATCTGTGCCTCTATTTTGTAGGTGGGTCACTGCCACAGCACGGCTGACAAATGGTGTAGGTCCGTGCCTGGGATCCAAACCCGCAAACCTGGGCTGCCAAAGCAGAGCATGTAGAACTTTAACCACTAGGCCAGGGAGCCAGCCCATAGTTAATTGATTTTTTTTAGCCCAAAATAGTCTATAATTTAACATCCTCCAATATTTGCCTTCATCTCATTTGTTCAACTCTTTTCCCTATCTTTCAACATGAAGGTTGTACTGTAGTCAAAATTCTTTTAATACTATATTGCTCTTTTATGACATAATTTAGGTTAGATGTGCAAAAGGACATACTGATATGAAAGCTTGGGAGATCATGCCAGCTCTTTCTGGAGAGTTTTTTAGGATGAAGGGAGATGGTTTTTTTCTCTGTGATACAGAAAAGAAACAGCCATATTGATTTTTAAAGTTATGCTTTGCAACTATATGATCTCCTAAAGAGAGGCAGTCAACCATTGGTCAACTGTGTTGACTGATTAGCTGCTACTCATGAGTGTGTATGTGTGTATGTTTGGGACCAGGGAGGGCACTGGAGTTGGGCAAGAGGACTGTAAATGACCCTGCCCCTTTTTCAGCTATTCCTTAGTGGCCCAAAAACATTTTGAAAAGGGAATAGAAGAAATCAAACAGATGAGAGCAACTAAGATGGGTGGAACTGGTGTTCTAGGTGGTCGTTAAAATATAAAATGTTCTGATTTTCCTGAGAATAGAGGAAGAGGCAGCTCTAAATGGTTTATGTAATAAATAAATTTATTATTATAAAATAAATTTTTTCTGACTGGTTTACTCTTTCCAGTTGGATAGTAACTGAAGTAGATTGAGAGGTTGGACAAAGCTTATACTCAAACATTTTATTGGCTCCCACAAATGACGTAGAGCTCAGCTAGGTGAGCAATTAAATTCGGCATTTAAGGATTTACCAGTTAAATGATATTTTTTGCTGAAAATGTGTTTATTACTGCTGGGTTAATGCAAACTAAAACTTATTTGACTATTTGTTTTGACTCATTCGATGAGTATTTACTGATATACTATGTGCAAAGTACAGAGAAACACAGTAAATTTAAAGAATGAGAGATGTTCTAATAAACATGTTTTGGTGAGGAACATTGACCCTGAGCTTACATCTGTTGCCAATCTTCCTCTTTTTGCTGAGGAAGATTGGCTCTGAGCTAACATCTGTGCTCATCTTTCTCTATTTTGTATGTGGGACGCTGCCACAGCATGGCTTGATGAGTGGTACGTCAGTCCGCACCCAGGATTTGAACCTGCAAGCCCCGGGCGGCAGAAGCAGAGCATGCAAACTTAACCTCTATGCCACCGGGCCAGCCCAATAAATGCTACTTTTAAAAGATGTATGAAAAACCAGATTTGAGAGAGAAAGAGAGAAAGAAATCATTGGCAACTGTTATATCTAGCCAAATTTGGGAAAAGTGGGGCATAGAAGCTAGATCCTAATTAATGTGTGAAGTTAACTTGTAAGAATAATGAAGAGCTACTAAAATTCCCTTTTAAATAGTGTGTTACTGCAAGTAGAGAGATCAACTAAATGGTAACAAAGGAAAGCTAAGGCCAGGTTGTAGGCATAAAGGAGACTGAGTACATTCACAGGCTAGGGGAGGAAGGAGCTTCACTGTAGGGAGGCATCTCTGGGGACAAGTCCTGGGCTTATACTCAACAGATCTGGAGTTCTTTCTCATCTCTGCCAATTGATAGCTAATTGGGAGAGGTAGGTGATTTGCTGAATTTATTTAAAGCTCAAATTAAATAACAAATGTAAAGTCAATTTGTGAATGGTAAAATGCTATATCACTATGAGGAGTTTTCCTACAATAAATTGGCAGGGCATATAGGTACTCTGCTTGTCTGAATTATTTCAACTATGTAGTCCCTGCCTCCTGCAGAAGAGAAACCAAACAGAGGGCTCTGGGATGATTTTCACCTCACTCAGAAAGAGTAGAATATAATTAAAAAGCTTTCAAAGAATTGGAACTCATCAGTCCCTCAAGTCATGGCTTGCTGGGCTTGTGTGTAAAATGAAGAACATGGGCGACTGAGAGGGCATTCCGGTAAGTTTAAGATAAACAATATTCATGCATCCTGAGGATTAAAGCCACTTGAAAGCCACATAAACGAGGTGAATGTCCACACAATGCAAACAGAATACAGAAAAGCTGAAGGTGAGAGAATGAACAGAAAAAGGTTTATGCAAGAATTCTCAGAGGCATTAAATTCTGAGCTGGCCTTGGAATAGGAAAAGCAGGGACTGGTGGATTGACGGTAGGAAGCAATTCCACTGAAATCCCTGGAGGTGGCTGAATTCAAGCAGTAGTTAATAGACCAGTGGGAGATGATGGAAGAGAAGCTAGAAGGCCAGACCAAGGAGATTAGACGTGATCAGATGAGCAATATGGACTCACAGAGAGTTTCTGAGCACGGCAATGGCACGATGGAATTGATATCTGAGGAAGATTGTTCTACCATCTAGAATCTCAGTGTAGGATGAGTAGAGATGGGAGGCTGGAGAATCGGGTAGGAGATTATTGAAGGCACGAGGTAACAGGATTGATGGAGGCTGTGGAATTGTAAAAGGAAGCAAGTGGGTAGAGCCGAGAGAGAGTGGAGAAGTGCACTTGACAGGTTATTCCTGGTTTTAGTTAACCTGTTTGTGACCATTTGTTCTGCTCCCTATTATTATGGACCCGATTTTGAAGAAGTAATATTTCTGTATTGTAATGGACAAAGAAATACTTCATGGAAATTTTTAATTTTGGTTGCCATATGTCCTGTTTATAGACAACCTGGAGTCCTCAAACACAGTGTGTGTTTTTTAACTCTGTTAGAAAGCAATCATAGATCTGGTTGTGCAATAGGTCCCGTTATGCTTCTGTTTTCCTGATATCGTGAAATTTTTCTTCTTATCCAGAAGGTCTGTATGGTGGTACATTCCTGTCCTACTGTATAAGCATTTTAACCAATTCCCTTGCTCTTAATGTGTTAGTACTTGTCGAGTTATATTTTTTGGCAGGCAATAATTGAGGTCTTGGATAATGAAACAAATGGCCTAATGAGTAATAATCACATTTTTGGAATGTACACTTCATGCTGGGCATGTTGCTAGGCACCTCGTAGGCATTCTTTGTAGTGCTTACCACCATTTGTTGAGTGCTTACTATGTACCTGATACTATGTGCTAAGCACTTGACATGGATAATTTTCCTAACAATTGGGAAATAGCTAGTGTTATTCTTTCCATTTTATAGATAAAGGAGACAAGACAGAGTTCTAATGGAGGCATTGCTCTACTGCTGCAGGACCAATGCTTTTTTTTTTTTTTTTTTGGCTTAGGGAGATTGGCCTTGAGCGAACATCTGTTGCCAATCTTCCTTTTTTTTGCTTGAGGAAGATTTGCCCTGAGCTAACATCTGTGCCAGTCTTCCTCTATTTTGTATGTGGGTCGCTGCCACAGCATGGCTGCTGAGGAGTGGTGTAGATCCAGTGGTGTAGATCCAGTGGTGCGCTCCAGGAACTGAACCCGGGCTGCCGAAGCGAAGTGCACCAACTTAACCACTAGGCCATGGGGCCGGCCAATTCTTAATATCTTTGTAACAGGGCTACATAACATGACTCCTTCAATGAAACACATTATATAACAGCTCTCAGTGGAGTCAAGATGAGTCAAGTTTTAAAGCTATTTTCTTAGACATAATTCCAGTTCTATGTTAAAAAATCAGTCAGAAACATCTGTTTCTTTCTTTAGAGGTATTCGGCAGCTTCTTAGCAACCGCTCCAACTTTTGTGGCTGTCCAACTGTAAGGTGCCTCTTGAGGTAGTGATGTCTTTATCACTGGGGAGTTTTCACTAAAAGCTCAATGACCGCTCATTGCGGATGTCATAGATGTTGGTTGAGACCAAAGGAAGTTGTATTAAATGGCGTTTGAGAACTCTCCCAGCCCTGAGATTCTTTGAGATTCTAAGTTCCATTAAAGCTATTTTAGGACATGGTTAAGAGTAGAGCAGCAATTTTTAGGTCACTGTTTTATAGCTTTTGGCCAAAGGCCATTCAAAGGTTAACAGAGCAAAGAGAAGTGAATATAATAGGATTTGGGAAAACAAATTAAAACAGAAACAAAGTTGGAGTAACTTTCTGTGCAAAAAGTAGGAAACTTTTAAGAGCAAATTTCGGAAAAGAAATCCTCGGATAGGTATAGTACCATGTCATTTTAATTTTAGAGTATAAAATAAATTAATCTCTGATTTTTTACAAAGCCAGTAAAAAAAAGTGGGTTCTAAAAGCGATGTTTGTTTTCGGTTAGTTTCTACAATAGCTTAAGTTTTCAAGGAAGCATTACAAATGATAATACTAACTCTGTTTATTATCATTACAGAAAGCTTTTATTGAGCACTTTTAGCTGTGCCAAACACTATACTAAATGTTTTACACGGATGTTTCTCTATAACTTTTACACCAACCTCATGAGATAAGTATTATTATTAGCATCAGTTTTCAGATGAGGATTTCAAGGCTCAGGAAAGTAAAGAAACCTGCCTGAAGACAGTATCTCGATTAGAACACACGTCTCATTCCTGTATCTCTCACCTGCTGAATATTCTATCTCATCTATAGTAAATGACTATATCTGTTGTGCTTATTTATGGTTTAGCTTTTCGTAGAGTTAAAGCGTCCTTGCTTGGATAAACTAGGTTAATTGAAGAGAGAAGCAACAGCATATTGGTTCTGAATGTTAAGCTTCAAATTATTTTGGAACCTGGTCTCTTAGTAACTGAATGTGTGTTTGTTACATTTTAGATAAAATAAAAAAGAAAATCATGTGATATCCTAAGTCATAGCTTAGAGTTGAATATATGGTTACTTTGGTCAATGAATCTTAGAAGATTTTTTCATTTCTTTCTCAGCTCCAGGTACACAAACATACTGTCTCAGTAGTTTGACACTGTAGCCTGCCTGATGCTCACTTGCAAAGTCCATATTATTTTTAACATAGAGGCTGTGCTGTCCCTATGGCTCACTTGTACAAAATTATGTCTTAGGTAAAGTAAAATTAAATTAAATTTTCAGTGAGTGATGGAAAATTAAAGGAAGTTGTCATAATCTTTAAGAGTTGACTATCTTTGTAGTTTTCACTCTTTTGTACTTTTGCCTGAAAATATAAATGCATTTTATAAATCTTAATTCTCTCAATATTTAGAGAAATCTTCCTGATTATCCAGAATGTCCAATGAAATCTTAAAGAAAAATCAGGAGTATTGAAAATACAAATTTTAGACTCATGATATAGACATGTGTACAGTTAAATATGCTTATTGAGGAGAATGAATCATGCATTCCTCTCAGCTCATATTTTGGTAGAGAAATTTTTGGCAAAACAAAAATATGTAAAACCACTTTCTACTCTAATTAAATGACCCTATTCATTTCCTGTTTTGATTTTGGACATTATTCCAAGATGATCTCTCTAGAGAGTGTTAAAATTCATGGCCTAAAAATATAATGACAATTTTAACCTCACCACAAGGCAAATCTTTCCATTTTACAGTAAGTTTATGTTGATGTACTTTAAAATTTAAAAAAAAACCACTTAAAATTAAGTTTAGAGGTTTTTGGATTTTTAAATAAGATTTTTGGATTCATATTGACTGAATTATATTTTTATCAATAACCTAGGAAAGTTATAATTATGCCCATCAATGGAGAAGTAAGTGTCCATTTGCAAATAGGAAACTAATCTCTCCTTTAATGGGAAGAAATAGTCATCATGAACTTGGACAAGAAAGTTTACAAATAAGCACAGATCCCAAGTGTCAGAGCATTCTCAATATATCAGTGTCAGTAAGGCTTAACTTTAAAATTGTCCTTTTGCATTTGTAATCTTTGGAAGACTTATTGAATTTTTTTTTTTAATCTTTTGAGAAAAGTTTCGGGACTTTTTTTACTTTTATGAAAGCTAATTGGGGAACTGAGTAGTGGAACTTGCTCTCTAGAATTGAGAACCTTGTTTATATTGGGATATAAATAATAGGTGAGTGTACTCACCTCTTCTACGATTACTTCCATTTTAATAGAGAAAATTACTTTAAGCTAAATAGTGATGAACTATATAAGTATTGGGAGAGGTGAGGTTCTTGAGGGCGTGGAGATTCCTGTTTTTCTGGAATTGCTAAAATCACAACAAACTATGAGGCTCACTATGAAGAAGGAAAGTGTGTACAAAAGGATATTTAAGGTCCTGAAGTCAATCATTACACATACTACTATTTCTGTAGGTGCCACATGTAATTTTTCTCCCTGCCCTCCTTTGGAACACATTCAAATAATTTTCCCACTTCATTTTCTGGTCCCTGGTTGTTAGTCACTTGCCAACTCTGTCAAATTCAAAGAATTTCCTAAGCACGTATAGAGGAATTTGTATTAGATGGTTTGAAATGCCCATCCAGGTATGATATTATATGATTTGTTTCTGTAATGAATTTGGTATACTTGACGTAGATTCATAGTAGACCAGGCAGAATCTTTAGTAAACTGCTATCATTTTTTCCTATTAGCAAGTATGCTACACATGTACTAAATGTCCTTTAATCATTTTGCAAAGATGATTTAATAAAGCCAAGAGACATTGTATTAATTTCCTATTGCTGCTATAACAAATTACTACAAACAATGGCTTAAGACAACGCAAATTTATCTTATAGTTCTGTAGGTTAGAAGTCTGATGAGGGTTGCACTGGGCTACAATGAAGGAGTAGGCAGAGCTGCATTCCTTTATTGAAGCTCTAAGGGAAAGTCCGTGTTCTTGTCTTTTCTACCTTCTAGAGACTGCCCACATTCCCCGGCTCTTGACTCTACTCCATATTCAAAGCCAACCATGGCCCATCTAGTCTTTTCTTACACTACATGACTCTGACTCTGATTCTCTGGCCTCTTTTACTTACAAAGACCCTTGTGATTACATTGGATCCACCTGGATAATCCAAAGTACTCTCTCCATTTCAAGGTCCATAACCTTAATAACATTTGCAAGTCCCTTTTGTCATATAAGGTAATATATTCCGAGGTTCCAGGGATTAGAAAGTGGACATCTTTGGGGAGCCATTGTTCTGGCTTCCACGGGCGTGGAGAATTTTTGTTTAATGGTTGAAAATGGTCTTTGATGGAGGAAATTATATACCATTTTTTCTGATAGATTTAATCATAACTTTGTGCACGTGATTTTTTCTTTCGTCACATTCTGCTTTGTTAGGTGCATATTCAAACTATTTCTAATTAAATAATTACAGTAGTAAAGAAGTTCATTACAAATAGTAGGTAACATTCATTGAATACTGCACTCAAAGCTGAGAACTTTTTATGCCTTATCTCACTTAATCCTCACAACAACTCTCTGCAGAAGGTATTATTTTTCTCCTATTTTATGAATGATAGAATTGAGGATTTAAAATTTTAAGTAATTTTCCCAAGGGCACCCAGCTGCTGTGTGAAAACTGAGATAAGAACACAGGTAATGTGACACCAAGACTGGTGCCCTTATAAACATTCAAAACTCTTTGAGGGGGCCAGCCCTGTGGCTTGGCGGTTGAGTGCGTGCGCTCCGCTGCTGGCGGCCCGGGTTTGGATCCTGGGCATGCACCGACGCGCTGCTTGTCCAGCCATGCTGGGGCGGCGTCCCACATACAGCAACTGGAAGGATGTGCAACTATGACATACAACTGTCTGCTGGGGATTTGGAGAGAGGAGGGGAGAAAAAGGAGGAGGATTGGTGGTAGATGTTGGCTCAGGGCCGGTCTACCTCAGCAAAAGGAGGAGGATTGGCATGGATGTTAGCTCAGGGCTGATCTTCCTCACACACACCCAAAAAAACAACTCTTTGAGGATAGGGATATTTATTTGCAAATTTCATCACTCATTTGCACATCATCCACAATGGGCACCCACTACATGAATTGGATTCATGAATGGTCTTACACAATGATATACTCCATTAATTTTCTGTGGTACCTTTAATGGGTGAGATAAATATGGACTTATGACATAGTATTAAGAAACACTGCTATATTTATTGTACTTAATGTTTTCCATGATGGTGATTGTTGGCACTAGCCTCAAGAGCAGACCCTCATCATTGCCATCCCTCTGCTCTTGGTATTGTATGTACATCTGTCGTACCTTCTGCTACACCTCTAGCATCATCTCCCCACTAAACATTTTGGCAGAAACTTGAGAAACATCTGTTGCCCTAGGCTAAGAACAAACTAGCTGCTCCCTATCAAATAAGGGTGGCACTTGGCAGTTCATGCTTTAATCTTCTTCAGGAGTCCCTTTGGTCTAAGCTATAAGGCTAAATCCTTAGAGCCCTACTCTCCCACATGTGTAGCAAAGGGCAAAACCCATGTGAAAGGCATATGGCAGAACAAATTGAAATTATGCATCATGACCTTCTCTCAAATGCTAGTGAGGCATCCATCTTCCTGGGATGTCAGTCATAGACAATTTCAGCATAGCATCAAGAGATTTTTGTTCAAACACCAGTTCCAATCCTGACTCTGCCAGATGACTGCTGGGTGATGTTAGGCAAGCTCCTGAACATCTTTTGGGAGAGTAAAAACCTTGACCTGTCTGGGTTGACTCTTGTGAGTATACACATGTGATTAAGATTTGGTCTCTGGGGCTGGCCTGGTTGCGTAGTGGCTAAGTTCGTGCACTTTGCTTCCGTGCCCTGGGGTTCACAGGTTTGGATCCTGGGCCCGTACCTACACACCACTCATCAAGCGTGGGGCGTCCCACATACAAAATAGAGGAAGATTGGCACAGATGTTAGTTCAGGGTCAATCTTCCTCACCAAAAAAAAAAAAAAAATTCAGTCCCCGATCCCTAAGGAAACCATAATTCCCTGGGGGAAAGCACACATGTAATAACCTAATTCATGTAAATCAAAATTATAAGCTATGGATAATTATTACTAGATATAATCTTGGTTGTCTTCTGTGAAATAAAAAAAGCAGCTTGTGACATCCAGAAACTGATCTGATGCTCAAAGCTAGACTTCAAGCTTCTTACAAACTGATTTGACACTTGAAAACTAAGCCATACTGTTCTTCTGTTGGATGTAAACAATCTCATAGACTATCCACTTCTGAGTGGGTCACTGTGCAAGCAACAAAATAACAGACACCTCCCTCTCTCACTAAATGTGTGACTGCTACTTCTTTACCAATTACAACTTTTGCCTTGCTCTAGTCTGTACATTAGATTTATTGGGATATCCAACCACAGAATTGCCCCTGCTTTCTGACAATACTCAATCTAGAATGGACCTCCACTTCCTTAGAACCTCATCAAAATTATCTGACAAAAGCCCAAATTCTGTAACAGGTTCTTTCTAACACCCACTTACTGAGATGCCTCCCAGTTCCCTGTGGTGTGCATTCTCCCTCCCTGCAGTGAGTAACAAACCCAACTTGTTAAACTGCAGCTAATGATCTTACCTGAAGGGCATTGACATTTCCAAAAACTAATTCAATCAATGACTGAAGTCAGATAGTTGTGTAAAATCATAAAATTCTACAACAGTATTTAACTTTGTTCTTTAAGAATAAATTTTATTATTTTTATTCATATATATGGCTAAAAAATCAGAAAGAATAGATGGGCTTATAATGAAGAACAATTTCTCCTTGCATGCTCTTTTCATCCCCAATCCCAAAAGGAAACATGATATGGATGTCAGTCTACTCATTTTATTAATCAGATGTTTGACCATTATATTTAATTTCCAAGAGCTCCTTATTGTTCTCTGATTATTCTTTCTTCATTGTATTCCCTTAGATTTTTGCTGATGTGCTATCCTCTTGACTTTCCCCTCTGTGGACACAAATTTGATGTCCTTATGATTCTTCTTCTTATTATTTTAAATAATTTTCTTGTCCCTGAAATGGTATGTTTGTGTTTGAGTGTGTGTGTAAGTTTTGCTTTCACTTTCCTGTTATAGAGGTGATCCTTGATTGCCTGTTCATGTTGACAGGAATGAGGATTTAGGAAAGTTGACCCATGACCCTTGATAGCACAGATAGCCATCACACTTTTGATCTCTAAATGCCAGAATGCTAAAGATTTTGTTCTTATTTATTTTGTAATTCTGTCCTAATTGTAAGCAGTCATATATGAAGATTTTATGTATGAAAGCAGTCATATATGAAGATTTTATCTATGAAGTTTGTTTTTAGATTAATGACAGTATAGCTTCAACCTGTAGAAACAGTATGGCTTTAGCCTTGATTGTCCTATAACCTTTTTGTTTGCTTACAGAAAAAATAGGGAAACTCCAAAAAGGCTCTTTTAAGGACTTAAGTTGCTATTTAGTGACCAATCTAGTTTGCATGTCATTGCTCTCTTTGACCTCTTAGGCGAAACTACTTAAAACAGTCTATTATTGTGCTCATCTTAGTTCTATCACCAAGAAGCTCTCCATTGAATTTATATCTGACCTGCAATGTTCTAAGTACTTTATGTATTTTGACTTAATTAATTGTCACACCAACCCTAGGAGTCAACTTACACATTTTCCATATAGCTTTTAAAATATTGGCATTTAAAATTTTTCCTTTGCTTTAAAAAAGTGAAAAATTTTTATGATACTTAAAAACCCTGGTTAAAACAAGTACGGATATCAATTCCCTTTAATTTTATTTTTAATTTAATTTAATTTTAGTTAAACCCAGAGTTGCACATATACCCAACTATTTTCATATAAGTTGAACTCTAATGGCACTCTGTTTGCATGCAAATCAAAAGCTATCCTAATATTTTAAAAATAGGTTAGTTATTTTTAATCAATGTCTTTGTGTGGGGTGTTAAAATTATCTGAATTTACATTTACTGTCTGTTGTCATAATTTATTTCATCTACTTTGCATCTGTGGCTTTGCTTTGGGAAACTAATGCTGTGTAAGCTTTTAAGTCCTAATTTGCAAAGTAAGAGAAAAAATAAACAATAGGGAAAATTCACAGCAGCAACACAACCTCTAGGCTGAACGGAATTCAAGCTGAAATGCCTAGTGTCTGTCTACACCTAGAGCAGGGAACATAGAATTGCAAATTAAATGCATCTAGTTTTCTAGGGTC
This sequence comes from Ceratotherium simum simum, assembly GCF_057802395.1. NCBI lineage: Eukaryota > Metazoa > Chordata > Mammalia > Perissodactyla > Rhinocerotidae > Ceratotherium > Ceratotherium simum. Next base: position 47,983,280 of record NC_141905.1, on the reverse strand, counting down.
TGATAAATAGCCTTTTGTAAAATCTTACTTTTAATTGCCATGGGAATATATTCTACATTCGCAGTAATTGAAATTAAATACTTGGTAATTAGAAGTTAGATTTTATTGCTTATTTAATAGGAATAAGATGGAGTGCATAAAAAAGAACAGTAAAAATTCAGTATTCATGTCTCAAGCTTACTGCTAATAGGCATTGATTTAGCAGCAAAAACTTTAATTTGATGAAAGTTTATGAAATATAGTGAAAATAAATATATTTTCATGAAAGTCATTTTTAGTTACTGGTAATGATGGCCTGCAAGAAGCCATCTTGACTTCCAAGTTTTAATATGACTCTCACGCTTGCTTTTTGGCTGTGTGGAGTAGAGTCTTGGTGAATTTTTCAGATGATCTCATAGTGATGGTGATATTAACATTTCACATTTGTAAGCACTCTGTGGCTTTTGACATGCCTTTATATGCGTCATCTTGTTATCTTTACCGCCACCTCCAAGTTTTTCAAAGCAGGAAAACACAATAGAAAATATAAACAGGAATATGCTTAAATATCTGCCCACAAAAGCCTAGAAGTCTAATTGGGTGACAAATCTTTCACTTATGATTGATTACACTCTAAGGTAGAGAATCAGGTGAGAAAGTCAGGCAAGTCATCAGGAGAGAACCTCATAAGGTCTTCAGGAATTTCGACTTCCAAATGACACAAACTAGACATCTGCAATCCTTATCTGAATCATATGTATATTTTATTTTGCCAGCATGGCATTTTGAAAATTTGGAATTTAATACATTTTGGTAGCCAGCTTACCCAAATCTCTACCAATCTCTATTCCCTTTAACCTGGCTTGTGCCTACTCCTTTGTGATCACTTCCCTAGTTCTGAAGGAAGGGCCACTTTGTTCCCTAATTCTAGAGAACTCCAGTCATGTCATGTTCTATGTGAATAGGGCACCCAGGAGTACCAAAGTATAGGCCTTTCTGAAGACTTGAGAGTTTTTTCCCCCTGGTGTGGAGGATGGAGAGACCCCATCTCTTTGGGTGCAAGTAGAAAGAACTTCAAGGAAGGGGTGACTTCTAAGATGGGCCTTCAAGAATCAACCTTATTCTAATGGTTTTCCTCAGATGGTCTGACTCATAGGAAACAACCGGAAAATTGGGGACCTGGATTGTTTAAAACTTGAGTAAATCACTGCTTGTATTTACACTACTTAGTCACCAGTCCAATTGTCCAAGTCAGAAGCCTGTGAGTCATCCTAAATCTCTTCTCTCTTATACACCATTTTGCTTTTAGGAACTTCTATGGCTTCCTTTTCTAAATATTTCTCCAGTATCCTCTCCACTCTCCATCATTATAGACTCAATCAAGGTCCAGGCCTTAATCATTTTATAGCAAATTGTCTGTCTCTCTGACTGTGAGACCCCTTGCCTAAAAGTCTCCAATGTCTCGCCATAGCCTTCATAATAAAGAGACAGTTTCTTAGCATGACATAAAAAGTCCAATATGGCTTCGTTCCTGCGTCTCTCTCCATCATCTCTTGATGTGCACTTTCACTATCAAATTGCTTATAGTTCCCTAAATATGTCATTCTACGTTCTATACCTTTGGTCATATTTTTCCCTTTGTCTGAAGCAACCTTTCCCCAGATGGCTGGCAACGTCTTACTTTCTTTTAGGGCTTATATCCACCATCACCTCCTCAAAGAAGTTTTCCCTGGTTCTCCTATATTGGTGACCTTTAATTGAGACACAGCGGGGAAACTACAAGATTTTCCAAGAAAATATCAGATATCTTTTGTGCCCACCTGCACATGCTTTCAGTCCATCTTCTTAACCATTAGCCACTGTTGCAACAACCAAGTGTGCACAGGTGTAACCTGATAGCACCATGCCTCAGCTACACCTCACCTCTCTTTTTCTCTACCTCATCCCACTTCTGAGGACTAGCTAGGTGTGTGCACCTGGAAGGGGATGGGAGTTAACACCTCATGGGGAACCCTAGACCAATGGGAGATGGGTGCCAGTATACAAATATTCTCTGCTTCTGTGTCTCCCACAGACGATCCTGAAGCACATTCTACAGGGCTCTGTGTAGGGGCCCCACTGGCATTGAGCCCAATTGCCCCTAGCAGTTACTAAATTAATGACGGCTTGAATTGGCTCTCTGTCCTTCTCTGCTTCTCTCTTCCTTCTCCCGTTTCTTGGGACCAATTCCCCAAAGAAACTATCTCTGCCCAAGTTCTTTTCTCAGTCTCTGTTTTCTTGCAGATCCCAGGCTAAGACATAACACACAAAAGGATTGATATATGTAAAGAAATCAGATTCTCAAATTCCATATGTGTCTTCAGGATTCTCAATTTCTGTATGTATTCTTTTCTAAAATTGACTTGCCTGAGAATATATGTAAAAGAGTGATCAATAAAAGACTTTCAAGCATAAAAAATATTTTACATTCTATGGGGGAGTTAAAATAGAAATATAGTTTCATGAAGAAGAAAAAAGAGTGATAGAAAATTTCTGTTTAAGAATTTATTCATGCACTTTTAAAAATGGATGATAGTGGGCGATAAATGAGTGATACAACAGTTTTATTTTAAATGTCAATATTTACTCCTTGCAAGAAATTATGTCCATTGCAATTATTTAAACTTATGATGAAAAATTTTGGATGCCAATTTAAAAATATGAATTGAGGCACATAGTTTTAAAAAATTCTTTTATTGGAAATATGAGCAAAAATCTGAAGACTCTTCGTTTAGACCAGGAGTTCTCAACTGTGGGTCACACTGGAACCACCTAGGAAACTTTAAAACTACTAGGGCCTGGGTCCCACTGCCAGAGATTCTAATTTGACTGATTTGGGGTAGGGCCTAGGAATTGTTATTTTTTTAGAGGCTTAGCTGGTGAATATAATGTTAGCCAGAGGTGAGCTCCATTGTCCCAGACCACTCCCACTCCCTTAGTATCCCAGGCATAGCATTTACCACATTGTGCAGAAATGTGGTTAAGCTAGATGCCTGTTGGGATCAGGTAGGATCTACAAATGAGTCAAGTGGACCAGGTTGGGGAACTGGAATGAATTAGAGAACACAAGGCCCCTCCAAAGAAAGCAGCTCAGACTCAGTTTCAGCTGACCGTTGACCTGCTGGAAAATGGGACTAGTGATGCCAAACATGCTCATTTTGCAAGAAAAGCAGGAAATCTAGGGTTTTGTAAAAAATGTGATATACATGATTTTATAGCATTGCCTAAAATTTTCCTCGCTCCCTCCTGTTTATTTCATTCTTTTACAATGTCATTGTAGGCCAGATATAACTGTGAGTCAAAAGGCTTCCATAGACCCACAGTTTTGCAGTCATTGGAAGCATTACACGAGAGTCTTGCCCTCTAGCCTGTAGGGTCTCCGGTGCAGGGACAGGATGTCACTCCTTTCTTTCCTGCACTGACACTTGGGATATGAAGGAGGGGTTGTGTGCTTATAGAAATGACATTTTTTAAGTTCCTGTGCAGGGTTCTCAGAGAAAATTGGATAGCTGAGATGGCCCACCGTATCCACTTATAGTTTGTTTACAGTTACTTTACTCCAAAACTGTAAAAATTGTCTTGCCTCTTTGTTCTTTATGGGGAGAGAAAATTATTTTATTGTTATTCTAAGAAAGATGAGAGACCAACTGTTTATTAGGGAACAATTCTGAACTTTTCTCAGAAAGTCAAAGAAGAATGAACTCTATAAGAAGAAGACATTTAATTTATTTCTTTGAAAGGTTAATTCAGATATGAAATAATTCTGGATACTTGTAATCATGCTTAAAAGACATCATTTGATGCTTGAGGATCAAGAAGTAGAAAGGAGGCTAACATTATGAAGGGAAGACATTGAACAAAAACATGCTATGTAAGTGTTTAAGAGCCTAGAAAAATCTACCAAAACATTAATCATTCCCAAAAAGGATTAAATGCTTTGACTATTTATTAGTTGAAATGGTATATGATCAATATTTGGAGTTTAATAAAACTCGCTTGTACCCTTTACAGTTTTATTTCCTCAAGTAGAATGTTAGCATGTCCAATTCATCACTATTTTGCCTTTTATATTTTAGTGTTTAACCAGGAAATTGAGTGGGCGATGTGTGGCCAAAAAAATGGTCAATTGCATTTCTTGTTCTGAGATATGTTGAAGTGCTATTTCTTGAATTTTTGTTTGTTTCTTTTTCTTTCATCAAAGGTCTAATTATCTTTCTATGTATAAAACTCCGCACAACAAACTCCTCATGACAGTACCACAAGTGACTTCGCTGTTTTAGTTAGAATAGACGTATAAATCGTGGTTCGCGCAGCTTTTGTTTTGTTTAACCTATTAAAGTGGAAGATAAATGTGGAAGGGTAAGGCATGGTTTATCTGTTTTAGAATGCACATTATAATACCAAATTGTTAGTCTCCTAGTAGCTGTTAATAGTATGTGGTTCTTCACTCCTTTTTCATTTCAAACAACTTTCATGGAGCACCTACAAGGTGTGGATAAGAAAGGCTCTGCTAAGTATTTAGAAACTCTCCCACTCTGTGTAGGCTTTCTTAAAAGACTTTGAAATTCTTTTCTGTGTATGTTGGGGAGGGGAAATAGACAGATCTGGCAGAATTTTTATGTCATAGTAATACCTTAAGTAAATATTGTCTGTAATAACTTTCCCCCAAGAAATGATTGCAAGATCAAATATGTAATAAATGGCTATTTTATTTAGCTTGAAAGGACCCACTTCACCACCTACCCCCTGCTTAGCCTAAGAAATAAACAAAAATCAAAATTCCCTGTAAACTTCATGTGTGCATTTGAAGTAAAAAAAATTGAGCTGAAGTTCTCTAGCATTGAGGGGATATTAGAAATAGGTTCTTCTAAAATCAAGGGCAGAACCCCCTCCACTTCTCCTTCTTTCTACTCTTGTTCATCTGGGTTTGGGTCTGATAGGGCCAGATAGCTAACTGGCTGCTGTCTGCCTAAGGTTACTTGCCCTAAGGCAGAGAGGTTCCAGTTTTCAGAGGCAGTTGGCAGAATGATTTGAGATATATATCAAATAATATATACATACATATATATTATGTAAATATATGTATATATGCGTATAAAAGTATATATAATATATAAATATATAGTATATAAAATACGTAATTTAAATATGTGTATATTTATTACTTATATCCCATCTGCTTTCAAATTAAAATGTTAAGGCAATTTATAATAAAAGACATCTATTTAATAAGATTAGTAAAAGAGACATCGTAAAACATAACAGTCAACATCTTACCTGTTACAGATGTTGTCATCATAGGGCTGTTTCTTATGTCAACCCTCCATTAAGGCTCAAGGTTTATTATTAGAATGTAGTTTTTTGAAGATATTTCCTTGCGGAAGCTAGAGTAATTCTGTGAGAGACAGGAACATTCTGCTGGTATGATTTCATACAGAGACAAAGCTTGGACAAGCTAGAAAAGTGTTTCTCCAAGTATGTTCTGTGGATACTGCATATATATATATATAAAGTATATTGAAAAGGCTGATGGCTGGATACTAGCCCAGATCTACTGGATCTGAATCTCTGGGCTGGAGCCTCCATGTCTGCATTTTAACCTGTCCAGATGAACCTTACAATAAAATTTGAGATGTAGAGAGTGGATGGTTAGAAGTACCCCAGTTGGGGGCTAGCCCCATGGCATAGTGGTTAAGTTCGGGCATGCTCTGCTTTGGCGGCCCAGGTTCAGTTCCCAGTTCAGTGCAGGTCCCAGCCCAGGACCTACACCACTCATTGGCGGCCACACTGTGGCAGTGACTCACATACAAAATAGAGGAAGATTGGTACAGATGTTAGCACAGGGCGAGTCTTCCTCAAGCAAAAAGATTGGCAACAGATGTTAGCTCAAAAAAAAAAAGTACCCTCTTTTATTTTTTTGTGAGCAAGATTGGCCCTGAGCTAACATCTGCCAATCCTTGTCTTTTTCCTGAGGAAGACTGGCCCTGGGCTAACATCCATGCCCATCTTCCTCTACTTTATATGGGACACTGCCATAGCATGGCTTGACAAGTGGTGTGTTGATGCGTGCCTGGGATCCGAACCTGTGAACCCCAGGCCGCAGCAGCAGAGTGCGCCCACCCAACTGCTTGTGCCACCAGTCTGGCCCCAGAAGTACTGTCTTTTATATGGATAAATCCTTTCCCAAGAGAAATCCATAGTGGTAGGGGCCAGAGTGCAAATGTTCTTAGTTGTCTAAAGGGGATCTGCCTGTGGGTGGGGAAAGTAATATTGTATTACCACTGATCTTGAAGGCTTGTTTGCACTAAGCTCTCCAGCCACAGCTGCCAGCTGCAGCAGCTGGGCCTTCCCAGGAGCCTCGGATACACCATGACTGTGCCATTCTTACAATGTAGGGCACCTTTCCTCTTCTTGCTCTTTGTCCAGTGCCCCTGCATTTTAATGATTACTGTCATCAATTTCGCACTTATCACTTCCATGTGCCTAAACTATTATTCTATCTACTGTAGTGCAATCTTAACAACAACCCTAGAGATGGGTATTATTTTCATGCTCATTTTACAGACGAAATAACCAAGGCTCACACAGGTTATGCAGTCATGGCCAAAAAGTGAGGAAGTAACAGAAAAGAGATGGAAACCCCAGTCTTTCTACAGCCACTCTGCTGGGCTTCTGCCATGCAAATATGTACTGCCTGGCTTTCTGGACAAGAGTGTGGAGAGCTTTAATTTCTAATAGCTTAGCATAGCTAATATGAAAAAGAGTTGGCCTAGTTCTTTATTTGCTTATCCCCTACAAGCTTTTACACATGATTTTAATATCAAAGGGAGGATATTAAATCTCACTCATGTGAATTATGATGAACAATAATTCACATACTAAAAAACATGTATTTCACAAATAGGTAGATAAGATATGGATTGTATGTCTTTTGTGAAAAAAAATGACCATTGAAAAGATAAATGGTACAGGTGCCAATGAGAGAGACTGACAGGCATTAACTTGAACCAAAAAAAAAAAAAAAAATCAACAGTGTCATAACTCTTCTCTTTCTAATGAATTCATTCCTGGATTTAGAATCTAAAGTGAACTCATAAGAAAACAAAACTTAAGAACTCATAGTCTTAAAAAATCTTAAAGATTTCAAAATTGAATCCAGAATTTTAATGTTACTCAATTGATTCTTACATCTGCCACTATCAGATATCTGAATTGCATTCCTGTTGCTTCCAGATTTAGAAGTTTAACAATTATTTGTACTTTTAAAGACTACAATATAAAGGGCTAAGAGTTTAATATGACAGATGGAAATATTTGCAAATTGATATACTTATTGAAAATACTAAAATCTATGTTCAAATGTGGGCAGTTTTGTCACCTAGATTCCAAACAACCTGTATTCTGATCCTGGTTGTAGCGTCAGTCAACTCTGATCTTGTCAGCTTCGTCATTTTTAAAAACAGGGGTTGAATTTCTAACTGATGATTTCTTGTGCTTGGTAATCTTTTGATTCTTGGCATAATATAGTATTCATTGTGACACACAGCAGACTTGAAAATGCTTTACAAGGGTACCAATCACTCTGTGTTACTGTAAACTGCACTGGGAATATGGAAAGTTGAGCACATATGGTAGTATACTAGTGGAGAAAATAATAGTGAATGTCAACCTTTTGTAGTTTCTCTTTTGTGATAATCTTAGTTGAATGTGAATCTGTGACCTTCCTATAGTGCTATTTCTAGAAGAGAAATATGTATTTCAATCTCTTTCTTTTATTATTTAAGTAACATCATAGTTATATCTCTGAACTACATTCTGATCTTATTTAACATCTGAAATGACATACCACTTTCCCAGAATCTGTAATATTTGGTATACTACCACCCCAAAATCTTGGTTCACCAACTACTATAAAAAGTATTTCCCATTATAGAAAAGTAGAATATCGCTCAATATACCAATGTATATACAGTCCAGAGACTCCTTTGGGGAATGATGAAATTGATGTCGAATTTGGATTTTAGCAGCAATTTTAAAAGCTCATTCATTCATTTACTCAACTAATATTTTCTTGTTAGATGTTAATTCCTTGCACATGTTGGCTTTATGGACTGTTGGGGTGAGGGGAAATATTGAACAAGAAATTTCAAGCATGATGAATTTTACAAAGGGAGAAGTAAAGAGTGCTGTGGGAACCTAAAAGAGGGTGAATTCATTTAGTTTTCAGGGATGGATCAGTGGAGAATGGCTGGCGAAAACTTCCCTGATGAAGGGACATTTAGCAGAGAGCTGAAGAACAGGCAGATGATAAGCCCAACAAAAATTTGGGGAAACTGTTTTAAGTAGAGAGAATGCTTATCTGTAGTTCTTAAGGCAAGAGAGAGTGTCCTTTTTGAGAAATTAAGGGAAGACTGGTATAGTTGTAGTAAAGTCCAGAAAGAAAAATGGAGCATGATGTAGACCAGAACTTGAGTGGATTTGAAAGTCAGTGGAAGAATGTTGGTATTGTTTAATGGAAGTTATTTAAGGATTTTAAGAAAGAGTGGGGCAGAAAGCAGAGAATGTAATCAGAGTTTTTTATTTCGTAATAGTTTAAGACTCACAAGAACTTGCAAAAGTAGTATAGAGGGTATTCATGTCCCTTTCACCACTTGCCCCAATGATAATATGTTATATAACCATAATATAGTATAAAAACCAGGAACTGTATGTTGATACAATGTTATTAACTCAGGTGTAGGCCTTATTTGGATTTCACAGCTTGTACATGCAGGTTTTTGTTTTGTTTTTTAAAGATTACAACAATGTGTAGAAATGACTGGAGGGGATTAAGTATAGATACAGAGCACCAATTTGGAGATTAAGAAACCAAGTCCATTTGAGAGATGAAGGTACTTTAAACTAGAAGTGGCATGGAAATGACTAGAAGTGAATAAATTCAAGAAAAATTTAAGAGGTAGAAATGATCAAGGGGTCTTGTTGACTGGATATGGAGTATGAGAGAGGATAAAGTCAAAGATGATTTTTAGATTTCTATTTTGAGCAACTGGGTTGCTGGTGATGCTACTAGTTAAGGTTGAGAGTCCTAGAGGAGAAGCAGATTTGTTGGGAAGGAAGATGCATTCAGTTGTGACCATGGTGAGTTTGAGGAACCTGTGTAGGCAAGAAGCCGTTCAGCTGGAGCTCTAGAAAGAGGTCTGGTGTGAGATACAGATTTAAACATTGTCAGCGTATAAATAGTAATTTCAAGAAGATTATCTAAGGAGAATATGTTAAATTAAAAGAGAAAAAAAGGCTTAGAGTAGAGCCCCAGGAACTATAAATGTTAAGTGGGTTGGTAAGAAGGAGGAGCTGGTAAGGAGACTGAGAGGGAATAGCAGAGAGTCAAAGTCAGAGAGAGGCAGAGAGAGGGAGAGAGACGGAGAGGTAGGGAGAAGGGGCTGGAGGGAGGAGGAGGGAGACAGAAAGAGGAGATAAGGAAAATTAGTAGATTGATAACATATAAGCAAAGGAAAGAGAGTATTTCAGAGAATAAATATCCTGGTAACCTCTGATCCTGTGCTCTGACATCAAACAAAGTTGTAATTGAGAAGTTTCCTGTGGTTCTGTATGTGTGCCATTCTTTTATTTTTAAAGTTTAGTATTTACAATTCCTTTGCAAACTCAAAAAAAGTGATTTTTTTTGCCACATTGTTTGTGTCTTCCATAATGTTCTTTTGGATTGACTGCATTTTATTGATTAATTTTTCCTTGAAGTGAAGAGGAATGTAAAAACTAGGGATCAAAACTGGTAAACTCTGCATAAAAATTTAGATTTAACAAAATCCAAAATATTTTTACATGTGTACATGTAATTAAAATATATTTCATGTGCTATGACACGCATATGACAGTTCATACACCAACACCTGAGTCATATCCCGGGCCAACTGAAATCAGATTTTTGAGGTAGGTCCTGAGTATCTTTAAAAAGTCTCCCCAGTTGACTTTGATGCCCAGTGTAGGTGGAGAATGATTGAAAGATGGAAATAATCTAATAATCTTATGTGATAGTGTTCTATACAGTGACTTAGAGAAAGCTATGACCAAATAGAAACCTTATTGATATCACTATAAGGAAGGGAATGCTAAATAAGTTTTCCTGAAATACAAGTGGCAACTGGTAAAGAAATAGAAGACAAGAAATTTGGAGTTAACCCACTGAATTGGCAAGTCATCGTCACAAATCCCAAAGGGGATGCAAGGTTGGAGTTAGTGAGGCAGGGTTTTAATTTATAGTAGATTTACGCTATGACAAGCTGAGTGACAAGTTCAGATTAACAAGCTGAAATAACATCTCTTACGACCATTTGATATTAGATGGGGAGAAAAGGTCATACTAGTTTAAGTAAGAGATAACTGAAGGCTGAGCTAAGGCTTTAGTTAAAAGAATGATGCAAGAAAAGATTGGTGCTTAAATGTTGCAAGAAAAAACGCATTTGGATTTTTCTGGAGGCATGATGGGGGACCATGATAAGTTGAAAGTTACTTTTGAGACTTTCACTAAGAAAGGAGGTAACATTTTGGTGGTTCCCATAATGTACAATGGAAGCCGCTGTTGGGTGTATCAGGGAGAGGATAAGAAAACTATATGCCAAATTTAATGTAAGTTAGCAATGGAGCATCTGTTTCCATGAATTTAGGCAGAATTCCAAGTGGGCATGAACTGAGTATGGATCAACAGGTAGCTTAGCATGTCATCATTTCCCAAAAAGTAGATTAAAATTAAAATTATAATTAAAAGTGTTTACTTTTTACTTTTATATTTACTCCCCACCATGTTTTCAAAAAGTAGCTAAGAAGCTGGATTTAATGGCTGAAATTATCCATGAATGTAAGGAATAAATAATGAATATGCTAGTAACTTTAAGAGTCAAAAGTGAAATGAGATATTCGTTTTATTAACTTTGAGCAAAAGCTTTGCTTTACTGACATTTAGAACCGCCAAAATACCATATTCGGTTCAGAAATCTTAATGATCCTCATGATGCAGTCATTTCTCTGAATGGTGTCATTTACAATACAATTCTAAGCTTAGGAAATAAATGGAGGGGAGGGTAATGAGGCTTACACGATGTCGAATGAGTCAACGTATGATTAATATTGAGTCACTTTCATATTCTCTATTGCCTGCCTTTCTGCTTAATGGTTTTTTATCTGCAGTAACATGGTATGAGAATCAAATCTGTTAAACAAGTTTCCTATATGGATTATCCTGTCAGGTTGCTAACAAGTGTATTTCCTCCACACTAAGGAATCCTTCTGACTCCAAAAATGGAAGCCTAATTTTGATTTAATTCATGTTGATTGCTATTTTTCTCTGATAAATAAAGAGGAATCCAGCCTGTTAAGATAGTCAGGATTTTTTTTAACAGATAATGTGACCTTCCCTCCATGTAACTTACTACAATAAACTTTGTAGACATCAGATATGTCTATTTAGTATGTGTGGTATATGTGTGTTATGTGTGGTTTTTTAAATGTGAAGGGTGACAGTAAGTCTTGCTGGCTTTCTTTCAAGTAATTCTGTTTCCAAGCAAGTTTCAGTTGCCGGGATACCCTTATGCTTAAAGTCATCTGAGGATTAAAGCCATAGTAAAAGTATTTTTAAGTGATTTTAAAAAAAATTAGCACAGTGGAGGAGTGCTTATTGTTGCTAGACTAAAGCACACTCTTCATTTATAATGAATCACCAAATCATGTTAGAACTAGAAAGACCAGTGATTAAAACTGATCACATTGGAAAATATGCCTATGGTAGGATCAAAAGGAAAAGTTAGCTTCTCCTTGAAATGCTTCCTACCCGTGGTCACCTCCCTGAACTGTACTTCCCTGTTGCTGGTATTTCTCAATCTCCTTTGTGGGCTCCTCTCCCTGGACCCCACCCCTAGGTTTGTTTGGCGCTCTGTATCTTCTCCAAGTCTAACCTACCTCAGTAAACAGCACCAACGTATATTCAGTTGCTTAAGCTAGAAACTGACAGCTGTTCCCTTTCCCTCCTTCCCACATTCAATCTACCAGTAAATCCCGTAGCGTCTGCTTGCAAAATATACTTTTAGTTTATTCGCGCTTCTGCCCATCTCCACTGTCACCCTCCTAATCTAAGCCATCGTTATGTCTTACTTGAAAATAGCCCAGTAGCATCTTTTCTGAGCTTTCCTTCCGCTCTCCTTGCACTTGCAGTTGCCCCAGTTCATTCGCTGAAATCCTAAGTGATCTTTTTTTTTTTTTTTTTTTTTTTTTACAAAGGGAGGAGAGTTAAATTGAAATTATGACTATTCAGTGTCTTTATTACTTTGAAGACCAAAGTGTGTTTGATCCTGTTCTGATACCTGCTTCCTGATGGCACTGTATGGAGCCCATTGATGCATCTCAGCATCCACTTGAGCATTTATTTATTTTTTTTTTTTTTAAAGATTTTATTTATTTATTTTTCCCCCAAAGCCCCAGTACATAGTTGTCTGTCATAGCTGCACATCCTTCTAGTTGCTGTATGTGGGACGCGGCCTCAGCATGGCTGGAGGAGTGGTGCCTCAGTGCGCACCCGGGATCCGAACCCGGGCCGCCGGCAGCGAAGCGCACGCACTTAACCGCTAAGCCACGGGGCCGGCCCCCTAAGTGATCTTTTTAAAACATAAATCAGACCATGTCACTCACTCTCCTTGTTTCACCCTGTTAATAGCTTTCCATTTCACTAAGAATCTAGTTCTTTCCCACAGTCTGCAAAACCCTGTCTAAACGAGCCTTTGCTTATGTCTCCAAATTTATCTCCAGCCATCCTTTCTCTTGATCAAAAGGCTGTAGCTCACAGTGGCTTCCTTTTCTAAACTTGAGCCAGAAAACATTCTCTTCCTCCTGCTTCGAGTGCCCTTCTCTTAGATCTCCTTTGGGGTGCCTCATCTTATCCTTAAATCTCAGCCTAAATAGTACATTTTCAGACAGTTCTTTATTTTGGATCCCAAGTAGGTCTTCCCCTTTATTCTGCATTCAGCACCCATTTGTAACCTTTCAAACACTTTCTCTATCTGACTTATTTCACTTAGCATAATACCCTCAAGGTCCATCCATGTTATTACAAATGGCACAACAAATACCATATGATTTCACTCATATGTGGAAGATGAACAAGCAAACACATAATAAGAAGAACAGATTGGTAGTTACCAGAGGGGTGAGAGGAGGGCAAAAGAGTTAAAGGGGCATATATGTATGGTGACGGATAAAACCAGACTATTGGTGGTGAACACAATACGGTTTATACACAAACTGAAATATAATAATGTACACCTGAAATTTACACAGTGTTATAAGCCAATATGACCTCAATAAAATAATTTTTAAAAAACCACTTGCTCAATTTTAACGATGTTATTTGTTTGTTTACCTCTGTTGTCTTTCCTCTGCTTCTAGAATTTTAGCTCCAAGGAGATAGGAACAATGTCTATTTTACTTATCCCTGCGCACCCAATGCTGTATATGAGGCACTCAAGAAATGCTTGTTGAATGAATGAATGAACGATGTAAAGTCCAGGCTGAGCAGACCACTGTATAAAGGCTAACTGATATACCTGGAGCAGCATGGTCTTGACGAAGGGCTGTGAGGTGGAAGTTAAATGTTACATCAACCATTTTTCTAACTAGCATGACTGATTTATTTCTGCAAGTTTTAATTGGGAGGATAAGGTGAGATAATATGTACAAAAGCACCTCAAATAAAATTACCAAAAGACTTTCTCCTAGGCCGCTTTCCTTTTACCTAGACTCCATCCACAAGGAAAGTTAGAGTGTCATCATGGATTACCTCCCCCTCTTCACATCCCTTCATCCCTTTCTCTGCTCTCCTCATTCATTCCAGAGAATGACAAAAAAATAAAAACCATGGAAGGGCTGTGTGCAGAACATTTGTCTAACAATCCCTGCGTCTTTAATAGTACATTCCCATCTGTGGGTAGCTCATAACACAGGCACTCCATGAAATGGAGTCCCCTGAAATCCTGGGAACTACTGCCCCAGGAATATTCTAGCAGCACTGCCTCGTGTCTGCCCTCTGAATCCTTTTGGTGCATCCAACTGCCTCAGGTTGAAGAGCCAATGTCTTGGGCTCAGTTCTGTGCCAGAACTCCCTTTGGATTAATTCCTTAAGCTGTTTATCTCAAGTGCCCCACAACCTCATGGACCAACTCTCCTTCTTCTATAGCCAGTCTCTGACTTCTGGAACCTCGGCCTGGCAAAGCCCTTAAGTTCCCCTTTTGTCTGTCTGGAGGCAGTCAGACAGTATTAGATTTTGTACCTGCAAATATTTTGTTTGAAATTCGAGTATACTTTGTGTTATGAACTCCATGTCTTCTGCATTTATTTATTAGACTCACCTCCTTGACTTCATGGCCTGCCTAAACTTCTTTATGGCTTCTCTATTTCTTCTTGTCCTTCTCTCACTGACAATTGTGACCTTATTTTACAAAGGATACATTTTGGGGACTGATTTTTCAGATTTGTAGGTATGGCTTACTTCCATAAATACTGTACTTATGTCAGCAGCAACTTTAGGCTACTTTTTAAATCACTTTGTGGATAATTATTATTGTGTTTTAAACCCATCAATCACTATTGTTTGTGTTTACCTGCTGTGGCTGAATTTGAACCTAGAATTGGTGTGTTGGAAATATTAACTATTTGCCACTGAAAGGGACAAACCTTTAAAGGACAGCATGGTACAAGATGATAAACAGACAGTGGATTCAAGTTATAAAATTACATTCATTTATCTTCCTCCTTCCCTGCCTCACTTTCTTCCTACCCTCTCTGTCTTCTCCAGTAAAAATTTAAGTTAGCTAACTCATTAAATTACACTGCATAAACCATTATGCTAACTTGCTTTGTTAAGTTTATAAATCCCACATAGTATATCTCTACTGTAAAAATACTTACATGGAAAGCATTTAATATTTAGTATCTTATTTTCAGACTTCTCTGAAATATATCTATATTATAGGTCACTAATTACAAAGTGGTGACATTTTGCAGTGTTTCTTGGAATATTATATTTTTATCCTATAAGCATAGTGAAAGCTTCCATTTCATTTTGAATTCAAAGACAGATATTCATCCAAAGTGATAGTAGATTTGTGTACACTTTATTCCCCTTCCACATTTATACATCAAGTTCATCTGAGGCAAGGGTTGTAGGAAGGGAAGGAGAGAAGTAGAGAGAAAGAGTGTGTGCTCAAGACAGAGAGGAGAGAACAAATGTGAACACATTGTAATCAAAATAAGTTGAATTCCATTGCTGAATTCAAGAGGTGTTTCTGTGTTAGAGGTTATCTCTTTGTAAAAGCCACAAAACATGCTCAAACTTCTGTAATGTGGAGAATGAATTAGATCAGAAAGGGAATCTCTCTGAATGAACCATCACAGAATTTTTTAAACCATAAAATTACTGTCAAGTGGCCACAGTTCCCTGCTGATACTGGTGCAGTGGATTTGTTGAGTCTTTGTCCAAGTTAGTTTGAGCGTTAAAATGGCTGAAGGTATGAGAAAGACAGAGAGAGAGAGACAGAGAGAAACAAAAACATAGAGAGACACTGAGAGAATATGAATAGGTGTGTAATGAACAAAGGTCTGGTAAGTGTTTATATCAGGCTGGTAGTCAGTAGACCTGAGTTGTACTTTAATCTCTAACATGAACTTGGCAGGCATCTAACCCCTTTCTGCCTTTGTTTTCTTATCTGTCAAATAGGGATAATAGTAACATCTGTTCTACCTACTGCGCAGGTTTGTGGCAAGAATAGAATGAAATGTTAAATGTGGAATTGTTTTGAAGCGTGAAATGCTCTCTGCAGATACAAGGTCATATTATCCAAGCATAGCATTCTTACTTTTGCAGAATTAAGAGATAAGCGTGAAGAACCTTTGCTTTTGGATTTTATAATTGGAATAATTTATTCAAATTAGCAATACAATTCAGTATTGTGGGCTCAGAAGTCAAACAATTTAGTAGAGTGCGGCTTAGAAGTCAAGCAGATTTATCTTTAAATCTTGACTCTACCAGTCACTCGCTCATTATGCAACATTGGACAGATGATATAACTGCTGTGAGCCTCAGTGCCACCATGGCAAACTTAGCATGTCATTGTGAGACTTAAATGAGGTAAGACTATTCCTTGCATAATGTAGAGTAACCACTTAACAAATAGTAGTAGTTGTACTACTATTACTATGATGATGACTCATGCTGTCATTATTGGTTAGTTTTTTCATTTTGGTTAAGAAGCCTGGAAACCACAGAGCTTTTACAACTAGGAGCATGATTGTTTGATTTTTAAATTTTAGTTATTTAAAAAATTTCTCTCTATATATGCCATCTCCCTTCAGGCAGACTCAAAGTGTCTAAGGTATTAAAGCCTAATTCAAACTAAGATGTCTGGAGATGAAATTGAACCAAGTTCATCAAAGTAGATGATCTGCCTCCTAAGACCTGCAAGTCACTGTAACAAGGCTAAATTTGACTCTAATTTCCTGGAAGCATCACCAGAGGAAATAATGAATGACCCAAGTCATAATTTTCAGCCAAGAGAAAGTATACACATTTTGAGGGTGGGGGGTTGGTAGAGAAACGTGTTATTTTCCTGCCACTGAATTCAAACAAACGTAAGGTAATTTAAAATGTAAGGCAGTTTATCCCAGAGATTAAATCTGAGAAGCATCTGAGCAGCAGAATTTTTCTAAAATGATTTCTTTGATGATTGATTTTAAAATCAAGCCATTGAAATGATTGAAATAACAGTGTATAATACATGGTAATGACATGAGCTACTGGGTTTCAAAGGACTAGACAAAACATCATGGCTCCCAATCTATGCCCTGTAGGCAGGATCACACTGGGTGGTGAGGAACTTAATGGATGTTCATGGTGCAATCATGTTGTCCTTGTTGGAAACAAGTGAATTTTAAAAGATATCAATTGTTTGTGTGTTTTTAAAGATGAAAAAAATTGCTTTAAAATATTGAATTGCATGGGCATATAAATACATGCCAAATGTTTTCTTCCCAATCCTTTGGGAAGTTTAGATATCTAAACTTCAAAAGTAGAGTTAATTTGTAATAGATCAGGGCACATGGTTTTAACATTCTGTAATGGAAGGTGTATGGTCTTATTCTCATGAAATTCTTTTTTTTTTTGGTGAGGGAGATTCACCCTGAGCTAACACCTGTGCCAGTCTTCCTCTATATTGTACCTGTACCTATATTGTCACCACCTCAGCATGGCTGAGGAGTGGTGTAGGTCTGCACCTGGGATCCAAACCCACGAATCTGGGCTACTGAAGTGGAGTGCACCGAACTTAACCACGGTCACGGGGCTGGCCCCTCTTATGGAATTCTTATGGTCCTTATTCTCATGGGAAGTGCTTTGGAATACTTCTGTGAAACCCCACAGTTCTACTTATATGGTAGGAAAGAGGAGCTTACGGGACAAGAGTTTGATCTGGGCTCTTTTGGAGACTGCCCTTTTTTAAGTTAGGCTCACTAGTGTGAAGTAGCTATAAAATGCATCCCTGGAGCACTGAATAACTTGGATAGTTGAATGGGAGACTTTCATATTGACTTTTGGAAGTTGGTGAAAACCTACAAAGAACAGTAATTTTCTTTTCCCTTAATTAGTACAAATCTGCTCCATCTATTAACATCTAACCAGTGATTTCAAGAGCTAACTTAGCACTGTTCCTAGTCAATGAGAAAAAAGGGAGAGTATTAGTTACAAAGAAAAAGCGTAAAGGATATTTGAGCAAACAAATATTTTGTGAGTTAACCATCTTTTCCTTGCCCCAATTATTGTTTTTCTTTAGAGTTACAATATCTAAATTTCATTTAGATACTCATCTAATTTAGAACTACAGGGAAAAAGTTAGAAGAGGAATGGCAACTGGAAATTGCTTGTGATGCATGTGATAGACAAAGGATTAATATCATTGGTCACCCGAGAGCTATGTTGCTATCATATATTTTGGCCCAGTGATTCCTATGTTTTGTATCAAATACTGGTTATAGGTGTGAATGCTACAGAGAGTTTTGATTTCTTCATGACTGTTTTTGCTATAAGTTGGGGATAGCTATAGCAGAGTTGGTTGATGTGAAAATACAGTCTGAAACTTGTTGAAAACTGATTTTCAGTTTTGAGGAAATATCTAAATTGGCCAATAGCTTTGCAGGGTTAAATTTTATCTTTAAAAAAAGTGGGCTGATTGATATTTCTTAGCTCTCAGCCAGATTATACCTAGAGAGTTCATTCAGGAAAGCTGTTAGGCAAGAAATGGGACCCACTGTTTGGGCAGAATCTTAATAGGTGGGGCAGTGAGAGGACTACTCTAAGAGTTTTTCTTGCTTATAGGCGATTAATCGAATGTTTCATGGTAGATAGATAGAGTTATCTTGCTGCAGTGACTCCTGGAATTAGAAACTCTTAAGGGGCCCTACAATGACTTTCTCTAAGTAAAAGAGCTATGAACTGTCAGTGGGGGTTTGGACTTCTGAGTTGCCAGCTGCAGAGACTATACTGCAAGTCAAGGTGACTTTGAATCTCTCCTAACATTTGAGCCTAAAACTGATCATTGAGAGCTAAAGAGATGTAGTGAGTTTTTTTAGTCAAAAAGTTGATTATAGAAGTTTTATACTACTCTTTTTAACTGCTTTAGCTGATTTTCATTCTTAGTAATGATTTAATAGCTTTGACTATTTTTTAAAGTGCCTGGAAGTCTTTGTCAAATGAAGGGATCAGATGTTAATTCTCACATTTCTGGGCATGGCCGTTTTGGGCATATTTACTTTTGCGTGGTATGTCTTGAGGGGGAGACTAATCTAAAAAGAGGTTGTGAATGGAGAGTAACTTTTAGGCTTCTGGAGACTGCTTGAAATTGGAGATGAGACCTCATTCTTTCCTATTATGTAAAAGTTGCCTGAGAGTCAGTGATTCGAAGTCCAAGTAAATGTAAGATTTATGAGACTGTGGTTCCCAAGAGTTTCAGTTATATGAATTCCTTATTAACATGATAATAAGTTATGCTTTTAGTATCCATTAATTGATGAAATATGTGACAGAAAACCTCCATGAACTCAGTAACATTTTAAAGTAAATTTATGTTATTTATTCTTTATGTTTGATATAAAAATTACCTGTAAATTATACCTCTTCTTATAATCCTTCACTGGATTCCTAAGCCTTTAGAATAAAATAAAACTCTTTATCCTAGCCTTCAAGATCCCATGAGACCTGGCTCCTGCCTACCTTTGCAATCTCATTCTCCTATCCCTTTCCTTCTTGCTCACTCGACGCTTTAGCCACACAGGTCTCCCTTCTTTTTTTTTTTTTTTTGTGAGGAGATCAGCCCTGTGCCAACATCTGCCAATCCTCCTCTTTTTCTTTTTGCTGAGGAAGACTTGCCCTGGGCTAACATCCGTGCCCATCTTCCTCCACTTTACATGGGACGCCGCCGGAGCATGGCTTGCCAAGCAGTGCGACGGTGCGTGCCCGGGATCCGAACTGGCGAACCCCAGGCCGCAGCAGAGCGTGCGCACTTAACCGCTTGCGCCACCGGGCCGGCCCCACAGGTCTCCCTTCTGATCCTTGAACAGATCAAGTTCAGTCCAACCTCTGGACCTTTGTATCTGTTTTTTCTTTTACCTAGGATGCACTTCCCCATGATCTTTGCATGGTTGGAGCCTGTTGTCATGCAGTCCTCAGCTCAGAGAAGCCTTTCTGACCACCCAGTCTGAAACTGCCTTCCCCACTTTATGAAATAACTCTAATGCTACCTAGATGTTGCTAGCTTACTGTATGGTAACCACAATACAGAGTATCCTTTTATTAATGTTGAGAAAACTAATGTGTCTCTGTATATTAATAGTGAATATGCTCTCCCTTGTTAGAGAAGGAGGTATATACTCACCATAGAGTTGCCCATTTTTACCTAAGATTGTGTAGAAAGACAATTTCTATCAAATATTCTTTGTGTCTGTTTAGGAACGTTCTCTGCAATAAGTGAATAGGGAAGTGGACTTTCCAATTTATTTTCTTAAGTTGAAAGTTTGGAAGAATTGGGACCAGCCTGGTGGTATAGTGGTTAAGTTCATGTGCTCTGCTTCTAGCCCAGGGTTCGCAGCTTCCAATCCCTGGGTGGACCTACGCACTGCTCATCAAGCTATGCTGTGGCGGCGTCCCACGTACAACATGGAGGAAGATTGGCACAGATATCAGCTCAGCAACAATCTTTCTAAAGCAAAAAGAGGAAGATTGGCAACAGATGTTAGCTCGGGGCCAATCTTCCTCACGAAAAAAAAAAAAAAGAAAGTTTGAAAGAACTGTTGCTAATCCTGGCATTAAATTATCTGGGGATAGTATACCATCTAATGAAATTTTTAAGAAAGGAAAGGATCGTCATGTTGGTTTCAGCATGTATAAATTAAGGCACACTAAATTCTTAGGGTGTTAGAAAAATATGCTATATCCAGTGATGTGCTGGAGCCAACTCGTACTGGCTTGTATAATAACTGCTTGTTAAATTTTCAGGAACTTTGCAAGCAAGTTGACTTTGCATTGGTAGCTTGAAATTGGCTATGGTGGGAGTATTTATACCATAGAAATTGGCAAACGCTAGAAATCAGGGCTTTTTTTTTTTTCCTGGAAAGCCAGTTTACCAGCACACCATTATATATAGCCAATATTTCAGAGGCAGACAGTTTGACAGTGACAAATAAATAGGGCTAGCTTGAAATAACCAAGTTACTTTTATGGATGTTTGGATTTAAAAAGCCATGAATTTCAGGCATGGAAGAAAAAGGTTTTTAAAAATAGATTATTTGTACACAGAAGCAGACAGGAGGAATCAAAAATCAAGATCTTTGTGTTTGCTTCATATACCGCCTAGGTCAGGCTGCTGAATTCTTGCAAAATGTTGTTAAAATATATACTCTGGGTTAGAACAAATAGCCACCTTCTGGAACTTGTGATAGCAGCTTCTATACTGATAACACAGCTCAGCTGATCTCATATGCAGCATCATATCCTAGTTACAGTGAGTGTCTTCAACTATTTCTTCAGGGAAAGAAAAAGATTCAAAGAAGAGTTAGGAGGAGGTGCTGATTGCTTATAGTCTATCATGTTGGAGCAAGTGGAGACTAATGAGAGTTGACCTAAGGTTTCGAGCCCTCGACGGGAAAGGACTTAAAGGAAAATTGCATGAAGGGCAGGGCTTTAAGTATTGCTCACTGACAAGAACATCTTTGAGTTACACTACTCAGAGGTGTAAGATTTCTATCAGGCTGTGAAGGCAGAGTTGAATTATTTGTGACATTTCAGAGGCAAACGTCTTATCGGACAATACCTGTATGAGGGGATAAATGATAGGACATAGGTCTTAAATATTTCTCAGTTTGTTTTAAAGTGACACAAGAGCATGTATGAAAGCCTGCAGTTTGTTTCATCAGAGACTTGAGATTGAATGTCCTCCATTTAAAATGAAATTTAAGCAGCAAGAGCATCCTGAAATTCCCCACCGCACACTTTGTGATAAGCACTTGGAAAATTTGGATAATTCTAAGGGATTGTGTTAGACCTCATTGTTTCATCTTTTCTGTCTTCATAAAACAGGTTAATAGTACTATTTGTGAGAAGAGAGAAAGTAGCTTTCTTTAATCATCTTTGGACTGAGCTAATTATTTTTTTTTGGAAGAGGGCTTTTTTCCTAAACTTGCGGCATTTCTAGGACTTAGATTTTTAATGTAGCACTATTCGTATTTCCCAAAGGATAAGATCTCATCTTTAGCTAAAAGTTGGGATTCTGGAACTGATAACATCCAGTCTTTGTTATATTAGAAAATATGAATCCATTGATGACCTCACTCTCTGACCCAAAGAAAATAAAAGAATTTTTAGTAAAGAGAATATTACATAATTTGATTAAAATGAATTTCCTGAAGATCAAACAAATCCTGGTATTTGGAAAAATAATCCTAGAACAATACATCTCAGGTGTCACTATGAAGGTGTTAGTTGTATTCTTGAAGTCAGGTATGGTGAAGATTAAGAAAGGAGATCTCGGGCCAGCCCAGAGGCTTAGTGGTTAAGTGCGCGCGCTCCGCTACTGGCAGCCCGGGTTCGGATCCCGGGGCGCACCGACACACCGCTTCTCCAGCCATGCTGAAGCCGCGTCCCACATACAGCAACTAGAAGGATGTGCAACTATGACATACAACTATATACTGGGGCTTTGGGGAAAAAAAAAGGAAGAGGATTGGCAATAGATGTTAGCTCAGAGCCGGTCTTCCTCAGCAAAAAGAGGAGGATTAGCATGGATGTTAGCTCAGGGCTGATCTTCCTCACAAAAAATAAAAAAAGAAGAAAGAAAGGAGATCTCATGAAAATCATAGATGGGGATAAAAAGCAACTCTTTGCCTCAAAGGAAATAAAGTTTTGGTAAGCTGGAATTTTAAAAAAACGTTTAAAAAAATACAGCTAAATAGCCCTATCAAACTAAAGTAAAAATCTCACATATGACTTTTTTATTTTTTTTTTGAGGAAGATTGGCCCTGAGCTAACATCTGTTGCCAATCTTCCTCCTTTTTTGTTTTTTTCTCCCCAAAGCCCCAGTAGATAGTCGTATGTCATAGTTATACATCCTTCTAGTTGCTCTATGTGGGACACTGCCTCAGCATGGCTTGATGAGCGGTGTGTAGGTCCTCCCCCAGGATCTGAACTGGCAAACCCCAGGCTGCTGAAGTGGAGCACGTGAACTTAACTGCTACACCACTGGGCCAGCCCCACAAATGACTTTTACATAGTCTATTCTAAATTTCTTAACCACTGGTCATCCATCACCATCTCTTTATTAGGTGAAAATTCCTGCCATTAGTATTTAGACACAGGCCATATGAAAGAGAGTCTATTGAAAAAAGTAACATTGAATATACAATAACAGTCAGCTAGTATTAAATATCTAACTCATTATTTAAATGAACAGTAGATTATTTTTATTTTTCCTCATTGCACTGTTACTTTTTATAAACTACCTTTAAAATTAAAGATTTTTCAATATAAAAAAGCGTGTCCATTCTAGAAAATTTTATAAATAGAGGAAAGTAGGAAGAAGAGTATATAATTCTGTCACCAAAGGCAACTGATACCAACATTTTGTTTATTTCCTTCTGATATGGTTTCAAGTCATATTTGTATACTCTATTACTACTCTTTGTATTACTTCTAGTGCAATTAACACTACTACCACCTTTGTCACCCACCATTTACTGAAAATAATATTACATTTTCACCAGTCTTCACATATAATGCTGTTAGTTTGGTAATTTTTTTCCAGTTTTATTGAGAAATAATTGACATACATTACCACATAATTTTAAGGTGTACAATATGATGATGTGATTTACATGCATTGTGACATGACTATCACAATAGGTTTAGTTAACATCTATTATCTCATATAGATACAATAAAAAGGAAAGAAAAAAAATTTCTCCTTGTGATGAGAAACTTTAGGATCTACTTTCTTAGCAACTTTCCTATATATCATACAGCAGTGTTAATTACAGTCATCATGTTGTACATTACATCCCTGGTACTTATTTATCTTGTAAGTGGAAGTTTACCTTTTGACCACCTTCCTCCAATGACCCCTCCCCCCATCCCCTGCCTCTGGTAACCAAAAATGTGATCTCTTTTTCTATGAATTTGGTGTTTTTTTTTTTTTATATTCCACATGTAAGTGAGATCATACAGTATTTGTCTTTCTCTATCTGACTTATTTCACTTAGTGTAATGCTTCACGGTACAGCCATGTTGTCTCAAATGGTAAGAATTTCCTCATTTTTTATGGTTAAATAGTAATAATATTCCATTGTGTATATATACATATATATATGAAGTGTATATGTGTGTGTGTGTGTGTGTGTGTGTGTGTGTGTGTATACAGCTACATATATAACTTCTTTATCCATTCGTTCATCGATGGACACTTAGGTTGCTTCCACGTCTTGGCTGTTGTATATAATGCTGCTATGAACATGGGGGTGCAGATATCTTTTCAAGTTACTGTTTTTGTTTCCTTTGGGTATATTCCCAGAAGTGGGATTGCTGGATCATATGGTAGTTCTAGTTTTAATTTTTTTTTGCTGGGAAAGATTCACCCTGAGCTATCATCTGTTGCCAATCTTCCTCTCTTTTTAACTTTTTTGTCCTCCTCAAAGACCCAGTACATAGTGTATATTCTAGTTGTAGGTCTTTCTAGTTCTTCTATGTGAGTCGCCACCACAGCATGGCTACTGACAGACGAGTGGTGTGGTTCTGCTACCAGGAAACAACCCCAGGCCACTGAAGCGAAGGGTGCCAAACTTAAACCACTAGGCCATCAGGGCTGGCTCAGTTCCAGTTTTAATTTTTTGAGGAACCTCCATACTGTTTTCCATAGTGGCTATCTCAATTATATTCCCACCAACAATATGTAAGGGTGCCCTTTTCTCCACATCCTCACTGCATTTGTTATCTCTTTTCTTTTTGATTATAGCCATTCTGACAGGCAGGGGATGATATCTCATTGTGGTTTTAATTTGCATTTCCCTAATGACTAGTGATGTTGAGCATCTTTTCATGTACATTACCTGTTGGTGGTTGGTAATTAAAATACCATTTTACAGATGATAAAATGGAATTTCAGAAAAGTAAGAAAACTTGCTCAAGGTTTAATAGACAACAGGGCTAGGATTGGGACTCAGATATATTGAACTTCAAAGCCTATTTTCTTTACGTTTAACACGTAAAGACTTTCTTATTCTAAAAATAATTCTGTATCCTTCCGTTTCATTTAAAAATAGCGTAAGAATTTCCCTCACATCGTTAACACTCTTCATAAACAATTTTAATTGCATCATAACAGTTCATTCTAAGTATATTTTTCATATTGATAAATTTTCAATTGTTTTCATTCTTTATATATACCTTTTTATTACTCAAAACCAAATCGTTACAAACAACAATGGGTGAAGGCTAGACCAATTACACTGAGGTCCTGATGAGAAGCCACCCAGAAATGAGGAGGGCTAATGCTTTAGTCAGTATTCACGACTGCAGGTCATTTGCCTGAAAGCCACTTGTTAAGCAAATGTGGACAAAGACCATCTTGTAGTCAGACCCTTTTTAAATTAAGACTTTCAATATAAAATTTCAAATGTGTTGCTTCCTCTCTGTGTTGCTAAGGTCTTTGCCTTTGTCTTATCCAGTTTCTAACTTCTCTGACAGTACTCTGATTGTGCTCCTCCTGACAAAATATTTCTTGGTTTCTCTTTGTTTTGATTTTTGTATCCTTAGAGAGTCATTTGGAACTTTTTTACCCAGAGAATCAAATTATCACCATCTTTGAAGTCCTGCAAAACTTTCCTGTTAACTGCTGAATCCCAATTGTAGAATTCGTAAATATCTTTCCCACTGACTATCTGTTTAACCCCGTGTCTAAATCATGTTATGTTGAAAACATCTTGTTCAGTAGTTTTATCTGCCTGGTTACCTCAATTTAAGCTACTTGAAGAAATAAATGTTCTCTAAAGAATCATGAGGTATGGATAAAGACATGTCTACTAGTTGTTTCAAATAGTTAATTAGAAATCCAATTCTTACCATTTTTTTAATCCAAAATATTTCTTGAACACCCATAACTATAATTGGCATTGTAGTAGATACCAGGCATGTAGTAGAGAAGAAACTAAAAATTATCCCTGCCCTCGTGGAACGTAATGTCTAGTGGAAGAAGCACACAAAAGATAAGTAAACAAATTGGTTTTACTGTAATTGTGTATAGTACAATACATCCCGATGTTCTTTTATAATATATAAACATACTAATAATAGTGTCTGTTCTACAAAATTTTATTGTATTTTGTGCATGTTTATTCTTAAACCAAGATGTAAACTTCAATTTGAAATGTTTGTCTATTGGTTTTCCCACAATCTTTGTGGTTGAAAAACATTCTAAAACAAAATGGAATTGTATGATTTTACTTGTTTGTTTGTTGGTGACATATTCATTAAATGATACTTAAAGGAAAATTTCTCAGTGCCTTTTCTACTGCCATGGAATTACTTTGTTCTCAAGCCTTTCAGAAAATTATTGGATTCCTAACAAGAAAATGCATTTGGAGTGTGCCAAAACACTGTACGGCTCTGCTAAACCTCACAAACTATGAAAGCACTTGTTAGATGTGCCAGTAAATCTTCCCTCTCTTGCTGTAGGTCTAAGGATCTCATAAAGGAAGCCATCCTTGACAATGACTTTATGAAGAACTTGGAGCTGTCGCAGATCCAGGAGATTGTGGATTGTATGTACCCAGTGGAGTATGGCAAAGACAGTTGCATCATCAAAGAAGGAGATGTGGGATCACTGGTGTATGTTATGGAAGGTATGGTTTGTAACCCTGATCCTCTGACTTTCAAATATTCCCTTTACAACTTATCAGCCTGCACACAGATGGCAATGTATTACATGAGACAATTCTATTTTTCCTTTTTTTGCTGAGAAACAGTTTGAAAAGAGTTGGGATACTACTTAGATACCGTGGTTGACTAATTGTATGAAGTGTTTGTGTTTAGAATATTGATTTGAGAATCCAGTATTTTTTCAGACATGGGAAAGCATGATAATGTGAAAGAAAGGCTATTTATTGCACTGAATAAGACCACATACTGTCAGATCGTTGAGCAAGCTCATAAAGCTTCAATGGAAGCTCAAGTCTATTGGAAGTATTTTTAGTCAGATAGTCAAAGTGCCTTCAACTCTAACTTTAACTTTCAGTATATGACTAGGTTTCCTGCTATGATGTTTCTATAAAAAGAGAATGTTTTCCGTGTTTTATGTGTGTGATAGAGGCAGATCATAAAGTTTGGATGGCATATTAGTTGCTTAATTGATAAGAGTGATAGCTTGTTTCATAAATCTTGCACAAACTAAGATAGAAACTGCTTTGAAAAAACAACTGAGGCATGCACTGTGTAAATATGTTTTATGCTTAGGTAAATTTTCATAATGTGTATTTCTAACTTGGGATTTATAATGGCATGTTTTCCTTTTGTGGGAAGAAAGAAGCCTGAAATAATGACTGAATCAACTGAGAAGAAAGTGAGTTCAGAAATGTCTGGAATATAAGGCAGTTGGCATACAAAAGTCACAATCGATTTATTATGTGGTGATTACTGTTTTACCCAAAGCATTCAAGGCATGCTTATGTCTTATAAGGTGTCTTATAACTATCGAGTTTATAGATCATTAGGAGAAGGGGTATATATGGGCAAGTCACTTAACTTCTCTGAGTTTCGCCCAAGGTATAAAAAAGGGCATACTATTTCTTTCTGCAAGTGGTTTTCAACTGGTGATGATTCTGTCCCTCAGGGGACATTTGGCAATATCTGGAGACATTTGGTCCTCGCATTAGGGGTGAGGGTGCTGGTGGGGGAGGCTACTGGCATCTAGTGGGTAAAGACCACGGGTGCTGCTCATCAGGGCAGTTGCCCAAACAAAGGATTACTTGGCCAAAAACGTCTTTAATGCCAATGCTGAAAAATCCTGCTTTCTACCTTCTCTATAGGATTGTTATGAAGTTAATATGAAATAATTTCTGTGACTGTTTAATGTAAAATGTTATAAAGTAACACTCAGTATTTTTATTTCTATCAAATATTTGACAGTATATAAGAAATGTTCTTTCTGCATTTGTCATTCACTTTTTAATTTTTCTTTTTAGTCTTTTTGACATATATTAGGCATTTGACTTTTTACTAATTTCTAACATTTCTTTTTCTTTTATAGTTTCCAGCTTTTTGTGTCAATGTTATAAAGTTTTTCCCCAGGCCAAAAGGAAATAAATGTTCAGCTAGACTTTCTTCTGATAAAAACAAAACACAATAAACAAAAACACAAACAATATACACTTGGCAGAGAATTACAGGGAAAGGAGATGAAATTATAGGGCAAGGGTATATGTGGGTAGTGAGCAGGAAGGCTGAGAAAAATGGGAGAAATATATAGAGACCAGGTATAGACTATAAATATAGAGGCAAAATGTTAAGAACTAGTAACAATTAGAAGCCAAGTTTAAAGCATTTCTGAGATTATATCAATGGTTCATATTATTTGATTTTTTCAGATATTTTATTGGCAGGCATGTTTTTAAGAATATAACTTTTGTGTAAAGTTTTGTACATTTTACTTCAGCTATTTTCAAATGCTAATTATTGATATTCCATTGAAGAAACAAATATTTTGAAAACCTATATGTTCAGTTTTCTTTTATCTTCAATATCTTTTACAAAAATAGATTTCCAAACAACCTTGTGAATTATTTCTAAAAAAAAGTTCTATTTATCCATGCCATTCCTGTTTTCTAAGACTAACTGTAAGTGTACTAGCTGTATTAGAGGAAGCTTGGAAATCATAGTTAATATTTATTGAGTGTTTAGAACAATGCCCAACATATGGAGCATGCTTTTTCTAAACATTTTCCATGTCTAATATTTATTTAGTCCTCAAAATAGTCCTGTGAAGTAAGGGCTAATATTTATTATCCTCTTTTATAGATGAAGAGACTGAGTCCCAATGAAGTTAAGTAATTTGCTCAGGTCTCCCAACCAGTTTATAGTCGAGTTAGAATTGAACCCAAGTAATCTGGATTCAGAGCTCAAACTATGGGCCTATGAGTTAGTCAGGTTCTCCAGAGAAGCAGAGCCAATGGTGTGTGTGTGTGTGTGTGTGTGTGTGTGTGTGTGTGTGTGTGTATTGAGAGAGAGATTTATTTTAAGAAATTGGCTCATGTGATTGTGGAGGCTGGCAAGTCCAAAATCTGCAGGGTAAGGCCAGCAGGCTAGATCCAGGGAAGGGTTGATGCTATAGTTCAAGTCTGAAGGCTGCCTGCCAGCAGAATTCCCTCTTCCTCAGGGGAGGTCAGTTTTTTTTCTGTTAAGGCCTTCACCTGATTGGATGAGGCCTGTCGACACTATAAAGGTAATCTGCTTTCCTCAAAGCTACAGTTACTCAAAGTCTACTGATTTAAATGCTAATCTTAACTAAAATATACCTTCACAGAAACGTCTAGCACATTTATAAGTTTTAATTGAGGAAATGTTTCATTGTTTAATTAGTTTTTTATCAACTCATTGAATCTCCTCAAAATTTAGATAAAAATGTTCTTAATATAGATGGATTCTTTTTCATCTGTGAACGTTAATATTTATAAAGAGTATACCATAGCAACAATGGATGGCACGCTATAGAGGATCTTTCGCAAACTTGCTTATTATCAAGACATTCAGAAAAATACCCAGGGAGTTTACATGGAAAAATTAGTTCAATTTTTCCTGTCTCTCTTCAGTTAAATGAAGTTTTCTTCATAAAATGCTTGTTTAACATGTGCTTTAAGTGATTTTTATTTTAGCCTGGGCAGTGTCCCAAGTATTATTGCATACCTAAATGCCAAAGTTTCTCATCATTTTAGCAAAAGAGAATAGTCATATGGTAGGACTTCACTAATTAGGATGACTGGGGAAAAATCATCTGGAAGTAGTGTAAATATATTATCACGTATTTTCAAGCAAAATGAGTTGTGTGACTTTCAGTTACTTACAATTGCTGGCTAGTAGAAGTTTCAATTTTAAGTTTTGATCAGAATTGTTTGGTATTAGTTTAAGGTGGCAGTGTAAGTAGATTAAGTTGCTAAGGCTCTGTTTACATTTTAATTATGTTTTCAAGTATATAAATGACTCCTACAAAATACTTGAATACAGTTTATTTTCTTAAACAAATAGACATGGGTTTATGATATAACATTGATTAATATCCTTACATTCTTGCACTCCCTTTTTTTTTTATCATAAAGATAAACTTCCATCTACTGTCATCCAAAATAAAACAAATTCTGATTTAGTGATTTAGAATTGGTGATGTGACTAAAACATCTTCTTTGAGAGTCCAATCTGGTATTTTTGTATTGAAAAACGTCTAATTCAAATCCATTAAAGTGGTTGATTAGCTTAGAGATCCTGGTTTTGCACATTTTCTGTGATTTTCCATTGTGGAAGTAGATAGGTTATATTTTTTTCATTGTAGAAGCTGATAGATTACGTTTCATTTTCTAAAAATGGCAAGTCTCTATTTAGTGTTCTGTGACCATTGGCTATTTTAAGTTAAACTTTTTAATGAAATCATCAAATTTTTTTTGAGGTGCTTGTTAATGATAATGGCTTTTATTAAGTAATTACATATGCCAGGTATAGTCATGCATCCCTTAACAATGGGGCTACATTCTGAGGAATGCATCGTTAGATTATTTTGTCATTGTGCGAACATCATAGAGTGTACTTATACATCTAGGCTATATGGTACTAATCTTATTGGATGACTGTCACATATGGGGTCTGTTGTGCCATATGAGTGTACTGTTTAATCACCTTATAGGGCTTAAGTATTTTTTTTTTTTTTTTTTTTGCTGAGGAAGATTTGCCCTGAGCTAACGTCAGTTGGCAATCTTCCTCTTTTTTTGGCT
This sequence comes from Ceratotherium simum simum, assembly GCF_057802395.1. Classification (NCBI taxonomy): domain Eukaryota; kingdom Metazoa; phylum Chordata; class Mammalia; order Perissodactyla; family Rhinocerotidae; genus Ceratotherium; species Ceratotherium simum. The sequence goes on along the minus strand of NC_141905.1, from coordinate 47,952,644 downwards.
TGAGGAAGATTAGCCCTGAGCTAACATCTGTGCCAATCTTCCTCTCTTCCTCTATTTTGTATGTGGGTCACTGCCACAGCATGGCTGACAAGTGGTGTGGGTCTGTGCCCAGGATCCGAACCCATGAACCCAGGCTGCCGAAGCGGAGCTTGCCGAACTTAACCACTATGCCACAGGGCTGACCCCTATAGGGATTAAATTTCTAATCCTCATGACAATCTTAAGAGGTAGGTGTTATATTATCTACATGTTAATAGATGAGGAAACTGATGCATGGATAAGTTCAATAACTTGTCCAAGATCATAAAACCAGTATGTTGAGGTGCAAATCTTGGCTACCTGGCTCCAGGGTTCCCATATTTAATGACTGGGCAATGTTATCTTTTGAAGTACAGATTGGAGGTACTGTTGTTACATATTTATTATGTAGATCCAGTTTTGAGAGCCCATAAAAGATGCACAGCATTAAACAATAGTATAAAAAAACCATGTTTGATTGTTTGTAAGAAAAAAATAGAACTTGCATGGCAATGGTTCAAAAGGAAAATAATTCAGATGTTTCCTATGAATACCTCTGAGGCTTCTCTGCATCCTTTGAACATTGAACTGCTTACTGACCTCTCTATATATCGTCTAGCATCCATTTCTCTCCTCTTATTAGTTCTTTTTTCTTATTGAAAGAATGGCTGTGATTTGGCTTAATCTTAGTTCATCTCTGTGTCCTTATTGTTTAGGACTAAACTCTGCCGTGTACATTGAAGTCCCTATTTTTTCTGTCTACCATCAATAGCATTGATTTTGTTTTTCTCACAGGTTTTTTTTTTTTTAATTTTTTAAAGAAGGAACAATTCTTTCAGCTCATCACACAAACGATTCTTTTAATAGGGCTTTTGTACACTAATGCTATGTTAAGAAACAAAATTCAGCTGAGTAAATTTGAAGATCTAATTGGCTCTATTCAACAATTCATAAATCGGGCAGCATCCCATCTAGCAAGTAGAAAGGGGATCCGAGGAGCTGTACGAAATGGAAGGTTTTTAAAGACAGAAAGGAGGTGGGCCAAGGAAGTCACAAACAAAAGAAAGGATTATTTCAGGCAAGGTCACCTTCCTTTGGGGGAAGGGCAGGGGTCTGTCATGCAGATTATCTCACTAGTGCTGATCAGGAAATTCCAGATTGACTGGTTAAAGGTCACATTCCTGGGAGAGGCTGAAACTACAATTGAGTCTTGGCTTGCTGTCATGGGGGCAAGTGAGTCCATTTTGGGCCTGCTGTTACTATTTTTTTTTTTTTTTTTAACAGCTAAGTGACCTGTGATTGTTCACAGCAACTGTCAGGGAATAGCTTCATGTTTCTGTTGTTATTGCACTGAGATTTCACTTTTGTCTTCTGAAGAGCGGTCATCTGCTTCCTTTTGCAGTGCATTGGTTGACCCCAGATCTGTCTGTTAGGCTAATGTCCAACACTATTTATTCTTCCACGTAGACTTGAATTGTGCTAGCCACCAGTGACAGTAAACTTATACGACTTCATGCTGCAATTTCTATTCCCCTGCCCCCTGAAACATTTCTACTGTCTTTATATAATTTAATGATGTACTGAAAGCTGACATTCAAAGAGGAATTTTATATGAAAGTAAACATTAACAATGAGCCTCACCTTGTCAGGTGGCCTTCAAAACACCACCTGACAGTGTGCAGGAATTGAATGCTTTTTCATATGAATTAGCTCTCCCAGTAAGTTTAACATGAGAAAAAGGCCATTTTATTCTCCCAAATCGGATGTTGCTTTTTGGCCTTATGAGTTTTTCATGTTAATCTGAAAGCTATCTTTAGAATAGGTGAAATACCAATGCACTTAAAGTTATTTCTCTATTTCCTTTACAGGACCAAGCTTATAATGTTAATGTTAAAAAGCAAGCTTAAGGGCTGGCCCTGTGGCGTGGTGGTTCAGTTCAGTGGGCTCTACTTCGGTGGCCTGGATTTGCTGGTTCAGATCCTGGGCACGGACCTACACCACTCATCAGCCATCCTGTGGTGGCAACCCACATGCAAAATAGAGGAAGACTGGCACAGATGTTAGCTCAGGGTGAATCTTCCTGAGCAAAAAAAAGCAAACTGATGTACTGCTTATATAAAAACAAAACAAACATCTATTTATAAAAAGTTATCATAAATATAGAGAATCTAGAAGTATTAAATTTGAATACTAAAATATATTTCAGTTATGGAGTTCATGGCAAAGACTGGGAACTGAGATATTTAGATGGTATGGGAGGGTATCATGTTTATTTTGGGGTGCCAGTCTTCAAAAAAGACTTTAATGTAATTGAGCAAGTCTAGGAAGCATAGCATATATTTTTTAAAAATTGACATTGTTTCATGTATAGATGGAAGGTTTAGGAAGAAAGGACAACTGTTTTTAAATGCTGAAAATGTTGTCACATGAAAAAGGAATTATTTTTCGTGAATCTAGACAACTAAAGAAGAAATACAAGTTATAGGGAAGAAGACTTTAGAATCAGTATTCTGCTAATTAATATATTCCAAAAGTGAAATGAGCAGCCTGCTGTGATGGCAAGAACCCCATCTCAGGAGGCATTCTAGCAGTGACTACATAGCATCTGCTTGGAGAAATTTTGTGCGGGCGGAGGAGGGATTCCCTGTGGCTGATTTGTAATGCATCTCCTATCCCTTCCCCAAACTCCAAGATTCTGAGTCTGTGGGTCTGTGAACAAATACCCTGCAAGTTAGCTTATGAGAACCCAGCCTTCCAAAAGGTCTCCTCTTGAAAACTTGCCCCTATATGTAATGTGCATGTTTACTTTTGAATGTTTTTGTACTTTATGTTATGTAAATCTAATAATACTGCATGTGTTCTTCTGCTACTTAATTTTTTGTTCAATATTATGTTCCACTGTATAACCCAATTTATTTATCTTTTTTGCTATTGGTTATATTTGGATTGTTTCCAGTTATTTTGCTCCTAATTACTAATGAGGTTGAACTTCTTTTTGTATGTTTATGTGCTGTTTGTGTTTTTTCTTCTAGGAAGCGTCTATGGTAATCTTCTGCCCAATTTTTTGTTGGTTGGATGACTTTACACATTTTGGAGCTTAATCCTTGTCAATTACATGCATCGCAAATATCTTCTTCCATCTATAGCTTGTATTTTTACTCCTTTATGATATCTTGAGGTGAACAGAAGTTATTAATTTTAATGTAGTCAAATATATCAATCTTCTTCTTGATTTTTGCTTTTTGTGTCTTTATAAGAAATCCTGGAAGGCAATATTTTTCGTGTCCGTGTGTGTGTATTTGTATGTGGGTGTCCATGAAGGCATGTGTGTGGGTTAGGTATGTAAGCTATTATCTATCAAGGAATATAGCCCCATTTATAATCTAAAGGAGAGCTGTCCTTTTTCAAAGGAGGAAGCTGAAAAGGAAATACATTTTTGCTTCTATGTTCTTTTCTTTCCAACATATTTTAAGAATTCTTTATAAATTGTCCTCAGGGGACAGTAAATATATTTTTGAATATGCTTGATGATAGCAATTTTTTTTCTGTGAGGGTAGGTTTTATATTTAGAAATAATCACAAATCATTTAGTGACAGATTTGATGAATAGGGGTAGGTGATTAAGCTGAGCAATACTTTTTTTTGGCTAAAATATGTAAGGATGTATGTATTTATAACATTATAAAATAATGGCATTTATTGTACAGTTCAAGAAAAATTAACAAGATGTTTTGATCAAGAACATCATTATTGAACAACTGACATACTTTGAAAGGTAATGTTCTTAATACTCATTTGGCTACTTAAGTCCTTGTTTGATTTTGTAAAATATAGCCTTACCTTGTTGTGGTTCTACTAATGTATAGTTCTCCATTTTCTTTCTAAATTATTAATGGTGGAATTGAATTTATTACATTTGGAAGGTGAATAGTGTAGCTTTTCTTACTTTTGAAGACTCTTGAAAGCTAAAATAGTTAAAACTTGCTGTGCTTTTATTTTTGAGATGATAATTGAAAAGCCATTAATTTTTTCAAAAAATTAATCTGAAATTGGTAAAGCAGATCATGGATTATGTTAAAAGTATCTTTTTTTCTCCTGCTATTACTTCGTAGCAGTTATGAATTTTATTTCTGTGCTGATTCATTTTGCTAAAATATCAATCTCTCCATTCTTCAATTTTGAGAGAATACCAAATTTGAAAGTTTGAAAATACATTTTTGGTAAAAATTAAAAACAAAAACAGCATAGCTGCAAAAAATGAAAAGAAAATGTAAATTAGTACCTTCTTGGCAATAGTGTAATAACACATTGATTTCTTGCTAATGAGGTAAAATTTACTTCTGCCATCATTACATGGAACTGTTGAGTAGTTAGCATGCGTAACATGAAACAAGATTCTGAAATTGTTGTGGGTTCATTTTAAAAACACATAGATGTATTTCTTCAGAGACTTTAACAAGATTTCCAGTGATTTTTGTGGGGGGCTGGATAGACTAATGCTTTTAATATCCATCCTTCTCATGAAAACTCCTTGAATAGTTAGTAATCGTTTTGGCACACTCTCAAAGGGCAGGGCAGATAAGAGCTACTTCCTAGCACAGTGAAGCTGTGTGGTGTGGCTGCCTTGGCAACAGCCCATCCCACCTCCAAGCCAGAGAACATCAGAATGGGTCTCTGAAATCCTTATTGGAATTCTCCCATGACTCCACATTTGAGAACCGTAGCCTGTAATTGCACTTATTTTATCTGAGGTTAACTACTGTAGCTTTGGAAGGCTGTAGTCTAAGTCTGATCTTTATATTTAGGATCTTCTATAAACTCTTTTGTGATGAAAATGAAAATATTTTTGTACAAAACTTCCTTAGGTGGTGCACAAAGATTTAGAATTATGATAGATGACTTAAAATCATATTAAAATCAATTCCTGAAAGTTCATGTTTCATGCATATTTAAACTATCAAGTAATTCTCATTGAGTGTATTTACATTAATGATTTATTTAGTACCGTTTTGGTCTACCTAATTTGCCCAACTTTGCTAAAGCGAATTGCTTTCTTTATATCACAAAACTACCTTATAGTTATTTCTAAGAATATATGAAAGCAAATTGTTTTAAAACCAAACAGATTATCTACTTTCTATTTGCTTTCAAGTTTGCCATCTTGGGTAACTTAACAAGAACAGTTAAGTTACTCTGATCATTTATCAATAGCAAAGCCGTATTAGAAAAAGCATCTAGTGAAGGTGGCCAAACTCTTATGAAAAGTGGATTTTCATTTCACAAATATACATTTGTGTATTTACAGAGGAAAATTAAAACTTTCCACAGAAGTTTTATAGTTTAATAGCCTATTGTGTTAACTTTCACTGAAAGCCATTCACATACTCATCAAATTTTTTTTCATTTTTATGGCTAAAAGAACACAATTTAATGTTATATTTTACATTTGGCTCATGTTTACAGAGCATCATTTTACGTTACTTTTCTATTACATTGCATTTCATAATGTTTCGAATACTTAATACCTTCAACAATATTCTTAATATAGATTTATGCTGTCCCGAATGGTTCATTCAATGATGGTACATGCTCTCAAATTAAAGCCATTTTTTAAAGATTTTTAATAATTTGCTCCAATGTTTCCAGTGTGAAGATTTTTATTAACTTACCCTGTTGGAACTATATACATATACATACTGATATTTTGTGCCCATGTATGTGTATATGAATTTACTTGAAATTATCCATTTTCAGAGTTCAGATTGTATTTCAGGAGATGGTGGGATGGTGGTAATATCATATAAAGAATACTATCAAAGGTTAAATTTAAATTTACAAGAAAAATATGATTAATAACAATAATCTCAAGTGTTGATGATAGTCTCTCAGGTGAATTAAAAATTAGTCTGCAAAGAAAAAGCAGTTTATAGGTTTTTGAGCACCATTTTGCATACCATTCTCTTAAAAGAAAATTAAAATGACTTGTCTGGAAAGTCTTGAAATTTCTTCGTTTGATCCTATGAATTTAAATTTTTATTACATCAATTCTAAAAGTCATAAATAAGAAGAAATAAGAAAATGAAATAAGAAAAACATTTCGGCAGATTTTTCTTTGTCCTGAGAATTAGGTTAGATATATACATAGCAGGCATTGCTAAACTACCATGCTTTCCTCCCTTTCCATATGGCGTGTTTCTACAAAAGTAGAAAGGGTGTTAGAGATAAAGCAGAGTGTGGATTTGACTGAGTGTAGTTCATGAATATATGAAATTCTTTGTATTTCCCTCAACAATTGAGAATAGCAAAGAAAATATTTCATGAAGTTCTTTTTGCTATACAATTTCTTTACTATGATTCATTTATTAATTAATATGATTATTTATTCATTCCTACAGTTCAATTCCTACAAATACCTCCTCAGTGCTGACTATATCTCGGTGCACACTGAGGATATAATAGTGAACAAGACATACACAGTCCCTTCTCTTCTAGAACTTACATCCTGGTGATGATGATAGGGGAAAAGGACAAAGAATGTTCATGGAGATAAGAAAAATACTTTCAGATAGTGATTGGTGCTATGAATAAACTAGATAAAACAGGGTGAAGTAAGAGAGAATCATGAAAGCGGATCTGGCGCTCATTGGGTGGGTCAGGGAAGGCTTCCCTGAGAGGGTAACATCTGAGTTGAGACCTGAATAACAAGAAGGAGCCAGACACACAAAAATATGGGTAGAGGGTTCCAGATGAGGACAAAAGCAAGTAGAAAATCTATAAGGTGGAGAAAGCTTGGCGTGTTAGAGACAGAAGGAAGGCAATGGCATGAGTTAAGCTCGGAGAGGTTGGCAGAGGCAAGGTCCCATGAAGGACCCTATGCGTAGTTAATTTTTTATTCCAAGAGATTTAGAGAGCATGGGAGGAGTTTAGGTTGAGATGGGACATGATCTGACTCATGTTTTATAGGTTAAAAAATGGATTACACTAATAATCAGAGATTGGAAAAATGTATTGGAGAGTGGTGGGGAAAATGGGGATACCAGTTGGGAGGCTATAGCAGTAATCCAAGCAAGATCCTGGCTTGGGCTAGGATGGCAGCACGGGAGAGGAGGGAAGTATGCTATATTTTGACAGCTCAAAGATGTGGTATGAGACTGAAAGAAAGAGAAATTCGGAATGACTTTTAGGTTTTTGATTTAAATAGTTGGGCGAATGGTGGTGCCATTTTCTGAGGTGGGAAAATGTGAGAGGAGTTCACGTTTAAGAAAGTAAATCAAGAGTTCTGTTCTGACAATGTGAAGTTAAGATGCCCGTTAGACATCCCGTTGGAGATAACAAGTTAATGACAGTGGATACACATGTCTGAAAGCTCAGTTAAGAGGTCAGAGTGTGGAGGTGGAAGTAAGTATTCTGTTAACTAAACCAGGCATAGAAGGAAGATTGATGAGAGTAGTTCTCTTGTAGTTATAGTTGTTTTACAGGCAGCAAATTAAATGGGTAAATTTGGATATCTTAACAGATTATAAATATTTATAAATATTTTTAAATTTTCCATGAAAAATCTTTGTAGTAAACTGAAAATTTCTTCTTATTTTATACAAACTAATATCTTTAAAGCAGCAATTTTCAACCCACATAGGCAAAAGCTTTTTGATAGTTTCAATAATTTTGCTAGTGTAAAGAGGTTCTGAGACTAAAAGTTTGAGAACCACTACCTTAAGCCATATGACCTGAAGACAAATTTGACTAACTAGATGTTTGTTTCAGAAAATAAACTGGGATTAGTTTAAGGTTCAAAATATGAGATATCAACTCCCCTTCCCCCAAATGGCACATAAATAGCACCATGTTACAAAACCAATGTCTTTTAAATAAAGTCACAGTAAATTAGGAATAGAAAAATTTCTGTAAACGCTGGTGTTTAAATCTAGAGCAAATAGCCAATACAGATCAACAGTGGGCAAGTTAGTTCCATTGAAGAGCTCATTATTCTGTTAATTACATTCCATTTCACAGTTTGAAAGGTATCCTTGATGCATTTTGTGGGTTCTGTTTGTACACTTTCTAATGTTCAAGATTTGGGAATTGAATGGAGTTCCCCAGTGGTTATCCTGAATTAGTGTAGTAGGATACTGATTTTGTTTTGTTTTGTTTTGTAATTAGACTTTAATTATAGTTCTAAAGGAATAAAAGAATCAAATATTCTTTGAGTCCAATCAGCATCTTTGGAGAAAGAAATGATTTGATACCGTGCTTATTTCTCACTTAAAAAAAATCCTAGGGCCAGCCTGGTGGAGCAGAGGTTGGGTGCGTGCGCTCCACTGCGGTGGCCTGGGATTTGCACGTTCGGATCCTGGGTGCGCACCGATGGACAGCTTGTCAAGCCATGCTGTGGCAGCATCCCATATAAAGTGGAGGAAGATGGGCACGGAGGTTAGCCCAGGGCCAATGTTCCTCAGCAAAAAGGAGGAGGATTGGCATCGGATGTTAGCTCAGGGCTGATCTTCCTCACCAAAAAAAAAAAAGTCCTGGAAGATGTAACAGTTTGCATTTTGAAGGCTCAGTACAATAATTCATTTAATACCTGAAATGCTTTCAAGTTAAAAAAGAGATTACATTCTTTTACACGAGGTACCAGTGTAGAACTCTCAATGCATATGTAAACCTAAATTGTCAGCTATTGATTGGATGTCTCTTTTTTAATTCTTTTTGCTAAGTAAATGTTTGAAATCTCTATATATTTCTTTTGTGATGAATTTTGCAAAGAGCTTTTTCATTTGCTAGTGGATTTGCTTGTTTTTGACATCTCACGACCATGCTATTAAGCATTTTCTTGGGATAAATTTAAAAAAAAAACTTGCTGCTTTCATTTATTGTTCTTGGAAAGACAACTTTCTTTTTTCTTTTTCCAAAGACAGCTCTTAGGAGATAAGTAACACTGGAAGATAAAAGGTTTACTCCAGCAGTGAACACATATGACATTATATCGTGGTGAGAAATTAATTTTAGAAGTTGTTTTTATTGCAAGTTATGGTTCAGTATTTTCTGTAACAGTACATTTTGTTTCCTGTTCTCACAAAGCATAGACTTTTCTTGACATAACTAGGCTGCTGAACTAGGTTTCTGTCTCTTGACTCTATGTGCTTTGTGTTATATGCTTTAGCCAGTTGGTCTTAGTTATCTTGTAGAGAAATGACCACTGACTAAGAGCTATAAATCCTGGGAGTTTAATCCAGATCCATCCATTAAGTGGCTATATGACCATACTGAAATGATTGAAGTAATCCTCTGCACTTTACCTATTCTACTCCTCGACCTCATGGATGACACCTCGTTTTTTTCCCTAACACCAGCTCACACTGGAAACCCAGGAGTTATTCCAGGCCCCACATCTCTTGATTTGCAAATCGTATTCAATCTATCAGCTTATCACTATTGTATGTCCCTGTCTGCTACTGATTTAGTCCAGGCATTCATAACTTCTTTTGAGTTTTTCCAACAATTCGTATAGGTCTTCCTGTCTCTGGACTTAATCCACTTTCATACATTCTCTACACTACAATGAGCAGTTTCTTTCTAAAAGATGAATGTATTCATGTCATCACCCTGCTTAACATTTTCCAGTGTCTTTCCATGGTAAAAATCCAAACTTCTTAAAATAGAAGACTCTACAGTGTAATGAAGAGAGCTGGGTTTTGGAACTTGGCAGGTACGAACTTGAATCTTGCTTTTGCCGTCTAACTAGCTAAGTAGCCTTGGGGAAATTCTCTTAACCTTTTTTAGTTATCATTTCCCCATTTGTCAAATAATATAATATTTGTCAAGCATCAGGTCCTGTGTCTGGTACCTGGGGGAGCCATTGCTCAGTGATCTCCCCCTGCTTCCCAGCTAGACTCTGCACTCACCACTCCATGGCTCTGGCTCGGCTTCCTTGAGTACTCGCTTGTGTCAGTGACTCTGTATGTGTTTTCCTCTGACTGGAGTACATACACTAGGACATTACTGCTTTTCAGAATCAATGTAGGAGTTGGCTCTGCTGGGCTGAATTCTCTTCTCAAAAGTTCATATAACATCCTCCATGTCCCTCTTTATAGGCACAATGGTCAGATTGTGTTTTGTTCATTTATCCAGTTTATTCATTCAATAAATACTTATTTTGCATGTACTTTGTGCCAGGTATTGTTCTAAGTGTTTGGGTGTTAGTAGAGACCAAAGAATACAATTTTTTTGTTAATATAGTGCTTTTATCCTAATGGAGGAGATACACAACAAATAAAAAAAAATTTATAATGTCTATGTGTGTGAGTATATACATACATACATACATATCAATCTATCTATAAAATCAAGTGATGATAAGTGCTATGAAAACCAAAGCATGGTAAGGGGATAGAGAGTGACATGCAGGATGGGGAAGGAATTGCTGTGTTATGCAGGGTAGTCAGGAAAGAAAGTTGAACACTGAGCAGAAGCAGAGACATCAATGAGGTTACAATGGACCAGGCTAGTATCTGGAGGAAGAGCATTTTAAGCAGAGGGAATAAAAATATGCAAAGTCCTGAGACACAGTTGTGGTTGACATGTTCAAAGAATGTGGCTGGAGTGGAGTGAGTGATTATGGGGTTGGAGGTGAGGAAGTTAGGTAAAGCAATCAAGGATAAAACAGAGCTCCAATGGCCTTGTAGGCCATGTTAAAGACTTTTCTTTATTATTATTATTTTTTATCAAGATAAGGGTCCCTAGGAGGGTTTGAGAAAAAGAACAGCATGCTTTAACTTATGGCTTTTTGCAGCCGTGAAAAACAAACTCTCTAGTGGCAAAGAGGGACGCAGTGATATCAGCTAGGAACCTATTGAAACAGTCAAGAAGGGAGATAATGACAACTTGGACTAAGGTGGTTAAAAGTGGAGGTGGCAAGAAATGGTCAAATTTGGAAACTATTTTGAAAGTTCAGCCAATAGTGTTTAATAATGTCTTGGATTGGAAATGGTACGTGAGATAAAGAGAGGAGTGAAGGATTCCAAGGGTTTGGCCTGAACAACTAGAATAATGGAATGCCTTTTACAAAAATTGGGGAAACTATTTGAGGAGCAAAACTGTTAGTGAATATCTAGTGTACAATCATTGTTTGCTTATTTGTTGTATTAGGGATTTGCTACGTTGAAATAACAAAGAGCCCTCAAAATACAGTGGTTCGGATAAGATGTAAGTTTATTTCTCTTTCATGTAATATCCTTGAGGTGAGTGGAAGAGGCAGGTAGAGCAACTGTTCTCCATGTGGTTATTCAGGCACTCAGGTTTCTTCCATCTTGTTGCTCCATTATCACCCAGGTGTGATCGTTGTATACAGAGTTGAAGCTGGGTCATTACCATGATGTTCCATTCTGTGGGAGGGGGAGAAGAGGAATGACAGGGCAAGAAGCTTCATCCTCCAAGTGAAGTTGTACCCTTTACCTGCTCTCATCCTCTTGTCCAATACTTAGCTACAAGAAGAGCTAGAAAAACTAATCTCTACAAAGGTAGCCATCTGTCCAGTAAAAGATTAATGAGGGGGTTCTCTTACTAAAATGGAGAGAATGAATTTTAGGGGACACTATACCATATTTGTTTCTCTCTCGTAAGCAATGTAAGGTCAGGAACTACTTATGTTCTTTATAACCCCAGCACTTCCCATAGTGAGTGCCTGCACATAGCACGTAGTCACTACATGTGGGTTACATAAATGCTAAATTAATTATATGGGACAGAAATTATACTGGATTATTGTGTCTCCTCTTATGAACTTTTGAATTAATTTCATAACTCGTTTTTCTTACTTCAGACTATATTTTTAATATATCTTTATCACTAATGGAGAAAAACTGTAGCATTCCAATTATCTTGAAGTCAGTGTCTTGCATTTATTTATTACCCAGGATGAACAAATCATGATGAAATATTATTTAGGTTTTTTAAAGAGTATTTACCTCACACGCTTACTTCCAAATAACAATTCCAGAAATCACACTCAGTGGTGAAAGAATGAATCGCTTCCATGTAATAAAATTGCGTCACCTATTCCAAACCGCTTAATTCTCCAAACCTCACCTAACATTCCACTTATGCTGAATGCTGCTGCTTCTTCCTGGTACTATTTAGCTTAAAAGTTAAGAGAAGATGTATTTGGATTTACAGTTTTAAAGGTCATAAAATATATAACATTTTAAAACATATTTTGGAATAAGGAATATAGTCTGAAGATAACATTTAGTAAGAAAACAAATTGGAAAGCCAATAAAGCATTTTATAATCAGGCAACTGAAAGATGACACACTGGACATATTATCTCTCATTTGGAAAGCTTAAGGTTGGGCTATCAATATGAAAAAAAAGAAGTTCCTATTTCTTTGTAATATACCATTTTGAGAATTGGCCCTATCTTCTGTGCAAGTTCTGTTTGTATGTATATATATCTCATTAAGTCATCCTATTTGTGGAACACCACGTGCTATTTTCCAGACACCCCCAGTGGGAATGATTTAATTCTTGTGTATTTATTTGCACATCGTCAAGCCTAAGTCTGTGTATCAAATATGTTTGCTTAATTAGTTAGTAGAATTTTAGTTCAAATTTTAAATCAAGACATAGATATTGAAGAGCCTCTTTAGTCTACCAGAGTCTAAGTTCCAGGGGGGCAGAAACCTTGTGGGTGTTCCCCCAATGCCTAGCCCCAGGCCAGCACATAGTAAGCTTAACAAATAATTATTAGTCGAACCTTGCTTGAATGCTAAATATACTCCCTAACACCAAAACTTCACCGTTTATTTTAGGGAATCCATACATGCTCCCCACCATTTGCAAAAACATGTAACACGCACATGCACACACAGACCTATATTAAATTCCCTTCAAATCAAGCATTATCTTCTTATAGATAATGAAAATTGATAATAAAGCATGATAATCTTTTCAAAAATTTTAAGAAGGTAGTTATTAAGCATCTAGTTAATTCTGAAAATTATCTACCTGTTTTCCCTCTAGATGAAACTTTCATTCATTTAATTTTTAAAATCTTCCACATTTAGTCTTTTAAGCTTTCTAAGTTCTCTGTAGAAATTCAATAAGCCAAAGCTTTAAAATAATTGTTTGTTTGCTCTAACATGATTATCATTTAGATTGTGCAGACTTTCAATTAAGATCCTTAGAGGTAGGTAGTGTGTGTATATACATACATAAAGTCTCAACATTTTAAAGATGAAAATTTGAAGTACTGTCTACCATATGATGATCACGCCGTGAGTCACTTGGTATATTTAAGATTTCAGTAATATTGCTTGATGGTAGTGGTGGAGAGATTCACGAAATCAAATGTGTCTTCCATTAATGTGGAAGCATATCCCATTATGCTCAAGAGATAGCTCTTTGAAGTTAAACTTTGCCCTAAGGAAAGCAAAGAAAATTAGACAAAATTTGAGTAAAAATGTTTATCCTTTCGTATCTTATAATGCTTTAGCTGTAACTAAAATAAAACTGAGTTTAATAAACTTTTACCATGCATGATAAATATATTTCTTCAATTCATCATACCAAATATATTTCTTTCTAAAATCACCCAGCTATATCACAGAATTGCTAGAGTTAAAGGATCAAATCTTTCTTGAGGCTTAAGTAGATGAACTATGGAAAGTCAAGCTGCATGTCCTAAAAATTTGAGAGAATTGAATTTCATAAAGTCAGTTACTATTGAGAAGGTTTTCCCTTATGCTAAAACTAATGCAACCTAAAACTTTTTAAAAATTAAATTATTTTTTATTGTTCAAAACGGAGAAGTGGTTATCAAGTTCAGTTCAGTTATCCTTGTTTCCAAGACTGAGGGAGAAAGAAGAATCCCTCGAGTATGTTTTCGACTTTGGCAGACAGTAAAATATACTAGTCAAGAATAAGCCTTGAGTAAGTTATTTTACCTTGAAAACCTGTGTTCATCCCCTTTAAAATATGGATTAATAATACCTTCCTCAAAGGGTGCTTGTGAGGAGGAATTGATATGATCATGAATGTGAAACATTTAGCACTCATTTAAGAACATTGTAAACATTTAAAGAATGTGTACTAATCTGTCTTAGCATAGGAAATTCAAGTATTTGACTTTCTTCTCATTTCCTAAAGATGTACGTATAATCAAGAGTTTTAGGGCCGGCCCCGTGGCTTGGTGGTTAAGTGCGCGCACTCCGATGCTGGCGGCCCGGGTTCGGATCCCGGGCGCGAACCGAGGCACCACTTCTCCGTCCATCCTGAGGCTGAGTCCCACATACAGCAACTAGAAGGATGTGCAGCTATGACATACGACTATCTACTGGGGCTTTGGGGGAAAAAATAAATAAATAAAATCTTTAAAAAAAAAAAAAAAAGAGTTTTATTACATTAGTCTCAAGAAGTGAGAACTCGAAATTGAAAATGGTAAACGTTTAACAATGAGCGATGAAAAAAAAAAAGAGAAAAGAATAAAAGCCCTTGTTTGTAGTCTTTGCAAATTTTCATGGTGTAAATACTCTCATCATGGCCAATTTCAGATTACCAACGTGAAGCCTGAATACAGAGTTGCTCATGTGTTTAAGTCAGTCTGACACATCACTGGGAATGCCAGTTCATAAAGAACTGCTTGATCAATCATACCTATAATTGCAGAATTCGTACATGAATTTGACATACTATACTTCTGTTAATTACTGATGGACTGTATTTTCCATCAGTGCAGTTCATTGCTTATACTTCCAATGTCAGTTCCTTTCAGCTCTGCAATTTCAGATTTCCCTTCAAATCTTACCTTTGAAGTTGCAACTGACTCGGAACCTGCCTGTGCCCTACTTGAGAATAGAGCATTGGGTGCATTAAGCCTCAGCCATTCCTCACAATAGCATGCTATGTTTTTATTTATACATTGTGGATAGTTTTTTTCTTTCAATGAGAGACAATGTAAAAGGGCTTGTGAATTCCCACTCAGTTTTAACCTGTAACCTGTAAAAAGCTACTTCTTTATCAATTACCAATAACATTGCAGAGAAAATATGTATTTTATGGAACAGGCAATTTCTGGAATCAAAAAATACCAGCAATGTAGTAGCTAAGACACTTGGCTAGACTCCGTATGTGTTCCTTAGGCCAAAGATAGTATGGTACCATAATCTAGATGGTCTCATTTAACTCTTTTAATTCATGCACATATGAGTTATAGATTCAAAATTCCTTTAGTTGATTTTCTTCACACTGGTATATATTAGTTCCTACCGATAAACCTATAGCATGGGTTCTTTTGATATAATAGTTGTCACTTATTTCCATCGAACAGAATTTTATACTTTCTTTTCAATTTGTTTTCAATCATAGGATTATAAAAATATCTGCTGTCATATTCATTCAAATATGATCATTTCCACTCAAAAGGTAAAACACACGAAACCTCATTCAAATCCTTTCCCATCTTTTAAGGCCAGAGATAATGTCATTTCTTCCATCAAACTCCTGGGATTTTTTTTTTTTTTTAAGTAATTTCTTCCTCCTCAAATTTCCTTCCTCTCATTGGGCAAATATCACTATACTCTAGTTCATTGGTTCTCACAGTGTGATCCCTAAACCAGCAGTATCAACATCACCTGAGAACTTTTAGAAATGAAAATTCTCAAGGCCCACCCCAGACATACTGAATCAGAAAGTCTAGGGATAATACTCAGCAGTCTGTGCTTTAACGTCCTCTGAGTGACCCTGACTCAGAGGGGTCGATTATATAATTTGGCTTCCTATTTAGTTCTATAATCCATGAATACCAGGATTTATGAGTAATTATGTCTTCAGATAGTATCTACCCAGTAAGCATTTGTTGAATGAACTAAGCCAATGACTGTAAGAACAATTTAAGAAACACAGGCCAGTTAACTGGAAGAATACAGGGTAAGATATTTTATTTGAAAGGCTATCATTTGGAGAAGAAATGAGATGTGTTCTTTAAAAATTCATAAGCTGGAATTGAGGTAAATGAATACAAATTATGAGTGCTTATTGAGGTTAGGTTATTTTGATTACATAAGCTCATTAAATCTGAACAATTCTAAGAAGTAGGTGTTATACTCATGTCACTGAAGTGAAAAAATGAGGCTTAAAGGGTATATATGTCTCTCTGTGTATCAGAATCATATACTCAGGCAGGTTTCAAACTCAGTTCTCTCTGACTTACTGTCTCTATCATGTCCAGACTGAGTCAAATTTCAATTCTGGAGATTATTGGTTCAGTTTATTCAACAACCATTAATTGTATATAAATATGAGCCAGACACCATGCTAAGTGCTTAGCATCTAGAAATGTCCTCATCTGTAAAATGTGGATAATAACAGTAACTAATATTTCTTAGAGTTGTTGTGATGATTAAATATGATAGACATCAAAGTAATAATTAAACAAGACATAATCACAAATTGTGAGAAGTGCAAAGATGGAAAGAAAGGCTTACAATGAGAATTTATAATAGAGATACCTGATTTAGACTGAGTGTCAGGGGAAATTTCTCTAAGGCAGTGACATTGATGCTGATCCAGAATGAAAAATGTCATTTGGCTAAGTGACCAGCTAGGGGAAGAGCACTTCAGGCATAGGACCTGCATGAACAAAGCCCTAAGGTGTAAGGAGCTTGCCCATGCTGTGGAATGGAGTGAGATCCCTGTCCCTAGGAGCTTTCAAATGGGTCCTCCTGAAAATAACGTTTGGAGTATGATGGAGATGGAACATCTGTAGCAGAGCAGTGTTACACTACATGTACTCTCCATATTCATCCAATTCTAAGTATTTGTGTTCCCCACATAAGTTTATAAAATTTTATTGATATAACAATAAAGCAAAGTGTGTATAAATATCCAAATAGGAGCAAAAGCTTGTAGTAAGTGTGACATCAAAGAAGTATTTTTTTAAGAGTGAAAAGACAAAAGAAACAGAAATCTGAAGAATTTAGAGTTTGGATGAGCCAATATTTTGAGCAAACCTGAATTCAGTACAATATCCTCTAGCTTTTCTCCCTAGCACTTTCTAAGAATAAGTGAGGATGCCAGATGGCTTGGGGGCATGTTTCTTCATAATTAATGTGTTGAACTATTCCCTAACTGGATTACAGTAGCATTTCTTCCAGAAAATCTCAGATTAGATTCCTTCCCAGTCATACTTATCATTTGATATATATACAGTCTGAAAGGCAGATAGGAGGGAAATGGGGTGGTTTGAATCACTAAGTAAAATGGATGAATTTAAAATGAAATTAAATTGTGATAAAAATATTATGTTATTTCTAAGTAGCTCTTTGGAAGACATTACTAAGTATAAATATTTCAATATAATTGGTTTTTCATGTTAACAAACTTTACTTATTCCTCATTTGACTAAAGTACTAGTAAATGGAGGCTGCTAGTTGTCGTACTATAAAGACTTTAAGCCTCTTTTTGACCACGTCAAATCTCTTTTCTGTTTCCTGGAACTAACATAAAGCCCAACAATAATAAGCACCAGTGATATTTGTTAAATGAATGATTGAATGAAGTAGAGATTACCATATCCAGCCAAATAATTATGAATGGAAATCAAATATCACATAGAAGATATTTAATTTTTATTGCAAAAATCTTAAGACTGATACTAATTCCTGATGTGTATAAGTTATTGTTCATAACTATCACAAGTATAGAATGTAAAAAAAGAAAAAAATTCTTAATAAGCTAACATTGTACATTGCTTTAAAACACCAGTTTAGAATTATTTCTGGGGCTGGCCCCGTGGCTTAGCGGTTAAGTGCGTGCGCTCTGCTACTGGCGGCCCGGGTTCGGATCCCAGGCGTGCACTGACGCACCGCTTCTGCGGCCACGCTGAGGTGGCGTCCCACATAACAGCAGCTAGCAGGATGTGCAGCTACAACATACAACTATCTACTGGGGCTTTGGGGAGAAAAAGGGGGAAAAAAAGGAAGAGGATTGGCAATAGCTGTTAGCTTAGGGCTGGTCTCCCTCAGCAAAAAGAGGAGGATTGGCATGGATGTTAGCTCAGGGCTGATCTTCCTCAAAAAAAAAAAAAAGAATTATTTCTGTGTGTAGCATCACTGAGATGTAATACGGTTTGGATTTACATAAAATGAAATGGCCAATGAAGACAGTTATTGTGATAAAGCGATGTTCAAATGTCTTTGTCTATCACATGTTCATAGTTGACAGAAGGGAGAAATGTTTCTGTGTAGATATAATTTGGGATGGCTTTTAAAAAAATAGACTTACATATTAAAAATTGCATATTAACCTTTAACATAATTTCAAATTCTAGTACATATGTAATATAAATCTTAGGAGTAACCTCTAAGAAATATTTGTAATTAAAGGAAGAACAATGCAATTGACAGATTATAAATCCATATTATCCCTCACATAATGCATACATTAGAAAGAATACACATTTGGTATTAAATGTAAATATTCCTAATCTTTATTCCTTATGTTTTCATTGTGATTATGCTGTGGAGGAACTTGTGTCTTCATGCACATCTGTGCATCAGTATTCTTTGTAAAATACAAATGTACTAGAATAAGAGAATTAATCAAATCAAAAAATGAGAGGATAAAATAGATATGATAGTCTCCTATTAGGTAGACAGCTTTTAATGTAATTGTTTATGATCTGATTATAGAAAAAAAACCAGCTTACACACGTCTTTCAAATACACTGACCTGCCAAGCAACTTAACATTTGATACATGGCGTTAGTACGCTAGACTGACTAAGAGAGCTTAACGCAGTCAGATGAAAACCACCGATGCTCTACATTTTTATATTAGATTGTCAAAATACATTTTTTATTATGTATGAGCAATATATATTGATATTTCCATGAAACACACAGAGAAGCTTTCACTGTAACTTCTTGAACTACCAATGACTTGCAGTTAATGGTGTCAAATTTCAGTCAACCAGGAGTTATGAATATGTAAATTGGTGCTCACAACTTTGTCATAAATTCTGAGATAGAGGCTACTATTATTAAGAAATATGTCAAAAAGTAAATTCTTTGGACCCTACAGAATATGTACTAGTTTTATTCAGCATCTATTTCAAGACTAGTCAAGAAGACATCTCTTGCATCCAACATTTTACTTTCTTAAAGAAGTTTTTTGAGTGAAGAATATATAATGATAGCCACAGACAAAAATTAAATGAAAATAAAAGTTATGATTTAGATAAGGTTATAGAATGATATGGTTAATATATGATAGTTAATTCTCACCTTTATCCATACATATCCATTCAAAGTATTCATCTAAGTAATTTTTTCATATCTTCCTGCACTTCAGATGTAATAAAGTATAACTGTTGGGGAGCGTTAATAGCCTGAAGACACATAAAACCAGTGGAAGTTTGAGTCTTACTTTTGATTTTACTCAACATGCTAATTGTGAGAAATAAATTGGTCTTTCTTCCTGAATCGTCTTCATTAATTAGGAGTTACATGTTATAGTAAACTGACTCTTTTACCTTTCAGTGCTTTAATCCCTTAAACACACGGTGCCCAATAGTGATCTGGATTTCCCTTCTGGTCTTTACTCTTTGACAATATTTTTCCACGTTGGAATTTTCTTGGGCCCTCTCCTTAACTTTAAATGTGCTTATCCAAATGCTAGGATAGTATTGGAAAACTCATTGAGTCAGATAGTGCCAAGTCCAAATCCTTGCTCTGCCCCTGACTAGCTATGTGATCTTGAGTAAATAACTTAACTTCTCTGAGCATCTGTTTCCTTATCTGTGAATAAGTATAATAATTGTCCCTACTGCATACTAACAGTCCCTACTATGAAATAATCTCATGTAAAGTTTTTTTTTTTTTGGTGAGGAAGATCAGCCCTGAGTTAACATCCATGCCAATCCTCCTCTTTTTGCTGAGGAAGACTGGCCCTGAGCTAACATCCGTGCCTATCTTCCTCTACTTTATGTGGGACACCGCCACAGCCATGGCCTGACAAGTGGTGCGTCTCAGTGTGCGCCCGGGATCCAAACCCGGGCTGCCAGCAGTGGAGCGCGAGCACTTAACCACTACCACCCGGGGCTGGCCCCTCATGTCAAGTTTTTAAGCACATGGCGTGGCACATAAAGAACCTTCCAAAAATGTTGTTCGTCTTATTTTGTCTCATCACTCAGACCTCTGTGAGCTGGCCACATACCTATTCTTTTGATCTAATTCAAATGAAGATCATAATAACTGACAAGGTCTTAATGTGTTATAATCAGCCATCTGTCCGTGTCATTTGAGTGGGGACCTTCAAAGACACAACGCACAGGAACAAATATTGCGGGACTTTTCAACACCACTCACAGACTCTCTGAGGGAACATTTATGAGAGGAGTGGAATCTGTCAGAATTCTTCAGATCACCCTGTGGAGGCTTATTCTCTGTACTCGTAAGGGCAACTTGGTTGATTATGTCACCTGTGCCTATTGTGTGATTCCTTTTTACTTCTAACCTCAGGGCTGGCCTAAAGGCAAAAATAGTTAAGTAGACTTGGTTTGCCTTTGCCATCTGCTTCCCTCCCTTTTAACATAGTTTTCCCATATACAACTATCCCAAAGATCCCCGTCTGTGAACTCAAGACAGCTGATATAGAAGATATAAATCATAATTAGTAGACAAAGGAACTCAGTTAACATATATGAAAATTTAAGTATGATATTTTATCATATAATTTCCATCTAATTAATCCTAATAACTGGGTATGCTTCTTTAGTAAACAGTGAACCAAGTAAAATGTGTGAATTCCCCCCTATCTGCTCATAGTGCTTAGACCCCTGTTAAGATGAGTTTGCATGATTTCAGAATAAGTAGGTCTGCACAGACACAGCTGCCGCTGCAAAATATGGCATTTCTCATTAGGGTTCTTTCTCTGGCAGCAGCCGTGCTCCTAGACAAACTTTACTTCCAGTCTTGCTGTGAATAGCTCTTTTTCATATTTAAACAGAGATTGGAGGGAGAGGTTTAAATCTGCCTAATTCTTAGAATTTAAGGCAGATTATTTTATGGGTTCTTAATTTAAGGCAGATATTTTATGAAAGTACTGAAAAAGATGTAAAAATGAACTCTGTGGCACCCTGATTTCTTTGGTACATCTATTTTATTATTTGTCTATAAATTTTCATTTATGTGTTTATAACATTTTGATCTAATGTAAAATATAGTTCTTATCCATGATGGCATTTATGACTGTTACACTTTGCATCAGGTAGCACCATACAGACTACACTGAGAAGACAGGGATGCTGAGAGAAATAAGGTCTCATCCCAACTCATTACAACAACAATAACAGCAAAACCTTGTCTGTTTCTTGAAAAAACACTTTGATGGTAATATTGTGATTATTGTATAGAATATTTTTAAAGAAAATTTTGTAATAATAGCTTGCAGGGATTTTTTTAAATTTTAGATGAGGGACAAAAAGCTGTTCTTAGAACACCTTGTACCAGGCATTCTGTTCTCAGCATAGGACGTGTATTGTCTCATTTAACCCCCACACCAGACCTAAAAGAGGGAGGTTCTATTATACCTATTTTACAAGTGAAGAAATTAAGGCTTAGGTTAACCTGCCCACCACTGCGTGTCTGTTAAAATGGCAGAAAGGGGAATTCAGCACAGGTCTACATGACCATGGAGTCCGTGTTCTTAACCTTTACGTGATATTGCCTCTTGGAGGTATCTTGCATATATGTAAAGGTTGGGTTACAACAGTTTTGTCTATCGACTAAATATTCAAATTCAAATTTTTACTGAAAAACTATTTTGATATGGCAGAATACATGGTTGGAAAAATACTTTTTGTGAAGTGTTTTGTAATTCCAATCCAGTTTTGTTTTGAGGCTCCTAATTCCCATGACTGTATGCACAGTTGCCTTTTTTCTCAAAAGCACTTTTTTTTTTATTATGTAGACACCAACAGAATATAACATGTCTCTTGTATAGAACACAAATCCTTTGAGCTGGCTACAAAAAAAGTGATTCTATTTCAAACTATGCTGTTTCAGGTCATGCTTTTTTGGCATTGAAGTTTCTGGGATAAAGAATGAGAATTCTGCTGTGGAATTGGTTCTTCCTAAAATGAGAGTTCTTTCTTGATACTTCATACTGATTTTAGCTCTATCAAGATAAGTAAAATATTCCTGAGAATAAATTTAGTTGGTTATAAGGATTTCATATCAAAAGTTCCAAAGACCAACATGTTTCTCTGTCTCAGAACAGCTGTAGTGGTGTCTATTTCACTCCATCCACACTCCTTTAGTTGTGGGTCTTTGCACCTCATTTGGAGCAAGTCTGTTTGTGGCCAACAAGATGGATGCAAGCCTTCTCACCGTAGTCTGGGGCTTACTGTTGCCAATATTTGTAACTGTCAGAGGTGATAGAATGGGTAATGAGATCTAGCTTGGCTAGAAGTATGTGCATTCATTTACTCAATGGGTTCTAACAGATAACGTAGAACTAGACAGGTAGTGGGTCTTAACTATGATTTCAATAAAAGCATCAGGAAACAGATTTGCAAAGACTATCCCCCAAGACCGACAGGTCTAGAGTGTGTGGGGTCTGATGTCAGCATGCCCAGCAACTTTAAAGTCCAGGGGACATCACTCTTTTTAGATTCCAGCAGCTCTCAAGAAGCAATGAATTCGTTCTTAGCCAGAAGCCCTTTACTCTTGGCTTTATTTTATCCTTCCTCCTGGAAATGGGCAGCCCTGGAATGAGAGGGTGGAATGTAGGCCAAATTCCTGCAGAACTGTAAAAAAGTAGAATTGCAACAATTCTTCTGATTGTGGATGTATTTGGTATTGATCAAAAAGAGTGACATTTGTAAACTATTTTATAAGACATAATCTGGTAAAGAGAAAAGATTAATAACATTTTCTCTGGTCTTTTTTCTCCCTTAAATTGTTTCTAGATGGATAGTGAACTTTTTGGAAGAAATATAAAAACTATTATCAAATGATAATAACACAACAGTAATAACAATTCCTGTGCTTTGGATGTGATGACGATGCCACACAAACCTGCAAGCCCTAGTGTAGTTTGCAGCTGATGTTCGGTTGTGAGAAAACATAGACAAACTGTGCATAAAGGAATTCATTACTGAGTGAAATGAATCATTTTGCTTTTCCCTGACATAAGCTGTTCTATATTAAACTTTGGAGTTCCAAGGCTTACTAATTAGCTAGTAGTCTGGATCTCACCCTTAAACTCCCCATGGAGCTCACCTTAAGCATTCTTCTTGCTGTTAGGCAGGTATTCTGAACATCGAGCATCATTTTGCATAATATAATAATTACCATTTATTGCACATTATCACATTTGAGCTTGTGAGAACCCTGTGAGATAGGTCATATTATTACCTGTATTTTATAAGTGAGTAAACTTGAATCAAGAGCGGTAAAGCTAAGATCACCTGAGATCATAAGCTTGGACATATTAAGATAAGCCAGGGACACTGACATTCCATTGCTTTTCTTCCCCCATTTGTCCATGTCTATATATTAATCTAACAACTTGACTTTTTCTTATGTATAAATACACGAACACATGTCCTTAATCTGTAAAACATGTGTTTAGTCTGCCTAATTTACTAGTCTAGGGATGGCAAATTTGTAGCATAGATGTGACTATATGTTTATTCCTTGCCCTTGGCAGACATAGCCAATCAATCGTAGTTAGTAGTCCTCACTGAGCCAAATTCAGCCTCGTTATCTCTTCAGCCCGTCACTCTAGGCAAGCACAAACAAAGGATTGGTATTGGCTCCCAAATTAAATCTCTTTGCTGTTCCTGTACCACCGTTTATTTTTGTTTCAGTCATGTCCTCTAGCACAAGCACACGCAGCATTTACCTCAGTCTCCCCTCAGATATCCATCTCTTATAACATCTTTACTTCCAAAGATCAAGGGATTTGTGAACAGGCACTTTTCGTGGTGTTGTGGATTCTTTCTACCTAAATTCCATTTTTATTTAACATTCATAAGATAAAAGTGATTTATCTGTAGTCTTTCTCCATGACCTTTTTGCTGGACCACTGCTCATTGACAGTGTTACATCTTGACTGCTGTTATTGAACAATATGGTTTCACCAGAATTGAGAAATTTTATCTGAATATTATGGCTTTTATTTCAAGTAAAATATTTAGTAAATTCACACACCAATAAGAACCACTATATTTTCTTTTCAAGCATTGCTAAAGTTTATGTGTCTTTATCCTGCTGTAGCCATGATAATTTAGCAGATATGAGCAAGTGGGAAGTTAACCTATATAACTTGTAGTTGCCTTCCTTATCACTTAGTAATGGCTGGAGTGAAAGTAATGAGGAATTTCCTGTTTTTATTTTAAGATGGTTACGTAGATCAAAAAATATTTCATCCCCAGTGGGTTGTTTTTTATTTTTACGTTTTACTCTTTTTAATCCAGTTAGGCAATATCATTTAGCTAATGCTGTAGAGTTCTTAATTTTAATTTGTGCACATCCTTGGCGTATATTTTTGAAAGTTCACTGTAAAGGAGTGTTATCTGCTGCTGACCTCACCCAGGTCAAGAGACTGATATTATTAGGGTTGCCGCTTTTCAGATACAGAAATGCGGCTCTGGCAGTTATATCTGTCAGAGAAGCCCACTGCCAGGAAGTGCAGGAGAGAGGCCAGTTGATCCCTCAATGTCCAGAGACGTCTAATCCATTTCTTTTAGCATTCAGATTACTGACTTCAGCCCATCAATGTTGATGCCATTTATAGGGCATCTACAATCTCCTGAAATTGAGTCCGACAATGGCAATGCATCACATCATTAAGTGGGGATTTGACAAATATTCAGCTTGCTTTATCATTATGGGCAGCATCGCAGAATAGGTAAATCTGCAAACATTGCCTGAGGTTGATCCCTGGCTCTTCACTTTGCAAACAACCTGATCTTAAAAAAGTTATTTAACCTCTCTAGGACTCACTTTTATCTTCTATAAAATGGGACGCGGCTGGCCCCATGACCTAGTGGTTAAGTTCAACGTGCTCTGCTTCTGCAGCCCGGGTTCGGTTCCCGGGCGCAGACCTACACCACTCATTGGCGGCCATGCTGTGGCAGCAACCCACATACAAAATAGAGGAAGACTGGGTCCGGCCCAGTGGTGTACCAGTTAAGTTAGGGCTTTCCACTTCGGCAGCCCTGGGTTCGCCGGTTCAGATCCTGGGCATGGACCTACTCACTGCTCATCATGCCATGCTGAGGTGGTGTCCCACACAGAAGAGCTACAAGTCTACAACTAGGATATACAACTATGTACTGGGGTTTTGGGGAGAAAAAAAAAAAGAGGAAGATTGGCAACAGATGTTAGCATGGGGCCAATATTCCTTAAAAAAAAAAAAATTAGAGGAAGATTGGCACAGATGTTAGTTCAAGGTGAATCTTCCTCAAGCAAAAAGAGGAAGATTGGCAACAAATGTTAGCTCAGGGTGAATCTTCCTCAGGAAAAAAAAGAGGGGGACGATATCAACTTCAATGGAACGTTGTGGGAATTAAAGAAGATAATATAAAGGAAGCATTTATGAGAGTATGTTGTGAATATTAAGTCTGCAATAAGTCATAATTATCCTCAAGTTCAGACCAATATTTTCATTTCGTAGCCTGACTTTTCTTACATTATGCCATTGTATTCATAAAATAACACCAAGATGAAATAGATTCTATATTACTATATTCAACCAGACATGGATTGAGGTTTATTTTACTTTGATATTTGGTTCTAAAACTTTTTAAATTATAAGAGAAATATATATTAATTTTAGAAAAGGATAAAAATTAAAATCTTTCTTAACCCCATGACCCAAAGAAAGCCACTATTACTATTTTATTCTATAAGCTTTGAGTCTCATCCTGTGTGTATGCAAGTATATATGCATACACTTTTAAAAAAATAGAATTATACTGGTAATGATGTTTTGGAATTGTTAAAAGATAAACTGAGGCACATTAAAATTTGCAAGAGTTTATTTGAGCAAAAATCAGTTTGAATTGGGCAGCACCAAACCGAAAGTGATAGGAGCGCTCCACCAAGGAGCTAGGGGAAAGGTTTTTGTAGGAAAGACAGATGCAAAGCAAGGAAATTATCAGCCTGGCTGTAGCTTAAGCAGTTGCCTTGTTTGGAGAAACCTCGTTGGCTGTGATTAGTTGTTCCTAACTTTCATTTTCTCAGAATGCATTGACTCTAGCTTAGGTTTTGGTTTGCTTACATAGGCTACCAAGGCATCCACCCCCTGTCTAATGGACTCCTTGTTTAATTACTTTAGCAAAACCATAAATATATTGTGAACATCTTTCCAAGTCTTTAAATATTTTACAACATAATTATTAATGATTGCATGGTATTTTATAGTGTAAATATGATGGCGTTTATATAAGTAATTCTATATTGTTGGACATTTGGCATTTGAATTATTTCTCTTTTAATCTCTATCTCTTTCACATTCACTATTACAACTACTGTGCAATGAGTACTTCTTATACTTATATCATTGTGCACATTTTAAATCATTTCAGTAGGATAAATTCCTAAATACAGAATTATTTGATCAAAGAGTATGTACATTTTAATTCTTAATTGAGTGATTTAAAAATAGAATAGGTAATGCATTCCTGGAATACCAAAATTGAAAACTACAAAAAGGTACATACACGTAAGTCTTCCTCTCACTACTGTCCTCCATCTACTCATTTCCAGTCTACCTACCCAGATGTCTACCTGCTTCCTCTCCTATATTTCTTTTCTAACTTTCCAGAGACTTTTTTTTACAATATATTCAAGCAAATATAAGCCTATACTATCTCCCTGCTCCTTTCACACAAATGGAAGCGTATAAGATACATGTACTACTTTCTTTTTTTTCTCAAAAGTATATGTCATTCTTACTTATGCCTGCATACAATTCCACTGATAGTCATGATGGTTGGTTTCATCTTTTGCTATGACAAGCAGGACTGTAATAAATATAACCACTTACATATATTATTTGCACTTTTCGAGTATATCTGTTGAATAAATTCCTAGAAGTGGAATTGCTGATCAGAGAATATATGAATTTGTAGTTTTGTTAAATATTGCAAATTGCCGACCTTAGGGATTTCACGAGTTTACACTGCCACCGGCAATGAATGGGTGTCCCTTCTTCCCTCCAGTCTTGTGAAAAGAAGGTGTTATCAAACTGATGAATTTTTCTGTAGTAGGTGACAAATGATGTCTCAAAATAGATATAATTTGTATTTGTCTTAGTACAAGTGAGATTGAGCACCTTAGTAACAGGAGCCATTTGCATGTGTCTTTTAATTTTTTTAAGGTATTGGTTTTCTTTTTGCCACGAAGGCTAAGAAAACACTTTAGATATTTTCGTAGTTCACTTTTTCAGTCTTTTCATTTATATGTTTTGGATTTTTATATGTTTTGGATTTCTCCACTCTGCAATTACAAGTAAATTTCCCATCCCCCGCCCACCACCCAGCACCACCCAAGATTCTTATGATAACAATGGCTCCTCCTCTTCCTCCGCCTCCTCCTTATATTTACATCTTTGATCTATTGGGATATTATCCTGATGTAAGGTGTGAGGGATGGATCCAACTTTATTTTTTTTTCTAAATTTCCTAGCTGTGTCAACACCATATTCTCTCCTGTTCTGAAATGCTACCTTCATCAATTCCAATGTTGGCTCTATTTCTGGAATTTTTTTTTCTGTTCCATTTTTCGGTGTGCCAGTGCCACATTGCTTTTATTATTAAAGATTTAATAAATTTTAATATCTGGTATGGCAAGTCCCTGCTCATTTCTTTTCTATTTTAGAATTTTCCTGGATAGTCTCTTTCAGTTTTTGTTCATATAAACCTTAGAACTAGCTTGTCTTGTTCCAAAATTAGTTTTGTTTTGTTTTTTTAAAAAAAAACCTGTTAGAATTTTTACTGGAATCACATTACATTTATAAATCACCATGAGAAGAGTTGACAGCTTTATAACGTATAATTCCAAGAACTTGGCAATGGCATGTCTTTCTATTTGGTTAAGCCTTCTCTGGCATCATTCAGTAGTGTTATAGTGTTTTCTTTATATATGTCTTGAATATTGCTTGTTAAGTTTATTGCTATTTTTTACATATTTTCTGTAAAATTTTTTCTCTTATATATTCTAGCTCTCTAAATTTTAAAAAGTATATCTGCAAAGTATTGATTTTGATATTAATTTCGTATGTCTGTATGTTAGTGAATTTTGTCATCATTTGCAGTAATTTTTTGGTTGATTCTCTCAGTTTTTCCAAGTACCAATCATAACCTTTACAAATATGAATACTTTTTACCTTCCCTTTTATAATCTTCATGACTCTAATTGTGTTCTTTTGTTTAAATGTGTTGTTCCCCAGGTGTTGTACTTGACTTAACTGAGAATTTTCTCATTAATCATAGACATAATTTTGTTAGAGGAATATCCATCTATTTCTATTTCATTGAATAGAGAATTCATCTATTCCTATTTCATTGTTTATTTGTTTTTATCAAGGCTGACTGTTAAATTTTATTAGATGCCTTTCAGGAGCTTTAAGATGATCCTATTTTTCTCCTGTGATCAATTATATCATTCAATTCCCTAATATTGAATAATCTTTGATATTTTACATTTCGATGCTGCTGAATTCTGTTTCCTAATATTTTTAAATATTGAGTGAGATTGATCTCTAGTTCTGTCTGTGTATGTATGCATGTCTATACATGTGTATGTATAATAAACATTTACTCAGTTTTAGAGACAATGTTATGCACACTTCACAAAAATAATTTGGAAAACTTCCTCCTTTTTTTGAAACACTGAATAGCCTTCAAATTGTTTATTCTTTAAATTTGGTAGAAATCTGTGAAACCATTTTGGGCCAGTACTTTTTTCTGGTGGTAGCTCTTAAGTAACCTTCACTACATCTTTTATGGAACATGATCTGTTTTTATTTTCTATTTTTTTGTAGTCATTTTTGCTAAATTACAAATGCATATTTTGCTTGATTTCCTGAAAAATTCTTTTTGACTCTTTCAATTTGAATAACATTATAAGAATTTGTCTCAGTGAGGACTATTCTTTTATGTAATACAAGACTATTTTTATTTCTATGTTTTTTACCTTGAATTCTGTTCTTACCTACATGTATTTTTCTTATTCTCTTCCAGGAAAAAAAAGAAATTATACATATCTAAGATCTTCATTGCCTGTCTTTCATTTTCTCTCTTATCCTTCTAAATTCTTTTGTTTGTTTGTTTGTTTCATTTTCTTAATTTTTTTTATCCCTTATTTAGTCCTCTATTTCTCTTAATGTGTGTTCTGCAATTTCTATTCTCTCTTTGGCTCTGTCTAATTTTTTTTTTCATTTCTTTGATGGCTTTGTTTTATTCTTATAATTCTTTCATAAATTCTGCCAGAAAACATTTCATCTTTTCCTTTTGTCTTACCCCACTTTATCTCTGAGATCTTACATTTCTCCTTTGGGCAAGCAATGCATCAGGAGGGGGCAGGATTTCAGGGATGGGGGAGGATTGGGAGAGTGGAGTTGGGGAAGAGACCAGGATATTTTTCCAATCTTCCTAATTTTATAACATAGAGGTTCTCTTCTATTCTGCTACCATGTAGACTGTTTTCTACAAATATGCCTTCTCTGTGTGAGTGTATGTGTATGTGTGTATCCTCATCTCCTCTACCTGTATGAATAATAATTTCCATTAATCAGCTGTATTTCTGCATTTCAGGGTGTGCCCCTCACCTTCAGAAAGCACTATCACTTTCTGAGATCTCTTGGTGCTTGGCCCACCTGCCAATGCAGCCTCTCTCGGTGCTTCTTTTCACTTCCTCCCATGCTAGCCTTTCCTGATCTCAGTTTTTACACAAATTTTAGAGTCTGCAGATTATACTTGTTCCCTGCTTTTGCTAAAAATAAATGTTACAGGGTCTTATTTTTTTATTGTCTCTATTGCTTTTAGATGCTTTCCAGGAAGAGAAAGGGACGATTCCTATTTACATAGTCGTGTTTGTGCTAGAAGTTCAGATTGATATTTTCCTAATTGTTTAATCGGCATTGCCTTGAAAAATATTGTCATATATCTTGATAATATGAGTTTAGTTTAAATCATAAGCTCATATGAGACATCAATATATTTGAAGTTAATTGCAAAAGTTCTAGCAAAGTCCCCCCACCCCCACACACACACCTTTTACTGGAAATGTATAAAACGAACTTTCAAACTAGGATCCACATCTAAATAAGGACAATGGAGTAAGTCTCATTTAATTTTAAAATCGTGACTGTCCTTTCCTTGGGAACAGGGTAACTGGAAGAAAATATAATTTTAGTACCAAATGACAATGTTAAAATTTTAAGAATTCGTAAAAATAGACTAGACTGTTTAAAAGTTGACGTTTCCTCCTTGTATTGGTTTCCTTTGTCAGGGAAGAGGGAGAATCCCCCTCCGCCCTTTCCCTTAAGGTTCTTATGGCTGGCCAAATAATTAAAAGACGGGTTAGCAGGAGAAAATAATACCAAGTTTAATAACATGTATACATGGGAGAAACCAGGGGAATTGAGTTTCTCAACACAATGGCAGAGATTCTCGTCTTAAATACTATCTTCAGCTAAAGACAAAGGAGGATGTTGGGGGTGGGGAGGGGGACGGAAGGGAGACAGGAATTACAGTAATCAAAGGTATGCAGATTTCCATACTGATCAGAGTTTCCACAGATAAGGCCATCCCCCACCCCTCTTCCTAATACAGAGAGGGAGGTACTTTTACAAATGGAGATTTCCCTTATAAATGTAAATATTTGTCTGGCAAGTCTTTGCAGGGCAACCTAGAGATTGTGGCCTGGGAGAGACAGAATTTTTGATAAGATGGGCTTGTTGGTGCCCTTCCTATTGTAACATCTATTTTACGTTATATTACAGACATCATATGTAGTGGCTCCTTCCTGAAACAGATCTTCTATGTTAAATTCTTTAGGCAGTTTGGGGGAGGTCAAATGTCTGTCAAAGAAAATAATCAAGGTAAAGAGATATATTTCAGGGTGGCCAATTTTGATCTCCCACACCTTCAGGCATTGAAATTTTACAATGTATTTGCTCAAGAACTTTAGTGTGTTCTGAGATTTGTCTTACCACCTGAAGACCTGAGTATGAGTTAATGTGTTTGGCGGCTAAGTGAATAGCTTGGGCAAACCAAATTTAGATAGAAATTAGAATATTTTATTTTCAGATCTCAAAGAAAGGTCTAAAATTTGGCCCAGCTTTCTCCAAATAAATTATCCATCTTGTGAATTTCTTATTATAGTTATATAGACTTTTAATACTTCTCAGATAATAAGGCTACAGTGTCTAAATATCATAGTTGTATATAACATTTAAAATGAACAATGGGAATTTTTTCCCTTCTTTAAAAATATTATTTATTTTAAAGGGTTTGAGAAACACTAGGGTGATGAAAACTCCCCAAAGTTTGTTAGATCTTGTTTTGGTTTCTTGAGTATGTTTGACCTATGAAACAAAAGTTACGCTGCTGATAGAAAAGGAAATTATGTAATTAAGCTTTTGTTTGTTTCATGATCCTTATTGATGTAGCGCTCTTCATCCTTCTGTCTTCTGTTGCTCCCAAGTTTAGTACAATGTGAATGGAAAATTAGGAGTATAGAATTTCCCTAGTTGATTTAGTGTGAGGCTCTAAACACTTAATGCCATATTCTTCCACTGTATGATAAACACTGAAGAGGAAATGCAGGGCTAGCTGAGCAAGCTGTGTTTATTCACTACTGGCTGCCCTCAGTCTCATCTTTATGAAAGGTCTTTTAATTATAACTAACCTCATCTAGCCAAGGCCTATTTTTTGATGACACAGATTCTAAGAAGAAAAACACACGTGATTAACTTTAGAAGATCATAAAGCTTTTCGTGTACTTTTCCATCTAGACAAACAACTCTACACCCCAATTATGGAATGTTTCACTTCGTAGTTTCTTTTACATTAATAAAACTGGGCAAAATAATTCTTTCAATATCTGTCTTTATGATTGTTTAGATAAAATACATATTCAAATATATTTTCCTGCATGTTTATTCTTTCAAGACGCAGTTGGAATAAATTGAGGAATAAAATTATGACAAGGTCATCCTTCAGAAATAGCTTGAAACACAATCACAGTTTTAAATGACCAGCTATTTACTACCTGGATCTTGTGAGAGACTGGATGTTCCTGGTCAGGCCAGGGTTGGCATCCTAGAAGGTGCACTGTGGGTTGGTATTCTTACCCAAATACACAGAAATGAAAAGACCTCATTGGATGAGTCTGTCAAATTTATGGAAAACCCAAGGCAAGGAAATGTAGTCACCACATTCCAAGGGCAAGGCCCAGGCCGGAATCAGGCAAATTCAAGGCTCAGAATCTCCAATAGAACTGAGATATAAAAGAACAAGGAGAAAATTGAATAGGATTCTGGACCATTTAGGAATGAAGCAGAAGTGTCTGCAGTTTAGCTTTATTGTTCTTAGTCACCTTTTGTATGATAAGGTTGGACTGCATTAAGATTTCACTGGGAACTGTTACTCTCTGAACCCTTCCCGTAAAGAGTCATAGCCTCTTGAAGGTCTTGGCATAACCCCATGAATACAAAGGTGAAGTTGATCTTCAAAAACCTGGAAAGTGCTCTCATGAAGTGAAGAGGCCCTTCAGAAAAATAGGCATTTGGCATCTCAAGCTCTACCCTGAAGAGGATGCTGTGACCCTGATTTGACGAGATCTAGGAAAACCCTCTTCTTACGAGAGGAGGCTTCAGATGTCCATCTTTTCCAGAGTCGTATGTTCTTTGTGATACTCTGACTGAGCAAACTGAACTTCTAGGTTTTTTTGTTGCTGTTTTTATTTTTGTTACTGTTATTAGATGGTATATGTCTTTCATGACACAAAAGCCATTAAGATCACTGTGGCAGATGCAGTAAATTGTGTTTCATGGAAGACTAGAAGCTGTTTCTGACTGCTCTCATTCTCCTAGTTCTCATTTTATATGCGTACCTCTGATTATGTCTGCCTTTGTGGTACATCTTCCCATCTTTCTTCTGTTCATTTAAATTGTACTCAGAGCGCTATGGAACTGTAAGGGCTCTTAGTGATCATGGACCAGCATTTTACAGATGTCAGAATTGAAGCTTGAGAGGGGACACCCTGACCAAAGTCATACAGCACTGTGTGGCAGAGCTGAGGGGACAGTCTCTTGCTTATACCCTGTTGCTTCATGTTAATAAAAACAAATATGCAAAACCTTAGCTTTTTCCTCAAGACTCAGTGCCATGGTCCTTCTTCAATAGAGCCATTTTTGGGGCCCGGCCCCATGGTGTAGCCATTAAGTGCACACGCTCTGCTGCTGGCGGCCGGGGGTCAGATCCCGGGCGCGCACCGATGCACCGCTTCTCAGGCCATGCTCTGGTGGTGTCCCATATAAAGTAGAGGAAGATGGGCACGGATGTTAGCCCTGGGCCGGTCTTCCTCAGCAAAAAGAGGAGGATTGGCATGGATGTTAGCTCAGGGCTGATCTTCCACACACACACACACACACACACACACACACACACAAATAGAGCCATTTTCGACTATGTAGCAAGGGCACTGGTTTGAATCCAGATTATGCAACAACCGTGAGAAAGTTCTTTTATCTCTGTTGTCTCAGTCTCCTAGTTGGTAAAATGGAGAAAATAACAGCTCTAGGATTAAGAACCTCAAATGAGTTAATATTCATGAAGCACTTAGAATAGTGCCAGGCCATAATAAGTGTTCAGTAAACATAAGTTATCATTATTATAATTGTCCATATTAATCACTCTTTTTTTCCTGTAATGTATTTTTCATGAATACCACCCAGTTATCACGTACTTATTTTCTAGCTGTTTTATTTAGAATCTTAGTTTATTCCAGTTTTCTCTTCCCAGCTCAAGTCATGTCAGGGTAGGGACTATGTCCTGTATTTCTTCTATGTACCTCCACAGGGCCTGACGCAATGTTTGTTGCAAAATAAGGATTCTATAAATACTGTTTTTTTTCCTGCTGGTTGCTATTAAGATAAACAGATTTCTAATAGTTGCAACTCTGGTCAACTTTTAGATATTCTCAAAAAAAATGCCAATTAACAAATGTGGTAGCAGTATAATATGCCTGTGCTCTGTGTTAAAAAAGCAAAGACCACTGCACACTCATAGCATTTGAAGGAGTGTAAAAAGGTCCTCAGAATACGTGTTTGGGATGGTTTTAGGAGTAGTGGGTAAGAGGATAGGATATTTTGCATTACTAACAGGGCCATTATCTAAGACACAGCTGGATACTTATATTGGTACCATATATACTTATATGGGTACTAATATACCAAACTGTAGGTTGGTACCATAGTGATATGAATAGTATTACTCTAAGCCCTGAATTCTGGACAACATTTTACTAAGATACATCTTAAATGCATATTCTTGGCTATACATTAGAATTGCTTGGTGAGCTTTTTTTTTTTCAATTGAGATATAATTGACATATAACATTGTATTAGTTTTAGGTGTACAACATTATGATTTGATATATGTATATACTGTGATATGATTACAGCAATAAGTTTAGTTCATGTCTACCACCACAAATAGATTCAATTTTTTTTTCCTTGTCATGAGACTAGGTTTTTTTTTTTCAGTCTTTCTACAGTCAAAATAGCATCTTGCTTTTAAGGTTCTAAGTTTTCTGACTTCTATGCATAAAAGAAAAATCTATGTTCTTATTAGGGACAAAAGAAGTATGTAGGTAAGATAGATACAGGGAACTGAATTAAAGAAATAACAAGATTCGTAGGCAGAAATATGGATATTTTAGCCATTTTGCTTTAACAAGCTAGCAAATTCCTACCAGTGAATGAGGTGGTGGAGGATGTTACTTGTTCCATGTTGCCCATGGAGCTCACCCCTATTTCGCTTTAATATTAAGGCTCTGAAATCTATATTTATAAATAGTAAATTCAGTTGCATAATAAACTCTTGGGCCACAATTGTTTGTTTATTCATTCAACAAATGTTTATTGAATGCCTTATATACAAGGCCTCCTTTGAGGAGGTACTCTGAACCAGATAGCTTTTCTGCATAGTCACCAACACGTCTGGAATTAAACTAAAATATTATGAATGTAGAATTGGAATTAAAAGGAGAATGAGACTAATATGCTAACAATAAATGGATATAAATTGAGAGCCTATGTGTTGGACACTATGCTGTGTGCTTCATATTTATTTGTTAGCTCATGTCATCCACACAACTCTGTAAGGATAGCTTATTGTGCCCATTGTACAAATGAGGAAACTGAAGATCAAAGTTGTGGAATGACTTACCTAAGGCTACACAAATAATAATAGGCAGAATCAGGATTGAAACCAGATCTGATTCTTTATGCAGTGACCTCCCACACACAAATCTTAGAACTGTGGAGTCAAAGTACTTGGCTATATGGGTGAGCATGTGTGTGTGTACATGACTAAACACTTGGTCTCATAAACCACAACATTGTGTTTAGGTCACATATACAGTATAAAATCAGTGCATCTTTTGTGTTTTATATTTAAATTTTCTTTTATTAATAACCGTACAACTAATTGAATGGTTACTTGTCAGGCAAGTTAAGTAATAACTAAAGAATTGAATGAAAAAATAAGTAAACACGAAATGCAATACTTAACTACCTGAAGCTAGTCTGTAGATGATGGATCATGAAAATTATTACATTAAAATCTATAACTGAGTAAACTGAGCAAATGAATGAAGGAGTATTAGGAGAAAAATCTAGACAATAATAAATGCCTCGTGAGCAAGTGGTGCAATTGAAAGAGATTAGTGAGGCGGATGGACACTAATGGGAGTAAGAATGCAAATAAAATACAGAATAAATGTGAATAGTCAGCTCAAGAGGTCAGCGAGAGAAATGGTGATAGAGGATGATAAGACGATATTCTAAAAAATGGAACTTGAAGAACTGGATGCACTAGGGTGTTCCATTGCCTGAAACTCTGGACAAATGTAGGAACACCCAGGAGTTCTCTTCTCTTCCTTTGTCCTCCCTTTCCTTTGTTTTGCCATTAATACTTCCATTTTTTTTTTTTTAATAAGGTCTTTTTGTGTGTGTGTGTGTGTGTGTGTGTGTGTGGAAGATCAGCCCTGAGCTAACATCTGTGCTAATCCTCCTCTTTTTGCTGAGGAAGCCCGGCTCTGAGCTAACATCTATTGCCCATCTTCCTCCTTTTTTTCCCTTTTTCTCCCCAAAGCCCCAGTAGATAGTTGTATGTCATAGTTGCACATCCTTCTAGTTGCTGTATGTGGGACGCGGCCTCAGCATGGCCGGAGAAGCAATGCTTCGGTGCGCGCCTGGGATCCGAACCCCGGGCCGCCAGTAGTGGAGCGCGTGCATTTAACCGCTAAGCCACGGGGCCGGCCCAATACTTCCATTTAATGCAGTGGTTGAGCTTTATATACTATGGCTCTGTGGAATCTTAGAGCTGGGTTTGAATGTGAGCTTTGCCATTGATGGGGTAGCAAATTCCAGAACATGTTATTTATTTTATTTTATTTCATTTCATTTCATTTTATTTTTTTATTTTCATTGTGGTAACATTGGTTTTGTAGTAACTATATAAATTTCGGGTGTACATAATTCTATTTTGATTTCTGTGTAGATTATATCATGTTCACCACCCAAAGACTAATTACAATCCATCTGCATACACATGTGCCTAATCACCCCTTTCACCTTCCTCCCTCCCTCTTTCCCCTCTGGTTACTACCAATCCAATCTCTGTCTCTATGTGTTTGCTTGTTGTTGCAGAACATGTTATTTAAATGTTTTGGATCTCTACTTCTGTGTAAAATGGAGGTGAAAATCTTTCCCATGTCATTGTTATGTAAATGTGAGAGGAAGAAATGAAATAAAGGATGTAATGTATCTGTTATGATGCCAGGCCCATTATGGACAGACAGTAATAAGTGGTTGTTACAATTATTATGCTCAAGTGGTTAAGCTAACTTCCTGCCTCTTTCAGGCTTCACCTAATCCCCTTGCTAAAATGCTTTGGCTAATACCAATGGAGCAGGAGCTGGGGAAAATAATAGGCCAAACTGTTCTACTTTTGTATACTTCTCTTAAGATTTGTTTATCAATTTGGACTCATTAAGTCTCTAACTATCCAAATTATTAAAAGAAAATATTACTAGTCCTCAAGCTAAAAGTAACTCTAGAAATTAAATTGAGTGAATCACGTTGAGTATTGTTCTCTGAGAAATAGTTTAACATAGTGGTGCTAAGGCTGCTCTTATTTGAATCTCATCTTCTACTCATTACCTGTGTCATCCTGGGTAAGTTATATAACTTTTCTAAACCTCAGTTTTCTCATCTGTAAGATGAGTGAAATAGTACCCACCTGTCTTAAGTCTTTTGGGCTGCTATAACAAAAGACCACAGACTGGGTAGCTTATACACAACAGAAGTTTAGATCTCACAGTTCTGGGGGTGGGGAGTCCAGGATCAAAGCACCAGCATGGTCACATTCTCTGGCAAGGGCCCTTTTCCTGATTCATAGCTGGCGTCCTCTTGCTGTGTCCTCACTTGGTGGAAGGAGCTAGGGGGTCTCTTTTAGAAGGCACTATTCCCATTCATGAGGGTTCTACCCTCACGACCTAATCACCTCCCAAAGGCCCCAACTCCTATTACCATCAACTTTAGGGGTTAGAATTTCAACATATGACTGTTGGGGGACACAAACATTCCGAACATAGTACCACCTCATAGCTTTGTTGTGAAAAATAAATGCGCGCCAACACTGGAGCAGTGTCCAGCTCGTAGTAAGCATTTAAAACATAATTAAGCCAAGTTAGACTTAATTTTCTTCCTTATTTACATCCATCTTGTTTCTAACTGTGAGACTGATAATAATGATGATGATGATAATACTAATAATGATAATTTATTGAGACTTACTAATGGCCATGTACTATGCTAAATGTTTTTAAATGCATTATCGCATTTAATTCTCATAGCAACCCTGCATGCTGGGTACTATTATTATCCCCATTTTATAGTCAGTAAAGCTGAGGCTTAGAGGGATAACGTAATTTGAGCAAGTCACACAAGTAGCAGAGCCACTACTGGAACCCAAGGAGTAAGAATTCAGTGCCTCAACTGAGTCTTAGGAAGAAGTTCGTTTATTTGGCAAGTTAGGGAAGGTCCATTATATCCCATAGGCATGGTGAGTTACTACAGCCTTCTTACTGAAATCTTGCATCCACTTTAGTACCATAGAGTGAATGGTGAGTAGAACATAAATCTGTGCCTCATACTAAAGAAGACCCTCCCTCGGTCAGTAGTTTTTGATGCCATTAAAATTCTACTGAATCTGTAATGTCAGATGTTAATTTTCAGAATTTCTTCACCTAACTGATGATCAATCCTGTGGGCTAGAGGCATGCACATACCCTGAAAAACTTCCCGTTTCCTCCTAATTCTAGATTTAAATGTTATAAAGCCATTGTGCTTCATTGTAAAAACCATTCAGTATATAGATGTCCATTATTTCCATACTGATAGTATAGGGTAGAATTATATTCTTCCAAAAGTAAAGTATACATATCTAAATCATCAGTTTTATTTGCCATTTTGAAATAGAATCCAAAATATTTAATGGAGGGAGGACTGCATGACCTTTGGAAACTAACCTCTCTGCACTTCATTTTTCTTTTTTTTTTTTTTTTTTTTTTTTTTTTGATTTTCTAACTTTTTATTAGGACCCACAGTAAGAAGTACACTTTACATTGTATGTGTGTGCTAAAATCAAACAAAAGTGTCATGAAATTACTTTCCCATGGTGCAAGTTATGCAGTTTGCTGTTTTATACTCTATTCCATTTAACAAATGCTCTAATTTATTAAGATAACAAAAAAATACTAGCCCTGATCCACTAAATTGATTACACAACCTATTAATGAGTTGTGACTCTTAAGTCTGAAAAATAGTGATGTGTATTGGTCTATCTCTCGGTGTCTTTTTTTTTTTTTTTTTTGACTTTAATTTTTTGTTTATTGCAGTAACATTGGTTTATAACATTGTAAAAATTTCAGGTGTACATCATTGTACTTCTATTTCTGCATGGACTACATCATGTTCACCACCAAAATACTAATTACAACCCATCACCACACACATGTACCGAATTATCCCTTTCACCCTCCTCCCTCCCCCCTTCCCCTCTGGTAACCACCAATCCAATCTCTGTCCCTATGTGTTTGTTTATTGTTGTTATTATCTACTACTTAATGAAGGAAATCATACGGTATTTGACCTTCTCCCTCTGACTTATTTCACTTTGCATTATACCCTCAATGTCCATCCATGTTGTCACAAATGGCTGGATTTCGTCGTTTCTTATGGCTGAGTAGTATTCCATTGTGTATATATACCACAGCTTCTTTATCCATTCGTCCCTTGATGGGCACTTAGGGTGCTTCAAGTCTTGGCTATCGTGAATAAGGCTGCAATGAACACAGGGGTGCATGTACCTTTTTGCAAATTGGTGTTTTCAAGTTCTTTGGATAAATACCCAACAGTGGAATAGCTGGATCATATGGTAGTTCTATCGTTGATTTTTGAGGAATCTCCATACTGTTTTCCATAGTGGCTGCACCAGTTTGCACTCCACCAGCAGTGTATGAGAGTTCCTTCTCTCCACATCCTCTCCAACACATGTTGTTTCCTGTCTTGTTAATTATAGCCATTCTGACAGGCGTGAGGTGATATCTCATTGTAGTTTTGATTTGCATTTCCCTGATAGTTAGTGATTTTGAACATCTTTTCATGTGTCTGTTGGCCATCTGTATATCTTCTCTGGAGAAATGTCTGTTCAGGTCTTTTGCCCATTTTTTAATTGGGTTGGAAGTTTTTTTGTTGTTGAGATGCATGAGTTCTTTATATATTTTGGAGATTAAGCCCTTATCAGATGTATGGTTTGCAAATATCTTCTCCCAATTGTTAGGTTGTCTTTTCGTTTTGTTGATGGTTTCCTTTGCTGTGCAGAAGCTTTTTAGTTTGATGTAGTCCCATTTGTTTATTTTTTCTATTGTTTCTCTTGCCTGGTCAGATGTGGTGTTTGAAAAGATGTTGCTAAGACTGATGTGGAAGAGCGTACTGCCTATGTTTTCTTCTAGAAGTTTCACAGTTTCAGGTCTTACATTCAAGTCTTTAATCCATTTGGAGTTAATTTTGTGTATGGTGTAAGGTAAGGGTCTACTTTCATTTTTTTTGCATATGGCTATCCAGTTTTCCCAACACCATTTGTTGAAGAGACTTTCTTTTCCCCATTGTATGTTCTTGGCTCCTTGTCGAAGATTAGCTGTCCATAGATGTGTGGGTTTATTTCTGGGCTTCGATTCTATTCCATTGATCTGTGTGTCTGTTTTGTGCCAGTACCATGCTGTTTTGGTTACTATAGCTTTGTAGTATATTTTGAAATCAGGAGTGTGATACCTCCAGCTTTGTTCTTTTTCTCAGGATTCCTTTAGCTATTCAGGGGTCTTTTGTTGTTCCATATAAATTTTAGGATTCTTTGTTCTATTTCTGTGAAAAATGTTGTTGGAACTTTGATAGGGATTGCATTGAATCTATAGATGGCTTTGGAAGTATGGACATCTGCTAACTATGTTAATTCTTCCAATCCAAGAGCACGGAATATCTTTCCATTTCTTTGTGTCCTCTTCAATTTCTTTCAGCAATGTTTTATAGTTTTAGTGTACAGATCTTTCACCTCTTTTAGTTAAGTTTATTCCTAAATTATTTTATTCTTTTTGTTGCAATTGTAAATGGGATGGTATTCTTAATTTCTCTTTCTGCTACTTCGTTGTTAGTGTACAGAAATGCAACTGATTTGCACTTCATTTTTCTTTTCTGTAAAACAGAATGAGCTGACACATGTCTATATACATCTTTGAAATTCTAGGGCTCTTGAGGCAGAATGTTGTGATTCATATAGATGACTCTTTTGGAATAAGAATTCTCAACAGGAAAAATGTAATCTAGACTTTTATTTAAAAATTCATTCTAAAGTATTCTCAAGACTTAATAATCTACCAAAAAATTAGAAATATTGCAGAGGAGTTAGGAAAGTGAGCCAGAGGGAGAAAACAATCTGATTAGAACATTCTATATTGTAGTTACAGTAAAAACCCCGATAAATATTTTACCTTGTGGAGAGATTTTCATCTTAAAAGGAAAATGTTTATTAACTCAAATTATCTTCTAATTTAATGGATTGTCACTCACTATGATAAAGTGAAGTAAAAAATTCCAATATCCTGTGAAAAGGGATTGCTTGGGAGCAGGAGGATTTGGGGAGATGAAGCCTAATAGCATCACTCAGACAAGCCATTCGTATCTGGAGGTCCACTTTTGAAGTCAGTTCATTCATTCACTCACTTAGTCTCATCAAGTATTTGTTGGAAACATCTGCTTTGTACCAGGTC
Organism: Ceratotherium simum simum; assembly: GCF_057802395.1. Classification (NCBI taxonomy): domain Eukaryota; kingdom Metazoa; phylum Chordata; class Mammalia; order Perissodactyla; family Rhinocerotidae; genus Ceratotherium; species Ceratotherium simum. Next base: position 47,911,000 of record NC_141905.1, on the reverse strand, counting down.
CATGGTTTAGTGGAGGAAACAGACAAGTATACCAATCATTGTAATATAGCTATTTAAATGCTAGAAGAAAGCTGAACTCTGGGTTCTTGGTGAGCAAAAGGACATCTAATTTCGCTGTCGCATAGCTGGTAAGGGTCATCAAATCTTTACCAGGGAATTAGGTTTCAAAGATGAATAGGAGCTAGCCTAGACCAGTGCTCAATAATTATTAGCTGAATGACAGAAATGGTGGAGAAGCAAGTAATGAGACATAGGAGAATGTGACAATTTGAGGGATGCGGCTGCAGTATAGGGTACTTTTTATCAGTGTGGCTCAGGAACCATCTGCATCAGAATCACCTGGAGGTACTGCTTAAATATGTAAATTTCTGGGTCTCACCCTGCACCCACTGAATCAGTATGCAAGGGTGGGGTCAAGGGCTCTTGGCCTCTTTAATAAGCATTGCATCTCAGGTGATTGCTATATATGATAAAGTTTGAGAACCACTGACACAGATTTTATATTAGAAAGTGATTTAAGGTGAAGAAGAACTAGGAAGAGGCCATATCATGACAAGCATTGAATGACATGTTAAGGATTTCCGCCTTGATTTTAAATGGCATGCTACTTTATTTGTATTCTATCGTGCTATGTTTGAAAACATAGATTGTCTACACTGTTAGCTCCAATATTTTTCAGGTATAGCAGTGGCAGGAGTTGTAAGGCTTCTGTATGAAATGTTGGCTTATAAATCGGGGAGACCCTACTTTGGGGTAAAAGACTAACTTCCAAAATCAAACTTCTATTTTATTCTTATCCCCCAAACCCACCTTCTCTGTGGCTGGTCACCAGAGACCACATGTCAAGGAGAAAGAGGCCGGGATTCTCAAAATGTGTATTCACTTCACCCTGTTTTATCCATCCACCCACAACCCCAGCTCAACCTATAATTCCAGTCAGCCAGAATGCATATTTGTGCTTCTAGTCACAAGACAGACCAGATGGGAAGGAGGGCGTAAATTGACAAGCATACCTAAGGGAAGCAACACCCCAAGTTTCACTTAAAGACTCCTGCTGAGTCTGGTCAGGAACGCTGTCTTTGTGAATTGCTCAGAATGAAAGCTGAATGCTTTCTAATTATCCTTATTAGTTTTAAAATATGACCTTTACACTCAATTCAAATCCATTACTTTCAAATTATTTTTCTGTATTTCTTAAGTACGTTATTATGACTTTTTCCTATCACAAAAGTAACACTTTTTTATTCTTTGGTAATATGGGAGATTCTATTTAAAAAACCATACCTAATACCCTACAAATTGTAGTGCATTTGAGGCACATACTAAAAGATTAATATTTCATATCAGGGTTTAACATTTAAAAAAATATAATCAAGTTTCTGTGTCCGAATTTTCTAGGAGTTTTGGTCCTCTGTTGAATATTATAAAACTTCCAGTCTTTCATTTTATCCTTGAATTTATTTTAGGTAGAAAGAAATTCCAGAATTCCTGGGACTGTCTGCCTCTCTCTAGGTTACATCGAATGGAAAAATGTATTTGTGCTCAGATTAAGTGTCATATTTAATAGTTTCATGGTATGTATGTCAAAACCAGCTCCATCTGTGTTTGCTCATTTAGGAAACCCACAGTCTTCAGCTTAGGCTTTAGAAGTGGGTGGAAACTCATTTAATAAACAAGGTACTGTATTAAAAAAAACAAAACACCTCAATTTGGATGGATCCAAATTTGATTCTTGGGCTCATTAGCCACTGATGAGGACATCTTATTCATCAACTGGTGCTTATTTTAGTTATCTTTGTGCTATAATTAACTATCTTTGAATTAGACCCATTCATCCCTGAGGCAAGTTAGTGCTCCTTGCATTTGAATTGCCTCCTTAATTCAGTTCAAACATCGGTTTTCAATTTTACAATTCCTTTGCTGTTTAAATTAATCAAACGAATTAAAGATGAGTAATTACTGGCTCTGTTCCTATAGTAACAAGTGTCGCATTCCGACAACTTCAGAAACAAGGTTGGTTATTTTGGGCTTTCTTTGTTTACACTTTTCAAAAACAAGGATGGGCAATGTATTTTGTTTTCTTTTTATTAGCCAATCATTCCTAAATAGGAGGCAAAATCAGAGTGTTCTGAAAGATAAATTAGGGCTCAAATGAGGTCAATTTAAGGTTGGCATCAATGTTAACTTTAGGAAAACAGATGATATCTTAGCTTTCTATTTCTTTAAAGACTATGGTAGTTTGGATATATAATTTTTTGTGTGTCTTTTAGGAAAGTGTTGCAGGTCATAAGAATTTTACTTGAAGAAGGTAAATGTGCTGACGGCAACAGAACAATCAGAAGTAGTTATTCTACTAAATTAACTTTCAATTAATATTTATTAAGTACGTAAGATGTGTCAGGCACTGTGATAGGAGCTGGAGATGCAGTCTTATAGAGAATACAGTTTTTGTGATGACTTGACATTTGAAGTCCGAGTTAGGTGGAACACATTTTCTGCTTGGACTGCAGCAAGACTCCAACTCAGAACGTGCTGTGGTCTTGTAAACTCTCAGTTCTCTACTGCATACCTGAGAATTAAGGGGAACAGAAGAGAAGGGACAATCCTTGCTATTATTATTGTGAAGAAGGAGAGACTACAAATTGGCATGCTGTAGGACAAGATTGGTATTTAGCACTGTTGTCTTTACAAGAGGTTAGAACTGTTCTTTATCCCAAAAGGGAGTTAGTTGTATCAACCATGTTGAAAACTAATGTAAGTGTGTTGGGAGAGGGGGAGAGGGAGAAATGTATGTGTGTGAAGGGTTATATAAGTTACATTTATTTATGTTTTATATACTTTTTCAAATAATATGCTCACGTACGGTCAATTCTGCTATAACATGACGTGCATTTCTAAAATCACCGCATTATGCACGCTTCACAGAAACAACCACAGAGCTTATGGGAAAAATGCAGTTAGGGACACAGCACTCACAAACTTCATCAGCGACACATAAAAAGAAGATAGGAACCTAGTAAAATTGGTAGCATGCTTTTACACGTTAATTGGTTAAGAAATACATAAATACTACAATAAATTTGGTACTTCACCTTGAAAAAGATCTGAAGTTTGCTAGTGGAAATGAGTGTCGGAAGGATTCCAGCTTGTGAGTTATTGTGAAGTTGTAGAAGGACTATTATCTGCAATGTGCAGAAATCTTTAACCCTGGATATAGATAGGTGTGATTCATAACACAGTGAGGTAGCTGGGAAATATCTCCGGTATGGGCATGTGTGTATTTTTTGTACTCTTACCCAGCTCAATTCCACCAGGTGCGGTTGTCTGCAGACGAAATTATATAGAAGCAAATGTGAATTTGCTTTATGCTTAAATTGTTCCCTTGTATATAAATTACTTTGGAGTAAATTTGCATTTCGTAACAACCAGGATACATATGGAGGTAACATCTCCCTTCTTTCTCAAAATGCTCAACCTGTATCTTGATTTTGGCACTTCTGCTTCTATTCTGATTATTTATATATATTATTTCCTCAGTTAGGTGGTGAGCCATTTGAGGGCAAAGGCTGTCTCTGATATGGCTTTGATTTCTACAGTACCCAGTGAGGTTACTTATTCATAAAAATCATTATAAACACCTGTTGAATGAGAAGTAGTAACTGTGTGGGAGACTGAGGCATAGATGAAGAGATTTCAAGAAGGCAACAAAGGCAAGTTTCAAAAAGGAGAAAAAGTGTCTGGTGGTGCGTTCTGGGAAGTTGTGTTTATTATGAAGTTGTAATGAAGCTACAGGACCGAGGTGCAGATATATAGGTATAATTCAGTGTGTATACTCAGAACAAATTATTAAGAGACTGTTTATCCCTAGTATACTTTTTCTAGTAGAGCCAGGTTGAAATGAAATAGAGGCTCTTTGACAGAAGAAAATGAGTAACAGAGCAGCTTGAGTAGTAGGTTTAGGAGGTTCAAGTGCTGTGCCATCCCCTTGGACAATCACTGGACTTTAAGCTTGTGTCCGTGAAGCCCAAGATCCTCCATGGAGTCTTCTCAGAGCTGTTGTGAAGGAGAGGACAAAGACAAGAGCTTTTAGTGCCCTAGGCTTCATTTCACATTTCGTTTATTTTGTTTATGAAACACATGATTCCCTGGTCATCGAAGAAGAAAAGTTTGCAAGTCAGCAGCTGTGGCTTTGAGCAAGATAGTTGGGATGAGAGGGATGGTGGAATTATGCATTATTTATGTGAAGACAAGTCACATGGCTTTCTTAGTCTCAACTAGAATCCTCTTATCTTCCCCTCTCTCTGTCTTCTCTATGTAACAATAGAACCTCCTACAGTAGAAGGAGGCCTCTAGAGTATAGGGCTTGAGGGAGCTACACATATTTGTCTCATCACAGCGCTGGTGGTTTAAAGGGAGATATTTGGGCTGCATTGTGTAAAGCCTATAAAACTTTAGGCAAGATCTTCCCGTTCAAATAAATATGCAGTCAGATTCACAGTCTTAGATCTAAAAACTTAGGAGCTGTTCTCTCATAAATGGATATAACTTAATTTAAAATATTCAAAGCAGCAGTAGGAGAATTCTCTCTCTCAAAACCGATGCTGTATTACAAGAGCAGTGATTTTATGTACAACTGACAGACCATCTATAAAAATTGCATTAAAGCATTGATGGAAGAGGACTCCATAACATACACTCGACTCAATAATTCAGTGACTGATTATCCAGTTTATAGGTGATTTAGGCCTTTAATTTTTTCCTATGTCATCATCCTTTTGGCCATTTCCTACACCAGCTATTTGACAAGAATATTCAGGTTGAAAGTTAGTGAGGCCTAAGTCAGTCAATTATGTTAACAAAGTTTCATTTAAAAGTTTGGTACAAGAGGTTGTTGAAACCCTTAGGCAGGATTTAGAGTCATCTGTTGTTGTTAGCACTGTAAAGTTGATCCTGACTCCTAGTGACCCTGTGTACAGCAGAGCAAATCCTTGCCTGGTGGTTTTGCGTCATCCTCTTGCCTCGCGGCCCTATATCAGACAGTGCTCTGCTGCTATTCATAGGGTTTTCCTGGCCAATTTTTTCAAAAGTGGGTGGCCAGGTCCTTTTTCGTAGTCGGTCTAGTCTGGAAGCTCCGCTGAAACTTGTCCATCATGGGTGACCCTGCTAGTGTTTGAAATACCTGTGGCACAGCTGTCAGCATCACAGCAACACACAACTGCCACAGTCTGACAACCAACAGATGGGTAATGTGGTTCCCTGACTGAGAAACGAACGGGGGCCATGGCGATGAGAGTGCTGAATCTTAATCACTAGACCACCAAGGGTCATCTGTAGGTTTCATTAATCCATGATCTTCCTTTAGTAAATTACCACACACACACACACACAAAATCAAGATTTATTCCATTAGCACTCTGGAAATGTAACGCCTTCTGAAAGAAGGAGGTAAGGAGTAGTGTCATCTTTGATAAAGAGCAATGGTGCAAAATCAGAGGTGGAAAAGGATGGTGAAGATCTGATTGTCAAAGCATCTTTTATTTTTTATTCCTTTTTCTTGGATAAAATTACAAATGGATGAATTATACATGAAACTGTTTTCCATATGAACCACCTAACCAAATGTCTGTACGAGTCATCAGTCTGAAAAAGTTGACGTATCAGACTAGTTTTGCTGAATTAATAAGCCCAACAATTAGCATCTTTAATATGGATAACTTAGCAAGGAGTGGTACCTGTGTTCCTGAACACACTGCTCTTAGTCAAATATAACCTTGTGTTCTTCTGAATACTAGTATCCCTTTGCACTGCTCTTATAACACAACATCCATTAAGAAGGTACTTAATAAGCATTTATGTTCCAGATATTGTCCTAAGTACCAGGGTTACATGCAAATTCAGAGTCTGGAAAAGGAGACAAATGTGTAAGTGTGGTAGACTTCTTCCCTTTGCCTCTGCAGATTTGTCCTCTACCCTTACCAACCATATTATCTGCCCCACTGCAGTGATCTGTGTGGATGACCACAAGAGCTCCCTGGCCCTCACTGTTTTAGTGGGATTCAGCCCACTGCAGGGGCACCCCAGCAGCAGATAAGAGGGAGAAGAAAGTGAGGTTAGGGTATTTCTTCTCTCTGTGACACTGCTGGAGTTGGCAGTGTTCTTCTACTTAATGTCACTACCTCTTTAAAGGTAGCCTCCTCTGCTGACTCTCTCTTCCCAGGTATTGGTAATCAGTCCCTCCCTCTGACTCTTTGGGCTAGAGATGGTGACAACTCCTCTGCTACTATCCCTGGGTTATGTGCTAACCCTTGGCTTCTCTACATCTCGCCCACACATCTGTTAATAGTCCTTTTCTAAATAACTGCTCCTCAAATGATTTGAATGCAAGAGAGCTGTTTCCTCTTGGGACTGTCTCTGACACAGTAAGTACTGCTTACTCCATAATATAGGTCAAGTAAGAGAAAGGCTCCAGAATCCTAGGGATGTACAAAGGAGAGAAGGACCCCTTCTTCTGAATAGTAGGTATCAGGAATTACAGATTAAAGTGGTAGCATATGGACTAAAACTTGGACTGGAAGATTCACTGGGTGAAAAATATGAGGAAAAGTATACCAGGTGGGAGGGAAAGCACTTGCCAAAATTACAGAGGTTGAAAGTTCAATGGCTGATTCTGGGAATGGTTAGGTATGTGTGATTGGAGTTTAACATATATGAAAGGAAAGGGTGAGAAATACAAGAAGGACACAGGCAAAGCTGATGTATATCTTGTCTATCAACATTTTTGTGCCTAGCACTAATGTCGTGTTCAATAAATAATCAGTTGAGGAAATAAAGTCAATAAACAGAAAGGTGAGCAGGAGTCAGATCATGAAGGGTTTTGAATGCTAAGGAATTTGTCCTTCACATCGAAGCTGATGAGGAAATAGAAAAGGATTTTTTTTTATTTTTCCTGAGGAAGATCAGCCCTGAGCTAACATCCATGCGAATCCTCCTCTTTTTGCTGAGGAAGACCGGCCCTGAGCTAACATCTATTGCCAATCCTCCTCCTTTTTTTTCCCTTTTTTCTCCCCAAAGCCCCAGTAGATAGTTGCATGTCATAGTTGCACATCCTTCTAGTTGCTGTATGTGGGACGCCGCCCCAGCATGGCCTGACAAGTGGTGCGCCGGTGCGCGCCAGGGATCTGAACCCGGGCCGCCAGTAGCAGAGCGCATGCACTTAACAGTTAAGCCACGGGGCCCGCCCCAATAGAAAAAGATTTTGAGCAGGGGATTGATACATTTTAATAAGTTAATTATATACTTTCTTTTAGGTATCAGTACATTTATTATCTCCCTTACTGGATTATAACCATCTTGAGGGCAGGACCCATCTTGAGAGTAGGAAACAAGTCTTATTCATCTACATACTCCCAATGTCTCTTAGTAGAATGATTTGCACATTGCTGGCATTCAAAATGTGCTTGATGAATTATTGCAAGCGTAAGTTACATGGTTAGAGTTTCCATAGCAGGTGCATTTTATTTTAGCCTTTTTAAGTTAGAGGTTTTAAAATGAAACCATACTGATTTTATCCCAAACATTGCTTTAAACGTGATACAACTGAAAGCAGAAATACAATGCCACTGATATGTTTAATATGCTGCCTACTGAAATATCATTTGTTCATTTATTACTCATTGATCCAAAGAAGACCTCAACTTGGAAGGTGATTGACTATAGCTAAGAGACTCTCTTGAGGTTTGCAGGGAAAGATTTGGTTCCGTCTGTAAATATTTATTGCCATAATCAGTAGCTTGATGGGAGTCACTAGTGGACATTCTGTTCTTAAGAATGAAAATGATCACTTTCATCAGAAATTCCCTCAATGTTTTCACTAATCTTCATCTTAAATCTCTAAGAATGACAAATTGTTCAATTTTCCATGGGTATGAATTAATTTAAAATTAAATATATTAGCTCAGATTTGCTAGTGAGTACAAAAGTTTATTTTAAATTGGGAAAATGCAATATAAAATCCCATGTGTTTTTCTTTCTGTTTGCTTGTCTGTTTACTTGGGGAAGAGTAAGTGTTATGGACAGAATGTTTTCATCCCTCTCCCCAATTCATATGTTGAAATCTAATTGGCAATGTGATGGTATTTGGAGGTGGAACCTTTGGGAAGTAATTATGTCATGAGGATGGAGCCATCTGCAACAATGAGAAATAGGCTGTTGGCAGAAGAAGGCCCTCACCGGAAATCAACCATGCTTGGCATCCTGATCTCAGATTTCATCCAGAACTTGAGAAATAAATTTCTGTCGTTTATAAGCCACGCAGTCTATGGCACTTTGTTATAACAGCTGTAACTGACTAAGACAGTAAGTGAACAAGTTGCTATTTGTAAGAATATACTAATGTACTTCCAACAGGAGAATAGAGTTATTTCTTCATGTAGGCAATTCTTTTCAACACCTACTTAGTGAGCATCTACTATTGGCTCTGAGCTATTAGAGGTGTTGTAAGGGATTCTGTAATAGGTGATGTAAGTACACCCTCCAGACTTCCTTTGCTGGGTGGGTGTACCCGTCCCCCAGCTGTTGTGGATATTGGTTGTTAAAGGTTCACACTTGTAGTCTTCTTCAAAGTATTGCCTGTGGCTTATGGTAGGTCCCTAGTCCAGAGATGCCTGGGAAGTTATACCTCCCTCCAAAGGTCGCCAATGGCCAATGACTGACTAATGCTGTATATAACAGCCCAGCTTTCTCACCTCGGATGGGACAGTCTCTATGGTGCGTTCTGTGTTTCAGAGCTTCAATGGGATCAGGCTAAAGCTAGACTTCTCTTGGAACTACATCTTTGCCTGGTTTCTTCCACTGTTTATCCTGCTTTCCTCATCCCCCTATTTCTTCCTGAGAGTACTGCTGTAATTTCTTGCAGGAATCCCCGTCTCAGGCTCTGCCTCAAGGAAATCCCACTGAAGAAAGATACAGAGAAAAATAAAGCACAGTTTGTTTTCAGGGAATGCGTAATCTAATATAAGAGTAGAACAAGTTTGCAAATAATTTAAGCTAGAGCATAATATGATTTAAAAGAGATACAAAGATGGTGCTATGGGGGTTTAAAGAAGAAATTCTTCACATAGATTATGGAGGGGATGTAAAATCCCTGAAGCAAGATAACTGGAGGTTTGTCTGAGAATTGCATTTTCCTGGGCAATAGTGGAAGGTAATGATTGGGCCATATTATGGTATGCCTTGAAAGCTAGGAAAAGGGATTTGTTCTTAATTTGAAAGGCAATGGAAAAACATTGATTATTTTTGAACCTCACAATGATTCTGTTGGAACTGTACTTCTGAAGATATATCTGGATGACTGTTTGGAATGCATTTTAGTGGTGGAAATAGGAATTGAAAGGACTGGTAAGGAGGCTAAGAGTCATATGAGAAAAAAAATGATGTTCTACAATGACAATAAGGTGAGAAATAAATGTGAGAGACATTTTGGAAGTAGAATTGACAGGACTTGGCAAGTATTGGATATACAGGATTGGTAAGGGTTGGATTGGGAGAGAGAACAATGACTCAAATCTTGTGAGCCTAGCTAAATAGTGACCTCTTAATGCCTTCCCAGAAGTGAAATTGTTGCATTGAAGGATATGCACATTAAAAATTCTGTTATAAGGCCAATATCAATGATGAATATAGATGCAAAAATCCTTTATAAAATAATACAATAGTACATTAAAGTATCATACACCATAATCAAGTGGGATTTATTCCAGGGACACAGGGATATTTCAGCATCCACAAATCAATCAATGTGATACACTACATTAATAAAATAAAGAATAAAAATCACATGATCATCTCGATACAGGCAGAGAAAGCATTTGAGAAGATTCAACATCCATTTATGATGAAAACTGTCAATAAAATGAGCATAGAAGAAAAGTATCTCAACATAATAAAGGCCACATATGACAAACCCACAGCCAATGTCATACTCAATGGTGAAAAACTGAAAACTGTTCCTCTAAGAACAGGAACAAGACAAGGATGCCCACTCTTGCCACTCTTATTCAATATAGATTGGAAACCCTAGCCAGAGCAATTAAGCAAGAAAAAGAAATAAAAAGGTATCTAAATTGGAAAGGAAGAAGTAAAACTGTCACTATTTGTGAATGACATGATTCTATATGTGGAAAACCCTAAAGAATCCACCAAAAAACTGTTAGAAATAACTAACAAATACAATAAAGCTGCAGGGTACAAAATCAACATACAAAAACTAATTGCATTTCTATACACTAACAATGAACTAGCAGAAAGAGAAATCAAGATCTCAATCCCATTTATAATCACAACAGAAAGAATAAAATACCTAGGAATAAATTTAACCAAGGAGATGAAAGACTTGTATGCTGAACATTGTAAGACATTGTTGAAAGAAACTGAAGAAGACAGAAAAAAATGGAAAGATATTCCATGCTCATGGATTGGAAGAATTAACATAGTAAAAATGTCCGTATTACCTAAAGCAATCTACTGATTCAATGCAATCCCAATCAGAATCCCAATGACATTTTTCATGGAAATAGAACAAAGAATCCTAAAATTTATGTGGAACAAAAAAGACCCCGAAATAGCCAAAGCAATCCTGAAAAAAAGAACAAAGCTGGAGATATCACACTCCCTGATTTCAAAGTATTCTACAAAGCTATAGTAATCAAAAAAGCATGGTACTGGCAGAAAAACAGACACACAGATCAATGGATCAGAATCAAGAGCCCAGAAATAAACCCATATATCAGTGGACAGCTAATTGTTGACAAAGGAGCCAAGAACATACAGTGGAGTAAGGAAAGTCTCTTCATTAAATGATGTTGGGAAAACTAGACAACCACATACAAAAGAATGAAAGTAGACCATTATCTTACACATAAAAATTAACTCAAAATGAATTAAAGACTGTGTAAGATCTGAAACTATAAAACTCCTAGAAGAAACTATAAAACTCCTATGGTCTTTGACATTGGCCTCAGCAATATCATTTGAATATGTCTCCTCAGACAAGGGAAACAAAAGGAAAAATAAACAAATGGGACTATGTCAGACTAAAAAGCTTCTGCACAGCAAAGGAAAACATCAACAAGATGAAAAGACAAGCTAACAATTAGGAGAAGATATTTGCAAATCATATATCTGATAAGGGATTAATATCCAAAATATATAAAGAACTCATACAACTCAACAACCAAAAAACAAACAACCCGATCAAAGAATGTGCAAAGGATATGAAGAGACGTTTTTCCAAAGAAGATATACAGATGGCCAACAGGCACGTGAAAAGATGTTCAACATCGCTAATTATTAGGCAAATGCAGATCAAAACTGCAATGAGATATCACCTCATGCCCATCAGAATGGCTGTCATTAAAAAGACAAGAAATAACAAGTGTTGGAGAGGAGGTGGAGAATAAGAAACCCTCTTGCACTGCTGGTGGGAATGTAAATTGGTGCAGCCACTATGGAAAAGAGTATGGAGATTCCTCAAAAAATTAAAAATAGAAATACTATATGATCCAGCTATTCCACTTCTGGATATTTATCCAAAAAACACAAAAACACTAATTTGAAGAGATATATGCACCCTTGTGTTTATTGCAGCGTTGCTCACAATAGGCAAGACTTGGAAGCGATCTAAGTGCCCATCAGGGGCTGAATGGATAGAGAAGGTGTGGTATGTATCTACACAATGAAATACTACTCAGCCATAAAAAAAGATTAATTCATGCCATTTGTAACAACATGGATGGACCTTTTAGGGTATTATGCTAAGCAAAATAAGTCAGATGGAGAAAGACAATTACTATATCACTTCACTCATGTGTGGAAGATAAAAAAACAAACACATAGATATGGAGAACAGATGGGTGGTTACCAGCCGGGAAGGAGGTGGGGAGAGAGTGAAAGGGGTAAAGGGGCACACGTGTGTGGTGACGAATGGCAACTAGACTTTTGGTGGTAAACATGATGTAGTCTATACAGAAATGGAAATATAATGATGTGCACCTGAAATTTATATAATATTATAAACCAATGTGACCTCAAAAAAAATTCTGTTATAAAATGCAAACACTAAGTTTTGCACCTTTTGAAAATCCTGTGCCAATTGAATGGCAGCAGGGGGATGATATCTCGTTGTTTTCATTCATTGCTATACATAGTTTGATGCTGTGTTACTAGGCCCATGATGATTTATGACAGAGTCCCATTCAGACTGTTTTCTCACTACACGCCCAGAGGAAATGGGATACCCAAGTGGTGTTTTCTATGAAAATAGGAAGGGCTCAGAAGATTGTGTGGTGTTGCTAAAGAAAATCCTTTCCTGCATGTCCTCGCACAGTATTAGGGAAAGGCTTTAGGTCAGAAGACCTGGGTTTGAATCATGGCTCCACCCACAGCTCGTTTTACATACTTGAACAAATTACTTACACTCTATGGGCCTCAATTTTCAAATCTGTATGGCAATACTTTCTTCAAAGTGTTGTTCTGAAATACAGTTGCAATAACGGGAGTAATTTTTCCTTACACTTACAAAATGAATGTTACTGGATTTTATTCCTGCTGGTCTTACCTCCTCAAGAGCAAAAACTATTTTTTCATATTTCTTTTCTCCAGCATCTTTCCTGGCACATAGTAAATGTTCATTAAAGGTTGTCATATGGCTGGATGAATGAATTTTTGCCTTAGATGATATAAACGACAGTCTATATACTTCTTTCTCCTTTGCTCTCTGAAATAAGAAACAGCAAAAAAGAGGTATAGTAGGAGATGTTTTGTTATTAAAAACTATTTTCTGGGCCGGCCCCGTGGCTTGGTGGTTGAGTGAGCGCACTCCACTGCTGGCGACCCGGGTTCGGATCCCGGGCTCGCACCGACGCGCTGCTTCTCCGGCCATGCTGAGGCCGCGTCCCACGTGCAGCAACTAGGAGGATGTGCAGCTATGACACGCAACTATCTACTGGGGCTTTGGGGAAAAATAAATAAATAAAATCTTTAAAAAAAAAAAAAAAAAAACTATTTTCTTCTTCTCCACCTGTTTTGGCTTTGCCTGGAGATTTATGTATTTCATTTAGGATAGACAAAATTAGTTTCCCCCTCTTCATAAAGAGTTGTATTATTTCTGATGGGCCTCTGGATTCTATTACTGTTATTTAAACAACAATGTCATGTTAAGATAGTAGCAGCTGGCTTAGCACATGGAAAAACTGTTGTTGCATCTTTTATTGTTATGTTTTTGGCATTTTCTGAAAATGATAGGAAGATGAAAAGTGACCTGCTCTTTGGTATTCTTTTTTTCCTGTTGGAACAGCTTGTTCAGATTATTTGAGCAGTTCTGGATCTGTGTGTACGTGTGTGTGCATGTGTGTGTGTGTGTACACTCTTGTGCTCCCAAATTTCTTTTCCCATCCATTAGGAAAGGATTTTGATGCTTGATAATATCTTTCTGAGTTCGAAAGTATACTTATACTTCTGTTATACTTTTGGTCAGGCCATTTTCAATAGAATCATTTTGTATTTAGAGAGTCTCTTTAGCCTCATAGTTATCCTGCCGCAGGTAGACTAGACAAGTATTATAATTACTCCCACTTTACAGATGAAAAAACTGTGGTTCACAGGAATTGAACGAGTTGCCAAGTGAGTCAAGACTGGATGTCACTTTTCTAGCTTTACCTGGAGGTCTTTTCACAACATCTCAGAGAACCTTTAAATATTTATGTCCAAACACCTGTAAGAGAGTGTCCATTGTCTTTGAGGCATGCTAAGATGTGGATGTGACTGACTCTCCTTCAGTTGGGTTTTATGAGCCCGTGCAACCCTTGAGTCGAACCTCCTTAGGCCAGAGGAGATTGGACCTGGATTTCTGTCACTCATAGGTAAGATTATTAGCAAATGCACTGCTGACCCAGTGTTCCAACCAAGAGACTACTTGCCGTTTCTGAGCATGGTCCATACTTCCCCGTGCTGATGGATTTGCTTACATCATTGCCTGTCCTATATTACATATCCCCATATCTACCCTGAAATCCTAACTACCTTCAAGCCTAGCTCACGTTATCTCCTCTAAGTCTTTCCCTGTTCTAGCAACCAGAATTTTCAGTTTTCTCTATGCTTCCATAGTACTTGTTTACCCTGTTTCATAAGACTTTTCACATTTTGTATTGTATGATGGTTAATTTTTTGCATATTTTTCTTACCTATTGGATTATAATTCCAGAGTGGTTCTGTATCCTCCACAGCACTCACTGCAGTATATAAACCTCACATAGGGGACTGATAAATATTTGTTAATTGGAGGTTAAATTGCCTGAAATGGAATTACATTGATAGTTTTCATTTCAAGTGTTTTAAACTTAAGCAAGCAGCCAGGAAAAGAGTCGTATTTTAGTTTTTCAGTGTTCTATCTTCTGAGTTTTATTGTATTTGCTCTGGTGAATGTAGTTCACCATCCTTTGTAGTTCTGTTTTTAAACATGCCATCATTTCTGGTGGGTTACTAGCCTGTCAGGAATGTACCCATTACCAAAGATGGAGCTGTAAAAGTGTTTTCAGTTTGCTCAAGTCAGGGTGAGAACCAAAAACCAGTCTTAATGCCAAAAACATACTCCCAAAGGATAGCTCATTGAGCTACCCAGGACTGTGAGCCGCCTACCGTGGGGACTAGAGGCCAGCCTAGAGCTGGAGTTTGTGTCCAGTTTTTCTTGGGATACGGTCCGAAAGACCGACTGACCTTTGCCTAGATCACTTTTGTGGCACTTTGACTCAGAAAATAGTCTCTTAAGTTGACAGCAGCTTTTTCTGGAACTGAAACTCAAATTCAATTGTGACTTTTTGGCAGGACTTTACTAATTGGGAGAGGGAAGTGATCATTTTTTACAAAATAAATGGAATCAGAAATCAAGTCAGCATATCACTTCATATAATGGATACAGCCTATATAGACGCATTTATCCTGGATTTGTGAAATTTCACTTTTATCATTGGAAAACTTGAGACAAATTAGCTAATTTTTCTTTAAAAAATTATGGTTTGGAATTTTTGAGTAATATTTATTACTGAATATTTCTGAATTAAATCTTATGAAGAAGTTGCTATTATGTATTCTCTTCTTGGTAAGATAAACCATTTCTGATTTCAGTTGCTAAAGAATCTGAATGTGGCAAATCAGAGTGTGGGAAGTGGCCAGGGCACAATGGCTGGGAAGAAGAGATTATGTTCCAGGTCATTAATATCTATTTCCAGGCTTTATAATATTCTCTAGGCTGCCAGTTTTCTCAAAAGGAAAGGAATTATGCTGATTAGCTCTCAGCTATTTTCTCCTTCCCTATGATTGTGTTTTCTTTTCTTTTCCCTTAAAAGAAGGATGCAAAGGGGGGCTAGCCCAGTGGTGTAGCGGTTAAGTTCACGTGCTCCGCTTCAGCAGCCCAGGGTTCACGGGTTCGGATCCCGGGCACAGACCATTGCACCACTTGTCAAGCCAGGCTGTGGCGGCATCCCATATAAAGTAGAGGAAGATGGGCATGGGTGTTAGCCCAGGGCCAATCTTCCTCAGCAAAATGAGGAGGATTGGCAATGGATGTTAGCTCAGGGCTAATCTTCCTCACATACACACAAAAAAAGAAGGGTACAAAGGTGCCTAGGGCAGCTCTTATTCACCAAATCTCTAATTACTCACCTGGGTGAATGGAATGAGAAGAAAGGATGTCCAACTTCTTCCCCAAGACCACTTCCTGCACTGCCTCCGAGTGCCCCTCAGGGCACGTCTCAGCAGTTAATGTTTGTGGTTACCTGGCTTGTGTTTGCCTTTTCTTATTCTCTCAGGTGCATGGACTTAGTTTTCACATAGTCAGCCCAGAGAGCTGTTGGAATGCACCCAATTCCACTAAGGCACCAGGACTCTGCTCTGAAAGGTGTACAACTTTGTCTTCTCCCAAAATACTACCCACATTTCCTCGACTTGTGTTGGGCCAAATGTTCCATTAGACTTACCTTGCAGGCAGATTGTAGGCAAGTGGAAGCCAATGGCACTCTCACAACATTTTCCTGCTTTCCAGAATTCTTATAGAACTTATAGGATACTTCTTAATTCTATCACTTTGTTGTTTTAGTATTGTTTTATATTTGTAGCCCCCCAAACCCAAGTCAGAAGTAATCACTCTCTTCTAATTAATTTACCATTCCTGCCTTGCATGATACTTACTGTGTAGCCATCTTATCAGTATCCCTCCCTCTCCCCCCCAAATGTGAGCTTTTAAAGGGGCTATTTCTTTTTCATGATGGTGTCATCAACTCAGTGCCTTTTATGCAGTAGGAACTTGGGGCTGATTGAACAAATTTTAAGTTCCATTAGAACAAAACTCAATTTTCTTTACCTTTCCCACTTCGCAAAGTTTCAATTATCTAGGTAACAAGAATTTAAATATATATTATTGTTTCCTCTACCAAAGAAGGAGAAGATATAATCTTTGACATCAGGACTTCACTGGTAGAAAAATAAGGTAACTATGGAGTATATGTATGTGGAATTCTTATATATGTAGATGATGAGAGAATAGTATGAGGCACTGTTTATTTAGTACAAGACATATGATATTGGTTATCAGTTGTATGGCAATTCAGAGATGCTAAAATTGTTATGGTTTAGGGAAGTTGAAGAAGGAACCAGGGTAATTACTACTGAAGGAAGTACAAGGTTTTGGGGTCTTATACTGCATATACACTTCTGATTTTTCCTAAGTAGTCCTGGACTAAGGATCAAGCAAACACAGACCTATTGTCACCAGTTGGCTTATAGGAATAGATTTCCTAGAAAGATGGGTAAACTCTTTTCTGCAATGTTAAGGGTGAGGAAAAAGCTATGGGAGTTTGGAAATGAGAGAGAAGCCATGTGTTTCCTCGAATAATGAGAAGACTGCAGAAAGCCAAGGGCTTGGTGGAGTTTTGATTTGGGAAGGAACAGGGAAGGAATAGATCAGGTTCAGAGTCTCAAGGAGGGTAGGCAAGAAAATCAGGGCAGGGCCTGGGGCTGGGGCAGTAGGATTTTTGCTACCACAACTTTGGACACACTCCACCAGTGATGTCTTTGACATGTGTTCGTATTTTGACATTTTGGGAAACACTCCTAGGATTTTATATTCTTCTCACTACTTGCCTCAAAGGGAATAAGACTATCATGTAGAAAATTAGGAAGGGATTGTGTGTTAATATCTGACATTAAAATCATGCACCTTTATACTCTCATCAATTTATCTTTCTCCTGAAAGCATTTTGTGACTTATAATCACTGCAGAATTCACTAGGTAAATTCACTAAATCTGAGGCAGACAGATTTAGAAAACGGCTTTGGAAAATCAACTAGAAATCCCTCTGGCAATAGAAAAATCTGGTTTTTCTTAAGCCATCCATGATATATTCACTTTCAGGTTTCTGTGTTTATGTGGAAGAAAGAAACAGAAAGATATTGTTTTGACTAGTGTTGGCAAACTGACGAAAGCTGTTTTCTGTCTGAAATGTTTTTTTTTTCTCCTGTAAAGGGTGCCGAAATGTATTCCTTTACTAGTTTGAAAGTGTGCAGATATCCATTGACCTCATACTCTTAGCTGAATTGCCAGCCTCATCTAGCCTACATTGCAATCTGTGTCCCCAGGCGTTTTGGGGACTGCTCAGGCTTGAATCCACTGAACACATAAGTGTTTGGAATAAAACATCATGACTTTAGCTGAAGCATTATAGTTTCCACCTAGTAAGAGTAAAGAAATATACAAGTGCATGAACTGTTTGCCCATGAAAGTAGTTTCTCATTCTATTCACAAAGACAGTGTTTATCGCCCAATTTATGTTCTTCTTGTAATAGTTATTAACACAACTGGTTACTAATTAGAACTATTCCTAGTAGTTGAAAAAGTAGCATGAGTTTAATTGTTTATTTATGTCTTATTTTCTTGGAGTATTATTCTTGCTGAACTTTGCCTTTTTCTTAGGACTAGTTAATTATCAGCCAGCCCTGGTGGTCTAGTGGTTAAGATTCAGCACTCTTACCACCAAGGCCTGGGTTCATTTCCTGGTTGCAGAACCACACCACTCATCTGTTGGTTGTCATACCATGGCAGCTGTGTGTTGCTGTGATACTGAAAGCTATGCCACTGGTATTTCAAATACTAGCAGGGTCACCTAATGGTAGACAGGTTTCAGCAGAGCTTCCAGACTAAGACAGACTAGGAAGAAGGAACTGGCCCCCCACTTCCGAAAAAATTGGCCATGAAAACCCTATGAACAGCAGCAGAGCATTGTCTGATATGGAAGGTGAGAGGATGGCACAAAGAGACTGGGTAGTGTTCCGCTCTGCTGTACACAGGGCCGCTAGGAGTCAGAATCAACTCCATGGCACTAACAACAAAAAAGTTAATTATCACTTTGCAGATTGACATTAATGAGGCATGGAAGCTTAGTATCCAAAATTTTGGATGAGTGCTATTTCATTCTTTCTCTATATTTTCGAAAGGGACTGAAGTGTTTCCTAAGAACAATTCCCACTTCCCTCAGATTCTCTCTGGACATGTTCAGATGCAATTTTCATTGAACTTGAAGGCAGTTGAAGTAATTAGTCATACCTATTACTTTGCCTGAACTTAGTTGCTTGAGAACAGCAGAAGTCAGCCCCGACTTTTTCAAATCCTGTTTTCTTTGTGGTATAGGGTTTGAAAACCTCTTCCCTAGTCCTTTTTATTTTATTTTTTATTTTTATTTTTTTTGTGAGGAGGATTAGCCCTGAGCTAACATCTGGTGCCAATCCTCTTCTTTTTGCTGAAGAAGATTGGCCCTGGGCTAACATCTGTGCCCATCTTCCTCTACTTTATATGGGCCGCCGCCACAGCATGGCTTGATGAGCAGTGCGTTAGTCCACGCCCAAGATCCGAACCCATGAACCCTGGGCCGCTGAAACAGAATGTGCAAACTTAACTGCTACGCCACCAGGCCGGCCCCTCCCTAGCCCTTTTTAATACATCATGCAAAATTTTCTTTCAATAATAAATGGTTATACATGTCTTTCTAGTAGTGAGATTTTGTGAAGACAACTGGAGTATTTCATATGGAGCAACCTCTTGTTTGGAATTGCTCACTGCCTGAGCAGATGTTAGAAGAATTTGCAGTATATTAAACAGCCATATCTGGTGAAGTCATTGTTGTGATTAGGTTGAAACGAATGCAAGATTCTTTAAAAATATTCTTTCCATGAAGATAACAGAGCTTATTTTTAAAAGGACTTAAACTGAACCTGTAGGTGTTTTGATTATTGCATTTTGTGAAGTGTGTGTGTGTGTGTGTGTGTGTGTGTGTGTGTGAAGGAGGGAGAAAAGAGGAGAGGAAGATGGGGGGTTGGTTAGGGAGAGACAACATCGTAAGAAACTACAAGAATAAGTCATAGAATAGGGAGTTTTTTATTCATCCATTATTTGAGAGGATATTTCCAGTATTTTGAAGATATATCGGTAATATGTAGAGACAAAAGAGTGGCCTGAAGGGTCTGTGGTTCTGATTCAGGATAGAATTCTTTCTTGTTGTATAAACAAAAAGAATAAAACATGATATTTATACCTTTTTCCATAGTGTGATATTGTAGTTAAAAATTTTACTACTAAGTTCAAAGAATTTTTTACAGGAAGTAAAGTACCTAGAGTTATTTCTGATGTTGAAAGAATGGGATATTAGTGTCACCATCCCCAAAAGTTCTTTTAAAGATACAAAATATGTGACATAAATTCCTTAATAGCCTCATAAAAAGCCTCAAGATGGACAAAGGAACATATGAAAAAAAATGTTTTACTGTGGTTTCATAATCTGTGTGAATTTGTTCCTTCTGTGGTATTTGTTCCTTGAAATTCCACTATGGTGACTGAAATACCTAGTTTATGGTCCTGATGGAACGAAGTCAGCAGCATGAGTTAGCTTCCGTTTTGCATGGACACAGATCCTACTCTCCTACTTTATCAGTCAGGATGGACCTGGTATTGTTGCAGAAAACAACAACAACAACAAAATACAAACCCTCAAATGTCAGTGAATTAGCTGAGCAAAGGTTTATTTCTCAATTACTTTACATATTCACCTTTGGCTAGTATGGGGCCTCGGCCCAGTAACATTACATGGAAACCCACACCAATGGGGACTCCATCTTGCCACGTATCTCCAAATCACCACTGAAGGGAAATGAAAGGTCGCCACTTGCTCTTTGAAATCTTCTGTCTTTAAGTGACAAATGTCACTTCTATACTCATTGGCCAAAGCAAGTCACAGGGCTGCATCCAACCTCTAAAGGGTCAGGGAGGACAAACCTACCACGTTCTGAGAAAGACAAAAACCAAAATAATCGTGAATAGTCCAATGCAAATTAGAACTACCGTAAATGATTAGAGTGGTGCCAGGAAAAAAAGGGTTAGTGTAAATTCATTACTCTTATTAGAAAAGAAGTGCAAAGCACATTTCCTGCTAATTAATGATGTCATGTTTGAAGAAGGAATCCACAAATGCATATTTTTAATAATTAAAAAATAAGGAGAGCTTTTTCCTTAATCATGAATTAGTCTGTGGTAGTTGGATGATAAATTATAAGTGATTACAACTACCACTTAGGATGCTGCTAAATTATAGCTCCGCAGCATTGTTAGAAACAAAAAGAAAAGCTGGTCTCTGTGGAGGTCACATACATCTTTTTTTTAGGAGGAGCAAGAACAGGTGTTGAAGTTTAAATAGCAAGAGACATAAGTAGGTAGGGAGCATAAGAAGAGAAGCTGAGGGGCGACTTGGAGGAGCTCTCGAGATTTGTGCAGCAGGAATGGAAGAGTGAGGGAGGAGAAGACTGTCAGCCTTCTTTTATTCATGCTGAGACGTAGTTTAGACAAGAAGAGATGGAAAAACGTATTCTTATTTATATAGCATCCATTGATCGAAGTCCCTCCCCTTTTTTCTCCCTCTATCTTTCCCTCCCTTCTTCCTTCTCCTTCTTTCACCAATATAACAAATATTTACTAGCCTACTGTTCTAGATTCTGGATATGGAACTGGCAATCTCTATCTGGATGGAACTTCCAGTCTAGTATGTATGATGATGATAAGTGTATGTAGAAAATATAAAGCAGAGTAAGAAAATGCACAGTCCTGGAAAGCACTACTTTGGATAAGGTTTTTAAGGAAGGTTTCTCTAAAGGCATAATATTTGAGGAGAGAGAATATAGTAAGGAAGCAAGCCTTGAAATTATATGGAGAAGAACTTTCCAAATAAAAGGAGGAAGTGCAAAGGCCCTGAGGTAGAATCGTGTGGGTCTGCTGTCCAGTGGTAGGTCTTCAGAGATGAGTACCTACAGGGCTTGGCGCAGTACCTGTTCAGTGTTTGTTCAATGAATATTTGTAGGATGATTTAATGAACAAATGAATGAATGCAGACCACATCCTCAAGGAATTCACATTGTAGTAGAGGACAGAGGCTTGGCTAAAAATAACTGTACTTGGTAACAATAAGAACATTCAGTACTGCTGTACACTGGGCACAGTACTAGGATTAGTACATAAATGATATCATTTAATTTAGAAAGCAATATCGTGGATACATAATATTGTTCCCATTTTATAAACAGAAAATCAAGAGAGATGGTGTTGTACAATGGTTAACCATTTGAACTCTGGAGCCAGGGTGCCTGGATTTGAGTAATAGCTCTTTTACTTGCCAGCTCTGTGACTTTAAGCAAGTTGCTTTACTTCTCTGTGCCTGGGTTTCCTCATCTGCAAAAATTTAATGGATATAACCCTTTCAGGAGATTGATGTGAGGATTGCATGAATTAACATGTGTAAAGTGCTTAGAGTAATACCTGGCATTGTATAGCTCTTCTTATGATCATTGTCATAGTCATCGTCATTTTCATATCTCTGCAGGAGCTTGAGAATGTCATAGAAGTCTTCACAGATAAGATGTTTGAGCTGAATTTAGGAATTCAAAAGGGTAAAAGAACTTATTCAAATGTTGTGTGTGTTTGTGTATATGTGTGTATTTGAGCATTATTTTTCAGGAGGTCTTAAAAAGCATATATTTGGTAGTACAATGTCTTTTTTGTTGAGTATTAGAGTAGTGTAATATAAGTTCCGTCTTGTTCCCAAAAATGCTACTTGGCTCATAACTTGTAGACATGAGAATTAAATCATTGTCATTTTGTATCTCATAAGACAAAAATATAAATTCAGTCCATTTTAGCTTTTATTTTCATTAAATAAAAAGTAAGAAAATGATGTCTGTGCAGATAGTCAAATTGAATAGGTAGTGATGATAGTTAAAATTTAATATTAACTAAAGATATTCGATTTGACTGTGTAGAGTTGTGTGTGGATGTGTGTGTACATTTGTGTTAGTTTTCTATTATATAATCTGTTACTGAATCACAGATCTGATACCTTCTTTTATAGATATAAAAAAATTAGACCTGGAAATATTCTCTAGGTTTATCTGAGATAAAGAATGGCACATTTTTTTTGTACCTATGAAATTTTCCTTATCTTCATAGCATCTTATTCAATTTTTCTCTTTGGAGGTACCTGAAATATGTTAAGAGTTCGTTACCTAATGAAGCTGAGACTTACTTTCCAGGTTAACTCCTGAGGTAGTACAGGTTTGCTTTGTGTTGTTGGGATGACCAATAGGCTCATGAATTGTGTCTGAAATTTAATCCAATAGCAGAAAAATTAAAACTACCTGATGATGGCACCAGAAAGCTCAAATCTGATTTGGCAACCAGGTGAATATTTATCTGCATGATAACCAAGTACCTAAAAATTAAAATTTCATGCTTATGCACTTAACCTTTGGTGTAGAAAAAATGCCCAAGAAAAAGGGAAAGCAGAATCTATGTATCACCTTTTCTCTTTTGATGATAAGTATGCAAGTGGATGATTACAAAATGGGAGAGCTGGAGGTGATTGGAAAAGAATATCATGAGGATGTTGGATTATTGGAATTTTTATATACTAGAATTCAGTATCTATTTTGAGAATGTAATACATTGTTCATATTTATATTTACATAAATAAAGTGCCTATACTCATAAACAGTCCTTTCATGAGTTAGAAATAATTTTCCTGTGGTATAAATTGGTACTTCTGTTTCTGGCTTTAGTTCTGGGCTCACAAAGCTGGCCATTATAAACATGATTTATTATTTACATAAATTGGTTCTCTCTTCACCCCTCATGAACATTCCTTTGTAGCCATTTGAATTCAGACCTTCTTAAAGGTATAGCCGGAAAAATGGGAAATCTAATTCTTTTAACATTTGAAATTTTTTTTTTTTTGTAAAGTAATTCCCAAGGATTGCTTTGGAATTTCTTTATAAGGATGAAAAATTCCTCATTTCTTTCATATCCCTCTTTCCTCTAAACCTCAGGTCTTGTAAGTGATTAAAGTCTCATAATTCACTATGGTTTCAGCCCTTGTACTTTTCAATGACCATTTTAGGAATGGGAATAACTCATGTTTATAGATTTTATATTGTAAATGAACCACGATAGTGGTTTATATTGTTAAATGTGTGAATTTAGGACAGCATCTATGTCCTAGCCAGGTTAATACAGTAGCTGCTGTACCCGTGATGGGCTTGTTTTGAATGTTATGTTGAAGGGCTTGAGCAATAAGACGTCATGTATTTGAGTATGACATTGTTCTGTAACAGAAAGCTTGCTTTAAAGCACAGATCCTTGCCTTGGTGAAGTTGAAGTCTCTAAGAAACATGTGTAGCTTCTTCATTCTCACCATCTGTGGTTCATACAGTGTCCTCAGCTATGATGAGATCATAGTTGGGCAAGATGGAATTTCCTTGTTTACATTTTCTCATCGGTTTTTCCCACACAAAGTTGCTAATGCTTAGCGTATTATGAAGTGTGTTTTCATTATAGTTCGCGTGTCTTCACAAATATATTGCAATCACATAAAAGCAAGATTAACAATGGATGCTTTTAAATGTGTACATTTACCACCAATGTATAATATTATTATTTACATCAATGTATAATATTATTATACATAAACACCAATGTATAATATTATTTCATTTTATGAAGTAATGGCTTGATTTTGTGTGTGTGTGGTAAGTGCTGTGTATACATATGATAAAGATATTATTTCTAACAATATTTTGTGACCCAAGTCTATTTAATGAAAATGTTAGCACAGTTACTGGCACATAATAAGTGTTCAATAAATATCAAAGGAAGGAAAGAGGAAGGAAAAATCACATGGGGCTCAGCAGCCTTGTATTCAGATGCTATGCTGGCGTCACTACTTTGTCGTTGCTTGATTCAGGCAACTCTAAAGTCTTGAAAGTATCAGTTTTCTCATCTGTAAAATGGAATTGTTTTGATTAAATGACATAAAGCAGTCATCACAGTAGCAATGTATGCTCAATAAATTTTAGAAATATTTTTCAAATTATTTTTAATGAATGTAAAATTCTACTTAAATAACTAGTATGGTTAGCTGAGAATTGTATCATGAGGTTGCTCATTTTTAAAGACTAGTAATGAATAAAATTCAATACTGTAGTTTATGTTGAACACATTTCTTCTTTGACTTTAAGTGTACATATAAATTGTTCAGTTTATCAGATAAGCATCTATTATGTTGCCTGGCACTGGCCTAAATGCTGGGGTTACATAGTTAAGGAGTCTTCTAGAATGACAGACAAGCAAACAAACAATGTACTGCAATATGATGAATGCTTTGACTGAGGTACACAGGGATGCTGAAGAAGTAGAGGAGGGGCATCTATGCAATAGGGAAGGAGAGAAGGATTGCAGAAGAAGTGAATGAGTAGACACCTTAGGTTTCCTGTAGGTGGTGAAATCTGAGTTGGATTTTTGTGTTAGGCAAAATTTCTAGGAATAACCCCGAAGATTCCGTGTCTGATCTAATCAAATAAGTCCTTAAGAGCAGGGAACTTTCATCAGCTCTTGGTAGAAGAGGAGAACAGAAGAGGACGACACAATAGGAGAGCACAGAGAATTGAAATACGTGAAGGATTTAACGTGCTGTTGGTTTGAAGATGGAGGGGGCAGCATGAGAAGGAATGCAGATGCCCAAAGGAGCTGTGTGAGGCCCCTTGCTGAAATACGGACCTCAGTCCTACAAAAGCAAGGAACTGAAATCTGCCAACAGCCTGAATGATCTTGGAAGTTGATTTCATCAGAGGTCCTCCAGATAAGACCCCAGCCTGGCCACCACCTTGATTTCATCTTGGGAGACCTGGAACAGAGAGCCTAGCCAAACCCACATAGATTTCTGACCTATAGAAACTGTGAGATAATAAATGGGTGTGGTCCTAAGCCACTAAGTTTGTGTCAATTTCTTGCACAGAGATAGAAAGCTAATAAAATTTTGAAGGATATGTTTTAAAGAATTAGCCAGGAGAAGAAACAGAGACAGGGAGCCCAGTTAAAAGTGGAAAAATCTAACAGAGAAGTCAAAAAGGCTTTAAAAATGCAGAAAATCATGGAACGTTATATCAGCATTGGGGACAACAATTACCATTATACCAAGAGCTACGGAGCCATAGATAAACATGTAGAATCTTGATCAGCAGCAGTTATTCATGGTCTGGCATGGTTGAGTAATAAAATGGCTAACATTCATTAGAAGGTAAAAATTCTTATCAGTCTTATCTATTCCAAGAATCTATGTTTGTATAGAGAAGTTTACTTTTGGAGAGGTGGGAAGATGTACATTGAGTAAAAGATTATTAAAAGTTGGTCCAAATTAAAATATATGGGAAGAGAGAATGATATATACTAATATTCATAATAAATTAAAATAGGGGAAAGAATATATAGGCAAATTGGAAAGAGTGAAAAGGAGTAAGATATATTTTTCTGCAGTAAGACTTCAGTATGTGGAAAATTAGTCTGATAATATTTGTAAATAAGATGCTTAGTTTCAGTATGTTTCATTCTGCACTTGGTTATTAAGATTACTACCTTTCTCCAATGATGAGAGAAAATATATTTTAATAAAAATAGATTTTCTTAATTAGTGGATACACTTGCTTTAGCAGGGTAAACTAGAATCAATATATTTTGGCCAAATATAATTTGCTTTTAATTTTTCATATCTTTGTAAAAATGTAGGACATGTTTAGTGTAATTCATCACCTAGTTCTCTACTAAGTGGTGTTTTGAAAAGATAAGGACTGCTTTTCCTCTAATGTATTTTTTATAAAATAGTCTCTCATATCGCATCAGTAACAAATGCTTGAAAATTCTCAAGTGACTAAGTGGGATTTAAATTATTTCTGTATTATTATGTCAGCCATGTAGGTCTATGACATCAAAATATATTTATTTAAAATGTACACAATTTAATTAAAATGGTGAGTCCCTCAATCTCTCTGTGTATAAATTCTTAGAATTATAAAATAGCACTATATACCATTCACCTGGTTAATCGTAAATTTTATAATGTGTGTAAATGTGGCTTAGAGGCCAGTGTTTAGTTCTTTGGTTTACAACTTCAGCCACCATGATAATTTCAGCAGATCAATACAGTATATTTTAAAAAGAAAATAAGATTGATGAAAATGGGCCATTTTTTTCCCTACCCCATTATTTAACTTGAATGTGGAGCCCTTCTTTCCACAAAGGCAAAGAGCAGTAAATAAATCCCTTTTGAAAACTAACAATGAAAGGGAGATAATTATCTAGTCAAACCAGCAATGTTTCAACAAAAGCTAAGCATCAGAGTCAGAAGAGTATAAAAGAGAAGTCTGCTCAAATGTATTTTTCTTCCCCTTTACCTCTTCCTTCCATACTTTCCTATGGAGAAATGGAACTCTATGGGGGAAAGAGAGGAACGAGTCATTCCCACCTTCACTTTGTCTACCCTAAAGACTTCAAAATAAAGTTACTTCCAAATAAAGGTGTTTTTGAGCAAAATCGTTTGTTTGCTTTTCTTTTTCAGCAGAACTAAAATAAAACGTGATTTCCAAGTGGAACATTAATCAATGTTGTCTCCATTTATCTTGGTGGTTTAATTGGTTCAAACACTCTGACATTAGCTTCCTTAGGATTTTCTAATTATGCCTCTGGTCAGAAATGTTGAACTGATTTCTGCTCTGACCTTTTCATAGATGTTCTGACCCTTTCTTTAGTAAAACTTCCTTGGTTCATTTCTTTCCAGGTTGAGAAATCTTGCTTAGTCTATTCGTTTCATAAATAACTTTTGCCCGGAGTTTATGGAATGGATTTAGAAATAACACTGAGAAATTTGCAGAAGGAAGTCGCATGGCTTCCTGGTTCTAGAGATAAGAATTATAATCCAGGCGTAGTTTATACTTCTAATGTTGTTATAGCTGCCATAAGTATGAGAATTTCATGAGAAGAAGCCAGGGCAGTAGGATTTATGGTATTCCTGCCCACAGACACAATTGCTAAATTTTCTAAATTCTGCCTTTAATTGATTGTGTTTCAAGCAATCTGGGAAAATATAGAACATTTTGTATGTATAAAAAAGTTGAAAATTGTTATTTTTTATATCACAAGTAATATGTACCAGGCATAAATATGAAGAATAAAATGTCAGCTCCAGGGGCTGGCCCGGTGGCATAGTGGTTAAGTTCCCATGCTCTACTTTGGCGGCCTGGGGTTCACAGGTTCAGATCCCAGGCACGGACCTACACCTGCTCATCAAGCCATGCTGTGGTGGCATCCCACGTACAAAACAGAGGAGGATCGGCATGGATGTTGGCTCAAGGCTGCCTTCCTCAAGCAAAAAAAGAAAAAGGAAGATTGGCAATAGGTGTTAGCTCAGAATGAATCTTCCTCACCAAAAAAAAAAAAAAAAGCTCCGTAAGGCCAGAAATTTTTGTCTGTTGACATTGGTTAATGTCTATTTTTGACACCACACTGTATGCTTCATGTGGGTCGAGGCCATATGTGTTCTTGTTTACCAAGTGCTTAGCACTATGCCTGGTACATATTTACACACATATACAAGTGAATATCTATACTATAAATGTATACATTTTTATATGGGATCTTACCATGCATAACGAAACTTGTCTTTTTACTCAATATCTCATAAATATATACCGTGTTAAGATATACATTTCTATAAATATAATTTTAATGGCCATATATGATCTAATATAATTTACTAATTCTTTTTTGTTGTTCTTTTGGGCTATTTCCAAATAGCCCAATATAAAACGATTACTTCAAAAAAGACATCATAGTTTCATATTACACACATTATTTTCTAATGATAAATCCTTATAAGTCGAATCGATAGATAAAGTGTGTTGGTTCACAAACGTAGTGCAAATGTTCTACTGAAGGATAAATTGAAGCAGTTGCTCGTGCTTAGCTGTGGATTAAGTATAGTTAACTTAACTGTTTTTCTTTGAATATATTGCTGAAATGAGTGGCCCTGAGGGAAAGGGTATTTTGATTAGGAGCAGGTTTTGATAGTTCTCCTCTACCTGCCCATCCCGCAAAGTGTATCTTTGTATACAAAGAAAGAAGCATAAAGACACATAGACTGGAGTAGAGAGATATCAGGGAATGGGCAAATAGAAAAAAAGCCACTGTTGGAAGACAGAAGATAAACTGTAACTTGCAGTTTTGCAAAGGTTTGCCTTTGCCTTCATCTAGACCTGATTCTAAGTGTGTCAGGTTTGGGTACATATGGGAAGAGTTAACATTTTCAGTGAGACATTCTGGATTTCAGGTCCTTCTATCTCTTAGTTCAGGTATCATTAGCATCATCATTAGAAACAGTAAGGAGTCAGCGAAAGGTGTGACCACTTAATTCTAGAGCTTGAGTGCCAGGCAGACTTCGTTCATGGCGGTATGTTCCACCATCAGGATCTCTTCAGCCTTGTCCCCATCCACGTCTCTTTAATAAGAAGTTGTCATTGTCTAGCAATGGATGTTTATTACTTAGAGATTTAGCAGATAGTATTTTCAGACAGCAAGCTAATTTGCATTTGTGATTGGGAAATTTTTTCCACGTGGTACAATATTTTACATTTCAGTGTTACTGAAAAGGTTATTAGATACATAAAAACAAATTTGCTTTCATTTTATTTTCTACCTACAGGGCTTCCTACACATTCGTAGACTGTATTACGGGGTACTTAGAAGGATGCAACATTTAAGTAAAACCCAAGCCCTATCTCACCATCGTGTTTATTCAGAGAATAGGACTGAAGAGGCCCACATACCTCTGAAATTATAGAGAGGGTTGAGGTGGGCAGAATCTGGCCCAGTGGAATCATCCTACTTGGAAATAATCTATGAAAACTGTTTGGCCATTTTAGGCAAGCCCCTACTTTCCACCCTCTACCCCCCAAATAACCATAAAATCGATGTTGGTGATTAGAATAGGAAGAGAGAACTTTGATTTGCAAGGTATATGAAAGGGGATACACACCACATTTTTTTTTTTTTTTTTGAGGAAGATTAGCCCTGAGCTACATCCACTACCAATCCTCCTCTTTTTGCTGAGGAAGATTGGCCTTGGGCTGATATCTGTGCCCATCCTCCTCTACTTTATATGGGACGCTGCCACAGCATGGCTTGACAAGCGGTGCATTGGTGCACGCCCAGGATCTGAACCTTTGAATCCCAGGCCGCCGAAGCAGAGCATGCACCAAACCACATTTTTAATTAATTTTATTAAAAATAGTTTTATCATAAGAAAGATACTAGACACCTATGTTTGTTTAGTGATTTGCTTGTTTCATTTCCTCAAAACAATGGTAAGCATATTTCAGCATATTTTCCTTTTTAAATATTTTGTTAAGGATCTTTGCCATTGCTAAAGTAGAAAACTGTGTTTATTTCATGTTTTATTCATTTATTATACATATATGCTATTATTAATATTATAAATACGATGTGTATGTATTTTCTCTCTTGGTTAGGGGTTGCTTTTTAAGTGAATGGAGCAATAGGCTGATACTTTCTTAAATCTCATTATCATTAAAAAAATTAGTTTAGAAAAGTTCTAGATTCACTGTATAGAATTCACAGAATAGAGGAGAGTTGTTAGAATACAGAAGTTGGTAACGTTTCAATTTCTAAGAAAAAGATTCAGAGACAAATTTAGATTCCCTCATCGCTAGATAAGTAACTGAAATTGCTTCTGGCATATGGAGCAGATTATTTACAAGATTGATTTTTAGAAAAGGAAAAGTTGATCACTGAGATTCAGAGTGGGTTCACTATGATCAAGTCATGCAGTCAAACATAACTTTCCTTTTTTTTGAATGTGTTACTCAACTGATAGACTACTGGAATGTTGCAGATACTGTGCATCTGGATTTTAGCAAGATATGCATCAGAGTTACTGCTGATATCCTTATCAATGGGGGGAGGGTTGTGAACCCAGGGATAATCTTGTTAGGTAGATCTTTGGCTGTTTGAAGCATTAACTATAACAATGTCATTAATTAATGCCAATTTGATGGAAACTTTAGTGTGGTTCAATATACTTATTAATAAATTCACAGAGAAGCTTAATGACATACTAATAAAATTTGAGGATATTAGAAGCTGGGAGGGTTTGTTCATATCTTGAATAAGGACACAGATCCAAAAAGAACTGAACAGAAATAAATGATAGAAGAGAAAGCTTAATAAGAATGTCACTTATTTAATTTTTTCAAAAAATAGATGTGGAAAAGGAAATGAATTAACTCTGAAAGTCACCAGAAGATGACATAAGACTAATTGATAGAAGTTTCAGGAAAATATATTTGGGTTCAGTGAAAGAAAGAAATTACTAACATTAATAGTTGTCTGAAATTGAAATGGACTGTCTCAGGAGGTATCAACAGGTGTTCCAGTAACAGCTGGATGAGCCCAGGAACCACGGAGTGAGCACTTCGTTAGTATTTTCCACTAGGCATTCAGCATCTCATTCCTTAATGATAATAAAGTAGATGGGTAGATAATATGATATCTCCATTATTTAGAGGAACTCTCTGTCTTTTGAACTCTCCCAGGACTTTATTTTTAACTCTTTCAACATTTATTCCTCTGTAATGTATTTATTTGTATCTATGTTGTATCTCATTTACTTGACTTTAAGTTCTTTGAGATGGAGGGCCGGCCCTGTGGCTTGGTGGTTAAGTGTGCGCGCTGCGATGATGGTGGCCCGGGTTTGGATCCCGGGTGCGCATCGAGGCACCACTTCTCCGTCCATCCTGAGGCCGAGTCCCACATACAGCAACTAGAAGGATGTGCAGCTATGACATACAACTATCTACTGGGGCTTTGGGGGGAAAAATAAAATAAATAAAATCTTTAAAAAAAAAAAAAAAAAGTTCTTTGAGATGGAGACTTGTCAATTGTCCATATGGCTTTTAATTCCTGGCATAATATCTTGTGTATCACAAATTGAAATAGTGAATAAATGAATGAATGAAAATTCTGTAACAATGTATTTTCTTCATAGGAGTCAGGACTTCCTAAGGTCTTGAGGTTACTGTGTATACCCTGTTTATAACAGCATGGTGCACACTAGGACTTCAGATGTTCTTGCTCTCTTTTTGGGTGGTAGTACACTGAATTTATTATTTTTGTCTGGACATATCCAAGTTACCTTGTTTAACATTATTTATTAGATGCAATCTGGTAGTCACTGGGAATGTAAAGACACGTAATAATATGACCTTCTTAGGGACAAGAATTGTGGTTTATTCATCTTTACATCCCAAATGCCTGGTTTATAGCCGGTTCTCAAAAAATATTGAATTGCTCCCTGACTATGCATTAGAGTTTGGTTTTGAAAGATGAGTGGAAGCTCTGCGATGGGGAAGGACATTTCATTTAGAGAAAGCGACATGAATCAAGAGATGTGGCATAGTGTCATTTGGATCAGGTAAAGCATCCATGTAACTGGGGGATAAGGTGCAGCAGGGATGAGGGAGTAGGAAAAAATGGTACAAATGTGGTTGTAATCACAGCTGAGACTATTGAGGAAAGGCCTTACTTTCTGTGCCAAAGAATATAATATGGGCCCTGACGACCCTGGGAATTGAATTTATCTCATGAACATCTCTAGATTTCTGGGCCTTTCTAGTGTAGGACAACTCTAAACCCTTATGAGCATTTTCTATCACTGGATCATATTCTTCAGGGATTGTTGGAGCAGGATGGGGAGAATAGCAGGGTAGCATTCATGTGGTACCCAAAATGACCTACACTCTGAGTATTTGAGTTGGAGGCCCCACAGTACCAAATATTGAGATCACACTGCATTCTTGGGCACAGCAGCTAGCATGCCAGATGTTTGTGCATACAGTTTACATCTAGATTATTGTTTCAGATGTTTAAAAGTCCGAGATGGACATTTACCTAAGAAATTATGTTACTGGGTCTGCCCTTTGGAAACTTGACTTTGCAGTGGAGCCTTAATGCTTAGAATGCTTCGAGATGCTGAGGTTATAGGGCTAGTGACAGGGTCTCTTTTCTGAGGCAGCTGCCACACTTTCTTGGCCTAAACGACTTCTTTGTAAAATGTGCTTCCTCTTGTGACTACTTGTACTGCTTATGCAGTTGGTTAATTTTAAATTGGTGTCAGCATTTGCTGCTAAGTTGATTTGGAAAGCTCTCTAATTTAACTCTTCGAATGTATTGCCATCCCCTGATGATAATGGTAATAATTTCCACTGCAGTTTCAGACTTAACAATGTCATTTAAGTAAATTACTTTTTAAGAGAGAGAGATTGAAAGAGAGAGAGAGAGAGCATGCCTCAGGTGTGGTTCTTAGACATGTGGAGTTTCTTCTTGAAGTTACCTTCAATTGCATGTATATTTCATATACTGGTGAGCTTTGCTGCTGGGTGCTAAGTAATCATTTTCCAGTCTGCTGTAAATTGTGATTTACACCTTCCTTAAAACCTTTTGGTGGCTCCCATTTTACTAAAGATAATATTCTTCCCCTAGACTTACAAGGCCCCACAGAGTCTGGGTCCTGCTTACATTTTCTCCATTCCTCTCTTAGACCCACATAGGCCTTCATTCAGTCCCTGAAGTTTGCACTGTTTCCTTCCACCATGGCTTTTACATATGTTTTTCCTCTTCCTAGAATGGAATGTGTTTTTCTTCCTTCTTCCTCTAGTCATTCCTACTTGTCCCACAGATTTCAACTCAATCAACCTTACCTGGAGGAATTCTATTCCAAGCCCTTGTCTACATCAAATCCTGTTGTAAGCGCATGTGTCACTGATATGATTTTACTTGTCAATTACAATTTTACATTAATTTTTATGGTGATTTGGTTAATATCTTTGTTTTCCATTAGAATGTAGAAATCCTGTCAATCTTGTTCACCATGGGTCTTGATAGCATAGCACCATGCTTGACAGAGAAGAAATGCTAAATTATTATTTGATAAATGAATGAATAAATGATATTATATTATTTTAAAACATTCTTAGAATCTCATTTTCCTGGTAAAGAGGAATTGATCATTGTGAATAAACTTTTTATTGTCTATGCTAGTACCAAACGAACTCTACTCCTTCTAGAAATTTAAGAGCTACTTATTAGACTGAGAGTACCTATAAAGTTTTAGGAAGTCAGTGACAAGGGTGGAAATGGTGAAGCTTGGAGCCAGCTAAACCTGATTTCCAATCCTCGCTCTGCAGCTCTACTTACCAGTGTTTGTAGCTTCTGAAATGTATCTTAACCTCTGTAAGCCTATTTCCACACCAAATAAAATGGGTCTAAAACCCTCACTTTAGAAATTTAGCGAAGTCTATCAAACTTTTTAAAGTTCTTAATTTTAACCAAGCAATATCACTTGCAAGTATTATATTCAAACAAATACAAGGATATTCACTGCATCATTATTAGTCATAGTGAAAAACTAGAAACTAAATGTCGAGAAAACTGATTAAATAAATGATACAATGTCTATTCAACGGAATACTCTACAGCCACTAAAGAGAATGCAAATGAATTAGATGTGGGAAATTAGATATGGGAAAATGAATTTGATATGGGGAATGCAAATAAATTAGATATGAGGAAGTGTCCAAGATACCGTGCAAAATGAAATAAGTTTCAGAAGAATATGAAGAAAAAAAATATACACAAAGACACATGCATAGAAGGTTTCTGGAAGATACCCAAAGCACTGTTTTTTTTTTTTTTTTAAAGATTTTATTTATTTTATTTTTTCCCCCCAAAGCCCCAGTGGATAGTTGTGTGTCGTAGCTGCACATCCTTCTAGTTGCTGTATGTGGGACTCGGCCTCAGGATGAACGGAGAGGTGGTGCCTCGATGCGCACCCGGGATCTGAACCCGGGCTGCCAGCATCGCAGCGTGCGCACTTAACCACCAAGCCACAGGGCCGGCCCCCAAAGCACTGTTAATAATGGTTATTTATGGGAAGTTTGATGAGTGGTCCATCTTGTTTGTGAGTAGGGGTAATATTTACTTTCCACTTTATACTTTTCTTTACTGTTTTCATTTTTACCAAAAACATATATTGCTTATATAATTTTTAAAAATCTCTTAAGATATAATATTACCCTCTTAGGTTGTGAGAATTAATAAAATCATATGAAAAAAATGTCTAGTGTATACTAAAGAGTTAAATAGTCACTTTAAAGATTTTATTTATTTATTTTTCCCCCAAAGCCCCAGTACGTAGTTGTCTGTCATAGCTGCACATCCTTCTAGTTGCTGTGTGTGGGATGCGGCCTCAGCATGGCTGGAGGAGTGGTGCCTCGGTGCGCACCCGGGATCCGAACCCAGGCCGCCAGCAGCGGAGCGCACGCACCTAACCGCTAAGCCACGGGGCCGGCCCTAAATAGTCACTTTAAAGGAGAGACAGCCCTCTGAAGTGAAGTTAAATAGTCACTTTAAAGGAGAGACAGCCCTCGCAGAGGGCTTCACCAGAGTTTCCGCTGCTCCCAGTGGCCTGGTGACCATTAGCAGTGAGCCTGGAATTTACCTATGCAAGTCCTGGTCATCTCGGTAAGGTCTGTCCCAGCCCTTTTTCCTGGAGAGATGAGAGAATCCCTCATTCGGTCCAGGAAGTAAAAAGTCTCTAGGCTGGGTCTCCAGAGCCCTGATTACAACAAATTTATTTTATGTTAAAAATTGCAGAATTTTCAGAGGGCAATCCCTAGTTTTCTTACTAAAGTTGTGTAATTTTCTGATTAAAATTAAAAAATACAGAAACATTAATGGCAAAAAAGAAAGGTAACATGAGTGCTCGAATCAGGTATTTAGGGCATTGAAACAGATCAAGTCAAAGAAGCGTCCATCTCTGGGGCTCGTGAAGTGTTTAGAGTCTTTACTGCCATGTAGGAGTGAGTGGTCGAACTGTGTGTTTGTTTCATGTCTGTCCCTGCGGAGGCCTAACTTCTAGTCTCCAAAGCATAGTTCTTCCCCACCACAAAATGCATGGCCACTTCTTTGCTGCTTGAACCTGGGTTTCTTTTTCTTGTACTCAGGGGTGTCTGAAAGTTTCCTTTCATTAGAACCATCCTTTTTTGTTGAGTTCTGTCCTTGAATGTGAGCTGAATTGGTCACTGATCTGGTAGCTGTTAACTGCTCTCAAACTAAGTTTTACGTCACCATATAAATATATTGTTCCCTGTCATGTAATGGCATTTATTACAGAATCTGGCAAAACCCCAGATAAAAACACAGCATTTTGTCCTGGTTAGCAGTTTGAAGTTTTATGTCGTTTTGGCAAGGTCACTGTATACTAGCCTTATTTTTACTGCCTCTATTCTTGAAAACAGTAAACACTCATACCTTTATAGTTCTACATGATTCCACAAGCTGACACGTTGTCAAGTGGTTTTGATTGACTGCTTTTCACTTGGCAAACTAAAGATAGTAAAAAAAAGAGTTCACAGTAGAGACTTAACACATGTAGGGGAGCAATTTCTGGGGGCATGTGTGTGTACAAACTAAATCTGGGGACTCCAGCAGAGCCAGTATCCAGGACTCTAAAAGGAGAACAGACTGATTTATTTGTGACAATGTACTTCAGCCGAACCTCTGTGCTGGTTTGTTGGCAAAACCTAACATATGGCCTTTTAATGAGAGACACAGTAATAGTTGCAGATATGAGTAATACAACAGAAGGATTGGTTGTGCTGTCTTTTATTCTAATAAGGAATTGGAGTTGGTTATTCAAGAAGCAGCTGTTTACCAGGTATGGTATGCTTCTGTTTGAAATACAGACACTTGAATGGAAAAGGGGATGCTAAATGGCATGCACTTGGAAAAAATGTGTATGTTTTGTGTGTGTGTATGTTTTATGCTTAAATTTTTCAGGCTCTGTAATATCACAGTAACCATTTCACATCCAGGTGATCGTTATTCCATACCAATTGTCATTTGAAAACCTACAAAATCAACAGTGACAATATTTATTATCTTATTGCCCTTTGAGAGAAAAGACCTGTGCAGGTGCCTCAGTGCAATGAAACAAAATAATAATTCTTGACAAAAGGATCAAACAGAAGTAGTTGCACAGTTTCCGAAATATAGAGTGTCATCCAAAAAATGATTAAAATCAAGTACAAATTCTTGTCCTGCCCTATCCTAGACACGTTTCTGTGCCTGCTAGAACCACAGCCCCTTCTAGAGAATCTGCTTCCCCCTTGGCTCCTAGAAGTGCAGCCCCACTTATCAGGTGACCTATCCCCATTCCTTACCATGATTAATTGATTAGGGATGGAGTCCTAATCAAAAGTGAGTTAATCTATTCATTGGACAGAGGTCATCAGATTATTTCTCTCAAGAATTTGAACAAAGTGGCACAAAGACTTGAACTAGTCAATGATGAACCCCAAAATTGCAATGTAATCTGCAAAATGGGCTGTGTAGGTAACCATGGTGGACATATGCAAGACACATATGCACTAGAAGGTGAAGGGTGAGGATGAGATGGGCAGGCAAAGAGAACGCAGAGGAGAATATAGAAGCAGAATTGAGAGAGAGAGCTAGATGGAGCGACCGAAGATCTGACATTTTCCTGGTAGTTTCTCTAAGACCGTGCTCGACGTTGTCTCCATATAATAAACTCTTGATTACTTAAGCTACCTTGAGTGAGTTTCTGTTTTCTACAACCGAAAGAATCTTGACGTGACCATATCATGTTACCACATGATCCTGTTCCGTGACTATGATTTGAAATTTATTTTTATGCTTAAATATGCAATATAAGATCGTTCTAAGAAAAGACTCTAAAATAATCAAAAGACTAGAAGAGATTCAATATTAGGGTGTAATAAAAATAGTTAGTGTTCCAGTATGGGAAGTGTATTCCAGATGGAATGTTATTAAATCTTATAAATCTAGAGTAAACATGGACGTGTTCACCAAATTCTTGACTATCAGAACCAGATGGCATTCTTTAAGACTTGAAAAGGATTATTTTCATTCAAATAAGCAATACCACTTTACCAAATAGTAAAGGGATAAATGGAATTTATTAACTCAATGTATGGCTTAGGCTTTAAGAGTATAAATGAGGGACTCATAAATTCATGTAGAGATATTCAGAATAGGTGATTGAGATAAATTAGGGAAGTTTCAGAGATATTACTACACTTGCAAAGGGACACTAGTGAGAATGATTTTGCCTAACATCCCCTTGATATTAGTATCAGATTCTACAACAAGCTGTACCATATCTTCCAGTGTTCTCTTTGGGTAGCAGGTATGAATTTGCCCCGTAACACTCAGATGCCTTGTTTCTATCTTCTTATGGATCAGATAAATATGATTTATCCTCTTCCCAAGAATCTGGAAAACTTATGCTGTCCTGAAAATTTGGGGAAGCTCTCTTATCTTAAGTTCATCAAAGTCAGAACTGAGATGCATGATTTCCAAATCCACATGGATCATTTCAAGGTAGGAGTACATTTAGTCCCAAATCTGGCCATGGAGCACTTTTGCCTAGCTCTTTGACTTTAGACAAGCTACTTAACTTCTCAAGGCCGTGGGCTTCGGTCAGTCTGTCTGAATTCATCACTGGTTGTCCAAGATCCTCCTGCCTCTCAAGGTTTTGCATGATAGTAGAACCCACTTCCCTAATATGATACCCACCAGTCTTTTTCAGAGAAGCACCTTCTGGTTGTGGTTGGGGCCACTCCCGCCTGTAATTGCTGAACCCCCTTTCCACTTTGGGATGACCCGTCTTTTCTACCCAATTGCACTGAAAAAACAGAGGCTGTTTGCCTTTTCGTTGTAGGGAGCGTTCAACTCTTTCAAAAACATAAAAAAATATATATTTTACAGGAGAGTGTGTGTACCCTGTACATGCTGTAAAATGTTTTAGAACAAATATTGTTACTAATATGTTTCAAGGCAAAACTATAAAAATAAAATCAAAAGCAATCTTAGCTTTGTTTCCTGGGTCGAACTTGAACTTTTAATTCTTCTTACCAAACAGGATTCATCTCTGCTTTATGAATATATAGCTTTAATTTGGTACTTTTATTCTCTACATTAAATGTAAAGGTAACACAGGAAGACAAAATAATTTTCTTCTAGCAACAGGGAAGTAAAGCAGTAACAGGCAGCCAAGAAAAAAATGTCCTTCTAAATAGGAGTTAATCAATAAAATTCTATGGCCCCTTTTTGTCATTTTTTTCCCCTCAGTGGGTCTTAGCCAAAAAACATTCAAGTCAGCCAAAATTTTCACTTCTGAGTGGAAAAGGAAAAAATAAGAAGCCTTTCTCCAAAACAAAAAACCACAGAAAATCAATTTATGATCTTTGCCAAAATTGATGACCAAATAAATACATTGGACAAACTATTTTTTTCATGTTTTATGGACTATAAATAGATACATTTTACATAAGAATATATACCATTCTTAAGTAGCTTGAAATAAAATCACTAGTGGTAATTTTAATTTTCTATTTCCGAAAGACCAGAATATGACCTAGACATGGAAATTCAAACCAGTGTTTTCCATACTACCTGATGACGGCCAGAGTGTTGCAGAGCAGCATATTCTTCCTGAGACAATATTTTATGCAAGAAGTCAGAGCTGCCTTCTATAGAAACACAAATTGCTCAGTCAATCAAAGAAGCAAAGCTTTCAAACCACCAGCTAAGTAGTTTGAAATGATTCTGCCTTTCTATTACTTACTGGGCTAGCTGAAAAGGCAGATATTTTCTTGTTTTTTTCCCCTCAGTTTTAAGGTTAGATATTACTATTGTATTCCTCTTCATCTGGAATGCCAGATTTCATTTCCCCAAATATTTATAGAGCCTCGTTAGGTTTAAGGCATTTCTAGGCAATATGTTCTAAATCAGTTTGCATCTTGCAGAATAAAACCAACTTATACTTTTTGAAAATGCTAATAATTGCCCTTCTAAGTCTTATCTTGTAAGTTACCATTCGCCTTTGCTAGAAGTTCTTTTAGTTTTCTTCACTTCATTCCCTGGAGATGGATTTCATGAAGTCCCCTGCTGAGGCCATTCCTCCACAAAGCTTCTTCCAAAGTCTTATGACCAATTTTAAAATAAAATTCCAAAAGCTTAATTTTCTATTTTCTTCAAAGAATATTAGAAAAAATTTTTTTTCTGACAAAATTAAATGACAAGGAGACATGAAAATGAAAAGGAGATAAATTTTAAAAATTAAATCTGTCAAAATGATGAAAATTGTTTAAATTATGTACACTAACTTGTCTCTATGAAAACAGCAAAGCACATAAAACAATTTAGAAAAATTTCCATCAGAAAGTGTTAAAATTGGAAAAAAATATATTTCTAACACCTGGAAGGGAGGGCATATTTGCAAATCTTCATTATTTTCATACGTCAGGGGTTCTCAAATTTGAGTGCATCAGAATCACCTGGAGGGCTTGTTAAAACACAACTGCTTGCCCCTTTCCCAGAGTTTCTGGTGGTACTCTGGAATAAGAATTTACATGTCTAACAAGATCGTGGGTGGTGCTGATGCATTTTGAGAACCACTGCTCTAAGAATAAGGGGAGTTGGTTCTAGTCCCAGAGTGTGGCTCTGCATAAGTCATTTGACCTGTTAGCATCCCTTTCTTCTTCTGTACAATAGGGATGATCCCTACCTGGCTAACTCACAGCGATGAGAGGACCAAATTAATCAATAAATGTGATAACCCTAAACTTCTAGGCAACTTTACCCTGTTACACTGATAATTCAAATGCCATTATATTATTTTTACACACAGTGTAGAAATGTTAGTTGTTTCTAATGGTATCAATTAACTTTGTTGTTAATATTTGGCATCTATCATGTGATACTTCTTCCAACTCTCCACAAACTTGGAAATGAGGAAAGCAGTTTGCATTCTCAACACAAACTTGGGCCATAGTATAGATGTTAATCCATCTAAAGAATCAGGTTCTTTCCAGCTCTGTAAGATTCTAGTATAACCCATTTGAATTAATTAACCTACATAGAGAAGCAACATGACAATCAGAAAGGGGTTGGACAGTCTTCATTCCAGTAGAGTTCTGGTCACAAGGCTATTCCCAATGTGAAGACGAACTTGCAAAGTTTTAGTTAGGGTGCCCATACCTCCTAGTTTGCCTGGTGTGGTTGTCTTGGTTCATGCCTGTTGTTCTGGCATAATTATTAATAATACTGTTCTCTTTACTTTGAAGATTGCCCCTATTTAGATAATGCATTTTATAGTCTCCCTAACTCTAAGCAATGAACTTTGAGTATTTCCATCCTCATGAGCAGTTTACCCCTATAATGTATGAATGAATCCAACTTTCTTTTCCTAACAACATTAAATAGTATTTCATCTTACTAAATTATTTTGTTCTGATTTCATTTTTACCAAATGGTCTTCTGATCCCATATTCACATTTTAGTATCCTCGGGCCTGGGAGTAGCTATTTGCATAAAAGAGGTCCTCAAAAATGCATGCTGCACAAAAGCACCAGGTTCCAAGGGCACTTACTTGCGGTACACACAGAGGTTTGCTGGATATGTCATAGCAGTCCATTCCCATGGGGCCCAAGGCACATTTGCATATCCAATGGGGCCTACCAATTAGGCAAGACTA
This sequence comes from Ceratotherium simum simum, assembly GCF_057802395.1. Lineage (NCBI taxonomy): Eukaryota > Metazoa > Chordata > Mammalia > Perissodactyla > Rhinocerotidae > Ceratotherium > Ceratotherium simum. The sequence goes on along the minus strand of NC_141905.1, from coordinate 47,869,886 downwards.
AACATTTTAGTGGTCCCTGAATGCTGGAACACAAACTGAATTTGGTAGCTTGGGAGAGAATGGAGCTTACTCCCTACAAGAATCCTTAATACATGTCCCAGGCAGTGGGACATACAGCACTGGCTAGCAGCCATGCTCAAAATCAGGCTTCTCCTAAATATAAAGGCCGTAAGCAAATTGAAGTCTTTAGATTTTTAAGAATAATTAAATAATAACTAAATAAAAGAAAGTGTTTTGATAAAAATAAAATGCTTGCCATGTTACCTTTCTAAATATCTACGAAGGAAGTTCTGATTATGAAATCATAAGCACTTCTGACACAAGTGATAGTTATTTTTCTCATTAAAAATTTCCAGGGCCGGCCCTGTGGCTTAGCGGTTAAGTGCGCGCGCTCTGCCACTGGCGACCTGGGTTCGGATCCTGGGCACGCTCTGACGCACCGCTTCTCCAGCCGTGCTGAGGCCGCGTCCCACATACAGAAACTAGAAAGATGTGCAACTATGACGTACAACTGTCTACTGGGGCTTTGGGGAAAAAAAGGAGGAGGATTGGCAACAGATGTTAGCTCAGAAGCCGGTCTTCCTCAGCAAAAAGAGGAGGATTAGTATGGATGTTAGCTCAGGGCTGATCTTCCTCACAAAAAAAAAAAAGACTTTTTTCCAAAAAAAGAATAATATCCTGCTATTGACTTCAGTGTTTTAGGGCCTGATTCCTAATCAGATTAAGTCCCTGGAACTTCCAAGTAGTTGGTTAGATGTAGCTGTAGGCTACATCTGTAGGCAGTATTATTGCTACAAATGAATTCCAGATTTATCTCACTTAATGATCTACAGTATTACTTTGACATATCCTTAAGCCTTTTCCAAGTGGAGAAAGTAAGATTTCATTGGAATTGCTTATTGTTAAACCATAAGATAGATAATTATATATTTTTCTCTTTTTTTGAATTATGAGTATACTCCTAATACTTAGATGTAAGAATTATTGTAACTCGTTTCCTAACTCATGCTGGTTTAGTTAGAAGCATGATTTTTTCACTATAGCCTTGAAAGCACTGATTCACCTCCAAGTGGTAATAGAATAACAGGATTATAAAATGCTAGAGAGCATCCAGTTTTCGTTGCAATAGTTTGTCAAATCATCATAGACAATTTTGTTGCTATTTAAAAATGTTTTTCACACCTAGTTTCAACAGAGTTTTCACATTTAAAATATAAAGGGCTGTTGTGAAAATTCTGGAATATGGTCCTCAAGTTTAAATACATTTATAATTAGACAAATCACTTGTTTTTATTATAGAAGAATTTTTTAAATGTTTTCCTCATTTGGAATGTGTACCCAAAGTTAAATAGTAAAATCAACAGGAATATAGCAAGCTTAAGATAATAATAATAAAAAAAACTAACAAAAAAGGATTTGGAGTTATAATAAGTGAAAAATATCTCTTTGGAAAATAACTCTATGGTTTTAGAAAACATGATAAACATATTAGAAAATTGGAGTTGGGCCAGCTGCTCTGTAGAAATACATTAAAATAGAATTTCTGTTCTTAGCTAAAATTTCAGCTCACACTCTCCCTAACCTTGCAAAAAGAAACTGTTTCTTAAATATCGTCTGTAACCCAGAAACCAGAAGTAAATAATTCAAATATTGGGACATATAAAAACAATACAGTAACAAGCCAGATTTCATGAGAGATTTTTTTTTCGAGAAAATAAATAGCAGGGGACCAATTTTAACACCTTCTGACCTTAAACAGCACACTAACAAGTATATATAAATGTTCAAATTGGTGCTTCCCAGATATTCCTTTTCTAGAACAGCCTGTGTTAGGAAGTTATGAAAAGCACACTTAGCCAAACAGCTAAATAGAGGCATTAGGCATTTAGTTTTTTTGCACATTTGGAAAATGTGTGAAAATATTTCCCACTTTAAAAATATCTTTATGCCTTCTTTTGTGCTGAGATTGAGGGTGAGGGTGATGAGGGTGACGCCTTGACACCAGCGCCTGAGTGTTGGACAGGTCTGCGGTGGAAAAAAGGAGCTGAGAGTGATATTCTCACGTATTTCTACTTATCCATAATTAAGGGGTTTGGTGTTTGCCTGGGGTGGAAAAGTGGTTAAAAGAGAGGATCTAACATAGTGGTTGAGAGCTGAATTCCAAATGAGACCAACCTGGATTTGAATTCTGGTTCTATGATTTTATTTCATTTATAACCCAGGAGCCTCAGTTCTCCAGCGCTGTCAAATGGGATAATAGTGCTTACCTTATAAGGCTAGGATGGTAGTTAATTCAATTATTCTTGAAAAGTACTGCAATACAAGGCCTGGTGTGTAGAAACTTCCGATAAATATTGGTTATCAGTAACTGAAGCCCTAAGGAAGGTACAGAATATGTTTCCGAGACCCACTGCCCATGTGACCCCCAATCTCTCACATCTGAGCAGGTGTTATTTTAGACGCTATCACAAACATTGCTATTTATATATTAAAGACTGTCACTTGCCTGGCACGTCACAGGGGTGCAATATATTCTGCTGAATGAATGGCTGTGGTTTAATTGTTAAATAAAAGCCAGATGCTACTTTTTGCCATGTAAGGTCATATCCTCCAATGCTTAGGAACATTTATTGGCTCTTATTTGTCTACTCTGATAAGCCCAACACACCCAAATTGAATTACTACTGTCTTACAAGCATGGCAATGCTTTCTTATAGCCATATCTTTATTTTTGAGATTCCTTCTTCTTAAGCAGCCTTCTCCTCCCAATTTTGCCTGATAAAAATGTTACTGATTCTTCAAGATTCATCTCAAATGTCCCCTCCTACACTGTAGGCTTTGTAGCCTCATAGCATTATGTACTTTAAATATGTCTTATTTTATTCTCCTTTAACACAAAACCATGTAGCTCCTAAGACCAGAAACTCTTTCAAATCTTTGTATCCTCTTCAGTGTGTGAGAAAATATTTTCACACAAATATTCAGTATATATTTATTTAATTAAAGAGATGCCCTCTACATCAGACAAAATGATATAGGAGCCTGGAAAATATCAAAAGAATTATTACCATGAACACTGGGAGCATCCTCTTCTGTGTAGTCTGGATGGAAAATGCCAGAATGGCCCTGGTAGTTAGTTGAACAAAACTCTCTGCTTAAAAGACTAAAAAGTTGAGACAATAAAAGTACTGACCTCTTCAGGATCTAAGGAGAAGATTCTGGATGAGAAGTAGACTAGCTTTGGGTTGGATCTTTTCTAAAACAATAATAAAATAAGAGTCTACATCTTTTCCATGTCTGACCATTCAGGAATTCTTAGTAATGCTGCTTCTACAGTATTTCCATCTGAAATAATTCTTACTTCTACAGTTATGTTAATTTTTCTACATCTATTGAGAATTTTCCTATTAGAGCTGGGAAAGATGTTAGCAGACATTGACTACAGCTCACATAATTTTAAGAGGAGAAAAGTGAACCCTAGGGAGATAAAATTTCCGGCTTTAGATCAATGAATTAGTGGCAAAATTGGGACCTGTTATCCTTACATTAGACCAGTGCGGTTTCTCATGAGGCAGGAAGAAACAGCTTTAACAAATTAGCCTTGCAAACCCAAACCTATAAACTTGATAATGAATGTCTTAATTCACATAACAGATGTTGTTTTAGGTGTCAATTGTTGTCACCTACTCTTTCTGGCAGATCCTCTTTTTAGATCATCAGAGCCCACTCTGGCAACCTGTAGAACTTCAGATACGGAGAAAATAATTCTTCTTGCTGCCTTCCCCATGCAGTCCTCAAACTTAAGGAAGGTATGCTTGAGTTAATGAAAACGCACTTAAAAAATCAACTATTTAAGAGTCTAAAGTCAATTTCTAAACTGTTTTATTTGCATGAACTGTATTTAAAACCCTGGATCCCTAAGATCCACATCATTGCCAGTGGGAAATAGTTTCTTTGCCCTCTGTGCCAAAAAAGAAAAGAAAAGAAAAGAAAAAAATCAGTGGATAATACAGCAGTTTGGCCGGAAACGAAAAGACTGCTGAATAAGTTGGGAAGCTCTCAGAAGTGAAATTCAAATAGAATAATAGCTATGAATTGTGATGAGGAAGGAAGGGAGAAGTTGTCCTGTGTATAAATGACTGGTTGAGGAGTTCTTTAATGAGCACACAGAGGAAAAAGCACATGATGTTGGGAGAAGAGCCGGATAACCAAGCACAAGTGTCAGAGGCCTGTAGGAAATGTGTCAAAGGCTGAAAATGCTCAAGATAAGAAAAGCTTTAGGGCCGGCCCCGTGGCTTAGCGGTTGAGTGCGCATGCTCCGCTGCTGGCGGCCCGGGTTCGGATCCCGGGCGCGCACCGACGCACCGCTTCTCTGGCCATGCTGAGGCCGCGTCCCACATGCAGCAACTAGAAGGATGTGCAGCTATGACCTACAACTATCTACTGGGGCTTTGGAGGGAAAAAATAAATAAATAAAATCTTTAAAAAAAAAAAAAAGAAAAGCTTTATAACTGTTCAGAACAAGAAGATAGAAGATGAAGGGATGATTCTACCATAAGGCTTCTCACGAGGAAGTCATACTTTATTTCTCTTCCCTCAACACATGACAGTTTCTCTATCAAAGGAGGTAAATATTAGATTGGATAGGATACAATACTAGTGAGAGGAAACTGAGGCCCAAGGATATGAGGAAATTTTAAAACACCACATTGATGCTTTAAATTCCATTCAGCAAACTGTTATTGTGAATCTGTAGTACCCTGAGCTTTTGCTGGCTGCCAGCGATGTCAAGATGAATGAGATACAATCCCTGCCCTCAAGGGCTCACAGTCTAGGGGGTAAAACAACCACAAGCCAAGTTAATGATGTAACAATGTGATAAATGCAATACTATATTGATTTCTGTTACTTCGTAGAGCTATGAAGAATTGGGGAAGAACAAGGAGATTACAGTTGGCCAAAGGTTGATGTAGTTTTTAAAAAGCTCAATTCCCTGACTTATAGATAAATGAGATTGCTACTTTAATACTGTCATGAGCAAGAATCTGGAATCAATTAATGAAAGACGAAAGTGAACATTAGTGCAAGTTGGAGATGATTACTAAGATCATTGTGGATTTACTAAGAAAGATTAGACTAACGTGATTTCATTTCCCTTTTAGGAAAGGTTAGATTGGGAGGCTAGAAACAGTGTAGATGTGCATACCATAGACCTCATCTCATAGACTGGTTTTCTGCGACTGTTTGATCAGGTCTGCAGTGACATAGTTGCTGAACAAGAAGTGGTGACATGATGCTAATACATTGACATGGACTTGAAAATGCTAATTAATTGGTAGACATCAATCAGAAGGGAGGCTTCTGGTGCTGGGTTGTAGGGCCCTTTGCCTTGGTGTGGCTGTGTTAATCCTTTTATTCATGACTTGGATGATGTGTCAGTAAGGAACTCCACAGGAAACAGACAGCAGACTCAAGCAGGGAAATGTGAGGAGCATTTTATAAAGGGCCTATGTACACATGGGCATGCTTTAAGGGAACCAATAAGGGCTAGTGCAGAGTCTCACCACTGGCCTGACAAGCTGAGGGGAAAGATCAGTTCCTGGAACCAGTATGAAGCCAGAGTAGCAAGCAGAAGGCTCCTCCCTTCGTCAGGGCTTCTGATGCCTGTTTGCTAGCATTGCACTTGTTGACCTGCCTTTGTTCCCTGCTCTGGTGTTCCTCCAGGCAGTTACCCACTCCTCCATGTACATCCTGTTCCCTGGACTGATCATCTGTGCAGGGACCTGTGGAAGTCATTTGCTCCTCTGTATATCAGCTATTTTCCTGTCTTTGAGTTATTGCTTGTAAAGACCTTAATTAGACAGATCTTTTCTGATGTACAATAATTGTGGCACGGATGGTTTCGTTCCCCTTGGTGCCTGTGAGCATTTGGCAGGGTGCCTTCTGATATACCTGTGAACAGGTGCCTTCTGATACACCTGCCTTCATTTTCTGTGAACGAAGAGAAATGTAGGCCTGACGGTAATACTTGAATGGACTTAGATGGACTTTGAAATGCTAATTGATTGGTAGGTATCAGTAGATATACTCCTGGGGATGTAGAGATGGGGACAGAACAATTACATTTGGAGGAGACTATTGTTTGAATTCTTACATTGCCCTCTCCCATCCTCCTGGTAAATTTCTAAAGATTTTCTTTCCATTGTTTTGGTCAATAAATTATTCTTAGAATAAAGACATTCAGAGTATGGTATGAATGTTCCCAAAGAAATGTAATTTTTGATGTTTTTTTTTGGAAGCAGTAATAGTAACATTTTTGGGGGGCCAGGGTTCAAATGACTTTTTTCTTATTTGAGGACATACTAACACACAGTTGATAAAAATTTCTCAAGAAAGGGCAGCATAGATATTTTAAAAATGTATCATAGATACTTTACATAACTGATAATAACTATTATGTTAGTAATTTAATGAAAGTTTTCAATGCTTTGTGTCAAACCGAAATGAAGAAAACCAAGCATTTGGAGTTGATCTAGGAATATTTCCTTTCTTCCTTTTTCACCATTTATATTGCCAAGGTGAATTCAGGATAATAGTTTGTTGCAGGTAGACTGAAATTTCAATATTATTCCTGAGTTCACCCTCCTGTCTAGGGGGATATGCAAAATAGATCATATTTATTTATAGATTATTCAGACGCACACTTTCTCTTTCCCTCTCTCTCTCCCCACCTTTGCCTATTCCCCTTGACTTGAGGTCTCTGTTTCAAAGAATCCAAAGAGCCTCTTTTAATTTCTCTTTTCCTCAAAACGTCCTAAAGGACCCTTCTAGGAATAAAACACCATGAGATTCCTTTATTCTTTCATAAGTTTTAAACTTATATATTTTCAAATTATTGAAAAAAATGACTTCACATTTTAGCACATTTGTAATGAAAACCTTCTTAAGATAAAAGATGATGTTACCATCCTTTTAAAAGAGATTGTCTTTCGACTGGTCGTAACTATTTTTTAGGTAGCTGTTTTAGAACTACTTATTGGAAAAAATGTCTGAGAGCTCATCGAGGCTGCTTGAGGTTACCTTATCATTTCTTCCCTACAACTGAGATCATATCTTTTTAACTGCAAACTTCACAGTGGAAGCAGTTTTCTTTGTGAATACTGGGACTACATTCCTGCGCCCTTGGACATACTAATTCAGACTGCTGCCTTCCCTCCCCCAGCAAGTCAGTCAAGCATAACACCAAGAGGTGATTAGAATTTTACTGCCCAGATTCACAGACCTTCAGCTTCCGTCGTCTCCCTAGCTTCCCTTTGCTTAGCAACAGGAATGTGGCAAGCCCTGTATTGCCAACAGATTCCTTTTTTGCTCTCATACTGAAAAGAAGAACTTAAGGATATAAGACAGCCAATAAAACATTGTACATTTTACTAGGTCTTCCCATTAGAATTTTATACTCTGAGTACCAGGGGCTTCCTTGGGCCACAGGAGATTCACAGTATTTCTGGTTGAAATTAACTTAATCATATGACAACATCTAGGCCCCTATTACCCAGTGAATGTAACAGAATGTCAGCAGCCAGGGAAGTGTCAATGAATCTTTCAACTACAAATCTGCCCTCTTTTCTCCCGCAGGTACTATTTTTGGAAATTTAAGTCATCTAGGTCAGGAATTAAGGCCATCCTTGTAGTAGTAGTTAAAAGGAATTTAGAGATGTGCATACCGTCTTCATGACTGTTAATGCTGAGGTTTTTTAAATTCAGCATGTTAGTTCAGCAGTGTTGGTTGATCCTCTTCTTTGGGCGATTCTTTGTTTATTGTATTAGTCTTCTGGGAGAGTAGCGAGATGAATGAGACTCATCCTCTGCCTTCAAGGAGTGGAGCAGATTTGTTTATTTATATAACATTAAGCAGAATATATGAGGTTTCCAATATTCGACCATTTTTGACCTAAAAAATGGCCATTTCATGTGATATAACCCAATAATAAGTGCCCTGGTCATGCTTAAGGAACACCAAGGCTGAAGACCTTAGATATAACTGGTAGAATTTGGAAAGGTTTTATGGGGAATATATAATTTCAGTAAGGCCTTGAAATTTGAGTAGAGCTAGATTCCTCCTTAAACTAATGTCCTTCTGTCTTAGATAGTAAGAAGCTTGATCAAAGCAGTGGAGAGCAGAAAGTAAGAGTTACCCTTAGAAAATATCAAGCAGTCCAGAATGACTGGAACAAATAATTCATGAGTGGGACAGTGTAGGACAAATACAGCTGAGACAGTAAATTGGCGTCAGAGTGCATTATTTTATGAGGCTATAGGGATACATCAAAGATGTTGAGAAAGGGAGCAGCAAATCCATAACCATGTACCCGCTGTTCCACTATTCTTAAGATCTCCACTTGTCTGCTTCCCAAGATGGGCTGACCTTCTCTGGCATAGAAAATTAATAGAAAAATTTCACAGTATCTTATAATGGCTATTTTGAAATAAATATCAACATTAACAAAAGGAGTCCAAAGTAAGAGGAAAAAGAAACTGAAAAAAGTTTGTTTGACAGACAATAAAGCTGAAAAGGGATGGGGCAGAGGTCACAAGCCTAGAGCATCCAGACAGGTAGGATGAAACAGGAGGCTGCAAACTATGGCTCAAACTGAGCCCTCTGTTTTTATAAATAAAGTTTTAATGGAACTTAGTCAGGACCATTCATTCTCACAGTGTCTGTGATTGCTTTCATGCTGCACTATGATTGCAGAGTTGAGTAGTTGTAACACCGACAGTGTGACTGGTAAAGCCTAAAATATTTACTATTTACTCCTTTGCAGAAAATGTTTGCTAACCTCTGGCATTAAAAAAAAAGCAGTGTTTGATTTGGTTAATCTTTTATTTTTCAACTTTTCTGACAGATATTGGTAAAGGAAATATCTTCCAATGATAGGAAAACCCATAGTACAAACATGATAATAAATGGCAACTGGCAGGCTCTTGGCCTCAGGGTCAGTCATCAATAGGAGAGTTGGAGGCTGTGGTGAATTGGAGAGCACTTGCTTGCTGCTGCTTATACTAAGTTTCAGCCCTTCGTTGATGCCATGTAGCCAAATCTTCCCAGTTTTCAAGAGAATCTAGACATTGGGACATTTATATAATATCATCCAGTTTTTAAATATTGCCAGCTAATGCAATGAAAAGTTTTCAACCTTGGGGGTAATATTTCTATTGTCTGGATCCAGTTCGTGATCATGCATTTTGTGGTTTCTGAATTTGAGACCAAGAACAAGACAAGATTATGAGAAGGGAAGGGCAAAAAGGTAGGAGAAGTAAATTATACAGCATAAGATGAATGGAGCAGTAAATGATATGGTTCCCACATGGCCTGTGGGACTTGTGAATGAGAGTGGAGTAGCAGTCAGGAAGGCGAAAGGACCGTGTTTATTCCTATCTGTCAAGTTTGCTTTAGAGCACAGTTAATTTTCAGGGCTTTAGTGAAATGATTCAGATATACTGACAGTTTTTATTACTATGTTTATTGGACTAATTTCCCCTCCTTTACTCCTCATATGTTTCTCTAAAATGCGAGAAGAGAAAGGAACTAATTGTGCATCTGGAACTTAGATGTCCATTTAAAATCAGAAAAAAAAAAAGAGGAGATTAAAGAAAGACGTGGACAAAACATATTTCTTGGTCTTCTTCAGATGCCTGTGAGGAGAAGAAAACATTTAAGGGGAAAAAAAGGTAAACATTGTTTTCAATGAGATGTTAGGTTTAAATAAATATCCACTGAATTTTGTACCCTTGACAATTTAATATACACAGCAAAACTTGTTTGCCTTTTTAATAGAAGCTAGTCACCCTGAGGACAGGACCTTATTTAACTTGTTTGCTCCCAAATCCTCAGGGCTGAGCACAGTGCAGCCCCATCAAAGGCACCTGCTAAATTTGTTGAATGAATGGATACTAAGTGAATGAGCAAATGAGGCCCACATATATCCATTTATGACCTCTATTTTTGTTCTGCTGGCCTTCTATTCTCTCCTGTGTCTCTTGACTTCCTTTTCCAAAACAAAACTCTTTTTAAAACGAAATCGAATTATCTTTTTCTACTTTTGGCCAAACTTCCTACTAATTTTCATCTTCCACCTATGCCTGAAGTTCGCTTCAGCTTGGACTTTTTCTCAACTCCGCCATGTTGTCTTCAGTTTGTGGACAACTGCTTACATTCCTATGAATTGAATTATTCTTTCTGTTAACAAGAGTAACAATAAAATGATGGAGAAAAACATTAAACCACAACAATAATAAAAGGGTTTAAATGAACTCTCAGGTAGAAAGTTAGAAGAATGGAGTCAGTGTGTGTTTAGTGGAAAACTAAGTGCTTGAGCTTCAAGGGTTGCTTCCAAAAGTGTTCTTACGCTACCTCGGGCAGTTATTGATCCACAGCACACAGCCAATAAGTATTAATTCTCTTTCCTGCTCTACGTAGTGTAAGTCAGGGTTAAATAAATATTCATACATCCATGAGATATAGATTAATTTTTACATTTCTTCTAGGTCTTATTTCAAGTGCAAATCAAAATGTTGGTAATATTTGATTTGGGGGAGAGTGGTTTGCATATTATTTTTAATGTTTTATTGGAAAATTGTTCTTTTAAACCTATGATTTGAAATGGTCTGTGCATTCTTAACTGGGATATTATTATATTCAACTTCACATTTCTCTCGCTAAGTATATCTGCGGTTGTAGAGAAGAGATCAGCAGTAAAGTCAGATCTGTACAATCATGGTATTTTAGAGCTGAAAGTAACCAGTAGAATCCATCTGATTCATTCTTTTCATTTCTCTGATGAGGAGACTGGCCACATAACAGAAATGGACTCTATAGCAAACTTCGTTGAAGTATATTTATATATTTAAAGAAGTGCTAATTGCAATAGTCTATTTAAAGTTGCATATAAAAGTGCTATCTAAATTTCTAAAGTTTAGAAACTGATTTTTAAAGGAAATATAATTTATTCACTATTGCAACTACATGATGCATTGGCTACATAGAATTTACAGAAAAAGAACAATTAATGATCCTTACAACTAAGGGAAAATGCCATAATTAAATTGTTTCAAATTAAATTTGTTCTACTTATATAAAGCAACCTCCATGTTCTGTTGATGATGTAACTGTTAGTTGGTCTGAGGGATTGGTAATTGAATAATGAAGACACAGGTCAACTTAAGGACAAAAATCAATACAACCAAAGGTGAAATTTTATCTGACTCAAGAGGGATGAAAACAATAGATCTAATGTAAATTGATTATTTATTTAAAAACAAAAAAAGCATGACAGTAGCTTTATTTTTTGGAAAAAAAAAAAAAACAAGAGGCAGGCAGTTAAGCCATATTTAAAATAGCAGCCATGTTAACACATGTTTTAAAATCATTCTTCAAAAAAGTAGGCAAGCAAATTTTAGCAAACCAAGGTGTAATAAAGAATTTGAAAGAGTAGCTTACAAGGAAAAGCTAGTAAAGAAACATTCCCATGTCAAAAAAATGAAAAGGCAACCTATGGAATGGGAGAAAATATTTGCAAACCATGTATCTGATAGGGGGTTAATATCCAAACTATATAAAAAACTGATGCAACTCAATAACAGCAAAAAAAACCAGTTCAATTAAAAAATGGGCAGAGGATCTGAATAGACATTTTTCTAAAGAAAACATACAGATGGCCAGCAGGTACATGAAACAGTGAAAAGGTGGTCAACATAACTAATATCGGGGAAACGCAAATCAAAATGAGGTATCACACAATGGGATGTCACCTCACACCTGTTAGAATGGCTATTATCAGAAAGACAAGAAATAACGAGTGTTGGTGAGGATGCGGAGAAAAGGGAACTCTTGTGCACTGTTGGTGGAGATATAGACTGGTGCAGCCACTATAGAAAACGGTATGGAGGTTCCTCAAAAAATTAAAAATAGAACTACCATATGATCCAGCAATTCCACTTCTGGGTATTTATTTGAAGGAAACGAAAATAATAAGTTGAAAAGATATCTGTACCCCCATGTTCATCGCAGCATTATTTACAATAGCCAAGATATTGTAAGTGTCCAACCTAAGTGTCCATCGATGGGTGATTGGATAAAGATGTGGTATATATATAATTTTCCATAGTGTGGAATGGAATATTATTCCACACTGTGGAATATTATTCAGACTTATATAAAAAAGAAGGAAATCCTGTCATTTGTGATAATATGCATGGACCTTGAGGGCATTATGCTAAATGAAATAAGTTAGACAGAGAAAGACAAATACTGTCTGATCTCACTTATATGTGGAATCTTAAAAAAAAAAAAGAAAGCAAGCTTATAGATACAGAGAACAGATTGGTGGTTGCCAGAGGCAAGGGGTAGGGAGTGGGTGAAATGAGTGAAGGTGGTCAAAATGTACAAACTTCCAGTTCCAAAATAAATAAGTCCTGGGGATGTAATGTACAGCGTGGAGACTATACTTAATAATACCGTATTGTATATTTGAAAGTTGCTGAGAGAGTAGATCTTAAAAGTTCTCAACACACACGAAAATGTTTAGTGATGGATGTTAACTAGACTTATTGTGGTGATCAATTTTGCATATATATTTGAATCATTATGTTGTATACCTGACATTAACATGTTATATGTCAATTGTATCTCCATAAAAAGAAAAGAAGCATTCCCATTGAACCAAATCAGTGGATGTCAGGCAGTGCATATATTTCAGTATCACCAACATTAGCAAATGCAGCTGAATATTAATTTGAAAAGTATTTTGACATACAAGATATGTCAGAAAATATAACAGTAATAGTAATTTTCAAAAACATGTAGAAAATATAAATCTGGAGACTGTCATTTCTTATTTGCTGTTTATAAATGGTGATACATCGTACCTACTGTTTTGGCTGTTTAAGGTAAATTATGATTTAATTGCTGGTTTTTATTCAGATATATTTCTAGGTGGTACTTTGGATTCTAATAAAGTGTTAGAGTCAGTTTTTTCAATTTTTATTCGCAAAACAATTCAATTTTCATTAGTGAAAAAGACAGAACAAATGAGAAGATGTGAATGTTTATTACAATAGTCACCAGTAGCAGCATGTTATAAATTGCCATCTTTAACAAAGGATGATATTCATTCATTCATCCAACAGTAACAATTGAGCATCTACTCTGTGTGAGATGTTGTTCCAGTGCTTACACAGACCAGTGAACATGAGCCCTACCCCTACAATCATGAAGCATACAGTCTAGCCACCAGGGATATTTATCATCTTTATATTCTAGGTGAGAAATTTATAGTTACAGACTCTAAAATGTCATATTATACTTAGGTGGATTGAAAAGAGTAATACTTTATGTTAGATAATGCTTCATAGTTTAGAACATATTCATATTTGTTTAATTCTTAAACATCTGGGGTATTTTGTTTTTCGGAGAAGAAACTGAGACCCTGAAAGGTTTGCTGACCTTCCTGATCTCACAGATAATAAATGGAAAGATGAGGCTAGTACCCTCTCATTCTGGAGCTGCACTGATTTCACTCCCCTACTCTACCCTGCACAGCATATTGGTGGAAAACCATGTGCCTTGGGAGTGTGCAGACATCTAAACCTGTCTTGATTGTAGCAAGAGAGAGAAAATGACTATTTGGTGGCAGAAAAAGACCACAGATGAGCAATAGTAGGAAAACCTGTTTCAGGGTCTAATATTTAGCTGTGATATCAAGCAATCGAGTACCAGTTTCTGGCATTTGAAAGAACTAATAGTGAATGAGTACCTGAGACTTGAATTGGGTGGTTGATCTGGGAATAAGTTTACCAATGGAAAAGTGTGTAGGGTGCTTTGGTGTGATGGAGTAACCTGTCATGGAAAGGCAGAGGCCTTTCATGGAGACTGGTTAATGCCCTAACACAGTCTCAGACTTTGGTGGATGACTTGTCGGCTGTTTTCTCTCTGAAGGTGTAGTGTCTCCCTGCTTACTACAGGAAGCAAGGAGGTTTGCGGGAATTCTCTTTTACAAGGTAGTCAGGGACATACTTTCCCTTCTCTCTGGAAGTCTGTGCATTTCTCAGCTTAGCAAAGCACTTGGCTTTCCATTTTTGACAAGTGACTTTGCAAAACTCCATCTATGACAAAATAGAATTGTGAGGGCGAAGAGTGAAAGGATGGGAAACACATCTCCCTTGGCAGGCTGTTCAAGCCCCTTTACTCACTTCGTTATAGTAATAGTTGTAAGAAGAGGGGAGGAAGTAGAAGAATTAGTATTGAGCACAGAGCATGTGCTAAGCTCTCTATATGCCCTATCCTTCCAGTCTTCACAACACCTTTGTGGGAGAGGTATTGTCACCATGCCTATTTTTTAGATGAGGAAGCTGAGGTGCTGAGAGAATGTGTAACGTGAACTCTTAGCACAGTGCTGTGATCCCTTTTGACATCTTTGCATACTGCCTCCCAACTATCTCTACAGATTTTACTTTTCCTCAATGCTCATTGTAGCAATATGCCTTTTTATATACCGTTTTATTTGTTAACAGCTTTATTGAGGTGTAATTAATATACAAAACCCTGGACATATTTAATGTATACAATTTGATGAGTTTGGGCATGTGTATACACCGGTGAAACTATCACCACAATCAAGAAAATAGACATATATATCAGTATCAAAACTTTCTGTATGTCATTTGGGTTTTTTGTGTATGATAAGAACACTTAACATGAGATCTACTCTCTTATCAAATTTTTAAGTGCACAGTACAGTATTATTAACTATAGACACTATGTTGTACAGCAGATTTGTAGAACTTATTTGCCTTGCATAACTGAAACGTTATACCGATTGAACAACAGCTCCCCAATATGTCTTGAATAAGGGACAGCCATTTTGACTGCTTCATGGATACACAGGAACCCATGTGTTCCACCTTTTATATTTCCCACGTTGTCAAACATATAGTAGACAACAAATCAATATTTGTTGTATAGAATTGGTTACAGCAGTTTGGGGCTGGGGACAACTTTGCATTGCTTGCTTTTTATGCTTTAATACAGAGTCATGTATGTTTTCCTCTAAGGCAGACTGGGTACCTATTTCATAACTTGGCAGGGATATCTGCAAGTTGCTTCTTTGCCCTGGCATAATCAAGCCTTGGCAGAAACTTTCGGATTGCTTTGTCTCTACTAGGCATCAATCCTCTTAAAAGCATTTTATCAGCTATGAACTTTTTGTGGGTATGGGTTGACCTACAAGAGGGAATACCACTTGGAAGGATGTGTGCAATTCATTTCCATTTGGATGGACCAGCTAATTGCATCTGCCAAGCATCCAGCTGAAGTGTGCATCATTCCTTTATATTTTCGTGTTTTAAAGCTAAAAATTTTAATCCAGGTCACTAAGGACCCTCATATTAGAGGTGATGAATTAGTAATTAAGGAGGGCCCAACTTATATGAATAAATATTTAGGAACACAGAAAGAATAAAAATATTACTATTTTCTTATATATAAGCTAAAAGTTTTTTTTTTGTTTTTACCCCATAAAGGTCTCAGGGACTCACTTCTTGGGAACAGATAACCTACTACCTACTTAGCATCCTTCAGAAAATGTGCTCATTTAATTCTGTTAAGAATCAACCTCTGGCTCTTAAATACTTGAAATAACTCTATTCAGAATATGTTGGGAAGTTCTATGGTTCACAAATGCAAATACTTCTCCCAGATCTTGAGCTAATGAATTACCAGATGCTGAAAGTTCTCTCTAGTCCTTCTAAGTATTGGTTATAAACATGACACATTAATATAATCATAGTTTACTGCCACTATTAATAAAGGAAGACTCAGGCAGTAGCATATAATTAGAATATCACATGTATATGTTGATAGCTTAATTTAAGTTGTGTGTGTGTGCACACACGTGTGTGTGCATTTTCTTCTCTTTTGAGGAAAACCCCAGCTACATATGATCAGGCCATATATTGGCACATTGATAACAGAAGCAGAAAAGAAAGGAAAGCCTAGAACCTGAGTGATCTGTATATAGTATTCGTCATCTTATAGACTAGAAATTGCAAGTCTTCAGATAAAAATACTTTTGGTGTATTAAATAAATTTGATTACTTTCAGCAAAATTTTATTCTAAATATACACCAACACATAGATAAATGCCTATCGAATACACAATGTTGTTTTTTAAACACACATGTAAAAACTGTGCTTCTTTAAGATGTAGAGTAAAAAAAGTCATGTTACTAGAAAAAATATTTTGTAAAATATATTAAATTCTCTAAAAACAGATAAACTTTATATCTATTTGAACAAAGGCACTTCTTAACATGATTACAATGATGATAAAGCAAAAGAAAAATCATGACTCTGAATAAGGTCTGTGAGGTTCCTTCTTTTCCACGAAGTAATGACAGTTTAGTTTGCTATGTTGTCAACTTTTTATGTGGCCATTTGTCCTCTTGACTTCAACATTTCCTGGCAGTGTACGTATAGTGTGGTAGGAGAAACATGGAACTTTGGATCAGACAGACCTGAGTTCAGATCTAGTCTGACCACTGGTTAGCTATTTTATAGTGAACACTTTTGAATTGCAGCATCTTTATCCTTAATGGAAATCCTTGGAACTGGAAATTCCATTGAAAATGGAAATCTTTATCTTTAATGGAAGTAACACATGCACTGTAATGCTATCTTGAAGGCTAAAGAGAAAGCATACTGAAGCCCCTGGTGTAATATCTAGCATAAAGTAGAAACTCAAAACTGGCAGCCATTATTGGCTGGATTGGAGGCAGCAGAAAGCAGAGAAGGAGAACGGTTTTGATAAAATGAAAGGGGATCTGGCAGGAGGTGAGCCATATGTGATGATCAAATCAACCCACCAGTGAGGCCCGTTCATGGTTAAAATCACTGGCAAGCATTTTGGCTGTACTTCTATATCAGTTTGGTGGATTTCACTTGCAAAATACTGCTGTTTTTAGGTTTCTCACCCATCAGAGAGTTCCAGGCGTCAACATTAATATGGCAAAGCAGAGAAACTATAGAAATGGTTAAAGTATTCTTCTCATTTAGCTTTGTGTAAGGAACAGCAGCATATTGCTGGTAAAAAAAGAAAAAAAAGGCAAGCCAGTCATTTCAGAAGTTAATTCACCTTTTCAGACCACCATTTTCTGGAAAGGAAGAACTACTTCACTAACCACTAGTTCCCAGTCATTAGAAAACTATAGATCATGAGCAGTTTTAGTTCTTGTAAATCTTGTATGCTGATGAAGTTCCAGTGGAGCCGTTTTACAAGGGTGGTTTTATTAGATTATCAAATTTCCCTTCCCTGAGCTTAATTTGTGATGGGAAAAAGAACCCATCTTTTTTTTTTTTTTTTTTTTTCCAGTAGAGCTCTCTTTTTACCACAAGGTGTCCGGTCTGATTTTGAGATCAAAGAGTTTTGTTTAACCTCTGAGTTGGATGTTACGTATTTCATTCATCTCCAAGCCAATTATGTGCAAATTCTACTTTCTGAACCTGATCAGTGAGTCTCAGAGAAGTCAAGGTTTGTCAGAGAAGGAGAGGACTTTTGTCTGCTATATTGTACTTCGTGTTCGCTTTGAAGCATTCAAAACCCTTGCTTCCACTTATTATCATCAGAGAGGTGTGGAGGTGGCCCAGAACACAGCCATCCCCATCAAGGTAGAAAAACTTTAGAGCTTTGCATCCCTTTAATCTTTGAAAATGCAAAATGTGTTTTGTCAAGGGGGCTTAAGATTTCACATTATTGTGCATCAAAAGATTTGAAGTTATTTTTCTTCTCAAAAGGAGTCTATGATATCAACAGTTGCATATAGTTATTGTGTTGCAAATCAAACAGTTTGGAAGAAAGTTTTGCCATGTTTTTGAAAGGGCAGCACCAACTATGATCATTAGGGATCAATCTGCCAGTTCATCCTCATGAACTCTTAACGTTTCAACAGAGTGGCAGTTGCAAATGAAAGCAATGTAAGATCAAAACTGTGTATTACATGTACCACATTCAAGATTTTCCTATTTGGGTTTGAATAGATCAAAGAAATTCTATGGTGGAAGCAGTGATTAATTTTTCCAGGTGTTTCTTTTAACTTACAATAAGTTCCTTTTCTAGTTCATAACTACTCTAACATAATTTTTCTAGGAAAATTTAGCTTTTTGTTTTTAGTACACCTATAAAATATTCTAATTTATATGTCTCAGTGATAATGGCATCCAATGTGTATATTTTTGTAAGGTATTGTGCAAAAAGTTAGATTTTTGTATTAATTACTAGTAGTAAGGGGAATTATTGTACTACAGACTAAGTACTCTGATTCTGATCCAAACCTTCCCACGGAGCACCGAATTGGCCATTCTATTTAACTTTTCCATCAGGCGATTCAGTAAGAGGAAATAAGCCAGTCTAAGGAATTGATTTTGTGATCATGGATTAGTAAAAAAAAATATGGTCAGCACCATACATGGTAGTGAAAAGCTATGCAATGCAAAATTAATTAATTCAATGCTTTTCCTTAGGGAATTTAGATTTATAGTTAATTGACCTAAAGTACCTGGCTGCCCTGGGATAAGTTTATTTGCAGTCATGATTTTAGATACTTTATAAAGATGGAAAACAACTAAGCCAGTATTTCTTTAGCCTGAAAATATCACTAAAGAAATGGATGAAAAGCCAAAGTTCTCATTGAAACGAAGTTTGTATTACTGAGGGACAGGAAGCAGTAAAAATATAGATTGATGGCGTGTTCTTTGGCTCAGATTAATAATGACAGACATTTGGATTCTGTTCCTTTTGATGGACTGAGAGAAATGTAATTCAGGATAGAATTCTCCAAATAATAACATTGATGTGGTTAGTTGAAGTTAGAGTAATTTCTGTTTTCACAACCACAGATATAAGTGATGATTTTAAAATAAGAACATGATAAAACAGTTTTTTCAATAATGTAGTGACCTTCCACCATGTCTCAATGGTTTACATTTAATTAAGTCAGTACTGAGTGCCAAGTGTAAGCAATGATAATAATTTATATAAACATGCAGAATCTTAAAATGGAAATAATTAGTGGAATTCAATCTTTACATATTTTTTTGACTAGGGAAGAGTCAGAAATTACCTAATTCATTCACTTCATTTGGAAAGCAAGTATATTAATTTCTAGGTTTAAGCAATTGATTTCATGGCGTATATCTTTATGCCAAAAGAGAAAATGTAAACATTTAAAAACACAAAATTTTAGAATTACGAGGGCTCATGTACTCCAGATCTCTCAAGTATCAGTCAAGGTGCTTTTGGCTGCAGGTAACAGAAAACTCTACCTCAAACTGCCTTGAGGGCCGGCCCAGTGGCCTAGTGGTTAAGTTTGGTGCTCTCCACTCGGCAGCCCAGGTTTGGTTCCCGGGCGTGGACCTACACCACTCATCGGTGGCCATGCTGTGATGGTGACCCACATACAAAATACAGGAACATTGGCATGGATGTTAGCTGAAGGTGAACCTTCCACAAGGAAAAAAAAGGAACTGTCTCAAATTGGCTTAAACAAGGACATTTCTTATCTCACATAAGGATTTCTGAGGTAGGCTGTACCCTGGGTGCAGTATGCCAGGATCCCTGAAGTTTTCTGGAAACTTCAGGGAAAAAAAGTGTTGGTTTCCTGCTCAGATTGACAGCAAGAGGGCTGCAGTGGCCCAAGGCCCCAGTATTCAGAGGAAGCTGAAATCGTTTCTTTCTTACGCTTCTTTTTCAGGAGGAAGTAACTCTTTTCCAGGTGCTTTCCAGAAAAGGCACGCTCATTTCTTGGTTGGAACACATGCCAGAGATGTGGAATTACTATGCTTGGTAGAGAGGGATCCTGACCATCTTTGGAGGTGGGAATTAGGGTATACGTCCCCTGAATCTTGTGGTTTGGAACAGTCAACTGAATAAAACTGAGGCTCCTTTTGAAAGGAAGAAGGGAGAAATGGATGTTGTGTAGGCAGTCATCAGTCATTTTGCAGATAAGGAAACAATGGCCCAGAGAAGATTTATAATGTGTCCAAGTTACAAACTTAGAGCCATTTGGTCCAGTATTATTGTCCACATTATTTACAAATTTTTCCCAGTGCTTTTTTAAAAGAAAATGTGCTGTTCTGGTCATACTTACAGTTGTAAATGAAGAAAAATTTTACCTCAGTGTCTGAAGTTGAATGAAAGCTGAAACAACAAACCACTGTGATGTTACACTTCCTTGAGGACAATATTTTGATCTTCCCATAAGCCCATGACCAGCTGTTCCTTTTTAGAACTTTTTACAGGGGGCTGTCCCTGTGGCTTAGCGGTTAAGTGTGCGCGCTCCACTACTGGAGGCCCAAGTTCGGATCCTGGGCGCGCACCGACGCACCGCTTGTCAGGCCATGCAGAGGTGGCGTCTCACATACAGCAACTAGAAGGATGTGCAACTATGACATACAACTATCTACTGGGGCTTTGGGGAAAAAAAGGAGGAGGATTGGCAATAGATGTTAGTTCAGGGCCGATCTTCCTCACAGAAAAAAAGAACTTTTTACAGAGGGGTTTTTCTTTTATTTGTATAATTACTTGATTATAAGTTTTCCTTTTACTAAATACCAGTAGGGACAGTGCCTACTTTTTGCTTAGCACTATGTTCTTAGTACATAATTTGACACTCAACAAAAGAATGAATGAATAAATCCTGGGATTTTTCTTTTTATTTTTTTTACCAGTATATTTTGAGTTTTTCTCTTTTTTTAACTTTATTTTTATTTTTTTATAATTTTTTGTATTGCAGTAACATTGGTTTATAATATTGTATAAATTTCAGGCATACATCATTAATCCTGAGATTTTTCAATCCTGTAAACATGAAATATGTTTAAGCACTGTTGTGTGTTCCCATTTGAGTAGACTGTACTTTTACGTAGCATGTAGACATGGTCCCGTGTCCTGAGATAGTGGGGATAGATAGGATATATAAAAGACATGTAAAAATAATAATATGAGATAGTCTATATCATATGCTGGATGAATACTATAGATAATAAGTGCTGTCAAACTTCTGGAAAGTTCAGTGAAGAGAGCTATGGTGTTTAGAGACTACTTCATAGAGGAGGGAGAATTTGGGTTGGGAACTGAAGGAAAGGTAGAACTTAGACAAGTGGAAAGGAGGGAATCCAATCCAGGAAGATGAACCAGGAAAGGAAGGTTAGATTTATTTTAGGAGCACAAGACAGATCAGTTTGGTGAAGGTATTTTGTTACTGGGATTAGAAAGAGATGAAGGCGAGGAACTAGAAAGTGAGGGAGATTTTGGAGAGCCTTCAGCCCAGGCTGACATTGGACTATTTGAGAGGCTACTGAAGCTTTCAGAGCAGGATTTTGACATAAGGGAATCAATATTTACAAAGATTAATTTGAAAACCATGTGTAGGATGCGACTTGAGGGAGAAAAAATAGTTAAGAGGTAAAGGAGCCTGTATAAATAAAGATTCAGAAAATGAAAGAAATGGGTATGAAGGGAAAGATGAGACCAATTTTGAAGAATTAAGACAGGAAAAGATAACTGATTGGATATAGGGGCTCAGATAGCCCCAAGTAAAACCCCTAGGTGCTGAGCCTTGAAAAAATGGGATCATTAAGTGAAATAACGAAGTCCAGAGGAGAGTTCTATTTTTCAGAGAAGATGATTAGTTTTGTGTTACATGATCTGGATAAGCAGAGTCAGTAGGACACTTAGAGATGACCGTCCGGCAGCTAGAGATGTGCAAATGAATTTTAAAATTAGTGGAGCTGGTGCTATAGATTACAGAGAATGTCATGTGCAGATGAGAATCAAAATCAGGTGAGCATCAGAGATTTGCAGCACTTAGCAAAATGCCTGGCACGTACATATCTCCATACATATTTGTTGAATTAAAACTAAACTTTATTAACCAGAATACTTTGGGTTGGCAATGATAGAAACCCATCAGATATTGACTTAAAGATTGAATTTATGGGCTCATGTTTCAGAATAATCCAGAGACAGGTCCGGCTTTAGGCATGACTGGATCAATATGTTTACGTGGTTAGGGATTCCTTTCTCTCTTTTAACTCAGCTTTGCTCTGTTAGCTTTTTTCTCAGGTGGGCTCTATGATTTTATGGCACATTCTACCAGCTTAGCCTCCCCTGCAGAAAGAGAGCTCCTCTTTTCTACCAAGTCCTGGGTAAGCACCAGAATTCACTCTGCCTGGAAAAACTTGGAGCATTCCATCATCCCTGAACCAATCACTGTGACTGATTAACCAGGCCCATCCCTAGAATCAGGAGTAGTGTAATGCCCACCAAAACACACTTAAACAAAACCCGAAAGGGGGTAAGGATGAGGATAAATTTAAAGAAAATCAAGTTTCTTTTGCCACAAGAGAGGAGTAAGGATGCTAGGCAGGGAAATACAAGTCCACCGTAGGATTTATGGTGAAATCCTACAGTTAAGCCTGAAGCCTGGGCCTAGAGTATACTCCCATTTCCAGGGCAGAAGGAAGGTGGGGCCAGTGAAGGAGAAACAAATGAACCTGCAGAGGAGGCTGAGCCATGACCATGAAGTACAAGTGGGAGCTAATCAGGTCTGTTTTCTGATACATGACTTCTGTGAGAGGCTCCTAGGGCCACGACTCCAAAATGGCATATTCCCCTGGATAAAACATAACAATGTCTCCATCACTGCAGTGTAGGTGCGTTTCAGTAATTCACAAGTACAGCAAGACATTCAAAAGTCCAGAGACCATAGTGAAATAGCTACTTGTAGCATTCTTACTTCTTTTGTTGCCAGATTCAAAGGTATGACTTAGACATTTTAAGAAGAAAGAACATCCTATGTAAATGATTAACTGTGTGGATTTTGTAGTTCAGGGTTTTTAATGAGGCTTTCAAAAGAAAGAGAGAAGAGGACAAATGTCAGTACCTAATGACGTAAAGCTTCCATCTCTATCTTTTCTTTATACATGTTTAAGACTACCCAGTTGTTGCTTAGCTTCAGCCCAGCAGCAAGTTGGCCTTGCTCTGTTGTCACTCTGGCCTCTTACCTTCTGACATGCATTCTGCCTCCTCCCCTGGGAAGGGGTAAGGCCTGCCATGGCTGGGTCAGCAAGGGATGGGGCCAGCACTCCTGCTTAGTGACAAATGTGGCCACAGCCAGAGAATGCTCTGTTCACCCATCAGAACTATCGGGACCATTCCTGGCATATTCTAAGTACTCAGCAAATATACATTGTTGCTGTTACTATTACAATTACTATAAAAAAAAAAAAAAATCCATCCACTTGGCAAACGCCAGCAATTGGCACATTGCTCTGTATAGGAACTCACGTATTTTGTAATCTTATTTCTCTCCATGAAATGCTTCCGACACTCAAAGAGAGGGTTAGTTTCTTTGGTGTTAACCACATCACTATTCCTTGACCTGAACCTCACATTTAGCAGCTGTTTTTCTGTTTGAATAGTCTTTCTTGCTTCTGCTTTTAGTGATTTCAATGCTTTTTCATTTGATTCCACATTTTATAGTTTTTAGGACTATAGTTCCTTCCCGGCCCCTGCCCCCAGTGCTTATATTTTTTAAGGTATGTATATTTTATGCAAACTGTAAAACCTACAATATAGTATGCATCTGTACGTTAGTGTATTTCTATAGATACATACACACATGCACATGTACATACACTCACATATGTGCAACCATCAGTACTTACCTAAAGCTTATTGAGATTGAAGTTGTGTGCATGTCATTTCTTGCCAAGAATAACCATTTAACAGATGCATCTCAAAGATGTATTTTTTTTCTTGAAGCACACACTTATAACAGTTCGGATTATTGTCATTTACTGTGTCCTTACCATGTGCTGAGGACAGTGCTAAGTGATATATGTACATTATCTTATTCCATTTCACCTTGACAGTAACCCTACGGGGGCAGTGTTATCACTATTTTATATAAGTGGGAGCTGAGGAGCTGAGATGTAAATTAGAAAGTAGCCGAGCTGAGACCCACACGTAGGCACGTCTATCTCCAGTGACCATGCTCTTGTCTCCTGCACGTACTGCATCTGTCCAACTCCAGTGCTCTTCAGCTCTGTTGGAAACAGCTCTATACTTCCTTACACTTAAGACACCAGATAAGCCAAGCAAAACAAAACAAAAACCACTATTAATAAAAAGTACTCCACGGAATAAGAAGCATATATTGCACTGCTATTCTGATTTAGTGTCCCGATGCTTGGATATTATGATATGAAATCAATAAACATTTATATGAAGAGCTCTGCTCTACAAATTACCATTCTCTCCTTTTTGAAGATTTGTCAGTGTGTATTTTACTCTCCTGGATGGTCATTTCATTCTGTACCACAATTTTTTTTTAGTTCTTCTTGTTTCTTTGGGTTATACTGATAGTTTCTGATAATTTCTCTAGGGAGTATTTACTATTCTGGATATATATGTATATATGGCATATTTCCAAAATAGAGTTCATGACTGGGAAATATATTGACTTTAAAATCATGCCCTGCAAAAATGCATGTGCTGAAATGCAGATTGCTCCAATTTTCTGCTAAAATGTCCATCTCTGCAGGAATTCTTGCTTTCCAGGGTTGTACCATCAGAAATCAATTCTGCTCATGGAGATTATTGAAGATTAAGAGCAACTACCAAGTCCGAAATCAATGTGATGTTATTATACTTATCTGTATAAGCACTGAGAATTTTTGGTCACCAAGAAATTGTATAAATTTTTAAAATGGTTTAGGTGAGACTTAGCCATCGGAAAACTAATTTGATTTCTTTTTTAAGGGAGAATATTTAGAAAGTAAATTCTAGCAACTACTATAGTATATAAGACAAGAACACTTTGTGTCTATTTCTTATTCGATAAGAACTGTGCTGTTCTTTCTTTAAAACTCTGCAGTTTACAAAATATGTCAAACTTAAACTGGCGTATATAAGCAAGATGCGGCAAATGTTCCTCAGCAAATTTTCAAGGGATTGGAATATTTCCCAACCCTTTCAAACAGAAGAGATAAAGTATTTTTCTTTTGGACTCCCAGAGGAGGATATGATTAAATACAAATGCAAAGTGTTTTGAAATTGCTGAGCAGGCCGTTATTTTGATTAGCTGCTTCTCTATCCAAAGCTTTAGTATTATTGTTTTCAATGGATCATCATTTCATAGAGAAAGATTAAGATTTTTTTTTTAATTTTGGTAAATTAAATCTGAAAAAAATTGGCTTGCAACACTACTAGATTCTGAGATATTCCTGGAGCTTGAAATCAAATATCTGCATTTCTCCAGATTCATTCCATTTGGGGTATTGTGAAATAATTGCAAGGAAGAAATACACATCCTATCCTTTCATCGTATTTTCTTTTCCAAAAATGAACCCAATAGTTGAAATTTAAGAGAATGAACCGACTTTCAACAGTTTCAGTTATAAACAGTGTAACTGTTGAAACAAAGCCAGCATTTACATAACCAAGAAAAATTCCTAGGCGCGTGTCTATTGCCAGTCTTGCCTGGGCATATCTCACTTGTGCTGGGTGGAGATCAAGTTTTGTTTCTTTGTTTTTGGTCCAATGCAAAGAATATTTCAGGAATATGGTTGTTGGTAGCTTATACAGAGTACAATAGCCCCTGAAGTTTGTTTTAAGGCAGGATTGCAAACTTAAATGTCTACGGGTCTTGGCAGAGGGAGTACATGAGTGAAAGTGGGGATTGTTGCAAAACTGATCCCCTGTTTAAGGGATCAGCAGCTACTCAACTCGAACAAAGTGTCAGCCCATGGAAATTCAAAGCTAATGTTGTCAGGACTTTCTATTTTTTTTTGAAAGAAAACAGAAATTCCCTTGTTATCGTTACTAATGAAAAATAGCCTGATTTCTATATGCTATCGACTAATTCGATTTAAAAAATAATGTGTGGGCCAAAAAAAACACATCTGTGAGCCACATGTGACCTGAAGGCCACCAATTTGCAGCTTCTTGCTGAAACATGACATCATCTGACAGCTTTATCAAATAATATTTATCGAGATCTTGCATGTGTTCTGTCAGGTCTTCGGATGTTCGTTAGTAGTCTGATGCTCTGCCTGGTTCTCTGCTCCTGAATCTCACCATTTCCCTTAACTGTGTCCATTTTATCCCTGGTTTACAGGTGAAATTCTTGGATTAAGAAGGGAGAGTTTGATTGGGTTCCTACACATTTGGGTTCCTAATCTTATTACTACTCTACTCTTGGTGTCAGAGATTCTTTCTTCTTTCTGAGACAAAGACTTTTTCTTATATTCCATTTTTAGTCGTTTGTTTCCTGCCTGGTTTAGTTTCTAAAAGCATGCCCAGAAACCAAATCCTTATAGACTTGGGCTGTACATTGTTAAACTTGTTTAGGGTTTAACGTTCAACCCTTGCTCTCCAGGCCTACAGTTTGGGATCTTCCATCATTGAACAGACTTCACTGGTGGCAAACTGCCTGCCTTCCTTAATCTTCATTGCCTCATTCTAAAATCTTAATTGCTTTTCAAGACCTTTCTATTTCATTGTGATATCCCTGCTAGCAATAACTTGCCTGTCCAGGGTTTTTCTGGATGGTATATGGCTGGCTGGATTTGTTCTCTTTAATTACAACTCTTTCAGCCTGGTAGATGGTGGTAGATCTGCTTCTTGGCTGTCCCAGTCAGCCAGGTCTTGCTCTAATTACCCCTTCGTGTCTGGCTACAACATCAGGGAAAAACCCTTGGGTTAGTGGTGCTTTTGGAACTGCTTTTATCATGGAGGAAAAAAATAGGAGGAGTAAAGTCTTGCTGTCTGTATGTACTCATGCAATTCAAGTGGACTTACTTTTTCTTATCCAAAAGCTACTATGTCTATGTTTTATATGAAATAATAGATTGATGGTTTTTTCATTAGTATGGGCAATTAATACAGAAATTGATTTTTTATCTTCCTGATGATTCATAAGAGAATAAGTGCCTGTGCTGGTAGAATGAGTAAGATTTCAGCCTATTAAAATCCTCTTGTAGAGTTGAAAGAAAAGATGTAGGGGTTACTGGAATGATTAAGGTATTACCTATTAAAATCCCCTTTTAGAGTGTCACATCTCTTTGGGATTATGCTCAAAGAATATGGTAACCCCTAATGTATTATTTGGATCAGTGATCTTGAACAATAGCCCCAAAGAGCTGAACATTGGTATGGAAATTTCCTTTGAAAATCAGTTTTTAAATTCCAAATCCCAGGAAGCTCAAACTTATTTTCATGTAACCTTCATCACACTTGTCGTGTTGATTCGTTCTGTTTTTGAGGAAAGGAGAATATTATCAATAACTTATGTCATCCTTCTCCCTTCGCCTCTCTGCCCGAGTATGTGAGATTGGGAAAGGTGAACAACAGAGCGCAAATAGCTTTGAAACTGGTGTATCTCAAGAGTATAAGTAAATCCTCCACTAAAGGTATTTGAAGGTTGGATCCAATAAGTTGATTGCGTATGCTCCAGGAATTTTAACTGCAATGAGGTGGAAAACAGACTTCTAGAAATGTTGATTAAATTTTGAGCCTTCTCTGGCTTGATTTATTATATACCATGTCCTGTATAAGCCTGTTTTAGAATGTAGAGAAGCTTCTATTTTTGAGGTATTCCAATTTCAAAGAAGAGATGTAAATAAATATACAAATAATAATATGTGTATGCACAGAAATAAAATGTGACACGTACCTATGGAACATGTACTGATATCACATATGTATGTATGACATTCTCTGGCAAACAGGGTACAGATTAATTGGTTTGGCTGTGTGTCCTTTACTTTGCCTATGTATGAAAGTCTTTGAGAAGAAGCCATGGCATTTGGGTTTTGCTTCATAAGGAGTTAATGTTTGGTGGCATGGGGATATGACATAGGTGGAAGTTTGCAATCTTGAGGGAGTGGTGATTATAAGCAAATGAGACTTTTTAAAAAATCAGAGAGAACCAGACTTGAATCATTTCTTTGAATATCATCTTCATATTAATGCCTTGAAAGCTTATGTATTTAATCCAGTGGACTTTCATGAACAGTTTTGCATTTGTTAGGAAATTGCTCTTTTAAGGCATAAGTATATTTTAAAATTATTTTCAACGGTGGAAAGTATTAAGCCTTTCAAGATAAATTTGATCTTCAAAAAGAGTAAAAAGGTATTGGATGTCAATGCTGAAAAATAAAGTACGTTATACAAATAGTAATACAGTTGGTGTATTTTTTAAACACGTAGGTTTCAGATAATGAGGCTGATTTTCTTGTATAAACAATAAGAGTTTTGCATGCAAATAAAAAAAGAATTTCAGGGGCCAGCCCCGTGGCTTAGCGGTTAAGTGCGCGCGCTCTGCTACTGGCGGGCCAGGTTTGTATGCCCGGCGTGCACTGACTCACTGCTTCTCCGGCCATGCTGAGGCCACGTCCCACATACAGCAACTAGAAGGATGTGCAACTATGACAAACAACTATTTACTGGAGCTTTGCGGAAAAAAAAAAAGCAGGAGGATTGGCAATAGATGTTAGCTCAGAGCTGGTCTTCCTCAGCAAAAAGAGGAGCATTAGCCTGGATGTTAGCTCAGGGCTGATCTTCCTCACAAAAAAAAAAAAGAAGAAGAAGAATTTCAAACATATTTTGGGCAACATCAATATCAATGAATAAGTATAAGCATTTCTAAAGTGATTTTTTTAAAGGAAAACATTTTTTGGGGTATAGAAGTGTGTTTTTTCCCCCAATTTCTTAGTTCCTAGAAGTGGCAAGAAGGTAAATCTGAATCAGGACAAAGTAACTTATGAACAATATTGATAGGGTTGTCAGATAAAATGCCAGACACCCACTTAAATTTGAATTTCAGATAAACAATTTTTTAATATGTGTATAAGTTTATCTCATGCAATATTTGGACGTATTTATACTAAAAAAGATTATGTGTTGTTTGTCTAAAATTCAAATTTAACTGGCAGTCCCTTACTTTTTTTTTTTGGTAAAGAAGATTAGCCCTGAGCTAATGTCTGTTGCCAGTCCTCCTCTTTTTGCTGAGGAAGATTGGTGCTGGGCTAACGTTTGTGCCCGTCTTCCTCTACTTTATACATGGTACGCCTGCTACAGCATGACTTGATGAGCGGTGCATAGGTCCTCGCCCAGGATCTGAACCCACAAACCCCAGGCCACTGAAGTGGAGCATGCAAACTTAACCACTACGCCACGAGGCTGGCCCCAACAGTCCCCTATTTTTATTTTCTAAGTCTGGTGATCTTAAATGCTGATCAATAGTTGCTTTTTTTTTTTTGGACAAACACGTGTGAAGTACCCTCTTTGTGAAATATGTCCCTATATCTTGTAGAAGTTGCAGAGTACATGTTGCCCTCAGAGAGTCTACACTCGAGCAAAGGAGATAAGAAATATACAGATATCCGTATTTCAAGAGAAACTGCAGTAAATGCTCCAAGAAAGATAAAAACAATGATAGTTCAAAGAATAAAGAGGGTACTTCTGGTTGAGGAAGCCAGGGAAGGGACAGTTGAGTTGATAATGGGTTTGGCCTGAAAAGAGACAGGGAAGAAATGGCACTTCCAGGCAGGAGAACAGCACTAGGAAAAGCATTAATTTGATGAAGTATTGGGTGTATTTAGGGAATCACAGTTTGGTTAGAGCCGTGGTTCTCAAATTTTAGCATGCATCAGAATCATCTGGAGAGCTTGTTAAAACACAGCTCCCTGAGTCCCACCCCCAGTTTCTGGCTCAGTATGTCTGTGTGGACAGAGAATTTGCATTTCTAACAAGTTCCCAGGTGATGCTGATGCTGCTGATACGGCGACCACAGTTAGGGAATCATGCGCTAGAGTGCAGCTGTCGGTGACAAGTAGAAAATAAGGTTGGAAATGCAGGTTAGGGCCCTGAGGCCTTGGCTGTCATGCTCTGGAGCTTGAATTCTGTTTAACAGGCAGTAGGGAGCTATTAAAGGCTGGTGAGCCAAGTGACATATCAGATTGTACTTTAGGAAGATTTATCTGGTGGTGGTGTGTGGGATTGACTGAAAGAAGCACCGACAGACCCGAGGAGCAAGGATAGTTAAATAGCTGCTGCACGCATTATTTATAATAGCCAAAGCCTAGAAATGACCTAAAGGACCTAAGTATATTCATATACATACACACATTTATTGTTGTTAAGCTGTCGAGTTGATTCTGCCTCCTAGCAACGCTGGGTACAGCAGAGCAGAACCCTGCGGGATCCTTTCGGGCCATCCTCTCATCTTCCGGCACCGTATCAGACAATGCCCTGCTGCTATTCATAGAGTTTTCATGGCCAGTTCTTTGGAAGTGGTGGCCCGGTCCTTCTTACTAGTCTGTCTTAGTCTGGAAGCTCCACTGAAACTTGTCCACCATGTGTGACCCTTGTGGTATTTGAAATACCTGTGGCGTAGCTTTCAGCATCACAGCAACACACAGCCGCCACAGTGTGACAACCGACAGTCAGGTGGTGTGGTTCCCTGACAGGGAAACAGACCCAGGCTGTGGCCACATGAGTGCTGAATCTTAACCACTAGACCACTATAGCTGTGGACTATTATTCAGCTATAAAAAAGAGGGAAATCCTGCCATTCTTGACAACATGGGATGAACCTTGAGGGTATTATGCTAAGTGAAATAACTCAGAGAAAGACAAATACTGAATGATCTCACTTATGTGTAGAATCTAAAAAACTGAACTCATAGAAGCAGAAAGTAGAGAGAGTAGACTGGTGGTTACCAGGGGCTAGGGAGTGGGGGAAACAGGTGATGGTGGTCAAAATACAAATTTCCAGTCGTAAGATGAATAAGTTCTGGGGACCTAATGTACAGCATGGTGACTATAGTTAACAATACCGTTTTGTATACTTGAAAGTTGTTAAGAAAGTAGATCTTAAATGTTCCTACCATACACAAAAATATTGGTAATCATGTGTGGTGATGTATGTGTTAACCTTATTGTGGTAATCATTTGGCAATGTGTACATATTCAATGTAAGTATATCATATCATCACATTGTACACATTAAACTTACACAGTGTTATATGTCAAATGCATCTCAATAAGCTGGAAAAAATGCAAAAACATAGCTGCCTCATTAGTCAGAACAAGAAGTCAGGAGCCCAGACTGGAGAGGTAACATCAGGATCAGAAAGACGGATGCTTTGGAGAGCTACTTGGTATTTGTGTGAATGTTTAAGGAGCAGGCAGCCTATTTTATTTAGTGGAGTCTTCCCTCCCAAGAAACTAAGTTCAACATTGATCAGAATTTGGTTTTTCAGGATGACTTGAAGTTTTGAAAAAGTTTGCTGAATTTTTCGGATTAAATAAGCAGCTTTTGCCTATTTAGTTAAAGCAGAACTTTCCCATTAAAAAGTAAGCAATTAAAGTAGGGGCTGGTGTTTCTCACAGTAGAGTTTAATACTTACTGGCAGCCAAGAGGTCAGTGCCTAAGCTGCACAGAAAATTTGGTAATGTGCTGTAGCGCCACGGATTATGTTGCTGATGTCTCATTTCAATTCACAAGGAACGCATCCTAGATCTTGAAGACACTTTTTGAAGGCAGCTTTATCTTCTATACTGAATGACTTCTTGAACTCATATTTAGCTGTAACATTTCTTGTGGGCCAATATTTTCCAGACCCTGTGATAGGATCTGCTTTAGAGATATAAACAAAGTAAAAGAGTCCTTTCCCAGGGGTGACATTCAAATCGGCTAGGAACTGGTATGGAAGGAGCATCGAGGAATCAGAATGGACGCTTTTCACAAACTCCATAAATGCCTTATTAGTTCTGCTGAAAATCAGCTCTGTTGCTGTTAACATGGAACTTACTGTCCAATTTTCACTCATTTCTAAGTAAATTTTAATTAGATTTTTTTCTATAAATACTGTATGTTAAAGCCTAGAGGCATTGAACTCATTCAAGATCATCAAGGTAGTTCCTAATGGGACTGAGCTGAGGACTTAGGTCTCCTGTGTGCCCATTCAGCAGTCATCAAGGGGATTGCTATACTATTAAGAAACATCTATGGTAGGAAGAAAAGCTATAAATGACTGTAGGTGGTGGGAGGAGTAGAAAAGTTAGCTTATTGCTTATCTTTTTTGTTCAAGAAGAAATAACATTTTCTTTTTTTTTTTTTTTTTGCAATGCTTTGGAGCCTGGCCATTTTCTAAATTCTTTCCTTGCCACAAGTGTTTAGTTCCAAGTGTTTGATTTTTTTTTCCCATGGATACAGAGCTCTAATTGTATAATGAAGTCCAAAGGGAAATTGGGTTTGCTTACAGAAAATCTCTTTGTAACGAACTTTGTGGAAAGTTTTTGTCCTGTAAAGGGGGATGTGCTTCTGTTAGTAATATTGTGGATATAAAGATGCATTGTCTACATATTGAGCTTTGCCAGTGGCGATTAGCTTTAAATAGGCTTCTAAGATCTAGTTAGCTTTATTTTATTTTTATTTTTTTTCCCCTAAAGCCCCAGTAGATAGTTGTATGTCACTAGTTAGCTTTTATTCTCACAGAATATCTTTAAAAGATTTTAAATCTGTAGTCTAATATGATTAGGAAAGTTCAAATATTAATTTCAGTTGTTCTTCAGTTGTTCTTCTGCATACTTCTTCAAAGTGGTCTGGGTTAGCTAGAGGCTCCTCTCCGCTTTAAGGGTTATGAATAAATGTAGTTAGAGTCAAAACTAATACAAAGGGAGAATGAGAAGTGAACAGGACAAATGATCACATTCTTCGTGTCATAGGGCTCTCCACCCTCTTTCCCAGCCATGTGCACATCTGGAATAGCGTGGGTCAGGAAATCTGCCTTAGTCTTGGCAGTCTCAGAGGACCCAACCCAGCCTCTGTGTGGGTTATCCATATTTTAATTAGAAGGAATCGTTTCTAGTGTCTCCCTGGGGATTCTGCTCCCTTCTAATGAAGACAGCTTAGGCTGAACAGGATCCTTGTGAAAGTCAACCAGAAACTCCAATTTTGCTCTGGGCCCACCCCTGTAATAATATAATACTGTTGTGGCTTGTATAGAACCCTAGGTTCACCTTAGTCTCAACTGCGAGTACTCATATCCAAATTAGCCTGTACTGTATGAATAGTCAGGCAGGAAATACACGACTGCTACTCACTTTTTCCATTGACAGATGTAAAATTGAATTTCCTCTTTTTGTGACTTTCTCAGAAAGTGCCTTTGCCTCCATTCCACTGAGCTTGGAGTCTTACCAAGCATTAAGAATTTGCCTTTGGAGTTTGGAAAGGCATTACATGGAATCCCTGCTACGTTTCTTGCTGCTGAATAATCCAACCTGATATAATGACTATTAAATTAGAAGCTGCAAAGTGGCAGCTGTTAGACCCAGTCTAGCCCATAAATGTGCTTGGTGGTCAGCCCAGTAATATGTAACTAGTTGTCAACATTTAAATATTGGGATATCTCTCATAAAAATGTAGATTTCTGACTTCTAAAACTTAAGAGAGTATAATAGCCGGAGCCTACATTTCTACATGACAATATCTGCCTGGGGAAGAGGAGCTGGCCCTTCGTGATGAGTCATGGGTACTTTTGTACACTACAGTTCTCTATCTGATCTGCTTCACGTATTTATACTTCCTATTTTATCCTTTAGGCACTTAAGCCCCAGATTTAAATAATGGTTTCGCTAACAAGACAGCACAAGGCAGGCAAGCATGTCAGAGCTGTGTTCATTCCCTGCTTTTCTCTTTCCTAAAGGTGTGAATGTGTGCAACTCTCCAAGCCTCTGTGAACTGTGGCATTCACATCTATTAATGGAGAGTGGCTCTTCCTAAGTTTGTTGTGAGTTTTAAATAAAATATCATGCACGTAGAGCCCAAATCAATGTCCTCCTCACATTAGACGCTCAGTGAAAGTTTGTTATTCTTCCACCTTCTTGGTGTCATAAATTTTGTTTTCTGGCTATTTATACTGAAGGGAGAGTATTTGCTAGTTTTAACTTTACAAATTTGCTCTGAAACTATTACCTCAAAGTAATCACCGCTTTCAATAATAATACACCGCAGTTGTCCTTGAGAACTGTGGCTGCTCTCACCTTTTCTATATCCTGTGGACTTCTGAGGGCTTGTGAATGGATATAATACTACCTTATAACTTTCACGTCTACTGAAGTACATTTGACTTTGATTTGGATTTCCATTGAAATTCTGTTTATACGCACTAAAAAAAAATTGCCCTGAGGTGAAAATTAAGAGAATGAAGTAACAGTCATTCTAATTGTATGTGAGTAACAGTCATTCTAATTGAATGTGAAACATTGTGTCTCCTAGTCTTTCTCTCCAAATCTCCTGTACCAGGAGATGGTGAGATAAAGAAAGAGTACATTCCCTATAAACATAGTGAGTCAGAGAAGGAAATTTCCAAACACAACCCAGAGGTGACAAGTGCCTCTGTGTCACAAAGAGGCCCATAATGCTATAGGAGAGGGGTATCTAACCTACCTTGGTTGATTAGGATGTGTCAGGAGAGGCTTCTTAGAGCCAAGGAAACATCAAGTAAAGATGATCTAGGTAAGAAAATAAAGGAAAATTGTAGGCAGAGGAAACAGCATATGCAAAGATGCTAAGGCAAGAGACAAAAAGCCTAAAACATGGAAGATAGTTTAAATTGTCTGATATTCTGTCATTTAAGGTGCCCGTGGTGGGGGTGGTGGGCAGTGACAAGAGGTGTTGCTGCAGAAATGGGTATGGGCCAGATTGGGAGGGGGGTCTTATTAATCAGGCAACAGAATTTGGGCTTTATCCTGAGGGAAGTGGGTGGCTTCTAAAGCAGTGCTTCTCAACACTGGCTACTCATTAGAATCATGTCACACTTTCTAAGCACTATCCATAACTGAACCCATCTCAGACTAATTGAATCATAATTTCTCAGAATGATGCCCAGGTATTAGTATTTTTAAATGATTCTAATGTGCAGCTAATTGAGAACTACTCTTTTAAATGTTTGTAAGCAGAGTGTATGGCGATATAATGCCAATATTTTGAACTGAAGGCTCACAAAGACTGAAGAGACACGAGGCTGCAAACCTGACATGCTCTGATGTTAGAGGAGAAGGAGAGAAAAATAATGAGGATGATTCTTAGGTTTCTAGCTCCATGACCATGGGATAGATGGTGATTAAATTCAGCAAAGTAGAAAATATAACAAGCATGCGGCTTAATGAGGAAGACAGGATTTTGTCCTGATTGAGCGTGAGGTTCTGTGAGACATGTCCAGAAGACTATTAGCTCTTCATGTCTGAAACTCGAGAGATGTTTTGGTTGTATATATAGATATGGGAATTACCAGCATATCATGGGAACTAAATCCACAGGAATAGTATACAAGTGCTTAGGGAGTTTGTGGTTTGAGAATTGGGCAGATTATTGATGCCTAAAAATCTCCAACATTTAAGAACCAAGGAGAGAAGAAAGAATCTGCAAAGGAGAGCAAGCAAGTGTCAAATGGAAGATGCATGGCATTAACTGTCTCCTTAAATGCTGCCAATGTGAATTTACAGTTTGTTTAATTGGAGATTGTTTAAGTAATACAGAATTATTATTATTTTTTTTTTTGTGAAGATCAGCCCTGAGCTAACGTCTGCCAGTCCTCCTCTTTTTGCTGAGGAAGACTGGCCCTAGGCTAACATCCGTGTCCATCTTCTTCCACTTTATATGGGACGCCGCCACAGCATGGCCTGACAAGTGGTGCATCGGTGCGCGCCTGGGATCCGAACCGGCGAACCCCAGGCAGCCACAGCGGAGCACGTGCCCTTAACCCCTACGCCACGGGGCTGGCCCCCAGAATTTTTAAAAAGCATAATTTATTTGATATTACACTTCTTTAAATACTTCATATTCTTCTAGTAAACATTTCCCAGTGGAGACAGCTTTCACGTTTCATAAGTTTTATTTGATTCCATTCAGATTTTGTGTGTGAGGTACATTTCTTTTACAAATAATACAAAAAGGTAAATCCCCTGGTATGCATTGTGATGACTAAACTTTTAAGCCCAAGAATTTCTACCTTTATTTTCTCTTGGGCTGACTTACAATGACAGATGCACCTTCCCTCTTAGCAAGGAGAAAAAACAAAGTCCTCATAGTTACAAATCGTCACTATTATCAATAGCCTTTCCTGACCTGTTCCCCATTTTCCATCTCCCTGACCCCTGGAAAAAATAACCAAAAGAGGCCAACCTGGTGGTGCAGTGGTTAAGTTCGCATGCTCCACTTCAGCGGCGCGGGGTTCGCAGGTACGGATCCTGGGCACAGACCTACAAACTGCTTGTCAAGCCATGCTGTGGCAGCGTCCCACATATAAAATAGAGGAAGTAGGGCACAGATGTTAGCTCAGGGCTAATCTTCCTCAGCAAAAAACAAAAAACTCCAACTGCTTGAGCCATCATCACTGCTACTTTAGGAGTATTATTAACAAATAAGTAAACAAGCAAGCAAGCAAACAAAAACATAGAGCTTTAAAAGGTGAAGAAATGGAGAAAGTATAGGAACAATAAGAAGCAAAGCTACCTTTGGAGAGTCAGATTCCTAGGTAGGACTTACCTGCTAGGAGATGAAAATAGCCACTAGCTACATGGAAACACTTTTCCCCATAAGGAAAAAATATTCCTTCCCTTTTGTTACATTGCCTACAACTTTACCAACTAGAGAATTACTTTCAGTGAGCACGTGTACATACTATTTGAAAGCAGTAAAATCTTTATAAGGATCCTAGAACTATAGAGCCTTTATGTTTTTGCATGCTTATGAATCAGTTTGCTACCCTCTTAAGCTTTGACTGAGATCAATGGCAATGAGGCAGGGAGCATGTGAGTGAGTAAATTAGAGACTGGTAGTTTGAGCCATTGAGGATTTAGGGTGCTGTGGGTAGATGGTGGGTATCTCTGTTGGAAGGTGATGGAGAAGTCACTGGTAGTACCTTAGACCTAAGTATACAGAAAGCTTTGTAAAGTCTGGATGGTGTCCATAAGCAGGGATAAAGTTATGCCAAGAATAATCCAGCTGTTTTTAAATTGTACCTATGTCTAACCAGTTAAAGAAGAGAATTGATATAACCCACTTACCACACTTTTTGTAAAGCCATCCTTTTACCATCCACTCACGACCCCAGCCCAAATGTTGGGTTAGGCCAAAACCCAATGTCATTATTGATATCAACTGAACTATAAGTTCAGTAAATATTTGCACACTGAACCTGAATGTAACTTATTTTATGCAATCACTTCAGTAAGGAAATGAATTCTTGATTCTAAACAACAAATTTACAAACATATTTTGGAACACAGTGCCTCTGTAAACAGAATTGTGTCTATTAGGCATGTGTACATAGATATAACAAGGCTGAGGCAAAAAGAGATTTGACTGTCATGCTGGACTATGATATGAAGGATTTAGAAATAAAATATTTATAAAATCTCCATGCCAGGTAGCAAGGGACTAGGAGAATCTTTCAAATTGCTCATATTAAATCAAGAGCTACAAAATAAAATCCAGTGAAAAGTGTATGAATTCACATTATTTGTTGTAAAGAAAGAAATACCTTAAAACAAAATCTTTTTAATGGCTCACAAAGGAAAAGGGAACTAGTATTTATTGCATGCCAGGCCCTAGATGGGTCAGTCCCCCAACAACCACATTGTGAATACATTATTATTAGGGCCATTTTATGTACTAGGAAACTGAGATTCAGAGAGGTTAAGTAACTAGCCCAGGGACACAAAGCTGGTACCTGGTACAGCCAGGGCTAAAACTCAGGTTTGACTTTTCTCTATCAACATTAGTTTGCAAATTATTAGAAAAGGTTTGTTGTGTTTTACAAATGTATTTCAGAAGAATTCTAAGGTATTATCAGTGCTTTGTATTTTTCATTACTGAGACGTGTTTAAAGACAGTTCCTATAAAAAATCTGAGTAGAATGCTTATGAATTTTCTAAAAGCTGATGTTCTCATTATCAACTTGGAAGCAAAAATGCAAATTAGTGTTTTATTTC
This sequence comes from Ceratotherium simum simum, assembly GCF_057802395.1. Taxonomy (NCBI): domain Eukaryota; kingdom Metazoa; phylum Chordata; class Mammalia; order Perissodactyla; family Rhinocerotidae; genus Ceratotherium; species Ceratotherium simum. The sequence continues at coordinate 47,831,769 of NC_141905.1, read as the reverse complement.
TGTCCCAACAATTTCATAAGTAACTGCAGGCTTATGTTTCCATCCATGGAGGTCATGCCACGCAACCAAGTTTATAGAAGATGATATTTTTAAAAGATCTTTTTGGTCTTTTTTGTAGCTTTGAAGTTGTATATCTGAGATAGACAAATAATGTGTTATATTATGTTCTGTGTTGGGCTCCAGTGTTGTGGATTTTTAAAAAAATCTTCTTTTATTGAACCTTTACTAAGTTTCCATTACGCTGAACAATGGGCTTCTAGTTGAATGATGTGTTCTTTCAATAAATGCTTTCCTTATATTCTAAAACATTATTGGCCTTTTAGCACAGAAAGCAGCAGAATTCATGTAGTATGTCTTTTTAGGTTCACAACTCTGTCTTCTGTTCCTGTTCTTTTTTACTGAAAAATGGAGTTAAAACTTTCTTCAGCCCTCATTAATGCTCAGTTCATGACTTTGGTTTGCATATTGTGTTCAGGATCTTTGGAGAGGTGCCTTTTCTCTAAGAAAGCATCTTATCACCCATAGGCAGAGGTAACACGACCTCTTAAAATGGTATGTTTTAGTTCAAACAGGAGAGGTTAATGTGCAGGTTGCGTGAGATGGCTTGATTCTGCCCCACAATGAATGAGACCGATAAGCTCCAAGAACCGAGGAACTGAGAAGGGAAGAGAGGGTTGAGGCTGTAGGTGGTCATGAGCGCAAATGAGAGAGAATGGGGAGTGCGTTGATGAGCATGGTGGGAAATCACCACCAGCAGTGCAAACAGGGAGATGAAAGGGCTGAGACAAAGTGATGCGCAGAAGTGGAGAGTTCTGAAGCCCCCGTCCTGGAGTTTGAAGCTGGCGGGAACCACTGATGAAACAGAAACGGCAGACAAAGCTAGTACGAGTGTATTCACGGAGAGAGGATGAGGACTCTGACCCACTGGAAATGTCAGAGGGCCTGAGAAAAAGGACTGAATGCAGAAGGAGCTTTCAGCTGATGAGGGGGCCAGCAAGGAGTCTTTCAAAGGGATCCTATAAAACTTAAAAACAGTATTTGTTGGCAGAGAAAAGGAACACAACATGGACATTTACGTATGACTTTCCCTTACAACATCTCCCACTATGAATCATCCCCATTTCTTTTCCATTTTCTACTTTTTCCCTTTTCAGAGCTTATTTATTTCTCCCTTTATTTTGTTTTTGTTCCTTTGGAAAATCTTATATATACTAATCTGAATTTCCTCTAATTCTTTCTCTTTATTGCTTTTTTCCTTTTCACTGTATCTGCACTCTTTGGCTTATTGGTAGGTTTGCTTCTGAGAGCTAAGACAGTGTGGTTCAGTTTGGTAAGATACAGACAGAGGCTCAAAGCATCATGCTTTTAATCAAGATAAATGAAATGGCTCTTCTACCACAGTAGATGCAGTATATGAAGTACCATAGGGAAGGGGAGGAATTGGGTTGAAAACAAATGGCCTGGGACCAATCCTATCCATATTCATTCTTTCATTTAACAAACATTTACTGAGCACTTTCTGTGATCTGGTACGTATCTGGGCCCTGTGATACAGTGGTGCAGGAAATGAAGTTGCCCCAATGCAGCTTATATTTTTAGAGAAGAAAAGTCAGTAAAGAAAAAATGAAAACTCCAAATAAGTAAATAATACAATTTCAGGAAATAATAATAGTTATGATAAAAAATGAAGATGGCGATTGGCTTGGCAGTGACTGGGAGTGGTATTGGTGGTGACTGTTTTAGATACAATGGTCAGGGAAGGATTCTCAGAAGGTGACATTGAAGCAGAAATCTATGATGTGTTTTCAAAAAATGAGAGGGCATGAATGCTTCAGGTGGCCATCCCCTCTAGTTTCCCTCGCCTCCTTCCTCCTTTAATTTGTTTGCTTTCCCACAGCAAGTATTGGGGTTCTTGACCCTAAGTAGACTATCTGGCGGGTGTGAGTGAGGAGTTGATACTTTGTCCCCTTTGAAACTTTGCTGGTTAGAAACTACATAATCTCTTGTATTCAGCTCTTAGTCATAGGAGTAACTACTTTTTCCAAAATGTTGTAGAGAAGGCTCAAGTTTGGACAAAGGAGTAGTGGTCTTTTTCCTTGGACAGACTAAGACAGACATTTCCACTCTGTCAATCAAGAGAGGTTATTGTTTTGACATTATATGCATTCTGGAGAGATGCATATTTACATAGTCTTACACAGTCTTTCCTTCTCTCTCTCTTTCTTTCTTTTTTTTTTTTGTGTAGTTACACAGTCTTTATAAAGTCTGGAGTCTATCATTTATGCATTCATTCATTCATTCACTCATTTATCAATTGTCCACTAAGGGTCACTATCATGACCTCAAGCTGAGGTGCTTGATTTGGCTTCAGAGAATCTGCGAATTCCCTGAAATAATTTGAGACAATATCTGTGTAAGTGTATATATCTTACAGGATATCTTACAGGTGGCAGGATCCACGGCTCTCAGTAACTTCTCCCCAAAGTTCCCACAGTGCTGTTGGTAAGGCGTCCACTGCTTGAACTCAAGTTGTGAGCAGATGCTGGGGACAGAGCTATGGACAATTCAGATGAGGGTTCTCTTTGTATGGAACTTAAATTCTAGTAGGATGAAGAGAGAAAAGGAGATGATTAAGGCTAAGAAGGAAACAAAAAATAAATAGAACAATCTCAGATAGTGATAAATCTATAATAAAAAGAACGTCTTGGATGACACTGCCTTAGAGAGGATGGTCAGGGAATGCTTTTCTGTGAAGTAATTTGAACCAAGATTTGGATGGGGAAAGTGGAATTATTTTAAAAACCTGGGCCAGGCTGAGATACAGATATACCTAAATGATGCTCTCCTCAGTTATTAAACTAAGAGGTTTTATTATATGTTTTCTCATTTGTGTGCCTTTTATTTTTGTAATTATTGTTAAGAACGTCAAAAAATTATACTGTCACTTTTTAAGATGTGTTCTTTACTTCTATAGCATGAGGAAATTGGGTTAGATGATATCTATAATGTTAAGCTTAAAAATTCAATAATTCTAACCTATAAAAGAAATGCAGTGTACCATAAGACAGAGTTCTGGATCCATGTATTTTGTACCCACAGATAATTAAAATAGCATGTGTTGATTTGTTATTCTTCATCTGTTCTTTTTAATTTTGATCATAATATCGCCCCAATTATACTGCTAGCGGATATTTTTTTTCTGTCTTAGGCTTGCTTATATTTAAATGGGTGTGGTCTCCAGGAGTGATACTGAGAAGCTAAAATGCTGTTTTTTGTGTGTGGATTTTAAATTTCCATTATTATACATTGCAAGAGGAAATAAATGTATTGCTAAACAATGTGTTCTCAAAGACTAGGTGCTGCAGTAAAGGGTAAAGAACTACCATAGACTGATTTTATGCATTTGGATTAATTATTGATATTTCTTCTAATTTTGCTACTTGAAAGTGGTGTGAAGAACGGATTAGTTTTCAATGCAATTTTAAAGGGACTGAATCGTCAGTAGCTCCATGATCCCACAGTCATTAATTTCTCATCATTCAAGGTTGTTGATCATTATGATAGTTCAAGGAGATTTCAAGTGAGTAAGAAATGAATTTCTATTATTGTCTTATCTTTGATTGTGAGGAAATTTGACCACAAAATATTTAACTGCTTATGTCTTGCAACATACTCCCATACACTAGAATAATGATGAGTTTTATAAGCTGAAAAGAATTTAAAAATATTAGTAATACTTAGTAGTAGTACTTTCTGGCAGAAAAAATGAAAGAGGGGAGCTAAAATGTGTGTAGTTATTCTGTCAACCTGGTGTGCTCATATGATTTAAAAGCTTCTAGTTTTGTTTAAGAGTAGGTTTTTTAGTTGAGTACTGATTTATGGGATATTTCTATATTCTTGTGATGCATGCATGAGTGTGTATGATGTGTAAAATTATATAGTGACTAATAAATATTTTGTGTATAAAATATGTTTAACAATACTAAAAATATTTGACTATCTAGAATGGAAATGCTAGAAAAATGATTATCAAAAATATCATGGTTGTGAACAAGAAGAGAAATTTCCACTAGGCAACTAATTTAAACAAAATAGAAAGATGTAGTACCCTGGCCCAGTTCAAAGCTACCTATGCAGTGTCTCTTTTTCTTTTTCTTGTGAGGAAGATTGGCCCTGAGGTAACATTTGTTGCCAATCTTCCTCTTTTGGCTTGAGGAAGATTGTCCCTGAGCTAACATCTGTGCCAATCTTCCTCCACTTTGCATATTGGACGCTGCCACAGCATGGCTTGATGAGCGGTGTGTATGTCCGCACCCAGGATCTGAACCCATGAACCCCAAACCGCCAAAACGGAACGTGCGAACTTAACCACATCACGGGGACAGCCCCCCATGCAGTGTCTCTTAACGTGTTCATGGACAAGTCCAGGCAGCCACCTCTATTGCCATGCTTGTCCTTCCCGGTGTCTACCAACATTGCTGGACATCACTAATTTTCTGCTTGGCACCACCTCTCTCACTGGGCATCACTGGCTGTTACCATGAATACTGGGTGCCACCAGCTCTTGGTGGCAATGCTCTTGTTTCTTCTATTGCTACCACTCCTATCAATATTGTCACTTGCTGCCATGTCAACTAGTCACTGCTGATGCTTCCCAATGAACCTTGAGTGATGATGTTTCCAATGAACTGATGCTCATGCACCAGAGAACTAGGCCCTCCAAGTGCTATAATTTCCAGTGGTCTGTGTAGAAGGCAAGTGACCACTTCTCTTTCCTTTAATACACTTTAATATCCTGTAATACTCTTAGGGAGCAGCTCCTTGTCCAAACTACGAGGTTACACTAGATCTATTATTTTTAATCCTTCGGACATCAACATAACCTCTGATACTTGGAAACACACAGTTCCTTGGCTTCAACTAAAATTTTCTGAATCCTAATCTCTGGTGGTAGATTTCGTGAATGTATATCTTTTTTTCCCAGGTACTCCACAAAAATATTTATGCAGACAGCTCAGGATTGTCCTCAGCACACATTTGGGAAACATGAGTCTAGATAATGGTTAACCCTGAGACTATGCAATTCACTCTGCAACTTTGAAGTGAAGTTGTGATCATCTCATTCAGCTTAGGATTTGTGTGTTGTTCATGTTTTCTTTTTGGATGGCATTCTTTTTCAGGTTAGGTCTTTGCATTAGACACCTCTTAAATCCACTCTAATCTTGGGTTATCTTGCTGATAATTTACTATTGTCAAGTGATTTGAAATAAATATACAGGCAGAGCTTGGTTATCTACTTTGGAGAAATGCAGATACTGGTGTGTTCATGTCTCACCCAGATGATGTGATGCTACTGCTGCTGCTGCTCAGCTTTAGAAGTGATAGGAATAAAAAGGAAAACAGTGATGGGCACAGGTGGTCACTATTGTCTCTGAAAGCCACATGAGGCAGAGACCTAAGTATTTTTCTCTCAGACTGAAGATTGATAAATAACCTCCATAGTCAGTCTCAGCATCGTCCAGCTGTTGTTATTGTGTTAGCCTTGGCATCCTTGCTGGCCAAAGGGATGTAGATTTATATGGACAAGGTGAAAAACTCAGGTTTCTAAAACTCTCTTGGGGGTTGTAAATACAAGATAGAACAGGTTTTTATGGTAAACAAGATATCTTTAACTTTTCCCATATTGTGAATTTTATTCTATCTAGATTATACTGTTCTTTCTCTTCTAAAGGATCTGTTGTGAGTTTTATAGAAATTTAAAAACTTTTGAGAAAACAACTTTATTTTTTCTATATTTTCTTCGCTACTGATTCCTGTTGTGAAATACTATTGACCAATTCTCCTTTCTTTATGAGGTAGTAGAAAGAACATGGACTTTATAACAAGGCAGAATTTGTTTCAGAGTTGGTCACTTACTAGTTGCATTACTTTGTGCAAGTTATTTAACCTTTGTGAGTCACAGTTTTCTTATCTGTAAACTGGAGGAAAGCATATAATTCCTGCATGGTTATTGTTAGAATTAAGGGATACTGGTATATAACACTGTACCTGAAACATAGCAAGAACCCAACAAATTAGTTCTTTGTCCTCATTTCCATTGCTCAAGAGGTTTGCTTCCTCATTTCCAATCCTCAACCTCAAGCTGAGAATATAGAAGTGTTCTCACAATGTAATCTCTGGACCAGTAGTATGAGCACCCCCTGGGAACTTGAGAGAAATGAAAATTCCCAGGCCCCCATTGGAAACTTACTGAATTAGAAACCATGGCATTGGGGCCTAAAATGTATAGTTTCACAAGCCCTCCTGGTGATTCTGTGAACACTTAAGTTTGAGAACCATTGTAGTAGTGAAAGAGAAAGCCAGTTTAAGATTTTTGTATATTCTGATCTCTTACATCACAATATGCGGAGGTGTCCAGTCAGCTCTAAAATGTATGATTCTTTTATATATTTGTACACTTTAAGATGCAGTAGAATTAGAGCTTTACTTCTTCCTGAGTAAAGGAAAGGAACTTATCTATCTGAGTCAAAAACCCAACAATTTGGGATTAAATTACCTGTGTCTCCCTAGGCCATCCCAACCCGGGAGTGAAAGTGGAGTCACGTGAACAGTCTTCAAATGACATCATCTCCACCGACTACTATTGAATTTTCTGTCCCTTTCTGAGTCTCCCTGGTTTATTTCTGGAAAGTCACAGAATATGTCTCAAATGTGCTCCTGAGCAAGTCCCTAAGTTCTCTCAACCACCATCAGATAATGAGGTGAACTCTCACGGAGAAAGCTTGTGATGGGGCCACCTCCATCTCTGCTGCTGGCACAGCCATCAGTTATCCTGAAACTACTACTGGTGCTGAAGCCACTGCTCTGTGCCAAGCAATCAGTATTGCTGGCACTGTTGATGGTACTGCTGCAGATATTAGTTCATGGGTGTTGATATGCATGCTATCAGGAGGACACCTCCTGTTGTCCCCAGCCTCTGCCCTGCCTCCCAGTGCTGTTCAGGCTATAGGCAATAGGAGCTATTTGTCCTCTCAGCCCTGGAATTCTGGAGAAGGCCACTAAGTGAAGTTCTCCAAGTGTCAAGGCTGTGCTGTATTTTCTGGAGCCTTCAATTGTGCCAAAGCCATTGCATTCCATCCTTATGCATTATTCCCAATGACACTGCCTTGGGCCTCTAAAGTCTTATAGAGACTTTTTAAAATGTTTTTATTGAGTTAAAATTTATACACTACAAAATACTGGAATCTTAAAAGTGTTCAGATGAATGACTTTTGATAATTTTCTATACCTATGCCACCACCACCCAAAACAAGATATAGAATGTTTCCATCACCCTAGAAAGTTCTCTCATATCTTTTAGAGTCAATCACCCCTACCCAGGCAACCACTTTCCAATTTCTATAGCCATAACTCTAGAATTTCATGTAGATGGAATCATATAGCATACATATAGAATGAATTCTTTCATGTCTGGCTTCTTTCACTCAACAGAATGTTTCTGAAATTCATCTGTGTGGTTGTGTATGTAATTAGTTCTTTTCTTTTTATTGCTGAGTAGCATTCTGTTTTCTGAATATACCATCCGTTTATCCGTTCTTCCTTTGATGTATGTTTGGTTTGTGTCCCCCTTTCTGGTTTTTCTTGTAGACTCATTTCTACAAGGCTATTACTCAGAAGGCAAATCTGAGTAATAGTCATCAAAATGACTGCTCTCTTCCAAAAACTGAAATACTTTTATTGAAAGTTAATGTCCCTGACTGTTTTACAAGAGGGTTCCTTCATCAGTTAGGGCTCTGTTGGAGATAGGTGACAGAAAATCCAACCACATTGACTTAAGCCAAAAGTAATTTACTGGTTTTCCTACCTATAAAATTCAAGGATAAGCGGGCTTTAGATGTGATTTAGTCTGGAGGTTCAAAAATGATGAAGAAGTGGTTTTTCTTTGTCTCTGGGCACTACTTGGTGTTCCTTTCCTCGTTTGTTCCTCATGGGAGCAAGGTAATAGTAACCATAGAAATTACCATAGTCTACCGTTTAAGTTTAGCAGGAAAGCCGGAGTTTCTCTCTCTAAAGCCAACCAAAGTTCGTGTCTGAATCTTGTTGTTCAAATTGGGTTATGTGCCCATATCTGAACCGCTTACCATAACCAGTGAGAAGGGCTTCCCTGATTGGCTGGAAGCCCCTGAAACGGACCCACCGAAACGACAAACTTGAGAAGCAGCAATGGATTGCTCCCTTAACAGAAAGAGTATTCTTTAAAAAGAGTGGATGCATGTTAATAGCTAAAACAGATGGCCATTAGAGCATCTATGCAAATAGATTCTTGGTGGCTCATATCATCAGTATTTTAAAAATGTTCAGATGTGTTTAGATTCCAGTATTGAACTTAATTTAGACCCTACTCCTTGCCCTGCCCCTTACTACCCTGGTTATTATAAAGTTGATATTTTGGGGACATTTTTTGATTGCCTTTACATATTTTTAAATCAGCCATTTAACATTCTTTGAGCATTTCTCTGAGTTTTAAACCCTAAACCTCATGTTTTGAGTGAGTCTTTCGTTGATATTGTTAAAGTCAATCTCCTTTTCTGGTGGGAGCCTGAAAAAGACAAACCTGCAACTTGGCAGTCATTAAATTATATTTCAAATTATCTTCTATATTGTGAAACAGAGTGAGAAGTGAACACAGTCTAAAACCCCAACTAGCATTGCTCGCAGAACTTCTCAATTACTCTGACCCTTAAATGGTATATATCAAGCTTGGGATAATAATCCTCAATTCTAGCTGACTTGACTCTGGGATTGGCCATGGACATCGTCCATGGACTAGGAGAAGCATTTTCCACAGGCCCACTCTGCACAGCAACAAACCTTCACTTGCCCAAAACTCATACCCCTTCCTTTCTGCTTCATTGCAGCTCGCAGAATAGGTGAGCCTCATCTGGTTTTTTTAGGACAAATGAGATAGGCTTGCTATGTAAATAAACAAAGAAAGGACATATATTTTTACATGGTAATTTGTTTAACAGAACTGTTCACCTCAGTGCTATTTTGAGGGCTTAAGAGTGCAATAGGCCTTTGAATCCTGTTCAATATTAAGTCATGTTTATTTTTAAAGTAAGACTCAATATTCTAAGTGGGATAGAATTTAGTTTCTCTGCATTAGTCACTAGCTCAAAATGCTATTTTTAAAATATATTGGTTCCTTCCAACTGATCTTGTCTGTAGATATGCAAACACAGATGGAAATTTTTCCCTTTCTAGACACACCTTTGTGTGTTTATGCACTTTGTATATACCAACATTTGTAAACACCCACACAGACACCTTTTATCACCCGTACTATTCTGTATTCTTTGATTTTCTACTATGAGTTAAAAGTCTGAGCCTCTATGTTTTTCACTCAACCCCATTTTATCCACTCAATTATCAATTCCACTTTTCTCTTCTCATTTATTTCTCTAATGAGATGTGCTCAGCACTGTGCTAAATACTAGGATACTGTGTGATCAAGCCAGGCCCAACCCCTCAGAGTATCTTGGTTGGTTACATATTTGCTTTTAGTTCTTGATTAGACATCTAGTCACATCGCTACTTCTGCTTTCTCATATTTTCCTTAGTCCGTTTCCCTTTTAACCTCACCCTCACATCTTCTTTCCTTTTTCATTTTGAATCTCTTAACGAATAAATATAAAAGAGTAAGCAGTGAAGGAGCTAGTACAGTCCGTTTAAGGAGGGTATTTCTCTGAGCTACCAAATGTTCATAACATTGGATTCTACTGGACACTACAAAAAAGGAAGAATAAACACAAACCACTGAGGCCAAAAGCAGAGAAAAGCAACAGTTCACCTCCTCAAGCAATAGCATTATTTTGGGATTCAGTGAATCCTTTTCTTCTGCCCTATAAGCTGTGAAATTAGCAGATATTTTGTAGGGAGAACAAATGCATGTTGGGAGGATAGGCATTTGGGGAAATTAAATGTTCTTGGGGATACTAAACTCTGGGAATCAATTTGTCCTCTGAAGTTGGAGAATATACCACTTCTGGAAGGTGAACTTGTAGGTGTCCGTTTGAACAATGGGGTCTAAGAAAAGCTTCACTATCTGGGGTATAATAAAAATACTACTTTCTCTACCTGCTAAAACACCATCTTTTATCAACTCTTTGCTACTGATTTAATCCCCTTCTCCCCTTACCTACCCCCCACCTTGCTAAAACATATGAATTACTGGATTGTTATATTATGGACTTCCTACTCACCTTAAACTAGTATCAAGAGGAAACTTTGATGATGCCTTATAAGAGTATGATTAACTTGTAAATATTCACACTGGGGGATTGGCAAGGGATGTGGAGAAAGCAGAGGAAAGCAGGAAGCATGTAAGTGACTCATGTGCATTCCTATGCCTTGGACAACAGGAATGGCAGATCATTTGTTCCACAAAAGTTGCACAATCTAATTATGCACCAGTAAAGCTACAAACATACCCACATTGTTATGTAGGTTTAAAAGCAACACCTTTGTCATATGTCTCTTTTTTAGCCTCAATATCTTACACCTGCATGTTGTAGGGGAGAGGGGTAGGCATTTGGGGGAAAGTAAATGTCCTTGGGGGTTTATAATCAGTTTTCATCTATGTTGATGATTGTTGCAGTTGATAATGATGATAATAATTATGATAACGCATATGCATCTCATTATTTTCTCTTTATTAAAAGGCACTTTTTATGACTTTCCCCTCCTCCCAAAATGCAAGTAGTTTTCAATCCTAACAGTTAGGGATGAAGTAGATATCCTTACCTGTGAGTGATATGTTTATTTCAAGAGGTGTAGTTAAAAGAAATCCATTCATCCATTTACCCTATCCATTCAATCCTTCATCAGTTCTTATTAAGTACGTACTATGTGCCAGGCTCTATGTAAACATTTTACATTCATTATCTCCTTTAATGCTTACAACAATGCTGTGTAGGGCAAGTATTATCCTATTTTATAAATGACAAATTGAGGCTTAGAGATGTTAATTACCATGCCCGAGGTCCCCTAGCTGGTGAATGGTGGAGTTGAAATCTGAACCCACACAATCTGATCCCAGAGTCCCAATGCCAGTGCTTAGAAATGTGTGCCTTATTTTACAGGCAAAGAAGAGACGTTGAATTAAATATTGTGACTAGATTCATGATTTTAAAAGATTTAGATTTTGAGTTAGACCTAATTTGAATTCTAACTCCACCAAGTACTTATTGCATGAACCTGGTGGGAGTTGTTCAGTCTCCCTGTACCATAGTTTCCTCCTTTTTCAATAGTGTTGTTGAGAGTACTAAATGAAACAGCTTTATGTAGTAAGCTCTCAGCATAGTATACTCACTATGTGCGAATAGATAACAGCTATTGCTCTATCATACCTACTCCTCTCCTTCTCTGGAAGGAAGAGAATGGGTTTTACTTGAAGATAGTGAGCCTTGAGTCTGGAGGATAATGCAGGAATCCAAATGTGAAATATTATGGCTCTGATCTAAGACAGAAACACTGGATAGATGAGAGAATATCATGGAGGTAGAATTAAAAGTTGTTGAATTGAAATATTTCACATGGGACTGAGAGCAAAAGAATTATTGGAAAACTTCAGAATCTACAGTTGTGTGACTGGGGGTGAGGGGACCATTAAACAAGATAGAGGATACCAGTGGGGAGTGTCTGTGCTCAGACAATGCCTGGCACATGGTAGGCATGCAACAAATGGTTGGATGCATGATTACTATGATATGTATGCAGACATTTGTATGACTGACCTAAATTTGTTAATGTTGTTCTTTGGTAAGTGTTTTCCTGGTATATCAGTGGAGTGGAGTGCAAGGATTTTTGCCTTAAAGTGTAATAACTAAAGTAATATGACATTTATTTCATCTATGACTTTCACTGCCTTTAAATGAGCTCTTTGCTCCAGTAAGATGGCATAGTTAATGACTTCTTAAAGCTGCATGCACATACAGGTCTTTCTGCCTTTGTTGGATTTATTGCTTGAGAATTTGACCAGTATCTGTCCTTGGCCATTCTTCAAAGTAGAAACTTTGTAGACATCTCAGAGTCACCCTATAACATATGTCTGTAGCCCTAGTTTGGTTCTAAATCCCATAGTTTTTTTGCTGTGTATTATTCTTTGTGCATGTGGGTGTTTCTGGCCTCTCAAAGGATATCGTATGCTTGTTTTGTACCTCCTGAATCATGTGATATAGGTGCTCTGCAATAATAGGAACTCAAAAAAGGACTCTTACATTGAAGTTACAATTAACGTCAAGAATGAATTTTGTGGAAAACCTCGATGCAAATGTACAAAAGAACTTCAAGAAAATGAGAATACCATGAGTCATACATTTCCTGGTACTATTCATCCCTCTTTAGGTACTATCATTCTGCTCAACCTAACATTTCTACCACCTACACCTACCATCTGGAATTATGGAGAAGGGGGTACCAAGGGTGTCAAGTCTTGAAAGGAAATTGCTTTTCCACAAAAGCTGATGAAACTAGACCACAGATGACCAGATTACCTTCTTAGGAATAGAGTACAATCTTGTCTTCATGAATTAAATGTCACAATTTTGTCCATTTGAAGATGACTGTAAAGGATTATGATCTGTGGCAAGTTATGGTTTTGCTGAGACTTAAATGTGAATTGTGTATTGGTGAGTAGGCCTAGCTGCACACCCAACCAGAATGGCTGCGTGTCCGAGCAGCTTTTCTTTTCTTTGGTTTCTGTGTCATACATAGTAATCTTTGTGAGTTATTCATGGCTGCTTCTTGTGGGGTAATAGTATATTTTAGTGGTATCATAAATTTGGGATTTATGAATGTCTTGGGACATATCTCCTCATGAATGTCAATGGATTACTGTATTTAGTTATTTGCTTTCTCTTTCTTGATAAAGAAATTCTTGCCAAGCTGCTGAGTTCGTATTTAAATGTTATACACCCTTCTTGTTTTCCTTAGCAAAAATATAGTCTTACTGATGAATTTTGCTTTACTCTTGAGTACAGTTTGCTTTTGCAATGCATGCAAATTTAGAAAGCTGCATTTAAAAACCACAGTTAAACACGGGTCTCCCCAGAGGTAGGAAGCTATAACAGTTTCTGTGGACCCCAGCAAAAGTGCCTTCTTTTTCAAAACAATGTTCTTTTTGTCCCACTGTCAATTAGACACTGAACCTCTATGTTATCTGGGAGGCAAGCAGCAGGGCTGCTCTCCCCAGAATTATATCCAGAAGCTGTCTCCTCCCTGGTAGCATACCCATTCCGATGTGTTGATTCCTTTCAGAGGGTTCCAATCCAAATAAGGCTCAATTAGCAGCAGCCTGAAAATAGGGTGTCAGCCTGTCTTTTACTGTATAAACCTTGGAAGTGCTAAGGTTCTAATTTTACTTTCCTCTTAATACCAACTGAAGCTACCATATCTTTCTGTGGAATGTTGACTTTTTTTTTTTTTGAATGAGATACGCTCTTGTTATTCCAGCTAACTCGCATGTTTTGGTAACAGTAAATGGAGAGATATTAGGAAATCTGACAAGGAGAGACATTCATGTCTGATAGAGTCCAGCAACAGATTAGTGAAAGAAACTGGCTGTCCAAAATCATCACCATTCATTTCCTACTCTAAGTCAAAGAAATCTCTGTGCTCTGCTTAAGCCCTGTGTTCAGTTCATTTCACTGACCCTTCCTTAATTTTGTCTGAAGGGTATTTTTAATAACGTGGTATGTTTGGGAGTCAGAGGAGGCCAAGTTGCTGGCTAGGCTCAGGAGAGAGGAAATAGTAATGAAATGTTTAGGGAATTAGAGGAAAAAAGTCTAAAAGAAAGGCACCTTCTTTTAGATCTGTTTAATATGACTTACCTAATCATTTCTGAATGGGGTGTGGGGAGGGGAGAAATATACAAAACCCTCTAAGGAAAATCAGTTTTAAAAACTGAAGGCCTTGAGTGAGCCACTTCAAAATATGCAGCAAATTAGTTTATATTTTATTTGGAAACTCATATTTAAGTCAAATGGAGCAGTAGAAATTCATACTAATCTAACTGAAAAAAAACAAAGGATTGAGAATAGGTCACAGTGTGGTCAAGGGAGCCAGGTGAAGAGTGGCAGCCAACAAAAGGCAAGTTGGCTGGACGGTCTGCAGACGTGCATCCTAGAGGATTGGGATGAGGGCCACTTTCCCCTAAGTAGCCCTGTTCTAACTGTTACTGTCTCCTGAGACACCACCCTCCCCCCGACCCCCGTATTGGGCACTGTGGGTTTGACTTCTGAACACTAGTCTTGCCACTCAGAGGAATCATCTTCAGTTCAGTGTAATGAGTATGTGCTGTGTGCCATGAGAGGCGAGGCAGTAAGATGAGTGGGTCACTTGCTTTCTCTTCCCTCGCGTCATCTGTACGAATCCTTCCTATCTATCAGCCTCATCTGAGACATGTCCACCAATTAGTCCAGCTCTCAGTGCTCTGACCTCTCACAAGCTACTTCACTCACAGTGTTGATCGTACAGTTTGGAACCACAGTATTGGCTGTGTCATTACTCCATCTAGTCTGTAAGTTCCTCAAGGATATGTCTTATGCTTCTTTTGAAATACGTTCTGCTACTAGCACAGTGCTGAGAACTAATGGAGGTATAATTGGCACCTGTTGATTAACTGGTAAATTAATTAAAATAGGGCTTTATGGTAGACATGTGCCAATCTTCCAAAGATGTTTAACAACTTTTTGTTTAAATTTTAAATAACATCAGCTTGATAAACATTTGTAGTAAACGTGATAATGTAGAAACTGAGCACTATTTCAGGTAAAATACTAAATTCATTTTAATATTTTGAGATAAAGGGCTATTCACTCACTGTATTTTATTCACTTGACATATGTTTATTATGTTCCCACTGCATGTACTAAGCACTGACGGTATAGTTGACACCTAGGAATTAATAGTCTAGGAAAATACAGAAAAACTGTATTTAGGGAGAAAATCTTCCCCTTGGCTTTTTCAGGCCAGTCTGTGTTTGTTAATGATTAATTGCTGGTGAAACCAAGAGACGATTTCTTTACCAAATGGACATTTAACTGCTGCTAAAAAAATAGGTATGGTTGGCTAAATATAGATATTTGAAGACATTGTCCTTCTCTGGGAAAAGCTTCCAGTCCAGAAGAGAGGATACAGACAGTGATGAGTAACATTAGAGATGTATTTCTTTTTTTTTTTTTTTTTTGTTTTTTGTTTTAAAGATTTTATTTATTTTTATTTTTTCCCCCCAAAGCCCCAGCAGATAGTTGTATGTCATAGCTGCACATCCTTCCAGTTGCTGTATATGGGACTCGGCCTCATGATGGACGGAGAAGTGGTGCCTCGATGCGCACCCGGGATCCGAACCCGGGCCACCAGCATCGCAGCGCGCGCTCTTAACCACCAAGCCACAGGGCCGGCCCTAGAGATGTATTTCTTTTGTTTATTTAACAAACACCTAATAGGGCACTCACCACGGGCAGCCTCTTTCCAGCAGCAGCTGATTTGTTAGCATCTTCCATAATATGACCTCATTTAATCCACATAAGTCTATAAAGTACATACTACTATTAGCCTTATTTTAAAAATAGGGAAACTGAAACCTAGAAAGGTTAAGTATTTCACCCAAGGTGACACAACCTGTGCTTGGATAAGAAGTATTTTGGACTTTCACAGGATAGAAAAATTAATTCCCAAATGGGAAATAAGGGAATTAAGTAGGCCTCAGAGAATGGATGTCATTCAAACTGGGTCTGAAAACCTAGTTAGGATTGTTATGATTGCAAATATGGGAGAGGTAAGAATATACCCAAAGAGAGTTGTTCTGTAAGGGGCAGAAAGGTAAGAAATTAATGAAATAATAATTTTCTGTCTAATATCAGAATTTTAGAAGGATATTTCCTCTCCTATGCACTTCTAAGTTTTAGGTCTTCTCTGTAATTTTCTCTTTAAATTCCTTCAAATATGAATAATATAATACATTCTGCATGGGACTATCGTTTTATTTAAATTTCAAGATTTTGTGAGGGTTAAATATTCACCACCAATCTCCACTGTGATCAATGGCCAATATGAGTCACCAAGCATGGGGATCAAACAGGCCTCTTCACTATAAGATGGCCTTCCTGGGTGGGCTGTCAATAACACCTGTCAAAACCATACCTTATTTGCAGAAAATGCCCCAGGTCTCTGCCTGTTGGAAAAATGATCAGCTTCTTTTACTCTTTCAACTCAATGATTAGAGATTGCAGCTAGCCCAGAAGGCCATGCTGCAAATTTGTATAATGATTCTCAGTTTACTGGGCATGACAGATCCTATTTGCTTCTTAATAGAAATATTGAATATATAAATACATTTTTACCTTCTGGATAAGATTGTAATTTTGAATTTAAAATTTTGTTTATGTTGTTATTGTATTCTAATGGAAACATCAAATCAAATGTTATTAGTAATTTAATTTCTATTCAAGATATCACAAACTATTTGTCAATTTTAAAATAAAAACTAATTCCAGGGGGCTGGCCAGGTGGCGTAGTGATTAAGTGCGCATGCTCCACTTCAGCAGCCCGGGGTTCCCTGGTTTGGATCCCGGGCGTGCACCTACACACCGCTTGTCAAGCCATGCTGTGGTGGCGTCCCATATAAAGTAGAGGAACATGGGCACAGATGTTCCCAGGGCCAATCTTCCTTGGAAAAAAGAGGAGGATTGGCATTGGATCTTAGCTCAGGACTCATCTTCCTCACAAAAAAATAAATAAATAAAAATAAGATTAAAACTAATTCCAAAATATCTTAAAACATCCTAAATGATGATTGGGTTTTAGTGGTCCAAATCAGGATTTTCTTTGGAGGAAAAATGTTAGAAGAAATATACCAATAAAGATAAATCAATGAAAATGTGTAAAAAATATGTTAGAAAAGATGAATGCAGAGCAATAAGAAACCCTTACATAATAACTATTATATAATGACATAATATTCAACAATTAAGTTGTTTAAAACATGACATGGAATATAAATATCTATAAGGACAAATGTTAATGGCTGATGTAGTAATTAAGCTGACTAGCAAAAGGATGTTGTAAAATCTGTTTCACTCATGTACCAGGGATCAGATTTATAAGACCCAGGGACACTTTAAACATCTTACAGATGAAGAAATTTAGGACCAGAAGGTTTAAGTCACTTCCTAAGGCATGTTGCTTGTAAGTGATAGAGGGCGTGGAGCCAGTGCTTTGACACAGGGCTAGGGGTAAGAAAGGGCAGCTCTTCATGTGCTAGCAGAAAATGAAAAGTTTGTGTGTTCGACAACTTTGTTCAGTTGGTCAATTGGCAATTGGGCATCTCCCATTTGCCAGAGCCTTATCTATGGAGTGAAGACTCAGAACAGAACATACATTGTATGGGAGTACTCATGCCTGAGAGGCAGCCCTTCTGTCTGAGGGCAATAGCTAGCAGATAACTACTCTAGCTCTGCCAACAGTAGAGTTTCAAAACGCACAAAGACTTTCTCTCACCTCCCAAGGATTTCATTTTAGAAATAATAACTTTATGGGATAAGCCTCCTATACTACTTTTTACACTTTCAGACATGCCTTCAAACCACATGTATCAGTTTATATTTTTGCTTATTAACTTTCCTTTACATTGGCTCCTGCACTGAAGAATGTTGAGGTGTTTAGTAGATATATTATTTCAAGGGCTAACTTAGAGAAGACCCCTTCATGGGTAAGTTAAGTAAGTATATAAACAAACAAACAGATAAATTTTACCAGAAATAAAGCTAAACTTGTTAAAAACAACTTTCTAGACATATTCACCTTGTGGAAGCCTTTCATTGGCCTTGAGGGCAATGTGAGCAGAATGTTCTGTACACTGAGTGTTTCATGTACTCAGAAGGCTGTTCTGATTTCAGCATCTTCCCCACATCCAAAATACGACTCCTTTTTTCTCTGCTCCAGCTTTTGGGGGGAGCTGATGGTAACTATTTTGACTCTGTGTGAGGTATAACATTTTGCATTGTTTCATGTTTTTCTGGATAAACATATCATTTTCTTCTTAGAGAAATTGACTTGTTAAACATGAATATTGGGAATTAATATCCTGTTCCTGATGCAGAGGGCTTTAGTAATCAGAGTAAGTCTATCAGAAAGCACAGAAGAACATGAGGTTGAATATATTCAGTTTCTGTCTGGCTATTTGAAGCTTCTTTGCAAATATGGATGCTACACAGGCCATCACTTCTCGGAGGCCATCCTGAGCGGAGGCAATAGGCACTGAACTGAGCATTCTGTGTATCTTATGGCAATTAATTCTTTCAACAGCTCTGGAAAGTATACATCGTGATCCTTATTTTGGTGGACAACACTAAAGCAAGGATGGTTTAGTGACTGACTTAAGGCCACATAATGAGTAAGTGGCAGAACCTAGATAGAAACCAAGTTCAGTCTGTGTCAAAGTCGAAGCTGTTCCCTTGCACTACACTGCAAAGGCTCAAATGGTACATGCCATTTGTACCTAGTTTTTATAGTTCACTTGTGTTTTGGGTGTTTTAAAAAACTTTAATCAGGAGATAATGTCAAGTTGCATATTCTCAGAATCCAAGAGTGAGATTTGGGCTTACGAATTACCTATTTGAAACTGCAATGCATATTCTCCTCCCCGACTCCCCATACAAAGCCAGGCTTTTACCCAGCATAGTCTTTGGTGGTCCCCTGAACAGTACCTGGGGCTCTCATAGTTGTTATGTGAATGTTGGCGCTAAGGCAAAGTAAAGTGACATGCCTGTTTTGAAAACCCTTTTTTTTTTTTGAGAATTGCTAATAGCCTTTCTCTCACTTCGAAGTACATTTCTAATGTCTGCATTTTTGGATTAAGCAGTCCAGGAAAGAAGTTTATACTTCACTCTCCACATTTATTGTCTGGTAAAGAGGGATCAACCTCATCTTTCTTCTCTGGGGAGAAAGGATTCACGACCAACCGATGCCTCTAAAGACAATATTAGCAGAAACTACGAAAGAAGCTTACAAAGCATTTTGCAAATGAAGTTCATTCGTAAGCATTGCCAAATGTTATGTTATTTTATTGAATCCTTCCAAAGCCTTCTAAGGGAGTTGACAGTACCTCCATTTTCCAGATGAAGAAACTCCAATTTAGAAAGGTCAAAAGGACTTGCTGGGGTCATGGAGTCTTCTGGCTCCCAGTCCAGGGCTCTGCCTTCATTCCTCTCAGCTGCCTTTCACATTTCAGATTTGTGAAAGTGGGAAGCAGACTATTTCTCCTTGATTCTGAGGATCAGTTGCTTCCTCTGTAAAATACGCAAATAGAAACAAACTTGCCATTGCGATAAGGATGTGATAGTTGCTAATAGTAATGATAACGTATCAATAGACATTGTTTTTAATGAAATTATATATCTTATTAGTATAATGCATAACTAATGTCCATGTATATGCATGTATACACACACATACACACACACAACCCCTTTATATCTCATGGTTTTCATGTAAAATGAGAGTTAACATTTACTGAGTGCTTACCATGTTCCAGATACTATGCTCAGCTTTTCAATATGGGATGTATTATTATCCTCATTTTGTAGAAAAGGAACCTGAGGCTGTGGCGGTTAAGTAACTTGCCCAAAGTAATACAAAAGTGGCGGCATCAGGACTTGACCCCGAGATGATCTGCCCCAGAGCATGTACTACTGAGCAGTCTGTTTTACTGACTCTCTCCCGTATTTCTGATAATGGCGGTTCAAAGTTGGGAAGGTATTGTGCAACTTGTGACATTCTTTTTAGTAGACTGATGCTTAAATACTCATATGCATCTGACATTTTCCTCATGTTAATGTTTAATTTTCAGCTTCTGGTCCCCAGATTTACTTACCTTTTATTTCCATATGTACAGACCTGTGGACATAAAACACCTGAAATATGTTATGTTTTATTTATATTTGCCTATCTTTTATGAAGTTGTGCTATACTTTGAGGTACTTTACATAATTTTTAAGAACTTTAATTTTCTGTTTATTAATAACGGATTAATGCAGCCCCAAGGAAAGAAGAGATTCAGTGAGAAAGAAAGCTTATTTTGTCTTATTTTGTTCCACTAGGTTTTTAGTTGTCAAAATTCAGGCATTCAGGCTTTCGGTAAATACAAATGTAGATTATATCTGTTATCTGCATCTTTTAGTTTATTTCCCTTTTAAATCAAAGGAAAGTAATTCAAAATACAAATAAGAGTATAAAAACAATTCACAACTGGGAATTCAAGTACCTAGGGTGTATTACATATTTATGTGCTAACTTATCCATGGAGCCTTTCTATATCCCCTTTGTCAAAATGAGTTTCTTTCCCTTGTACTCTGTTACCAGTTTTTAGCTTTATTACGTTACTCTTTAAAGATTGCATATTAATTTGGTGAGTCATTGTGGTGGCCAGGAGACTGGGTAAGAACTATGCACCGAAGTGCTTAAAGCACTGACTTTGTGCTTACAGAGAAGCTGGTCTCCATCTCTGTTTCACCATTTACTCTCTGGTGATGTTGTTCAAGTTACTTAACTTCTCTGTGCTTTAGTATCCCTGTGTATAAATGAATCTGTTGTTGCTACCTACCTCATAGGAATGTTGTAATGATTAAATGACATATTTCATACAAAGCTCATGGTCCTAGTGCTCAATAAGCATTAGCTGATGTTACTATTAATTTATTTTCATTCTTACTCTCATCTGCTGAGTTCAGGGGCTTATTACCTTGTTCCTGAACTACTGCATTAGCCTTCTTTTTTTTTTTTTTTTTTTTAATTTTTTGTTTATTGCAGTAACATTGGTTTATAACATTGTAAAAATTTCAGGTGTACATCATTGTACTTCTATTTCTGCATGGACTACATCATGTTCACCACCAAAATACTAATTACAACCCATCACCACACACATGTACCGAATTATCCCTTTCACCCTCCTCCCTCCCCCCTTCCCCTCTGGTAACCACCAATCCAATCTCTGTCCCTATGTGTTTGTTTATTGTTGTTATTATCTACTACTTAATGAAGGAAATCATACTAGTCTCTTAACCATCAGTACTGTATCAAGTGTCTGGTCAGAAAACCAGATCATATGAGTTATTTTAACGAGATAATATAGGAATTGTTCAAACGGGTGTAGGGGAGGGCTGGAAAGGGAACAGTGGATGAACACAGAGCTAATAACTGCAAGAAGCAGTTACACATTTAGGGTTGAGTAAGTTAAAGGGAAAAGGTAGACATTCAGAACTCAGAATCTTGGTAAAAGGGTCTCGCAGAGCTGAGACCCAGCCTTTTGAGGAGAGGCTGCCATGGGGCTTCTTCGAATATCTGAGACCTCTGATGTGGGGGCACCACTAGCTGCTGCTGGTGCTGGGGGTACAAAGAGGCTGTTTCTGGGAAAAAACAGCTGGAAAGTGAGACCAACTGCTGCTGGCCAGAGTGAAGTGTCACTGCTGGGGGCAATGCAGTCAGAAAAGGCAGGCAAGCAGGAAGGAGCAAGCTCCTCTCTCCTCCTGCCTCCCAGCGTCCCACTAGGTTCTCTCTGGTAGACCCTCATAGGCTTCTGGCTAGCAAAGGAGAAATGTAGTTTGCTGAACCATAGGATCAGCATCAGAAAATGACGAATAGAGGATGGGTTCAGAGCTGAGAGACAATAGTTTACTCACCAGCACAAATGTTGTCCCAATCCTAATCTCTTCTGTAAACTCCTATTCGTTTAATTTTGCCACAGCACTATTTGGAACCACCATTTGGAGCTCTTACCTGCTCAGGTATCTTCACGTCCTACTGAACAATGTCAATTTGATGCACAGCTTTTTAAAAGAATTTAGTATGAACATTGTGCTGGGGCTGTGGGGATATAAACATGAATAAATAATTTTTCTTTCCTCACACAGTGTAATGTGGTACAGAGGAAGTGTAAGTCATTCCCCAGCAAAGGCAGAAAGTACATGGAAAGAGTGATGCATTCTAACTGGTGGGGTTCAGAAAGATTTCATGGAATGATAAGATTTCACACTCAACATTGCAGCCCCAAACTACCCTACTTGGCCGATTTCTCACCACTCCCACTCCATCTTTATTTTTAAGCTATAAAGTGTAACTTATTTCTATTCAGCCTTCAGTATTTCTCTCTGTATACTTTTGCTCATGCTAACCACTTAGTCCCCTGGCCAACCAAGACTGAGTGACTCCTATGTGTGCACTGACCTAGCTCTAAGGATGCCTACTGAGCAGATAAGACAAGGTTCCCTCCTCATGGAACTGCTAGTCCAGAAGGGGAGTCAATTCTTAATTTTAAAAGGTCACCAAACAAATTCAAAATTACAAACCGTGGTTGGTGCTGTGAAAGACAGGTGCAAGTTTCTATGGTAGCAGGGTGACCAAGTATAGTTTTGGCGTCACAGAAGGCTTCCTTGAGGAATAATGTGTAGGTGTTGGTAGAGAAAGAGGAAGGCTGTTTCTGGCCTGGGCAGAGGACCTCAAAAAGGAAGAAGCAGAGTGGGAATCTGAAAGAAGGTCCATATGGGTGCAGAAAAGGTGAACTGAGGAGCAGATGTTAACCATCTCTCAAGGTCTAGCTCAAAAGGCACCTCCTCCGTGAAGCCTTCCTTAAATACTTCAGCTGAAGATGACTACTCCCTCTTTTCAACATTTCACTGTTCTTTGTACCTCTCATGAGAGTGACTATCATATATTGCCTTGTTTTATAATTGTTTATGTACAAGTGTGATATTCCATGCTCAACTGTTAAGCTTTTAGAGACTAGGATTTGTCTCATATCCATCTTTCTGGCCCTCAGTGTAATGTGCTCTCAAAAATACTTGCTAAGTAAAGTTGCATCCTAATATGCCTGTTAATACTTTGATGGCTTGTCTTATTCAATGTACCCGTTCCTTTATTTCATTCAGGATCTTCTATTACTTATTGAATTGTATCTAGGGGGACATTGGTGGTCACTTGACATTTGCAAGTTACAGGTGAGGAGGTATTCACTGGCCCACTTTGGGAAAGGCATAGGAGTTTGGGATTTGAAGACCTGTACTTCAGAGCTCCATGAATCACCGTGAATGGCTGCTTCATCAAAAGTTTTCAGAAATCATTAGCATAGTAAAATTCATGTTCAACCAACCAAATTTGCTTTATCTGTTTATTTCGCCATCTGTACTGCCCTGCTCTTGTTCTTCATTAGACAAGAAGAGGATGAGCATCTGCCCACAGCACAAACACTTGGATCCCACCAGAAACAGAGGTTCCCTTGAAAATTAAACGTACTTTAGAGAGGAGGGCCTGGGTAAAGCAACATGCCTGTTGGCCTTCTTTCTGATATTCTCTAGGTCTCTGCAACAACATGAGTAGGCCCACCTTTCTGTATTGAGAGTCTTGCTGTAAGTATTCCCTTATCTCTTTTGGAATATGGTCACTCATCAGCATCTGTGATGGAGGAGTGGGAAAATGGCTATGAAAAGAAAACAACAAAACTCTCACTAAGCATTATTTTACAAAAGTGTTGGAGTTAATGGTTATGTCAGGACTGTGTCTAGTAAGGAAAACCGAGCTATGACAAATAGCCCCAGAGTTGGGAGGTGGCCAACTCACTGCCAGGATGACCCAGAAGTCCTAGTGGGTAGAAACAATCATTTTATGGAGATTGTCAATCTGATGAATGTTCACTCTGAGATGAGGTGTAAAATTTCATGCCAGACGAGGCGGAGGATGGTGGAGGGAGAATAATAGCAACAGCTGGTTCTGAACTTGTCTGAGGGACCATATTGGAATTGTAATTATGTAGAGATATGTAAACATAAATAGGAAAGTTGGGATGGATATATATGTGTGGGTGTGTATAAATATATACTTTATTTATAGACTCGTATCTGATGAATTAACCTTCACCAATAGACTATTACCGGTCCCTAAATAATGGGGTACACAATTTGATTTCCACTCTAAAAGCATATTCTTTGATGGGACATGTTGCCAAGTTTTTCAGTATGGAACTAATCTGAAGGCCATATGGTAAAGTTTAATTTATGGGTGATATTATCTAGCAGCATTCCTTTAGCAGTTGGTAATTACAATGTTTTATTATTTCAGTTTAGTTTTGGCATAATCTTGTGACATGGGCTAATATCATTATTCCACAATGATATAGAAAGATATTTAGAGGCAAGCATAGTTCCCAATAATTTTCAGTGTGTATGTGTTTAGTGATTGTGGGGGGCATGTGTACGTAGGGGATTGTTTTTAAGTGATATAGAACATTCTTCCACATAGCTGATGATCTAGATTAAATGCTAATCTGTGGAGTCTTGGGCAAAGTCTAAACTTAAGTAATGTTTGGGAGAAGGTGCCATGACCTCAGACCCTGTGTCAGATTGGCCCTACAAGAAAGAGGAGAGCTAACTCGATTCTGGCTTCAGTATATCTGGTCCCCTTCCCTGGGTGAGTAAAGATTCTGACAGTTCTCTCTCTCTCTTCCTCTCTCTCCCTTCCTATCCAGAGTGTATTCCATCTCATTTTTCACTTATATTTTGGTGGATGAGTCTCACTACTAGGACAGGCTGGGCCAGCCTGTCCTAGGTCAAGGAAGATTAGATCTTGTTATATTTATTTGTGTCCTGATTTCTCAGGGACATGAACCAGGAACAATCATAACAATTTCCTTGGACCTTCCAGTGGGAGAAAGAAGTGTTCTTTTTCCTACAAGTTAAAGATTGAGATGGAAAGGAAAGGAAACTAATGCTTCTTGATCCTGACTTAGGTAGTGTGTAGGCCTATGGCATATATTCAGTCCTTGTAGCAACTGGTAAGGGACACAGCAAGAAGTATAATGAAGTCTAGTCTTTCTTGACCTATGGCAGGTTGTCCTTCACCCTCCTTTTACAGATGAGAAAACTCTTGATTTAGAAAATTCCAGAATGTTGTACAAGGTCACAGAGCAAAGCTGTGGTAGAGCCAGGACCGTAACCCAGGTTGGTGTAGCTCTCAGACCTCACTCAATGTTTATTAAACCACACTGCTTCCCTCAGGGACCTTGAGAATCTCAGACTCCCTCTTTTCTCTGACCACCTTCTCTCTGCTTTCCCTCCAACTGGCCCTTGAAATGCTGAAGTTGTCAGGAAAAAAAAGAAAGGTGAAATTAATTAAATGAGATAATCTGTGTGAACACAGTATGTAAATTGTGACGTCTTACAAAAAATTTCTATATTGGTAATAGTTGCAATATGCTCATTTACACGAACCACTTATCATTCACACGTAATTACCAAGCAGTACGGTAACAATTATGTGGATGATTAAATACACATCAGATCAACTCTTCTGCAAGCTGCTGGAATTACAACACTAAGCTCTCTTCCCTTAGTTTCTATCTTGATAGTACGTTGCTTGGGGAGCTTGGTCATCTACTGACAACTGAAAAAAGTTGTGAACATTCATCATAAAAGGAGTAAGCATTCCCCCAAGAAAAACAAGAAGCAGGTAAGTAAAAATCTTAGAAGTAAAAGGTGAGATTGTATTTCTAAGCTGCCCCCTGGCTTTTCTTGTGGGGACTGAATTTGTGGACTTGGCAGCATTTTCATAAACCTTACACTGTGGGAGTCAGGGATGGCAGTTGAAGTTATCAGTCTGAGAGCAGCTGGCAGACCATCGTCAAGTTCTGTAATTCAGGCTACATGTCCCCATTGGTCTCACGTGTGTGGCCTTGAGTTGGTTTCTACTCATGCTATTTTTCTAAAATAACTATAATTACTAGAAAAGTCAAACAAGCAAATATTAACTTGCCTGGGATACAGTTTTCAAACTACATTACAGTGTAGAACAGTTTGTAATAACACTCTGTGTCCTACCATTCAAATTAATTAGGAGAAATGAGTGCTCATCCCTTAATATTCTGACATGTTCTTTCAAAATACTATGCAAATAAAAGAACTTTGTTTAAATGGAAGAAAATGAGTGATTTATTTCTTTAGATTTCTTAATGAGAGATAAAAGAAGAAATGGTCATTGCTAGTCTACCAGTGAGTTCACAACGGTAGTGTATTGTAAAATGTAGTGGCCTTGACTTTGGAACTGTAAATGCATGAGTTCCATAATTGTTCGTGTGAGAGGTGATTGATTATGCTGTCTATACGTCACGTAAATAAGAAAATATAACAAGTGTTGTTTGTGTTGTGATATAATAAACCGTGCTCTGAACAATTTCATTTCAGAGGTTATAAATGAATAAAGAGAAAGGGAATATCTGACCCCAGTATCTTTATGGGAGGGCAGGACATCTTGTTTACTAATTTGGAATTTCATTGGTAGGAGAGCCCAATTATTGAGTTCTTCCTGTATTTGAACTTGGGCTAAGCACTGTCCATCTCATTTAATCCTTACAGCAACCCTGTGGGAAAATACAGCTTGGATTGTCTAAGTAATTTGCCCAAGACAGCAACAGCCAGTAAATTTCAGAGATAATATTCAGTTGTGGGTCAATTTCAATGCTGTTGCCACTGTCTAGAATTTTTGCATGAATATGTGATATTAGAAGGAATTAAATATCAGAATAGTTAAGCACAGAGACTTGAGAGAGAGCTATACAATTAGATGAAGATGATCATTTCAGTCAAGGGTAAGCAGTGATAACATTATGTATAGAGATGAGGAGGTCCTGTTTTTATAACTCATTTCCCTTCATATCTAAGCTGTATCTTCAGGGGTTTGTAGCCTTTCTATATCACACTTAATTTGATATTTTTTCCAAAAATCTGCAATATTGGGTTTTCCCTCCATATCAGGGGTAGATGAGATCAATAGATCAGTAGATCAATAGATGAGATCTTGTGTCAATCACAGGAGAATCAATGAAAATACTAACCAGTAGCCTTGTCAGAACACTTACTAACTGGCTCACAGAGGGATGGAGTAGTAATAACTTGTCTATGTTTCAATGAGCTTTGAAGTTGGCTTCATTTTAAACCCACACAAGGAAATCCGAAACAGATTATCATTAGTAACCTCATTCAAATATCCCTTTGGGTAAAGTATGTGCTGACAGTCTGAGAGCTAATGTATGAGAATGGTACTTTGATGGATGAATAAAAAACTAGAAAAGTAATTATGATGAATCAAATGAAAACTGTGTTTGTATTCTTAAAGCTGACAAATATGTGGTTTTATTACTTTAAAGAGTAAAGAGTCTTAGATCATGTATGGGATGTTTTATTCTCTCTAAGGACGAAGTTGGATGAAAATAAATTGCGATGCTGATATTTTTACTGATGCCTTAGAATTGAAGATACTCAAGTTGTGGGCTGGCCCCGTGGCGTAGCGGTTAAGTGCATGCACTCCGCTGCTGGGGGACCGGGTTCGGATCCTGGGCGCACACCGAGGCACCTCTTGTCAGGCCATGCTGTGGTGGCGTCCCACATAAAGTGGAGGAAGATGGGCACGGATGTTAGCTCAGGGTTGATCTTCCTCACAAAAAAAAAAAAAGAAGAAGAAGAAAAAAAGATGCTCAAGTTGCAAATATTAGTACATTTCAAAATGTCTTTTTGAGGACTTTTACAGAAAACTTTAAGCAGCAGTCACTGACTCATGACATGGCTTTTTTATTCTGTATGAGGCTTGGGAAGTTGTACAAAAATGAGTGGGTAGTCAAACGTCTTTTGAGCTGGGTACATAAAATGTACTCCCAGCTTTATGTGACAGCCGAGAAATCTTCCCACACACAATCTGCAGCCCCAGGTGGAAGTAGGTGGTGCTCTCCATGGTCGGGGTCAGTTGGTAGGTTTATGCCTGTGAGATGTAATTTACTGGGTGTGGAAAGGCCCCTTTGCCTCCAAGAGGATAATTTCTTCCCCCTCTCTCCTGCTCTGCAAGTTTCAATGGGATTGAAATTTTACTAGCCAAACTAGACTTTAGATTCAGATTTAACTTACATTTTTTTCTGAGCACCAACTGTACACCCAACTACTGATGGATTTTTTATGTATATGATGTGTCTGTGTGTGTGTTTAATTTTTATAAGAACTCTTTCTCCTGTTATGATCCAGACACCACAAATGTTTTAAAAGTCAAATGAGAGTCACATGTGCATAAAAATAATTTAGTATTCAAGAGAGAAAGATGTAAAGGATTCACCAATACCTGCTTTTAAAATAAAAAATGAGTGATCCAAAATTTTTATTAGAAGAGCAGGGGCTACATCTTATTCATCTTTGTTCATTTCACTCTCCTAACCGCACACACAGACAACCTTGGCCCTTGATGTGTGTGAATGATATTAAATCAGCATTAACAAATCCCAAACAGAGTAAACTGGTGACATGTTAAAGTAGTTGAAAGAGAATACAACAACTAACATAAGAAGTAAGAGAGTAAAGAGCCAGGGTAATGAGGAAGCCAGGATAGGCTAGACTTCAAGGATAAAGATGAATCATGGGAAGCTCATAGAGAGAAGTCAAAGATAACCTGGCTTCCGTTCTGAATGTTGGCACTCCCGTCACCATGCTTCTCATCACTAGTTTCTTGTTGCTTAACAATCCATCAATGTCTCCTTATTCCCTACAGAATGAAGTTGGATTCTTTAGCCTGGTTATGCGAGAGTCTTCGTGACCTGACCCCTCTGTCCCTCCAGCACACCTGATCCAGCCTCTCTAATAAGTGGGCTGTGTCCTCTCACGGGCCTTTGTACCTGCCATTTTTTTTCTTCTTGCCTGATCATTCCACAAGCCAGCCCAAACAGCCTCTGCAAATCCTTCTCTGAGATAATCCCTTCCTCCTCTGTGCTGTCGTACCTTATATATGCTTTATACTGTGGCTTATTTGATACAGTATTTGCAATTGTATGTTTGCCTATCCATATTCTCTATTAGACTGAGAATGCTTTGGGGATAGGAATTGCACTGTACTTACTTATGTCTCCTCAGCCTCTCATTCAGAAACTGGGGCCTGGTAGACATTCACTAGATATCTGTTGGGTGAGTAGAAATAGGGAAATTTATGTTCCTTAGCCTGGCAGTCAATCCTTTTTCAGTCTAACTTTCTAAAAACAGGATGCCGTAAGAATTTGGGTAAGTTTCTTACTTTTCTAGGTGTGCAAGATGGGGATGATAAATGTGCCTAACCTCGGTAGGTTATTGTAACGATAGTATCAAGTTGTTGGTGAGGACCTAGTTGATATTGGCTAGCATCATTATATCACAAATTTTACAATATAGATGAGTTTTTAAGATTATTTAAGAATAACTAAGAATTCAAATTAGTATATGGTAAAGACCATCAATGCTATGGAAATACTAAAGAAGATCAAACAAAGGCAGGCTGGAGTCCTGTAAGGAGTTACAAAGTTGGGCGTCTGAATGCAGAGGAAAATTCCAATGAAGGAGAAGAATTGGCACCAGAAGAAAGGATGTAAACGTTACTTTTATTAAAAGTTTTC
Source organism: Ceratotherium simum simum (assembly GCF_057802395.1). Lineage (NCBI taxonomy): Eukaryota > Metazoa > Chordata > Mammalia > Perissodactyla > Rhinocerotidae > Ceratotherium > Ceratotherium simum. The sequence continues at coordinate 47,802,266 of NC_141905.1, read as the reverse complement.
CTTTGTAAAATTCTTTGGATGAGGGAAAGGCCTGAGTATATTATGTTTAAATAAGCTTAAATTCTTGACTATTTAGTAAAAGTTTCCTCTGTGCTAGGTCAATGTATTTTAAATGAGGCCATCTTGACAAATTGCTTAGAATCTGAGCTTAAATTTTTCTGTTCACTTTATTGACAGAGTCCTACACTGTTGATTTGCTTTTATTTTGTCTAAGTCAGGACATTTTCCATTGCAGTTAAATAATTTCTGTAATAACATTTCATGCAGAATTGCAGGCTAAATAAAGTATGATCCTTGCCATTTCTTTTTATAAGCATGCACCATGGAAATTTGTGACAATTTCGTTAAAATATATAGTCTCAAAACTGGTTTCTACCAAATTCTTGTGAACTCTGAGTTCTCTTCCTTGAGACCTTTTTAGAGAGCTCAGCATTCACTTAGTTTCCCACTTGCTCCTTCGAAGGAGATTTTGAGTGCTTCAGTGGCTATTGCAAACTAGTTAAAGGGCTTGGTCCAAGTCAGTGCACTCTTTTCTGCTTCCATTTTATCTCTTGCTGTATGGAAATCACTACCAAGTTCTATCCCTCCAGGGAAAGAGTGTAGAAATAAATGAAACGACATATTTGAACCATTTTATAAATCCCCAGAAGAAAGGAACCAAGAACACAATTCTTTGACCTAGTTAACAATTTCTGGCCTGCTTTGTGCTGTTGTTGGGTTTGTAGTGCTATTGTTGGGTTTGTAGTGCTATTGTTGGGTTTGTAGTGCTATTGTTGTTGTTGTTGCTGTTTCCTTCCTTCCTGTTCCATGGACTACCATCAATTTAACGCCGCTCTTTTAGGCACATGAAACTGGTGAAAAGAAAGGGGATTCTTTACCTTTAGTTATCAGACAATATCCATCTTTTAGAAGCTTTCAGCTGAGGATAGAGTTCAAGTATCACTCTGGGATTTATTTTCCAGGCATCTGCCTATTAAAATGTCTTGACTATCTCCCTAGTCACCACACTCTCATAAAATGAAATAAGTATTCAGATAACCATGGCTTTGCACATTTTGCCAAACTGAGAAAGGAAAGTTGCTCTTCTAGCAAACAAATGTAAATAGCTTCAGAAATACAAAAAGGCAAAATGTATTTCATAACTTACCATTCTGTCCTTAAATACCTGGGAGTTAATCTTTTCTTCTAACAGGTTCAGTTACTGGCATAAGTGATTTAACAATAAATCAGCTATAATTGGATTCTAAGTACCTGCAGGTACAATTTGATCCAAGTTGTTTTATTCAATAACAGAAGAAAACAATTCATCTTATTTGCAACTTGACTGCATTTTCTGGGAAACAGGTAAGGTCAAATGCTTCAGAAGAATTTTTTATCTGGAAGAAGATATCCTTTTACCCAACAGAGATGTAGACAGATTTTAAACACCATTTTGTTTAATTTTTTGTACGTATGGTGCAATTCAGTGCTTATTGATAAAGGATTTATTGGAAGGCCATGAAAATAAGTTAGTATTAGTGTGGTCTTTGAAGTCAAACAGACCTTGGCATAACCAGGCTTCAACTGTATAATCTTAAGCAAGTTACTTAAATCCTCTAAGGCTCAATTAGCTCATCTATAAAATGGAGTTAGTAGTGTAACTTTTTATAGAGCAAGATTAAATAAGATAATGGATGAAACATTCTTTGCACAGTGCCTGGCACACAGGACGCATACACTAACTATTGATCATACTCATTATTAGAGAGTTAATGAAATGACTTCTGTCTTTGGGCTCTGGGGAACCATATCATATCATAATTAAAAATATGCAGTATAAATGCTAGTTAACCACAGTATGTAGAGTCTTAGGAAATCTTCCATGACATTAAATTCTGTTTTTCATACCAAGTCTTTGTAATCCAGTGTGTATTTTGCACTAACAGCACATCTCAATTGGACTAGCTTCTTTTCAAGTGCTCAATAGCTCCATGTGGCTGCCATATTGGACAGTGCAGGACTGTACAATCACTACTTTCCTTCCCCCAGTTGAGTAATTCTTTATCTGAAGATGAACTCAGCTGGAAAAAGAGAATCTTGGCTTTGCTTGTCAGTCCTGAGGCCAGTGACAGCTATGCTTTTCTATGTTACTGAAAGAAGCTTTAGAGTCAATGTTAAAAAAAAACACATCTCTCACCCTGAGAGAGTCAACTTGAGTAAGTGCGGTCCGTCACTCTTTTTCTCACCTTTGTGTAAATCTGGAAACAGCTTCCTTCTGCAGTTTAACATGAATCTGGTCTCTAGATTGTGAAAAATACAACAAAACTGTCTGTCCCTGAAATTGATTCTACGGTCTTCCCAGGTCCAAGGACTTACTTCCCTTGGCAGGTATGTGGTTCTCCTTTTAGTGCCTCCAGAGAGCAAAGTAAATACAGAGAGGATAAGATAATAATAATAGCAAAAGAATTGACAACTGCTACTGTAACTAAAACACTTTCTAATATTTTCTGAGGGCTAACTATGTGCCAGGAAGTGTGCTAAGTCTTATATATACATCATCGGAATCAATGGCATGTATTATTTTAGAAACTGGATCTTCTAAGGGTTTGCAGGAAAAAACCCCTCTTATTTAGATGAGCTATTTAAAAGCTAAGGTCAATTATTATTTTATTTCTCAAAAGCACAGTAGATGAAATGGTATTAGCTTGAATCCTGGACTGCATCAGGCAGAATTTTCTTAAGGGACATCTTTCTTCTTACTTCCAAAAGTTCACATACACTAAGGTTGCCTTTCCCTGATGCTGTTCTTAACAACTGGATATTATTATTGTCATTTTAATGTCCTTTTAAAAAATATTTACAAGCATTTATTGGACATTTACTATGTGCTAGGCACTGATATAAGCACTTTATATACATTATCTCCTTTAATCCCCACAAAACCCCTAGATAGTGGACACTATTTGGATCTTACTTTCATATGGAAAAAACAGATGCTCAGTGAAGTTAACAGCAAGATGAAGAAACAAAAAACCTCTCATTATCATGCAGATACTAATTGACAGAGGTGGGACTCAAACTCAGGTCTATCCAGTACCAAATCCTTTACTTTTAAGCATTAAACTATATGGCATAGGGTTATTTAGGCAATAGAACCTCATGTCAGGTACATTTTTATGTAAGAAAACACATGCACGTCACACTTCCCTGAATATGCCTATATGGCAAGTCTTCTGTGAGCATTCTTCTACCAAATAAAATATTATTATGATGTGATATGTTTTTATGTGACACAGTTATAATTACCTTTTTATCTCTCTATTATGGAAAAATGTCTAGATCATTAAAATCCAGGCAAGAAGCTGTTTTTGCTTTACAATAGTCAACACTAAACTTATTTTGTTAAGTATCAGTTGAAAGTGCAGGCTCTAAAATTAGATACCCTAGGTTCCAATTCCAGCTCTAATAATGGCCAGCTTGGTGAGTAATCTAGAGCAAGTTAGTTAACTTCCCTAAACTTTAGTTTTCTCATCTAAAGAATGGGAATAATAACAGCAATAGGTTATGGTAAGGATTAAATGAGTTACTGCATGTGACGCACTTAGCACAACGCCAGACACATAGTAAGAAGTCCGTGAATATTAGGGATTTTTTTTGGTACAATGATAATAATAATGATTAAAATTGCATATATTTCTGTGTTCGACAAGGGGTCAACAATCCTTGGAAAAGAATGCTTCTTTTTCCTTTAGATTTTAGAGAAGAAAGGGAGGGGATACTGATTGCCAGGTACTGGTTTTGATGAGGTGCCCAGTGACCTGTGAAAGCTGCTGGTCCGTCTCATCTTGTGTCACATGTCAGCAGTTACCCACCTTGCCCTGGATATTTGCAGCATGCACCTAAGCTTCTGGGATTGCCTAAGAACACGTGACCTGAGGCAGTTGAATAGACATATGATTATGTGTTTCTATTAAAGAGCTCAGATTCTTATCTGAAATGTAATAGTCTGTAAATTCTCAATTTATTTTACTATTCATACTTTAAATTACTTGGGAAGACTGGTAAAAAGTTTAAATGCAACTAGTGACCTCATTTCAGTTTTCAAGTCAAGTTGCATATTTTTCAAGTGACAGCGCTTATTAGATAACAGAGTCATTGGTTTATCAACATGGGTCTGGATATGAGGTCTGGCATTCCTGTGACTCCTTAAATTTCTCCAGGCACACATTTCTGAAGATTATGAAATATGGGAGTAATAGGTTTCTGGGCCATGACTACATCAGTTCTGAAGTAAATTTTCTTTATTAATATCCTGCAAATTATCAAATTAATGGGAAAGAAGTATGCAAGTAATTACTCCAGAGAGCCTGCAAGATACATTTTAAATTTGCTAGCTTTGTCTTAAAAAATAATAGGTAATTTTATTTCTTGGTATCAAGGCAAGAAGAGATTGGCTAAAGTAAAAACAAAAATTACTTTCAACATAAAGCCGTCTTTATCATAAATACAAGCCTCTACTCACTGACTTTCATGTGATTTGAAAGAATTACTTTCCCAGTGCTTTCTCATTTGGGCATAAATTATTTGTTACTGAATACAGTAACTTATATATCTGTAGTCTTCTCTATAAATTAAAAACTTTGCCTACTTTCAAAAAGTTAGAATTAGTGCATGGAAGTTAAGAAACAGTAAAAAATTTGTAATCATATTACATTGGCAAGCTTTCTTATTTTCTTGCAAACAAATGTATTCATCTCTTATTTATTGTGTTGCTCATGAAAATAGTATCTTCTACCCTGAAACATTACAAGAAAATTAACAAAATAAGGATGAATACTACGTATGAGCCTTGTGAAATATTTACCACCTAATTGAGAACCTAAAGACACGTAACCTAGCTCCAGAAAAGTAACATCAGTGGTTAGATTGTCAGGTTAAAGAAAAGTAAAACAAGTTGGCCAAAAATGTGGTTTTCATAAAATAAGTAATTAAGAACTATTTCTTGAACTGGCTGGTTTCAGATTGTTAATGTGGCTTAATGGGTGCTTTTGAAATATAATCCTAAAGAGAAATTGTAGAAAGGTCACGGTTGTCATGAATTGTAATTATAATCAGCAACAAATATTTACTGAACACCTATTCTGAACAAGGTACTATAATAAATGCAATCATGCCCTCAAATAAATGTTCCTGTGGTAAACGTTTTGTGACATGAAATACTAATGAAAGGAAAGACGTACCTCCTCAAAATGGATGGATATCCATTAAGTCCGTTAAAATAGGGTTAACAAATATGGAAATACATCTAGTGTGCTTTTGAAGATTTTTTAAATGGTTTTTCTCTCTTCTCCAGATTGATCTTGGTATGCTTTGAAAATATTTTTTTTCCGGGAAAAAAAAAGCAACACAGGAAACATTATTTTTCAGTAGAGTTAGCCCCTACCTAAATTCACAGGAGTTCCATGACAGAAAGTGTACGCCATGGTATTGACAATTTCAGGAAGGAAAATGAGCCTTGGTATCACTTCTAGAACCTGGTGCAGGACCTTGATCCTGACCAATTCAAATTTTCTACCAAAAAAATGTGTGTCACACTGAAAAAGGTGAAAAAGATCAGCTTTTTAGAACTTTTTGTTAAATTTAGTTTAGCTGTGATGAATATATTTCAAAGGCCAAAATTTAGTTAAAACTATGAGTTGTTGAATAAGCAGTTTTGATCAGAGGGGGAATCTATTTACATAAGGTTAAGCAAGCCATGGAAGTTAGCTAGTGTGAAAAAATAAAGAGAAAGTTAAGCCAGTGACGGTAGGAAAACTCTAGGACTTCTACATCTTAGGCAGAGGGAGAGAGTGAGTTTCTGGCTTCTGTTGACCCACTGTTTCTACTACTGAATTAATCAGTGTAGTTTCTTTTTCATATGATCTCACTCTCCAACCACTGGTATTTTTACCTAGGAGGAGCAATGATCTGGGAAAAAATGAAAGACCATTCTCCTGGTGGCCTGTGGAAACAAATCTAGGTTCCGAGTGACCCAGGCAGCCTGCTGGTGGTCTCCGTGCCATCCTCATCACTCTGTAGTAAGATAGGGGGTCAGTGAAAGTTAACATTCATTCATTACTAACTGGATGCAGAGAGCGTTCTAAGCTTTGTCTTGTATTGTCTCCTTTACCTCACAATAGTCCTATGAGGTAGGTATAGTTATTATCCCATCTTACAAATGATGATACCAAGTCTCAGGCAGGTTATATAACTTTCTCAGTGCCGCGCAGTGGTGGACCTCATGGTCTTACCTAAAGATACCATGTTTCTAACCACTATGTCAAAGCCATCCCTTAAAGTTGCTGATATAAATCCATCCAGTGTTCAGGCCCATGGCTGAAGCAGAAGTAGCCTGGGCTTTGGAGATGATGTGGACTCAAATCCCACCTTAGTCACCTACTCCATATCTGACTTTGGATATCTACCCCAACCTCCGAGTATTGGTTTTCTTAATTTCTGTGAAGATAATAAAAATAGCTAAGATTGAGTGCTTACTATACACCAGGCACTACTTCAAGCACTTTATGAATTAACTCAGTAGTCTTTACACTACAACTGTGAGGTAGATACTATTATTATTATCATCTCCAGTTTTAGATGAAGAAACAAAGGTCCAGAGAGGCTGAGTGCCTGCAGTCACCCAGCATGTAAATGGTAGACCTGAGATTCAAACCTGCATAGGTCTAGAGGGAAAACAGCTTAGCACGTGTTCACTGTCTCCACCACTAGCATGAGTGCCCATCCCCTGTCCCTGTTCAGCTGAAATGTTTGTATAAAAGCATTCTAGCCCTTCTTCCTGGGTTTCTAAAAAGTGCTGAAGTATAGGCAGCTTCATGTTCCTCAAACATATCACTGGACATGCTCCCACTGAGAGGTATCAGAGATGATGCAGCCGGGGGACAGAAAATGTGAGCCAGTTCTGCCGAGTGGTCCGTCAGTAGGTCTTTCCCTACAGATCTTTTTCTTTCACTTTATTCTGAGCAACTTGTCACTTTGTGCCTGCACCATAGTAACAGCCCCCTACTAGTCTTTGAGCTTCCAGTCTTGCCCTGCTTGAATCCATTTTTAACAGATTGCACCCACAGTTGTTTTTCAAACAAACCAATTGTGTCGCTTGTCTTATTCCCTTTGCCAACTCGAAAAGTCATAATTGCTTCAGTTTGCCCTCGTGATAAAGTCCAAACTCTTTAATATGACCCTTCACATCTTACCTTTTGCCTCTGGTCCTCTTCACATGCTGGTCCTTCAGCCTGTAACATACTCCTGATTTCCCCACCACACACATACACACACACACCCCCACACACACTCACCTTCACCATCTTTGCTGGGTGGCCCCATCCTCCCACCCTTCAAATTTCAACTAAAACATCTCTTCCTTTGGGATATGTTTCTTCTCTAGTCCAAATGCGATGCCTCCCTAAGTTATGTGCTCCCATAGTCATCTGAAATTAATTTTCTCCTCCCTCCAGAATGTAAGACACATGAGGGAAGAGATTGTGTCTGGGATATAGTAGACACTCAATGAACATTTATTAACTATGAATGAATGAATGAATGAATGAAAAGATTAGTAATTTATGAAGGCCGAAATAGAAATGCCTCCTTTCCGAACCTCTCCTGTGCCAGTGTGTTTCAACAGTCTCATCTCTTCTTCTCTTTCATAGCATCTTTTCAGCCAAGCCAAGCTTTTGCTTTTTCGTTCCCAACACAACTAACCAGTTTCTAAGGGCCAACTCTTATTTGGTTAAGTCTGCTACGAACTCCCCCACATGCCTGAAATCTGCTGCATTGAACCAGAGAAGGCAAAGGAGGAAACTGGAGCAAAACAAGTTTTGCTTTCACAGGACCAACAGAAGGATCAGAATTAAAGCAGTTCAAACAGGAACCGGGTGACTAAAGTGGCACTAATTATGGAAAAGTTGAGAAATGGGGAATCAGGGTGCCTAAGAGGTCGTGTGGGAAAAGAGTTTTACACAGACGTGAAGTCTAAACATTTGCCGTTTCTCTTAAGGAAAGAACAAAATTTTAAAAATATGTATGAGTGCTTGGAGTTAGCAAAAAGTTATTTCCTGGTAGTTTTCTTAATCCTCCCAAATTTTAAAACTTCAGTCTAAATCTGTAGTGTTTTAGTTCATCAGTGTTCTGTAGCTAGTCAACTCTGTATTGTATTTGCCATCTTTTATATATTTTTGTTCTGTTATTTTTGCCACACTGTATAAAAGGAGATTTTCCCATGCCTAGGAATCTAAGAATAAAACAGAATTTTTAAATCTTTCTAAAATATTACTTAGGAAAATATTTTCCTATTTATTCAAGCTGTCAATGTTATTATATGATTCTTAGATATCTGTATTAAAATATTTCCATCTACATTTTTAACCAGAATCTCTGGGGAAATTCTAACTCACTCTCTTATCAAAAAGAGTTATTTTTAACTGTTATGTTTTTTAATCACTACATCATTTCTGTTGCTATTAATAGCAATTAAATGAGTAAATTTTTTAAAGACCTTCCTTTAGTAAGTATCAGGTATTTCAAATACTGGTGTTTGATTATTTTCATTCAGAGACATTGCAGAGTAGTAAATTATCCCCATAATCTCTGCGGAACAACAAAAGAGTCGATTTGATTTGGGATTACAAATTTAAACTGGTTACCCTGGAAGATCATGTGGAATTCAGGAGGAATTTCTCACCAAAAGCAGGAGGGAAGGTTAGGGAGCACGTAGTAGTTCTCAAACTTTAGTGGGCTTCAGAGTTACAGAATTATAACACATATTCCCGGCCTCACCTCCAGTGTTTCTGATCCAGTAGGTCTTGGGTGGGTCCAAGAACCTGCGTTTCTAACAAATTCCAGGCTGATGCTGGTGTTGATAGCTGTGGACCTCACTTTGAGTAGCTCTGGTCTAGACAATTTCTCAAGGTTCTCTGTTTCCAAAGGCGCCCCATAAAGTGTGCAAACCTATTCAACACCTAGAGGCCAGGAGCACTTTTTGAACTGTTTTCTGCGGAATACACAAGAAATAAAAATTGATAGCACTGTCAGCTAATGGAAATCAGTGCACTTTGTCTTATTTCTACAGTATCAGTTGCCTTGGCAAATGCACAGTACATACGTGTATCTTAAGAGTAGTATTTCTATCATCTACTAAAAGATAAATCATCTACCTCTTTTTACAAAAATTTGACTTAATTTTATTATTTCTTGAGCACTTATAAAAATTAAACCTGTAGCAGCATACATCACATAAAATCTGACCAACTCTACTGTCTAACAAATGCCATTTGGCAAAAAAATGCATATTGAAAAAAATGTCATTATGGAAAAACTTAGTGAAGCAAGAATTTCATGATTTTTAGAATTTTCTATACATTAAATTTTTTTCTTTTCTAATACGTAATATATATCTTACTAAATCTTAGTAATAGAAATAGGAATCTTGGCCACTATGATTTGGGAAAAATTTCTTATCAAAAGAAATCAATATACAACTTTCAGGTAAATGGTTAAAATTAAAATGCTTCATATACAGATTGCAGAGGCCCTAGTTTCATATGAATCGAAGGGTTGCAGTTTGTTGTTGTAAGTATATCTTGAAAAATAGTCTTTCATGAGAGATGCTGATAGGTGTGGCCTTGTATGTCAAGAATGGAAAACCAAGCAGGCAGGTTAAAACTGGAGTCGAGGGCCGGCCTGGTGGCACCGTGGTTAAGTTTGTGTGCTCTGCTTCAGTGGCCTGGGATTCACAGATTCAGATTCCAGGCGCGGACCTACGCACCACTTACGAAGCCATGCTGTAGCAGCATCCCACATACAAAATAGAGGAGGATTGGCATGGATGTTAGCCCACGGCCAATCTTCCTCAGCAAAAAAAAAGAGGAGGATTGGCAACAGATGTTAGCTCAGGGCTAATCTTCCTCACCAAAATAAATAAATAAATAAAACTGGATTTGAGTGACTTTGAAGCTAAGGGCACATTGAAGAAGTCAGGGCCTGAATCTGGTTTGAAAGTATACAAGTAAAGACAGTTTGAGGAAATAAAGGAGGAGAACAGGAAATGCTAAATGTGGTCCAAGCTCAGAGTTTGAAATTCATGGTATAGTAAAGATACAGTTCTGGTAGTTAGGGTAGAGATTTTCTTTTTGATCTTTTTGGTCTTCGATTATACAACTTACTCAGCAATGCTTTACATCAGCAGTTATAATGTTCTGCTTTGCCTATCTTTATCCAAAACTGACAGCATGGAATGCACGGTAAACATAGTTCAAATTGAGTACAATATGGGAGAGAAGGGTCTGCAAGGGACGGGCAGGGGCTATGAAAGATAAGAAATGGAAGAAATGGTAGATGGAGGCAAGGGACAAAAGAAGGAGGAGGAGGAAAAGGAAAGAGGAAGGACAGGAAACTAAGAAGGAAGTAAGGCAAAGAAAGAAGTGGGGAGAGACAGGAGGGAAAAAATTGAAGTAGGACGTTCAGTAACAAGAAAGGGAGTAAGAGGAGAAAAAAGATGCCCCCCCTTTGCTAAGATGGGCTTGTAAAGCCCCTACCCTTTCCCACTGCTCCTGGCTCCCACCCAGCGGTATCTCCAGCCGGTTCTGGTTTTTATCCATAGCAAATAAACATCCAGCTTTCACTGGATGACTAACTCCTCAGATGCGCTTACCTTTCTTCACAGATATTACATTAACTTCCAGTCTATTTTCTTTTCTTTGATCTTCCAAAACGGGATGAAAACTTAGAGTGAACTGTTGGGTACTTTTTAGTAAAAGTCAGGGTTGATTTTATACTGCCTGGAAACTGGAATGACAAAATAGAATAAAGAAATTTGCCTAGAACTACAGAGATGTCACCTTGCTTTAAAGGAGCATCCAACTGCTATTTAATTCAGTGTCATTCAACAAGGATAATTGAGTAGTTAATATTTGCCTAGAACCATGGTTGGTTACAAAAAGAGTGGGTGCAGGCCTCTGTGAATGAATTAGGTTCCAAGAATTCATTTGTAAAAATCAATTACTTGGAATTTCAAATGCATTTTCCCACAGAAAGTGTTATAAATGGTGGTTAGATTTCCCCATATTTAATCCATAATGTAGCCAAGACATATTTGAGATAAAGAGTAGGAGGGACTGTTGTTAGAATGCCAAAAACCAATCAGAGAGAAATTACAATGTAATAGAATTAAAAACTTGTTTCCAAATTCTATTAAATTCTGATGCAAAAGCCAAGACTGACTAGTTTGGGATGGGACAAAGAGGAAACACAGTGGGCTGCCACATCTCTCCCCTTCTCAAGGCACACACTGCAGTAGATCAAGGCCTCTCTTTCCACTAAGGCTTCGGCCTCAAAATTCTTCCCCAAACAGTGTTTTCTGCAGCTGCTGCAGTGACAGTCATATCTGACACAGAAGATTAAATTTATTTGCCTTTCCACTAATAGAGTCACCATTTACTGTCAACATCGTAAAGCAAAGAAACTTATAGTGGTCCCTTGGGGGCAGGAGGCAAGGTGGTGGTGAGGATGGAACATAATAGATGGAAACTTTGGGGCATTGGTTGGCAGGACTTGGCCAAAACAAATTACTAAACTTCGATGAAAATAGGGTTTCTAGGCTAGGGGTTAGCCACACTGAGGCAGAATCTAGTAGGAGGTAGGAGTGGAAAAAAGCCACCTACCTAGTTATGAGCTAGCTAGTGTCTAAATACAGGGATCAGGGGCCGTGGAGCCAGTACCCAAAATCTCACCTGGAAGCACCTCCTTGGATTGTACATAATGAGATGCTCACATATAGCATTGGCACTCAGGGTAACTGAATAGTGAAGAATCTTGGTTCCCTAATTCTAAGGAAGTTATCATTAGCCTCCACTTAACTTCATCATTTCAGACAAATGTGGGGGATCTTAGAGATACCTGATTAGTGATGCTACAATTCAATTAGAATGTACAGTCAGAAATATGACCTGAGGCTGAAATATTTAATAGAGTACAGAATTGGGTCCCTGCTCCTCTTTTGTAAAATGGTTTTTACAGACTGGCCACAAAGGATATCTAGAGCGATGCTAAGTTTGTCCTGGAGGATAATTGAAAAATTTAAAAATGAAGTATGATTGCCTTGAGAAATGACCAACTTATTAATAGGCCATGTTTGACAGCCCTAAGTAGCATATATCTATTTCATTGGCACATGTAAGTATTTATTAAATTGGGGGAAGGGAGTTCCTGTAAGTAGTGCTAAATTTTGCCACAGTTTAATTTTAAGCTCTATTTTTTATACAAAACTTTTAAAAGCCTTAGGACTTGAAATACATAAAAAATATAATTTATTTGGCATATTCTACTTCATTTACCAAAAGGCTCAAGTGAGTTGTTTGAGCTCATGAAGTACTTGCTATGAATGACCAAGTATAAGTTTGACTCACAGTTTTGGAACATCATGTACTCCACGCCAGGAGAGCTGTGTATTTTCAAATTATCCTCCAGAGGAGTTCATCAGAAAGTGCAAAAGTGCTTATGTTTCAGAGAAGGGAAGAAGAAATAAAACATAGTTCATCTTGAAATATTTATTTCAGAAATCATACAATTTGCAGCATATCTTCCTAGTCTCCAGCTTTTTTTCTGACTTTTTGATATTTTTTAAATAATTTGAATTTTTATTAGAAAAGCATTATACATTCATTGTAGCAAATTTAGAGATTGGATTGGTGGTTACCAGAGGGGAAGGGGGGAGGGAGGAGGGTGAAAGGGATAATTGGGTACATGTGTGTGGTGATGGGTTGTAATTAGTATTTTGGTGGTGAACATGATGTAATCTATGCAGAAATAGAGGTACAATGATGTACACCTGAAATTTTTACAATGTTATAAACCAATGTTACTGCAATAAACAAAAAATTTAAAAAAAAACAAAAAAAAATATTTAGAAAATAGAAGGAAAAATAAATAAAAATCTCAAAAGATACCACCACCTATAGATGACTGCTGTGAACATTTTGGTGTACATCGTCTCAACACTTTTTTATATTTATTTATATATATATATTTGTGTATATGTTCATTTCCATATAATGGGTTCATATGACATATGCTACTTTAAAAGATGATTTTTTTCATCTAAAGTTATAATTAACATCTTCCTCTGTAAATAAATAATCTTCTGAATCATCCTTCTAAAAGCTATATAGAATTCCATGTGATGAATGCACCATGGTTTAAGTAATGTCTTATTGTTGAATATTTGGAAGTTTTCCAGCTTTTGCTAATTTAAAAAATTGTGAATAATATTCTTGCTGCATAATCTCTGGCCATCTGTGATTATTTCCTAAGGATAAATTCCTAGAAGTCTTGCTGAGACAAGAAATTATCCCATTTTTAAGGCTTTTCTCTTCCAGAGAGATTGCACCAATTTACACTTCCATCAGCAGTATGTGGAAATGCTTTATTTGCTTTCAAATGGAATAAAAGCCTCTGATAGTAGAGCCCAGCTTTGTAACAATTTTATAGGAAATCAGTCTTAGGGCAATTATCCATTGACTTTTTGAAATAGTTGCCAGTTCACTCTGCCCAACTTCGTGGCATTAGCTTTCATTTTATTATTTTCAGGTTAAAGACATTTTTATGTACCAAGACATTCTAAGGAAAAGAAACCAATCACTTTCTGATATTTTCCGCTGATAGCTTGAACTACTCTTACGTATTATAACTCTCAGCCATGTGTTTTTAAGAGGTTGTGCTAAGAATTTATTGTACTTAACTGATGAACAGGGTTTTGACTTTGCCAAACTCATTTCTAATCATTTAATCTTTTTTAATCATCTCCCTCTCATCAGTTCAATCTGTGTTAAAATTGTATTTTTATTCACAGTTTGTATGCCTACAAATTTCCAAATGTTTATTTCATTTCAAAGTACTTGCTACTATAATAATGCATGTTAAACATACATGAATATGCAAAGACTCAAAGCCATTTGGATTTGAATTGCAAAGTCTCTTTCAGGTCATGAGCCAGGCATAATACTCTACTAGGAAAAGAAATTGCTAAAACAAATCACTTCTGAGCCAAACTAATACATGTCTCATCATTTCATTAAAGCTATCTAACTTCAGATAACACCTAACTTTATACATTGAGATGCTTGGAAAAATAGCTGAAGAATTTATCTTTGAAAGAAATTCAATGCCATTATAGTCAATAAAAAACCATTTCTATTCCTAGAAAACCAAGAGAGGATCTGAAGTCCCATTAAAAAAAATATGCCTGAAAATCGATGAATAAGACAATCTGATGGGGTGGGTGGGGATAAGAGGGTCACTTTATCCATATTAAGAAGGTTGAAAACCAAAGTTCCCAGTAATTGACTCTACATCTCACATAGACCTGCTTATTGCTTATTGATAAAAAAAATCACCTCAGAACCTTTTTCCATTAGCTAATTGAAAATAGCCATTCATCCAAAGAGTCTGAGCTCCATGAACTTGGTGGAAAACCAGACTGATTTCCGTAAAATATCCATATTTTACTATCACAGTACATTTCCTCAAATACACCTTCTAGCGTTTAAATTGCCTTGGAGTCAATTAAGGGAGTAAAGAGATTTAGAAAACAGTGACTAAAGGAGAGATGTATTTCAAAGGATTTTATAGACAGTATATCTATCATTTGGTTTCAAAAAAAAAAAGGGCAGCTACATGTTTCAATGAATAATTTTCTTAAATTGCTGTCTTCATTGGATTATATTAGAAAGATGAAGCCGGGTTATTCTTTTGAGATTTAATATTATGAAAGTCAACAGAAAGTTATTTTTATTGTTGTGTGCTTAGCAAAGACTGTGTGTGACACAGGCAGAGCAGACAGAGGTAAAGCTTGCTTTTTTTCCATATTCTTTTCTTTGACCCCCGTGTGGCACTCCTGCCTACGTCTGACACCTCAGGGTTCTCCCACCTTGTTTTGCCTTCCCTAGGCAGTGTCATGACTGGGAACCTGAATACCTGTTCTCAACCTCACAGTGAAAAGGGTGTCTACAACGCATTTCATACTGTGTTATAGCCGCAAGTGATTTAATGTGGCATATTTCTCCTCCAGGCACTTGATATTCAAGAGGGAACAGTGTACAATGACTTAAAGGAACAAGAGAGTTCCAAGGGTGGAGTATCAGGTATTAGAGACCAGAGAAAGGGCTGGGATGAGGGTGACATATTTGTAGTCTAGAGGCCCTTCCTGTTTTAATCTTAAATCCCAGCATGATGGTAACCCCGCATCTCATCCCGGAGGACTCCTAAAGTCATCTGTAGGACAGGCAATAGGAGATGGGGGATGAGTCTTCCTGGATGTGTACAACAGGCGGTAGTTGTGTCCAACCTACCTTACAAAGGGATTCTCATTTTAGGATTAGAAAAACAATCCTACAGAGAAAGATTTTAAGAGACTAAGAAAAATAGTTCAATTCTTTTCACCTCTTTAGAGAGAGAAATACCGCAGAAAGGACAAGATGTGACCAAATTTTCTAAGAGACACGGAATTAAAACTTGAAGAAACATGACTATCTTTGAATGAAATAAAACATCAGAGTCAGGATCAGGAACTTGTTTGTTTACCAATTTAAATTTCCTGGTCAGTTTCCTAAATCTGTGTCAAAGTCCTGAGTCATCACGTTTGGTTTGAGTTTTTGCTCTATTTAAATTTTACTGTGTTGTGTCCGGACCTAGTTTTCATCCTAGCCACTTTTGTACTCTATCGCCAAAAATATATTTTGTTTATGTTATACAGTAGACTAGCAAATATCTCAAATAGTATAACAGGTAATAGAGTCAGAGAATCAAAATAGCCTTGAATGACAAAAAAAGAAAGAAAAATGTACTTATTGCTTCTTGTCCTAAAGCAAGACAGCCTTAGGTTACATAAAATATGAAGAATAAAAAGTGTTCAAGGTTCATTCGAGGGGTGTTCATCTGCAGTAGATTCCTTTGGGCTGCAGTAACATTAAGTCCTTCAATTAAAAGTTGAGAGGGGATTATCTATAAGAAGTCACGTGGAAATAAAAAAAAGACTATAAACATGACCCTATGGCCATACTGCATAAAATTCAGGGATGGGGGCTAAACTGGACTTCCTAGGAGAAGGAGAAACTGCTATATAATTGGGCTTCAAAGAGACTGAAGTAGTTTGCTAGTTCGATATTTGCCCAAAGTTCGCTGCAGCATGAGTTTCCACGTTACCTCACTTCCTCGGCATCAGAATATTTTTCAGCAACAAGAGTCAGTTCCTCGTGTTGTCTTTACTCTTTTTTATGTATCCTTTTTTTCTCTATCCCTACTATCATCTAAATTGATTGTCTGTATCTCCAATTCAAGCTCTGGGGAGAGGAAATTATCCCTATTTTCCCTACTAGTTAGCCTACAGATTGGCTACTGTTTGACCAGATGCTCTTCTATGGCCCCGTCATCTGTGATGTCAGTTGCACATGGTTATTTCTGTTAGAATGGGGTTCTGGGTACAGCAGCCATTCTGCAGTTTTGCCTGCCCCATGTATATATGAAGTCAGTAACCTAAGTAAAATATCTGTCAAAAACATGGGGATAGGATTTTTTACTATTTTTATTTTAAATAATTATTTGATATAAGAAGCATATTCACTAATATGTAATACTTAGTACAGTAGATATCTTACCTGCACATTTGCTTAAAAATGGACAATAATATCTTATATTTTTATAAATGTATAGTTTATAAGTTATTTTCACTTAATTTTTCACATATAATTACTTCACAAAAATCTATGAAGAGTGCAGGGAATATATGTTACTCCCACCTGTACTAGGCCACCTTGGTATAAGGCTGGCCTTCGATAAACAAAGCCATTATTTTTTGGTTAAATAAACAAAGCAGGGTTTTGTCTTTGCGGGTCACTCAGTGAGGGTAGAATGGAGCCAAACTGAAGCCTGAGTCTTTATATTACCAGTAAAGTGCCCCTTGTAAACAGCTAAGTGTTCCTTCCACAGTACCCAGCAACTCAATGCGAATCAACTAGTGGAAGTTTTAATACTAAAAGGAGAGGTCTCGATAACATATGCTGGCAATAAATTTGTATGTCTTAAAGTTATGGCTTTTTTTCGTAAACATTTCTATGATGTGGACCGGCTCAGGGCTTGAACATTAGGAAATTCATGTACAATGTAAATCTCTCCAAATCTCAATTGCTCTGCCTGGGTAATGAGTTCTAGCGTAGTCAATTGGGGTCAAAAGCATGTGAATGGTAATTTACAAGATGACTGCAGAGATGATGTTATACCAGAAAGAGAGAGATCTAATGATATGGGTACAAGCTGTCCTCATTTTTTTTCACCATCTTTGAAATGTAGTATAGAATGGGGATTTGAAGAGAAAGTTCATGATGTTACTGCCTAGATTGTCTTCCTATGACAAGGGAGTATTATTACCACTGGGAAAAATACTCAATATGAGCAATTTACTATAAAATGCTAAATTAACAAGTCAAGATAATTTCACGTTCCCTTTGCCCCTGATGAATTAGTGCAAATTGCATTTCATACTAATTGGTCTACAAAATTCACGCACAATAAGAACACTGGGATTTCTTCAATTTGCTTGTTAATGTATATACATACACAAATAACAAGTCTATTTTTTTATTTTAATACTTTGTTACAGACTAATAGGTACACTCATTAGTCTGCCTCTCCAAGGGTTCCTTTTGGTGACATCAAAAACAATAATAATTAGCAGTTATTGGTGGAATATAACCTGAGAGCAAAGACAAGGGTGCTGGATCTAAGATAGAAAACTTTAAAATATGTGAAATCTTAGAATATAAAGTTTTCAAATAAAAGAGATACTAAATTATCCTATTTTTTACATTGTTTCTTACATTATAGCATAGGCCTTGCTGACTTGAATAATAATCTACTTCCAAGTCTCTGCATCACTACAGACTCTTTTTATTATCTTCTTCCCCTACATGGACCCCATGTTTTAAAATATTATTGCTTACAAAACTATATTTTCTAAGTAATGACTACTAATTTATTGTCCATTTTTTATTAATCAATGTTGTAGGTAACTGTTAATCAGGACTTCTGAGCAGCATGAGTTGAGAGTTACTATGCTGAGTTTATATAATCCTAGCCTAAAGCAAAGCCTTGGGGTATAGTGAGCAATGGGATATTTAATTGAGAGTAAATATGTAGCTTCCAATAGGGTTTTAGAAGTACTGAGCAGACTGTAATCACCTTTGAGTTTACCCCTGAGCTCTAGGAAGCCAGATTGAAAATCTCAGAGTTAATCTCTTTTGGAAAAAGCAAACAGTATAAAACAGGCAGGGAAGAGATATAGCCTCACCCTTGAAAAGAGCTTTAGTGACTCTGTACAATCCTGAATTTTTATTTGTTCATTTTTCCTTTTTTTTTTTTGTGAGGAGATCAGCCCTGTGCTAACATCTGCCAATCTTCCTCTTTTTTTTTTTTTTTTTTTTTTTGCTGAGGAAGACTGGCCCTGGGCTAACATCTGTGCCCATCTCCCTCCACCTTATATGGGACACCGTCACAGCATGGCTTGCCAAGCGGTGCGTCGGTGCGCGCCCGGGATCTGAACATTTTTCATTCATTTACTGAGCATATAGTTTGTGCCAGACATTCTACTCTATACCATAGATACAAAGATAAAAGACAATTCCTCATCTTAAGGAGTTAAGCCAGTGAGAACAACAGGCTAGTAAACAATGACAGTACAGTGTGACAAAGACCACCCTACAAGACAGTGGGAAGCCTGGTGGACTGTCAACTATGACTTCGGTCTCTTGCCCCTGATTTCAGCAGGAAAGTTATTGATGTTTCTTCTGGAGATTATCATGGATGTAGATTACATTAGTGTGTTAGATAACAATTTCAAGGCTTTTAATTCTCTGCCCTATTTAACTTCCCTTGTTTTATAGAAGTCCAGTTGGTGTTATAAGCTGCTGCTTGATCATTTCATCACTGTTAGCTTGCTCTGAGTGTGATGTTTCCAATAGCTGTCACTTTAATACATGCTTTACATTTGGTCTAAATTAAATCTGACAAAGGGAGGCTGAATTCCAAGACATGAGTTGGTGAACATTGTGAAATTCTGTTCTCTAGTAATTTATTTCAAATTTTAGATCAGCATGAAATTGGGTTCAGAAAAAAGAGTGCAAGCAATAGCCTTCAAAGTAACAAAATATATCTATGTTGTTCACTTTTTAAATGGATTTGTGATTGTACTTTATTTGAAGATAAATGAAAACGTGTCTTTTAGGAACAAAATATACATTACATGTTTAATTATTTTTAATGCTTCCAGCATTTTAATGAGATTTATAAGGAATTGATGTTGTTCCCACTTCTAAATAAAGGAATTAAGATTGTATCTAGACTGCTAACAAAAATATTACTTAAGTGATGTTTTGAGAGACTGCAACGCTCTAAATAAAATCAAACTGTTTTTGTGTGACTTTTTATAGCATAATTATTAATTTGAGAGCCACATATATATATTTTGAGGTACCCAGAGTTAAAGGAAGAATTACTTAAGAGATGTTACACCTAATGCCATTGCTTATTATACAGAAATTATACTAAAATGCAATCACTTTTCTAGTTATGGAAATTATATTTTCTGCATGGGTATAACTTCACTAAATTTGACATCTATAAAGCATATTTAATTTTAGATGATACTTTCCAATTATAATGAAATGGTAGTTTGGGGCGTTAGAAGTAGAATACTACCTCACCACGTCCAACCTTCCTCCTCTGTATGTGTGAGGTTCTCTTAAATTGAATGAAGACTTTGTAAGAGTCTTGTGTAATCTCTTTCTCTAGTGAAACAATGCGATACTTTTGGACTGAAAGTAACAGGGAAACCTCATCACTCAAACCTTCTTATTCATAACAAAATTTATTTTCCAAACACATAGTAGACTTCAAGACTTGGTACCATAACAGTTCAATGATGTTGCCAAAAACCCAGATTCTTTCCATCTCACCACTCTGCCTCTCTCAACATTGGCAGCTTCTTATAATTTTATTTATTTATTTATTTTTCCCCAAAGCCCCAGTAGATAGTTGTATGTCATAGCTGCACATCCTTCTAGTTGCTGTATATGGGACACGGCCTCAGCATGGCCGGAGAAGCGGTGCGTCGGTGTGCGCCCAGGATCCGAACCTGGGCCGCCAGCAGCGGAGCGCGTGCCCTTAACCGCTAAGCCACGGGGCCGGCCCTTGGCAGCTTCTTAAGTCTGGTTATTATCACAGCCACAAGACGAGTGCCAATGACCATTGAGGCCACATGGTTCCCTGTTCAGGAAAGAGGTAGAAAGAACAGCTTTTCCTCACCACCAAGACAATTTAGATTATGTGCTTACGCCTGTATCAATAAATGTCACCAGAGGAATGTCAACACACGAATTATCTTAGGCTAATGAGTGCATACCCTTGGAACTGGGGTTGGAATTCTTACCTTCAATCATGTTGAAACAGAGTGAATATACAAGTAAAATTAGGATTCTTTTAACAATGGAGAAGCTTAGGGGAAAGAAGGCATTAGGCAGCAGTGGACAATCTACAGTGTTCTCCCTAACAAGGAATGGATACTGCAAATACCTCATCCCCGAGACTTGATATTTTTATGAAACTTGACCTTTTCAATGAATTGCTTGACAGTAAATCAGTGATTGTTGGATGACCAGCCAGAGAGCACTCCCCTTGGAGAAAAACTGATAATGCCATTTTTAGTGAAAATGTGATAGTTTTGTCATTGATTTTCAAAGAAACTTTTTTACTCCTTTTATGGACTTCTAGTTGAACTTGTTTACCAGTGTCTCTGGGTCTAAAATGGAAACATTTGGTAAGATTAACAAATATTTTATAGTCATTTAAACTTTACTTCTTGACCAGGCTACACATTCTCTCCAGGGTTCTCAGTGGTGAACTAGGAAACACAAGGATCCACTGGCCAAATTTGGCATATCTTACTAGAACATCAAATTCAAAAAAGTTTTAGGAGAAAACAAGTAATTTAAGAGAAACCCATTCTGATTCTTAATTTAAAATTTAACATACATATCACATTGGAATGAAAAATTTATAAAAAGAAATTTTACGCCAAGGGCTGCTTCAGACCACATACAAAATTTACTCTGGACCCTGCCTCCCACACCTTTACTTTACTGCCCCTAAATCTACATTCTGTTCTCTGTTGAGTACTCCTGTGGAAAAGCATCTTAAGATGTGCAACGAACTAAATGTATAACCTTCTAATCTAGAAGTTAACTTTTGAGAGGATTTACATATTTTTCCCTGCATTTTAAGGCAACCTATTAGTAATCAATACCTCCAGGTAAGTGCCTCGGAATTTTACTCTTGTGTTCTTCATCAAGAATGAATCCTGCCAAAAAACACAAAACAAGCCTGCCTGAGATCTCACATAATGATGTTTATTCATTGAAGAAATAAAGCTTCCTTTTTAAAATATTTTAACCAGATAGTCTCTCTTAGAAAGTGATAGTTCTCTTCTTGACCCCTAAGTATTGACCTGTAGTGAGGCCCCAGGGAAGTCCAGTGAGAACCTGATCTTGGTCTCATTTCTTGTTCTAAGGTGGGTCTAGTGCACTTACCTCCAGCCTTACTTCTTATTCTGACAGATCCCATCAGTATGAAAACCTGAGTGAAGTGTACTGCACCCATTCTTCCAGTATGACTGGTCTGTCACAACATTTGAATTTCCTTGATTTGTGTAGGGGTTTCAAAGCTCTTATTCTTTTTTTCCCTTTATGATAAGGTTTGGGACTAGTGAAAATCTACTCACTGGTAGCAAGTGAAATCCAGAGCTAGGATTTCTGCTCACTTGGCAACATTATACTTGACCCAATGGTGAGGTGATATTAATTAATCTCTTACCATAAGACAGGCCTGGTGCCCAATGCTTCACTGGGATTACCTCAGTCTTCCACCAAGGCTGAAGTAAGCAGTGTATTATCTCCCCTCTCTTGAGGAGGAGTCTTAGACTCAGAGGAGTAAAATAACCTGCCTGAAGTAGCATAACTTACACCTGCTGCTGGTGGTTTCTCCTGCCAGTCCAGAAGCAGGTGTGTGTGTACATTTGTGTGGGAGACTAAAGATTCGTGTTTCTTACATGCAAAGAAATATGCATGAAATATATGTTCACGGACCTATTGTCAAGGTGAGAGCTTAGAACCATGTTGTTATCATCTCTGACCTAATTGTCAAAACACGGGTTATTTAAGACACAAATTCTATTTTCTAAAATCCTAAATACAAAATTTTAGTATTTTATACAGAGAAAATATGAAATTGCCTGTTTCAAGTTGATACTCTGCGTGTGTGTGTGTAATGTGTGAGTGTGTGTGTTTAAGCTGGATACACGTTCCCTCTACGGATTCTTGGTGGTGTACTGGGAAATATAAGGACCTACTAAATTGGATAGATAATATCAGAGATTCATAATTCACGGCTCCTGCCCTAAATGAGCTTCCTTTCCATTGAAAAGTCAAGATGCAGGCAGATAATTATCATTTTAAGGAACAGAAACACTGTGGAGCTCAGGAAAGGAAAAGATTAACCTTGCAGTCATATAATAATAACCACAAATAATTTTTGAGCACTTCTGTGCCAGCCACTGTGCTGAGTTCAGTATTGGCTTTAGTCCTCTGAGGTGCTCCTGTCCTCCGTATTGTAGAGGTGCAGAAGCAGAAGGTCGGAACAATGGAATGACTGCCCAGGGTTCCACGATGGAGCCAAGCAGTGGCGTGAACCCAGCCGGTCAGACGCACGTGGCCTCAGCCAGTTCTCCGTGGACTCTCCCCAAGAAAGACTGACTTAACTACAAGGACAGTAAAGGCACCAACGTTTCAATTCACTTACACAGATTATGACAGAACCCTGAATACAGGAAATATCGGGCAAATATTGCTGGTGGGGAAGAGGGACTTCTACCTCTAATAACTTGGTTGAGATATTAAATACCTCCTGTTTTATTCTGTGTTTCTTATCAATGAACTGAGATTCAAAAATATCGTGTATGACGTACATGATTAGAGGCAAACAATACAGTATATCAAGTTTAAAAATCACTACAGGCTCTAAGTTGGAAGAGTCTATTTAACATCCTATTTCCAATTATGAATGTCCCAATTTATTCCCCATGTTGTGTAATCTTTATCTCTTATACACTGCTTTCAGATTGTTGCTAATCAATGTACAAGTCTGATCAAAGCTGTTGTTTCCAGATCTTCATAATATGAAAGCTTAAAGAAGCTGGGCCTGTGTGGCGTAACAGAAGGGATGATTTATCATGTGTTTCAAAATGAACTGAAAATCTTTGGATGGAGGGGCGAATGAGCTATAGGACTTGTCTATTTTGATCAGAGATATCAGAAAACAGATGAAGGGTCTTTCCACCTGTGCTGTATAGGTTCAGATGCTGAAAGCTGATGGGACCCTCCCTCTGAGCATAATTGGCAATGGCGGTTTGTCTGGGCACAGAAGTGGCGTAACAGTCTTCAGAGTTGGACGCATGAATTTGAGGTCTCCCTCCTCCACTTCCTAGCCATGTAATTTCTGACAGATTTTCAACGTTACTAAGCCTTAATTTTCTTGTCTGTATGTAGGTCCCTACCCCATGAGATTGTTTAACCATGAAATCAAATAGTACCCATGTAAAGTGCTTAGCAAGGTAAATACACATAGTGAGTCCTCAGTGAAGGATAGCTTCCGTTATTACTATCATTATTCTCATTTATATTTTACAGATATGTAATATGAAATTCCAGAATCTCTCAATATTTTAGCTTTGTTTACATTCTTTAAAGACACCCTGGAAATGTAAAGTGACTCGTAGTGTTTTTTACTGTCTTTGAATATTCCTAAAGGGTGATTTTTCAGTCTTCACAAAAGAGAAAGTAGAATCAAGTGTATGGTGACTTATCTGAGATTTTTCTGTAGGTTCTTAATAGAAATATCCTTTGTATTCTGCAGTTCTTTTTCCACCACATTGTGCTTCTCTTCCTGGATACCAAAATTAAATTGATGCTAAAACATTAATCAGAGAAGAGCTTTTGTTGTTCCCTTTCCCCCTTTCTGAAAAGAAAACTGATAGGCCCAGGGAAAATATAACCAGCCTGATAACATAGCCTGTTGGACAGGCCTTCCCTACCTCAGAATTTTTTTCTTTCTTGAAAGACTGTCTTTTGAAAGTTGGCGAAATAAAACTGGGCCCTGATTTTTTTTTTAAGGTTATCCACTTAGTTATAAGATGAAGAAAAAATTGCCTCAGATTTTACTAATGTGGGTGGCCAGTCTTTGATGGGTGTTGTCTTTGAAAATATTCCTGATGATTGTAGTAGATGGGAGTGTGGATGCCACCATCGCATTCATGTTGTGAATGGGATTTTCTTGACACTTGTGTTTTCACAGTGAGAGAATTGCAGATTCCTTCTGCAGGGAAAAGGGTGGGAAAAACTCAAGCTACAGCACTGCTAATGTTAGCACTTCTTTATATAGACAGATCTTGCTAAACCTGCACATTTTTTATTTCTGTATTTGTTATGACAATAACATTTTTTCCTCCCATGGTAGAATTTGGCGTGTTAGGCAGAAGCTGCACGCTGCACACCTCCAGAGTTTTATTTTAAAGCTTTGCTACTGTGTTGGTGGCAAAGATCATTGTAAAGAAGAAGAAAGGATTCTAGTAAGAAAATGTAGGTGAACCAGAATGGTTAGTGAAAATACTGCTGGAGCAATCATGATTCTGTTTCTTCTTTTTTTTTTAAGGGAAGCAGTTTGTAGTGTCGCTGTTCTGGGTCAAACAATTGTATATGCTATCCAGGGTCAGGGAGAAAAATCTCTGAGGTCCGAGATAGAAAATTAGCTTTACATTTTGTACTCAAAGACTTTCCATGTTATACTCATCTGTCCATGAAAGGCTGTTTGTGTAAGCAGAATAATCATTCGTTAGAGCTATCAGCTCTAAACTCCTCATGGCTTTCTGAATATTCTTTACTAAAATATGCTATATTTTCATGTCTCTGTGCTTCGCTCCTCCCTAACCCCCAATGCCTTCTCCATCCCTCACTTCCTCCCCTCTGCCTCTTCTGCCTGATGAATCGCTATCTCTACTTTAAAACCCAACTTAGTGTCATTGGTAGTCTTTTCTGTTAACAGTTCCCTCCCCACTTCTTCTCTGGTCAACTCCCATATCTTGTACGTGTGTCTCTAATTCTGCTTTCACTATAAATTTTAGATACGTGTTTAGATGTCTTTCTCCCCTAGGTAACCTTTCTTGACTCTTTCCAACCTCCATCTCTAGCCAGCTGGGCCAAGGAAAATTCCCAGGACTCCCAATCCACCATGTGCATACCTCTGTCACTTCACTATTGCATTGTAATTGAGGATTTCTGTGGGCACATCTCTCTCCTCTATTAGACTATAAATTCCTTAAAGTCAGGAGCCCTTACTCACCATTGTGTCCATAGCACCTAGCATATGGTACACACTCCATAAATGGTTGTTAAAGAAAGAGACTGTTTTAATAATTATGGTGCCTTAGGCCACTTCCAGTACAAGTGCCTGGAAATGGCAGGAACTAGATAAATATTTGCTGGATTGAATTAGCCTGATCTATTAGAATGGTGCTTAGCAAGCAGTATAATGGACCCATAAACACATGGCAGATGGTGGGGGGAATTGTGGAATGAGATAGAGATCTCTGAGTCATGGCAGGTAGGCAAGCAAATTTTTAGGTTATAGCAGTCTTTTTTTGGCGATTGTTGTAGGGATCTAAACCCTTGGGTTAAACTAAATTCCATTATAAAGGTCAATGGCCAAGAAAGTATTATTGATTGGCTTAACCCTGCTCAACTTCTCAGTGAGGGTAAGCAGCTTCTATTTCAGCTCTCTCATCTTCTTTTGGAAATATCACTCTCTCCTCAGTGATAACTCAGACACATAAACATGGGACAGAAACCGAAAGACTGCACACTGTTCTCGGAAACCTTTGGCAAAGCCCCTCCACCTGTCAGCTCAGTGTCAATGACAGACATTCAGTTGAGGAACTCTTATTGATTTTCATCTGTAAAATGCTTCGTGGTTACTTTATGGATAAAAACCTCTTTCTCCACCTTTCAGAAACTTGTTATTGACAAGAATAAAACATGAAGCCTTCTATGTTTTGCTTTATACCAGAAATAGATGTTAGTGGTCATATCCCATGGACATTAGGGTTCTTTTGCCCTTTCATATTCTTTCACCACAATTTTAATGAGGAAAATATTTCCCCATATAATTTCTCTTCTGGCACGTGTTAGCCCTAAGAGTGGTTTTTCTGAGTCCAGCATTCTATCTGAAAGTAAGTTACTTAAATGACTACAAAATAAAATATTTTTAAAACTCTTGAAATATCCTTTAATATTTGGAAAGAAAATATAACTCATGCTATTTACAAGGCAGTTTGCTAAATGTGATGTGGTTTCCAGTAGTGTTTAATACGTTTATTTTATATAATAAAGATGCTTGGATTTTATTTTTTAAAGAGTTACACTACTGTAAGTTATCCATTGCTTCATAAAAAATTATCTCAAAATTCAGTGGCTTAAACAGCAATAATAATTTATTATTTCTCATGGTTTCTTTGGGTCAGGAATTTGTAAAGGGCTCACCTGGGGGATCATGAGATTGCAGGAAGATGTTGGCTATGGTAACAGTCATCTGAAGGCTAGACTGAGGCTGGAGGATCCATTTCCGAGGTAGCTCACTCATGTGGCAAATTGATTCTTTTCGGGGGGGGGTCTCATTTCCCTCCATGGAGGCCTCTTATTCAGAGAGCAATCCAAGAGACCAAGGTAATGCCTTTTATGCCTTTTACAACGTAGCATCAGAAGTCACATGACTTCTGCCATATTATATTCATGGAGGCAATTTCAAATGTCCACTTAGGTTAGGGGTGGATGGGGGATAGGAGTAGACAGACACTTGGGTCTGGATTGGGTCAAGGATTAACATATGCTGAAGGAGTGTCAATGTCACATGTGATGAGAGCAGATGAGATGGGATATATATTGGTGCAGCTGTCTTTGGAAAATACAGTCTGCCACAACTGGCAAAGTACAAATTGAAAACCATCACTCGGGAAACTTAAGTAATAAACAAGATATTACCCCTGCTTTCAGAGAGCTTATGGTCTAATAGAATGAGACAGAAAAAGAGACGCATGAATAGTCGTTTTACAAGCCATAACTGGGAGGTTATATGAACCCAGAGAAGGGATAATCTCCTGGGGGCATTGAAGGTTACCTGGATGGAAGAGTCGAAATTTGCTTTGGCTTTTGAAGCCTGAGTCAGCTATTGTGAAATAATGTCATATACTCTTGTTCACTATGCATATGGGTTTCCAATATGTTATCATAATCCTATAATACATACAGTTTTTACATATATTTTAGAGCTAGCTTTGAGAAACAAGTTTGCTTTTATTGTAAAACTTTAATCCTTATTTTAGAAACAAGGTACTATTTATTGGGGCATTTCGAAGGTTTTTCCTGTGTGTGAAGGTGTGAAGGTGTGACAGGTTTTAAAAGCTTAATTTAGATCTGTTGAAATGTCTATAAATTTACATGGATATTGCCTAAAATTCCACTTGACACTGGAAAGCTGCCAAGATACTTTATTTATGGTCTTTGAAAGATTAGGGCTGTGCCTTTTAAACATGACTAAAGGATTCATTTGGAGTTAATATGTATGCCATTATTCTAAGCCCATGTTTTTCTCCAAATAAAATCCTTTAAAAGTCTAATTATGCTCCAGCAAATATAATATATAGTCTAATTTTTTAAATTAAAAATTTAGTTTAAAATAGCCTTAAAGTTGAAAGGGTTAATGGTTATACCTCTTCAGTCACTTTTATCAATCCCTACTAAAATGCCCTTTTTCCTCTCAAGGGAAAGCAGGCTAGAGGTGCAGAGATCCACCATGGTCTGGGAGGCCCATAGCCAGCTTGTGTCACTTCTTACATCATTTCGACATACATGAAAGAACTATGATTATTAACTTTATTGATTTTATTAAAATCAGATTTATTTAAAGGAAAAGTTGGGCACATTTGACTTTTTTTTGAAAAGTGAGAAAGGAACTGCTGAACATCAATCTTGCAAACATAATACCAGCAAAAAAAGAGGGTACCTGGTTTCTGCCATCATGGCTGGCTGTGTTTTCCTGTGAGGGGTGGGGCTTTCCTTGCTGTGATTAATCACATCACTTACCTAGAACTTGAGGGGAGAAGGCGAATGACATAAAATGTGAGGCAGGCATGCAAAACAAAGGGAAATGAGTACATCAAATGACCAGATAGGAAAAGAGCTCTATTTTCCAGTCACAAAATAATTTACGGAAATAGCTCGTACATGTCTATATTTATAAGATGTGGATATAGGAGTGGTTTTAAACTCTGGGCTGGAGAGCTAGTCCCGAACTTCCAAAATATAGGAAAAACTCTCCCTTTTGGAATCCTGCTTCTCCCCACTGAGTGACGAGGGTATTTTTAAGTCCTTAGAAATTGCTTAGGAGCTGCTGGGATATCCTGGGGGAAATACTATAACCCATGACTGGGAAGGAGATGTTAGTTGAGAATTACAATAGTTTTTTTAAAGCTAATTAGATGGCTGACACTTGGAAAGAAATCTTTTAGAACTCTGCTTTTATAAATTTGAGCTGTGCGAGCACCATCTACAGAGGTGTTAAGGAATCCATGAATACACCTGCTGAAACTTGAGATGTAAGAATTCACTGTTATATGATGTAGCATCAGGCCTGTGGAACAGAAACCAGATTTTGATTTTGTCTGCCTCCTGTGTTTATGACTTCACGCAGATCACACAGGTGTACTTGCATGTACAGGTTTTCCAATTCTTTAAATCAAGTTATAAAACAGATCAGCCTCCAACATATAGGGTAGAATGTTCAGTACCAGTCATCTTAAATTAAATCAACTGATATAAGGAGAACATTGGACTAGAAGTGGAATTCCTGTTTTCAAGTTCCAGCTCTGCTGCTTCTGAACTCAGTTGCCCCAGGACAAACAATTTAAATTCTCTGATTTGTAGTTTACTCACCTGTCAACTGGAGATAGTGATAGCTGCCTTGTCAGCATTATAGGTTAGGGAGAGAATGAAATAAAGAAATGGATAAGAGATCATCTGAGCTGGAAAATTCCATGCAGAGTACATAATTATTACTGTCCTACCAACAGAATTGTAGCACTTTTGGCTTGATAGGTATCATTGTTCATATTCAGAGACAGATGCCACTGACCCTCCGCACACTTTAAATTGTTTCCTTTAGTAGGAGGTTGTTGAGACCTCCACATACTCTTGCTCAGTCCTCACATTTTGGAGCCAGGTACACATTTCAAGATAAGCTGTGGCAGGAGAGGTTAGCTTTTCTCTGGGCAAATCGATCTGCTGTGTTATTAACACCACAGGCTAGCAAAATAACCAAACCACCCCAGGCACTTTTCCCCCTAAGAAACTAGTGAAGGGTAGGTTATAGCTCATTAAAAATATTGAATAAAGGGAGTTAGGAAAAATGTGCCATTGAAGCTATAGGATATTTAAGGGCAATTATTAATACTTTCTGCACCAATGAAAGAGAAATGTTCTTTTAAAATAATATAATAAATAAATATAATTCTGGGGTGTTTTATTGCTGGAAGTGTGTAGATGATTTGTGAGTATGTGATATCAAAGAGGAAGGCCTCCCACAACAAGGCTGTAAGCCTGCTAGAAGTGCTGCTACAGCCAGCATCACCACATCCCCACTTGAATTTATTTAGCCCTTTCTACGTGCCCTGAACTGCTAGAAGGGCTTTACATATACTGCATTAAACTTGCTCGACAGCATGGGCGCCATTATTATACCCATTTGGCATTGGTAATAGTTGTTTTGCTCTGCTTCTGCTCCTGACCAGGTGCAACTTGATTGGGGCACACACAAAGTAAAACCCTCCCCAACATAAGTTAGTAAAATAGTGGGCCGGCCCCCGTGGCTTAGCGGTTAAGTGCGCGAGCTGCGCTGCTGGTGGCCCGGGGTTCAGATCCCGGGCGCGCACTGACACACCGCTTCTCCGGCCGTGCTGAGGCCGCGTCCCACATACAGCAACTAGAAGGATGTGCAACTATGACACACAACTATCTACTGGGGCTTTGGGGGAAAAAACAAATAAATAAAATCATAAAATAGTGACCCGGAATCACTCTAGCCTCTGAGTCATGATCTGGGTCATACAATAAATTATAGTAAGATGTATTAGAAACCATGTTCATGAAATTGTTGAGAGGCCACGGTTCCATGGTAAGATATTTAAGATGTTTTTTCTTAGGATCTCTGAATTAGAAATGGTTAAGGGTTATCCAGTCTAATTATCCGTCTGATACATGATAGTGATCAGTTACTTCTGAAATGCCTAATTACTACATATTGGCCACTACTGGCTCTTATTAAGGCATAATCTCTGAACTAAGTCATTCTTTGAACAAAAGTATAAGCAGAAATACTATATATTATTACTCATGTTAGATCTTTATCTATAACACTCATCTCCATAGCTTATTTTTCATATAGCTTCATTGATTCTATTTATTTATTTATTTAGTGAGGAAGATCAGCCCTGAGCTAACATCCATGCCAATCTTTCTCTTTTTTTTTTTCTTTGCTGAGGAAGACTGTCCCTGAGCTAACATCCTTGCCCATCTTCCTCTACTTTATATGGGATGCTGCCACAGCATGGCCTGACAAGCTGTGTGTCGGTGTACGCCCGGGATCCGAACCTGGGCTGCCACCAGCACAGCGCACGCACTTAACCACTACGCCACAGGGCCAGCCCCTAATTGATCTATTTAAACTGTATTACTTAATTTCTAGTTTTGCCTAGTAAATTTTGTGTAAGCTACATTTTTTCTGGAAAAAAAAGCTCTATTTAAAAATCTTAGACCTATTTCAACGTGTTATATGTTCTCATGTTCACTTTTGTGTTTATATAGCTAAAGTAAGTTCTTTAAAAAATAAACACCAAAATAAAAATTATTAAATGCAATGATTATATAAATATCAAGAGGATTTAAATATTGCACATGTAGCTTTTCACTGGCAGGCAACTGAAAGGTAGACTAAATCTTTAAGACATGGAGCAATATGAAAAATATTAAAGATTTTTATGTGTTCATAAATGTGTATGTCATTTTTGGGAAAGTGAAATTTTCTTTGATATCCATCTTGGCATCTTTTCAAACTTTTATGTGACTCTTCTTTTAGGACCAACCTTTAGCTAGTGTTATGAGCATTAGAACAAGGAATTCATGGAGAAAAACACAGTACTAGTTCTCTGTCATACTTACCTTCCAGAATTACCTATGATGCATTTTCAAAATACAGATGCCCTGCCCCAAACCTTTTAGATTCCAATTCAAAAGGTGCTACATGGAACCCAGCTCTCTCTATTTTTTGAGATCTCCAGATATGAAATGGATGCGTAATCAGCAATGACAGTCACTAAGTGTATTTAAGAGACTGAAAAATAAAGTCTTCCAGAGGGGAGTAAAATTCTGGTCAAAAATATTTCTGGCAACCCATCAAAAGTAGATTAACTAAAACTCTTTTTGGGGGAATCTGTATTGATAAGCACAGCCCCTTCCAAACTGCGGGCTCCAGTAAATTTTATTGCTTTCACAACACTCCCTTTTCATCCCGGATGGACTCTATCAAGAGTATATATGGGGGGCCTCCCCCTGGCTTAGCGGTTAAGTACGCACACTCCACTCCTGGTGGCCCGGGTTCAGATCCTGGGCATGCACCGACGCACTGCTTGTCCGGCCATGCTGAGGCGGTGTCCCACATACAGCAACTAGAAGGATGGGCAACTATGACATACAGCTATCTACTGGGGCCTTGGGGAGAAAAAGGGAAAAAAAAAAGGAGGAGGATTAGCATGGATGTTAGCTCAGGGCTGATCTTCCTCAAAAAAAAAAAAAAAGAGTATATATGCTTTGATATTGCTGTCTTGAGGATGTGAATGCCAGCTGGTCGGGCATTCTTCACTGAAGTAAATCAAGTATATTGAAAAGGAAGAATGCAGATAAGAATGGAACAAGAAGGGGAAAGTGAAATAGGTAGAATTAAACAGAGGTGCCAGTTAACACCAGGAAACAACCAACGGATCTTCATGGCTTCAGTTTATGTATTTTCTTGTTGTTGGTTAGCTACAGCTGCTGCTCTTGATTAATTCAGATCATTGTCAGAAACATGTGTTCTTGTCCTACTGTTAGAAGGCTTAAGGGTGATGGCAAGAGTCATGGGTCTTTTCGCCATGGATCTGCCCGCCCTGCGCTACTTTAGAAAAGGTCGAGGCATGTGCACCCTGTGGTCTCCATTAGTCAGTCCCATGTGGAGCTCTCTGCCCTTCTCTGTCCTGATCACGTCAATGTAAGGGTTTTTGTGTAAGCAAAGGCAAGGCACTTTAACTGAAAATTTCCTTATTTCTCTAGAATATGAGAATGTGCATACTAAATTAAAAATAATCAAGATAAATAAATAGCCGTGTTCTGTACAGCTAGAAATTTGAGAAGAGGATCTCTTAGAAAATGCGAAGTCAAAAAGATGTATTTGATTTGAAGAATGACAGAAAAACATTGACCTCTGTTCCTGGGCTGGACCGCAAACTGGCAGGACATGCTCCTGCCTTCTCGGTACAAGAATTAGATTAAAGTCACTGCAGTGTTGGGTTAGATGGCTAAGGGAAAAATACCATCCACAGTGAATCTTATTCTCAGCTGGTTTCTCTACATTCTGTTCCATTTATTCAAAGCTGGATTTTCACTCTCTGCTTAGCCATTTATGACTGACCATTCCTTTATTCTGTCTGCTCTCTTAGGATGGGCTCGTAAGTAGTCAGGCAAACGGGAGAAACCATTTGGTCACTCTTAGTCTTTCATTTCCAAATATCTGATTTTGCACACAATATCCTTGAAAGACATGACATCATAGAAGACCATGGTCATTGACATTCATGAAATGATGTCTTTGCTAATTTGTAGTTTGTGCTTGATCATTTCCAACACTCACTAAAACACGTGTGCTTAACGCCATTGGAAATACGTACTTTTTATCACATTTATTTGCACGCTGCTTGTGTGCATTAGAAATAGGACTGTTACCTTAGCAATTAGGAAATTAAAAAGAAGGAAAAAGACTTAAATTGTCTTTATAAGGAAAATTCCCAGCCAAGCTCAACATGGATAGGTTTATATAAAAAGGTTTCAAGAAAAGGCTTATAGATAGAAAAAAAAAAATAATTCTTTGGTTTAAATATCTGAGAAATGTTTTACTTATCTGGGTTGGTTTTTAAAAGTAACTGCTCAGGTAAACTCCCTGGGGTGGCTTTACCATGATTAGGAGTTTAGTCCTCAGCTTTACAGATTCAAGAAATCAATATGATTAGAGTTGATAAAGCTCATGGAGCCTGACTACTGTTAACCAAATGCACAAAAGACTCAAATATAATCTCGTGTATAAGCCACATATAAAAATTAGAACATATAATTACCATCTACTGATTACTTAGTTTAGTAATAATTATAATGAAAGCTTCTTCATGTACTAGGATGTGTATATTGGCAAAGAACATAGATTTGGAGTTAGCCAGCTGTGGGCTTCAGGCTCGTCCAGACTCCTACTAGCACTGTAACCTTAGGTTTCCTCGTCTGTAATACAGTGATAATAGTATTAACTCGTAAGATTGATCTAATGTGTGTAAAGCACTAAGCATAGTACCTGACACATAATAAGCATACAGTTAAATATCTGCTGTCATCATCATCATTGTCATCTTCCTCCTTCTCCTGTTCCTCCTACTTATCATCATCAACAACGTATCAAACAAATCTTATGCTCTCTGATTCAAACCCGGTTCTTTCCACACTATCATTCTGCCTGCAGGAGTTGGGTTGACTAGCCAGCACAATTCTCTCTAGCGGAAATCCTGCACAAGAAATCAAATTATAATCAGAAGGCAGTTTGGAAAGACTGCAATCAGAAAAAGGGAAATCAACCTAATAATCTTAGCATTTATGGCTCCCAACTCTGGTTGCCTGATACATTTATCTCCACAACGGAGAAATCCTGCCACTCAGACCCGTTAGTAGGGTTAACTTATTAGGGCTGATTATCCCGATCACTCTTAATTGTTCTTGCTTGTTTCTAATAAAATGTGGTGGGAAGACTCTGAGCATTGGGATTACCTGGGAACTTGTTTGAACTGCAGAATTTTAGCCCAATCCTGGACCTGGTGAATTAGAGTCTGCAGTTGACCAAAATTCCCCAGTGATTCAAATGCACAATCAAATTTGAGAATCATTATCTTACGTTATTCCTCAGTCTCTCTCTTAGATAACTGGTCTCATCTATTATATGTAGATTCTTAGTGGTTTCCCTTCCATAGGCTAACCTTATTTCCAGATAATCTTATTTCCAAGCCGTATAGCTTTACAGTATATGTCGTTCTTTTTCTCCATCACTATACCAAAAAGCTGTTGTATAAAAGAGACTAAACAAGAAAACATTTTTTCCTGAGTCTTTGTTTAAAAATGTCTCTGTCACTCAAGCTCTGGATCTTGGCAGATGGCCTCATTTATATTTAAGGGAAAAGATAGTTTTGTATTCTTTGGTTCCAGTTTTTAGAGTTTGCTTTGGTACAAGGTAATCTTTTTATTTTCTGTCACCTCTTTGAAGTCTCACTTTTTTCTCGTTTTGTTTCTCTGCTATGATTTCTTGATGAACGATCCTAAAGTAAACTCAATGTCAGCCTGACGCTGACCAACTGGAAACCTGGCAATTGGTTTTGGAAATTCTTGGTCTTCCAATTTTTCCTAACAGAAATGGATGCATCTGTGTTTGCAACCACTGATAAGTGGATATGCAATAAGCCACCAGTTCCTTTTAAAATCCATTTGGATTTTAACGAGCATTCTATAATCATGGTCTATGATGAGTTTGGTTTCCAAAAGAGAATGTCCATGTCAAGGCTATCTTTAAAACTTTGGAGCCATGATGAGCCTATTCTTTGTGGAGACAGCTTCTCTATAACCTGTCAAGCTTCCACTGTTCTGCTCTTATTCATGGATTAGTAGAGCTCATAAAGCACCAATGTATAAATACAGTCATCTCCAGATTCTGTCTCTTTGCTAAATTTAAACACAGGTATCTGTGTCGACAAATTGGAGGTCCTTCTTGGTCTTCATGTTCATAGAACCAAGACATTATTTAAAAGTTTGTGCATATTTGTGTTATATATCCATATATGTCCTGACCCTACATATTTAAACTGGATCATGAAAAGTCATTTCTCTAGCATTTGCATGAAAGCTTTCTCTAAAATGTCTTAGATTATTTTTTATATTCTGAATCAAATTTCTCATTATTGTAAGAGGAAATAGGAGATAATTTCTCCTCATTTTACTAAGCCTTGTAGTTTAGAGAGGTAAAAACACTTATCTAAGTGTACCAAAAAGAGAAAAGAAACAACAAAAAAGACTGCTAAACCAAGTGTTGTAATCCAGGCGTTTGAGGTTCTGGGCCATTGCTCCATTAAAGAGCCCATATCATAGCAACTGGATGGTGAATTTAAATTCACTAATTCATCATTTAAGAACACCAGTGAGAGATTACTGATTTAGCAGCTCCATTTAGTGACTAAGACTCTTTTTCTTCATGTTGTCAGAAGAGCTAAAAAAAAGTCTTTTCAGCTCCAAGGATTTCAACAACAGAGGCTGTAACTTGGTTATGCTGCACGTATTCAATTAGCTTGTGAAATCTTATCTCTTCTACCAGTAAAAACAACTTAAAAAGAAAAACATTAAAATTCCAAAAGGAGCAAGAGGGTGTTTTTGGCAACAGGGTGACTCAACTGAAAGAGAACTTAGTAGCCAAAAATGATACTTTTGTCATTTTGCTTTCCTTTGAAGAAGTGCGTCGAGCTACAGAGGGAGAAACTAAACACACAGTAGTACAAAAGCTGCCAGGGGAACATCTCTTACAGTGCTCGGGGCTGGAAGGTCATTTGCTTGTTTCCTTCTCTACACTTAACAACGAGCTCCATAAGAAAAACTAGATCAGTGTCTCTAGTAACATACACCATTTTTTTCCTTCATGTTTTGCCTGTCCCCTTTGCTTTTCTGATTTCTCTGTTGCCATCTAGACCAAGCAATGAGGACTTTTTGTGGAGTGGAAGAACTCCAAGATCTCTATAAATTCTAAAATAAAAAATATCTTGCCGTGACCTAATATGTGATTAACTCAGCACAACTGCTAACTCAGCCTTTTTTGTCCTGTAGTAAATTGGTATTCTCCTCATCAGAAATTGTATCGCCTTCATAATAAAGTCAGTTCTCTTCAGTTGACGCTCAGGGCCCTCAAACATCCAGTTCTGAATAACTCGTCCATCCTTATTGGTTATTACACCTCAACTGGACCCCTCTGTCTCAGCCATACCAGTCTACAAACCCTTTCACAAGCCTCCCCTCTCCTTTCTGATTATTGTGTTTTGCTGATGTCATTTCCTTCTAGGGAAATATCCTTCCTTGGCATTTCTGTGTTCCAAATCGTATCTGCTTTCCAGAAACCAGGCCAAATACCAGTTCCTAAGAAAAACACAGGGCCAGAACATTTTCTTTCATCATCTTCTGATATTCCCAGCCAGCAATAAACTTTCTGTTATTTTTACAATGTAAATATTATTCAAGGTACCTCCTTACACATTGCAATTCTGGTTTTCTTAGGTTAATATTTTATTTGAAAAGCATTCAGTCTTTAGGCCTGGCTACTTCATGATTGAAACATATTACACTTTTGTTCACCTCTTTTATAGAGGACTCTGTCAAAAATATAAGGAATTTTAAAGCTTCTGTTGACCTTTTCATAGCCATTCACCTAGTAGAAAAGAACTTACTATGGATTGAGCTACATGGGATAAATATAAATTCCAAATTTCTAGTGTTTAGTGTGAAACTGAACTTTTATATTACCTCAGGTCACAGTCTATCATTTTCTCTTGTAGCACGTGTGTCTCTCAGCACTTCTCACATTTTGGTCTTATATTCTTCCAAAATTTTACATCGAAAGGGTTCTCAGAAAATGCTAGCTGAACTTATTTAAAATTACAGAGTGACTTAGGGGTACGTAACATCTCAAAAAATAGAGTAGGGAATTTACAGTTTGAATATTTACTATGAAAAAAAAAAGATCTACTCTATTTTTCTTCCTAGTGGATCAAGTTTAAGGGCTCCTGGAGAGCAGGACATCTTCAGGGAGAAGAAAAATGTTCTAGAATGTGATCTGATCAAAAATGTTTTCTAAACATTTGAAAAATTGTAGACTGAATTGGCTTAACAAGTTTCTTTTCATGGGACCATAGTGTCCTCAGTGATTTATTTAGATCAACATCCATCAGAAAGCAGTCTCCAATTACAGGATATTTTGATTGGAGAAATGAGAGTAAGAAGAAAGAGGAGGAGGGGACATGGTGTCATGGAATGGTCTAGTTGAGGCAACCTTTCCTTCATCCTCATAATACAAGAAAAGATATTGGAGACAAGATAGTCTCTAAGATTCTAAAAGTGACAGAGTCAGACCTCTCAAATACCTGGAGATTTTGATACCCCAGGCTTGTGTCTCCTCAGCAGGATGTCACTGCCATAGTGCATAGCAAGTGCCTGCCAGTAGTAGGTGCTCATGATTTTTTTTTTTTTGCATTAAGAATGATCTATTATTCCTAAAGAGAGTGTCTCATCTCTCTCATGTGTGCTGGAAGAGAAATAAAAGTTGAGAGCTACCAGTTTAGAAGGTCTTCATCTGATAGAAGAGTTGTAAGGCATAGAAGGGTTAGTCACTCCCCCAGGTGGCACATTTTCTTAATTGCAGAGCAAGAACCAGAATCCCAGTCTCTAGCTGCCCATCCCAGTGCTGTCACACTGTGCAGTTAATAGCTGCTCTCCATCCTGTGGCCAGCCCTGACAGCTCCCACCATCTTTATTAAATAGGGGGATTCCTGAGTCAGTGTTTGCAGGGAGCTTTAGGGCCACATGCCCCCATGCACCCTACTACCCTGCTCTGTCACATAGGAGAGAAAATGGATGCCCATGGAAAATATCCATGTACACTAAAGACATTTATGTACACTAAAATGTTGAAGCACAAGTAGAATGGAATACCCTAAACAACAATCAGATAAGGGTTTGTTTACTTTTTTTCTGGTACTATCTCTTGCAGGCTAGCTCAGGTCACTCAGTTTGGGAGGGGCTGCTGCTTTGTGAGGGTTGTCATTTTGATGATGAGGTGAGTAATTTCTTGGTACCATATGAAATATCAAGGTCAGAGGGGCTAGAACATAAGATTTAAAGCAAGAGTGAGTCACCAGGTGACTGCTGGGGCTGCTCTCTCTGTGATCTTATGAATGGGAGCTCCCTGCTTGAATGCTCTTTCTGGAGGGTAAAGGCTTTGGAAATGAATTTTTCTTACAAAGCCATTGTTATTGCTTTGTTCCCCACAGCTACCTTTTTTTTCTTTAAGATGTAAACACTCTCTGTGTGCTGAATGAATCCATCTTTATTTCTTGCAAAGCAGTTTGGTTAATCTATTTTTATATCCGAGTTTGCAGCAGAACTGCCTTTTTTTCCCTAGCACGAGGCGAGTCCTGGATGCCTGTGCCTAAGGAAGCTTAGAGTAAAAAAAAAATAATAACGTAGGGCTGAGAGTGTGTGTGTGTATAAGGAGGGTAAAGTACAGGAGCAGCCAGTCCCAGCCGTCCTCTTCCTGTGCTTTACGTGACCTCCCGTTGGTAACCAATAGAAATATAATGTGAGCCCACAAAAGTAATTTTAATTTTTCAGTAGCCACATTAAAATAAATAAATAAAAATAGGTGAAATTAATTTTAATAATAGACTTTAACCCAACACATCCAAAATATTATCATGTCAACATGTATCAATATAAAAATGACTAATGAGATTGTTTTTCACATTAAGTACCAGAAGTCCAGTGTAAATTTTTATGCCCAAAACACATCAGTTCACACTACCCACAGTGCCACGTGCAGTGGCTACTTTATCTGACAGCATAGTTACAGAATTAAAAAGACAGCTTCCTCGTTTGGTGTCCAAGATGGCTCAAGATCTGTCCTCTAGTTGGTTTTTTTAACTTCTTGCACCCTGACACCCTCTATATCCCACCTCACCAGTTTACTTCTCATTCCTGAACGTGATAGAGACTTTCGTCTTTTCATGTCTGCAGTGTCCTTTATCTCCCTTTACCCTCTCCGTGTCTCTACATATCCCAGATTTGGAGGCAGCCGGATACAGGTTTTCACCGGTTTTGACTGAGACTCAATTCCAACTTCATTGCTTAATAATTAGGTGAACTTAAGAAAGTTATTTAGCCTCTTTGAACCCCATATTACCTCTCTCTATAAAATGAGATGGTAAGTGTGTATGCAAGTGTGAGTGTGTGTGTCTGTGTCTGTGTGATTGTCAGAGAGAGAGAAAGAGAGAGTTAACTGATGTAATGAATGCAAAACAAACAAAAAGAAAATATATAGTGCAATTCCTGGCACATAGTAGTTAAAACTCCCTCCCCTTTCCAAGTTGCTTCTGTGAGCAGTACTCCCATCTCCATCTGCCAGCAGTGTTTAAGCTGACTTCAGTAAGCATCTCGTTGTTTTTATTCTGCAGTCTCTTCACCTGTAGTATCTTAGTCCCTCCTTCAACAACTCGTGTTCAATCTTTGCTCCCCGGTTACCGTTACCTTACCCTTTTCTTCTTTCCTACTGCCAAAATGCCAGCAACAAAATGTACAGCTCTACTCCTTGGATGTGGACTCCAGTGCCAAGTGGAGCTGCACAGGTGCCCTTCCACTGGGACCAGGAGCCAACTGAAATCTCTGCCCAACTCAGGGTGACAGCTGCCCAGCCAGTCTTATCCCTACTGTAACAGTTTCCTAGGCAACCAATACACACTATCACTGGAGGAAATGGAAAGAAAAAAAGGCAAAACCAGCATTATCTCCAGTTTTCAATACTTGTGTGCATGTGCTAAAAATATTGAAAATATATGGATAATTGACTATATGTTTTATTATTTCATGTCATGTTGGTTATGGCTTCTGTCATATCTCTAATAGAATTGCTAGTGAATTACTAGTGATGGTGTTATCTGAATGAAATTGGATATTTCTAGTGGGGTGAGGTTTATAGTTTTTTGGACAGCAGTCTTGCCTGTCTTACATTAGATTTAATCCTGCATTTGATGTGTATTGAACTTTTATAAATAGTATTTTAAATTTCCTTTCCTAATTGCTTGTTGCTAATATATAAAAGTGCAATTGAGTTCTGTACTTTGTATCCAGAAACCTTGCTAAATCACCTTATTAATTCTAATAGTTTCTATGTAGATTCTTTAGGGTGTTCTACATATACATAATCAAGTCATCTGCAAATAATGAGAAATTTTTTGTGTGTGTGTGTGAGGAAGATTAGCCCTGAGCTAACTTCTGTTTCCAATCCTCCTCTTTTTGCTGAGGAAGATTGGCCCTGGGCTAACATCCATGCCCATCTTCCTCTACTTTATATGGGACACTGCCACAGCATGGCTTGATAAGGAGTGCGTTGGTCCGTGCCCGGGATCCGAACCCGCGAACCCGGGCCGCCAAAGCGGAGCAGGTGAACTTAACCGCTACACTACTGGGCCGGCCCCTTAAGAATTTTAATTCTCTATTTCCTTAGAACTCATTTTTCTTGCTTTAACACTGGCTAGGACTTCTACAGAGTAGTGCATAAAGTGGGGATAGTGGACACACTTTTTTCATTCCCAAAATCAGACAAAACCTTCAAAATTCATCAAGTATAATATTTCCTATACTTTCATATAGATACTCTTCTATTCCCACTTTGCTTTAATAAAAACCGCAAATGGATATAGATTCTTGTGTTATTCCAGATTTGCTAAGAGGGTTTTGAACAATCATGAATGGAGGTATAGTTTTATGAAATGCTGCTTCTGTGTCTATTGAAATAACCATATGATTTTTCTCCTTCATTTTGTAAATGTGGTGGTTTAAACTGATTGATTTTTTAGTTGATGAACCAATCTTTCATTCCTGGAATGAACCCAACTGGACATAAGGTATTGTCTTTTTATAAATAATTGGATTTCTTTTGCTAATACTTTATTTAGGATTTTTGTAGTTATGTTCATGACACAGAGTTGCTGATGTTTTACTTTTCTTATAATGTCTCTGGCAGGTTTGAAGATCAAGGTTATTGTAGTCTCTTAAAATAAGCATGTATTGGCCTTTGGCTCTATAACGTACCATGTCCATCCATCCGTCTGTCTATCCATTCGTTCATTCCACAAATATTTGTTGAGAGGCAATGTGTAAATTCTAGACTGCCTATGTTTGAATTGCTTTTTAAAAACTTACTGTAACTACATTAGTTATTTATTGTTGTCTAATAAACTACTGCAAACTTGGCAGCTTGAAGCAACACATTTATTATCTCACAGTTTCTGTGGGTCCAGAATCTAGGAACAACTTAGCTGGGTCCTCTGCTTCAGAGTCTCTCACAAGAAGGTGATCAAAGTGTTGACCAAGGCGAGGATCTTACCTGATGCTCAATTGGAAAGGGATCTGCTTCCAAGTTCATGTGATTGTTGGCAGGATTCAGTTTCTTGCAGATTGTTGGATAGAGGACCTCAACTCATTAATGGCTGTAGGCTGGAGTCTGCCCTGTTTCTTGCCACGTGGGTCTCTCCATATGGTGGCTTACTTCATCAAAGTCACAAAGGGAAAGAGTCAGTAGAGAGTCTGTTGGCAAGACAGAAGTTACAGTATTAGGTGACATTATCACTGATATTACATCCTGTGATCTTTTGCCATACATTATTGGTTAGAAACAGTATATAGGTCCTACTCATACTCAAAAGGAGGGGATTAAACAAGGCGCACACACCAGGAAGTGTAGATTATTGAGGGTCATCTTAGAGTCGGTTCACTGTAGTATGTTGGACAGATAACTTCTATGTGTATTAGAGTCTTCATCTATTAAATGAAAATAATCATAGGATCATTAGGAATATTAGATCATTTAATATAAGTAAACAATCTAGAATAGTTCCTGGCACATAATAAGTACTGCATTCATGTTAGGTTCTATTAATATGCTAAGTGGCAAGTACTATTCCAGGTGTTGGGGGGGCACTTAGCATTGAGTAGCAGGGAGAAATTCCTAACCCTTATGGAGTTTACATTCTAATGGAAAAATGCAGAAAATAAACGTATAAATATGTAATATGAGTATTGGTGGTGGTGCGGTGCTACCATTTAATATAAATGATCAGAGTAGTTCTCATTGGTGACGTTTGAGCAGAAGCCTGAAGGAAGTGAAGGGGTAAGCCTTTTACATATCTTGGGGATAGCAATAGTGAAGTCCTCAGGATGAGAGTGCATTTACTTCAAGAACCACACGGAGGCTTGCTTTGAAACTATACAATCTAACTTATAAATATTCCTGGTAGTTATTCATGGATGACAGTTTATTCCCAGATAGCTGGGCCCATGTATGCAAAACAGTACTCTATAGAAAAGTTGCAGAAAATGTGCAAAACACTAAGAGTTCATGCTCAACAGTGACAGTAAAAACGTTCAACTACGGTCCTGGAAACTCAAAGCTTTTTGGTGCCTGGGTGTTTATCATAATTTTGATTGAATTAAATCTGGCTGTAACAAATAACAAATGCTACCACAACGATATTAATAAAATCATTTGAAAATCCCTTATTTGTTTTCTAAGATATTCGTAATTCAATTAATTAAAGATTATGAAATGATCCCAAAGCCTAATTTGTATTTTCCTCTAGGCTATCTTTTCATAGGTTTTACCTAGTTCTAATCAGAATACAGATACGATTGTCTCTTTCTCTTTATTCACTTAGTGTTTCATAAATGAAATATCTTCTGTGTTACCAATAATCATCAGGGCTTCAATTTTTAGTGATTTTGTATTCTTCCACCAAATTGGTATACCAAAAGTATTTGTTCTTGTTCTCCTGGGCAGTTTGACTACTTATTTTGTTTATTTGTTTGCTTTTGAAAAATTGGATATCACTACTGAGCTGATACTTTTTTCTTCTTTTATATTATTTTTGAATAAATTAGCAAGAGTCAATTACTTGGTCCAAGGATCTAAACATTTTTATGGAATCCATTTATTTCAAGCCACATTGACAATGGGACATATTTTGGTAGCAACACAAAACATGACCTTGTCCATAGATTTTATTGTTTATGATTGTGTCGTTTATTCTCATACAGTTAATTTTATAGCGTATTTGCAATTTAAAAAGCCAATATTTATTCCTTCAGATTATAAATGGAGATTTTATACTCAATACTCTTTATGTTAACTGCATGAGTAATTGGGTATTTTATTCCACAAAGTAATCCAAAGTAATCTGAAGCCTGAATATTTGAAGAGGCACCCAATTCTATTACTTGATAGCAGTATGGTTGGGCTGAGTATGTACCTGCTCACTTCCTCAGTTTCCTCATCTGTCAAATGGGGATACTAAGAATACCCACCTTAGAGGCTTTGTTTCAATTAATCTATGCAAATTGTTATATACATGATAGGAGCTCCATAAATGTCAGGTATTATTATTATATTGTGTGTTCCTAGGTTATCAGTCAAATCTGATCTTATTGAACCAAACTTGAAGAGAGACAGGAGTTTGCCTGAAACTTGAGTGGCAAGATAGCCTGGCATCTGCTACCACTGCAGAGAAGACAATATAGCAGAATTTAAGTCACAAAACCAAGCACCTACCGTCAAAATCTCTCTCATGGCTATGGGTGTCCATCCTACGTAGAGTTATTATTTTTTTAATTAGTTGCTAACGTTTAAAAATTTTTAAATTTCATGTAAAATCCTGATTCATGGCTTCTCTTAAAAAGAACTGAAAAATAAAGCAAAGCCAGGATGCTTTGCTTCCTGGCAGCCATCAGCTAGAACAGAGTGGCAAATACTTTCCTTAGAAGAGGCACTGAAAAGGACCACATGTTCCCCACATGCCGCATCCTCTTCATTCCGTGTTGCGTACACCTTGCCTGCTTCACTCGTTTCTTTTCCTTTCCTTGCTTCTCGAACATTTGAATTTGCCTCCACCAGCACAGTGATTGAGATCTTGGCCTCTGGAGATCGAAAGGACTGGGTTAGAATCCTTGCTCTGAACTACTTGCTAATTAAAATCCAAATCACCTGATTAATAATTTACATCACCGGGCACAGTAGAGCATGGAGCAGCAGAGTACATTTCTCACCAGGCTCCAAGAGGTCTCCTCATGAGAGATGCTCTGTTTGCTTTAGCCTTGGCCTTCGGACCATAGGCACGCTTTCCTCTGCTCTGTAAGAAGCATGAATTGAGCGAGTTACAAGGAATAGTAGAATATCCAAAATGCTGCTGCAAAAAATCTGTGAGCTCTTTCTCAAAAGACTGAAAATGGTTACTTTGAAACAGTGGGGAATCCATACCAATAGCACTAAGCTTCTATTTTTATGCCTGGGAGAGTTTTTGAAGCCATTACTCCATGTTCTCCAGTCTGAAAATGCATGATTCAT
The DNA here is from genome assembly GCF_057802395.1 of Ceratotherium simum simum. NCBI lineage: Eukaryota > Metazoa > Chordata > Mammalia > Perissodactyla > Rhinocerotidae > Ceratotherium > Ceratotherium simum. Next base: position 47,757,497 of record NC_141905.1, on the reverse strand, counting down.
ACACAATACAGATTGGAAATGGCAGAGAGATTGATCTTATGGAAGAGATGCGCAGTTTTACCATGGCAATAGCCGACCGTGGAGTAGTACGAGAGGTTGGTAGACCAAAGCTAATTGGCTCTTTCAGGCTTTTGAGAGCTAGTCTTCAGGTGTCCACTGAGCTCTGCATTTTTCCTTTTTCATTTGTTGTAATTAATAGAGGAGGGGAGTATTGTACATTCACATGAAACCTTCAGCCTCAACTCACATATCCTGGGGTCTCATGAAAACAGTGTTTCATTGTTCCTCATTATATTTGGGGTTGATAGCTAGCAGTGTAGGCAGAAAAAGCACAGTGATGAAGAGCTTAGGATCAGAGTCCAGTAGACTGGAGTTTGAGTCCTGGCACTGCTGCTTATGATCTATATGACTCAAGGTAATTTATTTAAACTTTCTTTGACTCAATTTTCTCATCTGTAAAATGGGATAAAATTATCTCCCTCATGGGGGGCATTATGTGAAATAATTCATGTTAAACATTTTGGACATAAATAAGCACGTAGTGAATAGTGTTGACTGTGGTCTCCTCTCTGTATTCATTCAACATGATGAGCACTTTCTATACAGTGGTAAATGCAAGTCACGTAGTTCTCGCCTCATGGACCTGAGAATCTAGTAGGGTGTATACTGGCCTGACTTATGTTTTTGTCTTATAGCCCAGACGTTGAGAATTCGACCATCTGGTTGTGAATCTCCACACCCCTCCTCTTACTCTCTCTATGACAGAAGGCTATTGCTCAGTTTCCTTATCTGTTAAATAGAGATAGTAAAAAGATGTCCCTTCTAGTATCTGGCCCAAAGTAATAACAATAACAATAATAATAATGATGAAGAGGAAGAGAAAAATAACTAACATTTATCACATGCCTTCCATTTATTATTTACTTATATTTATTACATGTAGTTAACATTAATTGACATACTAACTTTTAAATGTATTAATTTATTTAAACCTCACAATCACCTATAAAGTTGTTTTTTATTATTAGCCCCATTTTACAGATAAGGAAACTAAGGCATAAAAAGCAATACCTACTCAGGACCTATCAGTTGTGGTTGGTGTCATTAATAAAATGAACATTTTTCCAGTTCATTACAGTTAGATTTACATCATTGTTTCAAATTCCTTCTTAGCAATTGCATTATGTCTACGTACTTTATCAAGTTTTATGTTGATAGACATTTTGGTTATTATTATGATATGCACATGAAGAGCAAGTTTTGAAACCCATCACATTCTGCATGAGAGGCCGTCTGCCTGTTTGTGTTAGCTCTGAAATAAACTTCATATCCTTCTGTTCACTCGACAGATTTAACTGAAGAATTGAGAGAGTGAGGGCGTCAAGCTAACCCTTGAGACTAGCAGTAAGATTTTTGGACAATGCACACTGGCGAGTAGAGAGTTAGACACTAGATGAAGTGAATATTTCCAACCTGTTGAATTTCTAATCCTTTTGTGACTAGACTATACTGTGAAGAAAAGTACAAGTGACAATATACTAGGCTAAAATAAGTAGACTAGGGGACCTTGCACACAGACCAAGATTGACATCCTCAGTTGATGTGCTGTTTAAATCACAGAGAAACTGTGTTGTTTCCACTGCCTGGGCCAGTCTCTCTGTGAGTGTCTGTGAAGGTCTGTGATCAGACACCACCTTCTCAGTGAAGCCCTCTCTGGCCAGGCTATTTATAATTGCACCCCCCTCTCCATCCTCAAACATTCCATATCCCCTTCCTCTGCTTTATTTTCTTCCATGACACTTGTTCCCATCTACAGACTACACATTTTACTTATTTATTGTCTATTGCCCCACCAGTGGTATGCTGGAGCCTGCTCATACTAATTTGCAAGAGCAGATTGCAGGAATTGTGCAAGCTGGTTGTTAAATTGGGAGTATTTACACAATGGAAATTGACAAATGCTACACATTGGGAACTTCTTTTTCAGAGTTGGTTTACCAGCACACAACTGCCCACCATTAAATGTAATCTCCATGAGAGAACAGACTTTTGCTTGCTTCGTTCATTGCTGCATCCTCAGTGACTAGAAAGGTGCCTTACACAAGGTATTTTAAAAATGTTTGCTGGAGGAAGTATAGAACAAATGTGAGAGTGAACCAAAACTAACAAATGAAAGTCAGTGCCCCTCACATGGATGTTAAGACCAGCTATTGTAGTTGCTTTTCTGGGTGCAGTGACTGAGTGATTTACAACTTGGGCAGGGAGTACTTAGTTGCTAAATGAATATTACTAGATCCCAGTGTAGAACTGAGTCATGAGCCTTGAAAGGAGACCAAATCTAAGCTGTGAGTTTATCTCTTCTTGACTATAGTCTTTGGCCTTGAAGCAATGAAAATTTTTCTACCTAGATTTAATAAATCAAGCTTCTTATTGCTTAGTCACTAAAATGGAAAAGAACTAAAAATATGTAAACAGAAACCTGAAAAAAAAAACATGCATGTGCCATAGAGAAGTTAAAACAATTTGGCTTCAGAGTTCACTTTCATTTCCCCAGCTCAGATTTAAACGAGAATGATACCTATTTTTTTAGCTTGATCGCTTGTAACTGCATTACATGTAAGTTCTGTTATACAATATTGCTGATTGCTTAGGACTGTATTATCTTGTGTCACAGACTCTGGGATTTCCTTAATGTAACTCCTTTTCTGAAAGAAAACTAGACATTAAAAAATAAAGCATGTGGTCAAGGTTGAAAATAGATTACCTAAAATAGAATCAAGAATTTATTTTTGTTGTTTTGTTTTCCTCAGAATTTCCTCATTGGTTTCTTTGATACTTTTTGATGTCAGAATGGGTAATTAGATTTGAAACATCATTGTTTTCTTGGCATGACCTTAACAAAGATGGGACTGAGTCTGGAAAGACTTGAGTTTGAGAAGAAACAGATTCCAAGTTTAAAGAATTATGAGGGCCGGCCCCGTGGCTTAGCCGTTAAGTGTGCGCGCTCCGCTACTGGCGGCCCGGGTTCAGATCCCGGGCGCGCACCGACGCACCGCTTCTCCAGCCATGCTGAGGCCGCGTCCCACATATAGCAAGTAGAAGGATGTGCAACTATGACAAACAACTATCTACTGGGGCTTTGGGGGAAAAAAAAAGGAGGAGGATTGGCAATAGATGTTAGCTCAGAGCCGGTCTTCCTCAGCAAAAAGGAGGATTAGCACGGATGTTAGCTCAGGGCTGATCTTCCTCACCAAAAAAAAAAAAAAAAAAAGAATTATGAAAGATGTGGAGAAAGAATAAGTTGAATTTGCTTAATAATTTCTTAGAATGGAGGCAATTCTTAAAGCTTAGATAAGGTGATGTAAGGACAATGAAAAGGAAATATCATTTTTTGCAATGTAGTACCTATATGAAATCTGCTAGTGAATATGGAAGTATAATTGAAGACACAGATTCAATGATTATGTGCCATCTGTGATTAAGCAAGTTTGAAAGTTCTAAGGGCTGCCTTTAACCTGTTAAAGTTATGGAGAACGATAATGCCATTTTATACTAAGTCCTGTGAAGCTGCTATCAGAGTAAAAATGACTTCCATTTTATTCACACTTAATATATGATCTACACTCTGCTAAGGACTTAGATACATCTCATTGCAATCTTAATACTGTGAGGCAGTATTTGCTTTTGGTAGCAAGTATCAAAATGCCAATTTTAAGTGGTTGGAACAGCAAGGAAATGAATTATATTACAGATTTAAATGTCCAGTGGGTACTAAGGATAATAAGGAAACTACTATGAACAATTACATGCCAATAAATTAGATAACCTAGAATAGATAAATTCCTAGAAACATATAAGCTACCAAGACTGAATTATGAAAAAATAGAAAATCTGAACAGACCAATCACTAGTAAGGAGATATGAATCAGTAATCAAAAACTTCCCAACAAAGAAGAGGGAACATTTCCAAACTCATTTCATGAGACCAACGTTACCCTGACACCAAAGCCAGAACAAGAACATTACAAGAAAAGAAAATTACAGGTCAATATCACTGATGAACAGATGAACATAGATGCAAAAGTCCTCAATAAAATATTAGCAAAACCAAATTCAACAGTACATTAAAAGGATCATGCACCATGGTTAAGTCAAATTTATTCCTGAAACAAAAAGATGGTTCGATATATGTAAATCAGTAAATGTGATACACTACATTAACAAGATGAAGGATAAAAATCATGCGATCATTTCAATAGATGTAGAAAAAGCATTGACAAAATTCAACATTTCTTCATCGTAAAAAGTCTCAACAAGGTGGGTATGGAGGGAACATACCTCAACATAATAAAGCTATATATGACAAGCCCACAGCTTATGTGTACTCTATAACATCATACTCTACGGAAAAGCTAAAAGCTTTTCCACTAAGGTCAAGAACAAGACAAGAATGCCCACTGTCATATTTATTCAACATAGTCCTAGAGGTCCTAGCCAGAACAATCAACCAAGAAAATGAAATAAAAGGCATCCAAGTTGGAAAGGAAAAAGTAACTCTCTTTGTTTGCAGGTGACATGATATTACATATAGAAAACCCTAAAGACTTAACCAAAACACTGTTATAACTAATCAATAAAATCGTAAAGTTGCAGAATACAAAATCAATATACAAAAATCAGTTGTGTTTGTATATACTAAAAATGAATTATCAGAAAGAGAAATTGAGAAATTAAGAAAACAATCCCATGTACAATAGCATCAAAAATAATAAAATACTTAGGAATAAATTTAAATAAGGTGAAAGATCTATACGCTGAAAACTATAGCACATTGATGAAAGAAATTGAAGACACAAATAAATGGGAAGATATTCCAAGTTCATGAATTGGAAGAATTAATATTGTTAAAATGTCCATACCATCCAAAGTGATCTACAGATTCAGTACAATCGCTATCAAAATTCCAATGGCATTTTTCACAGAAATAGAACAAACAATCCTAAAATGTGTATGGAATCACAAAAGACCCTAAATAACCAAAGCATTCTTGAGAAAGAAGAACAAAGCTGAAGGCATCACTTTTCCTGATTTCAAACTATATTACAAAGCAATAGAAATAGAAATAGTGTGATACGGGCATGAAAATAGACACATCGAGCAATGGAACAGAATAGAGAGCCCCAAAATAAATCCACACATACATAGTCAATTAATTTATGACAGAAGAGCCAAGAATATACAATGGGAAAAGGATAGTCTCTTCAATAAATGATGTTGGGAAAACTGGACAGCCACATGCAAAAAAATAAAACTGAATCTCTATCTCACATCATACACAAAAATTAACTCAAAATGGATTAAAGACTTGAATATAAGACTTGAAACCATAAAACTCCTAGAAGAACACATGGGAAGTAAGCTTTTTGACCTGAGTATTGGCAATAATTTTTTGGATTTAACACCAAAAGCAAAGAAAACAAAAGCAAAAATAAACAGGTGGGACTACGTCAAACTAAAAAGCTTCTGCACAACAAAGGAAACCATCAACAAAATGAAAAGGCAACCTATGGAATGGGAGAAAATATTCACAGACCACATAACCTATAAGGGGCTAATATCCAAAATATGCAAGGAACTCATATAACTCAATGGCAAAAAAACCCCAAATAATCCAATTTAAAAATGAGCGAAAGGCCTGAATAGACATTTTTCCAAAGAAGACATACAAGTGGCCAACAGGTACATGAAAAAGTGCTCAGCATCACTAATCATCAGAGATGTGCAAATCAAAACCACAATGAAATATCACCTCACACCTGTTAGGATGTCTATTACTAAAAAGACAAGAAATAACAAGTGTTGGTGAGGATGTGAAGAAAAGGGAACCCTTGTGCACTGTTGGTGGGAATGTAAACTGGTACAGCCACTATGGAAAACAGTATGGAAGTTCCTCAAGAAATTAAAAATACAACTACCATATGATACAGCAGTTCTACTTCTGGTTATCTATCCGAAGGAAAGGACATCATTATCTCAAAGAGAGATCTGTACTTCCATGTTCGTTGCAACAATATTCACAATAGTCAAGGTATGGAAACAATCTAAATGTCTGTTGATGGATGAATGGATGAAGAAAATGTGATATATATGCACATATATACAATGGAGTATTGTTCAGCCATAAAAAAGAAGGAAATCCTGCCATTTATGACAACATCAATGAACCTGGAGGGCATTATGCTAATGAAATAAGCCAGATTGAGAAATACAAATACTGCATGATATCACTTATATGTGAAATCTAAAAAAAAAAGATGAACTCATAGAAACAGAGTAGAATGGTGGTTTGCCAGGGATAGGGGATGGGGAAAATAGGGAGAGATTGGTAAAGGGCACAAACTTTCAGTTATAAGATGAATAAGATCTGAAGATTTAATGTATAACATGGTAACTGTAGTTGATAGCACTGTATTCTATAATTTAAATTTGCTAAGAAAGTAGAATTTAAGTGTTCTCACCAGAAAAAAAAAAAAAGAAAAGAGTAAATATGTGAGGTGGTAGATGTGTTAATCAAGTCACTGCTGGGAATCCTTTCATAATGTATAGGTATAATAATCATCATGTTGTACTCTTTAAGTATATTACAATTTTGTCAATTATACCTCAATAGAACTGGGGTGGGGGGAGTTCAGTGGCCATGCGGCCTTCTGGAAAGGGGAGAGCAAAGCTCTGGCTCCATTCTTCTACGCTCTGTTTTTAACCGTGTCATTTCCTATGTATCAACTTTGCCTTCCAATTTAACCAAAAGTTGGCTGCCAGGTGGATCTAGGGCACCATGCTTCATTTTTATTATCCAGTGGCTCAGAGGGAGAATCCAAGCAGAGAAATGTAAGTCCTTCTCTTCAGTATGTTTAGGTAAATTTATGTCATATGGTCACACCTGGACCAAATACCCTCTCCAAGGAAATACTTTATGCTGCTTGTCTTAGCTCTTTCTAGAGCAATTCACTGGCAAAGCAGATAAGCTTACAATGATTGGCTCACCAGTTAAGATCTACCCTTGGAGCTAATGAGTTGGGTCCACTCCCCCTGTGTCCCATGGCCATGGGGTTGGGGGATTGGGGGCAGGGAGAGATCCCTAAACAACACCAAGGTCTTGTTAGGAAGGACAGAGTGGCTGCTGAATAGACAATAGGCAACTACTAAGCGCTACAGTATAATTGCCCTGTGTTTACAGATGTGGAAACTGTGAAGCCAAGAGGTTCATCAAATTCTCCAAGGTCAGGCAGATGGTAAATGGGGGAAACAGAATCAGGAGGAGGAGAAGAAAGAGAAGGATAAAAAGGAGGAGGAAGAGAGGAAAAGGAAGGAGAGAACAAGAAGGCAGCAACTCTTATACCATGCTTTACTATGTGTCATGCACTGTTCTAAACACTTCTACACAGCAGTGAAAATTAACACATTTAATTTTCACAACAAACTTATGAAGTAGGTGCTATTATTATTACCCTCACTTTACAGTTGAGAAAACAGAGGCACACAGAGGTTAAGAACATTGCCCAAGAGCACATAGCACAACTGTTGGAGCTGGGATTTGAATGCAAGAAATCAGGCAGCTCTGGAATCACAATTTTAACTACTCTACTGTCTCTTGATTGACCTGTCCCACACCAAAGCTCCTGGCTTAAACTACTGGTCTAGTAGGCTATTTGTTCGTTCTTGTGGGACTTAATACCTTGCTTTTTGGACCTCACAGATTTTGCATCTCACCCTGACTTGATATGGCCTTTCTACTCACCATGCACTGATGAATTTGACTTTGATTGCCAGCTCTGTTTTACTGAATGAGAGTGCAGTTCTGTGAATTGTCTTGAATTCCTTCACTTTCTAAAAGGTTGCTTATACTTTCTTATGTTTATTCCACTCTCTTCTTCTAATTTTCATCCTATGTTGGTTAAGCAAAGAGCAGTAAAGGTTAAGAGAGTGAGGGCTTGTAAATGAGATACATTAACAACAAAAAAAAAACACCACCTGAAAGACTTCATTCTTTTTGATCAAGACATCAATATAACTGTTAAATGAATTCTCTTTGAAAAAATTTTCATTTTTGTTTTATCATCCATCTTCAAAGAATAGAGAAGGGAATGAGAAACTACTTCAGAAGTGGAGCTAGACTGTTGCAGAGCCCACCTCACCGAGCAATCTGAATTTAGAGTGAGGTCTTCTTTCTAACATTCTAAATATATATTCATGTGGTAAGCTGTCTGTAAAAGTACTTAGCTGGTAAAAATAAATAAACTTGAAATTTTTATTTATTTTGTGGGCCTCTAAAAGGAATCACTCCCAGAAGAGCCCCAGACATCTTAGTGCAAATGCCAGAGCTTGAAGGATTCGGGCATCGTGGTGTGGTGAAGATGATGAAGATTTAGATTTAAGAGGTCTGTTCTTTAGTCCTGGCTCCATCTCTCACCAACTCTGTGAACTTTCTGGACCTCAGTTTCCTTGTTTGTAAAATGTCTTTATAAGGCTGCATTCTGAGTTTGATTCTTATTCAAAATTGTTCCACCTCTAAAATCTTTACCAATAAAACCTCACCCTTCCAGTTGCTCACTCTCACCCAACTATGCTTTGACATTGTTAACCCCTCCATGCTTCCCTCCTTTCCGTCTATTATTCAACTCTTCTTGGCATCACGTTTTGCCTTACCCAACCAGCACTGTCGGTAGCACCCTCATCGTTGTTTCTACTTCCCCACATAGACTCTCTTTAAGGGCAGTGGTTGTAACTCATATTTCTCTGGAATCTCCCACAACTCTTAAAGCAATGCCAGTTACATATGAAAAAGCTATTGAATGACATTGAAGATGATAGAATAGAGAATTAAAATGTTTAACATTATTCTGTTCTCACAAATTCTGTACGATTTATTTTTGTGAAAACAAAAACAAAATAAAGCAAATGAACCAAAAGAGCATAATCCTCTTTAAAAATAAATGCCACAAGTAAAGGGTTGTCTCTTAAACCTTGTTGTTGATGTTGGAAAAGGCTTTTTGTGAAGTTGTTCTAATGGATGTTTTCATTAGTACATATTAAAGTTATTAATAAAAACACAGGAATGCTTAAAATGAATGCCTTGAGGCCTTGTGAAATGGCTTTGACTGGGTAATGCAGTACATTACTTGTTATCAGGAAAATAAATAATGCTGTTCTGGCAGGAGAGTAAGTACTTCAGATTTCAACATCATATTTGGAGATGACTTGTGAATTTCTTCCTATTTAGTACTTTGAAGTCTTATAATAATAAAGGCAAGGAAAAATAGACAGCAGAGCCTGAGATCTGTTAAAAATGGTTGGCAATGCCTATATTAAAGAGAAGATATTGAATGAGTACTTCATTTATCTATTTTTAAATGTATGCATGTAAACAATTTTAGCCAACCAGTTTAGGTGAATACTGTATATCCATAATAGCCTATTCCGTTCCTGAAATAGACCAAATGTGTTCTTGGCCCTTCTAGGGTCAGGTGAAGAGAAGACAGATGTAAATAAGCCAATCATCCTAGACTCGATCATCCTCAAAATCGAACCTCTTGATGGACCCTTACATTGGCCTTGCATTCTTGAATCTAAACCAGTGTTCATGGAATTGGCCCCAAACAAACCAGTCCTTAAAATCTAAGTGTCACTATGGTGTTTTTAGCCAGTCAGACCTTGAAATAGTTACATGATAGTTTAACCTGAGAAAGATTCTTCATTTCTTCTACCATGTTTCTTTTCTAGGCAATATATCCTAAATTGAAAAGTAGAGTAAAAAGAAACCCCAGGAGCTCTCCATTTCCTCTTTCTTTTTTTCCCATCACATTCCTTCCTCCTTTCCTACTAATAAGTGCCTTTCAAATGAATATGTGCAAAAGAGGTTGTGCTGAATCTGAACACATTCAGAAATCTTCACCTTCAAGAGTGGAACAAGTCATGAGTTAATTTTCTTATTGGTTTAAATCAGAACATAAAAGAGCATTCCTGCTGGAAACAAGAGTTAAATTTACTACTACAGAGAAGTATAGACGCCCTGTGTTCTTGAAAATTATATGGTGTAGGTTGCATGCAAATTAGACCTCCTTTTCCAAAAGAATGTTTCCTCTCTTTTCATTATTCAGATATTTCAATCCTTCAGATCCCATGGTGAACTGAGAGCAACAAAATATTATTTACAATCCTCTTGTTCTGGGAAAAAGCCACTTACCACTTTTGAAAGTCAAGGACTTGTGTTATTATGATCATGACTTGTCTATAGCACTTTGTATTATGGTAAATCATTTGAAGGAAGTACAGTAAGAACCACAAAAGAAAAATATTCAAGTCTTTGTGTTGGAGATGAAAATGTGGTTAGTCAGTACCTGGGAAGAATGGTGCTGCCCTGCTCCCACTCTGGAATTTTCTTGCTGTCATTGCTTACCTATTCATCTCTTTCCTGTGACCTATAAGAAAAGAAAAAAGTGTTATGATTTATAATGGAACTGCTGTTGGGAGTCATCCACCCTTCAAGCTAATGATAATAGCTGTTATTTTTTGAGGATATACTATATGCCTGCAAATAGTACGTATTGGTTAATATGACTTGTACAACAGGCCTATAAGGGCACATTTATGGTTTTAACCATTTTACAAATGAAGAACCTGAGAACAGTCAATTGACTGGTACAAGGTCTCCCACAGCTAAAAAGTAGCTGAGCAGGAATTTAAACTGTCCGCAGGGCCAGCATCACGGGTGTGCAACTTGTGTAGTCACACAGGGGCCATGCTCGGAAGGGTTTAATGGTCTGCTATAGCCATCTTAAAATTTATAATAATTTTTTAATAAGGGGTCTTCCATTTTCATTTTGCACTGGCCCTGCAAATTATGTAGCCTGTCGTGTCTTTCTGACTATACAGCTTCTTACATTTCATCACACTTCTCCCAGAGATGCGTTCTCCCTTGCAAAAACAGTCCTAGCAGGAATAGTCACTACCAGTTCTCTACCAACCCAATGACAGTGTAGCCTGGGGTAGTCTGCCTGCCCCACTCAGGTAGATTTGATACCTGAATTGATTGCTAGATTGAAACTTTGACATGACAAATATCTGAAAGGCTAGCTTTTAGCTTTCTGATTACTTAAGTGCCACACAGCAGGAAACAAAATTATTTCACATATCTTTCTAATCCCCTTTGGTTTTTCATTTCCTCTAAACATATTAAATTGTATTTTTGTTTCTACACATGGAGGCATTTTCCTTCTCCATTATGTTCTAATTTGTTTTATTCCATTTTAGACATCTAAAATACATTGATTTTCTAAAAGTGATACTACTGAGATATTTTATTATTAATAATGAACATTTACTTAGTATTGAGCATGTGGTTTGAAGCTATTTTTGTATTAAATCAAATTTTTCACAATCTAAACTGAGAATGTTAGCTTTGAAGTCAGGGATTGACTGACATGATATTCTTGTTTTCTCACTTTTTGTTTATCTTAAAGCATTCAACACTTAATTTTCTAATTTAAGAATTGAAGAAATGGTGTAGCATATTTTGAAATTTACTTTTATCAAACCGTAAAATAAATTTTTGTTTCAAGCCATACTTAAGACAGTTACCATCAGTTAGTGTTTTGAATTGCGACAGTTTCTTTTCATTAATAGTATATATTCCTCCTTTTGTCTTAAAATTTTCTCTATTACCATCACCTATTGTCATACCTTTGGGGAATATTATAAATCATCTGATCCAATCCCCTTGCTTCACAGGTGATGAAATTGATGTCCAGAGAGGCACATAAGACGTATTCGAGGTTGCACAGCCAAATAGTGGTGGAAGAAAGACGAGTACACAAATTCCGCTGACTTTAAGTCCAAAATTTTACTATACCACACCAGTCTCTTTTGATGCCTAAAATCACTAAGATTTCTTTTTTAATTTTCTGTCCATGATAAATATTTGTACAGCCTTCAGCCTTGAGTTAAAGTTTAGCTTGCCAAGGCCCCATGAATATGAAAATCAGAAATCTGGAGGGTGATGTTAGCTTTTCAGTAAAAGGGCAACAGTGTTTTTTGAAATGCTCAATGTTGTATTAGAAAAAAATTTTCCTCCTTCCCAATTAAGTTCTCCTGGCAAACAACAATGCCTTTGGATTGTTTTGGTAATTTTATAACCCTGTAACGTGTTTTATAAAAACAAATTGCCCAGCAAAAGGTGTCAGTAAACTCATGCTCAATTAAGTACACTGTGAAAACATAGTTGAATCTGGTGCACTAATAAGGAATGCCAGCACGGTGAAGCTGTTGAAATGAACTTTTTTCTCACCAGGGTTCTGGGTTTTTGGTTGCTGGGGAAAAAATCTGAAATACATTTACAATAAAGGCAAATTGTCAGTTCTGTGCAAATGTCAGCAGGTCTGATGAGAATCCTGAAAAAGATGGCAAGTGACTCCAAATTGCTATATTATTAGTATCAAAATATTTTTCTTCTTAAATCTATCCACCTAGATTATGCTCCAGGGATGTGATATAATGGTGCTAACCAGGCTGGGTAACTTATGATAGCCAATTACAAGACTTTTATAGCATGAGTTGTCTCTGATATGGTTTGGAAACAAGAGTTTTGATTATATATTTCTTAAGAAAGAACCAGTACAGAATCTTTTTAAAAGATGCCATTTTTCCTGTTTCTTTGTGACTAATTTGCCTAACATTTACAGATTCACTTCCATTATGCAACAGACCTTTTTAATCTTATGCAAAGACATTACCCATCAAGGAATAACTTTTTTGTTCCTTATCCTGCTGTCCCTCCCCAAAGAATAAAAGCAGTCAGTCCTGATAAGGGAAAAAACCCCACAGACATGGAACAGAGAACTAAGATTCTAACACTGGTCATCCTTTTACATTCCTCCCAGTACGAAATCATTATTCTCAATTAAATTTTATCTCTGTCCACCACCCCTAACAAGCAGCTAGAGAGTTCCTTCAGTGTTGCCAGTCAACCAGTAGGAGGCAGCCTCAGGCAGGCAGACAGCTCTGGGTATGAACTTTCACTGTGCTATTTGCTAGGTGTCCTGCCAAGATCTTGGTCAAGTTAGTCAACCTCACTAAGCCACAGTAACTTCTTTGAAATGGAGGTAATAATACTAGATTAGCTTGCAAGTTATTTCCCATATACAGATGGGTTATTGTGTGATACATGAAATGACAAGGGAACAAGATTATTCTAGAACTAAGATTGTCACTTTTTTTTTTTTTTGGTGAGGAAGATTTGTCCAGAGCTAACATCTGTCACCAATCTTCCTCTTTTATTGCTTGAGGAGGATTAGCCCTGAGCTAACATCTGTGCCAGTCTTCCTCTACTTTGTGTGTGGGTCACTGCCACAGCATGGCTGATGAGTGGTGTAGGTCTATGCCCGGGATCCAAACCCGCAAACCACAGGCCGCCAAAGCGGAGCGTGCTGAACTTAAACACCATGCCACAGGGCCAGCCCCTAGATTTGTCACTTTTAATGACCTTCTGCCAGCAGTCTAATCTGGCAGCTGTATTCCAGTTTAGATAGGGAGAGGAAGGACTCAAACAGGTTGCTTTGACTCTGTGAAATGTTTGGAATTGCCGTCTGCAGAAAAATATGCCCATGGGCCCACATAAATTGTAGTTCACTAGCTATACTCAAAATCAGCAGAACTTCATCCCTACTTAATTCTTTGATTTTAGCATGGGCCATTGTGTTTGGTGAGCAGGGATATTTGTGGTCAAGGCATTCAGTTCATTAAGCTGAATTAAAATGTTTCAAGACACATCCATTCGTACAGCGTTCAAGGCAGAATCATGTAGAATACATTCTAAGTGTAAAACTCCGTGGGACTTCTACTAAACCACACATTATGGCTTTGTATCTGAAGTGACTCAGTGGAACCACTGGGTGAGGTCTGTTTATGGACCATACGTTAGCCTCAACCTCACAGACTGGTTCACATTCCTAGAAATTGCAAGCTGCCAAAATACATTGATATGTGTATTTGAAACGTGTATGTATTCATAGGTGTTTTGCAACTTGTTTCAGGGTGACAGCAAGGTGACAGCAAAGATGTTTACATGCAATTCAACTTTCATATTATAAGTATCATCACTTAAGCAACCTCTTCATAGGAAAGAACTTTGGAGAAACGGTAGTATTGGCTTCCTAAGATAGTTGTGAAGATTATGTGAGTTAATGTGTACATGTAAATATCAAGACAGTGCATGACACTTAATCAACATTTCCCTTCTTCCGTATATTACTTAAGTACACCTAAAGTCCACAATGGTATTTAGTTTCTTAAGGTAAAGTGAGGGTTTCTTCATTTGAACAACAGATAAGACCAACTGAAGAGAAGATCAGTGAGCATTTATTTAGGAGTTGATCTTTACCAGACACTAAAACATTGGTTATCAACCAGGGCTGATTTTGCCACCCCCGCCCCAGGGAACATTTGACAATATCTAGAGATTTTTAAAATTATCACTGATATCTAGTGGGTAGAAGCCAGGGACACTGCTAAACATCTTACAATGCACAGGATAATCCCCGCAAGGAAAAATTATCCAGCCCAAAATGTCTATAGTGCTGTGGTTAAGAAACCCTACACAAAGGTAATTGGTTTTGATTTAGTCCTCATAACATTGTATGGGGTGGATTCTGTTGTTATCCCCATTTTACAGGAGCAGAAATTATAGCAATGAGAGGTCAAGAGGTTGTCCAAGATCCCAGAACTAGTGGAGGAACATAGGTTTGAATTAATCTAGAACCTGGGCTCTACATCCTTGCCTTCTAAGGGCACAGTCAGGATTGGAACCCTCTTCTCTGCTTCTATCACACATTGCTGCCTTTGTGGTTAAGTTATTATTAAGTTGAATGACTATAAAACTTGCTTTATCAAGAATGAACAAGTTTTTTTTAAAAGCAAACAAAAGAATTCCCATATATAGTAACTGTGGCTCTAGGGTGTCTTTGAAATTGTTTGTATTAGAGGTGTGTTAATGGCAAGAATTGCTAACCTTGCTAGTGTCAGTCTCGATGGAATCTTTTGTTATGGTTCTCTCTGTTTGTTTTTAAGTTCCTCTTGCTATTCAGCGGTAATGTACCTGTTAAGGGAGATTTATAGTTCTATCCTTTTAGGAGAGAATATTCACAGTCTGGTTTTGCCTTTTGAGGCTTACACACATTATCACTAAAGTACATTATCATTTTTTATCTGTTGTCGGGGAAGATTTTATCATCATCTGGGTTCAGTGGTGTGCTCTAGGCAGGGAAGGGATTAGGACTCATAAGAGCTAACAGGACCGACTTTGTTCCACTGTTTTTCCTGCCAGTCGAAAAGAAATAGTGGATAATAGGAACTCATCAGTTGCTATTTCCAAAAATGTTTCCTTTCCCAGAATATTTTGGTCTCTTGTCCTTTTATATGAGCATTGACTGCTTTTGCCATAGTGGATAATTTATTTTCTATGAGGTAGTGTTTTCAACAATCACTACAGAATGTTCTGAATCACTCTGAACTCTATCTAGATAAAAATAAATGCTCTCATTTTCTCCAATGGGTGTTTTCTTTTGCCCACAAAAGTTATGATTGGTTTTGATCTTTCCCCAAACCCACTATATGAACCCCTGATAAATGTTTGAACAAAATGTAAGAAATATCATAAACAAGAAAAACTACCACAGAAATCAAAGAAAGTGTGGTCTACCTCTGCCCTTTTAAGTCTGACTCATCAGTTAAATCAATCCTTGGGTTCTATGAAGAGTAAAATTTTTATAGATGAATTTTTATCTAAATGGAAAGGAAAGATGACCAAAAAAAGGCAGCATCTTAATAAATTCATTAAGAAGTGAAGGATACCGGGCTGATTCCCTCATCTACTTAAAAACGAAGATTACCACCTGGGGGCCAGCCCGGTGGCGCAATCAGTAAAGTGTTCGCGCTGTGCTGCGGCGGCCCTGGGTTCGCCAGTTGGGATCCCCGCATGTACCCGATACGGATCACAGGCACGTACCCGATGCACCGCTTGTCAAGCCATGCTGTGGCAGCGTCCCATATAAAGTGGAGGAAGATGTGCACGGATGTTAGCCCAGGGCCAGTCGTCCTCAGCAAAAGGAGGAGGATTGGCAGATGTTAGCTCAGGGCTGATCTTCCTCACAAAAAAAAAATGAAGATCACCAACACCAAGTAACAAGATGAAATTGCATTTTAAATGGTAGTTAGAAGCAAACATTTTTGAAATCCCATCTTGGAGTTTCTTCAGAAATTAATGTATGAAGAACTTCAAATAATAGAAGTGGCATTGGCTTCCCTTGATCTCTGTGGGACCCTGGTGCAAGCCACCAGCCTTGGACGTTACTTAGAGTGAAATCTTCTAGGGGTTGGGACATGCAGCGTGAGTCACCGTGTGGCAGGTTATTGAGTCTGCCTGTCAGCTGGGAGCTCAGCTGGGGCAACTAACTGAAGGAAAGATACACGGCCTCTACTTATGACTTGGGCTTTCCACAGCATGGCAGCTGGGTTCCAAGGAGTGCCACAACAGCAGGTGTTTCAAGAGGGAGGAAACAGAAGATGCCTCTCCTCTTAAAGACAGGACTGGAACTGGTCCAGTATCATTTCTTCCATATTCTGTTGGTTAATCGGCAGCAGGAACAGAGGAAGGGGAATAAATTCCAAGAGAATTGGAAGAGAGTGACAAAGAATTTGTAGCCACCTTTAATCTACACATAAGGTAGGGAAATGCTGGGTCATCATTGTCTTACTCTACCTTAGACCATGGAATTATACAGAGTAGGCCTCAAGTTCATTTGCAGTATAATAAGAGTTCCTAGCACCATCTAGCACATTGTAGCTGCTCAATAAAGCTTTATTGCTCTTGCTTTATGGTTATCAATTTATTTGATCCTCACAACACTTTGAGGTAGATGAAGAAATTGAGGCATGGAAACGTGGAGCGAATTGCCCAAGTGAAACAGCTGGTATTGGCAATCAAATGTTCAAACCCAGGAAGTCTTGTTCCAGGATCCTTCTCTTCACCATTATTCTAGTGCCTTCTAGTGCCTCTCCTCATAGTGATTCTCCACAGAATTTTAATTTATACCCATGGGTTCTTAAATATTTTCTTTCTCTTTAAAAAGTGTTCATTCTTTTTAAAAAGTAATCTCTATTTTTATAAATTTAGCCCCTCAATGTTAGTATTAAATATTTGAGAAACCTACTTTATAATGCCCCAAATGCTGGTGAGTAATGATTCCCTTTAGGAATGAGGTCTGTATTTTAAATATGCATGTGGTTTAGAGCTGGGATGAGGGGGCAGTCAAGAACAAAGGGACTTCCAGAGACTATATCCACTTTCCATTTCTCCCACAGGCTATATGGCTTCTCACTAAACATCTCTCCTGCTCTCTGAAAGTCTGTTTCTGCGTAACTTTGGTTCACGAATGGCCTGTTAAGGTTGCCACAGACTCTGCCCACATATACCCACATACATCTCCCCTTTACACTTATTTCTCAATGTGCAACACCTCATTATCTAGATTATTTCTTAGATTGGATTCCTGAGGGAAAAAAATCTCAGTTCTACCATGATTTTGAGCCAGGCCACTTCATAGATCACTCCTTATTGAGTGTGTTGACTGTCCTTAGTTCTCATGCTTGCCCTGTGGTTCAAAGAATCACGCCTAGAGGTAAAGCCAGGGTCGGGTTGCCTCATAGAAAGAGAGCTGTCTCCTTTGCAGGAAGACTTGACTGAGCAACTTTTCTTCAAAGGTGCTGTGGGCAGGGTGACAGTGACTGAAAAATTGTAATATGTTTTTAATATGTCGAGATATTAAAATAAGATAAAATTGACCAACTAAGCAGAAAAGGGGGGGCGGGTTTAATGGCTGAGTAGAAGTAATTTTTCAGCATTGGAAGATGTCTCTGGGGCATACTAACCCCCAGCAAGCGTGCTGTGTTCTTGCGCATTAGGGAGAAGGGTGTTGAGATGTGAGTGAAGGTATTGACCGTATCCTCTAAGTACTGCTGTGACTGACATGACATTATGGTGGTTGAAACTAATGCTAGATAACCCTTTGAGTAGGGAGGCTGTCTTAAAGGAGAAATATCCTCTGTCCTACAAAAGGATAGGGTCGCCCTAACTATGCAGATCTAAGTACATTTGCAAAATTTCTCCAAGTTTTTCCTGTCTAAACTCTCGAGTTACTCCACATTGCTCAAATTAGGATAATTCCAGGTGACCAGGTCCTAGCAAATGTATATGTTAAAGAATTTTTATTTTAATTTTAATAGCATAAAGTACTTAGTTTATGCTATATACATAAACACTTTCTTCTACACTGTACAAGTAAAGGTATTTGATAATAATACTCATCCATGTTTGATTCCTCAAGAAAGAGATGCAAGTTGTGTTTGATAATTTTTAGTAATTCCATAAACAAATAAGTAAAACCACAGAGAAAGAAGTTCCCCAAGAGTCTCAAAACGCGATGCCATGAACAATGAGAAGCAATTTCCCTCAGGAGAAACTGGCCAAATCTTTAAGTGGTGTTAGTAGCGTGGAGCATCACGTCAAACTGCAGAGAACTGACTCTTGACTTTACCACAATCTAGCTTTGCCATATCATCTTGGCCAAGGAGCTTCAGGTGCTTACCTGTATAATGGGAAAAATAACACTTACATGGCGGTGCTATCGGAGTGAAATAGATAATCTGTATAATTCTCTTAGCAAATTATAATATTTCAATGAATGTGGCTAGTTGTAGTATTTTGAGCTAGACAACATTAGGAGTAGTTTGATTCAAAAAGGTGTGTAACAGGGCCAATACTAGGCTGAAACACCTTGGGTGCAAAATTTAAGAGAGCGCCAAAAACTCAATATTCAAGATAAATAATACTTTAATGCAATATTTAAAAATTAGTGCACAAGAAATCTATGATCAATAACATATAAATAACAGCACGATTTTAAATAAAGACAGAATCCAACTCTGTCTCACCTACCTAATTCCAATAAGACTTTATTTATAAAAACAGGCAGCCAGCCCATGAGCCAGAGTTTGCTGATTTGATTTTTTTTAAATATTGCATTAAAATATTATTTCTTCTGATTACTGAGTTTTTTGGTGCCTCCTTGAATTTTGTGCCTGAGGAGGGTGCCTCACTTATTTCATCCTAGTTCTGACTCTGGGATATAAGTTTTAAATCTTAACTCAGAAATTTAGAATTCTAGAATTCAAATCCTAGACAAGACCTTTGATGCCATCATGCCCAAACTTCTAATGCTTTCTAAGCACCCTCTTTTTAGTGTCAAAGATAGTAGCTTTGCTTTTAATAGACTATGAGTAAAGAATCCTATATGCACATGTGGAATTGTTGACCTTTTACAATAATGCTAAATCTTGACTACCTAGGACACTGCATTAAACAAGACACCCTCTTGCCTAGAGACCTTTGACTTGCTGTTTGTATAGAGGGTGAATTTGCTTTTCCATTTGTGTTCATTTCTTTCCTACTTAAGTTTTCCCTGACTTCCTTTGACTATTTTCTGAGAGCAAATTTTGACCATCCTGAAAACAAGGAACATCTCAGGAAATTGTTTTCTTTGTTGCTTTTAAATATTGATCGGGTTTTGGCGGTGGGAATATAATTAAACTCACAGCAGTTATCAAGCTCCTTTTTATAATAAGCCTTTTATCCCTTTACCTAATCTGCCACTGCCTTTCCTTGTTTCTCAGGATTAAATGGCAGGGAGCCATTTGGCTCAACCAGCTATATCTTGGCAGGGCTTGGCATGAATCAGATGTCCTTTTCCTCCTAGAAGGCAGAATGTGTCTCTTGATCAGGTTCACCTTGTAATTCAGTTTGCATATGAACATGTGGTTTCTGTGTCAGTCCATTGGCAGCAGTTGGTATATCAACCTAAATAATAGCCCTTGAATGTGTAATTACTATAGCTTTTCAGGCCTCCCTGTCCTGAACTGCTGTCCCTTTAGTCCATTTCGTGCTCCTTTAAGGTAAAAATTGACCCAGGGATCTCAAAGAGAGAATACCCCCATTAAGGAACTAAAGAGCACAATAACAGCTTGCTAGCCCAACAGTGGGCTGAAGAAGGACCATGGCAGAGCTCTGGGCTTTGGGTTCTAACTGGATTGTTGACTGTCCCCGCAAGGGCATGTGTGATGGTTAATTTTATGTGTCAACTTGACTGGGCCATGCTCAGATATTTGTTCAAACATTATTCTGGGTGTTTCTGTGAGGGTGTTTCTGGATGAGATTACATTTGAATGGTAGACTAAGTAAAGCAGATTGCTCCTCCCTAATATGAGTGGCCCTTACCCAATCAATTGAAGGCCTGACTAGAACAAAAGGGCTGACCCTACCATGAGTAAGAGGAATTCCCCCTGCCCGACTACATTGGGGTGAGAAATTCGTTTTTTCCTACCTTTGGACTCTACCTGAAACATTGGCTCTTCTTGAGTCTTGAGACTGCAGCCTTCAGTCTGAAAATTACCCCATCTGCTCTCTTGATTCTCAGGGCTTTGGACTCAGACTGGAACTATACCGGTGCCCCTCCTGGGCTTCCATCTTATCAACTTCAGATTTTGAGACTTCTCAGCCTCCATAATTGCATGAGCCAATTCCTTGTAGTGAATACGTATATAGTAATAATATAATAAATAATAGTATAATAAATATATAATGAACAAATAAATATAAAAGAGGAGATACATATATATATACATCTCCTCTTGGTTCTGTTTCTTTGGAGATCCTTGACTAATACAGGATGCTATTTATCATTTGGAAATTCACTACAGTCTGAGAAGCCTAGCCATAGGACATACAGTAGTAAGGAATATATCTGATCCAAGAAAAAAAATGAATGCATCCACAGTCACATACGGGAGTATAGGGAACATTTGCCATTTGAGGAATCTGCCCAGCATCTGAACCCCTTCTTTATGTCCAGGGAAGATCCTGCCTTATAAATTTTAATGAGAGGCAGAGCCCTTTTCCTGATATGGAAGGAAAAAAAATACCGGATTCTCATTACCATTTTCCCTAGTAGGTAGGGCATGAGCTGTGTAACCTATATTTGAACAATCAGATGCACACACTCAGAATTCTACCTATGGAGTTTGTGACACAAAGAAGTCAGGTCAATGCAGAATTCTTTCTGGTGATGGCTCAAGTGACAGCAGCATACAGTTTTCAAGGGCACCTGTGGAAATGGTAACCTCAGAGACAACCAATGTCTAAATCCAGTGGTGTCAGCCAGTGGTGGAGAGCTAGAGCAGTGAATGTTGGGTGCCAGGGGCAGAGGTCACTATACTGGGCAGGGTCCATGGTGCGGTTTGGCTGTAGGGTTTCTGTTCTGGCTGCTTCGCTTCCCTCTCTTCTCCCTGTTTTCCAAATTTGGTTCTCCAGCTTTCATTGGCAAGTATGTTAGTTAATAAATTCAGTTAAATTAGTTAAAAATTTAATTGTTAATTATTTAGTTAATAATTTAGTTAGTTGATAATTATTAATTCAGTTAATAAATTAATTAGTTAGTTAATAAATTCTTTTAAATTAGCTAAAGTCATTCTTGATTGTTTATATCTAAGAGCCGAGTCTGATTCATTTATTCATTTTCTTAATATTTCTTGAGCACCTACTATATGCCAGACACTCTTCTATGTGGCACAGATAGAGCAGTGAATAAGACAGACAAAGTCCTTTCTCTCATGAAGATTATATTCTTGTAGGGTGAATAAATAAATAAATAAATTAACGAATGAACAAAGAAATAAGAATATAGGCAAGGAAAAATCAGCTTGATATAAGTGCTGTGGAGAAAATCAAATAGGATGATGCAATAGAGAGGGACAGAAGGACCAGATAGGGTGGTCAGGGAAGAGCTCTTAGGAAATAACCTTTATGTTGAGACCTAAATGGCGAGAAGGAGCCAGCCACACAGATAATGGAGAGAAGAGAGTCCTCTGTGGAGGTAATGGTTACTTCAAAGGGCCTGAAACAGAAACAGTCAATACAAGTTCAGGCTTGAAAGGATTTTATAACTCATCTAATCCAAACTCTAAAATGTATAGTTAAAGAAAATGAAGTACAAAAATTTTTCAAGCCTCTCATCAAGACCCTTGAAAGATTCAGCAAACCAGTCATAACTATGTTGAAAACAAAGAGCAGAGTGCAAGGAGGGAGTGAGTGCACTTCAGTTAGATTTAAATTCTGAGCACAAGTTTTTCCTTCTGTTTGTTGTCTTCTTAGTTTTTTCTCAGTTCACATTTCCCAGACCAGTTCTACCTTTTGTCTTGCCCGTTTCCTCTTCTGCTTTCTCAACAGTGTGTATTAAGAAAAGGAACTGGTGAGCTAGTAGCCACCATTTTCTCCTAGTAGCTTTCCTCAGATGTGTGAGGGTGGAGAGGGCATAAATTTCAGTATGGTTCAAGTGTAAGAGTCACCACAGAAAAATCAAAGATGTTGATAGCTCGATGAGAAGTTTGCTAAGTTTGGGACAGGCCGCTGCAATTTCTCTCAAGTGGAAAAATGTTTGTAGGCAAATGGTCAAATAACTTTTTAAAACCGTTAGAGCAATGCTATCAAATGTAAGTATAACGCAAGCCACGTATGTAATTTTAAATTTTCTAGTAGCCACATTGAAAAGTAAACAAACAAAATAGTGAAGTTAATTTTAACAATATATTTTATTTAACTCAAGAGATCCAACATATTATTATTACAAAAATTACCAGTGAGTTATTTTACATTCTTTTTATGCTAAGTTTTCAAAGTCAGTGTGTATTTCACACAGGGAGCACATCTCAGGTCACGTGCTGAACAGCCACACGTGGCTGGTGGCCACCATTTGGAAAGAGCAACCTTAGAACAAGGCTGACTTAGTCACAGGGGGCTTGGAGACAGGAAATAGAATAAATCACTTTGCGTGAATCCTTGTAACCCCCTAGGAATATGTTTTGTAATTTCTTCCCCTTCCCCCATCTCTGCCTCTTTGTAAGCCCTCCCATTTCACCAGCACTTCCTCACCAGTGCTGCTTTTTTCCTTCCTCCCTGAAAAGTTCTCCTCTATCATGCAATTGTTAAGCATTTTAAAGCTTCCTTTTTAAAAAGCTTTCCTTTTTTTTTTTACAGTTGTCTTTCTTGGTGATTTAATTTTCACTCTATCCTTCGTTTAAACAAGGCAGTATTGAAAAACATAGTGAACCCTTCTGAGTCAGCCGATGCCCTCCTTTGTCAAATATCCCCTTCCCTCCACAATTAAGAGTTTATAAAAGGAATCGAGAAATGCCTTTCCATGGTGCTTTAAACACAAAAATAGAAATACTAGAAGGTTTTCTTTCTATATGGTAATAAACTTTTATCCTTTTCGAGTCACTGGCTGATTTTTATTTTAGGATAATATTTCTACACACCTGCTTAACCTCGATGTGCCAAAAGTGAGCTTTGTGCAATGTTTCCTCATGCAAAAAATATTGCTTCTCTATTTATCCAATAGACTTCTTTGGTTCCATTGTGCCTTTTTTGTTTAGTGTTCCTGTAAGTTTAAGAGGTCCACTCTTTTTGTAAGTTGTGAAATGCTAATAGAGATAGTAAACGTAAAATAAAAGCAATACAAATATAACTAGCACTGATATGTCCATTAACATTTATATTAATTTTCTATCCCCCTTCCTAGTATTTTAAACAGGTAACAGTTAAATGAGTGTGTATATGAACCAACATATGACTTATTTTTATTCACTTATAATTTTACTATTCATAAATAATTAATTAGCCAATCACATTCTTGATATTGGAAGACAGACAAAATCCACTCTCTCTAGGATAAGATTCCAACCATATGGTGCATAATAGACCCACCACTTATATAGAAGTTATACATTCCCCACGTGTCTGTGGAAAACCAGAAAAAAGCGATATTGCAGTTGTCTTCTGCCACAGGAGTGTCCCACAGCCAGACACCACTCAGGATACTGGACTTCCTTCAGCTATCTGAGGAAGAATAGATTAGGACCTGCAGTGTTTCTCAACGTTTTTCATGTCAGGACTCAAGCAGAAAATGTTTTATACCTTGACTGTATCAACGATGAAGGATGATCCTGCACACCAGGCGTCCGCTGGTGGTGACAAGGGCTGAGGGATTAATACGTGGGCACACACCTGTAACCTATTCACAGAGCTCCAGTGGCTAGAAACTCTGATCTAGAAATTGTGGGTGATTTTTACTCTTGAAAGAAAAACTAGAATAAGTGCTTTTTTAGTGGTAAGAATTACTCTTTTGGGTGATGGCTCAGAATATTGCTTCCTTGATGACAGATTGCAAGGGCCATTCTATTTTAGGAATGCCTAGCTTACCTCCCGAGGAGAAGAGGCTTGTAAAAGAGGCTCTAAACAGGGGCCGGCCCGGTGGCGCATGCGGTTAAGTGCCCGCACTCCGCTGCAGCGGCCTGGGGTTTGCTGGTTCGGATCCCGGGCGCGCACCAATGCACCTCTTGTCAAGCCATGCTGTGGCAGCGTCCCATATAAAGTAGAGGAGGATGGGCCTGGATGTTAGCCCAGGGCCAGTCTTCCTCAGCAAAAAAAAGGAGGAGGATTGGCAGATGTTAGCTCAGGGCCGATCTTCCTCACAAAAAAAACAAAAGAGGCTCTAATCATTGTCTGCCTCACGTCTCGTGACATTACCAGATTACTGTATGGTAGGTTTTAGAGGAGGATGGGCCTGGATGTTAGCCCAGGGCCAGTCTTCCTCAGCAAAAAAAAGGAGGAGGATTGGCAGATGTTAGCTCAGGGCCGATCTTCCTCACAAAAAAAACAAAAGAGGCTCTAATCATTGTCTGCCACACGTTTCGTGACATTACCAGATTACTGTATGGTAGGTTTTCCTTAATGATCAAAAGGCAAAGGTACTACTACACACAAAGGAAATAATTGCTTGGCCAAAGACTAGTGCATCCTAGAAAGTGGAAAGAATATAGAAAAACACTGTAAGCCAAGAGAGTATGGAACCAAAACTCTGCATTTGACACATCTGCTTGGGTTGAAATCAGATTTCCTGATGGATAACTCATGTAGAAAGAAGCCACTTCCAGTCTCATCTGGACAGAATTTTCCTCTTCAGAGTGATGGGTATCAGGGCTCAACTGTAATTAAGCCATCGGAATGAGTTGCAAAGTTAAACACTTGGCAAAGAGATGGCAAAGAGAAATATGGCACGTAAGCTACAGATGGCATGTTAATGCTCTTATTCTGAAATTAATTTTCAGGTTTAAAGCTGCATTTGGGGACTCTGAAGAAATCTAAAATATACTTTTCTAGGGAACTAAGATGTCCTTAAGAGTTGTCAAAAAGATCCATAATATAGGGCTGACTTGGAAGATTACAGTTAACATTTATTCAATATTTAATCTGTGCAAAACATTGCATTTGACATCAGTTAATTCATTTACTTCCTCACAACATCCATATAAAATAGGTAAATTATCATTCTCCTTATTTAAGTATGAGGCTCAAAGAAAAAGAAGTTCAGTAACTTGCCCAAGGATCCATTTAAGTGAGTGACAGAGCTAGGATTTGAACCTAGGTCTCATTATTTTTTATAAAAGTCTCTGTTTAACCAGCTGTTATACTGTTTCCCATAGAGTGAGCTCCTCACCAACAAGATCTTTAAAGAGAACACTGGGCAAAGAAATAGGAAAAGAGGTACAAGTATGGATAATTAGTTGATCTAGACAAACCATTGAATTTCTTTCCTGTAATCTAGATGCTTTCTGTAATCTATATGCTTTTATCTCATATATTGGAGTCTTAATGATTATAAAACAGCAATTATAAAAGGAAAAACGATCCTCTTTTAGTTTAAATATTTTTCAAAGCAATGTGGCATTTTAAATTAATCTTGCTGCCTATGAGGCCATTTGGTTTCTTTATCCTCTCTTAACACTTCATCCCTTTTTAAACCTTTGAACATTCTTTGCCTTGATACCTAACATTTTGTTGAATTTCAGTGTTCTGTAAATAATTTACTATTCTCTAAAAAACATTAGCGCATAGTCCTGTTGCAGTCAAGAAAACCAAACAGACGTTTGGTACCATCAGGAACCGTTCTGTAAGCAGATACGATGTAGCTAATACTTTCTCAAATCTGCACCAAGAATAATTCAGGTAGTTAGAGTCATGGTGTCTAAAGGAAGTGATCACATGCTTAACAAGTCACCGGGTATGAAAATCTTCCTTTAACTTAGTATTTGAATGAAATTGCTTTATATCATAGTATGTACATTAATATTCATAAACTTTGTAGATCCATAATAGTTTATGAAGAAACAATAGGTGGAGTATACATGAACCTACAATTTGTGTCATAGAGCTAAGATGTTTCTTGCTGACAATGTCAGAAAACATACCTAGCTGGATTGAGTCAATTTGGCAAAACTAATTTTGGACTAAAGTAGAAATCTGAGATTATCTAAATGTAGTATAAAGGACAAAAGGTGCCTTGTGAATGAAAAAGTCAATATGGTAATAGTATGATATTTATCTTTGGAATAAAACATACTTGCTTTGGTTTAAATCTTCATTTCCAACACCAGTGTGTCCTGAGAGCTTGGACAAGTGGCTTAATCTCTGTGAGTTAGTCCTGTCTCCTAATGTGATCATGCCAATTACACATGCCTGGCATATTGTAGAGGCTCCAAAATGGTGCATTCCTCCTTTCCAACCTGCAAGAATCATGGAGGACGAGGCCATGTTTATGCCAAATGGAGATTTTTGGCCATGGAGAGCAGACGTCTCTCTTGCCTCTTTGCCCCACTCACCTCTAGATCTGTGTAGCTTAAATAGTGTTTTAGGAAATAAATGGTGAGCGGGGGCCCATCCTTTATGCTGTAGAAAGTGGCAAGTACATGACTTTCTCACTTTTTTTTTCTTTCTGGGAAGTGATTAAGAAATCACTGAATTCTAATAACAGTTATGAGTGAACACAGATTTTTATTTTTATTTTGTGAAGGCTTCTTAAAGGATGAAAAATAGTAATGTCTTACACAAGTTTTGAAAATTATAATGTTCTATAGATTTGCCTTCATTAAGTAGAGGGTATTTGGAAAATGTTTATTTTTGTGGCATTCACCATCATTCTAAACAGTGGTGCCCGATTTCTGGCACTTTACTGGTTTAGATCCTAGAGAAGATAACAGTGGAATTATAGGAGGCCTTTTTTCCCGTTAGCCCTTAGAGGAGTTACTTCTGTTTGAAAGTGGTCTTTACAGTTGCTTTTTCAAACAACTCCAGGCAAATACCTCTAGTCAAGTAAATGCAGAGAGAGCTACTGCTAAAATCCATCTGTAAGAGGATCTCCACACCATGAATTTAGTTCCTTCTCTTATACACACAGGCTATTTGAGATATGTAAACCATGCAGGCTTTACAATTGGATTAAAACCGTAGCGGAAATTTGGTTCCTAGACATGTACATCTGGCACATATATTCGGGAAATGAAGCCTTTGGCAACCTTCTCTAGGATCTAAATATTTGGCTGTTGCAGACAGCAGTTTCCTGCACTTGTGTCTCATCCTGCTTCTCGAGTCCTGTGTTTTGACATTAGGCAACCTTGCTCCCATAAAAGGTATCTGGAAAGATGCGGAGGCTCCCTCTGGGTTCTAGCACACAGAGAATGGATGTGAAAACCGCTTGGGTTTCATCCCGCAGACCGTCTGCATGAGCTTTAGGGAGATGTGGCAGATTCCACAGTGAGCTGAGCATACTCAAAAGGAAGCTGCACAATGGGACCTAGAAAGACCAAATAGTTTTCTCATCTGGTAACAGGGCTGTCGAAAAGACAGGGTAGCAAGTGGTGTTTTGTAATGCACCCTGCTGTTTGTTCCTTTCTCTGTTTAAGGCCTGTGGAGTGCCCCATGGATCAGAATTCAGCTTCTCTGCCACCCTCCCTCTGCGGTGATCCTAGCGCTCTCCTTCTCCGGTTAGGCTCTCTCGAATTGTCTTAATGATGTTAACTACCCTGGTGGGTAGGCACAGCAGCTTGCAGCAACTCCAGGCCCCCTGCCTGCTGCTATTGAACTGAACCAATGAAATCAATTTGTTGTCAACAGCTGTTCCTCTCCACGCTCATTCAAGAGCTTATACATCATTCCTTTCCTCTTTCTTGGATAAGTAAACCCTGCTCCAGGTGCAGGGGAAATGTGTAGGTCCACCAAGATTTCTAACTTTTCTTCTCCATAGCGTATAGTCTTCCTCATTTCCATACGAAGTCATTTTACTGACAGATGATACCCAGGTAGAATGATGCCAAAGCAGAATTAATGAGCCTTAACCCACTGGAGATGGTCTTAGTTGGAAGCCTGCTTCTAACCGAACCCATTTAGGAAAAACCAATGTAATTGTCCTAAGTACCCAGGTTCCCTAGATAGAGGAAGAAGGTGTTTTGAAAGGAACCTATCGTGTTAACTACTAAGCTTCTTGGCAAAAATTAAGTATTATTCTGGCTTTTTTTTTTTAACCTAAGACTCTTTCATTTTTATGTACTTCTATGGCAGCGGTTTATTTCACCACATGCAACAATAGATTCATACTCTGCTAATACTTATTGAATAAAATGTGCCAAGAAATAAATGTACTGGACATGTTCAAATGGGTTATTTCACTTAACCCTTGTGGTAAATAGTAAAAGAGGTAATAATCCACATTAAGGAGACAAGGAAATTAGGCTTTGGATTTGAAAAATGATGTAAACATTTTTTTTACAAACATTTATTTTAACCGCTACATGTTTATTTCTTAAACTTTCTTGGTAAATAGCGTATACTTAGTGATTCTTCTTAGTGACTTTCAGTGCTGAGAAGTGCAGTGTGGTCATTTCACAAGTTTATTTTGAAAGCTGAATAATTGAATTTAAGAGAGTTTAACCAATTCCTTTAATAGTAATGATAAGGCAAGAACTATATATATTTAAATAAATAAGGACATAAAAATTGCTGAATGTTAAAGTCATGTTTCTACTCACTGCTTTTGGGATGTGTCTGTGCTTGTGCGTGTGTGTGCGTGTGTGTGTGTGTGTGTGTATGATGGGAGGGGGAAGGGAGGAGAGGAGAGAAAGTTTCCTCTAAGCCTCCTGCATCATTCCTATCTACATCTGATGATACTCTCTACTTTAGATAACAATTAGCAGTTTCTCAATGGGCTCCAAGTTGTAACTTTGATCCCTTTTCTATTATCTTTTTCTTTTGGCTGGGAGCAAAGTTACTGTTCCATCAACCATAATAGAACAAAGCTCTTCACCAATATGCTGCCCTTGAATATTTTATGACTGCATTTTATGGCAATGGGGCAGTACAAAGAAGCTGATCGGGATAATTGTGCTCCTAAATGAAGGACATAGCTTTAAAACCAATTAGTGCATTGTTGCTGGAGAAAACATGGCTTGAGGGGTGGGGGTAGGAAATAACATCACTGAAGTAAAAAAATATATATATATAGAGAGAGAGAACATGAAGTATAATGTTTAGTTTAGATTTGGAATTAGCTTATTGCCCCATATTTAACAAACAAAAAATTGTATGTTATTATCTGATATTAGTAGCTATGAATGATGTGTAATTAAGTTGACAGTATTTCTTTTATCTTTCATCACACTATGAAATATCCCCATACAAGCCTTCTACCAGGTTAAACTTACTATGAAACATTTATTATCCAAGGGACCAGGCTGATTAAATAGAAGAGAGAGAAAGAAAATGAGAATGAGAAAGAATGAGCGAGAATTCTTCAGAAACAGATGTCAAGAGGGCCCCAGGAAAAAAGGAGGATGAAAGCACAGGACTGAAAACTATCCATTAATATTTTAAGCAACATTGTTCTGAAAAACAGCTACTAAAATGATCCTAAGTGTTAGGGCAGATATATAATTTATGGGGCAATGAAAGGCAGCGGCTGGAAGGGAACTTGCATCCAGTTTCTTTTCTGAGGAGTGGTTGAAGTGGGGAGTGAGGAGGAATGACTAGTGAGTGCCAGTTCCCAGTGCTGATGCAGATGTCCATCCTGTCTGGTGGAACAGGGTCCTTTGTTTGGTGTAGATGGAAGGAAGGGAAGGGACGACAGAGTGAAGGAGAAAGGCTGAGAGAGAAGGCAGATAAGGAGGCACAGCTCTGTGAAGGTGTGGTAGTAACAGGTAGAAGCTGTTCCTGAGAAGGTGGCTTACTCAGTGAGGCAAGGTTTGGAATCCAGGCTTTACAGAAGTTAAAAACTTCTGAAAGGATGTTTATGAAACTGCATTCTGATCCAGATCACAGCAGCAAATCTAGATGATTGGCTGAATGGTGTGGGAAGTGTTAAGATTGTTTCTAATCCAAAATGATAAACCTACTGTTTGCCGTTCCATACCTAATGATGCATTTCTTTGAATTTTGAAGGGTTTTTGGTTGTTGTGATTCTGTTTTGTTTGTTTGATTGGATGTTTTTGTTTGTTTCTTTCTTTTTAAAATCTTTGAGTTCCCAAAATAAACACAAACAAAAGAAAGAGTAATAACTTAAGCCTTTGGTAGGAAACACTTTCTCCTTGAAATGCTTTCTCATTTTTTAATGTTAAGTACTCTAAAGTTGCGTTGTTCACATTACTTAGCCAGTGAATGCTCATTATAGAAAATTTGGGAAATAGGAATAAAGAAAATATGCTCATTGTTCTACAAACTAAAGATACTGAGTGTCAGCTTTGGGTATATTTCCTTCATTGGTATTTCTCTGCTGAGCATTTGTTTCTTTTGTGAATAAACTAGTAGACCCAAACCCTTCCACAAAGGGACTTTCTGTGTGGTAGAAAAGTGCAATGCAAGTTGCACAGACTTGATTGTGAACCTTCTGCAGGACACCTACTAACTGTGTGACCATGAGCAAATTATTTGAACTTTCTGAGCTTCAGTTGCCTTATTTGAAAAAGGGATTGGCAATACTCGTTTATCAGGGCTTCATGAAGACGCCAGCTAAAGTGTGCAAGATGCCCATCTCGGAGCCTGGCCCCTACAGCAAGATGCCCCGTGACTGACAGCTCTGGCCTCGGCGTCATATTTCTCTCTCTGTTTTCCTTCTCCAACAAATAGTGAGAACATTGTAAATGTTGAACAAAAGTGGTGAAAATAAGAATGGTGGGTAGATCAAAGGGGATGAAAAGGAGGGTGCTAGAAGGAGGAGTGCTGAAGAGAGGCAAAAATAACTGTTGCTGAATTTATAATCTTGATCAGGTGGTCTTTGTTTTTTCCTCTTCTATACTGTGGAATAAATAGTACAGTTAATATTTCAGGCTTAACTTTTGTGTCAATCAACAGTAATCAAAAACCTCCCCAAAAATAAAAGTCCAGGACCAGACGGCTTCCCTGGTGAATTCTACCAAACATTCAAAGAAGACTTAATACCTATCCTTCTCAAACTCTTCCAAAAAATTGAGGGAGGAAGCTCCTAACTCATTCTACGAGAAGCTGACATTACCCTGATACCAAAACCAGACAAGGACAACACAAAAAGAAAATTACAGGCCAATATCACTGATGAACATCGATCTGAAAATCCTCAACAAAATACTAGCAAATGCGCATACAACAATACGTTAAAAGATTATACACCATGATCAAGTGGGATTTATTCCAGGTATGCAGGGATGGTTTAACATTACGCAAATCAATCAACGTAATACACCACATTAATAAAATGAAGAACAAAAATCACATGATCATCTCAATAGATGCAGAGAAAGCATTTGACAAGATCCAGCATCCATTTATGATAAAAACTCTGAATAAAATGGGGATACAAGGAAAGTACCTCAACATAATAAAGACCATATGAGAAACCCACAGCTAATATCATCCTCAATGGTGAAAAACTGAAAGCTATCCCTCTAAGAACAGGAACCAGACAAGGATGCCCACTGTCACCACTCCTATTTTAACATAGTATTGGAAGTCCTAGCCAGAGCAATCAGGCAAGAGAAAGAAATAAAGGGATCCAAATGGGAAAGGAAGAAGTGAAACTGTCACTATTTGCAGATGACATGATTTTATATATAGAAAACCTAAAAGAATCCACCAGAAAACTTTTAGAAGTAATAGCGAATATGGGAAAGTTGCAGGATACAAAATCAACATACAAAAATCAGTTGCATTTCTGTACACTAACAACAGAAAGTAGCAGAAAGAAATCAAGAATACCATCCCATTTACAATTGCAACAAAAGAATAAAATACCTGGGAATAAACTTAACCAAAGAGGTGAAAGATCTGTACACGAAAACTATAAAACATTTCTGAAAGAAATTGAAGAAGACACAAAGAAATGGAAAGATATTCCATGCTCCTGGATTGGAAGAATTAACATAGTTAAGATGTCCATACTTCCTAAAGCCATCTATAGATTCAATGCAATCCCTATCAAAGTTCCAACAACATTTTTTCACAGAAATAGAACAAAGAATCCTAAA
Organism: Ceratotherium simum simum; assembly: GCF_057802395.1. NCBI lineage: Eukaryota > Metazoa > Chordata > Mammalia > Perissodactyla > Rhinocerotidae > Ceratotherium > Ceratotherium simum. The sequence goes on along the minus strand of NC_141905.1, from coordinate 47,724,956 downwards.
ATTTATATGGAACAACAAAAGACCCCGAATAGCTAAAGGAATCCTGAGAAAAAAGAACAAAGCTGGAGGTATCACACTCCCTGATTTCAAAATATACTACAAAGCTATAGTAACCAAAACAGCATGGTACTGGCACAAAAACAGACACACAGATCAATGGAATAGAATCGAAAGCCCAGAAATAAACCCACACATCTATGGACAGCTAATCTTTGACAAAGGAGCCAGAACATACAATGGGGAAAAGAAAGTCTCTTCAACAAATGATGTTGGGAAAACTGGACAGCCACATGCAAAAAATGAAAGTAGACCCTTACCTTACACCATACACAAAAATTAACTCCAAATGGATTAAAGACTTGAATGTAAGACCTGAAACTGTGAAAGTTCTAGAAGAAAACATAGGCAATGCGGCTCTTTGACATCAGTCTTAGCAACATCTTTTCAAACACCACATCTGACCGGGCAAGAGAAACAATAGAAAAAATAAACAAATGGGACTACATCAAACTAAAAAGCTTCTGCACAGCAAAGGAAACCATCAACAAAACAAAAAGACAACCTAACAATTGGGAGAAGATATTTGCAAACCATACATCTGATAAGGGCTTAATCTCCAAAATATACAAAGAACTCATGCATCTCAACAACAAAAAAACTACCAACCCAATTAAAAAATGGGCAAAAGACCTGAACAGACATTTCTCCAAAGAAGATATACAGATGGCCAACAGACACATGAAAAGATGTTCAAAATCACTAACTATCAGGGAAATGCAAATCAAAACTACAATGAGATATCACCTCACGCCCGTCAGAATGGCTATAATTAACAAGACAGGGAACAACATGTGTTGGAGAGGTTGTGGAGAGAAGGGAACTCTCATACACTGCTGGTGGGAGTGCAAACTGGTGCAGCCACTATGGAAAACAGTATGGAGATTCCTCAAAAAATCAAGGATAGAACTACCATATGATCCAGCTATTCCACTGTTGGGTATTTATCCAAAGAACTTGAAAACACCAATTTGCAAAGGTACATACACCCCTGTGTTCATTGCAGCCTTATTCACGATAGCCAAGACTTGGAAGCAACCTAAGTGCCCATCAAGGGACGAATGGATAAAAGCTGTGGTATATATACACAATGGAATACTACTCAGCCATAAGAAACGATGAAATCCAGCCATTTGTGACAACATGGATGGACATTGAGAGCATGATGCAAAGTGAAATAAGTCAGAGGAGAAGGTCAAATACCGTATGATTTCCTTCATTAAGTAGTAGATAATAACAACAATAAACAAACACATAGGGACAGAGATTGGATTGGTGGTTACCAGAGGGGAAGGGAGGAGGGAGGAGGGTGAAAGGGATAATTGGGTACATGTGTGTGTGGTGATGGGTTGTAATTAGTATTTTGGTGGTGAACATGATGTAATCTATGCAGAAATAAGTACAATGATGTAAACTTGAAATTTTTACAATGTTATAAACCAATGTTACTGCAATAAAAAAAAAATTAAAAAAAAAAAAAAAAAAATCTGAGACATAAGTTATGCTTTCAAGCAGGTTTGTGACAAGCTTGGAAAATAAAAAAGTCGGAATTGGAGTCGTTTTGGGGGAATGTTGGAATGAATAGTGTAACTTTCCCTAAACCTGTTTAACAGCTTATGGTAATAATATGTCAAATACATAAATTATGTGATTACAAAAATCAGCTTTATGCCCCTCTAATGTCTGGTAACATTTTTATTAATATCAAAATGTGTACATTTTGGAGATTTACTATAAAATATATCAAACTGGATGATTTTATTCTTGACGTTTACAACATTCAGGATTTTTTAAAAACAATATTATGGTTCTACACTCATACTACATAATTCTTTTCAACAATTTTTATTTGGTTTTTTAATATCTAAAATTTAATTGCTTAGGCAGAGAAACCTTAAATATGAAAGTAGTCTAATTATTCAAATAATATAAAGATTTAATTAGCATTCTGAATGATAATGTTTAACAATAGCTAACATTCTTTGAGTACTCCCTAAATGGCAGACAATATTTTAAGGGTTTCATGTGTATTAACTCAATAACCTTGTGAAATAACTTTCATATCTACTCTCATTTTATAGATGAAGCACAGAGAGGTTAGCTGGCTTGCCCAAGGTCACACAGCCAACAATGATAAATAATCCAGGTAGTCTGATTCCAGAGCCTATGTCCTTGTCAGGATGCTGTCTCTCAACAGTAGTCTCCATTTACTGAATACGTAGTATGTTCCAGGCCAATGTTAATAACTTTGCATGTATAATCATACATGTAATATATAAGTGATAGTGCTAATATACATCCCCTGAGATGGGAGGACTCTCTACTGACAGGATTTACAATTCTTTTATAAGGTTTCCCAGGCTATCATCGTTGGGCGTTCTTAATCCCAATTTATCTAACAGCCACTTCTCTTGAGACATTTGGAACAAGGCCCTAGGAAATTACATCAGAGGACACATGAGTGGCATCAGCCAAGGATATACAAGAAGTCTTTCCCAACACAAACTACCAAACCAAAACTACCCCAAGAGAAACTGCTCTCTTCCTTGTTTCTTCATCTCAATTCCATTGTTTCAGGGCCTCATGGTCCAGGCCCCACATCCATTTTAATATTTTACTCAGTAGGTCTTTTGGGTTGGGGGAAAATTAGATTATTCGTGGCCTAAACTGGCATGCTAGAGCTCCCAGTGTGTGTGTCTGTGCACACCTGTCATGTACACACGCGCACATTTAGATTTTGCTTCCCTCAGAGTTTGTTAAGAATCATTATCTAAAATATTGCTGCAGAACGAGATGAGGAAATGATTGCATTATGCATAAGGTGAGCTAAATCTTCAAAAATTTTAATAAAAAGCTCTATACTTGTGAGTAAGATTCCCCTGTTGTGAATTTAATGGCAGAAGAAAGAAACAATTTTAGGAAAAACTTGGCTTTCTAATTAAATAATTCAATTTATTGCTAAGTCTCTTAAAAAAATTATTTAAAGCTTTATCACAGCAAAAGTTAGGATGGAAACTCACGATCGTTTAAAGTATTCCCCTTTTTTCTTTGGGAATAGCAGTATTTTGTCACCTATGTTAGAGTGGAATATTTTTTGTTTTGTTTTGTTAGTGCCTCTGAGTTGATTCCGACTCCTAGTGACCCTGTGTACAGCAAAGCAGAACCCTGCCCAGTCTTTTTGCACCATCCTCTCGTCTTCCGGCACTATATCAGACAGTGCTCTGCTGCTATTAGAATTTTCAGGGCCTCTTTTTTCAGAAGTGGGTGGCTAGGTCTTTATTCCTAGTCTGTCCTAGTCTGGAAGCTCCACTGAAACCTGTCCACCATGGGTGACCCTGCTGGTATTGAAATACTAGTGGCATAGCTTTCAGCATCATAGCAACATGCAACCACCACAGTATAACAACCAACAGATGGGTGGTATGGTTCCCTGACCAGAAAATGAACCTGGGCCGCAGCAGTGAGAGCACTGAATCTTAACCACTAGACCACCAGGACTGCTAGAGTTGAATATAGCATCTAACAATTACGTGTTTTGAAGTATCTGCCAAATATAATTGAAACTTCTGGAACCTGACCAGAAACAATTAGATTTCTCTTAAAATCATCCTCTATAAGAGGTCCAAAGTAGTGTCATGGTTTGCAGTTACAGAGATCTAGGCTTTAATTCTGTCTCAACCAGTTTGAAACCATGTGACCCAGAGCATAATACTTAATCTCGTTCTATGTAAAATGGGGATAAGATATCTACATTACGGGATTGTTACAAGGAAACATGAGATAATGCTTGTAAAGGGCTTGGGGAAGTGGCAGGCAGATGCAAGAAGGCAAGGATAACAGATGGGTTTTTGGGCTAAAGAGGGTCATGTCAATTTGCTGCCCTTCTAGCCATGACCCACGTCCTTACCAATTCTTTGGCCATAGCTTTGAAGGTCAGACTCCTCAGAATTCAAAGAATGGCTTTGAGCAAGGATCTGACTCTCAGAATTCAGGCTTCTAATGAAGAACACTTTATAAAGACATACTGTTAGCAAATTCTAGAAAGATAGGTCTATTTTTCAGAATTTCAAAGATAATGCCCCTTGAAAGAAACTAGTAAATTTGACCCCATTTTTCTCATCAAGAATCACTGCCGCATTATTTCCCCGGCCTCAGTCGTTCACCACCACCTTCTTAAATAATGTTCCATTATTTTCTTACTACTGTTTCTTAACATATGTTTACTTTTAACCCTAATTTGTTTAAATAAATTTATTTCTGTTTATTTTTATCACAGAAAACCAATCTCAATTGCCATAATAGAAGTTAAAAAAATAAATACATTATTACTGAAAAAAACTGTCTGCTCATGTCCCACCTAAAATCCTCTCACATATTCCCCAGTGACATTTATTCCACATTCACTGCTTTCAGGAACATAGAGTTGATCACAAAAGCTTCTCATCTAAACCTAGTATTCCTGCCATCTTTTCACTGGAAGGGACCTTAAGGTCATTTAGTCATTCAGACACTTTGTTTTAAAGATAAGCAATATGAAACATGGAGGGTTTAATTACATGATGAGGGACACACAGCTTGTTAGAGACAATGTATAATATTCTGCTGTGGAGAAGGTACAAGAGAAAATGAGTTGCCAGGTATTTAAATGTAAAATCCATAATTGCTATCATTAAGATCATAAAATGATAAAGCAAACCAGAGAATTGTATAGGGTTAGTAAAGTGAGAAATTGTAAAACATGACGGGACTGAGTCTTCTATACGTCATCGTCAAATAAGAGTTAATAAGATGAACATACCTCATATCTCATTTTCCCCTATACCATTTTTGGTGTGTGGTTGTCTCAGACTGACAACTCTTTGTATTTGATCAAATTGTATTTCTATTTAGTAGCCTCATCATGGTCATGATAAATAGAGCTGCACTAGTACATGTGGCCCCAAATATTGTAACTATCCAGTATCTCTTGGTTGGATGAGACTTGGAAAATATTAATCATTAATTTTTCTATCTTGCACTCAAAGGCATCCTCATATATTCTTGGATTAGGAACATAGCACAGCTTTGTGAGAAACACATGTTTTACATTACCCGCCCGCCCCCCCAAAAAAGCAATTAGGTTCACCTTTCTGTCTTCCTTGCCCTTTGCAGTCTTTTGAGTAAATTGTCATGGTTTGACTCTTCTACTTTCCTTATGCTGGCCTTCCAGCAACTGTAAGTGAGAGAGAAGAGCAGGAGGAAGCACAATTAATTCATTCATGATTTATCCACCTGCTTTTGAATAATTTAGTGTACCTCAGCAAGAATTTGGTAGCTCTTCCAATGTTTTTTTTTTTTTACTGAGGCTTGAGAGTCTATAACTTTGTGTAGAATGGCAGAACTCAAGTGTTGAAGATATGCCAAAACCATACAGGAAACATCCTCTTCCATTTTCCTTTCAACTCTTAGGCTGATACTATCATTTGGGTAGATGAAAATGGCCAAATCTCAGCAATTTGACATAATTTAACCTTTAGAAACAGAAGAGAACATTCTTCACAGCCCTGTATCTAAGATCTCTCAATATCAGACTAGCAACAGGTAGACATTGGTTGCCTATAACAGAAGGACCCAACTTCAGATGCCATATCTAGTTCTTGGAAGCCCCATCATCTGGTAAATGTTAAGTTACAAAACAGAATTCACAAAGATGAGGTCGAAGCCAGTCAACCACATCTCTGGGCTGGACTAATGCAGGGTATGAATGAAATAGCCAAAGGCCATTGCTGTATGAATGAGGTTGTGGAAAGCAGCAAGAAATATTTTAACACATGGATGTGCAACTTTCAAATGTGTCACCAGCTGCAGCCTCATAGAAAACTAGAGAGGAGGGCTTTTGAACCTGGCAGACACAGTTACTGGTGCAGTGACTATCTTAGGGAACACCAATGGAGCATCTGGGGGACTGAGAGGAGAAGCCCAGCCTCAAGATTTGTTAACACCAGAGTCACAATCCAAGGAAAAATTTTCATGTGTACTTATGGGAAACACTATTTTTGGGGTCACGGATACACTATACACATAGCAGAGTTCCTTTACATTGTTTTGTGGGTGAGAGTAACATTTTTCAGTATTCAAATATGTCTTCTACAAGCACTTCTGATCAAAAAAAGAAGCATTTTTTATTCTAACAGGAAACCATAGCAGCTTAGTTATAAAAATTCTTGTTTTTTCACATACTTTTTCAATGTGACCCAATTGGAAAAGTAGAGTGTTGTGATTTTTATCACAGTATTCTCACATTTCTCTCCTTTAAACTTGTTCATATAATTTGGTCTTTAAAGTTTCATGAGAAATCATGTGCTTCATTTTAAATGGAAATAGTCACAGGTATATAGCACAGGTGTGCTTTATCAGTGAGTCACTGATCCTCAAGGAAGTAAAGGGAGAGGGAGGGGGTAAGCAGTAAACCTGAGGAATTGTATGTAAAAAAATTGAAGGACCAGTGAAACAAAACAGATTTTAGTGGTAACCATGGCAACCTGCACGGATAAGGAAGAACATGAAGCTTTTTGGTCATTATTATTATTGTATTTCAACATTTATTGACTGACGGCCTACACGGGATTGGGGCTAATCAATTTTTTCTCCGGAGCAACAGATGAATGGAGATGCGGTTTCCCTAAAGGGAAACCAGTGCATTCTGAGAGCTTTTAATGAAGTTGGGACTGTCAGATGACAAAGGAACGCCAAGTTCTCTCTGTTGTGCAGCAGAGAAATATTTTAAACTTAGAGACTGTGTCTAAGAAGCGACCATGCAGTGACATTTATGCCAGAGACATCTGACAGGTAAAAAGATATATGATAAAATCAGTGATGTGGAATAAAAGAAGCCAAAGGTTAGATTTCTGATTAATCGGATTCTTGTTTGGAGAGAGAGCCAATATTATTTTTTGGTCAGCCATCTTCTCGTGGAGTCCCTGGGGCAGGATCTGTTTACTGTAGCGGCATAATTAAGGCTCTCTCTATCAAAGGGAAGAACAAATGTATAGATATACCAACTTCTGAGATGAGCTTATTTCTTCTTTACATCCAGAGACCAGAGCAAAACTGTCATGAAACAAAAGCACAGCAGAAGGAAAGAAAACATGAAGGCTCGTCTGCCCTCCGGGGATGGTGGGGCCACGTTGGGAGGGTTGGCGGGATGAGGAATGGAGCAGCCGTTTTTAAGTCTGGCGTTGGCTTTAGTTGTTTGCCAAGTGAACACTATCAGAATTATTAGCACTACCTGAATGGAATTCTGTCTCTTGCTCGGGATTTCTCAAATGAATCACCTGGGAATCTACTTAAAATGAAGACTTGAATTCAGTAGAATCTTGGAGATTCACCAGAATCTGGAGGGACCTCAGGTTCTGCATTTCTAACTCCCAGTTGATGCCCCTGCTGATGATGACTGTACTTTAAACTGTAAAGCTCAACTTTAGCTGTACAATAGATCACCTGGGGAGTTTGTAAAAATCTTGTTGCGCAAGCCATACTCCCAAACCAGTGAAATCAACATATCCAGAGGTGCCCTGTAGGAGCTGAGAACCACAGCAGCCTGTAGGTCATAGATGAGTCACAGATATGTTCATTTGGCTTACAGAGGGTTTTACAATTTTTCTTAAAAACATGAGGAGATCTCACATAAAACCCACATTTCTAGCTCTTCATTGAATAAACAACACTGGGACTGCATTTCCTCCTGGTTGTCATCTGCTGCAGCCATGTGCTCTATGCCTTTTGGATGGGGCACACAGTCTCCAGTCTTCCCTGCCTGGACAACTGCTTTCCCCATTTCTGTCACCTGTTTTCCCCCTGCAAGCATTTACTTTTGCACCCCTGTTCCCAGAGTCGTGCTTTAATGTCTCCTCTTGGATGGACGGTTTGTAATGCTGTTCTTCCTTTTCTTTCTTTAAATCCTTGACTCACACATGGCAGAGGTGTGGTATAGGTAGTTTGGGTTGCATTGCTCACTTGTTTTAGTATCCGCATTGAAACAGTGATGTGGAAAAACACAGTGTAGGAGTCAGAAGCTGAATTCTGGTCTGGTTCTGCCACTTACTGCTATATTGATATTGATACTTAACCTCTCTGAATCTTAGTTCCTCATCTGTAAAGTCACACAATTTGTAGATCGGACTAAAGGTCCTGAGTCTGCTAACATAGCGTCAGCCGCCATTACTCACTCATTCTGCAAAGTTACTGAGTGTTTGTTTACTCTGTGCCAGGCACTCTTGAATGGAGGAGGAAATAAAAAGATGAATTGAGTTCACCTACCTACCAGGGCTTTGCAGGCGTGAAAAGTTGTCATGAAGAAAAGAGTTAGGAATCGGATGGCCGTATGTCTTCATTCGCCCAAACAGCCCAGGTTGTGCCTGAAGTTCTAATGGGATGATTAGCAGCACTAGTTTCACTTGCAAAAGTGTTCTGCTTTGGGTAAGAGATCATTTGATCTCTGTAGTTGGGAAAGGATTGCAGTGTGAGGTTCCTCTGGAGAAGGGGAGGCCGTGGAATGCCACAACTGGAGGGAATCCTGGACATTCCTCACGATAAAGAGGAGAAAAGCTGTGCCAGTGTTGATGTTCACAAGCTTTGCTGGGCCAGCTGCCGGCCCCAATCACCCTGCTCCCCAAAATCCCAGAGAAGCCCTCCTGAGCAAGCTCCAGACCGGAGACAGCTCTGCTGAGAAGGGCAGAATGAATTTGGCCAGACTTGGGGGACTCTTCACACACTCTGTCAACTCCAGCTTCAGCAGCGCCCACAGCACTTGTTTCCCGTTTCTAGTCCCTTGTTTCTGTTCGTGTGCATCTTGAATCTTGTTGGTTTCCAAGCATCTGTCTGGGACTCTGCTGCTGAAATTGCCCTGCCTTTCTTTTCAAGTCGTTTTTTAAACCCATAAGCGACCCAGCATTTCAGAGGGCCACACGCATGCCTGCTGCTGCCACCTCGTGGAGGTATCATAATGTCGTGATTGCTTTTATCTTTGCTCAAAACTCTGGGCTAGGCTAGGATTTACTTGAAGGAATTATCCAGGCACTGCTTCTGGTTTGATGGACAGTGATTGGACGGTGATGATGTTTTACAAAGTATACAAATACTTAACCTCTATTGAAACAGTATTTTTCTGAAAAAGGATTTTAGGAGCTAACTCGAAAAACACCAATGCACCAGTTCCTTAGGCATAGAAGCAGAACAATCCTGGCTTGAAGAGTGAATAAACCAAGGATCACACAGAAGAAACAATAACTATTCACCCTTATTCAAGCAGAATTGTAGTTCTCTTGTCAGGTAAAGCGTGTGGCATGTTGCTTCTCTCCGCATGAAGAATAGGTTCTCCAAAGTGACCCTGGTTTGATCAGTGTAGAGCCTCTTCTTAATGCCTGGCACGTCTGCCCCTCTAGGCTGTGCTGTAGTAGTTATATAATCTCTGTCTTTTAATAATAACTCCATGGTTTCAAATTGGGAATATAAATTCTACTCTTCCTCTTTCAGTTGTCTTTTTAAAAAAAACCTACCATCTTTCTGATAGTGTTGAACAAGAGATACTTGCTTTTTTCGTATCTCTTTGTCTTCCTTATTCTGTCCTTTTTCACAAATAGGCAGCTATCCCATCTCCTTATTCCTATTTCTAGTTCATTCTGATGGTTTTTATATCCAGATTTCTTCCCACAAAACCTTCTGTTCACCATAAAATTCCCAGTGGTTCTCATCTACTTAAGTAATTCAAATGGACTGAATTTGTGTCATTTTTGAGAAAATGTTTGTTTTAACAGTCTCAGTATATTGATATACTTGGATACAAATAACAATAGTGAATAATATAAATAAAGCTACATCTAAACTATAATGACTATAGCAGTACTAAGCTCCCCATTATTCCAATTCTCCTGAGGATTTCTCTGGAAGGCTAAGAAGAATATTTTAGGACATAGTTCACAGAGGCCATTGGAATATTTAATATTCTGTAATTATTTTTGATTTACAATATGTTGGCCAAGAGCAGATTCTAGAAATAAATCAACAGTGGTTTCATTCAGGGTAAAAATAGGGCATAAATTGAACTATGGTCATCATATTCAATTATACTACCATATTATGTTTGCTGCATTTGGAGCTGTGTCATCTTCAGTATTTCCATGCTGCATTTGTCTTGAGCCCATGCTTTCCAAAAATATTACAAAGACTCTTCTTCTGCTTTTGGTACCATTATGGTACCTGATTTGAAATATCAAATTGCAGATATTCGAGACCACGGCATCTTACTGTTGGAAATAAGAGCAGATGAAACATAGCCAGCCCTGTCTTTATTTTAGCATTGAAGAGTTGGAAGCCTAGAGAAGCAAAGTATTTACCAGAGGTCACATGACTAGATCGAAAACAGAGTTGAGCCCAGTTCTCTTTTGGCTATTCTAGTGTGTCATTCATTTTATTTATAAATGCACACATATATCTATATATTCATGTTATGCTTTTCTATTCATATTTTATATTTTTTATTTTGTTTATGAATTATAGGTCTTCCAAACACTGTACCTTTCTAGTATTTTCCCAAGAAGAAATAAAAGAAAATTTCTTGCAAGGATTTATTAGCTTTTAAAAAAGCATAGGTAGCTCTGGTATTATAATCTTGATAGGTACCTATGTTAAAATGATTTCAACTGATGCCTGAAAATAACTGTCCTCTGTCAAGACTGCTTTGGAGGGCAGCATTTATTAGATCCGTGAGGTTATGTTTACAACATATTGCTACATAGGCACTATTTGTCATCTTCCACAAGCCTTTGAATAAGAATAACTGTGGAACATTTAAATGGGCCCCCCTAAGATTCTATTGCCGTTAATAAGTGATGAAAGACCCACATTTTTCTCCAAATAGATCTACTTTAATGTGTTCAGATTTCAAGGGTGCTTTAAAATAACACCATATTGCTTTTTTGTTTTTATACATTAGACTAGTCACAGTAGCAAATGGATGTGTCTAGCAAAGTCGAGGATTAATTCCCTCTCCAAATACCTCAGAGAGATTTTTCCCTGCTGTTTTGTTCTATGACAATTCAAACCCAGATTACTGTAAGGAATGTGGATATGAATTTTTAAAATGATTTTCCTGGTTGATTCTTTAATATTCTAGTTATATTTTAAGATTTTTTAACCGAATACACTCCTTCCATCCTCCTTTCCTTCCATCCTTAGATCCTTTCATCCTTGAGTAATTCATTAAACATTTGTCCTGTCGCCTTTTATGTATCAGACATTTTGTTAGATGCTGTAGTGCTTGCAGTTTAGGAAAGATTATATTGCAGATGTGACTTTGTTTATATTTTTAACTTTCAGAACTATGTATCAAATTCATGATCCTATTCTGAAAGTCTGTGATTTATTTTACTTTGATCTTCATCATAAGCTCTTCAGGAATATTCTAAAATCCAATCTATTACAAGTACTCAATCATTACTGTCATAGGGTAATAGGCTTAATTAAATTGTTCCAGTTGTGAAGAAAACTCATACACAACTCGGTGATTAATGTTTTTTCTTTTATGTAACAACCACTGTCCATTAAAAAATATAGCTCTGTTATCTTTGCCTTTATCCCAATGAGATTAATGTTGTCTTATAGTCAGTCCAGGAGACATGGAGGGAGAGGTTTTCTTTAGTTGTTTTGGTTGATAAGAGCACTCCAGCAACAATATTCTCATGCGCTAACTAGAAGGCTGATTTAATGGAGGAGTTGCTGCCTCCACCCCTTTCGGAAGGCGCAGCAGGCAGGCCTGGCTTGGGGTTCATTAGAGTCTGGTGGGATGACAGCAGACTGGGAAGCAGCTGTAAATGATCAGAACCAGGCCTTGGCTAGCTTCAGCTTCTGCCAAGCCCAGCATGGCTCCAAATACTTTCTAGATTCCAAAGAAAACATGCCAGCCTTATGCCTGCTGATCATAGGACATAGATGGGATATATGTTTCTAGCTTTGAGGTTTTGGAGGAAATGTTTATCATTGGTGCAAACACTCTTTCTGTCTTGCTGGCGTATGTGAACAGAACATGACACTTTAGCTGCATGTATTTGTTCAGGGCAATTAAATAGGTAATTCTCAACTTTCTTTAAATTTTCAAGATAAATCTGTAATTTAAAAGGAATGGGGAAGAAACCTTAGGGGTCATCCTGGATATGGTGCTTGTTTTATAGAAAAGGCTCAGAGGACTCAGGTCCCCACTGGGTTAGGGATAGGTATGCAGCCAAGCACTGCACTAGGCACCAGGGACACGGAGATAAATAAGAACAAGTCCTTTCTGTATGCAGTGATACAATGTTTGGCTCATCATTGACTGTCCCTAATTAAGTTAATTAAAGATAAAAGTGCATTATAAACTATGGTGATAGGTAGTGAAAGATAGATCTATGGTGATAGATCTACCACCATGGTGATAGACAGATAGATAGGACATAGATTGTTCGAGTTAGAGCTATCATTATAGTGAGTAGGTTCTGAATAGCATACAAGGAACTCTATATAATTAGCTTAAAATTATAGAGACCTAATCTCCAATTAAATAGACAAAATAGGTATGGAACACTCTGAATTCATTTCTATTCCTAAAAGACAAAGAAAATATATAAAAAGAAGTTCTTGTATGCATGTTTACCATTCACGTTATCTTCTATTGTTGGGGAGTTTTGTTTTGTTTTCATATATTCTTATTCTGCGCAGGTATAAAAATATAGGTGATTTGTACACGTATGGACTTAACAGAAAACAGGCTGGGGAGTAAAGAAGGCAAGCAGGTGGCCCTTTTTCTCAACAGTTTTCTTTCACCTTTGTTATTCTTACCTTTCATTTCTTCCTGCCTTGCCTCATATCAAGGTTGTCTGTCTATTTGGTGACTGTTTTTAAACCCCATTTAGAATATATACTTCTATGTTCCTATTTCCTGCATAGTCAGGTGCTGTGGATTTCAGAATAATATTGTCCACTTATTTCCCCACAGCTAATATCTCCCAGAATAAATTAATATTGGGATCTATAATTGTTTTCGTTGGAAATCTAGCTCCAAAGTGAGAACAAACAGAGAGAGAAAGAGAAGAGATACTGAGAGAGAGAGAAGCAAAACCCATAGCTATCTAGTGCCATGTGAGCAAAAGTTGACACTGTATTTTCCTTGGGGAATTTTGGTATTGTGGAGTCCCGGCCAATAGCCCTCTGCAGACTAGTTAAGTTCCAAGGTCGGTTACTCACCTTGATCAGCAAACATAAAAAGGAAACATTTAGCACTAAAAACACCAAAAATTATTTGTATTGGACAGATTGTGTAGAATGTCTGCCACCTGTAGAGCCATGAGTTTCTTTATACATAGATCACCAAGCTTTGTACCAACCACATAATCCTGTGGCCCAGCTCACAATTGATTGATGGTGGATTAACCTGTGATGCAAAAGCCATCAGCTAAAGGCTGGTCTATGGTCCATAAGACACTCTGTTGTAAGAGGTCCACCCAGTAGCTGAATCCTGTTCTAGGTGCTGACTAGAGTCTTACTAGGGGAAGTATGGCCCATGTACCAGCAGCATCAGTATCACCTAGGAGAATCCCCAGCCCCACACCAGACTTTCTGAATCAGAATCATCATTTTAGCAAGACTCTTAGTTGATTAGTATGCACATTAGCTTTTGAGGAACACTGTACTATAAAACCCAATCAGATCCTCTTTTTTGTGGAGCTTGGATGAAAAATGTCACAACCACCAAGTGGGAAAGAATGAGAGAGACATAAAAAAGAAAATAGTAAAGAGGCTATGAGCCAGTGAAAGTCATGAGTTAATGAAATCCATGGAGTAGAACAAATATGAGTAAAGTCCCATTAGCTGATGGACAAAGCACAGTAAAAGCAGAGACAGAACAAAAGCTAAGGGCACATGCTCTGAAGTAGAGCGCAGTGAACAACTTGCTTAAGAGGATGACTTGTAAAATTGATTTTGAGTTAGAGAGCTGCTTTCTGAGTGCTAGAACTCTTACTGCTTCCTGAATAGCATTCTGTTCTCCATCTGTCCTCATTGTGAAACTGCTACAAGTATTGTCCTTGTTTCTTACTTTCTTGAAAACTTGGAGCAAATTCTTATTAACTGAGGTAACTTAGGAATATCTCTGACCTTTGCAATCTCAAAGAGCCTCAAAAGTATATTATTATAAAGGACTTTAGTACTTTAACTCTTATTCCCAGGTCTGAGTTCTTGTTTTTCTGCAAAAGTTTAGCTTTGTGAAAAGTTGAACTTTAATACCACTTATGGCTTCACCAATTCCTGATGAAGCTGTGAAAAAGAGGTGTAGGGACTTCCAGAATGGTAGTGTGAGGAGCCTGACAAGTCCTTTCCCTAAAAATGAAAAAAGCTTCAAAAATTGACAAAACAACCATTTCAGGAGTCTTAAAATTTGCCAAAGGCATATGATAATTTGCGAAGCATTTATTAAGGAAAGCTCTTAAACCCTAGGTAAGAGCAGTAGAAGTCTGTGACATTTTTTGCCTGAGGTTATTCTCATCACTCTGAGGTACTTCATTGTGGTAATTCTACCAGGGCATGGCAACTGTGAAAACCATTACTTAGCTACTGGAGAGGACTGATTTGATTTGGAGCAGAGAGTGGAAAAACCACATGCCCCTGGGCATTGTCAAAAACAATAGTGATCTGGATGGCAAACTGATGGGGCAGGCCAACATTGCAGCTAGCCTGATGTTGTGGCCCTGGTTGGGAAAAGCAATAGAAAAATAGTACATTAGCCAAAATTTAACAATGAGATGTAGTGAATGATACAACCATAGGGTGCCTTGATAAGGTCTCACATGTCCTTGTAGATCCTACAAGTCTGTACATATGTGAAAGGCTGCATAAACAGGGCAGATGCAGAAGGTCTAACTATCCACATATTCCTAGCTGAACGTGAGACCATGCGCCTAAACAGAGGATACACAGAGGGCCCAGAGGAAAGTAAAAGTTAGGACAGATTTAAACTGTGTTCCACAACCCGCACACAAATCCTCAGCAAAAAGCAGGATCTTACTGGCTCTACATGTCTGAGCACACCTCTGATCAGGCATTGGCTGACTACTAGGCTACTCTGAATCAGCAGTAATCTCTAGGAAGCCAAAATTAAAAATAAAAATAAGATTAAAAAAAAACTTAGCAGAAACATTAACACTCTCAGAGGGAGATATAATTTACAGAATTAACCTAGGCAAGTTACTGAAGAAAATGAGAATAACAACAATAAAATATCAAAGAGAACAGCCTCCAGTTGGTCAGAATTCAGAGTTGCTACAATATATTACCTAAAGTGTCCAGATTTCATGAAAGTAAAAATCATGGGACATGTAATGAAACAGGCAAGTGTGACCCATTCTAAGGAAAAAAGCCAATATAAACTGCCTCTAAGGGCCCCAGATGTTAAACATAGCATACAAAAGCTTTAAATCAGCTGTTATGAATATGTTCAAAGAAATAAAAGAAATCATGTTCAAAGAATTAAAGATAAATATGACAGTAATGACTCAGCAAATAGAGGATATCAATAAAGACATAGAAATTATCAAAAGAAACAAATGGAAATTCTGTATACGAAAAATATAATAACTAAAATGAAGAATTTGCTAGAGAAGCTCAACAGCAAATTTAAGGTGGCAGAAGGAAGAATCAGTGAACTTGAAGATAGAGCAATAAAAATTACCTATCCTAAAGAACAGAAAGAAAAAAGAAAATTAAAAAATGAACAGAGTGTCAAAGACCTTTAAGACACCATCAAACATTCCAACATATGTGTAATAAAAGTCCCAGAAACAAACAAGACAGAAAAGGGGGCAGAAAAAATATTTGGAGAACTAAATAGTTATAAACTTCATAGATTTGATAAAAGAAATTTAATCTACAGATCTATAAATCTCAACAAACTCCAAGTAAAATAGACACAAAGACCTTCACACCTAGATATATGATAGTCAAACTGTTCAAAGACAAAGACAAAGAGACAATCTTGAATGCAGCAAGAGAAAAACAATTCATCATGTACTGAAGACCAACAATATGATTAACAGCATACTTCTTATTGAAATAATGGAAGCTGCAAAGCATTGAGAGGCAAAGAAAAGTGCTAAAAACAAATAAAAAAAGAAAACCTCACAAAACTATTAAAAAAGAATTCTATATCCAGCCAAAATATTCCTCAAAATGCAGGTGAAATAAAGATATTCTCAGATTAACAAAGACAGAGAATTTGTTGCTGTCAGACATGGCTTACAATAAGTACTAAAGGAAATCTTGCAGGTTAAAGGACATGACAGCAGATGGTAACTAGAATGTGCACGAGGAAATAAAGAACATTAGAAAAGATAAATATGTAGATAAGTATAAAAGACTGTATATTTGATGTTTTTCCTCTTTTCACCTCTTAACTGAAAAGACGTAAAGTTGCATTATAAATTATAATTGTAAAATTATTTAAAATAGATATAAAAATGTTTTATATATAAAATGTTTTATATGTATATGTTCACATGTTTCTATATAAAATATATTATAATATATATAAAGATTATATATATTATATATACACATATATATAATATATATGTGATGGCACAAAGCAGTATGGAGAAAATGGAACAGAGTTTCTATTTTATCAAATTTGTTAGTATTAATTTGAAGTAGATTGTCATAACTTATGATGCATATTGTGATCCCCAGAGCAACCACTAAGAAAACAACTCAAAAGAGTATAGTTAAAAAAAATAATGACAAAGGAATTTAAATTGTACACAAGAAAATAGTTATAAACACCAAAAAAAGAGCAGTAAAGGAGAAACAGAGAAACAAAAAACAACATAAGACATATAGGAAACAAATGGCAAAATGACACATATCAATCAAACCATAGCAATGGTAACATTATAGTGAATGCATTAAATGTTTCCATCAAAAGGCAGAGATTGTCAGACTGGATAAAAAACAACATATAACCATATGCTCTCTGCAATAAATGCAGTTTAGGACCAAAGACAAAAACAGGTTGTGTGAAAAAAGATGTAAAAGATATATTATACAAACATTAATCATAAGAGCTAGAATGGCTACACTAATATCAGAAAAAAATATTAGTAGAAAGAGGGAAATTTCAAAATGATAAAAAAGTCAATTCATCAGGAAAATATAGCAATTACAAATATATACACACCTAAAACAGAGCCTCAAAATACGTGAAGCAAAAATTGACAGAATTGAAAGGAGAAGTAGACAATTCAACAACATTTGGAGACTTGAATACCCCACTCTAAATAATTGATAGAACAACTAGACAGAAAATCAGCAAGGATGTCAAAGACTTGAACAACGCTATCAACCAACTTGACCTGACATCTGTAGAAGAGGGTACCCAGTGACAGTAGAATACACATTTTCTTTCAAGGGCTCCAGGATCAACAATATGCTACCCATAAGCAAACCTCAATACAGTCATGCGAAGCATAACAATGTTTCAATCAATGATGGACCATATATATGATGGTGGTCCCAGAAGGTTAGTACCATATAGCCTAGATGTTTAGTAGGCTACACCGTCTAGGTTTGTGTAAGTATACTCTATCTTGTTCACACAACAATGAAATTGCCTAATGATGCATTTCTCAGAATGTATCCCTGTCATTAAGCAACACATAACTGTACGTGTAAAAGGATTGAATCATTCAAATTTTGTTCTCTGAAATTTAGAAAATCTCCAAGTATTTGGAAGTTAAACAACAGACTTCTAAATAACCCATGGGTCAAATAAAAAGTCACAAGCAAAATTAGAAAATATTGTGAACTGAATGAAATGAAAACACACCACATCAGAATTTATGGGGAACATCTAAAGCAATGCTTAAAAGAAAATTTATACCATTAAATGCCTAAAAGAAGAAAAACCTCAAATCAATAAACTCAAATACTATGTAAGAAACTCAGAAGAGCAAACTAAACACAAAGCAAGCAGAAGAAAAGAAATAATAAAGATTAGAGCAGAAATCAATAAAATATATATTTTTAAAGATTTTATTTATTTATTTTCCCCCCCAAAGCCCCAGTAGATTGTTGTATGTCATAGCTGCACATCCTTCTAGTTGCTGTATGTGGGACTCAGCCTCAGCATGGCCGGAGAAGCGGTGCATCGGTGCCGCGCCTGGATCCGAACCTGGGCCGCCAGCAGCGGAGCGCACGCACTTAACCGCTAAGCCACGGGGCTGGCCCCAATAAAATATTTTTTAAAAGTAAAAGAGAAAATCAATGAAACTAGGAGTTGATTCTTTTTAAAAAAATCAACAAAGTTGACAAACCTTTGACTAGAGTCACAAGGAAAAAAGAGAGAAGAGTCAATACCTAAACCAGGAATGAAGGAGAGGATGTCACTATCATCTCCTATCAAAATTAAAAAGATTATAATGAATACTATGAATAATTCAATGTTAGCAAATTAGAGGACTTAGATGAAATGGACAAATTCCTCGAAGGACAACAAAGACCAAAACTGACTCAAGAAAAATAGAAAACCTAAATAGGTGTATTTTATCTACAGAAATTGAATTATTAGTTAAAAATCTTCAGACAAAGAAAAGCTAGGTCCATGTGACTTCACTGGTGAATTCTATCAAACATTTAAAGAAGAGGTAACACTAATTCTTCTCAAAATCTTCTTGAGGAGAATGGAACACTTCCCAACTCATTTTATGAGGCCACTGTTACCCTACTAACAAAGCCAGACAGAGACATCACAAAAAACGAAAACCACACATCAATATCCCTTATGAATATAGATGCAAAATCTTCAACAAAATATTAGCAACCTGAATGCAGCAACTTATAAAAAGGACTATATACCATAACCAAAATGGGATGCGTTCCAGGAACAAGAGGTTTTTTAACATCAGAAAATCAATTAATGTAGTGCACTATATTAATAGAATAAATGATAAAAGCCACAAGATTTTCTCAATAGATGCAGAAAAAGCAATTGACAAAATTTGTCTTCTGATCTCTGAAAACAAAATCTTAATAAAAAAGGAAAGGAAGGAAATTTCTTCAACCTGATAAGGGCACCTACGAAGAACCTACTGCTAACATCATACTTACTGGTCAAAGACTGAATGCTTTCCTCCTAAGATTAGGAAAAAGGTACAGATGTTTCTCTTATCACTTCAACATTGTACTGGAGATTCCAGACATTGCAATAAGCAAAAAATAAGAAAGCATCCAGACTGGAAAGGAAGAAGTAAAACTGTCTTTATTAGTAGATGACATGATACTGTATGTGTAAAATACTAAGGAATACACACACACACACAAACTACTAGAACTAAATTCAACAAGATGACAGGATACAAAATCAATATATAAAAGCAACTATATTTCTATATACTAGTAATGAATAATTTGAAGAGAGAATTAAGAAAGCAATTCCATTTCCAATAACATGAGAAAGAATAAAATGCTTTAGAATTAAAGGTGACCTAAAGATGCCAAGGCAACTCAGTGAGGAAGGGATAGTCTTTTCAACAAATTGTGCTGGGACAGTTGTATATCCACATACAGAAAGATGAATTTGGACCCTTACCTCACAGCATGCAAAAAATTAACTAAAAATGGATCATAGACCTATGCTTTAAAACCTAAACATATAAAACTTCTACAAGAAAATATCTGTGACTTTAGGTTGGACAAAGTGTTCTTATTTATGACACCCATATCATGATCTATAAAAGAAAAATTGATAACTTGGACTTTGTCAAATCTCAAAACTTTTCACTTGAAAAAATATCATGAGATTTCACTAGAAAATGAAAAGAAAAGCCACATATTAGGATAAAATATTTGCAAATCATATTTCTGATAAAAAGTTGTATCCAGAATATATAAATGGCACTTACAACTCAATAATAATGAGTGAACATCCCAATTAAAAAATGGAGAAAAGACTTGAATAGACAAGTCTTACTAAAAAAGATATACATTTTACCAAAGAGGAGATACAAATGACCATATAGGAATCGCTAATAAGTACATAAAAGATGATTAAAATTATTAGAGGAATGCAAATTAAAACCACAATAAAAAAACACTTTATGTCACTAGAATGGCTACAATCAAAAAGGCAGACAATACCAAGTGTTGGGGACAATGGGAGAAACTGGAACCCTTATACACTACTAGTATGAATGTAAAATGATCTAGCCACTTTGATAAACCATTTGGTAGCTTCTTAAAAAGTTGAACAGGGGCCAGCCCCATGGCCTGGTGGTTGAGTTCACGTGCTCCACTTTGGTGGCCCAGGTTCGCAGGTTCAGATCCCAGGCACAGACCTACACCACTGGTCAGCCACGTGGTGGCAGGCAACCCACATACAAAATAGATGAAGATTGGCACTGATATTAGCTCAGGGCAAATCTTCCTCAAGCAAAAAGAGGAAGATTGGCAACAGATGTTAGCTCAGGGTGAATCTTCCTCAGCAAAAAAAAAAAAAGTTAAACAAACTTACCATACAACCCAGCAATTCCACTCCTAAGTATCTATCCAAGAGAAATGAAAACAGATGCCCATATAAAGTGTTGTACTCAAATGTTTAGAGGAGCATTACTCATAATAATAGTCAAAAACTGGAAACAATTCACATAACTATCAACTAATGAATGGAAAAACAAAATGTGGTATAGCCATACAATGGAATACTATTTAACAATAAAAAGGAAAGAACTACCACATGGATGAACCTCGAAAACATTATGCTCAGAGAAAGAAGCTAGATGTAAAAGACTATGTATTGTATGATTCCATTTATGTGCAATGTTCTAGAACAGACAAACCCAGACAAGAAAGTAGATCAGTGGTTGCCTGGAGGTGGGGGTGGGAGCAGGGATCGACTGCAGTGGACATGAGGGATCTTCTTTGTAGTGACAGAAATGTTCTTAAATTAAATTGTGATGATGGTCGCACATCTCTGTAAATTTACTAAATATAAGTTGAACAAACTGGTAAATTTTATTGTGTATGAATTATGCCTCAGTAAAGCTGTTGAGAGAGAGCGGTGTTACTGTCAGATGCAGATGGATGGACCAAAGGACATTAAGGGAAGAGAAAAGAAAGTGTATCAATGATTGTACCTGCAGAATTTTAATTTATGGAGGTGACTGTGTAATGGCATAGAGAGGTCAATGCCACTGAAGGAAGACTTTATTGCTTACATTTCCCAAGAGAAGAGGGCAGCCAAATCATGCAGGGCTGTATAGGGAAGCACCAGGTTTGGTCAGGAGGCAGAAAAGAGCAAGGAAAAGCCCAGGCCAGGGCCTTCTTTGGGGTTTCCTTGGGGAAGACAAGGCAGGACATGGTAAATAGCTAGGATTGGCTGGTTTGAGTAATTCTGGCAGGCTTTGGGGCATAGGGGCTGTCCCTAGTTGTCTGGAACCTGCCCTGGGTTGATTTCGGGTAGGGGGATTATTGGCTTGGTGTGTGAGTGTTTGATAAAAGAGATGGTTGGGGGTATGGGCTCTAGATTGGTTAGTTTACATATGAAATGGATGTGTCCAGGCTAGCCCTTTGGTATCTCTGAGAATTGGCTAGCCCTGGGAGAGGCAGTCTCTCCCATCAGTGAGGCCACAAATACCAGAGCATCAAGAATATAGCAAATAGAAAATATAGTTAATACAACTGGCCTTATGATGAATGGATACTAAATAGACAAATACAGATTTAAGAAAACACAGAACAGAAGGAAGGGAAAATTTAAATGGTAATGAAGTAGAAACTATTTTTTCTATTTTTTAGTGTATTTCAATAACAATAATTTTCGAGGTTCGTTCTCTTTTCTCTGGGAGAACCAAAACAAAATAAAAGCCTGCCCACATGATTTTCAACAAGCATATATTGGAAAAATACAGCCATTTGCACATGTACTTTTTCATTTTTACAGCATGCATTACTAGTACTTTGGCAGCAAAATTAGGTAAAACACTTGTTACCAGTTGTGGATTTAATAGAGCTTGAATACATGTAACAGGAAGGGTGACGTCTTGTAAGCTGTAATCAATAATGAATGTGCTGCAGTCAGGGTTTGATTTTTATAAGAGAGCAAAATAAGAATTCACATTTTTATCATTAGCCTTTATATACAAAAGTGTTTTTAGGGCTGGCCCCGTGGCTTAGCAGTTAAGTGCGCGCGCTCTGCTACTGGCGGCCCGGGTTCGGATTCCGGGCACGCACTTACACACCGCCTCTCTGGCCATGCTGAAGCCGCATCCCACATATAGCAACTAGAAGGAAGTGCAACTATGACGTACAACTATCTACTGGGGCTTTGGGGAAAAAAAAGGAGGAGGATTGGCAATAGATGTTAGCTCAGAGCTGGTCTTCCTCAGCAAAAAAGAGGAGGATTAGCATGGATGTTAGCTCAGGGCTGATCTTCCTCACAAAAAAAAAATAAAAAATAAAATACATTAATATAGTAAAAAAAAGAAAAGTGTTTTTAACTAATAAATAATTTTTGATTGCCCAGAATAATGTGAGACTGCAAAATATTAATCTCCCTCTTATTTGCTTGTGTACATCTTATACATGTAACTCATTAATAAAGTAATTAATTAAAATAACCATAACTACTTTTAAATTTCAGATGTTATTGTTTCTAATGCTTTATTTTTAGATAAAGATACAAATTATACTTTTGGGTATTTTGTAAAACCAAGAAATGAAGAAACACAACTTCAGAGATTTAGGAGGGAAAGCTTTGGGAGTTAAAACACAAAAATCAAGTTGAGCAGCATAGTCCAACAGATGTTTAAACAGATGAACAAAATGTGCCTTGTGAATTCCTAATGAATTTCAAAGAATACTGCTTGATACTGAAAAATGCAACAGATCACCCAGTGGTACAAGCTACTGGAAAACGGTTTCTACAAAAAAAATTGTATTGCAGGCAGGGCTCAAGTCATTTGTACCCTAGGATGTCTGCTTATAATTTTACATATGTATTACTAACACTCTATGTTGGACGTAATAATTGTTACTTAGGATGAGTGTCATGTCGAGCAAGCACACAGGTTGTTTTTGTTTCTCAGCCTATCTCATCGCATGTTCTGGGTCCACCCCTCCTATTTCTCATGTCTTTCCTCTTCACTATGTCATTTAACTAAGTCCCTTTCATGATACTTATCAAAGGATGTACAAATATCTTGCTGATAGTATCACCATCTTTCTAGGTCTAGATAAATAGAATAAGCAACATCTCAGAAAATAGTATGTGTAGCTCCTTAAGTCAGACATTGAGGCGTGAAGAAAATGATAAATAAATCTTCCTTATAGCGTGGTCATTTTCTACAAGTAAAAATGGCGAAGTGGATTTCAGATCCATCTCTCAGATGAGAGAACCTAGCACATAGTGGATTCTTGATGAATGTTTTCTGAAAAAGAGCTACAAAGAAAATGAAGTAATTAGGAAGGGGATCTGAAATGAGATGGATTCCTGGATCTAGAGCCACTATTTTTCCTAATCTGAGAACAGGGTAAAAGAAAGGCAAATGTGTTGCTTAATGAATACTGTGATTGGGTAGCCTGGTTAAACTTCTTAAGAAATTAGACCCCATTACACAGAAGAAAAGAGTGTGAGCTTTGAAACCAGATGAATCATAGTTCCAGTCCTGGTTGCCCCATTTACTAGCTTGAGCATTTTTAGTACCCTCTTGGAGCCTCGGGATTCTCCTCTATAAAAGGATTTGGTTGTAATGATTAAAGATCGCATATGGAAAGGCCAGTGCACGGCTGGCATTCAGTATGAGGGTCTGGGAAATAAAACCACATGAAAGGAATAATGAATGATAAAAATCATAGTGTTCCCCTGCTGAGGATTTAGCTTTTAAATAATGCCTCAACCTGAAGGACTGACTTTCTCTTGGTAAAATGTCAGGCAACAGTAATGGGGACCCTTTAGTGACCTACAGGTCCCACCATGTGGATGGTGAGAATATTGTGTATTCCCTCAGGACTATGTGAAGGAGGCCTCAATCCTGGTGACAATTAAGTGGGATCCATGAATAAAACAATGTTTAAAGATAATAACATCTATATCATTTGAAATAGAATATTCAGATACAGTACCTAGCAGTATAACACAGGCATCTTCAGTAACACGCTGATGGAATTAATGATACTTAGTCTATATGTTGCTTTACCATTTGGAAGCTTCATCCATCATTTCTCTCCATCATCACACACTTGAGACAGGTATTAAAACCTTTACTGTATAGGTAAAGAAACTGAATTGTTGTTTAGAGGATTTTCCTAGGTTCCACAGCTAGTACCTAACAGAGTTATAACTCAAACCCAGGTTTTCTGACACCAAGTCCAGAATGTTTTCCCCCAGTGCATTACAGCTGTCATTGCCAGAGCAGGTGTACCTCTTTAAACAAGGCCAACAAGTTTTGCAGCTGGTGCCTGGCTGCTGAAATTCACAGCCATGGTAGAGTGTGTTTTTGGGTGACTTAACCTCAGGGCAAAGTGCCTTCAAATCCATATCACAGACTGCAAGCAACCTTTTAATCTCTCTGCTGTCCCGTCCAGGCTGCTGCCATCAGTCAGTGTATCTGCCAGTTCATCATGCTCACAGCAAAGTCAAAAGACGAAGTAGCGATTGAAAGGGGGCAAATGGCGCCTCTTAAGAAAATGGCATTTTTCTGGCATTGATGAATGTATCAGCTGCCAGTCAGTAGAAGAGTGGAAATCGTTCCAGGTTAAGGATCACTTGGCCAAAACATGCATTTCAAATGAATGTAGCAGCTACCTTGGGATAAATTTCAGTAGCAACTGAAACACCTGCTCAGATGGAAAGGCCATTTTTATCCTGTGGCTTTTCTTTTATGAGATTGAAATTTAGCACTTAGGTGGAAATATCTCCATAGAATAGATGCTTAACCGGCTAGAGGATAATCAGCTGTTTAAAACATAGGATCAGCACATATGGTGTTTTCATTCCCTTTATCTTCCTCACCTCATTTTTAGGAATTATGGGATGTTCAGGTATATTGTATCCATATGTGTGAAGCTGAAGTGAAAACCATTTGCAGATTCTAATTTTCTGAGGTTTGTTTATAAGGAAAAATCCTTTCAGATGGGGACATGCAACTTACCTATGTGAGTAGACAAGGAAGGATGTGCTGAATGGGTGGTTGTTAAACTATTTGTGTCTTAATCTCTTACTGCCTTACATGTAATAAAACTGGTTATGCATAACAAAGCAAGCAGTCAGTTGTAAGATGTTTCAGCATGAAATTTTATTACTTCTAATTTGTGTGTGATGAAGAACATTTTAGTCACTATTTTTATTCAAAAATGCCTTCTCTTTTTTCCCATCAGATGTTTGGATGATTTGGACTATAAGCATATTTTTTAAAGGCAGCAATTGTAGGTGCTTTCGTTATAATGGCTGTGGAGGAGTTTGGTATGAAATGCACTGTATATAGCCTAATTCCTATTTAGCTACCGATACTTGGTAGCTTTGGCATAAGAAATCAATAAACATTTTTGGCTTGCGATGGCATCTTCTTTTTTTTTTTTACAGCTGACTGATCTCTATTTGTAGCATTTCATGGCTTTAGAGGAATACTAGTCTTAATTTGCATTTCCTGAACCTTCGTAGGGCCTGAGTGCAGGTGTGGACTCTTGGCCTATAAGGGCAGAATGACTAGCATCTACTTATCCCTGGGCATTACTGACTATAAAAGAAAGGCAAAAGACTTGACAATACTATTGGCCTGACTCTTGCTTGTGTTCTTCTCAGTCTCATCCCATTGAGGTTATGTGCATTTTTGTTTTTTTGATTTATTATGCTTGATCTCTCTAGCTTGAACTTTCTACTTTTCTTGGTTCCAAGTACTTTGGAAGATACCAATAGTCAGGGTTCATTGGAAAATATGTTTATGCTTACTCCCTTCTTCACGTATCCACCATGACTTCATTGTACCACGTACTGTGCTGGGAGGTGGGGATGGTGTGGGAGCAAGTTTGATGGGAATTCCAGAAAAGTCAACAGTTGATTTCATTACAGTGTGATCTGTGCTATTGTGGACTAAGTCTTGAGCACTATGAAGGGGGGCTGTGAGTTCTTAACTGGGTGCCCAAGCTTGCTGTCTCTTCTTGATCCCAGGTATGTTGTGCAGATACCATTTATGTTCATAAGATATTTTCTTAAGATTTTCTTCTTAAGATTCTGTGTAATGGTATAGAGGGAATCTTTAAACATGTTGACCGACTCCTGGAGGGAACTGAACAGGTGCTAAAACATAACAAGGTTTAAAGTAGTTTGTCCACTAACTGTGACTTTCAACAAGTAATTTAACTTTTCTTATCAGCGTTCATCTGTAAAACAAAGACAATAACTCCTTTGCAGTGTTTGAAAGGTTGAGAGGGTCTAAGGTTTTTTCCCACCCCAGTCCCTCTCATATGGCAGGTGCAAAGTAATCATCAGCTATTGCTGCTCTTGATCAATGTAGTATGTGGAGGGACAAGCATAAGAAGAAAGGGAAGGATTTTGTTTTTGGTTTGTGTGTGCATCTGTGTTTAAGTGCATAAGCCAGCTGTGGAATTCCCCTACTTGTATTTTTGTATTTTGTTGTCTACCTACTGATGCTGTGGTCCTTCCCAAGTCAGCATGCCTTCAAAGATATGTGCTGGATGATTGAAATTAGCTGCAGCTCATTGATCCCTCCTCCTTCAGGAGGTGCCTTGGGAAAGGGTGTGACTAGCATCTACTGAGCTTAAGCACGGCATTTCAAATTGACTTTAACTAACTTTGTCGGTCACACTGAAAAAATGACTCCTAATGAATTCTTAAAAGGGAAGAGGAGAACTGAGGGCACTAATCTCAAATCAGCTTTAATAGTTGGATATAATACCACTGTCACATTCTGGTTGTGAGCCTCAGAATGAACAGATAAGTTTAATTTGGCTTGCTGGAGTCTCGATTTAAGACTTAGGTGAGATTAAATAATGTGTGTCAACTTCCTTGCCTGCACACAGTGGATACTCAACTTGCCTATGCATAAGACATCCAATCATCACTAGAGATTTCTAAGCTAAATTCTCTTATCTCCCTTACATGAGTAAAGAATGTAGCGTTCAGAATTGTTAACTGACTTGCCAGAGGTTGCCTGAATCAGTTACCAGCTATGGAATTAGAAGCTAGGCCTTGTTACTGCGTGTCAGTACCTTCACATTGCACCATAATTTTATCTATCTCTCTGCCAATCAATTGCTTTCTTATTCATGCTGTATCTTCTGGCATCTTTGTTAGCCAAGCTGACTGCCTGAATTCTGTCCTTTCTACTGTCTGGATCTTTCCCCTTAAAGCCTAACTAGGAGAGAGAATTTTTCTCATGAATTGAATTAATGAATGGTGGGGGCTTAGAATTCGGAACACCTGGATCTGATCTTTGTTCTGCTTTAATTTTCTTTTGATGCTGAACAAGTAACTGCTGTGAGCCTTTTTCCTGAACTAGGATAATACCTCTAAGTGCACTTAGCATGCTCAAATGAGATAATGACACATATGCAAACACTCTCTAAATTGTCCAATGCTATGCAAATATATTAAGTTTATAGTCTCCAGTCTTACCTTCACCTTTTTTTGTGTGTGTGAGGAAGATCAGCCCTGAGCTAACAGCCATGACAATCCTCCTCTTTTTGCTGAGGAAGACCGGCTCTGAGCTAACATCTATTGCAAATCCTCTTCCTTTTTTTTTTCCCCCAAAGTCCCAGTAGATAGTTGTATGTCATAGTTGCACAGCCTTCTAGTTGCTGTAGGTGGGACGCGGCCTCAGCATGGCCGGAGAAGCGGTACGTCGGTGCGCACCCGGGATCCGAACCCAGGCCGCCAGCAGGGGAGCACGTGCACTTAACCGCTAAGCCACGGGGCCAGCCCTTACCTTCACCTTTAATTGTAAATGCTTTATCTGGTGGCTAGTATTTATCTTGTAGCTCCCTATCTTCCTATATGTTTTACTTATATCACATGACTTTTGTTTAATGGTAAACTACTGGAAGACAGAAACCGTATATTTCAAATCATGATTTACCGTGATAATGAATAGATGATTCCTAGCAACTAAACTTAAAAGAATTATAGTTAAGTTTCTGGAAGCCTGGAACATACTAAACATTCAGATATTTGGTAAATAAATAAAGAGGTTGTGTTTCTCCTCTAAGTAGCTCCCTAAAAGTCATATATTAATGGATGATCTTAGTCCGTGGTTCTCAAATGGGAAGTGACACCGTCTTCCCCACATTTGACAGTGTCTGAGATTTTTGGTTGTTACGACTGGAAAAAAGGGATGCTATTGTTATCTAGAGGGTAGAGGCTAGAGATGCTGCTAAATATTCTATAATGTACAGGATAGTCACCACAAAAGAGGGTTATCTAGCCAAAAATGTTAATCGTTCAGAGGTTGAGAAACCCTGCACTAGATTAAGAACCATTCTACTCAAACCGGTCCTTTGACCAACAACATTGGCCTTAACTGAGAGCTTATTAGAAATAGACTTTCAGGCTCTGCCATAGACGTACCAGGATCAGAGTCTTCATTCAACAAGATCCCCAGGTGATTTGTATGTATATCAATGCTTGGAAAGCGCTGGTTGCAAGTAATACCATTCTTTTTGAATAAACTTTAAGAATGGTTTTAGATTTACAAAAAAAAGTTGTGAAAATAGTACAGAGAGTTCCCATACACCCTGCACCCAGTTTTCCCTATTATAAACATCTTACATTAGTATGATACATTTGTTATAATTAATGAACCAAAATTGAACCATTATTGGTAACTAAATCTCATACTTTATTCATATCAAGGGTACATACTGTCAACATGAGTTATCACTGGTGATGTTGATCTTGGTCACCTGCCTGAGGTTATTTTTGAGTAATACTTATTTTTACAGCTTACACTTATTATCTGATTCAGATAATGGCTTTGCTGGCCAATTAAAGCTCTGTCCTTCAATAGCTGACTTCCATTTTGGCATTTGGAAGGCCTACATCATTACAATTGCCAGGTTTATTGTACATGTGGAACTTCACATTGTAAATTTATAAATGAACAGTTTGACAGATTAAATGGCGGACTTGATTTTCTCTAGGGAAATATCCAGATTGCAGTAAAGGGCAAATGTGATTAATCAAAAGAGCTAAAAACCACCTGGAACCAACAACTAATTGGGGTTTTTTTTTGCAACAATGAGAAACCAATCAAATTGGCACTTGCAGATCTAAATTCAGAAATGTATTAGCTAGGAAATTGACGTTTGTAGTCAAATAGGTAGTTTCAGAGACAATTTGCTCCCCTTACAAAACATCTCATGACTTCTTCCTCCTGGGGTGGTAGGGCCATATGCTAGGAGCTGGGAGATGAGGATCATAGTTCCTGCACTGATACCATGTCTTTAAGCAGTCATGTAGTAGCTATGACTATGCTATGCCTCAGTCTCTTCATCAGATTTGGATAATTATTCCTAATCTGTGCACTTTAATTGTGTTGTTGAGTGAGATAAAAAGAGTTAAAATACTTTTATCTCGTAAAATCCACCACAGTTACTCCTTACCACTTCTTAGACCAATATGGCACAAGTCTTAGTTTCCCTTCCACCTCTCCACCTTTGCCTTGGTGGCAGTGCTATGTTATCACAATTCTCTGCCCCAAACTGGAGAACTCCTGTGCCACCTCCAGACTTAAGCTTGGTGCTTTATTCAAAAGGTAAAGATATAGGGCCGGCTCCGTGGCTTAGCGGTTAAGTGCGTGCGCTCTGATGCTGGCGGCCCGGGTTCGGATCCCGGGCACGCCCCAAGGCACCACTTCTCCGTCCAACGTGAGGCCGAGACCCACGTACAGCAACTAGAAGGATGTGAACCTATGACATACAACTATCTACTGGGGCTTTGGGGGGAAAAAAAATGAATAAATAAAATCTTTAAAAAAAAAAAAAAAAGGTAAAGATATTAGTGGGTCTCCACATATAGTCAAGAAATATAGAAGTTGCTTTACTGATGATCTAGACATGTAAATCCTCCTCAGCAAAGAACAGTCTAAAGTTTCAGCCTTGCAAATGTAAAAATCCACTAGCAGCTTCTCTGAGAGTCTCAAAGACAGGATGGTCTCTGAGACTTCCAAGCTGGAATGTGAAGAACTAGGAGCCATTCTGGATCAATGGGCTCTAAGAACTGTTTGTGTTTATCTGTGCAAGTGACACATCAAGGGACTCAAGTTGAATAGGGGAAGAAAATGCTAGCTTTGGCCCTACAAATTTTTACAGAAAAGCTTGAGTTGAACTTGGAGAATTCTTTAAGTCTGTTCCTTTAAAAATAAAATACTGAAAAGTAGATTTAACTTCCACAAGCCATTTCATTTTCTTTTTAAGTAAACATTTAAGAATCATGTAATCATAGAGTTGGACTTGAACTTGAAACTATCCAGGATTACTTTGCAGATGAATGCTGAACCCATGGAGAGTTAAAGGACTTGTAGAGTCAGCTTTTTGCTTACTGAGCCAGGACAAAAATAAAGTTCTTTTGACACTGACTATGATATTCTATTCAATCTTTCATGTTGCATCGAATCTCCAAAAGTATCAGTGGAACTTGACTTTTTTTTTAAGTAAAATTCTATACAAAATACATACCTCTTTGGGTAAAGTGTAGGTAATGATCTCTTTGCATTTTAACACTTTAGTATTTTTTTTTCAGATAAGAGAATGCAAAGTAAATATCACAATTTTGGGGGAGGAAATGTTAAGGTTAGGAGAAAATAAAGGATGACTTCAAGAGATTGTATGAGTGGATAAAGTGCTAGAACTGCTTCAATATTAGCATATGTAAAGCAACACATTTTGACAGAAATTTATGCAAACTCAATTATGTTTATATACACACAGTAACCAATTTGAATATTGGAACTAGAGTTTGTGATCATTGTAAATTATGTCATAATAACATTGGCTTAAAGTGATGCTATAAGCCAAAAGTCAAGTCATCGTGTCTGTTGATCTAATGCTTCCACTGTGGTAAAACGCTGTAGTCTTTCTCTGCTTAAAGAATCTTCCTAGAGACACTTCTCTGAGAAAGGTAGAGGGTACCTAAAGAAGTTACAAGAGGGCAACTGAAACAGTCAAGAAGGTGAAAATTGTGGGGAAACAGTTTTCCTGGCTCTATCTCAAGTGAATGGAACTGGAAAGAATATGTGACTGAAGCCTATAAAATCAAGAAAAGAAAGGGTACAATAAACATGGACTTGAAATATTAAAATCCTTTAAAGTTTAAAAGAGAGAAACAGAGGACAGCTGGAAAGAAGCATTGGTTTCCCGAGTAAATACTTTTTTATAACTTTATCCTTAAGTTCCTGGATCCTTCCTAACCTCTGGAGGTTCTGTTCCTTTCCCGTGTTCTGTTCTGATGTTGGATGGTGATCGTCTAGGGCAATTTACTGAGGAACAAGTCACAACTAAACACTGAAGGCCTAAGAGCCCATCTTTCATTCATTTGATCTCAATTTTATGTTTAATCAGTTTAGTTCTTGTTGCCTCTGATGTATTGTGAATTTATGAGTGAGAAACTAAAGTGTGAAATAAGTGAATATCATAGTTGGCTAATCTAAGATTTTTTCCTTTGACTTCCTTTCTCCTAAATTTGTACCTACACTTTTCATATGATAGTTGTTTCAAAATTCTATTGACATTATTTCCCTAGCATCAAGCCCAGAATACTTGTGTTCTCGTTCTCCACTGACTGCTCTAGTGGTAAGGTATGTGCTTATTCCACCGTGGAGAGGTGACTAGGAGTGACTGCCTTTCCGTGCATTGGTCTTCATCCTTGTAGAAGAACAGCACTGGAGTGGCAACAACCCCAAAAGTAGTCTAGACAGGAAACCTGAGTTCTAGTTTTGATTCTACTCCAGGAAAAATTGTTTTCTTTTCCATTTAACAAATTGTTGAGCTTCCTGGGACCTAATTTTTCTCACTAGTAAAGTCAGGGGTTGGACATTATGACCTTGAATGTATATTTCAACTCTAATATGCGATGACTCGAAGGAAATTGTTCTCCCGAATCATATTTCCCTATTCTCATCCCTCTTGAGCCGAGATTTGTAATTTTGTCTCCCATATTCTCTACTTTTTAGCTTTAGGTATTCAGAATCCTGATTCTTGCCCCTAGGCTATTCCTTTCAGATTTCAGTGTCTGTCTCTTTACTGAATTCACAGGAGCACATTAGAATTTAGTTTTCTAACTTTAATAATCTCGCAGTTGAAGTTATCCAGTTATTCTTAGTTGAAACTTGAAGTTTTACTCTTTTCATTATTTCTGCCAGAGAAAGAATCTGCATATTAATTTACACGCTAAAGGTCACTTCTTCCATATTGTAATTATTGTGTGAATGGATAGTATGAGCTAATGAACCATTCAAAATTTGAGAAACCACTGGGAATCAAGCTTTGTGCTGAAAGTTTCCATTTTGAAGCAACTCCTTTAGGTGCTGTGTCTTTGTCAATTCTGAAACACTACATATTTTTAGTACTGAGTTACTAAAAAATATGACTCTAGTTGTTTTAAAGAAAAATGAGTTGTTTAGGATTAACCTAATTTAATCATTTAGCTAATTTCTGATAGCCGTTCTGTTTCTGAATCACAGTGTTACAGTAGTAGTATTTAGTGACTCTACCTCGCCTCTCTTCCTCATTTGTAATGGATGAAGATAAGGCTACAACATAAATACTCTTCCAGCGCATCTCTTTCCCTGCACAATACAAATATGACTACATTTATGCATGATGATTAACATGAATTAAAAAGAACTTTTAATCTTAGGATAATTTTTAAATGGATTTACTTAATACAGCCATTGTACTTATAGGTGACCAAAACGTGTGGCTTAAAATAAGTGAGGCTTATCCATGAATTTTAGAAGAAATACATTCCTTTAATTGGGGAGAATGAAAAAGCATCTGCTTTCATCTGTTTATTGGTAAACTTCTGTCCAAGTAAAAGCATTTACATTAGCAGAAGAAGTGGCATCAGTCCCTAAACAACAGCAACAAAGTTGTTCTACTCGTATTGTAGCATGCCACACCACTTAGTGGCTTAAAACAATTTATCTTTCATGGTTCTATGGGTTGCCTGGGATCAGTAGGCATTTCGTGTGGTTGTAGTCCGATGACAGCTGATAGTTACCTGGATGTTTGGCCAGTCTGGGTGTTCAAGATAACCCAATCATATGTTTGGTAATCAGTGCTTGTAGTTGGCTGGGAGTTCAAATGGAGTGTAGCTTGAGTGTCTCACAACGTGGTGGCTGGGCTCCATGGGGGAGCATTCTAATGGGCAGGAAGCAGAAGCTGCCAGGCCAGCATCATTTCTACTGTATTCTATTGGTAAAAGCAGTTATAGGCCCTGACCAGATCTAAGGAGGTTGAAAAGTAGAAACTACCTTTTGATAGCGGAGACTGGTAGAGGACACATTGTAGAAGAGCATGTGAGATGGGAGGTACTGTTAAGGGATCTTTGAAAAATATAATACATTGGGGGCCGGCCCGGTGGCGCAAGCGGTTAAGTGTGCACGCTCTGCTGTTGCTGTGGTGGCCCGGGGTTCGCCGGTTCGGATCCCGGGCGCACACCAACGCACCGCTTGTTAAGCCATGCTGCGGCGGCGTCCCATATAAAAAGTAGAGGAAGATGGGCACAGATGTTAGCCCAGGGCCAGTCATTCTCAGCAAAAAAAAAAAAAAAAAAGTACATCAAAGTTTTAAGGAAATGTCCTACCATGTTCCTTAATGCTGAGGTTGGCAAAGTACAGTCTGCAGACCAAGTCCAGCCCTTGGCTTGTTTTTGTAAGTAAAGTTTTATTAGAATACAGCCATGCTCACACATTTATGTGTTGTCTGTGGTGGTGTTCACACCACAACTGCAGAGATGAGTAGCTGCAACAGAGACCATATGGTCTGTAAAGCCTAAAATATTTACAGTCTGGTCCCTTACAGAAAAAGTTGGCCAACTCTTGCCTTAATGTCTTCACTTTTTTAAAGAATGTTATTCATCTGAAGACATTTGCTAGTAATTACGTGAATTAAAATTTTTATTGTCTGTAACCGTGAATCTGTCCTATTTTTTTTTTCTCTACACAGAATATACCAACTTTAATAGCTCCCAGGACTCTGTCATGGTCCTCTGATACAAATACTTCCCACAAAAGTTAACTTGATTTTTCTCTGCAAAATAGAAGCCTTCTCTTCTGTTTCCACCTCCCCCCTCCTTTGTCGTTTTGTTTATGGAGTTACTTTCTTTGTTTTATCAGATATTGTATGGGTTACCATGGTCCTTAAGCCCAAGACTGTCAGCAAATGAAGTCATCTGGGAGCATTAAGAACTATAGAAGTCAGCACCGCACCCTCTAGGGAGCCTGGGTTACTTGACCTGGGCTAGGAAATAGGCATCCGTACTTAAAAATTTATATGTAGTGTGCCTAGAGAAGAATACTTAGCAACTATTGTATATTTTAAAGTCTGGTTAAGTCAACAATAAATCAATCTATCTTCTGTAAATTAATAAAAATATATCCACCTCTTGCAAAGAAGTAACTTCAATTTGAAGTCTCTTGAAAATGGACTTTGTGTGCTGCTAGAAAAAGACTATTTTCTTAAGGAAAGGCAAAGTGTCTTGGGGGTGGTGAGGAGGAATACTTATACAAAGAACAGTGAATGGAGGAGTAGGAAAGGAGTACGGGAAGAAATAAATGGTGATGGAAATTGGGTGGAGTTTATTATACAAGTCGCATATTGTGGTAACTAGAAATACCTAGTATGAGAAATTACCTTGAAATGGGTAAAGTCTGGGAAATAGTCAGGGTCTTAGCGTGGACAACTCTGGAAAGAAAAGCCCAGGACAGAGAAGAACCTCATCCTCTTGCCTTAGGCAGGCTGCCATGGGGTGTTCATGTGTGTTGGAGGCCAGGAGTGGAGAGCGAAATGGGAACCAAAGGAAAGGTTAGACTTGAAGAAAAAAACTGAATTATGTGTTACTTCTCTAACCAGTTCCATCTTGTAGGTGAAAGCCCACATGACAGGGGTATATAAATTTAAAGCTGCTACTAAATAAGTTCAAATGAGATGGTTCAGTCCTCATCGAATTTAATCACAATATGTAGAGAACCTGCCTTTATCTGTGGATAATAAGAGAAGGCAAAGCAATCTCATTTCTAAAAGGCAGCATCTTGAATTCTTTCTGTAACTGTAATATCAAGCATACTAATTTGGTAACGTAGATATAATTTCAGATTGTAATAATATTTTCATTTTTAATTAGACTGAAAGCTTCAGCTGCTGGTATGAATGAAGTATATTTGTGCCAAAGTCATGCTGCCATTATGCATCATTTATAAAGTGCACCAATTTTATTTTGTTTCATATAACAATACACAAAATTTGTCTTCTTTCCCCCCTAAAGACTTTAAAAACTGAAAGATAGATAAATAACTAACTGTAGAAAGTTGTGATATTTTGAACTAAGTGGGAGGATCTTGGGAATGGTTTAAAGAGATTAACACAACTGAGAGTGTAAGTGAAGAGTTGGTCTTCCTTGCTGAAAGAAGGAATAATTCTTCAGAGGGATGATGGTTAGAGATGTGAAAAGATAACCTGAGGCATGTTACAAATTTTAAGAGTTTATTTGAGCAAAAATTGGTTTGAATCGGGCAGCAACCAACCAATCTAGCAGATAGAAAGGAGCTCCTAGAAGCTGTACAAAATGAAAGACTATTATAGCCAGAAGGGGGCAGGGACAAGAAAGTTATTCTAGCATAAAAGTGGGTTGGTTATTGCAAGGCTACTTTCCTTTAGGGGATGCCAGGGGTCCTTCAGACAGATTAGCTAACTAGTGCTTGTTTTAGGCCTGTTGTCTTGTTTTTAACAGAGTAAGAAGGATGTTGCAGTGCTGCCCAGTAGAACTTTCTGTAAGGATGAAAATATCCTGTACTGTTGAATATGGTAGCCACATGTAACATTTGTCTGGCTAGAACAACTGAGGAAATGAATTTTAAATTTTGTTTGTTTTTAATTAACTTACATTTAAGTAGTCCCATGTGGCAAATGGTTACTGTGTTGGAGAGCACAACACAAAATAAAATGTTTTGGGAAAAGAGGATAAGGAGATTGAAAACAATTGTTCATCATTATAGTGATAATCCATGAAAC
This sequence comes from Ceratotherium simum simum, assembly GCF_057802395.1. Classification (NCBI taxonomy): domain Eukaryota; kingdom Metazoa; phylum Chordata; class Mammalia; order Perissodactyla; family Rhinocerotidae; genus Ceratotherium; species Ceratotherium simum. Next base: position 47,688,608 of record NC_141905.1, on the reverse strand, counting down.
AGCTTTAGAAGTTAAAGCTTTGTCATAATCATCACAGATGAAAATAGACACATTTTGCTTCCTAGTGATTCATTTTAATAGAATGTTTGTAGAAATTATGGTAATAAAAATTAGGCTTCGCTAATTACAACCTGTCAAAAGAACGGATACTGTGATTATTATGTGATCATAAAAAACATTTTCCATACTCTAGTTTACAAAACTTGGTATAATACACTATGTGTCACCTTTAGGTTAAATATAACAAAACAGTGAAGCAGATTTAGTCACAAAGGACATCTCATCAAGTAGTTAATTTGTAGAAAAATTTCATTTTTTCAATTTGAATGAACAGATGGCCTATTCATTAAAATTCAAAAGTAGATAATTACTTGATTCCAGTATTTTTAGCAAAAGGACATTTTATAACATTATGTTTGGGGAAGACTCATAGGTCTTAAAATGTCTTATGTGGCCGGACACATAATTCTCCACTGTCCACAACCGCCTGCCATGCTAACTTAATAAGTCAGTTAAAAATAGCCGTGCGGCTCTTCTTCAACACTAAAATATTCACTTAAAAAAACTTGCTCTTTCTCTGAAGAAATGTCTTCACATTAACCTTTAAACCCTGCCCAAACATTCAATCAGCAAGTGTTTATCTATCATTTTTGTGCTGGACGCTTGAAACTGAGATACACATTTGAAAAGATTGCCCCTGCCCTTAAGAAGCAGAGTTCAGTGGTAAATGTTCTTTGATTTAAAGGTCCAGGATTTTCTGTTGAAGGGTATTCTGCAATATTTGCTCATATAAGTAGTACAGTTAAAGTAGATACTTAGTCATTCACAACAGAATATTTTTTTGCTTAATAATTCTTTATATGGGTTAATCTGCTAGAGGAGGTGCCAGTTTCTTGTACAATGATGCTCATGCTGATTTTTCTTACCACTCAAAGTCAGAATCTTTTTTCCAAAACTGTTCCTCCTACTCCTAGATGGATAAAATGAAAGAGAAATAACATATTTGCCTAATTTCCCTTGTTGCTAGGAAGCTTAGAGTAGAGTTTATTTTTCATTATCCTGGCTTTCCTCACCCAGTAATTCTTGATCTATTTCTTCTTCCTCCTTTGTTTATTTCTTAGTTCTTGGCTATCTCTCTATATATGGGTTTAACTATATTCCAGCTCAAATCTTTTTCGGCGTAAGTTCATAACCTTTTTTTTTTTCTTTTAATTTCTAAAATGCATTGGTTTCCATAAAACATTTTAAGGTTTCTACAAATTGTTGTAAGATTTAAGAATATAAACTTTACATATTTCCCATGAATCAAATTATGTAAGGGAATCTTGCCCCCTTGAATTTTAAATCAAAAGGAAACAACTGTCCTCATCCATTAGATGTGATCTTCATCCCCTCCTTCAGGTTCTGCTCTTTTATATCATTTTGTCGTAACATACTTTCTCCATCTGGGCCTCACACTTCAGGAAGCATGACTTCCTTACCACAGGCATTTTCTTAGCTCTATCTTGACAGTCTTATGGTTAAATCTAAGACAATGATAAATTTGTGTCTATGTATGTACATTCCTAAGCTCCCTGCTCTCAACAGGAGTTTCTCACTTGAGAGGCAAACTTTTTCCCTAGGTGACTGTCACACAAAGACCTACTCACAAAAAAAGGAGAAGGCTTCTCCAGAGTACAATAAAGTAGTACATGTCTGCAAACTCTTTTCCAGAACCCTTGGGGCCAGATGTTTCAGAATTCATAATTTTTCAAACTTTAGGAAAGTAATATAGCGCATATATTATATGTTATATAATACCGTCAGTTGGGTCTGGGGCAGCATCTGTAACCAAACACCTTAACATTTCTGCAGCACAATGTATAAATGGTAATTGAGGCCAAATAAAGACTATAAATAGCCTCACATTAGTTCCCGTCAGGTTTTGAAGCCAAATGGGAAAACAACTTTGGGATTTAGAGAGCAGATAAGAGACTGTGGATGTGATAGTAACTGATATCACTCCTAGCCCCACCCTACTCTTGTCCCAATGACTATGAATATTCCACTGACCAACACAACTAAGCCTTTTGGGCTCTGCACCTAAGGAGTTCCACAAAGAACTATCAGCAAGAGTTAACATCCCTGTAGGTTCAGCTCTGACCAGTTTTCAGGAGATACGTGAAAAAGAGTTCTCCTAATGGCAAACACAAAACTCTAGGTAATCAGAAATACTGAACTGTTATTTTTGTTGGCTTAACTTACCACCCTTTCTTTGCTACATTGCATACTATTTCCTTAACTTTATCTCTCTCGGATTATTCCACAATTCATTCACTCACCATCTCCATTTTTCTCTGTCTGAGCCTTTTCTCCAACTCTTCCTCTTCACCTACATCTTCTATAACATAATGTTCGTATTCTGTGTACCACATCACCCCATAAATAGACATAATATATTGGGCTTGAGTTTTTATCTAGGTCTCTTCAGCAGGAAGTCATAACTAACTCAGTTCATGGGTACAACTACTTTGGAAGATTTGTCTGCAACATTCCTGGGTGGAATTCCAAAAAACTGTAATATGTCTATTTAGAATATTCTAGTGAACATTTCATTGTCTTCTGGCACATGACCATAAAACTCAAGATGATAAACGGCTGCTCATTAATATGGATAGATAATCATGTTCAACCCAGGATCTAATGTCTTTGAAGGTAGCATATATTTATACTGGGCATAAAGAGAGACTAGAAAATATTTCTTGCCTATTGAAAGCATGGAATCTTTCATCAAGTTGACATTTGTGTTTTCCCATCAGGTAGAGGTTTCCATTTATTCTGTTGTCTGTGTTTCTAAATGTATCACTGCAGGTGTGGACCATCTCTGGAGATTTTTCATCTGTCTCTGCTTTTAATTCATTTTGATAGTGTCCTGAGATCCACATAAAGAGGAGCGTATTACTTTCTTCTGAAATTCAGTCAGGTTCACTCTTAGGACTGTGACTGCATTTTTTACCTGTAGAGCTGGAGAGGCTGATCCTTATTCATTTATCTGATAGATTTATTGAGTGCTAGCTTGTAATATTTTTTTATAGCAAATAAACACCAAAACCACCCAGATCTGTCTCTGTGCCATTATCTTCTTAGTGTATTAAAAGGACGTGTGTTTGATTGTTAGGTACCAAGACATTTTTTAAGAATATCGAAGTCTCTATTAATTTTTAAGCTACCTTCTCTAATATAAATAACTATGATGCATTGTTTTTTATTAGGGACGATATTTTCCAGACTTTGTTTTAAGTTTTCCACTCACTAAAAACCTGCTCATTGTAGCAACTGGATTTTAGTTGTGTTCAAACGTGCACGCTGCCCAAGATGGGGTTAAATAGTCCTCTGCTTCTAGTGTTTTCTCATTTCTACAGGGTAGTGATAGCACAGGATTTTGCTGTGCTTTGTAATGAATAAAATATGTGGGAAATGTGAAGGACTTACATAAGCTCTTTTGTCTTGGTCTCGCTGAGGAGCTTTAATTTTATTCTTACTTTGTAATCCTGGAGATGTCAACTGGCCCCATGCCATCTTTCGTGACTTTATACTTTCCCAATAGAGACCAAGGACTTCAAAGTCTGTTAGGTACACATTAAAATAAAGGCCCAGGGCTAGTGAACTTGAACATAATTTTTCCCTGTGAAGCTGCAGCAATATACAAGGCAGTATGTTTTCTTAGTGTTTGAGCATAATTTAAAACCACACTGCGCCAGAAGTCTTCTAGATTATATCTATATTCTGAATCTTAATATGTTAGATACTAGTTTTCTTATAATATTATTTGGGTGTATTTTTACATCTCAATTTTCATATAAAAACCATCTATTGGACAGAAGCACAGCATTAGTTTAACATCTATTTCATAATCTTCACGATGTAAAATACAATATCTTTTACTTTGGATCTATTGATAATCATTACCCTGTCTTGAGGCAGAGTACAAATTCCTTGTATTTACTTCTCTGGGGTGTAGGTGTGGTGGGAGAGAGTTTATGAAGAAAAAGAAACTAGTTGCTCAAATGAAAACTCCCTGTCTGTTCTTTTTTTTTTTTTTTTTTTTTTTTTTTTTTTTTTTTTTTTTTTTTTTTTTTTGAGAGCATTTATTTGTTTATTGCAGTAACATTGGTTTATAACATTGTAAAATTTCAGGTGTACATCATTGTACTTCTATTTCTGCATGGACTACATCATGTTCACCACCAAAATACTAATTACAACCCATCACCACACACATGTACCGAATTATCCCTTTCACCCTCCTCCCTCCCCCTTCCTCTGGTAACCACCAATCCAATCTCTGTCCCTATGTGTTTGTTTATTGTTGTTATTATCTACTACTTAATGAAGGAAATCATACGGTATTTGACCTTCTCCCTCTGACTTATTTCACTTTGCATTATACTACTCAATGTCCATCCATGTTGTCACAAATGGCTGGATTTCATCGCTTCTTATGGCTGAGTAGTATTCCATTGTGTATATATACCACAGCTTCTTTATCCATTCGTCCCTTGATGGGCACTTAGGTTGCTTCCAAGTCTTGGCTATTGTGAATAAGGCTGCAATGAACACAGGGGTGCATGTACCTTTACAAATTGGTGTTTTCAAGTTCTTTGGATAAATACCCAACAGTGGAATAGCTGGATCATATGGTAGTTCTATCGTTGATTTTTTGAGGAATCTCCATACTGTTTTCCATAGTGGCTGCACCAGTTTGCACTCCCACCAGCAGTGTATGAGAGTTCCCTTCTCTCCACAACCTCTCCAACACATGTTGTTTCCTGTCTTGTTAATTATAGCCATTCTGACAGGCGTGAGGTGATATCTCATTGTAGTTTTGATTTGCATTTCCCTGATAGTTAGTGATTTTGAACATCTTTCCTGTGTCTGTTGGCCATCTGTATATCTTCTTTGGAGAAATGTCTGTTCAGGTCTTTTGCCCATTTTTTAATTGGGTTGGTAGTTTTTTTGTTGTTGAGATGCATGAGTTCTTTATATATTTTGGAGATTAAGCCCTTATCAGATGTATGGTTTGCAAATATCTTCTCCCAATTGTTAGGTTGTCTTTTCGTTTTGTTGATGGTTTCCTTTGCTGTGCAGAAGCTTTTAGTTTGATGTAGTCCCATTTGTTTATTTTTTCTATTGTTTCTCTTGCCTGGTCAGATGTGGTGTTTGAAAAGATGTTGCTAAGACTGATGTGGAAGAGCGTACTGCCTATGTTTTCTTCTAGAAGTTTCACAGTTTCAGGTCTTACATTCAAGTCTTTAATCCATTTGGAGTTAATTTTTGTGTATGGTGTAAGGTAAGGGTCTACTTTCATTTTTTTGCATGTGGCTATCCAGTTTTCCCAACACCATTTGTTGAAGAGACTTTCTTTTCCCCATTGTATGTTCTTGGCTCCTTTGTCAAAGATTAGCTGTCCATAGATGTGTGGGTTTATTTCTGGGCTTTCGATTCTATTCCATTGATCTGTGTGTCTGTTTTTGTGCCAGTACCATGCTGTTTTGGTTACTATAGCTTTGTAGTATATTTTGAAATCAGGGAGTGTGATACCTCCAGCTTTGTTCTTTTTTCTCAGGATTCCTTTAGCTATTCGGGGTCTTTTGTTGTTCCATATAAATTTTAGGATTCTTTGTTCTATTTCTGTGAAAATGTTGTTGGAACTTTGATAGGGATTGCATTGAATCTATAGATGGCTTTAGGAAGTATGGACATCTTAACTATGTTAATTCTTCCAATCCAAGAGCACGGAATATCTTTCCATTTCTTTGTGTCCTCTTCAATTTCTTTCAGCAATGTTTTATAGTTTTCGTGTACAGATCTTTCACCTCTTTGGTTAAGTTTATTCCTAGGTATTTTATTCTTTTGTTGCAATTGTAAATGGGATGGTATTCTTAATTTCTCTTCTGCTACTTCGTTGTTAGTGTACAGAAATGCAACTGATTTTTGTATGTTGATTTTGTATCCTGCAACTTTACCATAGTCGTTTATTACTTCTAAAAGTTTTCTGGTGGATTCTTTAGGTTTTCTATATATAAAATCATGTCATCTGCAAATAGTGACAGTTTCACTTCTTCCTTTCCAATTTGGATCCCTTTTATTTCTTTCTCTTGCCTGATTGCTCTGGCTAGGACTTCCAATACTATGTTAAATAGGAGTGGTGACAGTGGGCATCCTTGTCTGGTTCCTGTTCTTAGAGGGATAGCTTTCAGTTTTTCACCATTGAGGATGATATTAGCTGTGGGTTTCTCATATATGGTCTTTATTATGTTGAGGTACTTTCCTTCTATACCCATTTTATTCAGAGTTTTTATCATAAATGGATGCTGTATCTTGTCAAATGCTTTCTCTGCATCTATTGAGATGATCATGTGATTTTTATTCTTCATTTTATTAATGTGGTGTATTACGTTGATTGATTTGCGAATGTTAAACCATCCCTGCATACCTGGAATAAATCCCACTTGATCATGGTGTATAATTTTTTAACGTATTGTTGTATGCGATTTGCTAGTATTTTGTTGAGGATTTTTGCATCGATGTTCATCAGTGATATTGGCCTGTAATTTTCTTTTTGTGTTGTCCTTGTCTGGTTTTGGTATCAGGGTAATGTCAGCTTCAGAGAATGAGTTAGGAGCTTCCCCTCCTCAATTGTTTGGAAGAGTTTGAGAAGGATAGGTATTAACTCTTCTTTGAATGTTTGGTAGAATTCACCAGGGAAGCCATCTGGTCCTGGACTTTTATTTTTGGGGAGGTTTTTGATTACTGTTTCGATCTCCTTACTGGTGATTGGTCTATTCAAATTCTCTACTTCTTCTTGATCCAGTTTTGGAAGGTTGTATGATTCTAAGAATTTATCCATTTCTTCCAGATTGTCGAATTGGTTGGCATATAGTTTTTCATAGTATTCTCTTATAATCTTTTGTATTTCTGAGGTGTCTGTTGTAACCTCTCCTCTTTCATTTCTGATTTTACTTATTTGTGCCTTCTCTCTTTTTTCTTGGTGAGTCTAGCTAAAGGTTTGTCAATTTTGTTTATCTTTTCAAAGAACCAGCTCTTGGTTTTATTAATTTTTTCTATTGTTTTTTTGGTCTCTATTTCATTTATTTCTGCTCTGATTTTTATTATTTCCCTTCTTCTACTGATTTTGGGCTTTGTTTGTTCTTCTTTTCCAGTTCCTTTAGGTGCATTGTTAGATTGTTTATTTGAGATTTTTCTTGTTTGTTGAGATAGGCCTGTATTGCTATAAACTTCCCTCTTAGAACCGCTTTTGCTGTATCCCATAAATTCTGGCATGTCGTATTTTCATTTTCATTTGTCTCCAGGTATTTTTTGATTTCTTCTTTGATTTCTTCGTTAACCCAATCGTTGTTCAGTAGCATTTTGTTTAATCTCCATGTATTTGTGGCTTTTCTGATTTTCTTCCTATAGTTGATTTCTAGTTTCATACCGTTGTGGTCAGAAAAGATGGTTGGTATTATTTCAATCTTCTTAAATTTATGGAGACTTGTTTTGTGGCCTAATATGTGATCAATCCTGGAGAATGTTCCATGTGCATTTGAAAAGAACGTGTATTCTTCGGTTTTTGGATGGAATGCTCTGTATATATCTACTAGGTCCATCTGTTCTAGTGTGTCGTTTAAGGCCAATGTTTCCTTATTGATCTTCTGTTTGGATGATCTATCCGTTGGTGTAAGTGGAGTGTTAAAGTCCCCTACTATTATTGTGTTACTGTCTATTTCTGTTTTTATGTCTGTTAATAATTGCTTTATATATTTAGGTGCACCTACATTGGGTGCGTAGATATTTACAAGTGTTATATCCTCTTGTTGGCTCGTCTCCTTGTTCATTATGTAATGCCCTTCTTGGTCTCTGTTTACAGTTTTTGTTTTAAAGTCTATTTTGTCTGATATGAGTACTGCTACCCCTGCTTTCTTTTCATTGCCATTTATGTGAGTATCTTTTTCCATCCCTTCACTTTCAGTTTGTGAGTGTCTTTAGGTCTGAAGTGTGTCTCTTGTATGCAGCATATATATGGGTCTTGTTTTTTTATCCAGTCAGCCACCCTATGCCTTTTAATTGGAGCATTTAGTCCATTGACGCTAAAGTAGCTATTGATAAGTATGTACTTACTGCCATTTTTTAACTTTTTTTTTTCCCTCAGTGTTTTAGTAGTCCTTCTCTGTTCCTTACTTCTTCTATACAGAATTGATGGTCACTTTAGTTTGACCTCTGTCTGAAAGCTGTACTCTTTAACTACCCTCCTCCCTCCTTTTGTTTTTGATATCATATCCTACTTCTTTTTGTGCATTTGTATCCATTACGCTCTAATCGTGGAAATAGATAATTTTTCCTATTTGTGGTCTTCTCTTTTCCCCTTAAATCAGTCCCTTTAACATTTCTTGTAACACTGGTTTCTTGGTGACAAACTCCTTTAATTTTTGCTTGTCTGGGAAATTTTTGATCTCTCCTTCCATTTGGAACGATAACCTTGCTGGGTAGAGTATTCTTGGCTGTAAGTTTTTTCCTTTTAGCACTTTAAATATATCATGCCATTCTCTTCTAGCCTGTAAGGTTTCTGCTGAGAAGTCAGCTGATAGCCTTATGGGGTTTCCTTTGTATGTAACTTGACATTCTCTTGTGGCTTTTAGGATTCTCTCTTTATCTTTAATTCTGGACATTTTGATTATGATGTGTCTTGGTGTGGGCCTCTTTGGGTTTATCTTGTTTGGGGCTCTCTGTGCCTCCTGTACCTGGATGTCTGTTTCCTTCCTTAGGTTAGGGAAGTTTTCATCTATTATTTCTTGAAATAGATTCTCTGCCCCCTTGTCTCGCTCTTCTCCTTCCGGGACACCTATAACACGGATGTTAGTGCGCTTGATGTTGTCCCAGAGGTCCCTTAGACTGTCCTCACTCTTTTTAATTCTTTTCTCTTTTACCTGTTCACCTTGGGTAATTTCTTCTAGTCTTTCTTCCAGCTCACAGATCCGTTCTTCTGTATCCTCTACTCTGCTTTTGAGTCCCTCTAATGAATTTTTCATTTCCAGTATTGTATTCTTCATTTCTGATTGGTTCTTTTTATATCTTCCATTTCTTTGTTGACATTCTCACTGAGTCCATCTATTCTTCTCCCCAGATCAGTTAGCATCCTTAACACTCTTAGTTTGAACTCTCTGTCGGGTAGGTTGCTCATTTCTGTTTCACTTAGTTCCTTTTCTGGGGTTTTGTCCTGTTCCCTTACTTGGAATGTATTCTTTGCCTCCTCATTTTGCCTCTCTTTCCCTGTGCTTGTGTCTATGTATTAGGTAGGTCAGCTACGCCTCCTGCTCTTGGATAGGTGACCTTATGTAAGTGATGGCTTAGGAGGCTTCCAGTGTGCTTCCCTCAGTTCTCAATGTTCCAGGGTGGCCCCTATGTGGGCTACGTGTGTGCTTCTATTGTGGCCTGTTAGCTCTCCCTATAGGTGCCCAGGAGGCTGAGTTATGCTCCTGGCCAGCTGTTGTAATGCTCAGCTGCTTGTAGTTGTTGTGGGCCCTTCAGTCTCTTTATCAGGTGTGAGGAGCCCCAGCACAGTTGGCTGCAAGTTCTAATACCACATCTGTGTTGCAGTATTTCTTTAAGTGAGTAGGCCCTCAGCGTGGCAGGTTGTTAGGCTCAGGGCCTTAGAATTGCTGTAAACCTCTAGCCTATTAGGTCTCTTGTCAGCTCTCTGAGGATTGCAGCTGGGTGGGCTGGCCTCAGGCACAGGAGCACCCAATTGTTTCAGGCTTTGGAAGGTGGGGCAAACCTCCTATGTGGGTCTTTGAGAAGCACAAGTCTTCTGCAGCTGACAAGCCCTGCCGCCCACAGGTCCACACACACAGTCAACACAGTCCTGCCCCGTGTGAGCGCCCGACCTCCCCAAGCGACCCAGTCTCCACGGCGGGAGCCCCACACACTCCGCCACCACCCCACACTCTCCACCCGCTCCTTGTGCACACCCTGCCCCGCTCAAGTCAGCTCAGTTGCCAGGCTGCAGAAAATCCAGTCACCAATCTATGCAGGCCCACACGCTGCCTGAGGGTTTGTTGTTAGGTGGGGCCAGTCTCTAGGGTGGGCTGCCTGCCCGGGCTGAGCTGGATCAAACCGGTGCTCGAGCGGGTGGAGCAGACCCTGGGCTAGCAGGTCTCAGGGAAAACTCCAATGGCCCTGTGTCAGCACGCCACACCAGGCCACAACAATGGCCGCCGCCAATGCCCCAGTCCCTGCGGAGGTCTCACCCCTCACCGAGATGCACTCAGGGCCTATTAGGTGAGTCTCTTGTCACCAAAGCAGTGTGCACCTTTCTTTCTGGTGATTTTAGGATGCTTTCTGGAACGGGTGAGTTTGTGCGCGGGCCCTTTAAGAGCCAGTATTAGTTTCTTTGTGAACCGGGTTTTCTGGGGTGCTACCCAATGCTTTAGTAGCAGCAAAGTCAGATATTATGCCGCTGGTCTCGATTGTGCTGGGTCCACACAATGCCCACAGCGGGGGCGCCCTGCTCAGGGCCCCGCGCCCAGGGAGGTTGCGTACCTGTGAGCTGCTCCCGGCGGCCATGAAGCTGGCGGCTTGTGAAGGCGGCGTTTTTCCTCTCCGGAAGGGAGTCTCTGCCTCTTCCACCCCAGTTAGGATTGTCCGTTGTTGCAGGAGTTCCTCTTATCCAGTTTTCAGCTCTGTCTCAGGGGTAATTTTTCCACGAGTAGTTGTAAATTGGCTGTGTCCACGGGAGGAGGTGAGTTCAGAGTCTGCCTACGCCGCCATCTTGACTCCCTCCCATTCCCTGTCTGTTCTTGACGTAAGTCAGTGGATGAACTAAAATCTGGAAAAACTGAAAAAGAAATGTGGACCTTAATGTCATTTAGAGGTGCTTTGATTCAAAACATAAATGATTGAGGACCTTCTTAGAAAGGGACAAATTATTCATGGACAGTGCTAAGTCATTAGGAATAATATTTTTCTATGGAAATTAGTTTCTTAAATTAATTCATTGCTGCTCAACTAGGTAGAACTTCATATCCTTTTAAATATTTTAAACCTATTGGATTTCTTTATAAAGCTCCTCAGTAGTAGAATAGAAGGATGATTCTAGTAGAATAGAATAGAAGGATAAATGTGATGAGACAAAAATTTTTTTTAATATCCCTGATAAAGTTTATATTTTCATAGTTTTCATTTAAGCAATATTATCTAGTATGTTTTCCTTTTTCTTTGTTATTGAATTTGTGCTAATAGAGCCAACACTTCCCCTGTCCCTCCTGTAACCAAAGATATATTAACAACTCTAAGGTGAGAGGCAGACCAGATGGCCAGGAAGCCAGTTGCCGTTAGTTGGTGAACAATGAAATGGAATCCATGATATTGGACTTCTAACAAGTACTTCACCCAACTAGGATAAGTTTTCTTTTTTAATCTACTCTATCTTCTCTTTCTCAGACAAATTTTGGGCCATCAATAATAGTTATTAATACCATGGTAAGATTCTATAAGGAATCTAGAATATTATTCAATTAGGCAGGAGTTCTTAATCTTTTTATGAGCTAGGGTCCGCTGTGGAAGTCTGATGTCTAGGGGCCTCATTTCAGAATATTGTTAAGTGCATAAAATTGGCTACTTTAGATTACCAAGGAAACCCAATTATATAAACAATAACTAAAATAATAAAAAAATTTGTGATTCACCAATATATGAGTATTTTTTATTAACACATTAAATAGGATCTAACAGTGTGTCTAGTAACTACCATGAGTTTGAGATGAGCGTAAACAATTTTTAAAGATATCTGCAACAACTGTCATATAATAAACTATAATTTCTATTGGTGACAACGTCACAAGTACTGTTAACTAATATGGTTTGTTACTATGGAAATGCTACATTTCAATTAGAGGTTAATAAAAATAAAGATATATACATATATTGATCCAACTTCACAGACCCCCTGAATTCTATTAGATTAAGAACCTTGGAGCTAGACCATGAAGTTTGAATAAGAGAATGACAGAGATGAGGGTTCAGAGTCAGGTTAATTTGGGGAAGATCCCAGTTTGTGGGAAGACTGGAGACACAAAGCCGGGAACTTGATTTTGAACCTAGAAAAACTAGCAGGGGGATTTTCTTAGCAGGGGGATAATATTCCAGGAAGATAATTCTATTCTCTTTGCTGTATAGTTTGGTGGCAGAGAATCCAGGAAAGAAGCTATGTCAGCTGTGAACAAGAGCTTAAGGTAGAGTTTTAGTTGAGGAATAAATATAATTGAATAGATTAAGTGTGCTGACAGTAAGAAGTATTTGGAGTCATTCATCGTATGACCTAAAGATGATTTTGGTGTCCCTAGTTATAGAATGAAGTTAAGAAGAGATTAATAGTAATTTTGGAAGAAAAATGAGGTCACACATGATGAAAAGTGTTGATGTGAATATCCAAGAGGGAGTAGGAGAGAGGTTATTTGGAGAAGAATGAGAGGCCAAAGCGTCTCTGATTCTTAAACATTCTCATAAAGGATAATATGATACTGAGAATGGCATTAATGGACAGTCTTATAATTGAGCAATTACTATGTGCCTGTGTTAAGTCCTTGTTCTTTTAACACCTTTATTGAGATATAATTCACATTCCATACAATTTACCCATTTAAAGTGTTCAATTCAATGGCTTTTAGTACATTCACAAAGTGTGCATCCATTACCACAGTCAAATTTAGAACATTTTCATTACTCCAAAAAGAAACCCTGCATCCCTAAGCCATCACACCCTAATTCCTCCATCGCTCCCAGCCCTAGGCAATCGCTGATCTTTCTGTTCCTATAGACTTGCCTATTCTGCACATTGCATATAAATGGTATCATACAATATGTGGCCCTTGTGACTGGCTTCTTTCGCTTAGCATGTTTTCAAGGTTCATTCATATTGTAGCATGTATCAGTACTTCATTCCTTATTATGGCTGAATAATAGTCCACATTTTGTTTATCCGTTTATCCACTGGTAAAGCTCTTATGTGTTACTTCATTCTATCATTTCCCCTGACCACTAACCGGAGGAGTGTTTGGTACTTTTCTTCCACCCTCAGTTTTTCTTGTTAAAATTTTATCCTGATTCCACCTTATTTTGTTCTCAGTGGTACTGGAAGACAAAGGTCATTTTCTCTGTAAGGGCAGTAACTTTCAAACCAAATCCTCTTACTCCCAACCTGCCCCAGGCCGTTTGTACGACTGCTTTTGAGAGAGTAAATTTGAAAGCATTCTTTTTCATCTTTTTATGGCTATTCAGAGAATTTTGCAGGGCATGTGGTTATTCTTTGTTTTTGTTTTTTCTCTGCTTCTTTTTAAAAATGTGAAGGTAGATAAGCGCTTGTTGTGTACTCTGGAGAATCCAAACCACTTGTAAAAGGAAAAAAAATATGTATGTCACATCAAGTATAGATAGTTTAAACTGTCAAAAATTCTCATTGTGAGAAATGTACTACTGGGTGAAATGTTACAGTACACAAATACTTTTAATAACTGGAGTGGGAGGTTGTCACTTTTAATTATTATTTTTCTTCTTCTGGATGATAAAGGAAATATAATTAAAATTAAATCCTATGGCTTTCCACAAACATGATCACAGTAGTGGTCACTGTCACTAACATTCCAGTTTATTCACCAGTGAGTATTTACTAAGCCCCCACTACTTATAACCAGAGACTGCAGGAATTAAATGATTGCCCCTTCAATTAGTTTAGTGTGTACTAATAATTGTAGAAAGCTTCATCACACACCAAACTCTCACTTAAATTTTACATATTAATCCTGTGAAGTTATCACCCCCATGGCGCTGAGGCAGAAACTGAGTGCCAAAAGGTCTGACATGTCAAGAGCAGTGAGAACCAGACTGTCAGCTTAGAACTTCTGATTTCAAAACTTTTCCTGCTTCTGCCTCAGAAGAGCCATTTGGAAGCTAAACAGTGGTGTCAAATGGACTTAGACAAAGGAGACAGAGCCTCTGAAGCAACATCGTCTTGTTGACAGTGAATACTTTTCAAACCTTTCTAGCCTTAGATGAAATTGGATTAAGTACCCATTTGACACTCTGTGAAAGGAGTGGTGTCCTCCTCTAAAATATCTGCAAGTTCCTGAGTCCTTAGTTTCCATAATTACGTAACTTACACGATTACTCCAAGATCTCCTCCTTTCCACCTCCCCGTTATCACTCATTCCTTGCGTCCTTGCCTCTCTGTGCTTTGATATATCCAAGCAATGGACCTTCTCTCAAGCTTTCATCTTCCCTTAAATCCTACATACAAGAAATTAGCGCACACCAGACTACTTTGAAGAGAGAGGTAGGATATTAACTCTGGCAACAAGTAACTGAATATTGTACATTAGATGTCCCTTTCACTAAAAGTCCTCGAGCCTCTTCAACATGAGGCTGTCCTCCTGGCCTTTCTCTGTAGTCTCCAGGTTCTTGCTCATCTCCTTTCTCCCTTCACTCCCTCTGCTCATTCATCACTCTGTTCTTTCCCACTCATAGATTTTATGAAGCAAGACCTTGGGGCCTGCCTCTCCGGCCTTAAAACTGCTTATCACAGTATTTTTTTCTATAAAAAAAATTACTCTTTAAGAACTACTTTAACTTATATATTCTTTGTCTTGCCACATGTACTATCTAATTAAATTATCAAAACCCTATGAAATAAGTTACTATTATCCCAAATCTGTAGTGAGGTAATTGAGGCATAGAGAGTTGAATAACTTATCCAAGATCCCACAGCCAGTCAATGGTAGAGCCGGGATCTGATATTCTCAAGTATATCTGGAAAAAGGCTGCCATTCTAACATCGGTAGGCTATTCTTATAAGTCTGGCTTCAAAAATTTCTGTAATCACTTCTGTTTCAGGTGACATCTGCTGGGGAAAATTATTCAGTAAAGTAGCTTTTTGGCTTTATTCAATCCAATGGCAACATGGTTTATTTAAATATGGCAACCTGGTGTTAATGTTTTTTTAGCTTGCAATTTATATCTGGTGGAGGTTAAAATAACAAGCAGTGGAAGTCAACATTTTCTCTTTAAATGCGGAGTATTTTGTACATGCTTGGATTTACTTTACGTGATGGTTTCTCAGCTTAGGCACTACACACATTTAGGGCTGAATAATGCTTTGTTGTGGGGCTGTCCTGTGCACTGCAGGATGTTGAGCAATATTGCTGGCCTCCACCCTCTAGATGTCAGTAGAAGCTCCGAGATGTCGCTCCCAGTTGAGAACCATTGTGTTAAAGCATAAACTCTCCCAAGCTTAATATTAAAACATAACAAAAACAAAAATCATCTGATGAGTGTCCACAAGTCTGACATTGGTAGTTGCACTCTTGTTATTTGCCCGTCTCTGAGGAACTACAGAAATAGCCATTCAGTGTTTGGGCTAACTGAAGGTGCTCATATATTATAGAAATAATAGAGCAGGCATGCATTATACATTGCTAGAATTAAGCTTAATAAACTTAATTGAGACAATTAAATTATCTGTTCAACTCTCATTTCTTCAGGGAATGATTATTTCCCTTTCCCTTTCTCTGTGTGCATATCTCTGCTCTGGACTGTCTTTAGCTTTCCTCATCACTAGAAATTGAAATTAGTACATAGACATTTATCTAGTACTTGCTGTATACTTTAAAATGCTAGGATTTCAAAACATAGTGTGTATAAAGATTATAGAATAATGATGCTTGTGAAATCCTTCCAGAATCCTATTCATGTCAGATAAACGGTTGACCCATCTACAAGAGGTTTAGTATCTTCTCTTAAATATCTCCAAGGACAGAAGTAGTATAACATAAATCGCTCATTTCAGACTTTCACTCTGTTGGTTCAGATGATTCTCTATATCCAAATTGCTTAAATTTCAGTCTGTTTCTTCTTATAGGTTTCCTTTGTGGGTATGTATGTATGCCATATATCTCAGAGTCAAAAAGCAAAAAGAAAAAAGTGAAGTTCAGGTATGGTGATGTGCGTGTTGATGACTCTCTGTCTCTCTCTTTTTTTTTTTTTTTTTTGCATAGGTCAGATTTTTAGTTCTGGATATCTCATATTTATGATTGTATCATTATCAAGGATAACTGATTTTTATTTTATATTCAATATCTATTGTAATCTGGTGTAATGAAAAATTGTGTCAAGTGTATTTATAGCAGTCATGACCAGAGGGAAATTACATTTGTGTAATTGAGGGAGAAGAAACAAAGGTCTTCACTCATGTAACTTCAACCTCAAATAGCCTCTTATTCCTCAGATTCTGTCTCGTTCCATTTGGATAACGAGTACTTTTGTGCTCCCAGTAAGACTTATTGCTTTGATGATATCAAAGAAAAGTGACTTTGAATGGGAAGCTTGGTCCTAACTAAAGTATTATGAGAATCTGATGGTTAAAGGAACTATGATAACACAAATAGGTTAGGGGAAAAAAACCCTACTATATATATATGTCTAATGAGAAACTAATAAGCAAAATACCCAACTAGAAGTGGGTAAAGCAATCATTGAAAGGAATACATAACACTGAAACAGGGCAATTTCTCACAGGCTTTTATTCAGTGACCAAAGAATGATTTTCAGTCATCAAGATTAACACCTCATCGAAGGAGCAGGAGTTTAGATCCAGAGGGACCATATTCATTTGGACTTAAAAGCAGTCTTAAACAGAAAACTGATAAGGTGCTGACACACTGCCTTCTTTAATTCAAGAACAAACTTGCATTTCACAGTTAGGCTGTCTTTTCCTTCTTATACTGGCTCAAAGAAGACATAAATAAATGACTGACAGGAAGTACAGGTTGAAGGGGGATATCTAAGAAGATAGTCTGTCCCTGGCAGTTGGATGGTTTTCACCTCTAGTTAGCCCATAGCAGCCTCATCAATTTCTTTCTTCCCCAGACAACACCACCCCCAATCTAAAATGACCCTGCAAGGCAAGTCTGATATAGTAGTAGCCCTAATCTATTAAGAAAGCAGAGAGTATGTCCTAAAAATTCTCATCACAAGGAAAAAAATCTCTTTTTTTTAAATCTATATGAGATGATGGATGTTAACTAAACTTATTTTGGTAATCATTTAGCGGTATGTGTAAGTAAAGTCATTATGCTGTACACCTTAAATGTATACAGTGATGTATATCAATTATATCTCAATAAAACTGAAAGAAAAAAATACAAAAGGAAATATTTTTCTAGAGAAGATACAACCATGCTGGTGAAAACACAGCTCAACTACCACAATGTTGAATGTTCGTATTGAATCTAGCAACTACAGAAACCCTTATGAGACAATACAAAATGTAAAATCTGTGGTCTCAAATCTACGAAATCATGAAAGCATAGTCAAACAGATTAGAGAAGGAAAGAGATGGGAGATCTTGTCTAGACAAGACCTTTGATATAACACCTGTCACCCTTTAATGGCCAATCAAGTTGTCCTGAATGTTCCAACCAAGATTGTTGAAACTAAGCACACAGTGTTTATAATTAGGTTATTGCCAGCCATTCTATTTCAGCCTACCAGTAATAAATCTCTAAGCTGATTTGCCTTATCATGAAAGTCCTTATGGCACAAAACCACAGGTTAGTGAAAAACTCATAAAGATAAACCAAGCCAGAAGATTCTGAGTCTCCTTGTAAACTCAATTTCTTTTATTTATAGGGCCTACTGATTCTTATAAAAGATAGACAATAGTATGGCTGCTTTATAATGGACCTCTTAATGCTTAGCATCCCCCAAGGGTGGTAAATGAATTGTAGTGCCAAAAGGCAGGAGGTAGGTTGATTACTGTTCCAGTGGCGAGATTTAGGACTTAGGACTCATCCCATTCCGTATCATAAATGAGCATGTGGTATCTGAAGTAGAATAAAAAATACATTGAAGTTACGGTGATACAGCTTTCAATTATTCATGCTAATGGGAGGGGTGATAAAAGAGCTAAATGAAACTATAAATAACCCTTAAACCTTATCTCAGCCAACTGTTCCAACATCTCTCATGCAAGCAACTTTAACAATTTAGCAAAATCCAAATAAAAATGATTTGAATGTTTCTTTTCTTTCCTGGTTCAGATAGTGAATAGTAAAAATAGAAGCTATATATTATCACCTTTTTTAAAAAAGCAAAAATGAGTAAAAAGAGCAGAAGCGGAATATATAGATTAACTACATTTTGGATTGTCATTTGTTCCCCAAAACAGTTCTAATAGCTTCTAGTCACTCTTCAGTTTAGTCAGGGAAAATCATGGAAAGAGTCTAGAACTTTACTAGGATGTTGTGAAAATGTCTTTCTGCTACTCTTTAAAAAAAAAAACGAAACTTGAAATCTAACATAATTGAAAATGAAGCTAAATTGAAGTATTAAAACAGTCATGAATAAATACTAATGAGTCTCTATTTCTTTAAAGAAATAGAAATTATATTAATCAGTGCTGACCTAAAGTAAATTCAACAAAATATACTCCTAAAGTTAATAGCAAATAATTACATAAAAACGTCCAAGCTGGGCTGTTTCTACATTGGTGTAAGCTCTGGCAGAAGCATGCTATATATTCTACCTACTTGACTTTCTTCCCTATTTATTTTACTCCCCCCATCCCTCCCCTCACCACCAAAATAACCATACTTAGGCCTACCGATTTTCTATGCAAGTGGAGTCAGTTTAAAACAAATCTCAGAGGTAGCCACAGAGTGAGAAAAAGGAGTGTAAGACTGGGAGTGGCTCCAAGATGGCCCTAATACTTTAAAGGAAGTGAAGAGGTGGAAATAGGAGCCACTGGGTGTATGCAGTAAATCTTTGACTGTCTTATTCTTAGTTTTCTTAAGTGAACCTCACAGTCCCTACTTGGAAATCATTTGTAAATATATCATCACTTCTCATTTTGCTTCAAGGCTGGTGTGTGGCATAATGAATGAGTTTAACCAATTTCACATTTCACATCAATAACTCACTTTACTGGGCTCTTGGAAATTAGAATATTTCTAAATGTCTCTGAAAGAACTCTAATAATACCATGTGTGTATGTAACTTCTTAGTGCCCAATTAATCCTGCCTCCCTAAATTACTCACTCCCCATCCACACAACAGGTATGTGGCAGGAGAAGTGATCGAATTATGACTCAGGGTAACATTTATAAACACTGTGTTTCTGTTTACCGTTTAGATCTCTCTGTTCATTAAAAAAAATACACTGCTTTTTGGACCATTCTTTTTTTTTTTTTTTTTTTTGTGAGGAAGATCAGCCCTGAGCTAACATCCATGCTAATCCTCCTCTTTTTGCTGAGGAAGACCAGCTCTAGAGCTAATATCTATTGCCAGTCCTCCTCCTTTTTTTCCCCCAAAGCCCCAGTAGATAGTTGTATGTCATAGTTGCACATCTTTCTAGTTGCTGTATGTGGGACGCAGCCTCAGCATGGCTGGAGAAGCGGTGCGTCGGTGCACGCCCGGGATCCGAACCCGGGCCACCAGTAGCAGAGCGCCCGCACTTAACCGCTAAGCCATGGGGCCGGCCCCTGGACCATTCTTATCTATCATATGAAGTCAGATCCCTTACTTCCTTGGGTATTGTGAATATATTGAACCTGTAGTGTTTAACTTAACCTGGAAAAGATGTTTTACATCTAAAATTCTACTTCTCAAATATAATCTGTTTTAGCAAGTCTTTTTTGTTTTTTGCTCTTCTAGTTAACATGGAATACAACCTTCTGTTACCAACACTAATTATTCATATATAATTATTTATACCCATGTTTTTTTAAAAAATGAGTTAGACATGAGGAAATTAGACAAATATAAAGTAAGATCAGGCAAATGAGTTGGAACCAAAAGTGAGTTTGTGCACAAATTTTAAGCCCCAGAGACGCATACAATTCTGGCTGTGAAACTTCTAGAGGTCGTAGGAGAAAGGGAAACATGATCAGTTCCAGGATTAACTGTCTTTAAGTCAAAATAGATAAGTGTTTTATGAGCATGGTTCTTCAAGGAAGTAAGAGATGGTAGGACCAGGTAGAGTGGTCGTTGTGGAGGAGGAACGATTACAACTTCCCGGAGGAAGGAGTATCTAAATTTCATAAGCTAGTTCTGATGTGACATAAGCCAAGTGTGACAGGTCCACAGTTTCCTTTTGAAATTACTGGGCTAAAACAAGAGTCCTGATGCCCCTTCTCATCCTTTATTTAGGCTGGCTATTGGTTGAGAAGGCGTAACTCTCAAACTGTCCAGCAGTATTCCTGGTGGCGGTCTTACTCCACTGAAGACTTTTAACCCAAAGAGACAGAGAAGCAGACTTGTACAAAATCAGTTATATATGAAAGGTCTTTAGGCATTGTTTATTTTACTCTTAGTTCTATTAATATAATTGAAGCTAGAGCTTTAAGTCAAAGAAATTTACAATGCATTGGAAAGTTGTTCTGGTGTTATTCTTGGGAGCCTGCACCATAAGACTGTAGATGCTGAAGCAATGCTGCATCAAATGTTGGCTGGACATAGCCAAGTGTGGAAGAGTAGAAAGATATTACATTCTGCCAGGTAGATCAGTGTCATTTCTTGAAATTCTGTTCTCTGGGTGTGATATTGATTTGAACCTAGAAGTTCTCTCTTCAACCCCTCATAGAGAGAGAACCTGAAAGAAATACTTTCCATTTAAAAACCAAAAATCTATTATCCTAAATAGATCTTGATTGGTTTCTGTAATAGATGATAAGAAAAAAATATAATGAAACCAATACCAGTAATGAGAGCTAGTATTTATTGGGCACTTGCTGTATGCTGGGCACTGTGCTAAGCATTGCACCTGCTTCATCTCATTTCATCAACCACCCAATGAGAAAGGTGCTTTTCTTTGATCCATTTTGTTAATGAAGAAACTGAGGCATAGAGGAATAAACAACTTGCCCAAAGTCACAAGGCTAGTAAGGAGCAGGTAAGAGAACCAGAAGTCAACTCCTGGTCTGACTTCAAATGATGTATCAATTTCTTAACCATGTTGTATCCTGAGCCTATCTCTTATTCTTGTGACAGATGAAATTTCTGGGGGAATAGACTTGCCATTGAAAGAAATGGGGAGGGACTGCTATGAGGAGGCATCTGAAGCTTATGAGAATATGGATTTTCTGGGCTGGTTTTGATGTACCTATCAAGAGAGTTTTCTTTCCTGTAGTCAAGAAGTAAGGCATGAAAAAGCTAGACTTTTAGCGGCTGTACGTGCATAAGAAAATATTTCCAAACCTTTTAAATTGTTGGATTTATTCATTCCTGAATAGCTTCTTTACACGCAGAGGGGCGTGTACACACACAGTTTGAGTAGTGAGCAGATTTTGTGTTGAATTTTATCCTAATTGTACAGAATTATCTCTCCATTGATACCATTTACATGAAATCGTTTTTCAGGATAGAGCAATGTCCTCTGAAGGGTTGATCTTGTGTCACTGGTACATGGATTAAACTTCTTAAAAAGGTTTTTTAATATTTAAGATTTTATCTCAGTAGGTGTTTGAAGAAATTAATTAGCACATCATCCTTGTAATTTTACAAATATTTTTGCTTAGATAAAACTAGGTTGATTTTTAAAAGGAGGGAGTGAATTTAAAGTCAAAACTCTAACAAGTTAAATATTGCAGGAAGCACATAGATAAAGGAACAACTATGAAGTCGATGCATGAAGGCCTGAAGTTTGGAAAAAACTTGGTAGCATTATTTCCTTTCAATCACTAGCTAATGCCAAGCACTAGGCTTTTCTTCTGTAGATTGTGGATAAGCAACTTGGAGGAATAATAGAAGAGGAGGATTAAGTCTAGAATACATTGTGTTGCCTTTTGATTTCCTCCTCTGTTGTGTCAGATGATGGAATTTCTGGTGTACATAGCTATGACTTTTTAAAAATGTATTTTTTCATTTCCGTCATGAATAGCGTTTTCCTTACTTGCAGGCAACAGTGTATATCTAGTGTATGGTGTTTCCTTATTTTTCCTTCACTTGCATTTCGTTTTCCAAGTCCTTTGTGGAACATAAACAGTTCTAGTATCTCTTTTTTTTTTTTTGCCTCTCAACCCTTGTAGTTTGTTTTTCTTTACAGTCAGTGTTGCAGCCCTGGGGCAGATAAAACAGTCTTGCCCAAGTCAGAGAAGATGTATAAAAATAAAAGATACCATGAGCCACAATTAAATAATGCCCAAGGGTCAAAATAATTTCCTTTTCCATAATAGGTGCCTTACTCAAATGAGAATTCCCAAGTGTGAAGTGTGCTGTAGAAACTGTACCCACTTACTCAAGTTTTCTTTAAGATTCAAAATGACGTTAAAATTGGAATTACCATTGTTTTCTAATGTCACATTGGGAATAATTTCATACGTTCACATTTTTTTGTCTCTATCTTTTTCTGATGCTTTCAGTCTCATCTCAAATCTTCTACCAGGGATTAATTTAATAAAGGACATGGATTTCCTAACACATATTTTACTGCATTTCTTGCATTGCATCTTCATAATGACTTTGTTTTAATTGGGTAACTGCTTTGCATTTTTAAAAGTGAGCCTATTACTCCTCATCTCATATTGAAAATGCAACAAAGGAAATGAAGCATGAGAGAAAATTAAAATAATGTGTTTTCTCTTCTTTTTAGATGGAAAGGTTGAAGTTACAAAAGAAGGTGTAAAGCTGTGTACCATGGGTCCAGGAAAAGTGTTCGGGGAGCTGGCTATTCTTTACAACTGTACCCGGACAGCGACCGTCAAGAGTAAGACTGTTTCTTTATTTTTAAAATACTTACAATGTCTTTTTCCCCTAGACCTGTGAGATGTTGATTAACATGCCTCTCAATTTTATCTTTGTGATTTTATTACTCTTTATTTTAGTTTTTGCTTTGCCATACAGTTAATATATTTGTGTTCCTACTAAAGGAAGATTGTTAACAATGAATTCTGCATAACTTAAATTATATTGCTGGTTTATGAAAAGTATCTTTTTAACCAAGAATTCTTATAAATTAGGGTTTCCAAAATGATACCGTTTTATAAATTAGAATTAAACAGGAGTAAGATCTTTTCTTTTTCTGCCTTTAAAACCTCAGGATCATATTTTAAAAATTTTTATATATCTGTCTATTTTGGGTTACACTCACCACATAAATTCTACTTATTCATTCAGTGGTTTAGGAAAAATAAGAGGAGAAATGTCTTTCATCTCATTCAAACATAGAGTGAGATATATCCTGAATTCTAAAACTACGTCTGAGTGTATTCTTGTCTTCAGCTGCTCATCAAGCTGTATATTATAGCATTTTTCTCTTCTACTGATTGAGCTTATTTTAAATCAGGGCAATAAAGCAGCTTGTTTCCCTAATTTTACATGTATGTGTATATATGATTTCTCTAGCAACTTTTATTGCTTGATAGAAGCAGCTGCGATAGTTAGAGGGAAAAAAAGTTGTTTTAAATACTCCTTCTTTCTGACTGCAGGATGTAATGAGTGTATAACAAACAGAGCTGAATCCAAAAGCCAAGAGTGGAAGGTCCATTGTATCTTTAGGCAAATATGTATATTTCATGTTCGAAAAGTTCTTCTGACACATTGATCCCGTGAATGATTGCAATGACATGTTACTTTGATTGGATTGTGTCATTAAAAAAAATACTCTTGGCAAAATGACAATTAAATTGTTAATATCAATTAGTTTTATCTGGATGTCACTATTTTGTATATTGGTTTTTTACTCTTAGAAGCATGGCAAATGACTGACAATATGACATTGAAACAGGTTTTGAAGAACTCAAGAATGCATGGCCAGCTAGGGCCCCAGAAACTGTCTTACATCTCTTATTAGTGAATCACCTTTTTATTCATTGGAATCACTGTGACATCAATTGCAGTTGGGGCCCTTATAAGATGAGTACTTCTTGGCATTTGATTCTTGGTCTCTGAAGGCACAGAACTCTTTTGATTGATAGGCACTGCCATGTTTTTATTTTATGTGATCATTTAAGTACATGACTCAAAGAATAATGAAGCCCAATGAACCATAACAGATTCTGCCAGAACTTTAACTCGCTTGAAAAGTGCCTTAGCTAGAAGAAAGAGTAGTCATGATTCTATTAAGGGAAGAGATTTTACTATCATGCTTCATTTTCATGAGAAATACATTCCTTTTAGTGCAAAAAAAGGACCAGCATAGCACATTTTTATTAGAACAACCTTTCTCAGAATTGTGAATAGTAATTTTTTAAAGTTTTAAAATATTTAAATTTTAAAAATATTTCAACCTTGGATACTGCTCATTTAATATAATGGAAGCTAAAAAATTTCCAAGGGCCAATAGTTGGTAATAACATGATGCTAAATCTTTTGAAATACTGAATTCTTATTAAAGAAATATTTTAAATAGACTAAATGGTGTATCTAAATGAATTTTACAGGAAAAGTAATTTTCATAAGATAATTGCTTTGCTTCATAAAAATCAATTTTCTTATTAGGTTCCGATAAAATGGTGTTAATCTGTACTAGCCTCTATTATACTCGTGTTTGGTAAATTTAAATAGAAAGTGTACATCTGATTCAGCATGAAGGAATTGGGTGCTTAATGCAAATTATAATCCTAACTATTTGGGCGTCAGAACATCCATCATTAAAGGAAATGAGTGATGAAGCATATTCTTTAACAGACTCAGAGATGACCCAAGTGTGTGTGTGTGTGTTTCTTCATTGTGCCTACTTAAGATAATGGAGGTTGTATTGAGAAAAGAGCCTAGGTGTGCAAACACATCTCTGCATTTATAGGTGCAGAGGTTTTGTGCATGAGTAAGGAATAATATCTATCAACAACTGTTCCTTCTGAATGTTGTGAAAGAACTGTAAAGTGTGAATACTGAGTATTTGTTGTTCAGGACCTTTTTGTCTTATCTCTTATAATACCCAGGAGATTGTATTTATGACTGTTGGCCTTAAGTACCATTTTTAATTTATGTTTAAATGATATCCTCAGGCTGATTATTTTACAATTCTGATTAGATCCCATTGTGGATGCTACTTTTACCAAATGACTGCAGAATATAACCCCCAATGCTATCTTACTTTTTAAATGTCATATTTTGAAATGTCCATGTTTGGCTTTTTAGATCCAATCATTTCTCAGGATTCAAGATTTCATCAATTCTTGTCCATTTCTTCTTAACTATCATTCACGAGTGACCATTTGGGGTAACTTTCAAAATGGATTTATCCACTTGGGTGTAAAAGTCTAAGCCTGAGGAGACTGCCCTTCCTACACAATAGCTTGTCTCTCCATGCCATTTTCTATCTCACTTACTTGGCTTTGTGACCCCATCTACCCCAACATCACCCATTTTCTTTCATGGTTGAAAATGTTAATGATCCATTTCTCTTTTCTTTCTTTCTCTTTCTTTCTTTTCTCTTTTCTTTCAGGCTGGGTCAGCCTGAAAGCTGCCTAGCATTTTAATGCATTTTTAATCTCACAGTCATAACTAAAACTTAGGTGACATTCAAGAGCTCTTCGATATACAGGAGTCATTTCTTGTTCAAGAGAACACTTTTTGAAATTGTATCAGACCATGAATAAATAAATTCCAGTGATTTCCTCTACTAACGAATGTGATCTTATCATCTGTGGGTTGTTATTTTAAACTTAGGACATCAAAGAATAGTTTTCTTGTTTTTTTGTTGAGGTATAATTGGCATAGTATTATATTAGTTTCAGGTGTACAACATAATGATTCGATATTTGTGTGTATTGTGAAAAGATCACAACAGTAAGTCGAGTTAACATCCATCACCATACCTAGTTACACAATTTTTTTTTTATAAGAACTTTTAAGGTCTACTTTCTTAGCAACTTTCAAATGTACAATATAGTATTATCTATAGTCACCATGCTGTGTATTACATCCCCATGACTTATTTATTTTATAACTGGAAGTTTGTACCTTTTGACCCTCTTCACCCATTTCACCCACCCCCCAGACCCCCGCCCCTGGCAACCGCCAATGTGTTCTTTGTATCTATGAGCCCAGGTTTTTTGTTTTTGTTTTTTTTAAGATTCCACATAGAATTGAGATCATATAGTATTTGTCTTTCTTTGCCTGTCTTATATCACTGAGCATAATGCGCTCAAGGTCCATCCATGTTGTAGCAAATGGCAAGATTTCCTTTTTTATGGCTGAATAATATTCCACTGTGTGTGTGTGTGTGTATACATACGTACACACACATACAGATGGTACTTGACTTACAATGGTTCGACTTAATGATTTTTCAACTTTACGATGTACAAAAGCGATACGTATTTAGTAGAAACCATACTTCAAATTTTGAATTTTGATCTTTTCCCAGGCTAATGATATGTGGTATGATACTCTCTTGTGATGCTGGGCAGCGGCAGGGAGCCACAGCTCCCATTCAGCCATGCGATCACGGGGGTGAACAACCAATACACTTACAACCATTCTGTACCCAGACAGCCATTCTGTTTTTCACTTTCAACACAGTATTCAATAAATTACATGGCATATTCAACACTTTATTATAAAATAGGCTTTGTGTTACATGATTTTGCCCAATTGTAGGCTAATGTAAGTGTTCTGAGCACGTTTAAGGTAGGCTAGGCTAAGCTATGATATTCAGTTGGTTAGGTGTATTAAATGCATTTTAGACAATGATATTTTCAACCTACGATGGGTGTATCGGGACATGTTCCCATTGTAAGTTGAGGAAGATCTGTACCTTATTTTCTTTATTCATTCATCCATCGATGGAAACTTAGGTTGTTCCCATATCTTGTCTATTGTAAATAATGCTGCAATGAACACGGGGGTGCGTATATCTTTTCAAGTTAGTGTTTTCATTTTCTTTGGATAAATACCCAGAAGTGGGATTGCTTTATCATATAGTAGTTTTATTTTTAATGTTTTGAGAAACCTCCATACTGTTTTCTATGGTGCCTGCACCATTTTACAATCCCACCAACAGTGTACCAGGGTTCCAATTTCTACACGTTCTCATCAACACTTGTGATTTTCTGGTTTTTTGATAGTGGCCATCCTGACAGATGTGAGGTGCTATCTCATTGTGGTTTTGATTTGCATTTCTCTGATTAGTGATATTGAGCATCTTTTCATATACCTGTTGGCCATCTGTACCTCTTCCTTGGAAAAATGTCAATCAGATCCTCTGTCCATTTTAAAATCAGATTGTTTGTTTGTTTTTTGCTATTGAGTTATGTGTATTCTTTATGTATTTGGGATATTAACCCTTTATCAGATATATGATTTGCATATATTTTCTCTCATTTATTAGGTTGCCTTCTCATTTTGTGAATGGTTTCCTTTCCTGTACAGACACTTTTTAGTTTGATGTAGTCCCACTTTTTTATTTTTGCTTTTGTTGCCTTTGCTTTTGGTGTCAATTCCAAAAGATCATCACCAAGACCAATATCAAGGCACTTACCACCTATGTTTTCTTCTAGGAGTTTTATGGTTTTAGATCCTACATTCAAGCCTTTATTCCAAAAAAATAGTGTTCTTATTAAAGCTATGGATTGATATATGCCATAAATTAGGATTATAAGCTTGTTCATAGTGATCTAACTGAAGGAAGTGCCATGGTAGTTTGAAGTAAGCTGTTTGTTTTTCATCTAGGAAAAATTAATTGGCTGAAAATAAATGTGTGCCACTGGTTATTATGTTAGCACCAGGAGGAAGACATGATAGCAGCAAGAATAATAATTTTTTTAAATCAAACCATAGTGCTATGGAAAGAAAACATCATGGTTTCACGATGCAAAAGATCTATATTCATGGTCTACTCCTACCTTATAAAACAGCAGCATTGATTTTCTGCTGAGGAATGAGGATATAAAAATATATAAAATTCATACTATATTGGCAACAAAAATCTAACAAATGTCTTGCGGTTATTCATGGCTTAAATAGGCTCAAGTTTTCTTTATTATCCGTGGTAGGAAAATGGCCACTTTGTGTCTTTCCAGTCACAAACACTCCAGATGCCAGAGGGAGGAAATAATCAGTTGTTATATTGGATTTCCACAACACTAAACAATTAATATCTCCAATGTGGTTTGAATTTCACATTTTATGTAAATATTTTGGATTGTGTAGACAAAGAGTGTTACCATCCACTTTCAAACCCCACAAGGGATAGGAATTTCTAATATGTCCATTGACTCCCCCTTGCTTCCTCAATTCCCATACCTATAAGCATATCATTTCATGTTTTCCTAAAGTGTCACTCCTGGTTGTGATTTCACTTTTGCTCCTGTGATAGCTAAAGCAGTATTAGTTTACACTCACCCTGGGCCTCTTACTCTGCTTCTAGGCCCACGGTTCTTTAAAATAACACAAATGGAAAACTTGAAGTTACCTGAAAATAGAATGGAAAAGGCATTTAGTTTACAATGAGAGAAGGATTCAGTGGCATATCTTGTGTGTGAGTTTGCAAGGACATTTATGCTAGTGTCTTCTTTTACCTGGATTTCTCACAACTAGTTCTCACATCTACACAGGGATATTCTTTGCAGTTCGAATCATATGGCTCTTTGCTCCAAATTCAGTTGTACATGCATTAGGGTGTTTTTGCCTGACGATACTAAATTAAAGCCTGTTCCTCTCACTTTGAGTTTCCAGCTCACAAAACCCCAAACCTTGGGTAGTGTATTATTCAGTCTCATTCAAATGGGCTCCAGTAAAAACTCAGGAATGAAAAGTCTCTCTCTTTGTAGGAAAATATCTCGATACCAGTTTAAGATAATCACCACAGAAAATTATCTGCAAAAAATGTCTGCAGTGAGTGTGGAGGCTCTTTTATGAATTTACTTGAGCAAAATATCTCAGTAATTCTTTCTCCTTAGATTATTTATAACAAGCATTTAAAAATTCCTCAGTACTAAAATACTTCAGTACTTACACACATGAGCCTAAACATCTTACAAGAAATATGACAAATTGATGACTTTCATAACATCTGGTAAAAATATTTTTCTGCTTTGGTTTGAATACTTCAAGTTTCCATACTTAAGCTTTTCTAGGATATTTGTAAAGCGGGGTGTTGACTAATTAAGATATTTCATTGTGCCATAGACATTTTAAGAATAAAGTTAAAAGAATTTGAATTTTTCTGTTTACTTTTATTTTTAAAAATAAATTTAAGTCGATGCAGTGGATGGTTTGTACATTCTCTTGAAGCTCTGTTTCAAATATTATATTATTTAACCTGACTCAGAAACATCTGCCAACTATCAAAAACCTAAAAAGATGAATTTAAAAAAAAAAACAAAAGGAGATTTGACTAAAATTTCTTGCTGAAATGTCTCTATGTGCTATAAATGTAATGCCTATACCTATAAGGTCAACATACAGTAATCTTACCTTATGCACAGTTTTGCTTTCCATGGTTTCTGTCACTTGCAGTCAATCACGATCCTTATTAAATGGAAAATTCCAGAAATAATAAGTTTAAACTGCATGCTGTTCTGAGTAGCTGTCCTGCTCCGTCCGCCCAGGAAATGAATCATCCCGTTGTCCAGTGTATCCACACTGTATATGCTACCTGCCCGTTAGTCACTTAGTAGTCATCTAGGTTATCAGATGGCTGTCGCAGTATCATAATGCTTGTGTTTAAGTAACTCTTATTTGACTTAATAATGGCCCCAAAGTATAAGAGTAGTGATGCTAGCAGTTCGGATATACCAAAGAGAAGCCATAAGCGCTTTCTTTAAGCGAAAAGGTGAAAGTTCTTGACTTAATAAGGAAAGAAAAAGAATCGTATGCTGAGGTTGCTAAGATCTACAGTAGCTTTTATTACAGTATATTGTTATAATTGTTCTATTTTATTATTAGTTATTGTTGTTAATCTCTTACTGTGCCTAATTTATAAATTAGACTATCATGTTTATGTATGTATAGAAAAAAACATAGTACATATAGGGTTCGATACTATCCATGGTTTCAGGCATCCACTGGAGGTCTTGGAACGTGTCCTCACAGATAAGGGGGTCCTACTATACAGGGCTTTTTATTGGGAAAGAAATGAATGCTAATTTTATTGTTAATGAAAAGGAATCGTAGGTGAAGCTCTTGTAGTGGATGTAAACCTTGAAAATTTCTTAAGATGACTGAATCAAGAAGCAATTAGATACTTTTTAGACAATAACATTATAGAGTTCCATAAAGCATCACATTTGTGATAAAGATACATTCAGATGTGAAAATGAAGCAACATTGGCTGCCAGTACAAACAATGTCATATGTGCAGTGATTACCTGAGGTCTTAATGAGCAGGAACAACCAGATACTGTCATGCTCTATGTGCCACAGCACAAAAGCAGAGAAGATAACTGTGCTGAAGAGACAGTCTCTGTTCTGCCTTTGAGAGGCAAATTAAAAAGATGCATGCGTTGCTTTCTCCAAGTCTAATGCATGCTTTCTACCAAGAATCCTGAAAGAAAAGAGAGAAGACACAAAATTTAGGCTAATGATGACTAGAAATGTGACCCTGATCACAGAAGGAATAGTCCAGTAACTTTCCAGGAATTGTCATCATCCTAGACAATGAAGCAAACAGTGTATTATGGCAGCATCTTAGGGAAGGAGGTACACTTGTTTAGTGAGTTAATTAGACAATATTCTTCTTACTAAAATTTTTTATCACATTTGTGTATTAAAGAAGACTGTGAAATTAGTAACATAAATCCACTTATGTAATCCCTGAAAAATAAATATCTTTAATAAAGGAATCAATTCACTAGATACCAATGATGCCACATAACAGACTAACATGAACAAATGGAAGTACAGAAACTGCTCTTTAATATCATTCCTTTATTGTTTAAGTGGATTAAAAGTGAATTTCAGAGAAGAAGAAAACAATTATTAAACTACAATTTTTTTTCTTGTACTGATTGAGAAGTTTTTTTCTAGTCTTGATGGGAACTGTGACAGAATTTATTTATGATTTATACTTAACTACTTCCCCAAAAGATTTGAGTCAAATATTGACTAGGTCTGGTGGACAGGCATATGTTAGCAGTCCTTCTTGGGCAAAAAAAACAAATAAACAAAAAACTACTCACAGTCAAAGGAAGGCCTTAGTACTTAATTCCTTCTTAAGGTTAGGTAAATTACTCTCTCCCTCCTTCCTTTAATTAATCATGAGTACCTTGAATGTTCCCTATATCTAGAGAATAGTCAGGCTTAAATTCATGAGGTATTATTATTAAAGATCACAGATAATTTACTATTAAATCCAAATGGGCAAGGAGGGCTTTTTTTTTTGGCACTTGCATTAATCCTGCACAATTAGTAATTTTCCCAGAAAGACCTGCATCATAAAAAGTTCCTACACAATCTAAAGCTTGTGTCAGATTTTGGAATATGAATCTTCATTCATTCATTTAATAATTTGCTAAGAGGTAATTTAAGTACTTACTTAGCTGATTGAAAGAATAAAAAGCAAAGTAGTAACAAGGGTCAATACTGTATATTCTGTAACTGTTTTTTTAAAAAGGCAACTTTCTTGGGGGCCGGCCCTGTGGCTTAGCAGTTAAGTGCCTGCACTCCGCTGCTGGCGGCCCGGGTTCGGATCCCGGGCGAGCACCGACGCACCGCTTCTCCGGCCATGCTGAGGCCGCGTCCCACATACAGCAACTAGAAGGCTGTGCAACTACGACATACAACTATCTACCGGGGCTTTGGGGGAAAATAAATAAATAAATAAAAATTAAAAAAAAAAAAAAGGAAACTTTCTTGTCCGTGGATTGTGATTGGATTCCTAATGGATGCTCAACAGTAACAACAAATAATAAGAGCAGATAACATTTGAAGGCTATGAGTGATGCACTAGGCTCAGAGCTTTTGGAATATATGTCAGTGTTACCCCTATTTTATTGCTGAAGTAACTGAGATGTAGAGCACGTAAGTGACTGGTTCCATATCACATAGCTAGTTACAGGGATGGCAATGAGTTTGACGCTACTTTGCTATGCTGATGCTGTCACAAGCTTTTAAAGTCTATCTGCAGTGGTTCATTTTGGTTTAAGTACAAGTGCACTTATCCGACTACTTCTGTTGGCCTAAAGAATCTATTTTCACAAAAAGTTACACAGCATGTTACAATTTTTTTTAATTGTAACACATGGACCTACATTAAGTATATCTGTTACAAAAGGATGAGTTGTGTAACATAATGATGAGTGGGTCATAGGCTTAAAGCCTTAGAGACACTTAGTAAGCCATCAGAACCAATAGCGGGATCTAGTTTTTGCAATGCATTGAATCACGAGAGTTTCATGTAATGAAACTTTATGGTTCAATATTTAAGACATTACTAAGTAGCTACATATTATATAAAATCTATTAGTTGATGAGTTTCTTTAAGGTAGGAATTGTGAAAATCTAAACAGCATTTCAAAAACATTGGATGAAGAATA
Source organism: Ceratotherium simum simum (assembly GCF_057802395.1). NCBI lineage: Eukaryota > Metazoa > Chordata > Mammalia > Perissodactyla > Rhinocerotidae > Ceratotherium > Ceratotherium simum. The sequence goes on along the minus strand of NC_141905.1, from coordinate 47,656,107 downwards.
AGGAAGGAAATATTTTTGTTGTTGCATAACAAATACATGAAAGCAAAAGAAAAACTTGAATCATGATGTATGTGTCTGCCTTTGTTTTCCCCTTGAATTTCCTTTAACTACTGAGGAAATGTAATCTCAGCAATTCATTCATGAATCTGAGAAGCCTACTCTTCTTATGGGGTGTCCTTTGTTGACTGGATAATTTTCTAAGTAATCATGATAACAATGCTTTATAATTTACAATCTGTCATCTATGCATTATCTAACATGCTCCTTACAATATCCCAGACTAGTAGGTTGTCCAACCTCTAGTCCAACTAGAGGTTGTCCCTGATTTTCCACAGAGAAAATGGAGGCCAAGATCATAGAGTCCAGTAATGCTAGTTCATTAACAAACCCTCTGATGCACAGTTAGGAAGCAGTGTTTGAAGCACTTGGTATAGGCATTCCTCCTTTCCTCCCTGAGATGTGTAGACTCCTGAATAAGGTCTGTGTTATGTCTACTAACCATACATAAAGTGTGGACTTGTGATTGGGGAACTTCAAATGTTTCTCAAAGTGTGGTCCCAGGAAGAGCAGCATCAGCATCATCTAGGCACTTGTTGGAGGATGCCAGAGATTTTGCATTTCTATCTATCGAATCAGAAATTTTGGGGGTGAGTCACAATAACCTGTGTAAAACAAGCCTTCCAGGTGATTCTGACACATCTAAAGTTTGAAAACCACTGGTCTGCATCCTACGGTGCTAAATTTGTATTAATCTATATTTATGCACACTCTCCCACGAATTGTCAATATTCAAGTATTTAAAAGAAAATTACAGACACTATGATAAGTAGTCAGTATTATTCTTGGCATGATTGTAGTTTTTTCTAATTGTTTCGTTGCTGTTGAGCAGAGATATTTAAGAAAAGTTGCATTTTTCTTTTAAGGAGTGAAATACAGCATTAGTGAAAGAGTACTAGCATTGTGCAGATTATTAACATATTCTTTTGAAGGAGAGTGAGAAGTAAAATTAAAAGAAGAACAGGTTGAGAGGGAAGGAAAAAATTAAAAAATCATAGGTTGCTGGGCCATGTTGTTAACAAGAATAACTCTGAGATTTATTGAATTTGATGGCTAAGATGTTGGTAGGAAAACAACAAAGAAAAAGCTTCATTTGATCTTTGTTGTTCTTTGTCGTGTACATAAGTATACTTGGATTAGGTAAAAACAAATGTAGACGGACATTTTTAAGAGAATAACTGAGTTGGTGATGTCTGAATAAGTGGAATGTTTTTCACTAATGGGTTTAATCCAATCCATTGGACCAACAGTGGAAAAGGTCTTTGATGGTCAGTGTAGGTTGTCATTGATTTAGATCATAGTGCAAGTCCAGGCAATCCTAGATGGATTGCATATATCTTCATGTCTGATAATAGGAAGATAAAAAGATGTCCATATATCACAGTCATTGAGAAGGAAATGAGGAATTCCTTGGAATTGAGACATTCAGAGATCTGAGGCCTGGAGTATTGAAGGACAGGTAAAGGAAATGAGCCGGCTAATTTCTGCAGCAGTCTTTAAGGACAGAGTTCTCACTGTGAATGTGGCAGTAGGTCCTAGAAAGTCGGTATCAACTTCTCAGAAGGGCAAGGAATAAAGGGTCGAGAAATTATCTGGGCTTGGGAAGCTGAACAGTGTCTTCTACAGCTGAGTGTTCTTTACCACTTATTTTCTCTGAAGGACAGTCTGCCTTCCTAATAATACACACTTTGTACCCTCGTAATTCCTCCCACTCGAATAGAGCAAGTTTTTATTGACTTGAAAGCCTTGTTGTCTGTAGTTTTCTGAGGGAAAACAGTATTGTTCATATTATCGTCATAACTGATTTTTTTTTGTTTTATTTCCAAAGCAAAATCTCATGGAGTGCTTTTGTGTATGATGTTTGTAAGAACAGACTTTTCTGGTTACAAAGTGGGGGAGCAGCCTCCAGGAGCCCCATCCAGTGGCCCTGTACCCCCTTACTCTTCATTCCTTCTCACTCTTCCCCCTGGGTTAAGTAGTTCTATGGCATTTTTTTAGTTCAGGTCAGGTAACACAGTTTGAAAACCACTGCTCTAGTTGAATCCAAGCTTACATTGAGTATCTAAGTAGTGGTAATTCTTTATGAACTATCTTTATACACTTGGCTCTGTGTAGTATCTCTGACTTGTCCAATGGTCCTGCACCACAGGGATTGATAACGCCGTTGCACAGGTGAGGCTACTGAGCTTTTGAGGGCTTAAGAAACTTCTTTAAGGTCACACATCTAGATTGCTAAACTATACCTCTCTCCTTGACAGTCCTCAGTAAGACATTGAACTACATTATCTCAAGCTTTCTTTCTGGCAGTTGATAGATGAAGATCCAACTTCAGATCTGTACTGTCATTCATCAAGAAATTCTTAGACTCATACCAAATTCTTGAGACACTGCGAGATGCCTTAGAGAGCATCACTGAGAGAGAGGGCATATCCCTACAACTAAGATATTTATGATCTAGTTGGAAGACAGGATAAGGATTGATTATAAGGAGAAATAAAGAAATTTTGAGAGAGAAATCACTCTGCACTGCCATGGACAGGCTTTGTGGAGAAGTTAGAAATTGACCTGTGCCAAAATTGAAGAGTAGAATATTTCAGAGTGTAGGATCTGGAATCCTATTGCCTGGGTTCAGATTCCCTGCCACTTTCTAGTTGTGTGCCCTTGGGAAAACAACTCAATGTTCCTGGGCCTCAGTTCTTTTGCTTTTAAAATGGTAAGGACCTGCCTTATGACTGTGGCAAAGATTAAATAAGGGAATGTCTGTGAAAGGCTTAACGCAGAAACTGGCATGTAATGCATCAGTAAACACTTCTGTTATAGTTGTTGTTACCATCACAACCAAAACTATAAAAGCATGAAAGGATTCTTTCATGGTAGTTGGGGGCGTTCATTTTTTGCGGAACCTGAGAAGTACCATTGAGGAACCCCAAGCACAGTTTGAAACTCATGGGTAGAGAAGTGTAGAAGAAGGAATGGGCCATGTTTCAGAGGCTGAGGTCCCTGGAAGGATCCCAGATCCTGAGGTACTTGTCCTTTCACCACAGCCATTACTCAGCAAAGTTGGTTCAGATGTGTACTTTGAATGAACTGGTACAAGAAACACTAATATCTAAAACAAACTACAGGTAAGGATACTGGAACAGTGTTCAGATTACACACGCTAGGCATTCCAGTGCAATACTTCTGCGTGGAGGCATGACTTTGGACTGTGAGGAAGTAGAGTATTTACATTACGTGTGTTGTCTGAAGTCCTGTTGTCATTGCTTCACTCCTGAGCAGAATTCTCAAGACTTCCCTGGGAAATATTTGTGGGTGTTTGTGGGTTGTGTGCACAGCCCTGAGTAAGTGCCTAGTGCATCAAGGCCTTGGACAAATTAAGAGTAGATGGCTATTGGGCATGCCTTTAAAATGTCATTTATTCTCAAAAGTAGTATTTCAGACAAATAACACCTATAGTTTTTATCTTAAGGTGCAGCCTAGAAATTCAAGACTTCTGATGTCCAGTTTGTGTGTCTCCTTTGATTGCCTTAGGAAAGAACATTAATCTTTTCCATATTTCCCACGTTCTTTCTGGGTAAAGATGCTGGTGATGGCCACAGTTCTCATAACAATTATCAAAATCCTGGCACCCCAACAGATTCAAGTTCCTTATCCTGTGGCCAAAGCCTTGGCCTTTCATCTACAGTTTGAATTTAGAAATTCCTGGTTTGCCTAAAATTACAGTTACCCCAAGTTGTGGAAATTGTTCATTGCCTTTCATTGTTATTTAATACTCAAGGCAGAAATCTAGCAATTCAAATGGAATTTGCCACTGACATGCAGCCAATAAAAGTTATCCATGAAGGGGCCGGCCCAGTGGCATAGTGTTTAAGTTCACACGCTCCGCTTCGGCGGAGTTCACAGGCCCGGATCCCAGGTGTGGACCTACACACTGCTCATCAAGCCATGCTGTGGAGGTGTCCCACATACCAAATAGAGGAAGATTGGCATGGATGTTAGCTGAGGGACAATCATCTTCCTCCCCCCACCAAAAAAGTCATCCATGAAGCTTGAGTGAAACATGAAGCAGAATGAGCTGTTGAAGAAAAAAGGAAATGGGACTCTCCCCAATGTGAAATGGTCCAAACTCTGTGCAGCATAACATGTAATACTGAAGCTTTAAAACTATCAAGACATTCAAAATAGAGACTCTGAAATGCTAAATATCTTCTGAAATTCAAATTTGAATTGGAAGAGACCTTAGACATCAAGAATTAACTCTCTTTGTCTATAATTAGTTTTAGGACTAATAAAAATGGAAATGAACTCTAGATATTTGGGGGCTTTTTAAAAATAGATCAAGATGCTTTAAGAGTCTTAGATTTAAAAAGAGAGACAGAAAGAAAAAATACTAAATGAAGCACATAATCTTTTATTTACTCATTCTCTGAGTCTCCTACTTGTGCTTTGTGCTTTTCAATAAGAATGCCTTAGGCCATGAACAGTAATATATAATTATAAAAGCAGCAAAAATATTTTTTCTTTTGACTTTTTCCCTAATACCTGTATTAATTTAACATGCCTTTTAAATTTTTCATATTTATCTGATAATAAAAATAATATATTTAGAAAATATATACGTGGAAAGATTTTTTAAAAAATTATGTATAATCCTACCACCCAGAAAGAATGTCTTGAACATTTTGCGCTTTATTCTTTCTCTCCCTGGATGTTTTAAAAGGTGAGATCGTACTGCTCTGCTTTTTAACGCACACGCTCGGCTTTGAACATTATCATTTGTTTATAGTTGGCATGTGCCTCTGTTGTTCTTAAGGTTTTATTTTGGGTCAGGGTGGCTGGATTTTTTTTTTTTTTTTTTTTCATTTGCTCTTTGAGCTTTTTCCTTGTATGGTAACATTATTGTGCCTTTTCTTCCCCTCCTTGTCTTCCATTTTTTTTCTCTTCAATTTTTGCTATTAAAAAATGGTTTCTCCAGCGAACCCTGGGCCGCCGCAGTGGAGCACGTGCACTTAACCGCTGCGCCACCAGGCCAGCCCCTGAAAAACTCTTGAACAACAAGATTTGATGGGCTTCTGGGTTGGTAGACACATCGAGGTGCTGGGAGGGTCGTGTGCCTGGAGAGGGCATGGAATCTTTGTGCTCGCCAACCCCTTTACATTGCCCTATGTATCTCTTCCATTTGGCTCTTCTTGAGGTGTAATCCTTTATAATAATCTTGCGAATATAAGTAAAGTGTTTCCCTGAAAAAAAAAAAAAATGGTTTCTCTTCTGCTCTTGATGAACATATTCTCCTTGGTCCATGCAACTTGATAACTTGAACTAGAATATTAATGCTTAGTATTCATGTTTCGTGAATTCTTTGAATTAGAAGCTGTTACGCATGCCCTTTATTAACAGGGCTGAGTAAATTGGAATAGCAAGTAGTGATGAGAGAATTGGTGTCTTTTTGCAGATATGTTCAACAGTAATATTTATCTATTGGTTAACTTGGCACAGCTTCAGAGCATTTGAATCTTAGGTTTTCCCAACGTTTGCAATGACATTTGAGCATTCTGATTTGGAATTACAACTTTTACTTAGTTGAGTCACTGGTAGCTTAAAATTTATGGAATAATTATGTTGATTTATTTTAACTGCTCAGCAGAATCATTTAAAAAAAATTAAATGTTGGCAAGCTTGATTTATTTACAACCGTGGCGTCAACATCTCAGAGCACTAGTTAAGTAGGTACTAGATTTCTCTTCCAGATGAGCTGTTAAAGGCATATAAATGGATGGCATTTGGACAAGCAAAGTTGAAGTGCTTCTCCCATAAACTGATTCTCAGTTGTTATTAATGTTGGGAAAATGTGTTAGTCCATGTGATAAACTACCCAGGACTGTTTTCAAATTTTAAGATGATCTTCATAGACTGATCCTCACAGTACAGATAAGCTGCCTTCTGATATAATCTTTCTTTTCAAAAGGTGGTGTTCTTCTTAAGTAAGTCATTCCATAACCTTTAGAGTACTCTTATGCCTTCTTTTACCAATAAGAATTATCCATATATTCAAGCCCTTCAACAATATAACTTATTCATACGAGGCTTATAATTTGGCCTTGTAATTAAAAATTCATCCTTGATATATTCTCCATAGCGCTTTCAGAGTTCTTCAAACGTCCTCTTTTGAAGTAGAATGATGGTATTGCAGCTCGGGTCACCTCCCTGGGACCTAAAAGAAAAGCTGAAAATGTTGATGAGAAGGCCAGTGGTTAAGCGTCTTTGGGATTTGGCCATGATGGAGTAGCTGTGAACTTTGACTTTGGTTCTGTGGCATTTAGAAGCCCATAAAATACATTTTCATTTTCACAACAGAGCATTTAAAGCATAGAGAATATTGACAGGAAGGTATTGATAGGGATTATTGATAACGTGAGAAGATTTGTAAATAGTGTTTGGGGCCTTAAAATTTTCTAGTTAAATGGCTACTATGGCCATGGATTTTGAGGTCTGGTAGACAGTCCAAAAAGATAAAGAAAAGTCAGACTTCAGAAGACTTACTAAGGCATATAAACACAGAAGCAAATTTTTATTTTTTATTTTTTTTATTTTTTTTATTTTTTTTTTTAAAGATTTTATTTATTTTATTTTTTCCCCCCAAAGCCCCAGTGGATAGCTGTATGTCGTAGCTGCACATCCTTCTAGTTGCTGTATGCGGGACTCGGCCTCAGGATGAACGGAGAAGTGGTGCCTCGATGCGCACCCGGGATCCGAACCCGGGCCACCAGCATCGCAGCGCGCGCACTTAACCACCAAGCCACAGGGCCGGCCCCAAATTTTTATTAAGAACATGTTTTTTTAAAAACATTTTGATTTAGTTATTTCTCAGGGAGGCCAAAACCTGGGTGTATTTAAATGTTGAAAAGAGATTGAAACAATGAGGAAATTTTTCTGAACATTCTCTCTCCAGTGTGTGGCTGGGTACGTGGGGGACTGTAGAAAAGAGGGGAGGGCCCACCTAGTGTCAAAGCATGTGGATACACTCACACATAAAGAAAAACAGTCAAGATAAGAAACATACATATAATGTCTAATGTATATGGCATTTAGTAAAACTCATACAGAATAGAATTAATCTATTTTTTGAGAAAAAATAGTTTGATATAAAGGGATGGTATAGAGAAAAAGAAAAATGAAAGAACCTTGGGTATTTATATAGCATAAGGCTGTTTTACTATTCAGACTTTCTGGTAGAGTCGAATACATTATTTTAAGTGTACATTGATTAGAAAATTCCTCATTAATTATGGGTTTACTTGAAATTTTAAATCCTAGGTAACTCACTATTGGCATAATTCCGTCAGCACCTATTTTTATTCCTCTTAAGAGAAATCATAGTAATGTTGAAACTCACTAATAATTAAAGAAAGGCTCATTTTTTTCTGTTAGTGCTAATATTTTCTTCTTAGTATTTTGAGTGAAACCTTGAAATGATTTTCAAGTATTTTAGCAAATGACGACTATAACATCATGCTCATTTGAATAACAAAAGCTTGCCAGCATTTACGGACCTTTATTAAAGAAAAAAAAGGTATGTATCATGGAAAAAAAAACATTTTGAGTTCATCTGCAATAATCCTGTTGCATAACTTGGAGGAGAAATGAGCTTTTTCTATCATGACTATACTTCAAAAGTACTATTAAAAAATTCTTGGAAATATCTTGAAAAACTTAGAGGCAGGCATGATATATAAACTGACATAGGAATTGGAATGATTTTCCACCTTCCTTTTCAACCTCCTCCCTCCAGTTTCTTCAAGTACAAACTCTACTCAGCTCGACAGACTGCGGCATAGTGGCAAGAGGCATGGACTTTAGACCCAAGTTCAAACAACAGCTCTGTTGCTTGGGTATTTACCCTGAGTTCTTTAACTCATGTGAATCTAAATTTCTAAAATGAAACAATATAGAATTACATAAATAATATTTAGTATTGAACAGATAATAAATGTTTGCCTTTTGCCTCTTCGTAGAGCACAAGGTGGAAAAAAGGGATAGAACTGAGGAATACACACCATGAAGAAGGAGAATCAAGAGTGTCTAAGTAAATAGTGGAGTTTTGTGTCTCTTGGTTCCATCACCTCCTCCTCATCCAGGCTGCCACTGGCCTGGCTCATCTGCATTATTAGGACTTTCTCTCTCCCTTATGGGGTAACAATGATCTTTAATCTCTTTCCCTTACACCTACCCTGTACGTGGATACCAAGTTAATTTCATTCCTTTCTAACCTTTCAAAAAGAGGCATCTTGTTATATTGATTGCTTTGACTCCTCTCTATAACCTACAGAGCTCCAGGCTGTGGCTTCATTTGCCATATATCCCCTAGGCAAGGTAGCATGGTGGTGGGAGTATGGCCTCTGAGCCAGCCCAACTGGGTTGAATGCTGACTTTACTTTGGGCCTTAGCAAGTTGCTGAACCTCTCTAAGCTTCAGTTTCCTCGTTAGAAAATAAGGACAACAGGCGTATTTCATGAGTTGTGGTAAGGTAATAAGTCAAGTGCAGTGTGTTGTGCTGGATAAAAATATAAAATCAATAAATGGTGATTGTTATGATTGGCTTCCTCTCCCAGGATAACCATCTTAATTATCTCATAACTTGAGAAACAAAAATTTCAAAATTCCTTGAATCTTTTCTGTTTTGGTACCTTTGTGCAGGGTCTTCTTTCCATTTAGGATGTCTTCCGTGTAAAAATGTCCTATCTAATCTCTGCCTATAACATTCATAGTTGCTTTAAAAGGCCCCACTCAATTTCCGTCTCCTTTGTTCTCATCCCTTCATTGTTCGCTTTTCATGCTGCATGGTGATAATGTCTCCTTCACTAAGTTGTCAGGTCTTTATAGATCTAGAGTCTGCCTTAATTTACTTTTTCTACATTTCCATGTTTCCACATTTCTCAGGAAACTTGTACTGAACTGCCTGGAGGTTGGAGATGGTACTTATGGAATGAAGAATTCAATTTATGATAGCCTTCAAGGATGTTGGCTTCTTAGAAACTAAAATACTCTCATAGAAGCATTCCTGCAACTCAGCCAGGAAGATTTCGTAATGATGATGTATGTGGAGAATCCATTATTACTTCTTAAGGCTTTATAAAACTCTTTTTCAGGGTCTTAAATAATCTGAAGGAAATATCTGCTGATACCATGATAACGTTTTCATTTATACGCTTAAGTTTTGACGGTACTTTTAAACGTTTCCCTCCCTCATCTTGATATTTACCTAATTTGGAAAACTAATAATCTAAGCAAGATTATAAGCAAGACTTTTCTTTGACCCATGAAAATAGAGGAGGAGTAGCTGTAAAATAATTATGTTCCTAAGCTTTGTTTTCATCTTATTCTACTTGTGACTCTGAAAATATTGTTGATGCGTGAAATGATCAAGTCGGAGTAATTCTGATGGATGAGCTGTCTGAACTCACTTATGATGTAAAACCTTTACTTGAAGAAGGCCATGGCATGAAACAGAATTCAGTAATATGGTTTCAACCTGGACTTGCCTTGTTGATGCTCTTTTATAGGGAATAGCAGATTGCTAAGCCGGTGCCCTTTCCCCTGAGCCCTATCTGCAATCTGTGCATACAGAAGTGATCATTGTCTTTATCTAAAGGCCATCTACTGCTCTTGAATCTTGAAGAGAAATCACATATTTCTTTTAATTCATAATATTTTTTAATGTGTACTCTCTTTCAATCAAATTTTTATTGAGCACCTACTATCTGTAAGTATAGAGAGTATACTATCTCCACTCCACTATCTCCACTCCTACTGTCTATAAGACTCACTGCTTAACACAGAGTTCCTTTATGAATTAACTCTGGAAAATTAGGAATATGCCCGATAAACTTAAGTGTCCTAAATTGACTGAACAAAAGAATGCTCTTCAAATCTGAATTGCGATGCCTGTATTTTTTAACTTTGTACAGACAGTCATAGTCTGTTTTTCCTTACTAGAAGCACTTTTTGTTGTTGTTGTCATTGTTCTGCTATCAAGTCCTCCAGCTTGACCGGGTATATTGCTTCTTTCTTTTAAAGACAGAGATAACTAGTATTGATTAGCAAAGAGGAGTATGTACCAATAATCTTAAGTAAGTGGATGCAAAATCAAAAGCACTGGATATTAGAGAAGTTAAGCTTAATGCTGTTCCATATTATTCAGGAATGGGGCCAGCAGTTTTCTCAGACGAATAGAAAATCTAATACCTGCGTTTCACTCAAAGTTTGTAGTGAAATCAAGTTCCTTAATACTGAAGTGTCTTTTTAGCCACATTATTATCCACGTTAATACATGTTAGTTGTCTTTTTTTTTTTTAATAAAGGGAAAATAGTGTCCTGGTTATCCTCTTTACATTCTTGGTTGGCCATAGTTACAATGACAAACATCTGCAACATTTCCTTTGGGATTGCAATTATTGAAAAGAAACCAGTTGGAGTTATTCACAGGATTTGTGGACAACAAGGTTCCTGCCTTGAGGATTTTCTTGTTTTGAATAACAAATCTCCCCTTGAAGTTGGTTAGACAGAACTCATTTGCAGTAAGCGCCTGTGTACCAGATCTTGGAAGTAATTAGATTGCTTCATAGCTTAGTTTCACAAGCTTCGCTCAGTGTATGGATTCTTAAATAAACAATCAGAAAATTATATTACGAAGATTGACAGCCCACATTCAAATCCCCTAGTATAATAAAAAGCGATTAAAGATGTCGTTCAAGTGAGGCAAGATTCCTGAGCATCTACCTATGAGGCTCTACTAAAATTTTGTATTGTCATTAAATAAATATTAGAACATGTTAAATTACATTGTTTACTTTTGTTATTTTTTTGTCCATCATGTGAGCTGGAAACGGCTTCTTGAGAAACAAAGAGGGCATGGGGATACTTTTTTCCTTTCAGGATTGATTTGAACTGTATTCACACTTTCTTATGCCTGAAAGGAAACAGTAGACACTATTAGTGTCATGTTACATCTTAAATGTGCTATAGTGTAGCAGCTTGCTAACGGTGACAACTTTTGTTGTTAGCAGCGTTTCACACCTGTTAATAACGCACTGCAAATGGGGGCTCTCCCCAGCCAAGCTTCCCTATAGGCAACTGTTGTCATGAGAACAAGTGTCCTTTCATCTCTTCATTTTACAAATAGTTACCCTCGTTATCCTATCCCTCCTATTTCTTGAAATCCCTCTCCAAAACACCTACGTTGGTTTTTAATTCTTAGCTACATCATTTAAAATACTCTTAAGTTTTGGGCCAGCCCTGGTGGCCTAGTGGTTAAGTTTGACACACCCCACTTCGGTGGCCTGGGTTTGGTTCCTAAATGGAGACCTACACCACTCGTCTATCAGTGGCCGTGCTGTGGCAGTGGCTCACATACAAAAAAAAAAAGAGGAAGCTTGGCAACAGATGTTAGCTCATGGTGAATTTTCCTCAGCAAAAAAAAATAAAATAAAATAAGTAAAAAAATAAAAATACACTAAGTTTTGCCAGAAGTTTGATTGGAGCGTGGTGTTTCCATTCTTTTTGCCCTTTGAATGACTACCTGTGAATAGCCCTCCATGTTTTTTGGGTAACCTCAAAATTAAAATATCTTTTTGGAGAAAGGTGATCCATCATCAACTGCTTGAACCTTTCTTTTAAGGACTAGCTGAGCTTTAAGTTTTCAAGTTAATGTTGGTTAAGGAGATACTGAATTTAATATGCTATGATATCATCAACAATTGAAGGCACATTGGCTTCAAACAATTTCATGCTTATTTACCAAAAGGATTTTACTTCCTAAATCCTTAAACTCAGTTCACCAGTGCTCACTATTTTGTTACTCTGTAATTCTTAAATCCTAAGATGAGGGCGGTTATTTTCTCTGCAGAATATTGTTCTTCAAGGGGTGATCTAGTCTTCAAATTCTAATTAATATTCAGACCACCACAAGGCTTTTCACTCTTTCTGCATTTGTTAAAGGGCATCATTAGATCTTGAGAGGATGTTAAAGAGCATTTGCTGGACGCAAGGAGTGCATGCATCGATAACTTGATTTAGTAGGTTGAAAAGGGAAAAGCAAAATGTAAAGTTAAAAGTACATGAACTGGGGCCGGCCCCATGGCTTGGTGGTTAAGTGCATGCGCTCCGGTGCTGGTGGCCCGGGTTCGGATCCCGGGCGCGCACCGAGGCACCACTTCTCCGTCCATCCTGAGGCTGAGTCCCACATACAGCAACTAGAAGGATGTGCAGCTATGACATACAACTATCTACTGGGGCTTTGGGGGGAAAAAATAAATAAATAAAATCTTTAAAAAAAAAAAATCTTTAAAAAAAAAAAAAAAAAAAGTACATGAACTTTACAAATACTGCCAAGCCAATAACACCTGTTCAAATCATTTATAAAAATTTTAGAGTATTTGGAATTTGAACTAAAGCTTAAAAGTTCTAAACCTCTGTTTAGAACTGAGAATTTTTTGTTAGTACCGCCAAGTCAATTCTGACTCCTAGCAACCCTGTGTACAGCAGAGCTGAACCCTGCCTGGTCTTTTTTGTGCCATCCTCTTGCCTTCTGGCACTGTATCAGACAATGCTCTGCTGCTATTCATAGTGTTTTCATGGCCAGTTTTGTTAGAAGTGGGTGGCCAGGTCCTTCTTCCTAGTCTGTCTTAGTTTGGAAGCTCCACCGAAACCTGTCCACCATGGGTGACCCTGCTGGTATTTGAAATACCTGTGACATAGCTTTCAGCATCACAGCAACATGCAGCTGCCACAGTATGACAGCTGACAGAGGGGTGGTTGTGGGTCCCTGACCGGGAAGCAGGAAATGATCCTGGGCTGGGGTGGTGAGAGTGCCAATTTTTAACCACTAGACCACCAGGGCTGGCCAAAAGTGAGAATACATTGAAAAATTATTATTTTTTCTGAAATTATAATTTTATAGTGAAAAAATTAAATTTTATAATTTCAATCTGATATCTTTCTTGTGAGGGGAAGTTGTAACTTGCCAGGAGACTTTGAGTTTGGGAATTTTTGGGGGGGAGAGGGATTTTTTGGTATTTTACATTTATTAATATATAAACATCTTGAAATAAAGAATTGTACTTTACAAGTGTGAACTCCAGACTTAAATAAACTTGAACATAAAGTAGAAATTAGTGGGAGTCAGAAACAAGATATAAAAAATTAATGGGGAGTTGTTATAGTTCAGGTCAGTGTGGCTCCCAGTGATCCCTGACTCCTGATATTCACATCCTTGTATAATTCCTTCCCCTTGAGTATAGTCTGGACCTAGCCACAAGCTTCTAATGAATAGAATAATGAAAAAGTGAAGGAAGAACCGGACCTCACTGAAAATGGTTCAAACTAATGTTAGGATAATATTTAGGAGTTTGTCTCACCAGTGGGGAAAAGCATAATCTTTAGGAGTTTGTCTCACCAGTGGGGAAAAGCTGAGCCAAAACCCACCTGGACAATAGAGCTCATGACTTATTGGCATATAATCTCTGAGAGCATGTCCCTGCCAAATAAAAGCAGTGTAATTGGAAATAAATTAGAACTCATTTTATGGCAGTCATCATGAATATATAATAAAAAAGTATTTGAGTTATTCTTTATTTCCATTCCTAATATTTAGGGGACTGCAGAGAGATCATGAATCAGAAACAGCTGAACATCTTTATTATATTAATATAATTGTAAAAATTGACAAACAGCTTTCTTTTTAATTCAACTATCATTTATTGAGCACCTGTTTTCTACCGGGTATTGATAGTACATTGTTCTAGGGTTAAAATAAAATTACATTGTAATCAATGGAGTCAATGGGAAAATTCTCACAATCTAATTTGAATTCTTCACATCACTTATGATAAATGTCAGATCAGCTCTGGCTGACTTAGTGACCTGCCTAGCCTAAACATATGAAATATTGACAGCAGTATGATGGTTTTCTAAAAATTGATTCTTATCTGTAATACATGGAAGTTGAGCTTTGCATGTAACATTTTAACATGACAATTCTCTAGATGTTCTTTGGTCATCATAGATTTTTAAGTGGACTCCAATGTTTAATTCCTAACTATTGCCCTTTAAGAGCTTTTTGTCATAAACTAAATCAATATAACAGTAGAAAGACATTTTAATAAAAACTTCTTAGCATGGGACATGTGAAAACCTCATTACATTTCAGGAATTAGTTTTTCTTTCTGAACATAATTGAAATGGAAGTATTTTATTTGGTTGACGACAGCCCTAAAAGCCAGCTATGCAGTAGACTTTGACATCTATATTTCCGCTAAATGGTGTTTGTGCAGACCTTTACTTTAAGTTGAAATATAATCATGCCTTGATGTGTTTAACAAGAATTCTAATCTTTGACTCGTGTATCCAATACTAAGCAGAGTGTGATCAGATGAAAGCTATGTGGTATTAAAAAATTTACACATACACACATACCATCTAGATAAACTATAGAATAAAAATATTTGCCTGGAGGCCCCACACAAGCTTTCTATAGCTTAGACCTCACCTGCTCCCTGTGTTGACCCTTTCTCTGGTTATCCCAGAGCTTCAGGCTGCAATCTTCTTCTACCCACTCATCTTCTTTGGCTTCTCTCTCTAATATGTCGAGAGTGGGGCACGGTCTTTTCAGCTTTTTGTTTCCATCCCAGACAGCAAGTGCATGGGCCCTTTTCTTTTAGGATATTCCCACTAATCATTGACGGAAAGTAGAATTAAAAACAAAAGAAAAAAAACTGTTATTGGCAAGTTGTCAATGTGTTAGAGTCCTTTTTCCTGATATAGAGTTACCAACATTCATTGAAAAAACCTTTGAATGCCTTCCTACCGTATGTCAGGCATTTTGCTAGGCGCTGAGTATACAAAGATAAGCGACAACCAACCTTCGAAGATCTCACTATAGAGTGTAAATGACTCAGCAATTACAGCACAGTGTGATAAGGACACAACACGAGAGCCGGAAATGCATGTTATCACAGGAACATAGAAGGGGGGTGATTAACATGCAGGCGCAGGGGATAGGCATACCAGGTAGAGGAATTAGCATGTGCAGAAACACACAGGCAAGAAAGAACATGATGAATTTGGGGAACTATGATAGTTTAGGATTTGAAGGACACCATGTTGAACAATGAAGCACAGTGGGTAGGCAAGAATTGCGAGTTAACTGGTTCTCAAAGTGTGTTTCCTCAAATAGGAGCAGCATCACCTGAAAGTTTACTAGACATGCAAATTCTCAGGCCCCACCCCAGACCTGCTGATTCAGAAACTGATTTAACTAGCCTCCCCGGTGCTTCTGATGACACTAAAGTTAAAAAAACCTCTGTGCTAGATTATGTCAGACTTACAGAGTTGAATTTTTTTCTCTTAAAGCCAATGGAATTTAAGTACAGAAATGACATTTATTGAATGATTTTTATTGAAAGAACTGTCTGGAAGCACGGTGGAGAATAAATTAGTGCATGCATGATGATGGTTGGGGGAACGGGATGGAGGGTAGGGAATAAAATTGGGTGATGCTTAAGAGGCTGTTGCAGCAATTCAGGTGAAAAGTAACAGGGCGTGAATTGAACAGTTGCTGTGAGTAAGGATTTGAAAAATATTCAATAGCTGCTTACTCATTTTCACATGATTCTGGGAAGTTTTAATGCCATTTATTGTTGTTCAACTAAATATGGGCTCACTGATCATCACTACCCTTCCTTCTACTATTTGACCCTGCTTTTGGTGACAGCCACTGGAACTTTTTCTTGCAAGAATAATCAAAGTGTAAGTGTTCCTTCTGTACAAGTGGTCAGTTTCATTTCTGGACAAGATGAAAGAATTGGTTAGTCTGCTGTCTCTGGCATCCAGAAGGATTACATCAGAATATTTCCTTTGGCCTTGAGCCAGAATTCCCATTAACATCTCTGACTCATTTGAACAAAGTTACATATATAGCAAAGAGGATTGTCTTCATAGTGTAAACAATAATTTTATTATTTCTTTGATTATAAAATATAAACAGATAAGGAATTATTTAGTAACTCCTTTTGTGGTCCTTGTACAATAGATGTTAGATTTACTGCCTTTACTAATACATATTTAGTATGTACTATAATGAAGTAACCTAAGTAAAAGTTATCTGTTGCATAGCTTAAACATATAATACTAAATTCAGATGATGAAGACAGGATTCAAGAATCAATCAGTGCCCTCAATATTTATTGAGTACTCCTCTGTGTCAGGCACTGTGCTTAGTACTTCACATTATTATTTAATCCTCAAAGCACCTGTATGAGAGATTGTAATTTTCATACTAGTGTATTTTTCATACCGATGAAGAATTGGAAGAATGAAGAGGCTAACTAGCCTGTCACTTCTAATAAGTAGCTGAGACTGTTCAAGCTTCAGAACAGTCCAAAAAGAAGTCAAGGAAAGTACTGCCCATTTTTCATGAATCATTCTGAAAAAGAAGTTTCATGACAACATTGGTGCAGGTGCACAGACGTCTGAATTCTCATATATTATTGATGGGACTATAAAACGATACAGTTTTTCAGGAAAACAATTGGGCTCTGTGTATCTAGACAGAAGCTTAAAGGTATTCATGCTGTCTGATTCAGAAACTCCCTTAATAGGAACTTAGTCTAAGGAAGTAATCTGAGATGCAGTAAAAAAAATATGTATGCAGATGTTTCTCAGAAATATTTAAAATGGAAAATATGAAACAAAGACAGTATCTGGCAGCTAGTCACGTGTTTTATATATTGTATATAAATATGTCATTTATATAAATATATTAAAACAAACATTAGATAAAGATGTCATTTTAATATATTAAATATATACATATTTAATTCCCCTATGAAATGTTTGACATTAAAGGAAAGCTACATACTAAAACATATACAAGTAGATAAAATGGAAAAAATACATGGGATGACTTAAAGGAAATATACCAAAATGTTAATTATGGGTGAAATTATTGTTGATTAACTTACTTTCTTTTGTATTATTTCCATATTTTTAGAATTTTATTTAAGAAAAATTACTCTTATAATCAGAAATAATTAACACTCTCTTTAATAAACTAGTCCAGAATATGTATATATAACTATTTTCTGGAAGAAAAAAATGTTCTATTTTTGAGATAAAGTGGTTAGAAATACTTTCATGGTATTTCTGTTTAAATTATAAAGCAAGCACTTTAAGATCATTTTATTAAATTTTCTATCTCAGAAACAGAAAGAAGCTACTGCATCTTTGAGCAAATCAGGATGAGGAATTGCACGGAAATTGATAATGAATCATCTCTGATACAGTATAAGAACCAAACTGAGGTCCTAGATCTGGTCAATGACTAAATTGTTTGTCTCATGGAAAGAGTCATTAAGTTTTAGCCTCCATAATAAATAACAAAATCAGAACATTTTTAAATAAAAAACATAATTCTCAACCATAATTTACTTTTATATTTGTATTCCTTAATATGACTTCTGAAATCTTTCTTTTCTTTTTCCTTTTTGACTCTCCACCATACCTTAAATTAGTACTCTTACTACTTTTAGTGTATATTTTGACTTTACTTACTTTGCTTAACTTTGTGAAAAATTCTCTCAATACGCACATCATTGTTGGGATGGCAGGTAAAGGACAGGGAGAACAGTAGGATCAGCCTATTTTCCTGATTTTCAGGGCTAGTAAATGTATATTTTTAAAAACACTTATAACAATAACAATAGCTTATACTTTCATAATGCTTTCTACATTCCAGGGGCTGTTGTAAGAAATATCCCACATATTAACTCATATAATACAACAATCTGAGTTGAGGACTATTATTACCACCATTTTAAAGATGAGCAAAGTGAGGCACAGAGATATTAAGTGACTTGCTCAAGACTATAATTACCATAAGTGTTAGACCTAGGATTTGAACCTGAACACTCTGACTCCAAAACCGACGCCCTTGTCCATCATAATATACAACATTTCAACTACAGTCAGCTATGAGGGGAGGTGTTAAATTGATGCTCAAAAACACAGCCAGATGATGTGGCATCATGGGAATCCTTCTAAATGATTTTACAGATGGTGATGTGTCAAAGAGTCATGAAGTCATAAGGTAAGTCTGAGGAATCCCTTTGAATCATTGATTTTAGTTGATGCTTTGGAGTGAGGTTGTTTTCATATTGCACACAGGTATAGTATTAGTAGAATATGAAAGATATAAATTTTAAGATAAAGTGATGAACTTCAAAAAACTTTCTAACCACCTCGAGATATGCTGCCAGACCTCCCAGGGGTAGAGTTCCCTCTCCTCTGCCATGAGATATTTCAGCGGGAAAATTTAAGTGTGGGTCTGAATGAATGAATGCTGGTAAAACTATAACATTTCCAAGGATTAAAAAGTAAAGTTATAAAAATGAAATCTAAGGAATCCACAAAGGTCATCAAACCCATTTTACAGATCAGGAAACTGAGAGCCAGAGAAAGTCAATGACTTATTCAAGGCTTTTTAAATGGTACTGAGCGTGACTATAGGTACCACTTGGATCTTCATCTTCTCAGTACTTTGTCCAGCTGCCTCTAAGGAATTGAAAAAGATGTAAAATAGCTGATGCTATATTATTTTCATAATAAATTTGCAATGTTTTTCATGTCTGTGAATGAGCAGGTAATTTAGCTGGGATCAGGTGAAAGGCGTAATCAGATTAACTGCCAAGTTTGAAAGCATTTCCAAAACACATTCCCGTTAAATCACATAGAATGGACTGTAGCGAAGTGCTTTGTTACTATTAGACTTTGTAATCTGGTCTTTGTATAGACTAACTCTTGGAGAAATCATCCTATTTTGTTTCCTTTTCTTCTCTAAACATCCACCCCTTCCTCATGAACATGGAGTGAAAGCCATGGTTTTCCTGGGGGAGGAACCACTGTTTGATATTTCCAAATGCAGTACAAGTCCTAACTCTGCCAATTTCAATTCAACAAATATTTATGCCATTCTCAATCTAGGTCAGGTCAGTTTATCCCTTGGCCTCATTTTGCTCAACCCAGGATGTATATGTTTAAAAATTAAAGCAAGGAAACTTATTCATTTGAATATCTCAATCCATAGGAATGCTAGTTCTAAGGAGCTTTGAGTATGGACAGATGGAGCCAATGGACCAAACTGAATAAAACTCTCCTTCTAGAAGTCTATTTATGTTTAGAGAGGCAGATGCTAGCTCTTAGAATGTCTTTATTAGAGTTTTATTTTTTCTTTCTTATTTCTTAGAGGAAATACTAATCTGATTAATTCAACCAAATAATCTACCTTTGAAAAACTAGTGTTGAGGCTCTATTTCAACACATGGCCGAATGATTATTTGCAATTGATCTAGAAAATCATCAGTGAAAGATCAGATGATTAAGAGTCCAAATGAGCTGATCTAACATTCTAAGCTAATCAAGTAAATCATGAAGGGGCCACTTTTAAACTTCCGTTTGTGCTGTGTAAACACAGTCTTTTATGATACTAATTTAATTGCAGATTTTCACATTTCCCATTTGGTTTTGGTTGGCTAAATAGAAAGAAATATACAGGAAGTAAAGGAAATCAAAATGAATGAATGAGGGCCGGCCCCGTGGCTTAGCGGTTAAGTGCGCGCGCTCTGATGCTGGCGGCCCGGGTTCGGATCCCGGGAGCGCCCCGAGGCAACACTTCTCCGTCCAACGCGAGGCCGAGTCCCACGTACAGCAACTAGAAGGATGTGAACCTATGACGTACAACTATCTACTGGGGCTTTGGGGGGAAAAAACTGAATAAATAAAATCTTAAAAAAAAAAAAAAAAAAAAAAAATGAATGAATGAAAGAGACCTCAGCCTTAACATACTTAAACACTGTTGATATAATCAAATGTGTTTTCCTCAAGAGATACTTGAACTTAAAAGAAATTAAATAGAAGCTATATGATCGAATGTGTGTTTTAGAGTAATTTTAGGGTGGCATAAAATTTGAATGAATTTTGAATGAAAATCTCAGTGAATGTGCTATGATTATTGTAGGTGACAAGTGTTAGGCTGCATGCCACACAGATAAAAGGTTATTTGATCTTTTAATTACCTTGGAATACAGAGAATGTGTTAAAATTGATGGCTATATAAATTTCCTTGAACCAGTAATTTAAAAAGAGTCTATTTCTCTTAGGTCACCTATTATCTTTTCATTTGATCCCTAAAAAACGTCTACACTAAATCTATTTGATTTTCTACTACAGCACCACTTTGGGATAATGTTTTCTATATGAACTCTTTGCCCTGTAAAAGAAGACATCATTCTGGCTTTTTGTTTATGTTAAAGCTGCTCCTTCTAATTCCGATACATGATACAACATAGGTCCATCTTGAAAACATTCAACATCATATGAGGTTTTCAAATAGGTAAATTCGTGGAGACAGAAAGTAGAATAGCAGTTATCAGGGGGTTGGGGAGAGGGAGTAATGGGGAGTTTAATTGTTTAATGGGTACAAAATTTCTATTTGGGATGATAAGTTTCTGGAAATAGTGGTGATGGTTGCAAAACATCATGAATGTACTTAATGCCGTTGAATTATACACTTAAAAATAATTTAGTAGGTTAAAAAAAAAAGTCTGTTTCTCATAGGTCCTATTATCTCTTCATTTTCTCCCTAAAAGTGTTACCCAGTTCCATTTACCCAGCAATAGAAGACTTCAACCAGACTATATCATGTTGACTTACTAGAACACAACTTGATCATTGATGTACATGTACCCTGTACTCTGATCCTATTCCTATTACTACTCTTCTTGAATGTTTAGACGAGTCATCTAATTGCTGTTTTTAAATTTTATTCCAAAATAGGATTAGCAAATATTTTTTATCTCTCATTTCCCAGATACAAAAAACCAGGAAAATTTTTACTGTATCATATATAGATTTTGACAACTTTTGGATTTCAAAATATTGTCTATATTTAAGGTGATGACCTTTAACTAGATGTAACTAGTGGATTAATTATTTGTAGTTGCATTTTTAGGGCTTCCTAAAGTAAGTCATCATCATTGTAACAATGATGTACACACATTGTAACAATGTGTGACAAAACACTGTACTACATACAATGACCTTTTTCCTATTTGCATCACCGTACCATAATTTTTAGCTATTGGCTGAATATTTTTAGCTGTTGACTGCAGAGACACAAACATAAAATGACTTAATCTGTTCTGCTTTGAGAGAATAAATGAGTTAAGATTATTTGTTTGGAATGATGGTGGTGCCACTGAGAATCATAGGAAATTCAACAAAATTTAGTAAAAGAAAAACCTGAATTTGGTTCTTAGTATGTCAAGATTCAGCTGCTCCTGGATTTTATTGGTGGTCACCTTTAGTTCAGAATTGTCGTACAGCCTTTGCTGCAAGTTTTTGTTTTTTCATTTGTTTGTTTTGGTGCTCTAATATTAACTGAATGAATGGATAAATTTTATGGTGTATTTGTTCTTGAACAATGTTATTTAATTGAACTGTGTTTTGAATTAACTTTAAAAGTATGTAAGTGAAAAGAAAGTAATAAGAGCTGGTGAGACAAAAATAGTTAAATTTGATAAATATAGTTTACCAAATCATTTCTTCTTTGCCTGCTGGCCCCTAGTTGTGCCCCCATTGAGTTAGAGTATGTGAATCCCCATAAACCAAACTTTACTTTCTTACAGTTTGTATTATAAAAACAAGTTATTTTTCCACTTTCTAAATATAAAATTATATTGTAACGTTAATAGTCTGTCAAATACCCTGACTTTGAAATGCTCCCCCTGACTTTGAAATGCCCCCTTCAGTCCCTCTGTGTTCTCAAACTTTTAACCATTCTTCATTACTCTTGCCCTTCACTCTAAAACTTGGTCCTCTAATTTCCACCCTGAGCCCTGGGCCCATTTTCCCCAAATCCAGAGCTTCTCTTAAAGCATAGGGTTTTACTTGTACAGAAGAACTCAGTCGATGTTGATGTCAAAAGAACCCAAATTCAAATGGACTAAGATTAGTTAAAATCCCATTTCTTTTTGTTGTTGCTGCTCCATTCTATAAAGATGAAATAGTAATAACAAGACAGGCAGAACAACTTTGATCAGGCAACAGCTCGTGTTTCAAAGATAAAAAAGGAAGTTACTGCTTTTGACTGCCACAGGCAACAGACCTGTAGAATAAAGCATGTAGGTATTAAAATTAATGCCCCCCCCTCCAAATAACTCCCTATTTTCATATTCATGATATATAATTTTTGATTCTGGGGAAAGACGGAAGTTGAAGATAAGAAAAGAAATTCTTCTCGCTTTCTCGCTCCTGAATCTGACTGTGTTTCTTTTTCATAAATCAAGCTACCTGGGCAAGATTTAAGAGGCATCTCTCAAAGCCATAAAATTCAAAATTGGAGTCTTGACTCTGCCTAAGACCATCACGGACAGTCTTGTATTGTTTGTGTCCTATCTGTCTTACCCACTAGACCTCAAATTCTGTTAGAAAACATGTCATTATTTGCTCAATAAATAGTTAAATGAATGGCCTATTGTTCAAAGGCTATGGATTCTTTCCAGATATTTTGAAATAAACCTCTAGAGAGCTAACCCAGAATTACAAGGCCTCTAGATTCCTGGTTCTTATACTTGTACAACCAGTTTTGAAGCAGCCTTGATGAAATTGATGCCAGTTCGTATGGTAGATTTTTTTCAGAGCTTAAAATCATCTTGCCTTTTCTGTTACTTTGATTTAGTCTTAGAAAAACACAGAGAAAATTAGAATTATTTCAAATACATTGCTCTATTTCCTCTTGATAGGATACTTTTTTTCTGCACAGTGTTTTCTAAATAGTTGATGATGCAAAAGAAAAAATTAAAAGGAATTCTTATTTTAATAAATGGGTGAATATTGTCAAAATCTGCTAACTCTTGGTAAAATTGCCTTTCAATAGAGAAATCCGAAAGTAGTATCAATGATAGTAGGGAGTTTTTAGAGAAACTTAACGTAGGCATGGAACAAGACTGTTTGCCACTCACTGCTCTGGTGAGAATGGAGATACAGAGAACTATAATTAACGGTCCAGATCAAATGGAGATGGTAAATATTGCTAGGCAGGCAAAATGATAATTACAAACTGTAACTTACTTGCTAGTTAACTGGACTAAGAACTTACATTTGAATCATGTTGCGTGATTCAGTTCTTATCTAATATGTTTGCCTTTTAAAGTTTAAAACCAAGAAATTTTCAGTAGACTTCAAGACAATGTATGCCTTCAATTCAAAATTTTTTTCTATTAATGGTGTTTGTGACTTAGAAAAATTATGTTTCAGCTTTATAGTTTTACTTCTGTTATGCTATTTGTAATTAGCCATTTCTCTGGAAGAGTAAGCAGATGATGGTTTCCTATTACTCTTGAAACATCAGGTAATATGACACATTTTGTTAACCCTAGATCACTTGTTAAAATGTATTGTCCATTTTTGTCGAAAGTCAGGCTATTTCATGAGTGTGGGAGATTTTGATGGAGGCAATTGTTTTTTGGTCAATTTGTTTTACCAAATTAAAATCAAGTGTTCCAGTCCATAGAATGTACAGATGTGTCTGAATCTTTTATACTGGCTTTGAACTTGAGCACTACTTACAGGATGATTTTTTCCCTACAGCCTCATTTCAGATGTGGATTAATTCATGAGGAAAGACATCTTTCCTTTTAGGGCAATAACTTCAAGGAAAGGTGCTATCACCAGGTTTATGAAAGTAATGAGGGAATGGGATCTAAATAATATTTCAAAATTGAAAAAAATGGACTAATTTATATATTATTATCTCAGTTCCCAGTAGGGTTATTACCTGTACTGAGATATAAAATGCTAGGTGCTGATTCTATCAAAAATATATTGATTTATCCTTATAATAAAAAGAATTTTAAAACATTAGTGCAGGGCTTTGGCAATGTTGTAAAAGTGTCCTCAGTAAGATAGTAAATACATATTTAGATGGCTTAAGATAGCTTACTTCAGCCAACATCAAATATAGAAGAAAAGTAATAGCTTTGTCTTAAAAGTGACCTAGGTATGACTCAGGATGATTTTTACTTTGTCCAACCAATTTGGATTCTGTATTTGATGAAACTTGATAAATAAATTAATATAGCACACAAATTTTAAGCTGTTTTATGTAAATTAAGGCTTAACTTAGTGTATTTTCAAGTTATGTGTGAAGTGCTTTAGATTTATTATTTCCACCAACATATTTAAGTGTCCTCTCTGAGATTATCCAGCAAATTCTTGTGTATTACTTTTTGTTTGTTTGTCTGATACGTGAGGTGCACTGATACAACTTTCAAGAATGAAGAAGGTGATGTTCTTCTCTTGGGATTGGTAATGTCATTCTATATAAATGTACTCTGCCCTGTTATAATTTCATCTCATGACTGACTAAATAGAAGTGTCTAATTGGTGGTAGGGCAGAGGTGCATTTTATTTTCTAGGTGTTTCTTTTGCACAATTAGAAGCAAGTATTTGATCTTCTTAGAAACTAAATCAGAGCCACTTTGGGATTATATGTAATTGGGTTGCAGACAGAACAGTTCTGAGTTAGACTCTGTGGAACATGTCATCATGGGTTAATCTACAGAAGCATGTGATCAGCTCTGTAGAGAACAAAAGACCTTTAGTCTAAGTTGCATGTAAAGAGTTTTAGAATCACCCTTGGGCCCTATTTTCTTAATGAGAATGTGCACAGAGCCAGCTGTCCTTTGGCAAAATTGAGAAATAGAAAGCATTTGGTGTCCTTGGCTTTAAAAAACATGATTTCTTGCCCCAAAGTGCTCACTGAATCAACCTTCACCAGAAAAACCTCAGTGTTCAGACCACTGCTGATGACCGTCTTCATCCAAACAGCCTATTTTCTCAGGCCTCTGTTTTAACCAAGTGTCGTGATTGGTAATAATCATAGTTATAAGTAATATTTTTTGAGTGCTAACTATGTGCTCTGGATTAGTGAAACCCCGTTAACTTCTTTGTTCGCAGTTTTGAAATTTACCTTGGAGCCATATTCTGTGTTTTGGTTTGTTTTTTTTTTTTCATAACAAATATGTAGATGTCATGATTTTAGGTTCTTTCTAAAAATAAGCTCTTTTGAATTGAACTGGAATTCAAGATGCACTTCAATCTCAACTGATTCCTGCTTATTTTTGGCAAAGTGAGGTCAGTATAGTTAAATGGTTCTAGTGTTTTTCCTCAAAGTGGACCATTTGCTTGTATTTGAAAACATGTTCTTATGCAAAGAGCATTTGAATGAGAGATCTGAGTTTCAGACCCACGTTCATATCCACTAGTTGTCATAATTACATAAAGTCAATTCACCTCTCTGAACTTTAGTTTCGTCATTGGTAAAATAAAAGGTTTTTCTTTGACTATCAGAGTTTTCTTAGATTTGTAACTAATTTTTATCTTACATCTCTAGTTGACTTAAAAAAATAATTTTCTTCCCTCTTTAGATTTTCTGCCTTAACAATCCTTGGGTTATCCAATGCTTTTCCAATGAGTCATCCATTCAATCATTTAATAAATATTGAGTACCTACTATGTTTCCAGTATTGCATGAGGTCTGAAGTCAAAACAGTTAAAAAAAAAAAAAGGCCATTCTGCAGCTTCTAGACTAGTGGGAGAAACAAGGAGTAATGAAAAAGTAGACTATATAATATAAAATTACAACTATGATGTGTGATGCCATTAGAGAGTAGCATGGTATCATGGTAATGAATAATGAGAGACTTCCCGAAGAAATGATAATTACAAAAGTGGATGTTAATCAGGGATGCATTTAGTGGGGGTTGATGTTTCTGATAGAGAAGAACAGTGGGAACAAGATGTGCTATACACCTGGTAGGGGCCTCGTAGAGGATGTGCTCTCTGACTCTGTTCATTCTCTGGGGAAATATTGATTTAGTGTTTCAGCTGAAATCTAATCCTGATGAGACTTATAGTTTAGAAAAGCAATCTAATCAACTCAGATTTGGCTATCCATGACTTTATGTGAGCTCTTTCAATAACATTTAGAAGAATATTATAGGAAAAAATAATAATCCACAAATTCTAGGCATGGTTGCATCTCGATGCATTTGGGAGATGGGTTCTTCTTAATAAGCCTTATGCAGAATTAGTAGATAACTACTTGTTCTTCTTACCTCTTGAACCTGGTTCTGGACAGCATGAGTCAACCTTTTTTTGGAATTCAAGGACATGTTTTAAGCAATGGGAAGCTGAGAGCTTTTTGTCCTTAGGACAGTTCTATTCAGCTTAACAAAAGTTTGGAGGACCTATTAGGTGCTAAGCACTGTGCTGGGAACAAAGGATACGTAAACAATTAAGACTCAGTTCCTGATTTTAATGAACTCCAAGTCCAAATTGTCTAGTAACTTCAATCATGCCATAGTTTGTAGAATTTGAGAAAATACAGAAATACTTAATTTTGACTTTTAGAAATAATCACAGGAAAACAATATGAAGTAGTAATTTAAAAAAATAAGATTTGATTTCAAATGTAATAATCTAGCTATGCTTATGTTTAACAAAAGAAATAGATTTATTCCTCTGGAAGTTTTACCAGAAGGCACTATCTGTCAAAGTTTTACCATGGCTGAATTTTTAACATTGCACTTAGTATTTTAAATTGGCGAATGATGTCTTGTCAGCCCTGGTTAAACAACATATATGTTATATAGGTAAAGTGAAAGCTAGCAGGTTTTCTTGTCCCTGGAAGTTTTTTGTTGAATTATTACATCTATTAACTGGTTGAGGAAGCACATGAAACACAAATGTGCTGAGGTTGAATCAGATCTTTTTTCTCCTAAGGCTGTTCCTCTGGATTCCAGCAATAGGGGGATATTTTTTACCTCAAAATCTTTCTCCCTGTATCCTTCCTGTTCTTCTTTAGGTACCATTCCTTAAATCTATTTACCCTGATTCTATTTTTAAAAAATCAGCACACATACGGGAGGAAAAAGGCTTTTGCCCCTAAAGGGCTAGACCTGACCTATGTTAGACAAAGCCAGCCATCTCTCCATTCTGCCAAGCTCTGATTTTAGAAGATGAAGTGATCAGCAAGTTAACTTATAAAATTGAAAAAAAAAATAAAAAGCTTTATATGCCTTTCAGGTCAGGCAGTTTTGTTTCATGTAAGACGAACCAAAGAGACATAAGTTAAGGGCATTTCCAAGTGTTCCTTTGAGAGTTGGGCCAAAAGCTCTGAGATGGGAAGGCATCAGTGCAGTGATCGGAGACACTTGGCCACCCTTAACGTAGAGGCAGCCAGGCAGCTGCCAGCCCACACAGAGCTGTCTCAACGTGGATGAAATAGAAGAAGGCATCTTTCTGGGTATATCAACCAATGAATATTTGTGCAAAGAGAAAGCACCACTTCTTGCAGGCTGATGCAGCCCTGCTTCAGCACATGCAGTATGAAGAGCAGTGGGTTCCAGCCCCTTCATGCTCCCTTGGTCAGATGCATTTGTGCATACCGCAACTATACCTCCAAATGCTATTACTCTGAAGATGATAGATCTTGTCCCTGAAATATGGTCTTGACTTTGGAGTAAGACACTGCAGCCTAAGTTTGAATTCTGGCTGTGCAACTACAAGCTATGAGACCCCAGGCAAGCTGCTTGACCTCTTTGGCCCTCAGTTTCCTCAAATATAAAATAAAGACACTACTACGTCATGCTATGCTGTAAGGATTAAGCAAAATGATGAATACAAAGTCCTCAGTGCCGTTCCTGGCCCCATTAAATTTTAACTCCTTATATTTTAACTGTTTTAACACAGGACCAGGTCTATGCCTGTGAGACTTTCTCATTTTAGGATTGACAACATTTGAAAATATACCTCTATTCTTTTCTATTCTAAGACAATAGAGAAATGAAAACTTGATTATATAGATATGTGTAGTAGAGACACAGGTTTTCTGAACTGCCCTCTCAACATTTTGTTGCTGTAATTCTTCCCACTAACATTACAAGAACTTGACATTTTTTGTTTCTTATTGTTTTGCCATTTTGTACATCAACAGTTCATCATTAAATATATGCTATGGACACTGTTCACTATATTCAATATATCCTACAGCCTAAACTTCCTTTTTTCCCCAAAATAATACATTTCCATATTAATTTTCCTTAGATAGAGTATGGACTTCACTATCTATCCAAGTTCTGGGAAAGATCAGACTTATATATTGAGTACAGTGGGCATCCGTCTTTATTTCACCTCCAGGTATTAAAAGCATGGATGAATAAAACTCTTTTGTCTTATGCTTTTGCACTTTAAATAAAATTAAGTGCTCAGGAATGCACAATCTTTTCAATGATTTGTATTCATTATCCTTGCTCCTATATGTTTGCCTTATTGCTAAATGTTACTAGTTTACCTCTCCCCAAACAGGCCCCATGTAATATTTGCAGATATTTATTCATGTTATATCTTTAATCACTGCTGAAGAAGTTCAGAAGGGATAATACATGGGGAAGTCAGCAAGGCGGGTAATGGTCCTATCTTCCACTTAACTTGGGTTCCTGGAGATTGGAATGTCATTTAGAATTGTAGCCATAACAACTTAGTCCAATGCTCCTGGGGAACTGAAATGCCTTAAAGGATATATTTGTGCCCTACCAATTGATGGATCTCATTGCCTGCCTCAACAGTAGACCCTCATTGTTCACTATTTTACTGTTTCATTGTCATCCTATTAACCTTTTGCTTTGTTTACTCTCTTATGAACACCTTTATTGCCTCTGCCTCATAGCTTTTATTACATCGTGATATATACTGTTGTGTGCATGTGTATGTGTGTGAGTGTATGTGTGCACATATGTGCTCATGCACTCTTCAGTGCCACTTTGCCATCTGCTGATTCCGTCTCAAATTAAACTCCAAGAAGATATGATTGGTTTGGCAAATCGTCATGAGGGCAGCCTGTGTTATAAACTAACAGCCAGCCTATGGACCTGTCTTAGTCACGTACCCATTCTTTATCCAGTCAACTATTACCTGAGTGGTGGGATCAGCTGGTACAAAGCATATGAATAAAGGAGAGTTCCTTGGCTGTAAAAGGGAACTGAGAGTATAGCCAGTACTTAGCATTATCTTCACATCTGTTAGAATTAACTGGAAGGCACTTTCAAAGGCTTCCAATATAATAATCAAAGCATAAGACAGAGGGGCTGGCCCCATAGCATAGTGGTTAAGTTTGCACGCTCCACTTTGGTGACCTGGGGTTCACAGGTTCGGATCCCGGGCACAGACTTACACACCGCTTATCAAGCCATGCTGTGGCAGGTGTGCCACATATAAAGTAGAGGAAGCCCGGGGCCAATCTTCCTCAGCAAAAAGAGGAGGATTGGCAACAGGTGTTAGCTCAGGGCTAATCTTCCTCACCCCCCCAAAAAAACAAACAAACAAACAAACATAAAATAGAAAATAAGCATAAGAAAGATTTGGGTGACAGGCATGCAGAGAAGGAAAGATATTTTGTGTATTATAATTGAGTTTTAAGTTCTCTAGTGGAATGACCGTGCAATTTCACCTAATTATCTCACTTAAACATAGGGGCCAAATTCACTTGTCCACAGTCTCTAATGTTCATTTTAAGTGTGAAAATGGACAGCAGGAAAGTAAGTTCATTAGTACAAACTGAATAATTTCCCCCTAAGTGTTTGGTGGTGTGCATTATTTTGGACACATGGATTAGCTCCCATTTCTTCTAATTATATTCCTTCTTAAATATTGTGCTAATGATTCTTTGGTAGCTGCCATCAGATTTAGCCGTTATTTTTATTGTTCATGCCAGGTTTTTTATTGTTCTATTGCTACTTAGAGACTGTATGTATTCAAGTTCATTCTTTCCTCAGTATTGACTTTTTCTTGACTTCATGTCAGAAATTTAACACGTCTACTTTCCTAGTGACAGGATTTGAATGAAGGTCCATATTTCTGTCTGTCTCTCCTGAATAATATTTCTGCTTGATCTCGGCAGTCCCACAATACTTCCAATTGTGGAATGGTGTCAGTTCCACCATTCGGATAAATGGTGCCATGGAACAACTAACTTACTGTTTAACGCCACTGTTAACAAATCACCTACGATAGACAGGGAGTCAAGATGGCGGCGTAAGCAGACTCTGAACTCACCTCCTCCCGTGGACACAGCCAATTTACAACTACTCGTGGAAAAATTACCCCTGAGACAGAACTGAAAACTGGATAAGAGGAACTCCTGCAACAACGGACAATCTTAACTGGGGTAGAAGAGGCAGAGACTCCCTTCTGGAGAGGAAAAACGCCACCTTCACAAGCCGCCAGCTTCACGGCCGCCGGGAGCAGCTCACAGGTACGCAGCCTCCCTGGAGGCGCGGGGCC
Source organism: Ceratotherium simum simum (assembly GCF_057802395.1). NCBI lineage: Eukaryota > Metazoa > Chordata > Mammalia > Perissodactyla > Rhinocerotidae > Ceratotherium > Ceratotherium simum. Next base: position 47,625,600 of record NC_141905.1, on the reverse strand, counting down.
CTGAGCCGGGGAGCGCCCCCGCTGTGGGCATTTTGTGGACCCAGCACAATTGAGACCAGCAGCATAATATCTGACTTTGCCTGCTACTAAAGCATTGGGTAGCACCCCCAGAAAACCCGGTTCACAAAGAAACTAAAACTGGCTCTTAAAGGGCCCGCGCACAAACGCACCCGTTCCAGAAAGCATCCTAAAATCACCAGAAAGAAAGGTGCACAGTGCTTCGGTGACAAGAGACTCACCTAATAGGCCCTGAGTGCATCTCGGTGAGGGGTGAGACCTCTCCAGGGACTGGGACATTGGCGGCAGCCATTGTTGTGGCCTGGTGTGAGCGTGCTGACACAGACGCCATTGGAGTTCTCCCTGAGACCTGCTAGCCCAGGGTCTGCTCCACCCGCTAGAGCACCGATTTAATCCAGCTCAGCCAGGGCAGGCAGCCCACCCTAGAGACTAGCCCCACCCAACAACAAGCCCTCAGGCAACGTGTGGGCCTGCATAGATTGGTGACTGGATTCTCTGCAGCCGGGCAACTGAGCTGACTTGAGCGGGGCAGGGTGTGCACAAGGAGCGGGTGGAGAGTGTGGGGTGGTGGCAGAGTGTGTGGGGCTCCCGCCGTGGAGAGACTGGGTCCACTTGGGGAGGTCGGGGCACTCACACGGGGCAGGACTGTGTTGACTGTGTGTGTGGACCTGTGGGCGGCAGGGCTTCTCAGCCACAGAAGACTTGTACTTCTCAAAGACCCACATAGGAGGTTTGCTCCACCTTCCAAAACCTGAAACAATTGGGTGCTCCTGTGCCTGAGGCCAGCCCCACCCAGCTGCAATCCTCAGAGAGCTGACAAGAGACCTAATAGGCTAGAGGCTTACAGCAATTGTAAGGCCCTGAGCCCAACAACCTGCCACGGTGGGGGCCTACTCACCTAAAAGAAATACTGCAACACAAATGTGGTATTAGAACTTGCAGCCAATTGTGCTGGGACTCCCCACAGCTGATAAAGAGACTGAAGGGCCCACAACAACTACAAGCAGCTGAGCATTACAACAGCTGGCCAGGAGCATAACTCAGCCTCCCTGGGCGCCTACAGGGAGAGCAAACAGGCCACAGCAGAAGGATACACGTAGCCCACATAGGGGTCACCCCTGGAACATTGAGAACTGAGGGAAGCACACTGGAAGCCTCCTAAGCCATCACTTACATAAGGTCACCTATCCAAGAGCAGGAGACGTAGCTGACCTACCTAATACGTAGACACAAGCACAGGGAAAGAGGCAAAATGAAGAGGCAAAAGAATACATTCCAAGTAAGGGAACAGGACAAAACCCCAGAAAAGGAACTTAGTGAAACAGAAATGAGCAACCTACCCGACAGAGAGTTCAAACTAAGAGTGTTAAGGATGCTCACTGATCTGGGGAGAAGAATAGATGGACTCAGTGAGAATGTCAACAAAGAAATGGAAGATATAAAAAAGAACCAATCAGAAATGAAGAATACAATACTGGAAATGAAAAACTCATTAGAGGGACTCAAAAGCAGAGTAGAGGATACAGAAGAACGGATCTGTGAGCTGGAAGAAAGACTAGAAGAAATTACCCAAGGTGAACAGGTAAAAGAGAAAAGAATTAAAAAGAGTGAGGACAGTCTAAGGGACCTCTGGGACAACATCAAGCGCACTAACATCCGTGTTATAGGTGTCCCGGAAGGAGAAGAGCGAGACAAGGGGGCAGAGAATCTATTTCAAGAAATAATAGATGAAAACTTCCTAACCTAAGGAAGGAAACAGACATCCAGGTACAGGAGGCACAGAGAGCCCCAAACAAGATAAACCCAAAGAGGCCCACACCAAGACACATCATCATCAAAATGTCCAGAATTAAAGATAAAGAGAGAATCCTAAAAGCCGCAAGAGAATGTCAAGTTACATACAAAGGAAACCCCATAAGGCTATCAGCTGACTTCTCAGCAGAAACCTTACAGGCTAGAAGAGAATGGCATGATATATTTAAAGTGCTAAAAGGAAAAAACTTACAGCCAAGAATACTCTACCCAGCAAGGTTATCGTTCAAAATGGAAGGAGAGATCAAAATTTTCCCAGATAAGCAAAAATTAAAGGAGTTTGTCACCAAGAAACCAGTGTTACAAGAAATGTTAAAGGGAATGATTTAAGGGGAAAAGAGAAGACCACAAATAGGAAAAATTATCTATTTCCACGATTAGAACGTAATGGATACAAATGCACAAAAAAGAGGTTGGATATGATATCAAAAACATAAAAGGAGGGAGGAGGGTAGTTAAAGAGTACAGCTTTCAGACAGAGGTCAAACTAAAGTGACCATCAATTCTGTATAGAAGAATTAAGGAACAGAGAAGGACTACTAAAACACTGAGGAAAAAAAAAAAAAAAGTTAAAAAATGGCAGTAAGTACATACTTATCAATAGCTACTTTAAACGTCAATGGACTAAATGCTCCAATTAAAAGGCATAGGGTGGCTGACTGGATAAAAAAACAAGACCCATATATATGCTGCATACAAGAGACACACTTCAGACCTAAAGACACTCACAAACTGAAAGTGAAGGGATGGAAAAAGATACTCCACGCAAATGGCAATGAAAAGAAAGCTGGGGTAGCAGTACTCATATCAGACAAAATAGACTTTAAAACAAAAACTGTAAAAAGAGACAAAGAAGGGCATTACATAATGATCAAGGGAACAATCCAACAAGAGGATATAACACTTGTAAATATCTACGCACCCAATGTAGGTGCACCTAAATATATAAAGCAATTATTAACAGACATAAAAACAGAAATAGACAGTAACACAATAATAGTAGGGGACTTTAACACTCCACTTACACCAACGGATAGATCATCCAAACAGAAGATCAATAAGGAAACATTGGCCTTAAACGACACACTAGAACAGATGGACCTAGTAGATATATACAGAGCATTCCATCCAAAAACCGAAGAATACACGTTCTTTTCAAATGCACATGGAACGTTCTCCAGGATTGATCACATATTAGGCCACAAAACAAGTCTCCATAAATTTAAGAAGATTGAAATAATACCAAGCATCTTTTTCTGACCACAAAGGTATGAAACTAGAAATCAACTATAGGAAGAAAATCAGAAAAGCCACAAATACATGGAGATTAAACAAAATGCTACTGAACAACGACTGGGTTAATGAAGAAATCAAAGAAGAAATCAAAAATACCTGGAGACAAATGAAAATGAAAATACGACATGCCAGAATTTATGGGATACAGCAAAAGCGGTTCTAAGAGGGAAGTTTATAGCAATACAGGCCTATCTCAACAAACAAGAAAAATCTCAAATAAACAATCTAACAATGCACCTAAAGGAACTGGAAAAAGAAGAACAAACAAAGCCCAAAATCAGTAGAAGAAGGGAAATAATAAAAATCAGAGCAGAAATAAATGAAATAGAGACCAAAAAAACAACAGAAAAATTAATAAAACCAAGAGCTGGTTCTTTGAAAAGATCAACAAAATAGACAAACCTTTAGCTAGACTCACCAAGAAAAAAAGAGAAGGCACAAATAAGTAAAATCAGAAATGAAAGAGGAGAGGTTACAACAGACACCTCAGAAATACAAAAGATTATAAGAGAATACTATGAAAAACTATATGCCAACCAATTCAACAATCTGGAAGAAATGGATAAATTCTTAGAATCATACAACCTTCCAAAACTGGATCAAGAAGAAGTAGAGAATTTGAATAGACCAATCACCAGTAAGGAGATCGAAACAGTAATCAAAAACCTCCCCAAAAATAAAAGTCCAGGACCAGACGGGCTGCCGGGTGAATTCTACCAAACATTCAAAGGAGACTTAATAACTATCCTTCTCAAACTTTTCCAAAAATTGAGGAGGGGGAAGCTCCTAACTCATTCTACGAAGCTGACATTACCCTGATACCAAAACCAGACAAGGACAACACAAAAAAGAAAATTACAGGCCAATATCACTGATGAACATCGATGCGAAAATCCTCAACAAAATACTAGCAAATCGCATACAACAATACGTTAAAAAGATTATACACCATGATCAAGTGGGATTTATTCCAGGTATGCAGGGATGGTTTAACATTCGCAAATCAATCAACGTAATACACCACATTAATAAAATGAAGAACAAAATCACATGATCATCTCAATAGATGCAGAGAAAGCATTTGACAAGATCCAGCATCCATTTATGATAAAAACTCTGAATAAAATGGGTATAGAAGGAAAGTACCTCAACATAATAAAGACCATATATGAGAAACCCACAGCTAATATCATCCTCAATGGTGAAAAACTGAAAGCTATCCCTCTAAGAACAGGAACCAGACAAGGATGCCCACTGTCACCACTCCTATTTAACATAGTATTGGAAGTCCTAGCCAGAGCAATCAGGCAAGAGAAAGAAATCAAAGGGATCCAAATTGGAAAGGAAGAAGTGAAACTGTCACTATTTGCAGATGACATGATTTTATATATAGAAAACCCTAAAGAATCCACCAGAAAACTTTTAGAAGTAATAAACGAATATGGGAAAGTTGCAGGATACAAAATCAACATACAAATATCAGTTGCATTTCTGTACACTAACAACGAAGTAGCAGAAAGAGAAATTAAGAATACCATCCCATTTACAATTGCAACAAAAAGAATAAAATACCTAGGAATAAACTTAACCAAATGGGTGAAAGATCTGTACACCGAAAACTATAAAACATTTCTGAAAGAAATTGAAGAAGACACAAAGAAATGGAAAGATATTCCGTGCTCTTGGATTGGAGGAATTAACATAGTTAAGATGTCCATACTTCCTAAAGCCATCTATAGATTCAATGCAATCCCTATCAAAGTTCCAACAACATTTTTCACAGAAATAGAACAAAGAATCCTAAAATTTATATGGAACAACAAAAGACCCCGAATAGCTAAAGGAATCCTGAGAAAAAAGAACAAAGCTGGAGGTATCACACTCCCTGATTTCAAAATATACTACAAAGCTATAGTAACCAAAACAGCATGGTACTGGCACAAAAACAGACACACAGATCAATGGAATAGAATCGAAAGCCCAGAAATAAACCCACACATCTATGGACAGCTAATCTTTGACAAAGGAGCCAAGAACATACAATGGGGAAAAGAAAGTCTCTTCAACAAATGGTGTTGGGAAAACTGGATAGCCATATGCAAAAAAATGAAAGTAGACTCTTACCTTACACCATACACAAAAATTAACTCCAAATGGATTAAAGACTTGAATGTAAGACCTGAAACTGTGAAAGTTCTAGAAGAAAACATAGGCAGTACGCTCTTCGACATCAGTCTTAGCAACATATTTTCAAACACCACATCTGACCGGGCAAGAGAAACAATAGAAAAAATAAACAAATGGGACTACATCAAACTAAAAGCTTCTGCACAGCAAAGGAAACCATCAACAAAACGAAAAGACAACCTAACAATTGGGAGAAGATATTTGCAAACCATACATCTGATAAGGGCTTAATCTCCAAAATATATAAAGAACTCATGCATCTCAACAACAAAAAAACTACCAACCCAATTAAAAAATGGGCAAAAGACCTGAACAGACATTTCTCCAAAGAAGATATACAGATGGCCAACAGACACATGAAAAGATGTTCAAAATCACTAACTATCAGGGAAATGCAAATCAAAACTACAATGAGATATCACCTCACGCCCGTCAGAATGGCTATAATTAACAAGACAGGAAACAACATGTGTTGGAGAGGTTGTGGAGAGAAGGGAACTCTCATACACTGCTGGTGGGAGTGCAAACTGGTGCAGCCACTGTGGAAAACAGTATGGAGATTCCTCAAAAACTCAAGGATAGAACTACCATATGATCCAGCTATTCCACTGTTGGGTATTTATCCAAAGAACTTGAAAACACCAATTTGCAAAGGTACATGCACCCCTGTGTTCATTGCAGCCTTATTCACGATAGCCAAGACTTGGAAGCAACCTAAGTGCCCATCAAGGGACGAATGGATAAAAAAGCTGTGGTATATATACACAATGGAATACTACTCAGCCATAAGAAACGATGAAATCCAGCCATTTGTGACAACATGGATGGACATTGAGGGCATGATGCAAAGTGAAATAAGTCAGAGGGAGAAGGTCAAATACCGTATGATTTCCTTCATTAAGTAGTAGATAATAACAACAATAAACAAACACATAGGGACAGAGATTGGATTGGTGGTTACCAGAGGGGAAGGGGGGAGGGAGGAGGGTGAAAGGGATAATTGGGTACATGTGTGTGGTGATGGGTTGTAATTAGTATTTTGGTGGTGAACATGATGTAATCTATGCAGAAATAGAAGTACAATGATGTACACCTGAAATTTTTACAATGTTATAAACCAATGTTACTGCAATAAACAAAAAATTTAAAAAAATAAAAAAAATAAATAAAATAAATAAATAAATTGATAAATAAAAAAAAAAAAAAAAACAAATCACCTACAACCACACCTCTGCACGTGTGGTCTGTTCCTGATCATATTTTGTATTTGTGAATCACTTGGATTGATATTCAGTGTGTAGAAAGCCTTGAGCTATGCAATAAATACAGCTTAGGTATCAAAAACTTAGGTTCAGATACGAAAACTAGATTCCAGTACCAGATTCTCCTAATATCCAGGCTTGCTTAGAGCTCTTCACAGACTGCATGAACTTTATTGGAGCTGACAGTGTTATAAAAGGTCTGGGTATCCTTCAAGGTTCCTCACCCTATCTCCTGGGAGGAAATCTCTGCATTTATTCTGTTGTTCTGTCTACCAAGGATCCCCTTCTCCCATTTAGACGCAACACTTCTTCTTTTGACTGTTTCTCATTTCATGTGGTCCTGATGGATCTGTCCTTCAGAGCATTGCCATTCCCAGTCGAAACGTGAACATGTAACCCAAGCTAGGCCACTCAGATTCTCTTGCTTCTCAACTTGAATCTTAAACAGTGAGACACAAAGATAGAAAACAATTGGAGCTGCATTTTTCTTTAAGGTTATTGTCCATTGATTATGTTACTTAGTGCTCAGAGCTTTCCTGATTCCTATCTTCACATGGTCATATTGTTTAGTCTTCCTGTGGCTCTGAATCATGCAAGTCCTTCCAACAAATCCCTTTTCTTGTTGCTTGAGATGAAGTTTTGTAAAAATTTGCTTAAATTTCTATTGCTTGTAATCAAAGGATTGTAACAGAATCAGGGAGCCCAATAGACTGAAATCATTTCTCCTTCATTCAGATAGGTTGGGTGTTTCATTGGGTGAAGGAAAACATCAGATAAATTGTGTTTTTGATATCTCTGAATCTGACTTTACAGTTCAAGTGCTCATACTGAACACAGATCCCGAGTCATAAGTTCAGGAGAGTGAGGTTCCTGCAGGTATCTGTTGGAAACTTCTCACGTTGGGTATGTTACACAACCTGCTGGATGGGTTCCTGTGGAACCCCTTTCATGGTAGCTGGCATGTGCCTTGGCTGATGGAAGCCCTATACTGACATCCAAGCTCTCTCCACCTGGGCTTCTCTGTGAATCTCTGCTTTGTTTATTCCTATTATTACCACATTTGTGCTGGCTCCTTGTCCCTTTCCCATTTCAGTGAAATTTCCAGGATAGCTTACATAGTACTTGTTGTTTGACAAAAGGGCTTGGTATTCCTCTAGAACTGACCTGCTATTAGCTCTTTGACAAAACTCCCTTTCTTTACCTAAGATTACTAACAGAAGACTCTTTGTGTGGAAGCTGATTCACCCAATTTTAGTTTCACTTTTTTAGTAAGTTTTGGCCCTTAAGCATCTGTACAAAGTTATCGTATCTTGACCAAATATGAGCACAGAGTTTTTTTTCCTCTACAGCAAAAGTGCTTGTTCTGAATAAGGAGTTGTCCATGGGTAGGCTTTGTAAGTCCATAAATTCTTAGAGATTTCATGCAGCATTTGATGTGATATGTACTTTTATAAGAAAAGTCATAGATTTTATCTGATTCTCAATATTTCATGACTCATAAACAAAAAAGCCCCACAAACAAACAAAAAACTATTTACAAGCTTGACTTCTCTCCTAGGCTGTGGAGTATTCATTGTCTGAGTCCATTTTGGGAATGAATGAATCTGCACCCAGATCTGAAGTCACTCCAAATTCATTAGATTAGAATGGAGCAGCCATATTCTGAGGGGATCACATGCTCGTTCCGCTGACAACTCAAATCAAGTACTAGGAAGGTGTAGGCAAGTTCTCTGGGGCAATCAGAACAATCCTGTCCCTGGTGCCAGGCAAGCACATTCAGAGGCATGCAAGCATTAAGTTATTGTGCTCAGTTTTGCCAAGTGCAAGCTCTGAGGAGCACAGAATTGCTATTTGAACTCACCCAGGTTGTATATGAAAATAATATTTTCTGCCGTTGTAGAGCCTGCATCTTGAGCTGTTTGCTGATACAAAGGATACATTTGTGTTTATATACCTATACTCTTTTGTATCAATTCCCTGGGGTTTAAAAATTGCACAGTATTTTAGAGTTGGAAGAATTGAAAGCAGATTTCGTCTTCACTGATTTAGTGGTGGTGTGACCTTGGGTGAATCAAGTAAGCTCTCTGAATTTTAATTCCTTCGTCTGTAAAATGGGAGTAATGACACTGTCTATGTCCCACTACTACTCTGATCATCAATGAAACCATGCACATGGTCTATAAAATGTCTTACTGAGTTATTAACAGCAGATATTGTATTACGCAATTTGAAATGAAACGCAATACTAACCTCAAGTCTAGAGGTTAGTATTGAATTGTGATACCACCTCCTTCTCATTCTTGAACTAACAATCTAAACTACTGCACCGGGTTTATCAGCCTCTGCTTCCTGGATCATAAATCAGCCTTAAGATTATATACATATCTCTGTTTTTCAGAAAGTATATTTGAGTGTATCTGAAATCCAATAGATAGAAATTCCCATCTGAGACAGAAATGGGTTTTTAGAGAAGGGAGCTCCACATTTCAGCAGCACTTCATTCTTCTTCAATCTCAATTTCTAAAGTCAGTCTAGCAAATCACATGTAAGTCTTGCTGTATCTTCTTCTAACAGAGGAATGGAAGTGAGAATTATCGGGCATCTAGAGTGTACCAGGCCTTGTTCTGTGCTGAGAACTTTTCCTGAATGTTCTCGAGAATTCCATCCTCACTCTGCCACCACCCTCTTTGCCCTGCCACTGCTCCCATAAAACTCTGCATATTTTCTGCTTTCAGTTCCTGCCCTTTAGATGTAAAACAAAGAAGAAGAAGGAAAAACAGAATACCTGCCCTGCAGCCCATGCATCTTTGTGAAAGTTCAGTGAGATAATTTCCGTGACCGTACTTCAAAAAAGGCCTCATTGAAGAGCACTTACGTGTTTTATGTAAAACTAGAGTTTGGTTGTGAAATACGCTCGGGACAGCTGCACTGTCATGCCTGTCCTGTTACCATGAACTCTAGGAGTGTAGGTGAGTCTCGGAACCTCTCCCAGTCCGCATGTCCTAATCTATCATAGAATAGGGGCTAAATCCTCAGCCAGCCTTTGAATCATCAGATTCTGGGCCTTTGCCTGCGTGTGTTTGTTATGAAAAAATACATATGTACTTGGTTTATCATTCGGGAACCCAGCCAGTCCTCTAAGCCTTGACCTCTTTTCTTTCTTTCACATGTGGATAAAAATATTATCGAGAAATGAATGTTTGGAGGGCATTGGAAGGAGAGCTTTATATTTTTAAGTGTTGATTGTAAAATGGTTGTTAAACAATAGAAAAACAGTTATTTAAAAATGCTTGAGAATTTTAAACAAATACTTCAGAACTTAGAATTGAGATTCTATGGTCCATATTTAATGAAAATACTACCAGATGTATTTTTTATTTGATTACCAAAAGAAAGAAAAAAAAAAGATTACAAATTCTTACTTTAGCAAGGCTTAATTCTTTGGATAATGACTGTTTTATTATAAAGTGGAGGCCACCAGGAGAAGGAAGAGGGTGCCTCCAATTATTCCACTATATGGTCTCTTAACCACAAGCCATGGAAATTTCATTAGTTACTCCACTTTTATTTTGCTCCCTGGATTTTAAAGGTGCAAAGAATCTGATTAACTGGCACGGTTCTCTCGATGCATCAAGCATGTTGAAAGAATTCAGAATAGGGTGAAGGAGATTTTTCAAGTCTTTTTTTCATTCACAGAACAGATACATTTGACTAAATGAGCTAATTATCTGAAGAAAACAGATGTATGGAAATTCTTGCTTGTGTAGTTACTTGCTTGTATTCTGTACATCAACAATGTCTTAGCTTTCTGTAAAATTCTTTCATTTTTGGTTGGCTTGCTTTGTATCATGAGTATGGTGATTCAGAGATGGACAGTCCTCAGTTGCAGTTAAAGATCTTGTCAATAAGTATTACTGCCTGAGACTCTGAACCTTTATACTGGGTTTGTTAAGGACTCATCTCTCCACCAGTCATGAGGGACCTGGTTGAGAGAAAACAGCTGACCCAGTGCAAATCCACTCCCCACCCCATCCCTAGGAAGACTAGAGTAGCCAGACTAATGTCATATAGAATGCCTTGGAAGAGGAAGGATAGAACTCCTTCAATGATACCATCCGAGGTGTTCTCCCTGATCATTAATGCTTTTGAGAATTCTGTCTATAGCCTGCAGCCTATCCTGCTTTGCCAATAATGCCCTCTTCTTTCTGTTTTAGGAAATAAAAAAGGTTAACAGCTAAAAACAAGTAATTTTTTTTAACTTAAATACTTTTATGTCTAAAACAAGAAATAATGAATATACTATTTAGAGACAGTTTAATGGTTAATTGTATGGGCTGTGAAGTCTGACAGCCTAGATTCATATTCTAGCTTTGTCATTTGCTCCGTGACCTTGTGTTTCTCCACCTGAAAAATGGAGATTATGATGATAATAGCTACTCCACAGAGCTATACTGAAGATTAAATGAGAGAGTACATGTAAAGCATTTTAATAAGACCTGGCAAATTGTTAATGCTCAAGAAAGTTATTAATAGTATTAGTATAAATTGATCACAAGAGGGGTCATTACCACATAGTGTGACTATTTATCACTAGATATTACTTCTCTACGTACAAGAATATACATATTGTCTGCCTTAGTAACTAGAAACTTTCATGTTAATATTTTAAAAAGTAATTCCAGGGCCGGCCCTGTGGCTTAGTGGTTAAGTGCGTGCACTCCGCTACTGGCGGCCCGGCGCGCACCGGCGCACCGCTTCTCCGGCCACGCTGAGGCCGCATCCCACATACAGCAACTAGAAGGATGTGCAACTGTGAAATACAACTATCTACTGGGGCTTTGGGGAAAAAAAAGGAGGAGGATTGGCAATAGATGTTAGCTCAGAGCCAGTCTTCCTCAGCAAAAAGAGGAGGATTAGCATGGATGTTAGCTCAGGCCTGATCTTCCTCACAAAAAAAAAAAAAAAAGTAATTCCAATTACTTAAGCTAGAAAGAACCCCGAGCCAGGGGTGTGACTATACCATGCGTTAATGATGAGTTATCAAAGGATGTGGGCAGCATTCTATTAATTTTGATGGCACAGACCTGTAAAACCAACAGATTGCTTTGAAATATTTCAAAAGCAGTCATGTTTTGTCTTGTGTGGGTGACTTCTTTAAAGCCTTAAATATTTTGCCACATCTGAATGATCAGGTCACTCTTGTGAATCTGACCAACAGACATAAATTCTTCTTATAATAGATCTTTCTCCAAAGGCAAAAAACTGCCCCAGTACTTACATACTGCTATTGTTTTTGCTTTCATTATTCCCATCCAATTCTGTTCTTTTCATTCAATGGGATTGAAAAGCAATGAAATTTGTTCTTATAGATTTCTTTACCAAAACTGAGCAAATTAGAAGGCATTTAATATGTCTTGTATAAAAGTGGAAGCAATAGAAGGGGGAAATGAGTTGTTTTAAGATCCCATTTAATTACGACATTATTCCAATGGTATTACTGTTAGCTATATTGATCACAGCTGACTTCATGGCCGTGTGTTGACCACAAAATGTAATCTAGAGGGCATTTCAGATTTTAAATGACTTTCCAGAGTACCCTAGTTAAAATTGTTGATGCTACATGACAACTGCTATTATTTCAGTGCCAGCCAAATATAAAAGAACATTAATATTCATTAGTAATGTTACAGCTGGTGACTCCCTCACAACATTGTAATGGTTTGAATAGTCATTTTAAACAGTGTATTGGAATATTCACACAATAAGCTTTGATTGACACAATCATTAAAGAAGCCCAGTAACACCAAGGAAAAAATAAATATGTATGCATATATATTAGGCTAAGTAAATATTTTAGAATTATACTTCAATTGACAGGACTTAGCACTATGCAAGAGGTGATTAATTTTTGAATGAGATACCTGGGGAAATTAGCATGGTAGAAATCTGAACACAGATTCAAGTGTCAGTTTTATCACTTAAGTTCAATGTCACTGTTTCAATTTCTACAAGTTAGGCCATGTGCCATGGATGCGTCTATAGAGGCAGTTGTAAAGATAAAATGAAACAAATAAAAGGGAGTGGTGTTGGGGGTTATGAAATGATGCTAATATCTCTGAGTACCTGATATGGACTACATACCATGTTGGGCTTTTATATGTGCTGTCTCATCTCATCTCATTTAATTAGGAAGGTGGCTTCAGCTCCATTCTATAAATGAAGAAACCAAAGGCAAGAGAAAGTTTAAGTCATTTGCACACAGCTGGACAATGAGAACTCCTAGTGTTAGGATTTAAGTCCAACTGTGGGTATTCTTTGAACTATATCCAAATTTCTGGGGTTTGTTAAAGATGGAGCACTGTTGTAGATGATGTTATTGATGTTGAAGGAGGGTAGAAGTCCTGGAACCAGCTTTCAAGGAATTTACCATTTCACTGTGATGATAAGATTAAGATGCAGAATGTGGAAATTCATGGGGTGTTCTACAGTATAATAAGGACATTTCTGCTTTGTGTTCTGAAAGATTTAAGTTATACTTCTCTCCCTCTCCTGCTACTGCTTTTGCAGACATGATGTATAGGAGAGAAAAATTGTCCTTTGCTCATTTGTCCTGAACAAACCCACAAAAAGATTTCTTAATGTGCTCTACATTTCTAGTTCTGTATCTTTAGACTATTACGTGGAGAAAGTAATTTTATAATTTATATTGAAGATATTACTTGGAGTAATTTTATAATTTATACTGAAGATATTACTTGGAGTAAATTTTCTCCTCACCATTTATTTTGCTATACTTTCCTAAACTTCCTAAAGGGTTTGTCATATAAAGATGCTAATGCCAAAGGTTGTAAGCCTGTTCTCTCATTGAAAATAATATTTCATTGAATTGGTCAATAATTATTGATGCCCTATACAAAGTGCAATTTTTGTGTTTACCTTAAGAATTATTAAACTCAGTAAGTGAACTATGGAAGTCTTTCAAAATCAACAGTAAGAAATAAGTCCCTTAAAATACTGAAAGTTAGGAGTTTGTATTTCCTTTAACTTAACCCAAATTTAAAAGTCTGCAGATAGTGTGATTAGTGGTATAATCAGTGAGAGAACAGGATATGTATTTGCTTCAATAGTTTCACAATTGTTACACAGTTGACAAATTAATTAGATCAAAAGGCTTGGAATTTTATTTCCCTATCAACCCATAAGATTTTCTTCTATCAGCTTATTGTGTTGCCTGTTAGATATGGAGAGGATTCTAAAACTCTCTGCATCAGGCAACAAAAACTCTGAGTTTCTCCAGTAGTGGAGTTGGCTTTGCTGATCACACATCATGCCCCTAAGTATGTGAAGTTAGAGTAACAGCACCTCCTACTGGCACAGCATTTTATTCTTTACAGACCATGGGCACATGGCTAATCTAATTTGCTCCTCACTACCACCATCTAAGAGTACACATATCATCATTCCCAATTTACAGAAGCAGAAATCAGAGCCAAAGGAAGCCTATGTGGGCCCTGCCACTTACTAAACTCTATGACCTTTGGTAAGATTTATTTCAGTCTCTTTGAACCTCAGTTGTCTTATTTGGGAATAATTTCTACTTCATTGTATGGTTCTAAGAATTAAGTGCAAAAACCTAATTTAAGAGGATGGCACAGTATCTGAAACAAAGACGACATTAAAAATCTTCCTTGTTTATTCATTCAAGAAATGTTTATTGAACAGTTATTTGGAATTCTACCAGGTGCAAAGGGCAAAACCATGAACACAGTGGACAGAGTTCCTGTCCTTTTGGAGATTAGAGTCTTGTGGGCAGTTAATAAGAGGTAGAGTTAGGGCGTTAACTTGAGTCCTTTTACTCCACATACAGTAAATAGGTTGGCAAATGGACGGACAAAGGATAGGAGTGTGTACATTTATGTATGCATATGCATATACTTATACACACATATATAGACATATTCATATGCTAAATATGTATGTATGTAATGCTTCCTGGCATATACCTATATGTATATCCCCAAGCTATAAGGAACTGTCTCCAAAGCACATGTTCACCCCTGTGCGGTGATGAGGTTGGGAAGTGGTAAGATTATGTTCAAGTTAACCTTCATGTATTCCATCAGTAATATAAGCCACAGGTGCTGAATGCCTTCACTTGAAGGGATCAAGCCATCAAGCTTTGAATCCTTCCATTATCCCCTATTGTCTGTTGTCCTCCTGATTGTTTAAAATTAAGTTGAAGTTAAAGAAGATGCCTCTTGCCAACATGAGTTGCAGTGCCTCTGGAATGTTAATTCTTGGAGAAACAAAAGCTTATGAATTGTTGTAATTTCATCTCATGCAGGGAACTCTGGGTGCTTTCTGGCAATAACATTGTGTATTTTACATTCACAGGCATGGTTTCTGGAAATGTTTATAGAAACCTGTTTTACATTTGATTATATTTTGAACTGTGTATAAATAACTATGCTCTTAGATATGACTCAATTATAAAATAAGCTCCTGGAGTCTTCTGGGAGCTAAGAGCAAACTGGAGAGTTCTAAAAATATTTGTTTGCAGAGTCTAAATCTTATGTTTTGTAACTCTGAGATTTGAACCACACTTACGGGGATACTCCTAATTTCTCTTTTTCTAATTCCACCTTCCACTTTTATTTTATGTTTTTTAAGATCAACTCCATAATTTTGAATGACATATATTACATACATAACTATACCACTCAGTAATCTGATAAATTCACTCTGGCCAAAGCAAATCCCTCTTTATTATTCAGAGAATGGAAGCTAACATTTGAATTCTCTCCACGTATCAAACACTTCCAAATATATTATTTCGTCTAATCCTCACAACTTTGTAAAATGAAGGCTATTATATCCATATGAGAAAACTAAGGTCAAACAAAATAAATAATTTCCCTTATGTCATGCAGATGCTAAATGGCAGCTCAGATATGAGAACTCTGGTCTGATTATCTCCAAAGCCACGTCGTACCACAGTCAGTAGCAAACACTCTTGTGCTCGCTTGCACACGCTCATGCTTTCTCTCTCTCACACTCACACACACACGCACTCACACCCACACTAATCATGGGCTATTTCTAGTCTGAAGCTTCATTTTTAAGAAGCTTTTGTAGAGGATTATTGGTGGTCACAAATGTGATGAAACAGTGTTAAGGCCAGAGGCCATGTCGTCGTTGACCTAGACAACAACTCTCATTTCTTTCTCTGAGGAGTTCTGTTCCAATTGTTTTGTCCTGTTCTGAGTCTGAATAATCTAACAGTGCTGGGAGTCATGGTGAACTCTGAGGTCAGATTCAGTAGCTAGATACAGTCACTTGGCAGGAGGTGACATGAGGCACAAGGAGCTGGTGGGTGCCGATGCCTCTGGGACTCTCTGTCTTCTCATAACATTCATCAGCCATTATCAAAATACCATAATACCACAAAAACGATACTGAGGAGAAAAGATAGAAGTAAAAACCAGGACAAACTGTAACTATACGTTTTTTGAAAGGGGACATCGGGGAAAGGAGTCTGAATCTTTGGACAGATGAACTTTTACTTTAAATACCATTAGATTTAGGTTTAATAATAGGAAATATGTTTCTCAGATCAGACAAAAGGTGGAGCTTGTCACCTATCTGGCTAAGACCATAATTAGATTTATTTTTAAAATCATAATGAAACAAATTATGCTATATCAAGAAGCCAGCTACAAAAGTGTCTCTTGCCCTTTATTTCCTACCAAATCTGGTGCCACACAATATCTTACTATACTTTGATTCTACGTCTACCTTAAGGAGGGCTTCTCCAGTTTTCTGCATAGTTCGAGACTTGGAATAACTATTGATCAGTGAGTAACTGAGGCATCTTACGGCGGAGGGGTTGCCTGCTACCCGTAGCTCAGCCTCTGTAAGTTTGAGTGAGTGAACTTACCAAGTCAGGGCAGGTGTTGATGCCTTTTGTCGTTGCTTTCAGGACAGAAATGATAATACTCATCACCATTTTGTTGCACTTTATTTGGAAAACATGCAAGATAATCCTTTTGCTCTTATGGAAAGAAGTAAAAGCAATCACAAGTCTTGAAGGAGCTTTAAGATGAAAATCTTGTAATGTTGTCAATGTTGCATATTTTTCTTCTCTCTTTCAGACATGCAGCCCCTCTGTTGGATAGGACTGGAGTGTATCTTGTTTAAAAAAACAACAGACATTGATCACATTCTGATAATCCTATATGGATTCTGTAAAAAGGAGAAATCTTTACCCAGCCATTTCAGAAGTTCTCATGTCCCATGTCAAGCTCCTAGGGGTTCCTTTAACATACACCCATACTAAGGTCCAATGCAATTTTTTTTAATTTAACTTGACAAGCCTATGATGGTCTTTGATATAGAACTATCTGATCTTCCATCTGCTGAGGCTGTTCAATTAGAAAAATAAGAAAAGAACTTCCTGCTCTTCAGTGTAATTGAATAGAACCCTTGGGTTTTATGATTTCATTATATGTGGCAAACTCCAATTTGTTTTTGTGCTGATTGCACTGGTAACATGCAGTGTGTAATAAATAATAATTAAAATTTAACTTTGTAATGGGGAAATATGTAGTTACTAGTTAATAACATTATTAAAGGAACTTGGTTAAGAACTCTATTTCCATAATTTAATTAGAGCCAAACTTAAGTAAAGCTGTAAATCTATTGCAGATGTAGCAAGGGGTGTGTGTGTGTGTGTATGTATACATGTAAACAAATTATACACCAGTGAAAGATGATAAAGGCAAAAATTATCTTATATGGATAACAGGTAATAGATCCAGATTAGCCTGAGGAAGACAATTACTAAAATAAGCAGATTATTACAGAAAATAATAATCCATTGACAAAAGTGGTTGGAAGTATGTGCTTGTATGTATGAACAAATAGCTACACTTGATGCTTTACCCTGTAATCTGAGATGGGGGAGTTCTGCACTGTGAGAGAGTCTTCACTTACTGACCATATTGTAGGTATCTAACCTCCTAAGCATTAGTTTATTGACTTGTTATACAGTCAAGAAAAATTTAATTATTTTCTGCAATTTTAACTATTTTCTTCAAGAAACGACTTGGATTAGCAAATTTTGAAAGCATTGTACACTTAAGTAAACTAATGTTACATTTTCTATGTTGCAATTAATTACTATATGATTAGAGAGGTTTTAGTAAATAATCGTTGCATGCATAAGTGTATACTAGAATACTAATGGAAAATAAATGAGTTAAAACATTACATATCTTTACCTTTATTGTACTGCTCTTAACAGAAATTTTCAAGCTTTTCCTTTATATAGTTTAACAATAAGTTGAAATATGCTATTGTATATTACAATACAGCATTCCAGTCTTTGGACGTAAGACGTTGGTAGACTCACAAATTATGGCACTCCTAATGTGTAAAACAGGATGTGGTGTGGGGATCAGCCCTGAAAGCATCATAAAATGTGCACCAAGATTCAGGAAAATTTTATAATACCTAGCTATTTTCACTGGATTTTACTGATTAGAAGCACAATTTTAAGGAAAGACTGACGAATTGGACTATATTAAAATTAAGAATCTCTATTCACAAAAGAGAATGAAAAGAAAACCCACAGAGTGGGAAAAGATATTTGAGCTACTTATTTTTTTTATGAAGGACTCACATACAAATTATATAAATAAGGCCTACAGGATGATAAGAAAGAGATAATCTAATAGAAAAAAGCACAAGACTTGAATATTCTTTAAAAAAGGATATGCAAATGGTCAGTAAACATGTGAAATGGTGGTTAAACTTATTAGTCATAGTGGGAATACAGATTAAACTATAAGGAGATATCAGTCACACCACAGTAGCTAAATAGAAAAACTAGCAACATCAACTGCTGGTGAGGATGTGGAGCAACCGGAACTCTCATACATTGCTGGTGGGAGCGTCGATTGTTATATTCTTGTTTCTAAACCATTTGGCAGTATCTACTAAAACTGGACATATACTGACAGAAACTGGACATAGACTGACAGAAAAGATCATAAACAAGATTATTTAAAGCATGACTGTTTATAATAGCCATAAATTGGAAATAATTCAAAGATCTATTGACGATAATAGAATGGATAGATACATTGTGATATATTCATACAATGGGATACTGTACGGCAATGAAAATAAATGAATTACTACTATGTGCAAGGGCACAGATGGACTCAAAATTATTATGTCAAGCAAAAAAGTCATTAACAAAATAATAGATCTCACCTGATTCCATTTGTACTAAGTACCAACACAGGCAAAACTAATGTGTGGGGTAGTAGTCATAATAGGAGTTACATTTGGGAAAGAAGGTGTAGTAGTGACCGTGAAGGGGGCACAGAAGTGTCTTGCCTCATGCTAATTGGTTTTCTATTTCTTGGTCTGGGTGTGTTCACTGTTTGAAAATTCCTTGAGCTGTATAGTTATATGTGTGCCCATTGGTATGAATGTTATGCTGTAAAAAAAAAATTACTAAAAGTTTATCACAAAACATTAAAAACATGCTTGTGGCTCCAGGGTCACCATCCAAGTAAAATATTTAGTTGCCTCTTTTTAGTTCAAAGAAAGGCAGGTCGTTTATTCCAAAACTTAAAAGCAATGCGTGATATATGTGCTCTTGATGAAGCCATCCCATAGCTTCTAAAGACTTGAGACCAGTTCAGATCTGCAAAATGTCAAGGTATGTGGCAAAGAAGCAAGTACTGCTGATAACACAGTTGCTTGGCATTTACAGAAGTCAATCTGTTGAGGCAAGTCCTCAACAGATTTAAAATCTAGATGAATCTGATCTGCTTCAGAAGTCATGGTCAAGAGTCATACATCACAAAGGAGAAGAATGCTCCCAGGTTTTCAAGCTTCAGAAAACGACTCAAACTTCTATTTGGTGGGAATTCATTTAGGGATTTAAGTCTAGGCACTTCGGACTTATGAATAAATCAGGGTTTCTAAACCTCAGCACAATTTACATTTTTGGCTGGGTAATTCTTTGTTGTGGGGAACTGTCCTGTGCATTGTAGGATGTTTAGCAGCATCCCTGGCCTCTACCTACCAGATGTCAGTAGTCCCCTTCCCCCGTCATGACAACCAATATTGTCTCCAGACATTGGCTAATATTTCTTTGGGGGTAAAATCACTTACCCCTTCTCCTCATGAGAATGACTGGAATAAATGGATTTATGTGCTAATGAGGGAGATAGGAGATAGCTTTATGTCGTATGCCCAATTATGTACATTTTATATAAGGCATGTATAAAGTATTCAGATTATGTTAACACCTGAGGGAGATAAAACAGGAAATAAGTGATTTTATTCTGTTCACAAGATATTCAGACATTGTTTGTATTACTAATTATTCATTTCTAATAGACCTAAGTTATCCTTAAATTTTAGGTGGACCATTTTTGTCAATGAAGGAGAATCAGTATAAATGGACAAAGTCTACAAATAATCTGCAAAATGGATAAATTGTGGTGTAGCCATGCAATATCGTTCATGTTGTTCCTGATAGGAAAATTGTACTGAGACGCTGGTGAAATCTAAGGCCCATTCAACCTAAACAAAATTTTGTTTGTATGAAATTAACAGCTATAGTGAAATTCTTATTTATGTGTCTGTTTCAAAATGACTTGCTGTGTCATTTCAAGAATGTTGTTAACCACTCCTCATCTGTCTCCTCCTCTGCTGAATTGAAATATGCCATCTATGTCATGGTTTTGTGCCTAGCACAATTCTTTGCACATAATGAATACTGAAAAAATATATTGTAGAGGATACAACCAAGTGCCAATGACATTGAATTCTGAGAAGGATAAATAAGAAAGAGAAAGACCCAGAGGAATGAATACCTATTGGGTACAGACCAAGTCCTAGGACTGAAATGCAATCTAGCTGCAACTTTTGTCAAGTCAATGAAAACCTATGTTGATTATGTTGATTTGGTAATTTATTCAACAAATAATTTTTTATGGTTTATTATGAGCTCAGTTCCGTTAGATGCACTGGGAATATAGGAGTGAATAAAATGGAGGAGGTCTGTACATTCATTGAGCTTAAATTTCAGTGGGGAAGGTAGATAATAAACAAGCAGAAAAAGATAAGTTATGAATTAAGTACTGTTGGAGGAACTGTCGAAGGCAATGGAGGAACTCATTTTAGACAGGACGGTCACAAGAAGGCCTTTCTGAGGAGAGATTGTATGAATCAAGACCTAAATAATGCAAGAAGCCAGGCTTGTGAAGATCAGAGGGAAGAGAATTCCAGGTGGAGGAAATGACAAATTCAGAAGGCCAACAGGGTTGGGGCTTATTCTGAGAAGGAAAAGAAAGCAGATGACCTAGAATAAAATAATTGTTGATAGAATGTCAAATGAGATGAAGTCTCATCAACCTCAGCACTATTAATATTTTGGGTTGGATAATTCTTTGTTGTGAGGAGCTGTCCTCTAAATTGTAGTATGTTTAGAAGCCTCCCTGGCCTCTACCCATTAGATACCAGTAGCCCGCCTCCCACTTCCAGTTGTGACAACAAAAATGTCTCAGATACTGCCAAATCACCCCTGACTGAGAACTACTGAAATAAAAGAATGAGGACAGGGCCAATTATGTAGGACCTTGTAGGCAATGGTAAATAGTTTGTTTTATTCTTAATAAAATGTAATGCTATTGGTATATCTTAAGTAGAAGAATAGCATGATCTAACTGCCTTTAAAAAACAATTCAGTCTGGTTGACATATGAAGAATAGACTGTAAGACAACAGGAATGGATTCACAAAGACCAGTAGGAGGCTATTTCTAGGAACCCAGGTAAGAGATGACAGTGGCTCAGACTAGGGTAGCAGCTGGGGAGAGAGGGAGTAGACATTAAGAAATGTAGACTTGAGGGAGGGTCACCTGGGTTGACCGATGGATTGGATTTGGAGATTGAGGGAAACATAGGAGCCAAAGATGACTTCTAGAGTTTGGCCTAATTATATGGTGGTGTCGTTCACTGAGATTGACAACACGGAGACAGAATCAGGTATGGGAAGAATGGCACTGAATTTTTTTGCCTTGTTCTCTGTTTTCTTAAACGTATTAGTCACAGTTATTTAAAGTTTATGTCTAATAACTCGACTATTCAGCCAACCCATAGGTCTGTTTCTGTAATTTATCTTTTTCACTTGGGCCTGTTTCCTGGCATACCTAGTAACATTTTATTGACTTGTGATTATTATATATGGAAACATTTTAGAAGTTCTGGTTAGTATTTTCTTCCTCCAGAGAAGATTTTCATTTTCAGCTGGAAGGCTGTTAAAGAAAGGATGGGTCAATCTAACTCAATCAACGATTGAGCTGACTCAAGGCTGGGGTTCCACTTATGTAAGATCTGAACTATTTGTGCCTCACCTTACTCCTGAGGTGCAACCCTTCAGGAATCTCAGGGAAAAGTCGGGCATGTTTTCCAGGGTGCCTTTTACTTAGCAGGCCCTAAACTTCAATTTCTGTATTCCCCAAATTATGAAATTGCCAAATGCTCTTCTAATTTCTTAGCCTTTAGCTACCATTTTCTGCAGGGTGCTCCACTTGGGAATTCCCAAATGATTTCAACCATGTCAGGCTTACTTCTTTCTGCTTCCCTTCTCTTCTGGATCTTGGCTTCTCAAGTTTTGACTCTCCTGTAACACTGACATCGAGTTTTGAAGCTACTGAAGAATTTTGAATAGCTACACAATATCTGGCATGGTCTGATTTGTCTTTTAGACAGTGTGCTCTACTATCAGCAATGAAAAGAAATGGATTGGAGAGGTTGAGTATAGATACTGATAAGCCAGGGAAAAAGGTCCCTCAAATTGGTGCAAGCAGGCAGAAGGTAATGAGGACCTAAAGTAGGGCAGTGAGCATGAAACGCAGAAGAAATAGAAGCAAGAAATACTTAGGAGGTGGATTTGAAATTATGGCAAATGGAAAATTTAGCTATCAGCTTTTCTTAAATTTTATTTGTGTGTCAGAGTAGGAATGACATATTGGCTCATTAATTCTATGTCCCTCATAATTTTAAAGGCTAGTCAAGGATGACTGGTTGCCAAACAAAATAATCTACTCTTCGAAATTTCTCATGGTTCAACTATTATTCTTGGTTATAAGGATTGAAAGGGAAATGTATTTTAATCTGCCTTCATTGTTCAAAATAAGAACTTGCTTAAGTTAGAGTCTTTATGATGTGAGTGATCTCTTCGAAGGAAGCCATGTGCTCCATAGTTCAGGAAGCATGGAAAATATTTAAAACCAAACCTTCATCATTATTCTGAGAACAATATTTTGTGGAAGAAGTTGAGCCATTCAACTTGAAGAAATGCTGAGTTAGGTTGGTAGTATGCACCATTTAGCAATGCATTTGAGATGTGGCACTTGTTCTAAATAAATAAATAAGTATTAAGGGATGTAGAAGAATGACAATTTTTTAGTGCCTGCTACAGACCAAGGACCCAGTGTTAAGTGCTTTATGTACATTCTCATTTAACCTTTTCAATAACCTTATAAGTAAGGTATATATTTTCCATATTTTGTAGAGACAAGTCTCAAAAAGTTGGGATAACTTGCCTAGTAATCACACAATTAGTAAATGACAGAACCAGCACTGAAAACTGATTCTGTTTTACTCTGTTCTGTTTTCTTTTTCCAAGGTACCACAAATCTAAGAACTTTCTTATATTTGGAGAAAAGCTGGGAAAAACATGAGGGGAAAATCTGGGTCAGATTGTGTAGATTTATTTGAACAAAACTTTGCATTATTCAGTGTCATTTTATAGAAAATGAAAAGTAACTTCAACTAAATTATTTTCAAGTCAAGTAATACTTTCATTCATGAGAGTATAGTACAGTTCATTCTCTCATTAACTTGAATCCTGAGGCATCTCATTATACACTAAACTGTAAATATGGTCTCATCCCCCAAAACTTTAATATACCTGTTGTCATCATTGATATAGGAACAGAAAAGCCAGCAAGTTTAAAATAACTCCATTACCTTTTTTTAATTCTTTCCCTGAGCATGGGAAGTTCTACTGTACGCATCAGCAAAACTAGCAGAAATCTGACCCAGATGACAAAATGACTAGATGAATTCACAGCTGGCTGTAATCCTATCACCAGAGAGAAAAATAAAGAAAACTTAACATTTATTGTGTTTCTACCCTGTTCTAGGCACTTAGTATTTGTCTCATTTAATCCTTACAACAAACCTATAAGGTACATGCTACTTTCATGGATGATTTAATTGAGATCCAGAGAAGTCAAATGACATCTAATATCACAAATCCTGGTAAGGGGCAGTTCATTCTGAACCTGACAATAAAAACTTTTGGACCTAAGGAGCTCCAATATCTTGGTTAACATAGGTTTAGTTAAGTATAAGTAACTAGTGACACATTATACTAAATTTAAAATAATATATTGCTCTGTATCTGTATCTATCTATCTATCTATCTATATATTTGGAGAGAGGGTTTTATATATGTCAAATATATATTTAATTTTGCAATTATATATTCTTTTATATAGTATATATATATTAAAATAGAATATATAGGAGAATGAATATAAAACAGAATGAATAGGAGGGTTTAGATTTTAAAAAGTATGAGTTAATCTCTGTTTTATCTATAATAGTAACAGTTATTACATCAGTCTAAACATCACATGAGGAGAGCAGGATCATCTGTGTTGTATACAGTTATATCATCAGTGTCTAGTATTGTGCCAGACACATACATACATCATAAATATTTTTAGATGAACAAATCCCTATGATATGATGAATACCATAGCAAAACTCCAGATTATCTAGAAATTCACAATTATAATTAGAGGAAACCTGGTATCTAGAGAAGAAGAGATTGGGGAAAAATTAGATAGTGCAATAGAATCTTATGAATGATCTTTGCATGTTGACCTAATCTTCATGTCCATGGAATGTCCAGCAAGAAGAATTGCGTTGAATTACAGAATGAAAGACTTATGTCAGATGTGGAAGAATTTTCTGTCAGTTGAAAACTGTTAATATTTGGATGAATTACTTTCGAAAACTGTAGAATCTGCTTCAGACACATATAAAAATAGAGGAAGTTATTTTAATTTAGGCTACTTTAATGAGGTTCTAATTAGAAGTTCAATGTGGCTAAAGACCGTGTTTGTTTTGCTGATCATTCAAACCACAGTGACTAGCACATCCTCTGGCATATAATAGGTACTTGACATATAGTGAATGAATGAATGAAAATAAAAGAATAATCTCCCCAAATTTCTTTCAATCCTGTGATTGATATGAAAGGTGAAGGTTGTTAACTTTTTTGTAATATTGGATTTTGACTAAACTGTTGGGCTGCATAAGTAGTATTTAATATTAGTCATTGAAAATGCCTGTGTACAAACTCATCAAATTGTATATACTAAGTACATGCAATTTTTTAATATATCAATTATATCTCAATAAAGCGGTTATAAAACGAAAAGAAAATGCTTAGGATTGAGCATTGTGAGTTACTTTCTACTGGCCCAAAATATATTTTAAAACAATGTGGAACATGGCTGTGGAGACAGAACACAACTGAATTCTCTTCTAAGCTCTACCGTTTGCTCAACTGATTTACTTCACTTGTATTTGCCTTTAATTTTTGTTCCACGGTAATTCTAATTTTACAAATAACTTTAACATCTATAAAGTGGCAAAGATCAATTAGAGAAATTTATAAAATACTTTGAGCTTCTTGAAGAAAATTCTCTGTAAATAGAACTTGGCAAGTAATCAGTCATTTCAGTACTATAATGAAAGTGGTGTGAATAGTTTTTTTAAGTTGCTCTTTTTATACTCCTCTGCATTTACCATAAGGCTGTGAAATCCTTTAGAGCCTTTTGGTAGGCAAAATACCATAACTGCTTTTTTCTTTGCAATCATTTAGTACACTTCTATTCTGATGCAGCATGAGAGGCAGAAAAATTAGCTTATAGCCAACAAATTGGGTCTTAAGAGAAAGAGGAATTTCCAATCCTTTTTTGGATTATTATTTATAGTTATTCCTAGTTGAATCCACTGCTTTTAAAAAAAAAATTTAGAAGAATTAATGGTTGCATTTGTTAATTCTCCAGGTCTGGAGCATTAGATGATTTCAGGACTTTTTCTAATTTCACGTTAGTATGTAACCATTGAGCTTTGAGAAATCTTTACATATGGCATTGAACGCCATGTAGAATGGATGCGTATTTTGTGGTTGACCCATTTTCCTAACTTGGGAGTATTTCATTTTCCTTTTTCCAAACCATCACATAGATATGGAGGTAGACCAATCATAAAATATCTGGGAAAATTTAACTCTGATGCTGAGTAGGTTGAGGGCTGTGATTGAAAATGTTGCTTGGTAATTAAATTGATTTTTTGCCCTCATCATGGGACTCAGAGTGATGAGAAGCAGTCTGGTGAGATAGGAGTAATTCAGTATGATTTTTCCAAGTAGATAATTTTGTACAGCCTTTGCTACTGTCTTCAACTCTTCTATCATGTTCACTTTCTTCTTGAATGAAGTTTTGGGGATAGTGATGGATATCTATGAGTGTATGTAGAAATCAAATGAAAATAATAAAAATGTGTTTATTTGGATCAGTTTGTGTCTGAGATTTTACTTTAATTGATTGATTTCCCAGAAATCATTTCCCTCTGCCTCATCTTCAACCAAAGTATTGAAGCAGTGAAAAAACTAGCTGATTTTCTTAGAATATTGTGCCAGTGTCAATCACAGGCAGTTCTAGAATGTGTTGTTGCTAAAGTGATGCATTCTTATCCCAATTACTTACTTAGAAAGAAACTTTAGTGCTCCTAAGTGCTGACTGCTCTTGGATTATTACTTCATTCATTAAAAATCAAGGAAAAAAACCCAAGTTACTTGCGTTCTGACAGTCTGATTTTAAATAATCCTATTCTTCACTGATACGTTAATATTTTCAAAATAATGTCTTTATTGTGAAGCATTTTGTCTAAAGAGTTTTGCTCAGAACTGTCCATGGTTTTATGATTCCTCTGGGTGATACAGCACCAGCTACTGAGAAGTCGGAGATCATTTGATTCCTTTTCACTTGGCAGTTGTGTTAGAGTTTTAAAAAATAGTAATGATAGGAATTAGAGACTGAAATTTAGTCTTTCCATTCACGTGGCAGCGGAAAAGGAGGCGCATTGCAGTCATTCTGTCGAAGGACCCTGTGCTTGGGTAGGGAGCATCTCCACTATCTGTCAAGACAGTGACTTTTCTGTTTCAACCCCTGTGAGATCACGACAAGAGTAATAGGGATCACTGCGTCAGTGATTTTTTGCAGTTCAGCTCAGCAGGTGCATTTTGTATTTAAGAGCTTACTCTGTACTCAGCAGATCTCCAGTATATTATCTCAGTGAACGTATGACAGGCCTGTTAAGTTCTTGCCCAACTCTACAGACAGATCCCAGTACTCAAAACAGATCTAGTTGATGTCAGTGTTGGTAGTCTATTACTTTTGACTCCTTCTTTCTTAACTCTCTCCATAATTAGTCATAAAACTAGGCAGGACCATGGCAATAATCTAACTTTGTCCTTTTGCTTTGTAGACCAACAGAGGTTCCTAGAGGTTCTGACACTCCCAAGGTCATTGACATAGTTAGGTGATGGCAGAGCTATGACCAGCTCTGGTCCCTCCTTTCCCTGAATTGGGCAAATCCAAGATGATGTTATTAGCTCAAAGCATTAACCTGGAAGATAAACCTACATGAACACTCAATTATCACTTGACCATTATTTTCTATTAATAGTCTCCATAGTTTAGAAAGCTTATATTGTGTTATTTGGTTATTATATAAAAAACTGATCATAAGCTGGGCAAAATGGTGATTTAAGTCAGGATTGGGCAAACTTTTGCCTAAAGGACCAAATAGTAAAATTTTAGGCTCTGTTGCAACCATTCAACACTGCCATTGTAGGGCAAAAGCAGCCATAGATAATACATAAGTGAAGGAACATAGCTGTGTACCAATAAAACTTTATGGACACTGGAATTTGAATTTTACATAATTTTCATATGTCACAGGATGTTATTCTTTTGATTTTTTCCAACCATTTAAGTAACGTAAAAACTATCCTTAACTCACGTGCCAAACGAAAATAGGCAGTTTTCTGGATGTGTCCCACAGGCCATAGTTTGCTGACCTCTGATTTAAGACCAAAGATCTCAGTCAACTTCTGTTCTCCTCTGCCATTTTCACTTCTACATTTTTGCTTCTGCACACGTATCCTCACAAGTCTGAATTGTTCATGAACATTTGCAGAAGATGAATCTAAAATGGATACAGGTGATAAGGGAAGTGCTTTTGTTATGCTCAATGTACTAACACTGTGTTTTCTCTTAACAGCTTCCTATTAAAATACTCTTTACCATCATTGTTACAAATGCTCACGGAAAAGCTGCTTGTTATTTTTCAGCTTTTAAAGTAATATTTTAATCAACTTCGAAAAAAACACTTTTTCAAGAATGCTTATTTGGAACCATGTCATTAAATGGGAGAAAATGAACTCATATTTAGTTGATGATGAATTTGTTTTGTACCAGGTAAACAAAAGGAACTTTCCTAAAGGGCTTTAGAATAGCAGATCCAAGAAATGTGTCAGAATCATCCACAATCAAAGATGTCATCTAAAGCATATCACACAAAGGATACAAAGATATAACAAGAGGGGAGGGAGGGGCGAGACGGAGAAGAGAGAGGAAGGAAGGAGAGTAGGAAGGAAAGAAGGACGGTGGAGAGGAAGGGAGGAGGGAAGGGAAGTAGAACAATAACGTTAACACATCTAGAATTTAGAGAAAAAGAAAATTTTCGTTTGTAAGTGGGCTCTAAATGTTAAGGTGTTTGCCTTGTACCTAAAAATAATGTGATGTACAAGCAATAGATAAGGTATGTACAGCTTAAGAAATAATAAAATAGGGCCGACCCAGTGGTGTAGTGGTTAGGTTCAGTGCGCTGCACTTTGGTGGCCCAGGATCCTGGGTGCAGACCTACATCACTTGTCAGCCATGCTGTGGAGGCATCCCACAGACAAAATAGAGGAAGATGGGCACAGATGTTAGCTCAGGCCCCCTCTTCCTCAAGCAAAAAGAGGAAGATTGGCAACAGGTGTTAGCTCAGGGCCACTCCTCCTCACCAAAAAAAAAAAAACAAAACAGAAACAGTAAAATAAACTCCCATATACCTATCACCAATCTTAAGGTATAAAACTGTGCCATCCAATACAGTAGCCACCACACTTGGCTATTGAACACTTAAAATGTGGCTAGTCTAAATTGAGATGTGCTGTAACTAAAACATATAAACCCAATTTTGAAGACTCAGTATCAAGAAAAGAAGGTAAATTATCCCATTAGTAATTTTTAGATCAATTACATGTTGAATGATAATATTTTGGATATATTGGGTTAAATATATTATTAAAGGAAATTTTATTTTTACTTTTAAAATTTGGGTACTAGAAAATTGCATATGTGGCTTGAATTTGTGACTCATATTATATTTGGATTGGACAGAGCTAATAGAGAGATTACTAACATTTTTGAGTCTTCTTATCTTCTCTGATCTCCTACCCTAAGGTAACCATTTTTCTGAGTTTATTTAGTTAATAAATTCCTTGCTTTTCTTTTAGTTTTATCACATACATGTATGTCTCTAGATTATGTAGTTAGAGTCTTTTTTTTTTTTTTTTAAAAACCCTGTTGTATGTAGCCAATATTCCCAGTAACAACATCAGCTCCAGGGTTTGCTTATGTCCACTCCCCATTTATGGCTTTCAGATGTTTTTCTTTCTTTCCTACCAGCTCAGCCATGCTTTCTAAAAATAGCGTTTAATCTAGCATTTTTGTGTGTGTGTGAGGAAGATCGGCCCTGAGCTAACATCTGCCAATCCTCCTCTTTTTGCTGAGGAAGACTGGCCCTGGGCTAACATCCGTGCCCATCTTCCTCTACTTGATATGGGACGCCACCACAGCATGGCTCCATAAGCAGTGCGTCGGTGCGCACCTGGGATCCAAACCAGCGAACCTTGGGCTGCTGCAGCGGAGCGCACGCACTTAACCGCTTGCGCCACTGGGCCAGCCCCTAATCTAGCATTTTAAATCTTCTACACTGGCAGGGACTTCCTTTCTATATTTAGTCCACCACATTACCGGTGTATTGCCCTTGTTCTCTTTGTTATTAGTGCCATTAAGTCACTTCTGACTCCAGCGACCCTGTGTACAGCAGAGCAGAACACTACCTGGTCTTTTATCCTCTCACCTTCTGATGCTCTGTCAGACAACACTCCACTGCTATAGGGTTTTCATAGCCAATTTTTCAAAAGTGGGTGGCCAGGTCCTTCTTCCTAGTCTGTCTTAGTCCAGAAGCAGTGCTGAAGCCTGTCCACCATGGGTGACCCTGCTGCTATTCGAAACACTGGTGGCATAGCTTTCAGCATCACAGCAACACGCAGCTGCCACAATATGACAACTGACAAATGGGTGGTGTGGTTCCCTGACTGGAAAGGCAATGAGAGTGCTGAATCTTAACCACTAGACCACCAGAGCTTGCTTCTTGTTCTCTAGTGGGATGTAATTATGTTTTACCTTCTCCGTGATACCTTTATAAAGTCATAGCTGAAGAAGGATTGTATTCAGCAATCTAAATATATAATAAGAAAGAATTAATGAATAAATTAAGATGTAGATATACAATAGATATTAGGGTGCCATAATATTCAATTTGAGATAAGATGTAAACATGTAAAAGATAATTCAACTAGATAATCAAATTGTCAAATGATCTGTCTAGACAGTGGGTGTTGCAAGAGTAAAGAGGTCAGAGACTGTGCAGAGGAAGTGAGCTGAGGTTGATTTTAAAGAAGGGATGGGAATTAACAAAGTGTGAGCAAGGGGTAAAGTCTATTTCAAGTGAAAAAAAGTACACGAGCAAGATGTACTAAATATGAATTTGTTAAAGTGCGTAGGGTAAAATGTGATACTTGACTCATTTAGCAAAACATGAATACAAAAGTGTTCTAGGCATTGTGGAGAGAGACAACTTTCTAGAGATTTCAAGGTCTCTTAACAGTAGTGCCAAAGTCCTGGGGAATTATACTTGAGATCCTAGAGAAGATAGTAATAGATTTATACAAGGCCTTTTGTTCCCTTTGCCCTAAGAGGAGTTATTTCTGGTTGATAGTCATCTTCCGGCCAGCATTTTCAAACAGCTCCAGGCAAATACTTCTCTAGTTATGTAAATTCAAAGACAGCCAGTACTAAAATTCATCTTTAAAGTGATCACACTATGAATTTAGCTCTTCCTCAAGGTCCCTACTTGAAGAGTTTATGATCTAGTGTTTCTCAACTGTGATATGCTGGCCATTAGCAGTTTGCAAGTTAATTTTAGCAAGCCCACATTGTGCTGGTATATAGCCTGCCTAGCTTCATAATATTTCCTGTAATCTAGTTTCAATTGATGCTTCTAAGCTCATGGGAGCAAATGTTAGTAGAGGAAGCATTCAAACTCAACTAGAGACAAATGAGAAGAGCCTTCTTAGAATCACTCTGCTCCAACAGGGAGAGATCACCACAGCAGTGAGCCCACATCAACAATATAATTGTATTTATGTCATTACCTCCTCTCATAACAAGTAGTCGTGATTTCCATGTGTGGTAGTGATGTAAAAGTTCTGTTTAAAATGTTCATTCAAATATTAAAAAGTGAGTTGATTGGAAGAAAATACTAAGTATAAGTAATGTGTGGATATGGCAGAATGTGAAGGTAGTATGCTAATGACTAGAGCGTGGGAAAATTTGGTCTAAAGACATTTTCTTTCCCATAAGGAAGAATTATTTCAAGGAAGAGTTGGTAGGGCATATTTTCAAACTTGTCTGCTCTCCTCTTTTGAAGGAAAATCACTTGGCTTAAGTGGAACATTAGATTTCCCTTCATAGTTTTTCTAACTTACATTCAGTAAGGCAAAAAATCAAATTCAGAGGTGAATCTGTGTTCCTCTGTGCACGTGAAGGACTTAAAAATTTAAACGGGAACAGCTATCCTTCTTTCCTGGGAGTGCATAACTCTGGCAGAGAGCTAATGAAGCCCATGTGAGTTGGTACATTAAACATGATGAAGACAGCCACAGTTAGAGGTCCTTAACCCTCAGAAAGTATACTAAAAGTCAACAAGTCAGCGAGAGAACATTCGAGAGAGCAATGTGAAAAGTCTTGAAATGACAGTTCCACATATCTGGTCACCAAAGCAAATAAATATACAGGACATTCTCTAGACAGATCATACCTACTGTGTAAAATCAATAAAAGTTCTGGGAGTATTTTTCCTAAGTGCACTGGAATTAGCATGCAGAAGGTAGGATAGTAGCTGTCCTGAACATTCAGATAAAGGGAATTCTTAGTTTGTGTCCCTCAACTTCCAACTCTCCTCTATCTTAATAGATGGCACTACCATTTTCTCTGTTGTTCAGGCCCCAAACCATTCTTGACTCGACTCCTTTCCTCACCTCCCCACCCACCTCCAACCTCACATTCAACACACTAACAAGTTCTGTTGACTCTAACTTCAAAATATATCCCAAATCCAACCACAATTCATCAACTCCACTGCTACCCGCTGTTCAAGCCACTGTTGCCTCTCACCTGTACTGTTACAGTGGTCTCCTTGCTTCCACTCTGGCTGTCCTACAGTCACTTAACCATACCACAGCCCCAGTCATATTTTAAAACATTAATTTGGATCTTGTGCCTTGCTTGAAGCTCTTCAGTGACTCTTTATCATACACAGATCAAAATATAAACTCCTGAATTTGACCCACAACAGTGTTCTTGATTGCCTCTCTGACTACATGGCCCATCACTCGTTCACTGCTTTATAGCCAGACTCACCGTCTTTGGATCCCTGGTATATGCTTGCTGGGCACTTTCTGAAACACGCTTCTGCTGGATCTTTGTGTGGTGCACCTCTCATTTCACTCAGGTTTCTGCACAAATGTCACTTCTTTCTTGACCACTAAAATAGCAACACACACACACACAGACAAACCCCTAGTCCTCCGTTATTTTTCTTCATAGCGCTTATCACTACTGGAATTATATTATTTGTTTATATAGCTGTCTTATATACTTTATCAAGTTATGAAGATTTAAACAGATCTTATGTGTATAAGCACTTTATAAAGCTCTCTTTAAATGTGAGAAATGGTTATTGTAGCAGAATTTGCCACTGTATGACTCTAGTCTAATGACATTAAGAATCAAAAAGCCTTTAGTGATTTAATTAATTGTAATATTCTTGTCTCTCCGTTACTTGCTTGCTTTCTTTTTTAACCAGCCTAGAGATAATTGGCTACTGGCTATGTAGATAATACTACTTAAGTTTTAGTACTTCCTTCTTCTCACAATGTTAATGTTACCTTTTCATGCATCCTTAGCATTATAACATTATGAAAATTTTTATCCTTTATATGCCCCTGATATATATTTTCAAGTAGTTTATCAAGTACACTGATCTTTCAAATAATGCATATCTCATAAGAATATGGCTTTTAATCAGGGCTCCCAGAAGTTCATAACTCCCCTGGTGTCTAAATAAAGTTACCATTTTATAAGCTTGTTGTTTTTATATTATTAAAGGAAGACTATCACTTCAGCTTT
The DNA here is from genome assembly GCF_057802395.1 of Ceratotherium simum simum. Classification (NCBI taxonomy): domain Eukaryota; kingdom Metazoa; phylum Chordata; class Mammalia; order Perissodactyla; family Rhinocerotidae; genus Ceratotherium; species Ceratotherium simum. The sequence goes on along the minus strand of NC_141905.1, from coordinate 47,592,268 downwards.
CCGTCATATAGTAGACATATATATTATAAAGCAAATACAAATCGTATCCCACAACCTTGAGTGGGCAATAAGTTGTTCTTCCTTAATTTTCTGTAACTGAGCTAAACTTTTGTTTCAAGCGCCTATCCTGCCATGCTCTTCAAATCTCATTCTCAGTCTTCAACCTTCCCCATTATCCTCATTTTGTATTTGAGCCATTTCCCCACATAGGTTACAACTAAGATGACGTGTATCATGGTCACCAATAGCTCTTTCTTGTTTATTTCCCATACTGGGGACACAAAATCTTTGATATTTTGCCTGGGTCCCATGTGTCTAGATGCACCGCACAGTCATTTCCTGTCCCTAGCAGCGCTACCAGCAAGCCCACACAGCCGGCCAAACACCCTTAGTCTTTTCTCACACACACCCTTCCACCTACCCCAGGAAATTTCTTTTGATCTGATTGAAAACCCTCCTCCCTATGTACTTTTGTTCTAGACATTTGTTCTCTATCCTGATTTTATTTCTCTTATCAGTTGTATAAGTGCTCCAAATTTTCTTAAGAGCCTAGGGTTTGGAAACACATAACGAGAAAGAATTAACAGGGAATTTCTACTTTCTGCCCAGCCATACCCCTCTGTTGAGTCAGTGAGCACAGAGCCAATTCTCCGATGCAAGTGGGGTAAGAAGAGATTGTAAATATTGAGAGGAGAAAAACATTGGTTAATAACACAAAATGTTATACCTCCATAATGGTTTTCAATTGTATACCTAAATATAAAAAACTAAAGTTGAGCATCTGCCTTGTAAATGGTCCTTAGATAGTCCACAGTGGTCCCTTCAAACTGAAATATGCAATAAGTCTTTATAAGTCACAAATTGAAAGGAACTGCAGTAACTCTTTGACATAATCTTGACCATAATAATCAAAATTTTCATGGTAATATGTAACTGCATTCAGTAAGCAGCAAAATAAAACACTGAACCTAACACTTAGAACTGAAGCTCTGGATGCAGAATTATTTGCTTCTTTGAATCTTATATGTGGTTTGACTGTTAAGAAATAATACCTGGAATTAAAAATAGTGTCTTTCACCCATCTCAAACTGACTTATCATTTTTAACTCTATGTCTAAGGCAATTTACTTATATATTTTTATGCCAGAGCAAATTTGCCACTTGTCAAAGTTCTTCAGGTTTGTCCCTGTGATTTGTGACATTGTGTTGGACCAAAGGAAGGAGTTATTTAAAAATGAGAGACAGGACATGTAATTCCTGCTAGTCCTAGTCTGCTAGATAGAATGCATTTTTCCAGAAACCAGTTAATCTCAATTTTGTTCAATATGATGCTCCTGTCTGTTTTCTTTCTGGTTTATCGCTTGACCCATCTCTCATGTGTCTCCGTGAGGACTGCTAGACAGCTCTTGTCACCACAGTTTAGCTGTAACTTTATCTATAGGTGGCTGTAGTTTCAGTGGGTTGTAGTTTGAAGTGCTGAGTAATAAGACTTGAGACGTAAAAGTCCTATTATTTCAGGTGACACTACTCTATGTCATGACTGTGCAGCTCCACACATCCCTGACTTTTGTGAAAAAGCTCCATATACAATTTTCCAGTCTATTTCAGCTATGTCATTTGACTTCACTAAAGCATGAGACTTACTGGTTTCTTCCCTGTCAGTCCTACTATTGATGTGATTTCTAAGTGAATTTACACTACTTGATTGATATTTTAACATGATATTTTAACATGATAGTAAGTTTTCTAAGCAGTGATCATGCCTCAGTTGAATCTCATGGACCATAATATGGCCACCAGTCAATGTTGGTGCTGATTAGGTGTTTCTCTGGATTTCCCATTACTGACAAACAGCTCTTGGCCTCAAGAAAACATCAGTGACTTCACAGAAGGAGGATCCAATTGCTGACCAACAGTAATGATGTTGATTTTTAACATTTTCACTACAAGGATCTATTGTGTCATTTATATGGCTGGGTTCTAACTACATAAGGCAGCTCTTTGACTCATGTGAATCTTATGCCTGGCCACACCTGTTTGAGACAGGTATATACACCTTTCCCAAATTCAGTGAATTTATTTGAGTGAGTAAACACTTAAATCAATCAATCTTTCCCTGTCCCTCTCCCTTTCCCTCTCTCTCTCCCAGTTCCTTTTATTCCTCTCTCTTCCTCAAATTTGAACTAAGAGACACAGAGTCCATGATCATGTGGTGGTGGGCAGAGGAGCTTGAGGGCAAGAAAGTTATTTATTAGCAATGACATAATGTATAAGCATAGAAGAAAAAGACTGGAAAGAGCTAGATATAGAGAATCTGAAAGTTCTGAGGAAATTAGACTGACCTAAATCTGTCTGCCTTCAGGTTTCCAAATGACACAAAAATGGCTAATTTCCTTTGGATGTACTTAAGTTAGCTTGAATGGATTTCTGTTTCTTGCAGCTAAAAGAACCTCAATCAGAAGAGTTGGTAGCTTTAGTTTGTTGAAAGTTATTTTTAAATGTATTTATTGAGTATGAAGTTTTTCCTTGTAGTAATAGTAGTTGGAATTTGCATTTTTCAAAGAGTTTAACTTTTTCAAAATGCTTTTATATCTGATATGTTATTGCAGCCACAGAATATAAAGCAAGTGCTATTCCTTCATTTGATAGATAAGAAATTATTTTAAAATTTGATAGATAAGAAATTTGATAAGAAAATATTGTATTTTGTATGAGTCCAAAAAGATCAAATAATTTGCTTAAAATTTCACACAAAGTTAGGAGTAGTGATGGAATTAGGTCCCTGACTCAAAGTGTTAATGATCTTCATGTCCTGAAGCTGGCTTATACCAACTCGCCAATTCTGCACATGATCTCAACTCAAATTCATATTCAGTGTTCAGTGACACTGCATTGGTAGCTTGAAATCTCCTGTGGTGTGAGAATTAATGCCATAGATATCAGCAAACAAGACAACTCACAACTTTCTTTAAAGCCAGTTGTTCAACTTTTACCAGCATACCCCTGCCTCTAACAAACTGAATCTTGTATAAAATAATTTGCTATATATTCTGGAGCCAAGTGTATCCATACATTTCCAAAGCAAGGCTGAAAACCCTTAATTTATCCTTAATTGGAACTTTCAGTTCTTTACCAGGATAACTTCCAGCTGTGGGTGAAGACCTCTACAGCATTGCTGGAGAACATTCTTAGAATATTTGTTCTGCCTTAGAATTACAAGTATGAAAGGACTGCCAGTATTATCTAGCTCAACTGTGTTATTTTACAGATGAGGGAACTGAGGGCAAGAAATGGGCAATGATTTGCCCAAGGTCATAAAGCTACAGGAAAGAAAAATGATGATGCAAACTCAGATTTCACTCTCTACAGCCCAAGGCTGAATAAAATCCATGCTTGGGAAATGAAGGAGATCTGCTCAGGGCAAAGAAAGGAGGCCACGGGCAGAGGCTAGAATCCTAGCAGGCTCATAAACTTCCTTATGGATTAGACCCAATAAGAGATCATTGAAAGGAATTACTAACGCCCAATTAAAGTTGTAATTGTGCTGGTCTATTTGTTCATTAATGTATGTGAGCAAAGTGATGTTTCTCATAATTAAAATATACAATCAATAAACTTACAAACTCAATTTCAGGACTAATTGTTTGTCTGTGAAATACAAAGCGTATTTTGCATAATGAGAAACTGTCAATATTCATGGAGGAAAAAATGAAAATGAAAGGCAATTCTGCCCTTCTCAATAAGATCATGGTCATTATTATATGATAAAATAACCAAAGGTGCGAGGGAGAAATTTTATTTATTTTTTATGAGTAGTTAGGGAATGAATGTCTAATTTGATCTAAGGAGCACTAGTGAAATATATTACAGGTTTATGTTTGATTTAAAATATAAAACACTTCAGAACAAAACTTGTTTTGACTGGTCTACTGTTATCTTTATAATAAAGTCTCCTATAAATCAATATCATGCAACCGACATGCAAGAAAGTAGTTACCTGATTTTTGTCAATGTTTATTAAAATGATTGATGTGCCTTTTATTTGAATATGAAATATCACAGTGAATATCTAAGTTTCACTTGAAGGGTTGAGGAGATGTTGTAGAAATATGCCTTCGTGACTTGAGTATGATATGCTCAGTCAACCCACTTTGTTTAGACAACATCTAAACACATTTCTAAATGGTAGATCAAGATACTGATGCAATTAGTAATAGTCTTTGAATAGTTATGTGGCGTGTTCCCATAATAAAAGTGGAATTAAGCATTGGAAATGTTAACATACTGCAATTAAACACTTATTTCCTCCCTCCTTCTCCCTTATGCGGTGTTATCTCTGTTACCTATTAATACTAATAGCCAAGTTGCAATTGGCTTATTTTTTGCTGCTGTTACCAAAGTCAAAAGCTTGATAAAACTGCCAGTGGCAGCATATTGGGGAACTCCTCAAAACCTAACTTCTCTTGGTTCCACCTCTTTAATGGTAAGTTCTCTTCATGGATAAAAAAAATTAGTAAAGAACCCTTTTCTTCATATCCTGCATCCCATCCCTTGCTTTATTTCCCTTACTTTCTAGGCAGTATTAGCCGATTCTCTTCTTTGGCACACTTTAGGGCAGCGGTTCTCAGAATGGGGTCCCTCACCTTTCAGCATCAGCATCAAGTGAGAATTTGTTAGAAATGCAAATTCTTGAGCTCCACCCCAGACCAACTGAATCTGAAACTCTGAGGGCAGGGCAAGCAATCTGATGTTAACAATTCGCTGGGTGATTCTGATGCATACTAAACTTTGAGAACTACTACCCTAATGGAAAAAGTCTTAAAGAGGCCTTTACCCAGAATATCTGAATTGTTTTCTGCTTTTTTCTCTCTCCAAGTGGGGTTGGAATGATTCATTTGGACAGCACATAATGGACATATTTTTACTACTCTATGAAGTGTTTTACTTCATGTGAAATTATTCTGCATTTTATAAGCCTTTTTTTTTTTTTCTTTCATTTCATGGCCATTTCCATAAGCAAGCAGGAATAAGATTTGATGGAAGGGAAAAAATATGCCAAGGTAAGAAGAGACAGCTGAGGCATCTGACAGATATGGAAGAGCAGAGAAAATGTAGGTAGAAGAAAAGCTTGGGAGGGATGAGTGGCTAGGGAGGCTCAAAGGCAAACAGCCCCAGGCTGCCTCCACGGTTCCCATTACCAGCCCTATTGCCATACACACAGCTCCATTGCATCCCTGCGACTATTTACTTCTCTGCAGTGGTGCCATTCTCCTTGGGATCATCCCCCTTGAAACTTTATCATCTTATTTTAAATGTCCCTTTTGTGTCTTCCAGTTGTAGCCATCCACAAATCCTGCCATTTCTTCTTTGTTGTATTCATCTGTTCTGCTCTAGTGCCTCAGCCACTCACATCCACAGATATTTTTGCTTGTCCATTGTGTGTAAGCTGAACCTTAGCTTTATTTCCTCATTCAAGAAAATAGCCTCTAGAATGAGTGTCTTCCGTGACCCCCTTCTAACCCATCTTGCAAACTCGGTTAGAAGACCATAAACATGGTTCTCTTCGACATTTCCTTACTTTAAAACATTTATGGGAATCTGGGTGAAGACTGTATAGGAAATCTTTGTGCTAGTCTTGAAACTTTTTATGTAAGGTTGAAGTTTTTAAATAAAAATTATAGGTTCCTGATTTCCTAGGTTTCACTGATGATTCTCTCTCTCTTCTCCTTGCTGCTCTGTAGGTCTCCTTCTCCCGTCAACTCTATGTTCTTTTCTCAGTTCTCCACTTTACGTCATCCAATAAATGTTTGATTTCCTGGCACGTGTCTGCAGGATGCTAGGCTCTCTTGTCACACATTCTTTGTGCATCTGCTGTTTGGCAATTATGGGGAAGGACACTTGATTCACGTATTCTCTGTCTTTGTTTAGATAGTTATTGGTTAGAACTTTGAGGCCTTTGATATATATCTTCCTACCTAACTAAACTTATTTCCCAGTAGCTGAGTCATATTCCTTTTCATTTCTTCAAAGGCCTGCAGTCATGCCATTCTCAATTCTGTCCACACACCTTTACGTGGATTGCCCTCTTCTTAATCAGATCCCATGCATCCTCCAAGGCCCAGGATGAGTCTTTTCTACTCCATTTAGCTTTTCAAGACCAACTCATCTTCACTGATTGCCACCTTCAACACACCCACAGCACTCAGAGTCTATATCACACAGTGGAAAGTTTTCATTTTCTGCTGTCTCATCTCATCTCCAAAATTAATTGGCAGGTCTTTCAAGTCAGGGACTATTTCTTATGCTTTTGATCTTTTAGAGGCTGGCATATGGCTGAACTCTATAATATGTATTAACAAGGACCTGCTTTTTGATTCACGTTTTGGTGTGTTCTACAACATGAGAGTTATCATTTATTGTGCATGCTATATCCAAAAAAAAATGTTTTTAATAAACATAGTTACAGACTTTTCCTTAACTTTTTCTCTTTAGGTACCTAATCTATCCTGGGATTCTCTATGATGTTTAAGAAAAGGTAGAATATTTTTTTCTTATAAAAAAATATAAATGCTATAAAGGGATAAATACATACATATATAAATACATACACTATAAAGTCCTTGAAAAGTGCAGAAAAATAACACTATTGGCCAAAGATAACCTTATTAACATTTCTGATATTATACTATTTTTCTATGAATGGGCCTTTATAACTCTTGTCATGACTTTTTCACATAAAATTACCTCAAAAATGGTTTTTCATTAAAAAAATTATCAAGTGGAAATTAAATCCTACGTAGGCAAAATTGTTCTTAAAAAACAGTATGTCAGGTTATAGCAAAAATGACATTAAATCACATGTATCTTAGAATTTTTATATTTTATCAAGCAAACTGCATAAATTAGAATATAAGTGAGTCAATTTTTAAAAGGAGGGTAGGAATAAAGATGAAATCCAACTTAAAATCTTTTGTGTCTGATGTTCTAATTTACATCAAACAAAAAAACTTTGAAGCGTCTGAATAAATCAGTTTTTTTAATGAGAAAGTAGTTTTATCTTTTGATTCTCAGCAATTAGGTAATCTTTCAAATGTAGTAGCTTAAAGGAAAAAGCAACAATCAAGAAAATGAAAAAGAGAAAGAAGGTAAAGTAAAATGTGAATATATAAATTTTATAAAGATCAGAAAGAAAAAGGATTTGAAATCAAAAATTTTTGAAATGAAAAAAGAAGAGATTGAAACTGCTTCTAGTTTGGTCCAGTTCACAGAGGGCTGGATACTAATGTGATGAAAGCTGAGCCTGTGATTTGTTTGTGAGAAAAGTAAGAATCATAAAACAAGTAGAAAACAGAAGTTTATGAAGTTAAGTGATATGCCCAAGGTCACACATCAGGCTAATGGCAGTGATGGGAAAGGAAACTCTGAACCCAGTGCTCCTTCTAACTGATGCTCGCTTGACCTTTGTTAGATTACTTCAGCCAAACGTTGCTCTATTGCCACAGACTGACTTTACTCTTTTTTTTTAATTAAAATTGCTTTCTTTTATTAATGCAATCAAATGTCATTTATTTATTTTGCTGATAACATATTGCAATTTATTCTTTTTTTTTTATTTTTAATTTAAAAAAATTTTTTATTGCAGTAACATTGGTTCATAACATATAAATTTCAGGTGTACATCATTATACTTCTATTTCTGCATGGATTACATCATGTTCACCACTCAAATACTAATTACAATCCATCACCACACACATGTGCCTAATCATCCCTTTCGCCCACGTCCCTCCCACCTTCCCCTCTGCTAACCACCAATCCAATCTCCGTCTCTCTGTGTTTGTTGTTGTTTTTAACTTCTGCTTATGAGTGAGATCATACAGTATTTGCCCTTCTCCTGCTGACTTATTTCGCTCAGCATAATACCCTCAAGGTCCATCCATGTTGTGTATATGTACCACGTCTTCTTTATCCATTCGTCCCTTGGTGGGCGAAGGTTACTTCCAAGTCTTGGCTATTGTGAATAATGCTGCAGTGAACACAGGGGTGCGTGTATCTTTACACATGCATGTTTTCCTGTTCTTTAGATAAATATCCAGCAATGGAATAGCTGGATCGTATGGTAGTTCTATTCTTAATTTTTTGAGGAATCTCCGTACTGTTTTCCACAGTGGCTGCACCAGTTTGCACTCCCACTAGCTGTGTATGAGTGTTCCCTTCTCTCCACATCCTCTCCAACACTTGTTGTTTCCTGTCTTGTTAATTATGCCATTCTGACGGGCGTGAAGTGATATCTCATTGTAGTTTTGATTTGTATTTCCCTGATAGTTAATGGTATTGCACATCTTTTCATGTGCCTGTTGGCCATCTGTATATCTTTTTTGGAGAAATATGTGTTCAGGTCTTATGCTCATTTTTTAATTGGGTTGTTAGTTTTTTTGTTGTTGAGATGTATGTGTTCTTTATATATTTTGGATATTAACCTCTTATCAGATACATGGTTTGCAAATATCTTCTGCCAATTGTTAGTTTGTCTTTTTGTTTTCTTGAGGGTTTCCTTTGCTGTGCAGAAGCTTTTTAGTTTGATGCAGTCCCATTTGTTTATTTTTTCGTTTGTTTCCCTTGCCCGGTCAGACATGGTACTTGAAAATACATTGCTAAGACCAATGTGGAAGAACATACTGCCTATGTTTTCTTCTAGAATTTTCATGGTTTCAGGTCTTACATTCAAATCTTTAATCTACTTTGAGTTAATTTTTGTGTATGGTGTAAGATAGTGGTCTAGTTTCATTCTTTTGCATGTGGCTTTCCAGTTTTCCCAACACCATTTATTAAAGAGGTTTTTTTCCTCCAAGTATGTTCTTAGCTCTCTTGTCAAAAATTAGCTGTCCATAGATGTGTGGGTTTATTTCTGGGCTCTCAATTCTGTTCCATTGATCTGTGTGTCTGTTTTTGTGCCAGTATCATGCTGTTTTGGTTACTATAGCTTTGTAGTATATTTTGAAATTGGGGAGTATGATACCTCCAGCTTTGTTGTTTTTTCTCAGGATTCCTTTGGCTATTCAGGGTCTTTTGTTGTTCCATATAAATTTTAGGGTTCTGTATTCTATTTCTATGAGAAGTGTTGTTGGGACTTTGATAGGGATTGCCTTGAATCTATAGATTGCTTTAGGAAGTATGGACATTTTAACTATGTTAATTCTTCCAATCCAAGAGCACAGAATATCTTTCCATTTCTCTGTGCCTTCTTCAATTTCTTTCAACAATGTTTTACAATTTTCGGTGTACAGATCTTTCACCTCTTTGGTTAAGATTATTCCTAGGTAGTTTATTCTTTTTGTTGCAATTGTAAATGGGATTGTATTCTTAATTTCTCTTTCTGCTACTTCGTTGTCAGTGTATAGAAATGCAACTGATTTTTGTATGTTGATTTTGTATCCTGCAACTTTACTGTATTCATTTATTATTTCTAGAAGTTTTTTGGTGGATTCTTTAGGGTTTTCTATATATAAAAGCATGTCATCTGCAAATAGTGACAGTTTCACTTCTTCCTTTCCAATTTGGATTCCTTTTATTTCTTTTTCTTGCCTGATTGCTCTGGCTAGGACTTCCAATAGTGTGTTAAATAGGAGTTGTGAGAGTGGGCATCCTTGTCTGGTTCCTGTTCTTAGAGGGATAGCTTTCAGTTTTTCACCATTGAGGATGATATTAGCTGTGGGTTTGTCATATATGGCCTTTATTATGTTGAGGTACTTTGCTTCTATACCCATTTTATTCAGATTTTTTATCATAAATGGATGCTGTATCTTGTTAAATGCTTTCTCTGCATCTATTGAGATGATCATGTGATTTGTCTTCTTCATTTTTTTAATGTGGTGTATCACACTGAATGATTTGCATATGTCGAACCATCCCTGCATCCCTGGAATAAATCCCACTTGGTCAAGGTGTATGATCTTTTTAATGTGTTATTGTATTTGATTTACTAGTATTTTGCTGAGAATTTTTGCATTGATGTTCATCAGTGATATTGGCCTATAATTTTCTTTATTTATGTTGTCCTTGTCTGGTTTTGGTATCAGGGTAATGTTGGGTTCATAGAATGAGTTAGGAAGCTTCCCCTCCTCTTCAATTTTTTGAAAGAGTTTGAGAAGGGTAGGTATTAAGTCTTCTTTGAATGTTTGTTAGAATTCACCAGGGAAGCTGTCTGGTCCTGGACTTTTATTTTTGGGAGGTTTTTGTTTACTGTTTAAATCTCTTTACTGGTGATTGGTCTATTCAAATCCTCTATGTCTTCTTAATTCAGTTTTGGAAGGTTGTATGATTCTAAGAATTTATCCATTTCTTCTAGATTATCTAATCTGTTGGCATATAGCTTTTCGTAGTAGTCTCTTACAACCTTTTGTATTTCTGTGGTGTCTGTTGTAATTTCTCCTCTTTCATTTCTGGTTTTATTTATTTGAGCCTTCTCTCTTTCTTTCTTGGTGAGTCTAGCTAAAGATTTGTCAATTTTGTTTATCTTTTCAAAGCACCAGCTCTTGGTTTCACTGATTTTTTTCTACTGTTTTTTTAGTCTTTATTTCATTTATTTCTGCTCTGATTTTTATTATTTCCTTCCTTCTACTGATTTTTGGCTTTGTTCTTCTTTCTCCAATTCCTTTAGATGCAATGTTAGATTGTTTATTTAAGATTTTTCTTGTTTGTTGAGGTGAGCCTGTATTTCTATAAACTTCCCTCTTAGAACCACTTTTGCTGTATCCCATAAATTCTGGCATGTTGTCTTTCCATTTTCATTTGTCTCAGGGTATTTTTTGATTTCTCCTTTTATTTCTTCATTGACACAATCGTTGTTCTATAGCATTTTCTTTAATTTCCACATATTTGTGGCTTTTCTGATTTTCTTCCTATAGTTGATTTCTAGGTTCATCCCATTATGGTCAGAAAAGATGCTTGGTATTATCAATCTTCTTAAATTTATGGAGACTTGTTTTGTGGCCTAATATGTAATCCATCTCAGACAATGTTCCATGTGCATTTGAAAAGAATGTGTATTATTTGGTTTTTCGATGAAATGTTCTGTATATATCTACTATATCCATCTGGTCTAGTGTGTCATTTAAGGCCAATCTTTCCTTATTGGTCTTCTGTTTGGATGATCTATCCATTGGTGTAAATGGAGTCTTAAAGTCCTCTACTATTATTGTGTTACTGTCTATGTCTCCTTTTATGTCTGTTAATAATTGCTTTATGTATGTGGTTGCTCCTATATTGGGTGCATAGATATTTACAAGTATTATATCCTCTTGTTGGATTGTTCCCTTAATCCTTATGTAGTGCCCTTCTTTGTCTCTTGTTACAGTTTTTGTTTTAAAGTCTGTTTTGTCTGATATAAGTATTGCTACCCCAGCTTTCTTTTCATTGCCATTTGCATAGAGTATCTTTTTCCATCCCTTCACTTTCAGTTTGTGAGTGTCTTTAGGTCTGAAGTGTGTATCTTGTATGCAGCATATATATGGGTCTTGTTTTTTTATCCAATCTGCCACCCTCTGCTTTTTGATTGGAGCATTTAGTCCATTGTCATTTAAAGTAGCTAGTGATAAGTATGTACTTACTGCCATTTTTTAACTTTTTTTCTAGGTGTTTTAGTAGTTCTTCTCTGTTCCTTTCTTCTCTTGTTCTCTTCCCTTGTGGTTTGATGGATTTCTTTAGTATTATGTTTGGGTTCCTTTCTTTTAGATTTTTTATACTTATTATAGGTTTCTGGTTTGTGATCACCAAGAGGTTCATATATAATAACCTACGTATATAGCACTCTATATTAAGTTCATGGTCTCTTTAGTTTGACCTCTTTCTAAAAGCTCTACTCTTTTACTCCCCTCCTCCCACATTTTATGTTTTGACTTTACTCTTAACTCCATCTCGAATTCTTACCAGTGTGTAATATTTGTCAGGAGGACTATGAGTTAAAGAGTGTCCTATCACTTCTACTCTAAAACACACCCACCAATAAATGCATTGCCTGGAGATAAAACATTGCTTTTGTCATTTAGTTGACAGACAAAATTGGTTTGATTTTTTTTTTTTATAACCAGTTAAGCTCAACATCTTGTCCCAAGTCAAGTCTGAGTTCTCATTCTTGTGAGAAACACATAAAACCCTATATCTCAGAATCTTAGAATATCCAGACCAAAAGGAATCAACAGTAGAAATTATTTGGACTGTGCTTTGTTGTATTGATTAATAAATGAGGCTGGATGCTTTAATAACATAAACAAAAATCAATAGCAGAGCTATTCCTAGAACTTGATCCCATTGTTCTTTCCAGGAAAACATGTAATTCTCATTCTTTTCAGAAAATATTGTTTTAGAAATTTCTCAACTAATAGAAAAGGCAAATCACTTATTTACAGGAAGTAAACAAAATGGTATGTTTCAAATCACTTAAGGGGTGATAATATCTTTAAACATGTCTTTTCTATGACTCGTGATTTTTAAACCAACAAATAGTTTAAAAGACCATAAAGAAGTTACAAGTTGGCTATATGAGAAGGCAATAAGCAACTAAAACATTGTTATAAAATACCAGCATGTAAGTTTTTATGGCAATGTCACCTTATTTTTCAAATGTTAGCGGAAGTGATAGTTACAATAGATTATATTTATTCACAGCCATAAATATTTACTTAATATACACAACTAACAAAATTGTCCAAAATAATGGCAGGAGAAATTATGGCAGCAAATATAAAGTCTGAAAAGTCAAGATAAACAAAACTAAATGCACCATTGAGGTCTTAATGTATATAATATATGTATCTGCATATGAATGTTCTTTTATGAATATATACATTTTAAAATAGCTATTTACTTTTTTTGAAGACCATGGTTTGATTTTATGGTAAGAAATATAAAGGTAGGTTTTCAAAATCCCATTATCAATCCAGTTTAGAACTTAGTTCTCCCAATATGTCCAATCTTAAAAATTGGATAGTAAGCATTTGCTGGTTGAATTCCATTTAGTATTTTGTTGTTTTGCTGTATGCTAATCCCACTTATTAAAATAAAATGTATTTGGAAAAAAAATCTCTGAATTAAAGTGTGCCTGACATAGAGTTGAGGAACTGAGGTTTGCCATTATCTTTGAGTCTGTTTTGCTGCATAGTAATTTTTAAAGCCAATGGCAGCTAGATTTACATGCTGGCTGCTACCTATATAATAGTCACAAGAATTTTTAAAAATATTTACTGAAATAAGTTTCTTGTTGTCAGGGATTGTGATTTGTTTACTTTTTGATCTCTGTATCCTTTGCACTTAGCATATTGCGCAAATGTCAGGTGTTTAGCGAATGAATGAGAAAATGAATGCCCAGAAATGAAAAATAAAGTTCTTAACTTGCATGCGTATCACACTGGCCCCTATTTGGGATAGTGCTATTTGAGGTGGTTAAGAATGGGCCCTGGGGACAGACCACTCTACCCTGGTTTATAGTAGAATTACTCAGGGAGCTTTTAAGATATACCAATACCTGGACCTACCTGCAGGGAGTCCTTTTGAATTGTTCTGGGCTGAATTCCAGGGAAAAGTAATATTTAAATCTCCTCAGGTGATAGACAAGAGCTGCCCAGGTTGAGAACCACTGATTTATATGCACATTTCACATATGTTTCTCACATCCAAAGATAAATTAATTTTAGTTTGAAGCTAGTCAAGTGTATAAAAATATTCTGCTTCAATGTCTTCATTTTCCAAATGAGGAAACTAAATATGAGACAGGTTAAATTGTTTATCTAATAGTAAACATCTAATTGTCCAAGCTAGGACTGAAATTCAGGCCTTCCCCTAATCCAGTGCTTATTTCCCCATCCCACCCTGCACCGTATCATTCATGATCTTAGCATGCTTTATGTAAAAAAATGAAAGCTGGGGCCAGCCTGGTGGTGTAGAGGTTAAGTCCGAGCATTCTGCTTCAGTGGCGTGGGGTTCACCGGTTTGGATCCTGGTGCGCACCTACTCGCCACTCATCAGGACATGCTGAGGCGGCGTCCCACATAGAAGAGCTACAACTCTACCACTATGATACACAGCCATGTACTGGGGCTTTGGAGAGAACAAAAAAAAGAGGAAGATTGGTAACAGATGTTAGCGCAGAGCCAATCTTCCTCAAAAAAAAAAAAAATGAAAGCTGTTTCAAACAATAATGTTACTGTCCATATAGCTTAAATCCCAGTTATAACTTTAACAATTGAGGACAAAGAAGTAGCATTTTATTATTTTCTATGTTCAGTGCAAAACATAACCCCCCCAAGTATTTGTAGCTTGTATAATGCAATTTGCTGACTGTGATAGAAAATAAAATTATTAATATATGATGTGATGCACAGCTCTGGACACTCATATAAAACTAATAGAGAGCTAGTTGGTTTTTAAATTAACTGGCTATTATGCAGGATGAGCAAGATGATAAATGTCTGAAAACTCTGCCATACCTGACTGTGGTATAATGTTAAAATCTCCTAAACATAATTGTCATTTGGCATCCCTAACAAGGAAAAGGACAACCAATACTCTTAATAGTTTTCTACAATAACTATGTTTCAGTTTAATAGTGAGAGAAAAGAGAAGAAGAAAATAGTTGGTTCACCTGATCTTTTTCAGCTGTTAAATAATTTTCAAATTAAAAAGTATAGTTCAATTTTTATCTCCTCTTAATTCAGGTGTCTGGTATTATAGAAATGTCTGCACATATCAGTTTTTCTGACTTAGGCCATGACTTCATAATAACCTATATCTATTTCAGTAAATTGTTTATGGTTTTCTTCATAGCCATTGCATTAAATAGATTTTAAGTATATGTATATATGTATGTAAATGGAAGGACATGTACCTTTAGTTTATTAAAATTAAAAAGCTCGATGTTGCAAATTGGTGTTGCATTATAGAGAAAATTAGTTTTATCCATTTTTGGTTGCCTTTATTTGTACAGTATAATTGAATCTGAAAAATAATTGTTCATTAAAAGTGTTAACTTTAAATCATTTTTTCTGTTTGTGTTCTTTTGAATATATTATTCACAATATAGCAATTTGCTAGATTAATTGTTAGGATTTAATTTCATCTATTTCTTTCAGAGTGAAAAAGTGCTGGGTCTGTAATTACACCCCCCAGTGTAAATGCAACTGGATTAGTACATAAACCTAAAGGATAGGTAAAAGAGTCTACCAAGAGTAAACATATTATCCATCTCAACATAAATTTACTGCAGAGAATAAGAAGATACATAACTAGAGTCCTTTAAGAAGCTTGAGCATGAGACAAAATTGTCTTATAAGAAAGGGATTTCATCTTTACTAGGTTAGAGTTAAAAGCTGGTACATCTCTGTCAACCATTTGGAGCTATAGACCTATGTTAGTTTCTTAAGACTTGTCCTACTTCTGAAATACACAGCCCTGATATTCAAACTAGTCGAACTATTCTCATGAGTTCCTTTTACGGACTTTATATATTGCTGTATGATACTGATTATCATGACAATATACTGATGGTGAGAAGAAGGCAGAAGGTATAAACTTCTACCAGGAAGAGACAGGGTCAAAATGTCACAGTTTAGAAGGATGAAAGGATTATTTTAGCCTACTTCAAACTTATCCAACCAAATAAGTAATTTTGACTGGTTTGTTCATTATCTGACATCTTAATAGTTCCCTATCTGTAATGCTTACACAATTCCATAAAATCAATGCAAATTATTTCAAGTATGTAGAACAGATTTTAAAATATTGTTCAGTTATTCCAAACAATTGCTTCTTTGGCCCCCACCAAGATTTCCTTATTTCTATGAAGTCAATTTTTGTTGAAAATCTGTTCCTTATTAGCCCAAGATATAAGTGTGTGTTTTCTCAGTTACAAAACCAAATGACTTTTTTGCTACCTGGCTCAGGAGTTAGGGACCTAGAGATTTCTCTGCTGTAACTCTAGGCATTCATTAAAAGTGTCAGGCTGTGATACTGTGGTGTGTACAAATTGGACATAGTGCTGGATGCTCTGGAGAGTAAGCTGTGATCGTGTCCCATAAAATGTGTCTAGAAGCTAATGATTTGTCTAGAATTTTATGGTATGATATCATTAATTTTAAAATAGGCACCCTCTGAACATGCATATGTTATATAACAGCTACTTTCTTTCATGGTATTATAAAGCATTTACATTCACATCAGTGGAGACAACTAACACCTCAATCAAGTCAACTGAAAATTTTCAAGATCTTGAATAAGACAATAATTTCATTTTGACTAAAAACACAATACCAAATTGTCAAAGTTGTAGTGACAACCAGCATTTATGACATAATATCTTTAGGTATGATAGTTTGATCATGCTAATTGCTTATTCATTTCAACAAATTAGATAGATTATATATATGTTGCTACCTAAATGTTACATATAGATGCAGTGTATGCTAGGTATGTAAGGGAAATTTCACATTTAGAATACTTTAGCTTTTATTTTATGTCTTTAAAGTCATGATTATTATTTGAACCTATATTTATTCCTTTTTAATTTTGCTGGTATAATGTATTTTGGGGGGTTCTTATATTAAAGGGCTAATGTAAATAGCAAAATGAGTAAACTATTTCTTGAATCCTGTGTTCAGGGATCAATATCTAATTGTTTATACTGTTCTTTTGGGTTCTCTTACCAAATAAAGCTGTGATTACAATTCAGAGATTTAACATAAATTGTAATAAGAGAATAGGAAAAGCAATAAAGAAAATAAGTAATGGTCAGATAAAATCAGTGAAGTTTGTCACTTGGTTTAAAATTCTGATATTGTATTATATTGCTTAATATTATTTATATTGATTACTATAGTTTCTATAATTTTCATTCCAACTGCTTAAAAGGAAAGAGAATGATATTTTATTTTTGGAAAAAGAATGCATTAAGCCATTTTTTTTGTTTTTTGCAGAATAGATTAATCTTCAAATATTTTGCTTAGAAATGCCATTTACCTGGCAAGTAGTTCCCCTTCAGCTCACTTTAGCTGATATTTTTAAATCTCTTTTTTTGTACCTTATAAATGTAAAATCTAAGATAGTGCTTATTAAATTTTTTTCACACTAACAAGTTTGTGTAACCCTTTTATTGATGGTGATATCCTGCTGAAATTCCTGTGGCTTTGGCTTGTTCTGCACCACCTGAACACTCCAGCCTCTTGACCCCTGTCAGCCTGGGATCTTCATTAGTAATCACAATGTGGGTTTAGATGACAAATGAGACAAATCTCCTTTTGAAACCCTTTATTTTACAGATCTGACTGACAGAGAATCATATTTCCATATAAGCATAGCATTTTCTCCACCAAGCCATTATGTGAATTACGCCTAACTCTTTCCAGAAAATGCTCTTGGAGTAGACTGAGTAGGAGTAGGAATAGAGAGAGAGAGAACTTGGAGAGTCTGCACTAGGCAAAATACAGCAATAGCTAAAAAGTCTGAGATTCTCAGTACCTTCTAGGTACTGTGTTAACTGCCTTACATGCATCCATTAATTTTATCCCATTAGTCATTTTATGGAGATTATTATTTTCCTCATTTTTAAATGAGAACTCTGAGGCTTGGAGAGGTTTAATGACCAGATAATGAGTGGCAATGCTGGAGTATACCTCCTGTTCCCAAATATTACAAGTGACTGGTAACCACAATCTTTTTCCAAGTAATTATCTTCTATGTTCTTTGATTAAAAAAAAAAAAGAAAGAAAGAAAAGATAGGGAAATGAATATATTTTTCAAATCCTTTTTTTTCTTCTTTACTCCATGCTGGGGCCAATGGCAATGCTTATTTGGGCTGTAGGTCTAATTTGTCATCTTGTTATACTAAGTTTTCTTTTATGGTCGCATTTTCACATGCAGCTCCTAGGAGCCTTGCTAGCTACAAACTGTATTGAAACAATCTGGTTGCTAAACCATCTCATGTTCTTATAATTTTTCTAATTTACCACGATGTAAAACGAAAAGGAGACAACAGATAGCCAAGCTTCTCTTTCTGTGTAGCCTTAGACAAGTTGTGTAGCCATTTTGAGGCTATTCCTGGGCCTATTTCCACATCTTTAGTAACAGGATGTTAGATTACATGATTACCCATGACCCTGTGAACACTAATGTTTCTATGATTCTTCCTTTCATAGATGACAAAAAAGGAGTATGGAGTAGATTGAGTGTCTCAGTTGATGCCACACATCCCCCACCCACACACACACACGAGCGGCACAGCTGGATTTAAAACTGTTTTTCTTAATTCCTGAGTCAGGTACTTATTAGCACACTGTGTGGCCTCCTCTGGGGTCATTGACAACCCCAGTGAAGTTGGAAAGTTGTCCTCTAGTGTTAAGTAACAGGGTTTTGAACTTAGCTCTACCCTATCTGACATCTTTACCAGTAACATAACTAAGGATGTAGCACTCATGTCAAGTTGATGAATGTCTGAACATTGCAGTAATTCCTAATATCATCTATGAAACAATGAAGACTTTAAAAGTTTTGAAAGGTGGGACCAATGAAGTGAGTTCTGTAAATAAAACTTCTATTTTTGTCAATGATTAATATAATTTGCATAAGCAGCATGGAAGAGATTGAGTACCAGCAATTTAATTGACACAAACTCAGTGTTCATCGAGAGCGTGGGGAGGATGCTTGAAAACTATAGAGTAATCTTAGGCCACAAGGGAAATATAGTATCTACATGTGGGTAGGTCACCCTGTGAATAGAGTAGTGGGTCTCAACATTTGCTCCTCCACTACACACTTGACAGATAAAGCTTATATGGATGCTACTAAAATGTTTGCAAGTGACATCATAGATAAAAGAAGCTGCCTCCACGTGTGTGGAATTTCTGTACTGCTAGCTCACATCTCTACCACTTGAGTCTCAGTGATCGTGGACACCCCATCTGTTGTGAAGAATGGATGTGAACCTCATAGAAACACCATACCCAGGCTATACACTCACTTCTTACTGCCCTGAGTGAGTAGGGACAGGAACAAAGCAAAAATGTTCTGAAGAAGGCAACTAACATAGAGATAAGCCTGAAATTGTCCTTCAAAACAAAGTTGAAAGAGTGAGGAAGATTTAGCCAGAGAAGAAGAGACTTACAGGGACTTGGAGAACTATTTTCACGTGGTTTATATTATAAGTATCGGTATCCCTTCCAATTCACTCTCTGACAGTCTGTGTAAACAATTATTCTGAACATGAATGGTGATTAGCTACATGTGTTCTTTGTGTCACACAACTGAAACAGTCTTAAAAATGTAGGAATACACTCAATATTTTGCAGTTTTTTTTTTCCTTCCTTTAGTTTGCATTTCCATCTCAGTGATGCAGTCTTTATTTCTCTGTATTTTCTACTGGTAGATACTACTCACATTTACTTGATACCTTTGCCCTTGGTATGTCTATAATGGGTCATAATACACTTAAATGTACCATAAAAACTCAATTGAAAGGAATATTGGAGAGAATCTGCTTGAAATACAAATACTATCCTCCTCCCCTCCCCAAATGGTCTGCTTTGATAAAGATCAAATTAACGATTTTCTTGAAACTAAACCCCATGTCTACTTGAATTGAGTTTCTTTTCTTTTCATTATTACAATTATGCAAGCAATGAATTCTGGTCTCTTGGCCTGCTATTAGTAATGAATTGGCCCTGATGGGAATTTGTGAAGAAGTGGCAGTCGCATGAGAGGTTTCTCATTGCTCTGTTAATAGCCAGCCCTTTTCCTATGTTGCAGGTCTTTCTTGGTGTATGTCCTTTCCTGAGGCATAGACTTCATCAGAATATATAGAGGAATTCTATCTCTGAGAGAAGTGTGACAAGAAACAAAAAAATTTAAACAGAAACACAACAGCAAAATAATTCATTTGAATCCTTTTATTATGTTGTTGCCAAAATGAATATCTGTATAACACGTTCTGTCGCAGGAAATTATGTTGAAGGAATTGTGATTAGACTTGTCATTTTCAAAGTGTAGATACAAATGAGCTTCTTTATAGTTAGATTTTTCAATATTCTTAAAATATCAGACAAATAGTATCTATGTGATCAATAATAAAACAATGAATGGTTGCAAGAAAAAGTGACTTTATAATGATTTTTAACCTCCCAAATCAACATGAGTTTTCAATATTGGTTTCCTTTATATCAAAGAGAGGTTTTTGTTTGTTTGTTTTTGTTTTTTTTAATTGACACAGCAGAAGAATTTAGCTGCATGGCTCTCATTTACCTTAATAGAAGTCGCTTAACGAAGCCCTTGTATATCACTTAGAAACACAGTGGTTAAACTATTCTTTTCTATGCTCTCTGATTTACAGACATTTTTTTCCTTCAGACTTTCACCAGTATATTTCACAACTGCTGTTTATGAAGCAATCTAGCCAAATTATTAATCAGTTTATTTTAAAATACAGTTATGCAGGGGCCGGCCCAGTGGTGTAGTGGTTAAGTTCTAGTGTTCTGCTTCGGCAGCCCAGGGTTCTCGGGTTCAGATCCTGGGTGCGGACCTATACACCACTCATCAAGCCATGCTGTGGTGGCATCTCACATACAAAATAGAGGAAGATTGGCACACGTATTAGCTCAAGGCCAATCTTCCTCACCAAAAAAATGTATATATATGTAGTTATGCATATCTTTTCTCTGCAAGACACAATAATTGACAACAGTGCATAAATTTCATTAAAATATAGACATAGAAATGTTTATACAACATTTGTGTGTGTGCTATGCATATAAGCATACAAAATAATATTTCTTTAATTTCTAAGCGACCAAGCAGTCTTCATTGAAAGCCATCCAAAAAAATGGACTGATAGCTATTGTAGTTTTTTTTAATTCAAATTATATTTAACAACTATACTAATTCATATTAACTATTACTATAGTTTACCCTCTTCTGTACATAATTCTTTTAATTCTAGATATGTTTTGTTTGCTCTAAGCTTGCTTAAAATACAGGTATTAAAATGTAATTGGTCGTCATCTAAATTGAGACAACCCCATATATGCGACAAATGGTTTATCTTGGGAAGTGTAAGGTTTCAATAATTTAAACTAATCTTCTTTAAACTCAGTTTATCTCCTACTTTAAAACCTCCAGTGGTTTTCTATGCACCTTCTACTCATAAATCTCCAATGTTTTTTATGCATGAAAAATAAATTTTATATTCTAAACTTTGGGCCCTCGCACAGGAATCTCATCTTACTCATGGAAAGTTTTCTCCTCCACTTTCCAAGACAAAACTTCTCTTATGGCTAGAGTAGCTTCCTGGGCACTCCCCAAACACATGCTCATTCTTTCATCAATCACGTGTCTAAAAATGCCCTTCCCTTACACTCTGCTTACAAATTCTACTCGAAGATCAAGACAAGTTCAAGTCCTGCCTTTTCTATGAAAACTTACTTGCTCTATTTAGATCAAACTGATCATTTCCTGGTCCAGCCTCATATGGGTACAAATCATTGTGGCTAATATCATTGTTTATTTCCGATGATTAGATCTTATTTCTACCAGCAGGGTATCCTGAGAACAATGTTGGTTATCCCAGTCCACTTTTATATTCATCCCAAGATGTATGCATAGGCATAGAACAGATGATTTATATACGTTTGAAAGGTTTTGAACTTTGAACTAGATCAAAGCAGGGCGTCTGAGCATATAAGAATATTCACGTTTACAAGGGTATTTCCCTATCAATCAGAATTTTTAGTATCTATAAAGACATCAGTCAAAACATCTAGGTTAATTCATTCACTTATTCAATATATTTTAAATAGTAGAAGCTCAAGCTCTTACTTCTTAGGTTGAACTATACAAAACTGTAAATTTTTTAGTTCAGATATGGTTGAACATCAGCAAATTCATATGGTTTAATCTAATATCTGTCAAGGCTTATGGATATAGTAGTAAATAATAGAGGCTGCCTTTGTGGAGCTCATAGCATAGTCAACTGGAAGAATTAGTTGTTTGTGTCTAGGCCACTGAGAGTTTTAATTCTTGTCTTATGGCTGGCTTTGTTTGGACACAGATCCTTGTAGCAACTAGTTTCTAATTGTGGTTCCTGGTGATATTTGATGAGTGAATAATAATCTTTTTTAGTCAATCTAAAAAGATTGAGATATGCTCCAGCTGCTCTTACCAGTCCATTAAAATTTTATCATCAGTCCATTTCCATAGTCCCCCAAGCCTGCTAATCTACCTTAGGTTGCCTCATATTAATAAGCTTAAATTTTAAAAATTTTCTTTGTACAATTATTGTTTCCTTTTGTTGTCCCTTTTTAGTTCCTCTACCCAATGAGACCAAGCGCTGTCACCTCAAAGTTGGTGAATGAATGATTCTTTCCTATATTTATGTGCTTCTTGATTATTAACGCTTAAATTAATTTTTTCCTTAGCCTTTTAATTTCCCAGATCAAATGAGGTAAATTTCTTAATATTTAGTCTTTCTTTTTTTTTTTTTTTTGTGAGGAAGATCAGCCCTGAGCTAACATCCGTGCCAATCCTCCTCTTTTTGCTGAGGAAGACCGGCCCTGAGCTAACATCTATTGCCAATCCTCCTCCTTTTTTTCCGTTTTTCTCCCCAAAGCCCCAGTAGATAGTTGTATGTCATAGTTGCACATCCTTCTAATTGTGGAACGCTGCCTCAGCATGGCCGGACAAGCGGTGCGTCGGTGCGCGCCTGGGGTCTGAACCCGGGCCGCCAGTAGCGGAGCGTGCGCACTTAACCGCTAAGCCACGGGGCCGGCCCCTTAATATTTATTCTTACAAAGAAACTATTCCGCATTCTCTGATGACCTGCTTTGCTTAAATTGTTTTCAGTTCCATCCTGCCCCTCTGGAAGAGCAGTGGCCAGAATAAGACACAGTGTTACAGTAGCTGATGCCCCACAGGTCTCTTCAAGGTTAGAACAGTGTTTTCTCTGTTCTTCTCTTGATGATAACCTGCATATTGCTAGCCTTTTTGATTCAGAGCAGCACAAAGGGCTTCTTTCTCTAGAAAATAGAACATAGTGACTCTACATCGTAAATGCTAAACCAGAACCCATCCCTTAAAAAGTATAAATTGGATTTATTTCTGAGTCCTTATCTTATATATGTTTACGTTAAAAATCATCTGCATTAATTATAGTGGATTTGTACAAAACTTTGCAAATCTCTTTCATATTTTTAATCTATTCCTTACAATAGCCCTATGAGGTAGATTGAGATGATGTTCTTAGGTTTGGATTTATAGAAGAGAAAACAATCTAAGAATTTTGGGGATTTTACTCAAGGTTCATTAAGAAGCCCCTTAAGCCCATAGGAGGCTAAGAACAGAATTTAAGCCCTAATCTATGGCTCATTTAACTACGCTAGGTAGCATTTTGGCATGTCCTAAACCAAGAAAGTTGTGTGCTATCAAGGCCTACGTTAAAAAAAGTCTTAAATCCTGGCTAATAAGAAGTCATTAGTGAATCAGTTATGACTGTTCTTACTATTATCTCTCATCCTCTCTTATGACTCCGTGTTTACAAAAGCTTCAGATACCTTCTCCATGCTTGAGATTATCAGCTGATTCCTGTATATTGTGTTCCTACTCAATAAACTATCTCAAAAGCATTTCGGCATTCCACTTTATCTTTATTGAGGTATTTGAGTTACCTGCTTTGGTTTCCACTTGGGTATGCTGGCCTTAGATTGATTTTAACACTTTTTTGAAGCTCAGTGTTCAGTTTTAGACAAACCTCGAGAGGCTCAGTCCTTTGATTCACATAATACTACGAGAGTTTGTTGGCTTAGCTGAATCTTGTATAAATCTCAGGTATTTGTGTGTGAAACCCTAAAATAACACCTTCCCAAAGTATTTGATTATTACTTTAATTTTACCTGATAGAAAACTTTCTTACAGAATTTTATTTTGAGAAGCAAGTACAGTTTCATCTCAAGAATATGTTAAGAGATGTGCTATATATCCCTTTTGCTGTTGGCTTCAGCCAAGAATGATCATGATGTGTGTGGTTCTTTTCACCCCTCAGGCCTTGGGACACCAAGTTTTCTTAAGTAGAGCATCATTTTGGACTCCCCTACCAACCCTGCCCAAACTAATATTGAATATTCACTCAACTTCATGTGCTTTTTGTGGCATCTCCTGGTTTACAATAACTTAGCTACTACTTGCTATGAGTTTATTATTTAATCACTTTTTTCTGATTTTAAAGGCTTGTTACACTTCAGGAAAAAAAATGCTACATTACCATGTCCTCACACTAGACAGCTATTTTGAAAATCAGATTATCTTCTTAAAGATGCTGCATTTCTCCTTCTAATATTTTCTTGTGACCTAATTAAGCTGACCCGATTTGCCTGAAGGAGTGTCATTAACTTGTAGCTTTCCCTATTTGAATGATGAAGTGTCACAGTATCTTAAGTTTAGGGTAATGAGGCTAAGGTTATGCGAGCTTATGTCAAGTGGCCTTATTGATATTTTCAGAGTAAGTCCCAAGACTTGAGCCTTCTGATAAGGAAATAGCACCCCATCCAAGATCCTCTAAGAGAAGCTTTTCATAAACTATGAGTTGGGATAGGGAAAATGTGCTTGCAAGGGAGGTTCGAGTCTTGTTATTGTTTTTGTCCAGACTCTTCACTCATCTGTTTCAGAGTCACAATATTGAGTTGCTGGATTTTATCCAGCAATTATTTGAAACCAAGACTGTGTTTACTGATCACAATGGACTTGTGTCACCTTCAGTAGCATTCCATTCCTTCCCTATGTGGCATGAAATGAACATGAATCCCAGGAGCATCTCTCAGGACTAGGGTCTCGGCTACAAACTATGGGAACACAAAACTTATCAAATGCAATTCCTATCTTATGAAATTTAAACATGTGAAAGTATGAAGTTTTCTTAATCTCTGACCATTTTAACATTCCTGTCATGTCCAAATCCAATTGTAGTTAGAAAGAAATTTTCCTCTCTAGATTACTTAGAAAAAGTAAAGTCATCTTATTAAGGAAGTCATTTTCAAAACAGGGTTTGAGCTAATATTATGCTTCATCTTTTCTTTTGCTATTTTATTTCATTTAAATTAGTTTTCATATGAAAGCTCTATTAAAAATTTTTATAATTAATACAAATGCCAACAGAAAATAATTCTGAGATATGTATTTACTATCTGGGATGACCGATGGTGCTCGTGGTTCTTAATGCTCTTCCTTATTTGCCCCAATGCTAGGAATAAATCTCCTATAGATGCAGAATCCCAGTTAGTTTTCAAGGTTGCCGTTATCCAATTTTAGTATAAATAGCATTAATTTTGGATGATAAGATGGATTTTCACCAAATTTGTAGAGTATGTTTGTAATGGTCTTATTTGAAGGATAGGTTTCATGGCTTATACAAAATTCATTTCCTGGAATTCTAGGTAGAATCTCAGGGAATAAAGTCTAGTTTAGAGCTTGTCTCCTGGACAAATAAAAATAAAATTAAATAGGAAGACAATGGAGTAGCCAACTGGAAAAGATGGACTCTCTTAAATGCAACTAAGTAAGATTCTCAGTGTAAAGAACATTTGAGCATCCATAGATATGGACCATTCTCCTCTAAGCAGCTGAAACTGAGGTATCATGAAAATCTTTGTAAGTGCTGTTAGAGTTATGCCATATTTATCAAGAATCCCTGGGCAAACTGTGGTTTCAAGCATGAACCCCAGATTGATCATGCTAAGGAATCTAACATTGAACATGTGAACCTAAATATATATGTCTTCTGTTAAGAAATATGTGTTGGGGTCAATGAATGAGTCTCTAGGAAGACTCTTAAAACCTTAATCAGTGAAGAAATGTCCAAATTCAGGCATATGAAAAATAGTATCATGATTTACAACTGTGCATTGTAATAGGTGCCCCTTAGATAACAACAAATCTCTACTACTACCCCTCTATTTAAAAAAATTTGCATTTGCCAGTGAGCATCCCTTATACCATCACTATTAATAATTCATCATAGGAGTAAACACCCACGTTATAGATACTTAACTTGCAACCAGTATACATTTCACATTGACAACTCTACATATCACGCTCCAAGGATTATTTATATGGACCTCAAATATATGGACCTCCCTGTAATTAATATACAAACATCCTTTGTCAAGGAATTTAAATTTATTTTGGCAATGTTATTAAAATTATAAAAAATTATTATTGAATCTCTAAAATTGATTTTTGCTTTCTACTAAAACTTTTATTTAATCACTAATGATTATCCTGAGCTAGCAATTTAATACAGCTACTGACATATATGAATAAATATAATTTTAAAAGTTTGTTAATAAACAATTTCTAAGAAAGAAGATGAAGCTATTAATCCAATGGAATAAACTATACATGTTGATATGGCTAAATTGTTGGACAGTGAGGAATTTTTCCATTTTCTGTAGCAGATAAATAATCTCTATATTCTTTATGACGTGAGGATTCAAAGTTGAGATGTTTTAGAGACTGGGGCAGGGTACCATTGATACATGTGAGCTATTGATGTCTTTATTTAAAACCTTCTTTATGATAGAAAAAGTAATAAATGAATGAGACTCTTACAGCTATGTCATACCTAATTGTTTTTCATATTTGATAATGAAAGATTCTAATGTGCTATTTGACGCACTTTTTCCTCTGTGGAGACGAACCATTGTAAAAGCCTTAGTTCACTGTTCAAGATTATGCCTTGGCTTTGGCTTTTAAATTAGTCATTGTATATTTTATTCTACCCTTGACAATGATTTTGTCTGTTTTCTATATTAACAAGGGAAAAATAATAAGTTTGTGAATAGGCTAATCATTCTTAGTATTTGGCCAGATTTCATTTTTCCCATCTTCGACTGACATTAGAAATAGTTTATTTTTATATCTTGATCAATATACACACCACAAACCCAATGATTCTTACTTTAAAAAGAAGAAAATACTGCCAATTTTATCTCAGATGATGATTATGTTAAGGATCTATTATATAGACACTCTAGGGAATCCTTAAGTCATTCTGAATGGCCTCTCTCCACTCTAGCAATATTTTTTTAATTTCAAAAAGCATCATAAAATGAATCACCTCTGAAATGTCTATTCCATTTTATTTTTATTTTATACACATTTAGTAAGTAACAAACATATCCAAAGCCTTGGTCTAGATAATAATGAGAGATACATCTTGGTTTTGGTGGTGGCAGTAGTGTGTATTAGAACATACCTTCCTTGGGCGTACCACTTCTATGCTTCTTCTCACATATGATTGCTGGATCATACCTCTTAATATTATTCAATCTAGATTACCATTGTTGCAAGTGTTATGTTCACAAAAACAAATAAGTCTCTTATTTAAGAAAATAGCCTGGAAATGGCTTTATCTAATCAAATCAACCATCCCCCATTTATTGTGACCATACTTTCTTAGCTCACAAGAAACAATATAAAATGCCAATTAATTTTTACTTAATCTAGGTCATCAATTAGAAGCTAGTATGAAATGTTTTATGTGATCTGGGTTCTTCTGAAATCAAATCTCTCTTTTCTTTGAAAAACTTTGGCATTGTGGAAGTCTCATCAATTATTCACCATGAAGTTTCTCCTACAGTATTTCTACTGGCAGAAACCTAAGTACTGTTAGTGTGGCTCCTTTCAGCCGGCAGACTATAAACATTGCAAAACACAGCTTAACTCTAAAATTATTTTAAGTTTTATTGGCCTAAATCTGCTAAAGAGAATTGCATAGCTAAAACCAACAAACTATGAATATAAAATAACATAACGAGGACAGTAAAGATTAACTTGATTAATTTTTTTTAAATTTCACCTCACTTTTTTCTTTGAAGGCACATTTAATACAGTACCAGATTATTTAGTGCCTAATTACATCTGGACTTTGCTTAGAGATGGTCATTTTGTAGAGCCATTTTAAAATCTTTTTGCTGAACTCCTATTCTATTTTGGAATTTCACTTAATTATTTAAGAGTTATAAGAAGGAAATGGAATATTGGATGATAAAAGCTGTAACTCTACAGATAAAACCTCATATTAAGTCTTCTGCTGTGACAGAAGGCAGCACCACAATGTCTGGAGTGAGTTATTTAATTGTTTTATTTCCCTGTGGCAAAATAATCTAGGTGGTTTTCATGCTTCCATGTACCAACCATCAAAATTAAGAAGATGAACTAGAAAAAATTAAAGAGCTGAATGTCTTAAGTAATAAACTATTCTCTGCAAAGAGATAGTCTAATCAGTATTATTGATCAACTAGATTCCTATATTAGGCTCCTAAAAATGGATTCCTTGCTTCAAATCCTGCTTCACTCCATTCCCATATCAAAAGGCAGACAGAGTGTTCTCTGGAAAATGTAAATCTAACCATGTCACTCTTTCTTAAAATCCTTATTTGGTTCTCTATGTTTTTTAGGGAAAATTGCAAACTGCTTGGTTCTGAACACAAAGTCCTTCCTAACATATTCTCTGCTGATGTCTGTAGACCCATCTTCTGCCCCTGCTCACACTCTCTGCTCCACTCTTAGAGAAGGACTTGCTGTTCCCCAAAGGCATGCTCCTTCTTGCTTTGGCACCTGTGTGCATTATTTTCCTTTTCCCAAAGTCTTCCTCTCTGCTCTCTCTGCCTAATTAAATCCTGATCACTTATTCAATAATCTTTCAAGATTTGCTTATGAATCATCTCTTCCAGGAAGCCTTCTAAGAGACACCACCTTGATCCTTTCTCTGTGGCCCAATTCACCTGGTGCATTTTTCATACAGTTCTGTAATCATTGGTTTACTTGTGTTTCTCCCTCCATTAGACTATGTGCATTTTAAAGAAAAAGAGAATATTATATTCATCACTGTATTCCAAGCACCCAGGACTGCCCTAGGATTGTATGTAGTGGATCCTCAGTGAACAAATCTTTGTTGAATCCATGAATGGTAAGGAGTTCTGTATTCAGACAAGGCTCTGGCAGGAACTCACTGTAAGACCTTTAGTACACTCTTTAGTACTGCAAAGCCTGAGTTGTTTTTTCAAATGTGACGAGAGATTCTTCCCTCACGGGGGTTGTTATAACTCTTAAAGGCAGTATAAAAGTTCCATGAACTGTTCAAAAGAAAAAAAGATACAAAGATAAGGTGATAGTATTATTGTTACACGTATTCTTTTTCTTTCTGCAGCAAAGATATTTGTTAAGGTTCATGATTGTGTGAGAATAGTAAGGGGAGAATAAACTGAAGTTGATACAGCTTTTCTTTTTCACCTTTTCTGAGGTCCCTAGGAATACTTTGTTGCTATAGAAACACAAGGGGGTTGTCATATTTTTCTTTTTATGCTTTATAGCTCTGTAGTTCCAAGTGCTGAGGAGGAAAGACTACTACTCCCTTAGCATAAAAACTGTAACATTTTCAAATCAAAATTCACTAACCAAGTGGATTAGCTGCCCCCCAAAATAAAATCCTGAAACAGAACACGTTCCAATTTTTGAAACATTTTTGGCGTTATCTATTTTTCATTATTTGGTAGAGTGAAATTTTATTGTTTGGGGATGTTCAGTTCACCTGGGAAACCAAACTGGCGAAAAAGACAACTAGAGACTGCCTTTACTGAAGAAAAAAATGTAGAGATGAAAGGGAAAAGAAAAATGGCTTTGACTGTGTCATAAAGCAGAAAGTCAAGTTATTTATTTAGGAAGGCCGCAAAAACTACCGTTTCCCAGGTCCTACTCCCTCAAGTTTCTCTGTTTTATCAGGTTTTAAGATTTGAGCTGAAACAATAACACCCTAATTCTGAAAGAAGCACCAATAGAACACCCAGTATGTACCTTTTCTTCTTGGCAGGATAGCTGTTGAGGACAAAATCAAGTATATTGGAAAGTTCAGTGAATTAAAACCAAGAATAACTAGATTCTACTTCTTGCTGACTTGGCTGGGAGGTCGGGGGAGGGGGAGGGATGATTTCACTTCTCTGGCTTCTATTTCTTCATCTGTACAATGAAAGGACAGGACTACTGTTCTCTGATATCCTCTAGTTTTGAAATTCCCTGATTCTAAACAATCCTAGTATTATATCTTCAGATACAACTAACCAGTTTCTCTCACTTCAGCCAAACCCCATTCCCTCAACCAGGAAGGAAAGAAGGAAAGAGGGAAGGAAAAAGGGTCTCAAAAACTATAGCCTTGGACACATTTCAGGCTCTCTCAACCCTTAGAGTAAAGTTATTCCTAATAATACCAAATGTGAATAATTCCTTTCCATCATACGTGAATAAATTTGCCTCATTAGTAGTAAACAGATTATCATTCCTAGGATATGAGAAGTAGATTGCTTCTTGATAAGAATAAAATGGAAAGACTTATTTTAAAGTATACTTACTGTGAAATATAAACTTCCATAAATAACTTTTAAAATAATTTCCTGAAGTATTTCAAAAATATTTTTTCATGAAATTTTAAAATAATTTTTTGCATGGTGTGATACTTTTTTTACGTGAAAAATACTGCTGGGAAACACAAAAATAACCATATATATTCAGTTATGTTGACTTTTATGGAATTTTGAATCTGTTCTCTTTCCATATTTCTAGTTTATCACTTTCACAATTTACTTTCTTTCAACTCCTCTCTTTCTCCACAATCAGATGATATTTCACCCTTCTCCTCTGCCCCCTCCCCCACACATATAAATGCATATAAACATTCATGTTCACATTTTCTTTCCCCCAACTCCCTCTTCTTTTCTTGTTCCTTTTCCCTCTCTTTCTTGTCTTTGACATTATAGCTGCTAAGTTAGGACAAGAAACTCCATAATATCACTAACAGTACAAATTAAGAAATTCTGCTGCTATAAACAACTAAGTGTAACTTCATAAGGGACCGTGAAAGAGACTGGTCAGGAAAGATCCTTATAATGTGAACACTGATCTTATTAATATTCTGGGCATCAGATTGCCACAAAAATAAGTCTCATAATAGTATTCTCTTTGATTTGTTGCTGTCTCTTGTCTCCATGAATCTTAAGTGATAGCAAGAGAGAGAGGCTGAGGCCTTTATCCATTCTAGAGTAGTATAAAAACGCTTATGAAGTGGTTATGAGTATGGGCTTTGCTGTCGTACACTCCTGGAATTCCAATTCTGCCCCTCAACTAGCTGTGTGATCTTGGGCAAGTTATATACATTCTTTGAACCTCAGCATCCTCATGTAGCAAAAGGATAATGATGAATGCACTATACCATCTTACTTTGTAAGGATTAAATAAAATAATGTACCATAGCACAGTAAGTTTTTTCACTTAGATGTATGAAAAGTGCATCAATAACCCCTTAGGACTATGCCTCTCACAGTGTGGTCCTCAGCTACCTGCATCTACCTCAACTACTAAGTCAGAACTTCTGTGGGTGATGCTGAGAAGATGGATTTTAATAAGTACCCTAGCTGATGTTTAGGCGCCAAGATGTTTTAGAAACACTGCCTCAAGGACTTACCTCCAATTTTAAAATAAAAATCAATAAAAAAATTGGATTCAATCTGCAGTTTTCAATTTTATACCAAACTTTCTATTTTGTTTCAAAAATATTTTTTCTTTATATTCTGTACGTGTGTACTGAAAATAATATATTTTCATGTGGGTATATTTGGAAGAACTGTTGTCTCTTAATCCCTAACTTTTGAATAAAAATTACCAAGAGACCAAACCTTTGAGTTTCTATATTCACAGTGGCTGGTTATTCACATATATTAACTTTAAGTGTGACATTGTTTTAATCATCTCCAATTGTATGGAAATTGTTCAAGTTGAGAGAATAAAGCAAATGAAAGGAATTTTATTTCATAACTATATAAATATTTGAAGCAATCTTTTACCAAAATGTACTGTGTCCTAGCCAACTTGTGCTTAGAATGAAGAGCTAATCTTGACCAAGAAACAAGGAAAAAATTCAATTAAGTCACCACATTCTATTCGAGTAGAAAAGTTGTGTTATCAGATGAGGATCATAAGTAGTAAAAAAAAAAAAAAAAAAGATTTTTATTTATTTATTCCTATTTCCATAAGTTGCAATATATCCACACTATTCCCAGGATGATCTCGATTGAAGTGTCCCTGTCAGACTTCTCATTCCGTGAATATGCATGGGATGAGATCAGTAAATCAAGTCAGCCTAACTGTTACATGCCCAGTGGAATAAGAGCAAATGTTGGCTCAGTTGAGTTAGAGTTATAGAAAAAACTCAATGGTTGATACAAATGGTTTAATGATAAAATTGTGTTTGGTTTAAGAAAAACAAGCACTTGTTGCTATTTGAAGAAATGTCAGGTGAGATGAAAAAGAATTGGTAAAGAAAGTCATTGTAATGGAGTGGTATTTTTTAAACTGAGCTCTGGACAAGGAGGTAGACAAGGACCTCTACCTTATCTTCAACATCACATTTTGGCCAGATCAATGAACTGAAGGTGTGAAGAGAGTGGAATGAATATGTACATTGAGAATTTGGAAGCACAGCATGTATTACTTTATCTGAGAAGATGCCTTGTATGTGCTATAACATGCAGCAACAACACTGACAGGACAAAAAGCAAGCAGGCTCCATTGATTTTTCCCTGGATCCTTGTATTCCTTACTAATGCACTTGAGGGTGTCAATAATGCCTTCAACAGATTGCACTAGAGGTGGTTATCTCCTTATTGCATGCCTAAGATAGAAGGCATTATTAGTTCATTAGAGACTGAGGAACAGTTCCAGATTGCACAGTCTCTTTGCCTAATGACTGTCACAGATGGGCAATTCGAGCACCAGAGACCAAACAAAACCATCTTCATAGCTTGTCCCATGAATTGCCTTCCTTTGCATCATAAAAATAAAAATGATAGTTTATGGAACAAATAAAAGGTTTCTTTTATGCATGAAATTTATGTTAAATGGGGAAGACATAAGAAGGTCTTTATGGAGAAATATTAAATTGTCCCTGTGATCCTTCTAAAATCTGTGGTTTGTTATTTTTTAACCCAGGCAAGATAATTATAAACAAACTGATGTTACAAGCCATATGTGATTTTCTCAACAGTTTGTGTAGGCTGAGGAAGGACTATATATCTTAATCCATTATTGTATCTTCTATTGCTTAACCATAGTAGACATTCAAAAAAGCAGGATGGTTCTTCCATATAATTCCAACTTACTGATAAATAACCAAAAGTATCTTTCCCTTGATGACACATTTGTATGTGATCTATCGAATGTTAGTTGAACTGTTTTTTCTCCTAATAGAATCTTCACTAGAAACACACTGACTTTGTCACAACAGAGAAATGATTAATTTAATTTTAGAGGCACTGGTCATTATGTAATCTATTTCTGCAGCCTTTTTGTCTCCCATAGCCTTCTATATTATGCTCAATATCTGGCTTTAGTGAGTATTTTCAATGATGAAACAAACTCAGTCCATCTTGGTGGGTAGGTTTTGTTCTCTCCCTTTCCTCTAGTGAGATCTGTCCAAAAGCACAGAGCACTGATTAAGTTTCCAGTTAAGATGATGGGATGTATGGGATTTATAAATGGAAAGCTGATGACCGAGAAATCCATGGCCTCCGGACAAAAGCCAAACTAATTTCCAGAATTTGTAAGAAAAGGTAAACTTTTGATTTAATAGATAGGAACATATTACTTCTTTTAAAAGTCAGCTCTGAATTCTCACTCAGACTTTGCTTCTTGGGACTTAATAGGGTTAGAGTTAGTTCTGATTTTTTAAAATAAAACTTTTTATTTTAGGATAGTTTTCAATTTACAGGAAAGTTGCAAAAAAATTACAGAGTTCCCATATACCCCACACCCAGTTTCCTCTATTGTTAACATCTTATGTTAACTATGTACGTTTGTCACAACTAATGAATCAATATTGACATATTATTAACTAAAAGTCTAGGTCTGAACTTCTTAGAATATATTAGAGTGAAAAGAAAATAATTTATATATAACTAATTAAATGTTCGTTTCTCGGTTTTCTAATAAAGACGTGTTAGAAAACCTATGCAGCAAGAATAGCATTCCATGTCAATTCATAAGAAATGATTTTGTGATTTAGTATAGGTGACTAGGTAGTAGTATATAACAGACAAACAACTTTGTAGATTCTCTTGTATTCTAATTCATTTCAATACTATATGTACTTAGATTTTAAAGCATCATTCTGAGATTCTTCAAGAAACATTGTGTGTTTAGAAAGCCTTGAACAGAAAAACAGTTTCTCATTTGACTTTTGAAAAAATTTAACATTATGTTACAAGATCAATCGTCTCAGTAAGTAACAACCCTTTACTGAGGACCTACTGTGTCTCAGATGTTTTGAAAGGGGCTTGACACATTATCTTTGATCCTGTCGACAGTCCTGCAAAGTTGATGGCATTATCCCTATCTTAAAGATGTGGAAATTGATATTCAGCAAGACAAAGCATTAACTTAAGGTTACATAGACAGTGAGAGATAAGTTTTTTAAAAAAGAAAAAGAAAAAAATCTAGGGAAAATAATCTCTTAAGGCATAAAGTATAAAGAACTGTCTCAAGTTTATAACAATTAGTGGATTTAGTATTTAAATCCTAATTCTGATTAGTAGAATGGGGTGTTTTGTCATCTTTGCATTACGTAAATAGGGGAGATTGGTCAGAATTACCATTTTAAAAAATTCGGTTGTTTTTTAAATAGTGTCACCAGCAGGTTTATATCAATGCAGTGATTTAAAACTGGTTTAATAGCAAAGGCTACTGTAAAGTGTGACACATATTAATGAAGTTGATGTCACAGGCTTTCATCTTTTACAAGGAGATGTTTTTCGTGGTTATTTATAATGAAGCTGAGAGATGAAAATTATATCAAACTGGATGGTCCATATTAGGCATCTGACAATTAACTCAGACCGTAGCTATGAGTTGCTATTAGCCAAGACTTCTAAGTAAGAAATAGTGGAAAATTTCCTGTTGGTTTAGTTGTGTGTGTGTGTGTGTGTGTGTGTGTGTGTGTCTTTGTTGTGTAAGATAAGAGATTAGGATGTTTGGGGCTCTGCTATACTCCTGACTCTGAATTTCTTTCTTGATTAGAGAATGACAAGATAAATGATGTAAGGGCATCATAGGAGCATGTATTATCCCTCTTTGATTGCTTCAATTTCTCTACCTGATTGTGATAGCTGGAGTCCCTTTACTATTGACTGTTTTGAAGTATAGAGAACAATCCAGGTTTATCAAGGTTGTTTTTATTTTTTATTTTATTTTATTATTTTTTTTTAAAGATTTTATTTATTTATTTTTCCCCCAAAGCCCCAGTAGATAGTTGTATGTCGTAGTTGCACATCCTTCTAGTTGCTGTATGTGGGACGCGGCCTCAGCATGGCCGGAGAAGCAGTGTGTCGGTGCTCGCCCGGGATCCGAACCCGGGCCGCCAACAGCGGAGCGCGCGCACTTAACCGCTAAGCCACGGGGCCGACCCTCAAGGTTGTTTTTATTTTTTTTTTTAAAGATTTTATTTATTCATTTTTTTCCCCCCAAAGCCCCAGTAGATAGTTGTATGTCATAGGTTCACATCCTTCTAGTTGCTGTACGTGGGACTCGGCCTCGCGTTGGATGGAGAAGTGGTGCCTTGGGGCGTGCCCGGGATCTGAACTCGGGCCGCCAGCATCAGAGCGCACACACTTAACCGCTAAGCCACGGAGCCTGCCCCTCAAGGTTGTTTTTAAATTTAACATCCTACTTTGGATAAAATCTTCAGAGAGTGTTTTTTTTACCACACTATTTATTAACTAAAAAGTATATTTCTAAACCAAAAATACACTAGAGTTAATTCTAAATGAGAATTTCTCAGTTATCTAGTGGCTTTTGGATTTAGAATCGTTTTCTTCTTAATCACTAGCTATACAGCTTGTGATTGTATAGCTCAGCCTAAAGAAACACAGTAATGTTAAGTGAAGGTGTGATATTCTGCCTCTGTAACAACAAGTTTCTTTGTCTGCTGGTATTAACTTCCTCCATCCCCAAAGGTGGAAAAGCACATGCACAGTAGTAATTGTTTTTGGTGACAGGAGTTATAATTTTACAAAGATCTTTATTTTATTCCAATAATATTTGAAGAATATGGATGATTCTCAAAAGAACCCAAATAAAGACTAATCGCAGCCGTTGTGTTGACTTCTGCAAGGGTAGTATAAATGAAGGAATAGCTTTATGTATTCAGGATACAGCAATGGAGGGAAAAAAAAAAAAAACCAGACAAAAAACCCTTGTCTCACTTCTGTGCTAGTTGGGAAAGCTAGACAACAGACAAAATAAGTCAGGAGATTCCATTCTGTGTCAGAGAGTGGTAAATGCTATAGAGAGAAATAAAGAGAGTCGAGTTTTGGGGCAGGGGTTAAGATTACAGTTCTTAATGAAGTCAGGGAGGCCTCACTGAAAACAGACAGTTGGACAAAGGTTTCAAGGAGCTGAGGGAGTGAGCTATGCAGCTATGGAAGGCAAGAGCATCTGAGTGCGAGTAGGCAAGTGCAAAGGCCATGAGACAGTAGGTGCAAAGGCCCTGAGATAACAGATACAAACACCATGACAATGGCACATGTTTGGAGATTAAGACATGACACATGACCTTGCACATAAAAGGAGTGTAGAACATATTTGGTTAAATCAATATCAGGCTTCAAGATACTTAAAGTGTTTTCCCATATGTTATGGTCCAATTCAATGATTTTATTCATTCTTTTCCCACAGATAAAATCCTTGAATTTGACATGAATATTAAAAAAAGCATTCATATACTGAAAATGGAGAGTATGCTTAATATATAGGGTTCCATATTATTTCAAGCCTCATTTTTTCCTTAGGTCTTCTTACTGGGCTTTAAAGGTTTTAACTTTCGTAATTACTTGTGAATTGCTTTTCCTAAGAGTGTAATTGGTTGTGAAATTGCACTCTGTTTTTTTTTTAATTCCCTTCGTGCTTTGTGGAGAAAAGTATTCACTGATTCTCTTGCTTCCTTTATTTTTGCTGTGTTGAATAGTTTCACCCAGAAGAGGAAGAGATAATCTCTGAAAACATTACACACAAAAGGTCATTTGTCGTATTGCCAGCTCACTGATAAAAGCTCAGTGAGTAAATAGTACTTGAAGGCAAAATCTCCCCTGTAAAATAATCACTGATAATTGAAACACCAAACAGATAAAGTAGATACTGAATTCTTTCAAATAATAATCAAATACTGCCCTTTCAAATTAGGATACATCTTTTTTTCTTATGAATCTAAAACGCTGAAGGATTCATTCTCCAAAGGTCCTTGTCTTGAGGCTTGCCCTGCTATGGAGATAAGCTCCTTGTCTTTACACAGTTCTCTCATGCTGGTGAAGGACCTCTAGAGTAGAGACCCCCTTTCCACGTGGGTATAGAGACAGAGCACACCCTGGCCCCTGCTTCTCATGTTGCTGTGCCAAGAGAACGAGTGGCAGTGTTTTTTGTGAATATAACAGGAACAAATAAAACACACACCAAATAGTACAGTCAGTTCTGAAAGTGCCAAGTGCCAGCCACCCTGCTCATTTCAATCTCAGTGATTGGCCTTGGATTTAGAAGCCTGAAGGTGAATTAGCCTGTAGGGTGCAGATGAATGCAATTAGCTGGCAATTGACACATTTAAGTGGATGTGAACTTGGACTAGAGTATATCTAACGTGTAAACTAATTGTAGCCATTTTATCTAGCAGGTTCTAGAATGAAAATGAAAACACTCATTCTTACAAATTTTTATGAAATAGACACTGTTAGACTAGAAGGGGATAAATCTTATAGAACTTTTGGTTAAATTTGAAGACATTTGCATTCATTTGATGAAAAATTTATCAGCTATAAAATGACAGTACATAAATTGGAATACCAACTCAAACTTTTAGTAAATAAACCATTTAGGAAATTGAGGGATAATGATCTCATCTATCTGACAAGGTGAAGTTTAAGTGAGGTTGGCAATGTTCTCAGTGTTCTTTAAAACTGAGTACTCAACTTATTTGTTATATATCTGGCATGGGGACATAAAAAAGCGATATCACAGACTTCCTCCCTTCCAAAGAGCACCTTTGGAAGATAAAACCTATTATGAGAAAGATTAAAGGGTAATTAATTATCACTATAAACCAAAAACAATACTTAAGTGCCAAATGTAGAAAATATAATTTTGAATCCCAAGGAGAGAGAGATTATGGCAGACTGGCAATTCCTAGAAATTTCTCGCTCCAGAGATACGACTTGACCCAGGGAATGTCAAAGGTAGAAGAGAACATAGACACCGTCTAGTACAGCTTCTCACTGTGCAGATGTTGAGAACTGCACAGACTCATAAAGCAGCAAGTTAATGTGCCCAACTGCAGCTAAGATCTCCTAGGCTCTAGACAAAGTAATTCCTTCCTCTTTTCATTTGTTCAATCATGCATTTATTGGGTGTGTTTTGAGTATGTGTGTTCCAGACATCGCTCTGGATGTTGGGAACCCAAGCCGAGGGCAAAATTCACAATCTATTGACATTATGGAACTAGCATTCTAGTAGCTGATATACACAGTGAGTTTAGAGTTTTAAACAAATTTTTCTTAGTAGCAACAGAGTGATGGAGTTGAGGTAGGCAGGTAAGATAGTGAAGAAATCTCTGAAAAGTTGTCATTTGCACAGAGAACTTAATTATAAAGAGCTAGCTATGGGTGGAAAAACATTGCCCACAGAGGGAACACAAGGATCAAAATACCGAGGAAGTAAAAGCTTGATTGGGTGGAGAAACAGCAAGGAGGACAGATTGGCTGACACAGAGTGAGAAAAGGGGAGCATGATGAGAGGTGAGATCAGATGATACAATACGTATCAGCAGTAGAAGGATTTGGAGACAGGTAGGTGAGGAGAGATGCCATTTAGAGAACAACAATTCTTTGAACAAAGGTATGGAGTTAGGAATTAGGCATTGTTCTGTGACTACTCATTGTTCTTCTTTTGATATAAGTTGATACCTCAGTTTGGGAAAGAACATCCCATGGGACAAGAAACAAAACAAAACATTAGTGAATACTACAGGCCACTTGAAGAAATGGTTTTATAAACTAGATTCAATCCAACTTAATTTTTAAAGTTTTGTCTATTGGCGCTAAAATCTGCCAGTCTGTTTATTTTTTGAATGTATATGTCCTTCCTTCCTTACTTTACGTGTGAAGCCATTTATTAGGCTGATGGTTGGGGTGGGAGAGATGAGCCATTTCATGCTCACGCCTGCAGCACCAAAAGCAAAAGAAAGCCGCCTGGGATCACTGTGTCAGGCTGCTGAGTGCAGGCCACTGGGACCTTTTCCTATCCAAGCCCATCTGCCTTCCTGGGCACTTTTCTGAGTAAGCAAGGGCTGATTTCCAGGCAGCACTTAAATCATCAGGTTAAATTTTGTACATCAGAGCATTCAGGGGAGACCACATTACCCAGGGGGATTTTACTTGGCACGGCACATCCTCCTAAAGGAGGAGCTAAGAGTTTCACATTATAAAATGCAGCCAGATGTGGTGCAAAATGCCATTAACTGATTTTTTTTTTTTTTAATATCACACTTCATTTGAAGCTTTTCCAGGATTGGCAAATACTAGACCCTAAGTTTGATGGAGAAAAGGCTTTCTGGGCTGCTTTCTTGCCTTGCGGTTTGTTGGTGTCATCATTGTTAGAGAATCTTCCTCCCTCACCCTGGAAAATGACAATGGTTGCTAATATGAAAATAAAATGTATGATTTAGTTGAGAAGTAGAGTCACATTTTGTTGTCCCGGAAAAAATATACTTCACTAAAGTTGGAAAGTGGACTTAAGTATTTTCATTTTTTCCCTTTGTTGAGCAATCTTCACCCTCCTCTTGTGGTGGATAATCAGGGTATGATCCTAATTAGTGGAACAAGATCACGGTTTATTTTTTTTTTTTTTTAAAGATTTTATTTTTATTTATTTTTTCCCCCCAACGCCCCAGTAGATAGTTGTGTGTCATAGCTGCACATCCTTCTAGTTGCTGTATGTGGGACGCGGCCTCAGCATGGCCGGAGAAGCAGCGCGTCGGTGCGAGCCCGGGATCCGAACCCGGGTCGCCAGCAGTGGAGCGCGCTCACTTAACCACCAAGCCACGGGGCCGGCCCGATCACGGTTTATTTTATTTGCAGCGTTTTCTGATTCAAATCTCTGTACATGTACAAGAAATACATTCTTTAATTTGATGGAAGAGGATCCCATGACTACTGTCTCCTCTGAGGAATAACTGTTTGCATGTAGAACTCAATAGAAACAATTTTAATCCTATTTTCTCACATTTTTTCAAATGTATACTTAGTTTGCACAATTGTTGACTTCTCTGTTAGAAAACAGGGAGTCTTGATACTTCAAAAACTTTAAAACAAGTATTGAATGGCAAAATTTAACTTCAAAAGGTACAGCAAATGATTTTTACGTTAGTGCCTCCCTCTCGTAATCCAAAACAAACAATGTGCAGAGCAGTATAAGCATTCTTTTTTTTTTTTTTTTTTGTGAGGAGATCAGCCCTGTGCTAACATCCGCCAGTCCTCCTCTTTTTTTGCCGAGGAAGACGGCCCTGGGCTAACATCCGTGCCCATCCTCCTCCACTTTATATGGGTCGCCGCCACAGCATGGCTCGCCAAAGCAGTGCGTCGGTGCGCGCCCGGGATCCAAACCAGCGAACCCCGGGCCGCCGCAGCGGAGCACGCGCACCCAACCGCTTGCGCCACCAGGCCAGCACCAGTATAAGCATTCTTAGCAACATCCTTGCTTCTTTGCTGTCCTCTCCTACACTCCATAGACTACGAGGAAAGTGAAGATTGCTAGAAGCTAGTATATCTGATAATTAGGAAACTTTGGTCACTTTATTGTAATCAGGAGTGGTTTGGAGGTGAACATGGCACCAATGTTGTTGTGAAGTGTTACATTAGGAAGATGTGTTAAGGAAGTGGAGGCTACAGGATAGGGAGGTGGTGGTGCTGGGTGCAGGCTGGGCTGACTAGACTATTCCGGGTGCAGATCTGCAGCAAGGAGATAAAATAGTGTAATTTAGAAACCAGTCACAACATAGTAAGACCTTCCAATCTTTAAGAACTTCTAGTCCTGCACCTAATTCCTATGTATGTGGAAGAGTCTTGATTTTATGTTGAACTTTCTTCTTATTCAAACGCATACATGTTTTATGTCAGGAGTTAACCAAATATTCAGAGAGTATAACCGCTTACTGTTGGCTAAGCCTGGAAGACTTAGTAAAGGCTGAGAGCCAAAGTGAAGTGGTGTTTTCTCCAGCAAAATTAAGAAAACTTGCCTCTCTAGGATGGCTTCTTGCAAATCCACGCGTGTGATATACTTCATCTTAGCTTCCAGGACAGCAGAACACCAAGAAAGGATGCTCCACTCGCGAGTATTTGTTGAACACACGAATGACAAAGGTAACTGCTGTCTATGCCAGCTAGATCATGAACCATAAAATTATAGTAGTAATAATATCTGCCCTTTGTAAAATACTTTCTGTCTCCTGGACACGATGCTGAGTGCTTTACATATATTTTAACTCGTTTAATCTGAATCACAATGCATGAGGCAGGTGCTGTTCTTTTAGGATGAGAAAACCTAGGTCAAGAAATACGGCTACTTGCCAGAGTCATTCAGCTAATAAGTAGAGGGTCCAGGTTTCAGACCAAAGCAGTTTGAGCTTCAGAAATTAACTCAAAGGATAGTCACATAGCCTTGGGCAAACCATGTGATTTTTAGCTGTTACTTAGAAAAAAGAAAGTACCTCGATGATGAGGCAGTTGTATTAAATAAAATAGTGCATGTAAATGTTGACAGCTCTGTTTGGCCCACAGTAGTCTAGTACTATTGGCTAGTATGAGATGCTGCAGCTCCTTTAATTGGCAGCTGCTCATCTGAAGCTCTGATTTTTCTAGAGCATTTTGATGTTCCCTTGAATAGATGAATTTGAATCTGATGAGATGATGTGATAACTAA
Organism: Ceratotherium simum simum; assembly: GCF_057802395.1. Lineage (NCBI taxonomy): Eukaryota > Metazoa > Chordata > Mammalia > Perissodactyla > Rhinocerotidae > Ceratotherium > Ceratotherium simum. The sequence continues at coordinate 47,550,190 of NC_141905.1, read as the reverse complement.
GACACTAATCCTGATACACTCACTCAAACTGGAATATATATGCTATGAGAGTATGTGGTAAACAGGGGGTATAATGGTATGTGTGTATACATATATATATATGTATGTGTATGTATATTTTCTTGTTGTGGGTGCTAAATTACTTACTTAAACCATTGTTACTTTGACCTGTTGAATTTTCTCGTTAAGTCTCTATTTTTGGAGGCCTTTTGAAAAAGAAAAATAATCCCTGATTACTGTGAAGATAGTCTGTGATATGATCATCGTTGCAAAATTGATGTATGGGATGTCAAAGTGGAGCCAGAGGGGAAAAAAATGAGGTCACTTCTTTTTAATATCATTCTACTTCATCATCCTTTACACAGGCTATCCTACGCTCCCTAAATGATTTTGAGATTAGGTAGATTCCTCACAGAAGTTGAACCCACCAAACTTGGATCCCTCAGCTTTGCAAAATTGCATGCACATTTCTGCTTGTGATATAATATATGTGTGACTATATTTATGACTTAGATTATATCACTAATATTTCCTAGTACAAGTCCTGGGGTGACACTGTGAGAGTTTGAATCAGGCTTCACCACTTACTAGCTTGTACTCTTAGGCAAGTTATTTAGATTCTCTGCCCTTGATTTGCTCACCTATAAAATGGAGATAATTAGTCCTCTAAATAAGTAAGGTTGTTATGAGGGTTAGAATTTATGTGCCTGACATGTGACAATCCTCAATCAATATTAGCTGATATTTATAATTATTGTAAAAATCATTATCATCCTTATACTCATTTTTAGAAAATGTGAAAAGTTTATTGAAAGGAACACAATTAGTAGACAAAGACATTCTATATTTAATCTCTAAAGTGTGTGACTAGGGGCTGGCCAGGTGGCACAAGCGGTTAAGTGCGCGAGCTCTGCTGTGGCGGCCCTGGGTTCGCTGGTTCGGATCCCAGGCGCGCACCGACGCACTGCTTGTCAAGCCACGCTGTGGCGGCATCCCATATAAAGTGAAGGAAGATGGGCACAGATGTTAGCCCAGGGCCAGTCTTCCTCAGCAAAAAGAGGAGGATTGGCAGATGTTAGCTCAGGGCCGATCTTCCTCACACACAATAAATAAATAAATAAAGTGTGTGACTATCTCAAAATTATGATTTTTCTCATCAATAAAATAGGTATAATAGTACTTGTCTTGACTACTCATTGGATTGTTCTGAGAATCTAGTGAGATGCCATTGGTGAAGGTAGTGTGAAAATTGCCAAGTGCTATGTAAACATAAAGTGCCATTGGTGTTTTATCAAAGAAGGACTCTGGGAAAAAAAGAGGAGGAATATTCCATATGGGGGAGGGGCTTTAAGAGAGCCACTCTTTAAGAGAAGGCTCTTACTTTAAGAGAAATAGGATATTTTTATGAGATCTTAGATGTAGGTAGGCAGGTAGAAATTTGAGATTCATGCTGAAAATGAGAGACTATCACAAAAAAAGAACCATATTGATATGGAGGATTTCTTTTTATACCTACTTAGGGAATATAAAGTGCTTTTTATAAACAAGCATGGTTGAGATAATAAAGATTATAATTTATAGTGGGGGAGGGTTTCTTATTTTCTGTATAGCAGATACTGAATTTCCACTGGTACTTTATCTAAGCAGACAACGTATGATATGTATATTATTATGGAGCTTTCACCTTTTAGGTGAAATTGTGCAAATATGCAAATCAGATGTGCAAATCAGCTTGGCATATACTGAAAGCCTTGAGGAAACTACAGGCATAAAACTCCATCTCTGCTTACTGAAAGGCATACTGAAAAGGGGGAGAGAGAGAGAAAAAGACCATCAAAGTTTAATATTTGTTGTTTTCTAGCAAAGAGAAAGCAGTATAAAGCCATTTGGGATTGTCACATTTAAACAGACAAAACTGATTTTTTTTCAAAAAGCAGTTTTTCAAAATGCTATTTTGATGGTTTCCATTTTTTACTTCTATAAATTTCTGAGTAAAGCCTGTTCCTTTTAATATTTCCTGACAATCCTTCCAATCTTAAAATCTGAGCTATCTGTCAGAAATCACTATGTCAGCCATATACTGTGCTATGGGATATTTTGCATTTATATTGAGTCTTTCAATCAATAACAAAAATATATTAGAGTGCTTTAAGGATCATTCTTATAGAGTAACAAAAGGAAATCGTAGTTTAAGACTAAGTGGCTTTCTATATTTTAGAGTGCACTGGGGAAATTTAATAAACACAAAAGAATGGGATTCCTGGTTCTAGGCAGTATGTTGGAATCAGGGAATTAAAAAATGTAATGCTGAAAGATTTCTTAGACATCATCCAAGTCAGCACCCCCATTTACAGATGAGAAAATAGAGCCACACAATGGACTATGTCAGTGGTTCTCAAAGTGTGATTTCTGCAGCATCAGTATTACCTAGGAACACATTAGAAATGCATATTCTTGGGTCCTACACCCGAGACCTACTGAAACTCTAGGGGTGGGGCCCAGCAATCTGTGTTTTAACAAGCCCTCCAGGTAATTCTGATAAGCGCTAGAGCTTGAGAACCACTGGACTAGATTTTAATTTTTCTAATGCCTATCCCAGTGTTTTTCCAGTTGCAACATGCTGTTTCTCTTCTCTCTCTACCGTTCTTTCCCTTTAGAATTGTGGGGAAGGAGATACTCTAAAGTCAACTGTGTACAAAAACACAGTGGAAAACTGAGTATATTTTGTAATACACATTTTAAGACACCTTTGCATAACTTGAGAATCTTTAGACAAAAGTGGTATCTTAAGACTTGAACAATGCAGTTAATTGTCTCATTTCCCTAATTCATAGAACTCTGATTCTCCTAAAATCTCTAGGAGGTATTTAGGTATATTACTCTAGCCTCATACTGTTTAAAAAGAGCTCTAATATCTTGATTAAATGAATCAACTCTACATCCCTTCCCTTGTCTTGCATCCAGGTTAATAAACAGCTGCAAAGACTAAGCCATCCTTTACCTTTTTTCCCCTACCCAGCAAATACAAATATATCGTTAACTACACTGTAAACTGATGTATATTGCCTTGAATTCTTAATGCATGTTTTAGAGTGCTGAATATGGAACAAATAAGAATTAATACATATTGTATTTAATCACTAGAAGTAGATTGCCATTATTGAACCTTGAATAATATGTAAATTGTCCGCTTGATTGGCTTAAATTGGTTTACTTAGAATCATTGTAATTCTTCCATGAAATAATTGTAATGGTTCTTTTGCAAATCGGGTGCATGTTTTTCATCAGTGAGTGTGAGAAGACGCAGTGAGAATCTTCTGCTAGAGACAGAAGCCAGTTTTCCACCAAGCTAATAAAACCTACACTCAGAGCCCCTCCTTTGCACAGACACTTCCAAAATCCAGTATCTAATTTTGGGCTTGTAATTTTGCTTTTTTTTTTTTTTTTTTTACATACAGAGGGCCCCCCAAATTGTATAAGCTTCAGGCCCCACAAAATCTAGATCCTTCTTTGAGAGTGTTAGGTACTCTGTCAGGGGGCAGAAATACTTTACATGTTGGCTAGGTAAAAGCCTTTCCATTTATGCTCAATGAACATTGAATCCAAATGAGTACCCATGTCAGTTTTAAAGCAGATTGAAATTGTTTCTGTGTAAACGCCTTGACAGTTGCTACTGGCTTTGGATTAGCCTTAGACTAGGTTGTCAATCACTTCTTCAGCATTTTAGATTTCCTTTCTCTTGAATAGCAATAGACAAGAAGCACTTAGCAGCTTACTGTGATATTAGGCAATGGAGTGTGTATTCACACACTTACGTAAGTCTCTATCTAAACGCTTTCAAAAAAAAAGCAGGTTCACTTTTGGTCAATTTTGGCCCCAGGAATTCAAAAACACTTTTTAGTTAAAAAATTTGAAGAGAAAGCATCTTGATTCATTCCTAAAGTCAATGCCAAATGCTTATTGAATACATATGTCTTTGATTTGTTTGCGTGGCTTACATCTCTGATGCCTTGAAATGACAGCATGATTTACATCTTCATTTTAGTGAAAGAATGGTTTTTCTTCATCATTGAAGGAGACAAAAAGATGATTCGATTGTATATATGACCCAGTTTAAGTAGGTTTGGATATTATAACTATTTTCAAAATTCCCATTGGGAGGGTACATGATTACTATGGTCTTTTGTGGTTGGCATTTTAAAGTTGAAATGTTGCCAGCAATGCTTTTAAATCACTGGCTGCTATGGAAAGGGAGTTATGAGGGAGAAACAAACCATGTAGTATCTCTAAATAATAACAGCAGCAATGTAAACACTCAACATTCTAACAGACACAATGTGTCAACATATGGAGCCTTTAGACTCCTTTGCTTTATGGCTTTAGACTCATTACCTCTTTCCTCAGCTTTATTGTTAACAAGTTATCACCTTGTCCAAGTTAGTCAATCTCTCTGAGCCTCAGTTTCTTTATATGTTAAACTTGTAGGATGGTACCTGGCACATCGCTGATGATAAATATTAAAAGTATACAAAGTAGACTCTATAGCTCTTTCAGTAAAGAAATCTGAAGCACATTTTGTATGCATGAGATCACACCGGGGGATCCAGGTTGAGAATGACAGTACCTCTTGCCATACATTACATTTGGGTAACAAAAGAGTGAAGACTAGTGCTACAGGGATTGACATTTCTCGAGGAGTAAATGGTGAGGGCAGGAGGGACAACTAACTGCCGTACTCTTCCTCGGATCTTTTGATAACATTCTAGATGGTATAATCACTTACGAGGAATAGGTTGTATTCTGTCTTGATACTTTATTTTAAAAGCTGGTGGCTCATTACATTTCCTACCATTCTTGGTTAAGAGTGAGAGCCGTGGATCTCCAAAGGAACACTATATACAGTGACACGTGAAGTCCTGAGAAACTAAGCTGGATTCCAGAAGTTTATTAAAATGCAAGCTTGCTGTATTTTTTCAGTGTCCAATTACTGCGGTGCCCACAAAGACTTTTGCTTTTTTTCAAAGTGACAAGAGGAATCACAATTTAAGATTAAAGTACTTCTCCTGGCTTTCTCTCTGCATTTTTATTTACTGTCATGCAATATGAAGTTAGCCTTTTGGTTAGGTCTCTCCAGAAAGTAATATTCTAGCATAAGATTCAAATAAGACCAACACTACACAAAGGCAGAGTGTGCAATTTGCTGTGTGCTCCATGGCTCTGCTAATGTTTTGTTATTGTTTTTTAATTACCCAACAGCTTGCTACAATAACTAAGATCTCTACCATAGGAATCATTTCTTGGATTGAGGTATTCTTTCCAGAACACCACAGAAAAAAGTTTCATATTTGGCCTGGAGTGATTTAGCTTTAACTTGGTCAATGGCCAGTCTTGATTCTTCTTTTTCTGAAGATGTATATAACTCCATTTTTCCTTGGCTACCAGGAAAACTATGGTAAAGTGACTATATAACTACTATATTGGATCATAATCAACAAGCATATTTACATGTGTGTAAATCCTCACTTTTCCTATGTGAGCCTACCCATGGCCTCATAATTCTTCTCAACTCAGGGCTGTTCTTCAACTCCTAAAGAACCGCACAGCTTTGAGAATGGACCAATTTCAGAGACTAATAATATATTAATTCTAATATACTAACACAGGTCATAAGAAGAATCTTTAAAATAGAAATGTTGAAATTTTACAGAGTTAACTATGCAATTTGTAATTTTTCATTAGATTTGTACTTAAACAAAAAATTTTAAAGATAGAGTATATAAAAATAAGGTATCCACAGGGGCCGGCCTGGTGGTGCAATGGGTAAGTGTGCGCGTTCTACTTTGGCAGCCTGGGGTCACAGGTTCGGATCCCGGGCACACACCGATGCACCACTTGTCAAGCCATGCTGCGGCGGCATGCCATATAAAGTAGAGGAAGATCGGCACAGATGTTAGCACAGGGCCAATCTTCCTCAGCAAAAAGAGGAGGATTGGCATCAGATGTTAGCTCAGGGCTAATCTTCCTCACCAAAAAAAAATTAAAAAAATAAGGTATTCATTGTTATTAAAATAACACAATAAAGAAGAATATGAACATATTATAGCAACTAATATTTACTTAGGTATTACTTTGTGCTAGGTTAAAATTTTACATCATAAGGTAGGTATTGTTATTTCTACGTTACAGATAAGGAAATGGCAGCTTCAAGAGATTAAGTATCTTGCTCGTAGTCAAACCCTTTGTAAGCAGTGAAGTTGAAATTTGAACTTAGGCACCCTGACTTGAGAACTGTAATTCTCAACCACTATATTTTATAAATTCAAGCCACATTCATAACTCCCTGGAAACATCCTTCAAGAAATTGTGAATATTTTTATGTATGTACATACATATGAGTACAAAATTTTATATAAGTAAGATCTTAATATATATGTTATGTAAACTATGTTTTGTTTAACAATGTGTTATGGGCCTCTTTCTATGTAAAAAAGGATAGAGGTACATAATTTTAATATATAATGTTTTATTCTATATTATAGATTTATTCTACATTCTGTATAATATTTTATTTTATATTAAAAAAAGCAGAGTCCTATTGATGAATATGTGTCATAGCCTATTTTATACATAGATATAATTTCCCTAGAACATCCTTTTACATATCTCTTTATATACTAATAGGATTGTTTTTTTAGGGTAAGTCCTAATAGCATGACTACTGGGGAAAATGATATATCCATTTTATATTTTAGTACACCTTTTTTAGCAATCAAACAGGCTGAGCAAATTTATCCTCCCACCGATGATATAAGAGAACAGTTTCCCACTCCTAAATGTCCTTTTCAAAATTAGGTTATATCAGTATTTTTAAAACTTGCCAATATGATTGTGATTATTGAGGGTGGAGTTATTTCTTTTTTTTTTTAAAGGCGTTGGATTTTAAAGTGAGAAACAGAAGTGAAACAGAAAGGTATCATAAAATTTCTAATACCACAGAATTTCGAAAGTTCACGTTGGTAAAAATATTCATTCTGATCATAAATCTACTTAAAAATATAAATTTATTAATTCCCCAAAAAGACACAAATGACAATAAGCAAGAAAATATCATACTTGAATCCTATAAAGTTTGCTACCAAAAAGTATAAGGTAATCTCTTAACATTTCTGAGATGGAATTGAAATGTTGTGGGACTCTCTGGTTTTATATTGCTGTAACATTTGCTTTATCAAAAACCCTTCCTAGAAGATTTTATTTAATATAAATGGTTTCCTGTATTTGGTATATTGTTTCCCATAAAACAATAAATTCCAGATGTGTTAGCACTGTACTCTTTCTTTCATCATATGAATCAATCTGTAAACCTAAATGATTAAAACAGAAAACAAAACTTTTCCCGTGTAATGTTACATAAAAAACAATACCTTGCTGGTGTTTCTAGTTAAAACATAAATGTGAAGACATGCTAACTTTCACATCAACCATATTATTTTGCCATTCTTAAACAATACTAATTTTGTTTGGTCGTCCTGCAATTTTGTGGAATTATTATTAATGGGAACCTTAAATTTGATGCTCTTATTGTAATGCTGACTGGTAAAAGGAAATAGGCACATTATTGAAATCTCATCATGATAGAGGATATAGGTAAGTAGTTTTGAATTTTTCTATTTCTATCACTCTTGCCACTTACAGGTTGATTTTGTGAGTCTGTCAGGCTTTATGAAACAAGCAAATTATACCTTCCTATAAACAAAAAAATATCCAAACCCTGACATGATGGAGTTCGTTTCTTTTAGTTTTGATTCCTCATGTTTCCTCTGGTTCCATGTGTTGTTTACATTTGTCTAAGCTGTGTTTTATCATTGGTTACTTGCTTAGTTCCTTTTCTGTATATTTCCATGCTTCCTGGAATATCTTTCAATATGTTCCATTGACATACAGATTTTTCTAACTTAGTTTATTAATAGAGATGCTAAGGTCACCTGGAAATTGTTTCTGTGACTGTTAGGCCACAGTGGAATGGGGAAAGTTGGCATTTCTTAGGGTTGTTATATCACACTCACCTTCAAGATATAATACAGTCCAGAGGCTTATAAGTTATAGTCTATTAAATCTCTCTTTCTAGAGAGTTGTTAAAACTGCCATAGTACCCTTCATCTCTATTCTCTTCTCTAGATGTTTGTCTAATTTTGTGATAGATTCTGATAGATAAATCCAAGCACAATTCAATTAGATTATTGGTAAATGTCAATCCTTAAAAATTGCTTTTTCTATCTCTTTACACTGCAGTCTTGCCTCCAAGTGGCAAAAGTTAATAACTTGAATTTTTAAATGTGATCATTGGCTTCAGAAACTCTTTTTTCAGGTTTTAATTCACATTTAAAATTCTTTCCGGAAATCATGATAATCATTTTTCCTTGTTATTGTCTATTTTTAAAGATATCCTTCTCTCCAACTCGCATCTTTTCACAATCCCAAATTTCCTGCAGCATGACTGAGTTTTCATAGTAAATGTAAAAGTATAGAGGAACAGCCTAAAACGGATTAATCCCTCCTTGCTGGGCATTGCTAAGAGGTTAACATTGAAGTCTGGCTTCTCAGAGAGCCAAGACCTTCAGGATTAGTGTAACAGAGAAGGTTGATTCTTTCAAATAGATAGGCCCCTTAATTAAACCATATTGTTAGCAATAAAGGTTCTATTTATCCTTTAATATCTTTTAATGATTGCCATGGAATGAACTATTAATGTCAAAATCTTCAGTAGAGTCTGTTAGAAGACATTGTAAGTGTTGTTCATAGAAGCTCTATATGCAAGTCGATGCTAATTGTAGTGATACATATTTGTACTTTTTTTTGGAATCTTCAAAATTGTTCCTTAATTAAATTGTGACAAACCATAGACCATTTGGCATATTTAAATAAGTTTTGTGTTGAGAAACTTTGTATTAATTTTGCCCCCATGTTTCCATTTAGCTATTTTTCCAGAAGAGTTTGGGATAAATTTAATTGATTTTTTTCCATAATAGATCTCTTAGTAATCTAGGGGTAGTTTTGTGGAATGCATATGGATTAATGCACATAGCAAAGGTAAAGTGTGATGGCTTCTTCAGTATATGTGTAAACTATTATTAGTTATCTCTGACTGTAAAACATTAACATAAATATTTCCCTATGTCATTGATTTTTGTGATACTGTTGTAGTAAAGAAAATAAAATTTCAGAAAAAGTAACATATCACTACAATACCTAAAAAGTGAACACATCTTTTAACAAAATGTTAGGTCTTAATTATACCATATTCACTGATTTTTATTTGTTAATGCAATTATATCTGGGATACAAAGGCATAAGTGTGAAAGTCACCATAGCATTTTTATTGATTTCATTAATATTATGAAATTATGAAAATATTATCGTCTGTTAGCCATCTCAGGAAACTTGTCTCTTGTTAACTACTTCTAGGGTAGAAACTTGCTAATACGTGGTACTATCTGACTTTGTTGACAACATGATGGGTTTGAAATGGTATTACCTTATGCTTTTAATTTGCATGTTTCTGAATTTAAAAACCAACTTTTATATGTTTTTTTTTTTTTGTATTGAAGATTGTTTTTTTTGAGGAAGACTGGCCCTGAGCTAACATCTGTTGCCAATCTTCCTCTTTTTTTTTTCTTTTTTCTCCCCAAAGACCCAGCACATAGTTGTATATCCTACTTGTAGGTCCCTCTAGTTCTTCCATGTGGGATGCCGCCTCAGCATGGCTTGATGAGCAGTGAGTAGGTCCGTGTCCGGGATCTGAACTGGCGAACCCAAGGCTGCCTAAGTGGAACGCGTGAACTTAACCGCTATGCCACCGGGCTGGCCCTGTATTGACGATTATTTTAAACATTATTAGGTTTTTATACCACTCTTCTTCCTTGAAAATGTCATTTTTATGGAACAGAATTGAGCTTTGTTCAACACTTACCTCCACTAGTTTAATATATTTAAGCAGCATTTTTTCTTCTTTCATAGGAAGAAAAAAAGTTAATTGTAGGGACCCAATATTTCCCTTTAAACATATAAAATTATATTCTCTTTGTATATTTTAGAACTATGCTCTTTCTGAATTAGCTCACTGTAAACAAAAGGGTTCATATCTGTCTTTTTAAGTTTTTGCATTTAAAGGGAGGAACCAAGTAGAGTAAAATGATTAAACCATCACCTGCTTGACACAAAGGGTGGCGTTTCCTTGTTTAGTATTGCGTACTCGACCTAGTTCATCTTAAAACCACCCAATGAAGGAATAAGTACATTTTTCAAAGGAACAAACTGGTTCTACCTTTGAATGGCCCACAAAATCATGGTGTTTAGAATTTGGAATATGTGTTTCCTAGAAGCAATACTCTAAAATTTACAGATTAAGGAGTGGCTAACTCTTCAGATAAGTTCTTAAATTAAGGCAAGTGAAAGAAGAGTTGGATGGGATAGAAAAATCAAGTCACTATTTTAAAAAATATCCTTTTCTTTGAGAAAATGCATTCTGCAGTCTCTTCTTACTGTATGGGCTCTAGAGCTCAGTTGTGACCTCTGCAGTGGAGACAAGCTGTTTATAAATACATGTGAGCTATAAGATAAAGAAAGCATCATGGGTAATTTGCTGGGAATTTCCTGGGATCATAGCTTTTTGAGTTCATAATATTAGAAATCTGGATACTTTCCCATTTAGTTTTGAGATTATTTGCTTAAGGTTAATCAGGATCACAGCTATTATTTTACTTTTTTAGTATCTTGAACTCATTTCAACCTGTAATGATGTAGCTGGGTTTCAAGATTTATGTTCAGTTGAAGATATAGTTGCTTTTCACTTTACATAGTGGTATATCCAATTGTCATATGTAAAATATTTTTATAAATTTTTATAGATAAAATCACATTTCTATATAGGGGAGTACATAGAAAGAAGATGTCTTAGCAGTGAGTCATTTTGTAATTTGAACATCTGTAAAATTGGGTTTTCATTCTTTGAAAAATGAGGGCCAAGAGGGCTGGAAGAATAGAGTAAAAAAGGCATGGGCATTAAAGTCAGACAGAGTTAATTCAAATTCCAGCTCAAATGTATGAATTCAGGCAAATTTCTTAAATTTTCTGATCCTCAATTCTTTATCTATGAAATACTAATAATACTTCAAAGAACTATTTACTACTTTAATCTTGAATTTTTCTGTCTAGACTCTTTCTTCTTCGTTCTTCCGCGTCTCATTAAATGGAAGCATCATCTGCCGTGTTATTCAGACCAACCCACAGAATCATCCTTGATTCTCCCCCTTTTTCCCCCTCAATGCATGAAACCCAGTCTACCCAAACACATCCTTGATGCATTCACTTTTCTCCATCTACACTTGGGCATGCTATCCAAACCACCATCCTCTGTACGTAGACTACTAACTAGTGCTCCCTGAATTTCATCTTCACATAGTAGGTGGAGAAATCTTGTAAAATAACTTCTATTGGGTATTATCAGTCCTTAATCCCTACTTAAAACCGTTTTAGGGGCCAGCCCCGTGGCTTAGCGGTTAAGTGCGCGCGCTCCGCTGCTGTGGCCCGGGTTCGGATCCCGGGCGCGCACCGACACACCGCTTCTCTGGCCATGCTGAGGCCCTGTCCCACATACAGCAACTAGAAGGATGTGCAGCTATGACATACAACTATCTGCTGGGGCTTTGGGGGGGAAATAAATAAATAAATAAAGTCTAAAAAAAAAAACCCTTTTAGTCATTGCATTCAGACTAAAATCCCTTCAGTGACCTTTGAGTTCCAATGTTATCTGCCCCACCACCACCACTTACTGCTCCCTTATGCTACTTCCCCCCTTACTTCTTATTCTTCTTTTTGTTCCTTGCCTCAAGGCCTTTCCACCACCCAGAATGGTCTCTCTTGGGACCGACCTTTAAGGAGGTCTTCTTTGACTACCCTATGTTAAGTACATCCTACCCCATCACAAGTCTCTCTTTAACATATCATCCTCTTTCGCTTTCCTTATAACACTTAATAAGTAAAATTATTTTCTTTTGGTTAATTTATTGTCTGTTTCAACCAGCATCACCTGGCCAGTAAAAATAAGAAAATAAGTACCGTGAAAGCAGAGTTTTAGTAGGTCTTGTTCACACTGTATCTACAGCACCTAGAACAGTGCTTGGCAGCTATTGGGTGCTCAATAGATAATTGTGGAAATTATATGTGGAAATCGTTGATGGGTGCTAATAATTATCCATAAATGTGTATGTGTGTGTGTTTCCAAGTAACAGTGCTAGTTACTATGGAGGATACAAAGTTGATCAGACATTGATAGTATCATTAACAATCTTCTGGCACAAAAGAGGAGCTAAAATATGTGTACCTAACAAACTTAGAAGTGGGAGCAAAGAGAGATGCAGACAAAGCAGCGTGTGGGATAATAAAATTGGTTCTTCCTTAAGTGGAACACACTGCACAGAGTATGCCATTTACCCTGGTCTTCAATGGCTTAAAATTTCATGTGCAAATGTCAAGTTAATTTTGATACAATTACTGGAACAGTGCTAACTGAGGCAGAAAATCATTTTAATGTAAGTAAAATGGATTATTCCTCAGGTGCACTTAAGGTTTGCATTTTTACTATAGTGGAGCATAGACAACTAAATTTTGTAGGGAAGCTTTCATGTTTTCTAGGATTAATTCAAAGATTTAACGGTGTGGCATATTGTATAACACTTACAGGAACTTTTTCTCACTCTCTTGATTGAAATGAGAATCCTGTTCTGTTAGGGCTTTGCAAATCTCTTGATGGGATATAAATTAGAGTAAGAACTGGAATTTCACATTCTATCCCTAACTGTAGCACTTAATCAGACATTTGTAGTCAAATTACTTCCAATTCCTTTTTTTACACTCAGCACTAAGATTTTCCAGGTATTTTTAGAGAACTAATTAGTTTCCATTAATTAATTTGTTTCCATTATTGCTTTAATAACTCTTTTGAACCTCAGAGTAACTCATTGTAATGGTGTGGACCTTGTTTGCCAAGTGCAATACAATAGCCTTTGTTTGAATAGAATTCTTCTGTTGATGTCAGTCAATTAACTAAAGTGGTTTTTAAATGCCTACCTTGTTAGCCACTGTGTGCCCAGGGCACCGTAGGGACTCTGGGAGTAGACTGCTAGGTTGCTACATTCACAAGCTTTAAAATCTAGTTGGGAAAAAAGAGTAACTTATAAGACCCTCTAAAATGAATGCAATGTATAATTAGGCTTCCACAATATGTAGTATGAATATAAGTGACAGGAAAAGTCCTAGGGTAACTGATAGCAAAGTTCAACAGAGATCCATTCTCCAAGTACACCCCGCTGAGTGGGAAGTTACATGTTTATCATGATCAGGCCAGAAAGTCTACTCTTCATTTTGTCCTTGGTCTTCAGGAGATCCTATTAAACCATAAATAATTCCAGGAATGGCAACACTCAACAAAGTCTATATTTATGGAGTGTCTAGGGGGAAAAGGGAAGGAGCAGACTAAGGAGTAAGGGAGCAAATCTCTAATGAGTGCCTAATAAATTTCAATTATATAAGTCCATATGTTTTCTCATTTAATCCTAATAATTATCTTGCAAAATAGATTTACTTGTGCACATTTTAAAGTTGGGGAAACATGCTCAGAGAAGGGAAAGAACTTGTGCCAGATAGTTCTGCTAGGAAAAGGCAGAGACGGACTTAGGCTCTTCTTTTCAAAGCCACTCTCTTTCTGCAGTATCATATAACTGACTGGATTAAAAAAAAATCTATAATAGCAATCTAATACAAAGAGGAGTTACTGTGGGTATTTGGGGAGGATTTGATTAGTTTCCATTAATTACTTTCCTTTATTGAGTTATTATTATTATTATTATTTTTGCTGAGGAAGATTGTCTCTGAGCTAACATCTGTGCCTGTCTTCCTCTATTTTGTATGTGGGATGCTGCCACAGCATGGCTTGGTGAGTGGTGTTTGTCCATGCCAAGGATCTGAACCCGCGAACCCTGGGCCGCCAAAGTGGAGCACGCGAACTTAGCTACTGCACTACCGGGCTGGCCCCTATTGAGTTATTTACCCCAGTGAGCCTAAGGATAACATGTGATAGAATGGGTCTTTTTAGCGAAGTACATTATAAAATGAAGTAATCAGATCTCCATTTGACAAGACTCATGGTCTTTGTCTTCAGGAAGTTCACAAACTAAGGTGGGATGCAAATCAACATCAACAATTATGAAACAAGAAGTGTCAACAGTGAAATTCAAGATCGATGAATCATTTTTTTTATGACTATTCTCCCCTTCTTCATTATCACTTAAATTCTTTCTCCAAAGAATAGTTTGTTGAGGATAATAAAGTTGGAAGGAATAAAATAGGATTATGCCCCTTTGTACACTTTATTAAAAAAAATAATATTTAAAAGCTAATTCATGTTGTTAAAATATTTTGGTGAAGTTATACAATGTTCCAGCAAGAATCTGTTTCCCTTGTGGATCTAATTTGCATGTGACATTTTCTCAAGGAGTACCAATTTGGTGCTTGGCTTCGTTTATTCAAAACTAAACTAATAGTTTTAGTTTTAATATTGCCTACAAATGGCTTAAGCTTATTTAAGGAAGCTCCCTAATACCTGTGTCATGTACATACTTGCCCACTTTCGGGGAATTTCTCTATAGTCAGTTGCTTACAAATGCCAGGAAATATCTAGGAAAATTCAGAACCATATATATCTAAAGAGGAGGAGTCTGGAGAGGAAAAAAGGGAGAATGCAATCTCTTTTAAAATGAGAAGTGTATTCATCAATGCTATGATCATCTATGTGCTAGCTCTGTGCTATCCAATATCATAGCCACCAGCCGCCTGTGGCTACTGAGCACTTGCGATGTGGCTAGTCCAAATTGAGATGTGCTGTAAGTGTAAAATATACACCATATTTCAAAGACTTGAACATAAAAAAATAATATAAAGAATCTCATGAATATTTTTATATTGATTACATAATTTTTTTTTTTTTTTGGTGAGGAAGATTGGCCCTGAGCTAACATCTGTGCCAATCTTCTTCTACTTTATGTGTGGGATGCTACCACAGCGTGGCTTGATGAGTTGTGCATAGGTCCGCGCCCAGGATCCAAACCCGAGAACTCCAGGCCACCAAAGTGGAGCACGTGAACTTAACCACTACGCCACCGGGCCGGACCCCGTAATTATTGTTGTATTGTTTAAATAATAATATTTTGGCAAAATTCGGTTAAAGGAAATATATATTAAAATTAATTTCATCTGTTTTCTTTACTTTTTTTAATGTGGCTGCTAGAAAATTTAAAATTACATATGTGACTCATTTCTACTGGACAGAAATTATCTAAATGACGAGATAAATTGTCATGGACGTCTCTAAAGATTTAAGGAGAAAGAGAGAATTTGGTTAAAGATAGACAGTCTATCTAGAAGGGAATAGCATAGGCAAACCTGAACAGTGGGAAAGGAAAAGCCATTCAAATAAGAGTGAGTGGCTCCAGTTGGCCCAGAATAAAGAGATAAAAAACAAGTAGAAAAGAAAGGTGATGTTCGAATTGTGGAAGCTTTGAAAGCCAGGGTGGCAAAGCCTTTATCTTTAATTTGTTAGACTATGGGGATCCACTGAAGGCTTACAGACATACCAAAACTGTGGTTTTGAAGAGTTAGTATAAAACAGTGGTATATAGATTAGAATTGGAAGAAACTAATTAGGACACTGCTGTAGCCTTTCAGGCACAAGGTAATGAGGACCCATAGTAAGGTGGTGGAATGAAGATTGAAGGAAGAAACGGACATAAGAGGTATTCGTGAGGTGTTTCGTTATATTGAGGCCTAAAATGCACACATTCTATAATAGCATTTCATCCTGGGTTGTTTGTGCATGTACTGGGAAAAAGAGTAACATAAGTGTGCACAATAACTCCACAAAGGGGTGGATTTTAACTTTAACATATATCACAAAAAGTGCACTCATTCACGATGCCCACCATAGTCCTGCCAATTGCTGTAGGAAAGGTCTGTACCTCAGATCTGACATGGGAACATAGTGGCTGTCTCAAGGGAGTCAAGGAAGTTTGTCTTTGGCTCTTTTGACTGTGGCAAAGAAAGAGACAAGATAGATATGAGAATCTGCCCATGTGGGGGGACAAAAAAATCATAGTTGTCCTGTGGAGGCAGGGCAAAGAGAGCAAAAACATCCTAGGAATCTGTTCCCAGCCTTAGGGTCTAGATAAGCAATTGTTGGGTTGAAAACTTGTTCTTTGTTTCTTTGTAAGCTGGTCTGAGATCGTGTGTTGTGCGTATGTGTGTGTGTGTGTGTCTGTTCTTTAATAACAGAATTTCCTTTTTATTCTCTCTTCATATTTAATGAAGCTTTCTTAAAGCGTTAGATTTCTTCAGCTGTGCTAAAGCCCCTCAAGGAAAGTGGTTCTGTCCATGCTTAGGTCAGAGTTGTAAATGCTCTGTTTAAAAATTTCTGAGCACAAGTTTACAAAGAAAGTAATTTTCTTACTGATAACAGATAGTATTTGTGCAATTTTTTCCATTGTCTGATACTCAAATTACATTCATATTCCCTTGCCAATTTAAATATTAGTAACAAAGTAGAGATAGTTGACGATACATATTCATAATCTTGGGGGAATTCAATGAATATATTTAAATTTCTAGCAGCTGTGTCAGGCATGAGAAAAAGGATATACCTGTATTTCCTTCTTCTTGACCTATATCATTATTTGTCTCTCAAGATAGTCTGTAAATTTCTCAAGAGAAATATAGTTATTTAGGTGTGGCATGTTTTATCAATAGGAATATAAGAGTTAATTCTTTGGGTAATTCACAAACCCTGTACTCAGACATCACTAAGAAGGGTCTCGTTTTGTCTGTCAATACTCATTTATAAAGTCGTTTTCTATGAACAATATGCTTGCACTGGCCTCATTTATGTCATCTGGGAAGTGGAGGAGCTGGTTCCTTCTAGTTGAAAAATTTCTAAATTTAAATTCACTTCTCCCAAATATAAAGATCATGAGCTTTATTTCCAGAAGGAAAAATAAAGAATCAAGCTGCAAAAAAGGAACTTTCCTAAAGCAAAGCTGTAATGAACAGCAGCAGTTTGAATTTTTACAGGTGTATTTACATAGCTTACGAGAAGTAAATGGCCCATTTTAAACACTGAATCCTCATTCTGTGTCAGGATTTTAGCTCTTTGCCCAAAGTCAAGTATACATTATAATGAGTCCATAGAGAGTCCATATTTCTTGTCTTATGTTGAAAGATAAAGTAGGGAAAGTTTGGAGAAACTTCCCTGCCATTGAATTCCAATATATTAATATTCAAAAATTATGCATAATTCTTATATAGTATTGCTTTAGTATGAAATAACGTGCAATTTAGGATAGTAAGATTACTCTCACATAGTAGATTTGCACATACATAGCTTGCTTTTCATTTAAAAACCAATCAAGTGGCAGGGTGGTATAATAGAAATGGCTTTGAAGTACATTGGATCTACTAATCCTGGCTCCACAAACTTTGGGTTTGATCTGGACAACTTTTAGAACATCTCTGAGCCTCAGTCTCCTCATTTGAAAATGTTAATGATAGGGGCCAGCCCCCTGGTGTAGCGGTTAAGTGCGTGCACTCTACCGCTGGTGGCCCAGGTTCGGATCCCGGGCGCGCACAAATGCACTGCTTGTCAGGCCATGCTGTGGCAGGGTCCCATATAAAGTGGAGGAAGAAGGGCACGTGTTAGCCCAGGGCCAATCTTCCTCAGCAAAAAGAGGAGGATTGGCATGGATGTTCACTCAGGGCTGATCTTCCTCACAAAAAAAAAAAAAAAAGGTAATGATAATAGATTCCATTTCAGAGAATGGTTTTTGAGGATTAATTGAGGACCATGGACATAAGAAACCAAGACAGCGCTCATAAACTGTTACAGTCCTTCATGTGTTATCCTAACCATGTAAAATATATATGGATTCTAACAGACCCGGAACATTTGCTTTAATTATCCCCTCGTGCATGATTGTTGTACTGCCATAATTTTCCCCAGATAACCATCACTAGGAAGTCAAAGACAGAATGATTCAGAGATGCTGGTAGAATTAAGCGCAAAGTTCATTGGCCATATCCTGGAGGAATTGTTTCTTGACAAACTTATCAGAGATTAGAATATGTTTAATTATTCAACCAGCAAATGTCTTTTGAGTCCTAATGTGTGCTAGCCATTACTCTAGGCATTGAGTGTACAGTGTACGTTTTTCTTAGTGTCATACTTTGTTTTTGATGCATCTTGGAAAAGAGTATCGTCCACTCTTTTGGGTTAATCCAGTCAATATCACCTGTCCCTCTGGGTCAAAGCATCTCGAACCTTTCATTCTAGAACAAAAGTTTGGAAATTTAAATATAAGATCACTTGCAGTTTAAAATGCTATTTCCTGAGCCCTAGGCCTGGAGATAATAATTCAAGTTCTGAGATAGGGACCAAGAATAGGCCTCATAACCATGTGCTCAGAAGATTCTGATCAACAAGCTTGTCTACATCTGTATTCCTTGGTTTTACTTGAGGTGTTTATATCCAAGGTATTCTCCTCTAAATGAATTTTACTATTTTTAACAAGGAGAATTGCTTATAGGATTTATAGATGATTTCTTCTGTGGAAAAAACAGAAATTCTGCTTATAATCAGACTTCTAAAAGAACATATGTTCCACTATTTAGTTGAAGTAAGGCAATCTATGATTAGAAAATTAATTAAGGGTTGGGATTCAAGTGATCAGCTCTAGCAGTTGGTTAGCAAGAAGGTAATCAGAAAGGTTTCTTTCTATGCCATGGAAAACTACAACTAAACTAAACAAATATAACTTGAACTTTCAGTTGCAAGGCTAAGAAATCTATAGCATTGGTTATAACAATCATCTTTGATAGTAGCCCAAAAATATGGTTACTTCCCTTTGTTCTCAATGATACTATGAATATTTTAAATGTACAAAATTTGAATAAATTCTGAATCAAAATTTTATGGTTTTTTTTCTAGTTAGGTATGTAAGGTATGAACTTAATATAAGTACGTCTAGACGAGCTGTTGTTTTGTCTCAGAACCATTCCCTTCATTAGACAAGCTAGATGGAAATGATTTTTTTTTGGAAAGTTGCCAACTGAGTATTCATGAACGAGGGTGCTCTATCAACTAGTCAGCCAACTGTCAAGAATGTGTTAACCAGCTGCTACGTACTTCCACTTTGCTAGCTGCTGCTGGTGAAGGCTGGAAGACAAGACAAGCAAGAAAAACAGAACAACCCTCGCGAGAGTCAACTTTCATAGCAAAAGTTTTGGTAACCTAGGGGGAAATAAATTGTGTTGCAATATCTAACAAAAAGAATAATCCAGCACTTTATTCTGTGTGATTTATGGTATAAAATGGCATTTACTGGGCTAGGCACCCTGCCTTTCCTTTTCGCTTTAGAAATACTATTGTACATTCAAGTGCAAAGTTTATAAGAAAGTCAAGATATCAAAATGAAGGTTAAACGGTAAAAGGAAAAAGTAGTATTATTCGCCATAAGAAAAGAAAATTGTAGAACTTAGAATTACCGCATTTAAATTCAAGAAGGAAATTTTCTACAAGTAGGAATGTTGTAGAGTTATGAGATGTACTTGGAGTTACTTAAAAGTGGGATGAGATGAAGACCATTGAGGGATGATTTTGGTGTAGCCCTGCTTACTGATGGGAGAGAGTAAGTTAGATAAATTCTCAAGGCCCTTCAGAGCTCTGTGGTTTTGTGATTTTTTCCTGCTCACTGGTGATCAGACCAACATAATTGTCACTGACTTTGAGAAATGATTTTATTTTCAGCATCTGTCACAAACACATCCAGAAGAACAAACTTGTAAATCCAGGCTTCAGCAGGAGAGCAGAAAAACATCAATTAGCAGTGAGCTTTCCTTCTCTGTTTCTCAAACTGAGGTTTAGGGAGGTTGTCCCCCACCACCATTTTCACTCAGAAAATAGGTAGTGTATGTGGAGCTGGAATCGAAGGACCCTCTGGCTAATTTTTTTTCCCCTCCACATGCCATCTATTGTGGTGTCACAAGTCTTTCTAGAAAGAGGATAGTATTGTTCTTTTACTTTCATACATTCTCCAATCATTTAGATTGTGCAAAGAATATTTTACTCTGGTGAAGAAAATTGTTCTGTCACCAGGAAAAAAGGTTCCTCTTTCTACACAGAGATTTCCTTGCCAAAAACTAATTGCTTAGCATAAAAATGCTGTTCTTGTTTCATGCATTAGTGAAATCAATTCTCCTCTCTGTAATACTGCTCAGCCATTGTATCTGTCAGCACTCTGGGTGTGAAGCTGAAATCTAAAGCTGTGTTACCAGACACAAAGGTTTAGAAAGCTTGGCCATGTGTGTTAATTTTAGGGCTGATATTTGCAATTTGTAAGCTTTCTAGGCATTGTGCTTTTCTTCTGTTACCTTTCTGTAGACATGAGGGGGTGGGGTAGTGTTAGCTCCCCACTAAGAATTAGACAGAGAAAGGAAAAGGAAATGAGGTGCCTTTGTTCATTCCTTTAGAACTTTACGGAACATTTACTCGGTGTTAAACATGGGTAGATACCAGAATGTGGACACATGCGATTGCCATCCATGAAATAACTGATAGTCAGGGCGTTTCCTGGATATTGATTTTTTAAATTCAGAATGGTAAATGGTTTGATAGAGGTGAACATGGATGAGATGTCAAAGTACACAGAAGGACAGTAGAAAAAATTGCATGAACTGGTTTGATGAGTAGGTAGGAGTTAGTAAGGAAAAGTAGCGTGTATGTGTGTGTATGTATGTGTGTGTGTGTGTGTGTGTTTGTAATAGTTTTGTCATATTTGAATTCCAAGAAAAGACTTTTAGAGAGGAAATCTACAGCTCTGTCAGACGTAAAACTTGTTGGTTACTAATTGGTCTCAAAATATTCATGGAATACTACTTCTGTATTACCACAGATCAAGCCATCTCACCTAATAAGATCTATTAAGAAATTCAAGATCAATTATCACTGGACAAAATAAAAATGCTTAATGTAATTAGTACATCTGAGAGATGAAACTTTTGATTTTTGAGGATTTTCTCATAGATATCCATCTAATCAGTAAATATCCATTAGGCAGTGACTGGTTTTAGCACTTTGTTATAACTAGTATAGAGAAGAGAAAGTTGTCACAAGCCCTGCAGAAAGTGTTCAGACTAATTAAGGAGATAAGGTTACACACCTAATAACTAAGAATGTGCAGCAATGTAATGTCCAAACTGGAATGCAGGCTGTGAGGAGTGGTTGGTTACAAAGCCTTTCTCAGTAAAAATTCGTCAGAGATCATCTTTCATTCCCATTTGAATATTTATTTAGATGCACAGTTGCACCAATAGCCTGATTTTCAATTAGCAAAGAAAAGAGATCCAGAATTTCCACTCATGAAAAACATTTCTGATTTTGTAATTAGGAAGCCCAGTAATGAAATATGCCCAGAAAATTGTATTAGGTTGCATGGCATTGGGTCAGGTACATGCTTTCATTTCACACCTAACAGCGTCTTTTAAGATCATAAGCAAATTAAAAAACAGCAACCCAACAACCTCCATTCCACCTATTAGTGGAAAACAATACATTCCAATATAGCTTCCAATCTGCCTGCTAATTTTAATTAGTGTAGTGTGAGCTGCAGGACAGTTCTACCAGGAGACTAGTCTGCAAAGAAACGTATTGCTGTAGCTTCAGGCTCTTAGGAAAGGACTCAAAGAGGGAAAAATTGAATAGAGACCTTTTCTCATTTGATTGCAAGTTAGAGATAAAATAAAATAAGGTTTGAGGAAATAAAAGAGGCTGAAAAAATTGAATGATAAGATGAAACTGAAGTAAAGCCTTCAGACCATTGATTGAATGGTTTGGTGAGTCACTGCAATTAATGAAATACATATTTACTCCTGCTGCAAGGCACAGGTGGGACCTACCTACCGGTTCTCTCCTTCTTCCTAGGTGTTTCATTTCAGTTCCTACACTAGAAGGTAGAATCTTCGAGAGCAGGGACTATGTGCTTCTCCATTGCTTGTGCTGACTTCCATAGCTCAGTCCTACTAACTGTATTATAGTCCCACAATCAACACCCACCTATTGTCAAAGTTGGCGAAAGACCCATTTCCTGCCTGCTGTAATTATTGATTGGAGTTCTCTCAGAAGATTCCATGGCCACTGTCTGTCTCTAGAACTAGCTAAGAACAGCAGGCACCATACATTCACAATAGATCCAGGCTACCTCCCCTTCCTCTTTTCACTCTGAGTTTTAGTCTAAGTTGGCTAATCAGTGCACATTGATTTGGGGACTTGCTGCCATTGTTTTTCTTGTGAAAAGAGGACCTTTTTAAAAAAAATTAACCTTGGCTAACATCCAACTCAAATATCCTGACCAATTTGTGTATCATGCCTCATGGAGGAAACATGCCTGTTTCCGGTGATCCTCACAAGTATTGCATAATAAATTTCAAATAGTTAAGGCCACTAGATTTGGATACATCTACTTGGAAAGGGGGTGATTCTTTTTGTTCTGAAGTGTGATGGCTTTGCTCCTCATTTCAGCCTTCCCAAGTTTAATGTTAAGTCATCACTATCAATAGAAAAGACTGGTATTGACATCAACATTATGCACATTTAGATGAGCAAATTACACTTTTGCTTTGTCAGAAAATAATTGTTTTACTTTAATAGAATCGAACAGTAATTTAAGCAGAGGAATGTCATGATTCCACTTAAAAATATGTACAATTTTCAGAAAGCATATCAGGAATTTGGAGATCTCTTCTAATGTAGTCTATCCTATTTTGCTTTTGCAGTACCGTTAAAGTGGTCTATATACTACAGTACATTGAAGCCTATTGAGAATGCGTTCCTCATATATGGGGTAGATTGTCTTCAAAAGAAGTGCTGATTTCATTTAAGAAGATAATACCCTATACTGAAGCCAAAAGTAGACCTAATTTAAAGCTCCACTTGATAACTGATAGTTGGTTATTAAGTATTTGCTTTCTTGTGTTTTAGGTGAGATTAGCTGCAATCATGTTTGCCTACAAGTGGTGGGCACGTGGGAACTGGAATTAATGGTGACTGGACAGAACTGAGTTAGAAAACTAACCCAGCTATAGACTAACCCCTGGGAAAGAGGCTGGCTCTCCGAATTAAATGGTCCAAAGAGGTAGGGGCAAAATTGGGCTTGATTGGGATGGTATGGTTAGGTCCCTGATTCTCAAATTTCAGTGTATATATCAATCGCCTGTGGATCTTATTAAGTTGCAAATCTGATTCAGTTGTTATTAGTTTCCTACAGCTGCTGTAACAAATTGCCCCAAACTGAGTGGCTTAAAACACCAGAAATTTGTTCTCTCCCAGTTTTCTTTTTTTTTTCCTGAGGAAGATTAGCCCTGAGCTAACATCTGTTGCCAATCTTCCTCGTTTTTTCTTGAGGAACATCAGCCCTGAGCTAACATCTGTGCCAATCTTCCTCTACTTTATATATGTTGGTTACTGCCACAGCATGGCTGACGAGTGGTGTAGGTCTGCACCTGGGATCTGAACCCGCGAACCCAGGCCACTGAAGCAGAACACGCCGAACTTAACCACTATGCCATGGGGCCAGCCCCTTCTCACATTTTTGAGTTCAATATTAGTTTCACTGGGTTAAAATGCAGATGTCAGTTGGGCTGTACTCCCCTTGGAGACTCTATGGGAAGAATCCATTCCTTGCCTTCCAACTTCTGGTGGCTGCTGGGATTCCTTTACTTGTGGCTAAATCACTCTTATCTCTGCCTCTATCTTCATGTTGCCTTCTCCTCTTCTGTGTGTATAATTTCCCTCTGCCTTTCTTTCATAAGGATACTTGCTTTTGTTTGGATTTAGGGCCCACCCGGATAATCCACTACAATCCCAAAACGTTTAATCATATCTGCAAAAACTTTACCATGCTAGTCACATTCATAGGTTCCAGGGATTAGAACATGGACATATCTTTAAGAGCCATTACCAGCCTACCAAAGTGAGTTTGGGGTGGCGATTAAGATTCTGATTTTCTAACAACTGCCCAGATGATGTTGATGCTGCTGGTCTGTATATAACACTTGGATTAGCAAGTGGCTGGGTTATAAATCTGTAATGTTCTGCAGGATCTATCTGGTTCAGAGCATAATTATGCTCACTTTGCTACAGAATCACATAGTAGCAAGGGACATAGGAGACAGGGTGAAATTTCTAGGAGATGGAGTGGCCAAGAATTAGGATGGTTATTTGGGAACCAAACATTCTTCTGGAGTGTCAGGCTGGAGCCCTGCTTTCAGGGGTAGACCTGGGAGTATTAGTCAGGAACTAAGGCAGAAGCTCCATTCTTTTAAGTGTACAAACAGGCAACTCAGTGGGCAGACAGGGAGCCTGGACACTAGGTTTATGTCAACAAAGTCTAATGCCAGATTCTGACAGCTGGTTTACCTCAGCCTCCTGCCAACCATGGCCAGGACTGATTATAAAACTAGCTAGTATTGAGTATATGCATGGCTCTCAAACTGCTGATTCAGGAGATTTGGAATAGAGCTCTGAAATCTCCATTTTTAACCAACTTCTTTAATGATTCAGATGCAGGTCCAAGAGCCATCTTTGAAAAAATATTGTTCAACATGGTGAAGGCATCAGAATCTACCAATTTATTTATATTTGAGTTAGACAAGGTAAGTTAGAGTGGTATCACCTATTACCAGGAAAATATGGGACCAAAAAGAAGTCAGTTTCATCATTAAAGACCTATGAAGTCCGGGGGCCGGCCCCGTGGCTTAGTGGTAAGTGCGCGCGCTCCGCTATTGGCGGCCCGGGTTCGGATCCCAGGCACGCACCAACACACCACTTCTCTGGCCGTGCTGAGGTGGCATCCCGCATACAACAACTGGAAGGATGTGCAACTCTGACATACAACTATCTACTGGGGCTTTGGGGAAAAAAAGGAGGAGGATTGGCAATAGATGTTAGCTCAGAGCCGGTCTTCCTCAGCAAAAAGAGGAGGATTAGCACGGATGTTAGCTCAGGGCTGATCTTCCTCACAAAAAAAAAAAAAAAAGACCTATGAAGTCTGACTCTTACACATGTTCTGCAGATGGTTATAAAGTTTGAAAAAAGTTGAATATACATAATAAATGATGTGTTAATACTACATCACAACACGTGTTATATTCAACATGTTGGCCCATACTAACGTGTAGCTCAGTGGAATGTTCAAAATTCCAATGAACATGATGCATCAACACTGCATTTCCATCCATCTCTGCACGTGCGTCTGTGAGATGTTACCTCAGATGGCGTAGTCCCTCAGATTTCACTGAAAAACCTGTGCCATTAGCCTAATCCACACTGCCAAGCCATCCAATCCAGTTTTGCAAATTATCATTCATCCATTCCAACACCACTCTGGCCTAGAGTGGTACAGTGCTGTCGGTGCCACTCAGATGACTTCCTCCAGCCCGTAAAATGGGGCATTGTTTGATCACTTTAATGGTCAAATATGCTATGTTTTAGACTTTATGCTCAACGTATAGAGTGAATATAGAGCTGGAGTAACACAGGACTGTCTTGGCCTCTTGCTATACTCAGTCAAAAGGGCGTTGGCTATGGAATTATAAAATTTGAATTTGAAAAAAATAAAAAGGTTGGCTGATCTTATTTTTAAGTGCCTTTTAGTTTTAAAATGATTTGAAATTAAGGAATAAGTCAGTGTTCCTGGATGTGTGAAAATGGAATCACATAGATCCCATAGACCCCACTGGTAATCTAAATTAATTTTGGCAAGTTGTTTTTATAAAGGATCTGGCTCATCTCGCTTCCATTTGACTTCAGCCCAATCATCACTTTTCCTGGTAAGCCTTCCCTGACCTCTCCCTGACCAGGCCAAATTCACCTATTTCATACTCTAATGGGAACACATACATCTACCATTAGTACTTATGTCATTTGCCTTTATTTGTGATTATTCAATTTCTGTCCCTTGGCTAAATTATAAAATCTTCAAGGGCAGAAACCGTCTATCTTTTTGTTGAGTATTTATCCCTAGTACCAAGCGCAATTTATTTAGCATGACGTTGCTACTCAAAAAACAGAGTGTATGGATTGCAAATAAAGGAATATAGTTTTCAATGAATCCAGAAACTTTTCCTGTAGTATCACCTCCTCTCTCTCGCTCCTTCTCTTCTGCTTACGTGACCTATTGCAGTCATTCTAGGTCTCAGGAACTCATTTTTCCATGAAAAGTAATCTGAAATGGAAGAGAAACCAGGGGCATAATAATTTTCAATTATGTTAACTCAATAGTCTTCCAATAATTCTTACAGGGGGGCATTGGGAACAGTGCAGGAAGCAAACAAGGATCTGAGCCTCTACTTCCCTTCTCCTCCTCCTTCCCCTCCTTCAAACAGCTCAATGCTGCCTTTGTTTATTTATAATTTTGATCCAGATCTTTATTTTTCAGTAGAATTGTTGGGATATTTTAAAGATATTCAAGATGTATTTGTCCAATATTGTATTTTCTCCCACCTGGCTATTCTGAACAGCATCATTTCTCAGTTTTTTAAGCTGGAAATACTATTTAAAGCAATAATCAATTTGATGATTTGAAAGCTAGAGAAAGGATAAAATAAAAGTAAACACCACCAGCTAGGTTTTTAAATTGCTTCTCAAATGCTCTTTTACAAAGGAGACCGTAAAGTCTTAGTCAAGCTGAATTCGTGAAGAGCAGTGGTCAGCACTGTTCCAATCACAGCACCAGGCTCTAGCAACTAATCTCTCTGGTGTGTATAATGCATGAAAAAAATGACTGCTTATGCAGTTGGAGTGATTACTTACTTTGTCTTGTGACAGAAAGAGCATTTGTTGTCCCTGCACCAAGCTTTGAGTGAATCAGCCTTCTTTAACGGGACTTATCTTGGACCAGCAAAAGTATGATTTTTTAATTTCTTTTCAAATTCACTCTTATCCTAGCTGGTGTATGCTTTCTTCTTTGCTGTAAAACTAAGCTAACCTTTTAGAGTTTAAAAAAAATCATAATTTTATTTGTAAGGATAAAATCAAAAGTATTTATCACTATACTCTCAAGAATTGCCCTTTAATTCTTTATTAGCAAACCATTAATCACACGTCTGTAAGTTAGAGAATGTTTGTATACTGTCTTATTCCAATCATGCACACTTATCAATCATGTGAAGTTCTAACATCACCCTTGACAGCTTTATGTGACTACTCCAGTTCTCAAGGACCCATTTATTTAAGTGTTATGGAGAATAGTATTTGCAATGTGAGGGAATGATCTGTTTTGACTAGCAAATGGAATGTTTAAGATTACTATTTCCTGCCCAATCTCTTGGCATATCTCGGATTTCTTGAACTCAGTTTTCAAATGGTATTGAATGAAGCTTCTGGCTGGTAGATTGTTTATTTGTCAGTTTTTCCAGTGGAAAAGACTGACAGAGAATTTCACTACTTACTTTTCAAAAGCTTTTCATACAGACTGTTCCCAAGTCTCAGGGTCCTGTGGCAAGAAAATCAGTAATGGATACACATGAGAAGGTACAAGGATCTACTGCAGTCTATGTGATCCTCCAACAGTAACAGAAGTATGAGAATTGTGTTGTAAAACAGAATGAAAAGATATATATATATATATAACTTACATAAACCCAATGAATCATTCTGACATATCTCAAAAAAATAGGGTTTTATAGAAAACCAGTGTGAAAAATAATAGAAATGGAAATTCCAAAAAAGTACTCTCTCTAAAATTGCTTTGTAAAATTATATAGATATATGGGAGAAAAATAGTAAAGCTGATGGAATGAGCTGGAAAAAGATACACCCCTAAGATCTTAATAGCTACATGTCATTCACACTAATGATAATAATTTGAATTGATATAACTCTAAAAAAGCTGAGTTTATGTAGCTGAATAGGCCTTAAATCAGAAAGGCTAGCACTGGTCGTTTATTGTATACTTTGGGTCAGGTACTATGGTACCTGCAAGGATATAAAAATAGCCCCTGCTCAAGGAGCTTACCATTTGGAGTTCCCATCTACTAGCATCTAGTAACTAGACTGAAAACTGCCTATGGCGAGTAGCTGTATTTTCATTCTTCTACCCTTATGACCTTGCCCAAGATTTTTATTTGATTAGTCACTCAATAAAGGTTGACCAAATGTGTTCTCATTTTGTTTTAACTCATTGGGTTTCAATATTGAATGGTCCTAGACTAAATGATATTTAAACTAAGTGAAGCATTAAGTGTTCAATAGCACTTTAGTAACATTCAAGTCAGTAAAGATTGATTGTGAAAAATTTTGGTAGTTGACTAAAAGGAGAGGTGAACTTTTGGGATACTATAAATTTTTTTTCCAATAAAATCTTAGGATGAATGGGAAACAACTGTGAAAGTTAAGAGAGTTGAGAGGAGAAAGAATAGGCCAGCTGTAGTTTTCTGTCTTTCATGTGCAGAAGAGCACATGGGCTTATCTGTGAGTATGCTGCTGAAATGGGAGAAGGTGTAGAGGGTTTTCAGAAGCTAAACAACATCATGTGCCAGAGCTGTTGAGAGTTGAAGTAAAGAATAAAATGTTTAATCTAAGATGATAAGTCAGGTAAATGATGATAGGTCCAGAAACTTAAAGGAGTTTGGAGGGTTTGCCCTCAAAGGAGAATATGATTGATTCACTAGCTTAATTTCTTCCACATTTGTTGAATTTCCATGAGTTTCAGGACAAAATGTATAAAATTTTCTAGAGCAAAAGTCAGCCATGGGCGATTTGGCTACTATCCTCTCCCCCAGAGAACATTTGGCAGTGTCAGGAGATATTTTTCATTGTCACAACTTGGGGGAAGGGGAATTGCTACTCATACCTAATGGTAGAGGCCAGTGATCTTGCTAAATATTTTATAATGCACAGGATAAGTACTCACAACAAAGAATTAACTGATCCCAAACGTCAATAGTGCTAGATTTGAGAAACCCTGTTCTAGATCCATTCTTCCTAAGTCTTTCCAGACAACTCCGTTTGACTACTTTTTGCTCTGTTTTCAATTTAATGTTTTTCATCACTCAGAAAGGATCAAATTATTAGTACTGATGAACTAATTTTGGCCCTGCTGATTATTATCAGGTATTATAAAACTGCATCCTTCCTGGTTGCCACAGCAGCTATATGTTTCTTAGGAGGATTTTCTGAGAAAATGTTTTGTTCTCATGAAGCACAGAACACTAGTCCTGATTAAAACAAGATAAAAATTAAAACTTCGGTCTCCAAAGATATATTTTTATAATAGTCTTTTACCATTATAACCCTCTGGCTATTTTGATGCAAACTTGTTTCTGTAAAGCCCTATTTTGGTTGCTATAACAACTTGATGTAGCTCTTGATGAGCTCTTTTTGCCTTAATGTTGCTTTTAAAAAGTTAGAGTTGCTATGACTACAAAATGCTGCTTTATTTTCAGCAAGCTTTTTTCCCTTGTAATTTTGCTTTCAAAATATGTATGTGTACGTGTGTGCATATACATGTGTACTTCTACTACCATGCCTTGTGGAAGCCTATAGTGTAGTAAAACCAATGTCTAAAATCACTAGAGGAAAGATGGCAATTAATTTATTTAAGTGCACACTATTATTATTAAATAGATTTTCCTAATGCTAGATGAACTCAGATTAGAGATGCTTTTTCCTCCATCAAATTATATTACTGCTTACTAACAGGCTCTCCGTCTTTGTTTCATAACTTAACTGTTGTGTCCTCCATATTATAACCTCTCCCTGTTTCCAACATATTTGTACCTTGGCCTTGGATGGATCATTTAAACTCAAAGAATAAAAGCATGTTGTCTCTTGATATGTTCTTGATTGTGGGTGAAGTCTATTTCACAACACTGCTGATTATGGTCTTCTTTGTATCATAGATGATAAGATTCCTGTTGCTAAGAGTTTCTCTCATTCAAATTTTTAAAAAATTATGAGGTTGGAAGTTAGGACACCTTGGTTCTATTATTAACTCTGTCACAATTAGCTATATGAGCGTCTGCTAACCACCTTATCTCTCTAGAGGAGTGCTATCCAATGGAAATAAAATGCAGTCATATAGATAATTTAAAATTTTCTAGTAGTCAAGTTAAAAAAGTAAATAGAAACAGAAGAAATTAGTTTTAATAATTACTTTCTAATGCAATATATCTAAAATATTATCATTTCAAAATGTAAATATTTAAAAATATTAATGAGACTTTTTCACATCCTTTTTCTATTGTCTTGGAAACCCTGTGGGTATTTTACACTCACAGTGCATCTCACTTTGGATGAGCCACGATTCCAGTGCTCAGTAGCCACATGTGACTAGTGGCTACCATATTGGACATATTTAGCTTCAGATCACTGTCAAATTTGGTTATACAAGAACGTTTCGTGTTTATTAATCGCTTACTAGGGTCCAGGTCCTTTGTGAAATATTAAGAATAAATAGATGATTAGGAAAACTCTTTCTTGGTTTATGACAGAGGGAGAGGGGGAGAAGGAAAGAAAAAAAGATGGCGAGATAGAAAGAGAAGGAGGAGGAGAAAGTGAAAGAGGAGAGAGGGAAGAGGTTCCAAGTCCTTTCCAGCTATTACATGCCATCATCCATAATCTAATTTTATTTTATTATAATTAATAAATATTGAAGGAAATAGGCAGTTCCCCGCTACTTTTGTGTGACTTATTCACAGTTCTATTCCCAACCTCTTGAGGAATGCTTACGACAGATTAAATGCACCCCATATATTTATTGAATTGAATCTCCTTTCCTGTCGAAATACATGATTGAATCCAAGGTTGAATAAATATTATTGTCAAGGGGAAAAATTAATTAGTTTGAAAAATCCAACCATACCTGAATATTTCAAGAAAATGAAGAGAAGGGTCATTAAAGGTCTACAATGGAGGGATATCATGTAAAAGATTGTCATTCTTTCTCCGTATGTTGTTCTCTTACTGTTGGAAGATTTTTGTCGATAAGTAATCAAGGAGAAGTACATGATTGTCTTAAATTGTTTGGGTGCCACACTGCAGGTGACGTTACCAGGACATCGTTGATGTGTCCAGATCCCTTATCACATTGCTGCTGCTTTATTCTTCTCCTGCCTTTTCTCATTTGGAAGAGGCCAAATCAAAGTGAGCCGTGTGACTCTTGTAGCCTGCTCAGTGAAGGAAGTTTCTGTTTTCTTTTTAACTGTATGTCATTTTTTATCACCATTATTTTAGAAATTAAATGGCTTATTGGATAGTTTTTTAAGCTGAGCCACTTTGCCTGGAATGCAGAGGTTTGGATGATCTAATCTGATTTGGAAATAAGAGAACAGTGTTACAGTGGGAGCAGATTCCTAAATCAGGTTGCAGATGGTAATCTGGGTTGTGAATTAAAATGTTTGATACTGACAGCTCTTCACAGTACAAAACATTTCAACTAGCTCCCATCGTTTGCCACAGATTTTTTTCTTTTTTATCTCTTTTCAGTAACACAACATAATGTCTGGCATTTCATATCTCTTTGGCCTTTTGTAAATTGGAATTATATTCAACACATTTCATTTTCAGAGTTTAAGATGTAAGGTGATTTTGAAATCTTTGTTACAGTTAGAGTTCCACAGTGAGCGATCATTCTACATTAGCCTGAGGGGTTTGCTCAACACAAACATTAGAATATACTTGAGGTGGGAACAACCTTAGGTTTCTATGATTATATCGTTTCTGTCCAAACTGGTAAAATGGAACTATTGCTAACCTCATGGGGATTGGTTTACACTGAATACTAGGTTATATAGGCTAATGCTGGACACCAAAAGAAATGACTCAGAAATGCTTCAAGTTATTCACCAGAAGCTTATGTTTATCTGTAGACTATGTGAACTGTTCATTTTCTTTTTTTCTGTGTCACTTTGTATATAGTTTTCTGATTATTTTCATTTTTGCTGGAAAATAGGCAGGAAGAATAATTAAGTTAGCTTTGCTATTGCCAATTGACACTGGTTAAAAGTTTAAGATTGACTAGATTATATTTATAACTATTTGTATTCTTGTTGCCAGGTATAATTTTTAACATGTAGAGCACCCTCGAGGAAACAAAAATACTTTTAAAAGCTACCTTTAACTCTTGGCCTGAAAGAATCCAGATGTTTACTCATTAGGCTATAAGACACACTAGAAACATGGAATTTTAGAGACAGCAGAGACTTTGAAATCACCTAGGTCGGTTATTTTCAAATTTTTGTCTGGCAAGTTATTTTCTCAAAAGAAAGTGTCCTCTGAGGTTCAAAATATAAAGTACAGATTGAAGAACCAGAGAAAAAGGGAGGAGGTGGAGTGAGAAGGATAGGAAAGTGCCATCCTTTCCCTGGTACACTCAGAGTTCAGTTGGAAAGCCACAGATTAACTCCATCAATGTACCAATAGGATACAAGGAAGTTAGGTGATTTGTTCAAGATCAGATGGCTCTGCTGGAAAGCCTGGTCAGTTAGGTTTTTTCATTAATTCATTCAACAAATGTGTGAGTGCCTTATATGCCTCACTAGTTCTTAGAATACTGGAGGTTTTGGGGTACAGCCATGAACAAGCAAGGCAGGATGTACCTTCATGGAGCTTACGTGCAGGACAAATAATACACTGGTAAACACATGTTGGAGGTAATTTCAGGTTGACACCAGGTGATGTGATGACATAGAGCGACTTGAGGAGAAGGCATAGAGGTCAGAGAAGACCTCTAGGAAGAGGTGCCATTAGAGTTTGTTTGTCCTCTGCTCCATGTTGTCTTCATGATAGCTATCCTCAGTTACTAGCAAAGTTGTCATGTTGGGATGGTACAGTGGAAAGATCTTTGTAAATCAAAGATTTGGGTGCTAGCCCCAATTCTGTGTCCCTTCTGAGACGTTACATGTTTTGTATCTTTTAAATGAGAAGCATGATATCTACACAGGATTAAGGAAGATCTGGTCCCTGTCTCTTTTTTCCCAGCCATCCCAACCACCTTCCTTCCTACCACATGTCTTTCCTGCTCATTATTTTCCATTAATACTGAATATGTTTAGTTTCTCAAGATATTTCAAGCCTTTAAAAGGACTTTGGTTCTCTCAGCCTGGAATGACTCTATTTCAAATTTATATTATTTTAAATAACATGTTAAGTCACTATTTTCCATCTGAAACTGTCTCTGGTCCTTTTTTACAGAGGGAGGAGTGATTTTTGTTTTGTTTCATTTTTGAACTATTTAAATGTTTTTTAAATGTTATTTTTTAACCTTTTAAATGTTATTTCATCCCATATATTGCACTGAATCACTAATAATTGCTTATGCATTCTTTCTTCTCTTGTTAGGCGATGAGCTTTTAAGGAGCCAAAATATACCTGATTCACAATCAGAACATAGTTATTGTCCACAGAAATCACAATCTAAAAAAGAAAGTGTATGCAGTTTAAAATAATAACTGTGTTCTCGTATAGCATGGTGGAGCGCCTTTCCAGAACTATCTCACAGCAGCTGGCCTTTGTTCTGCTGTTGCACACATTAGATTGTGAAGAAGAATGCTTTCTGGCTTATCTGCTTGCTGAACCCTTCACTAAATTGGGAAGAGTATACACATTGAATAGGAGGCAGAGAAACAAACAATATCTTACTCAGACACAACTGTCCTCCCACCCCAAGGAACTTAACATACACTGCTATGGGCACAAGAGAGTGTACCTGCTCCATCAAATACCATCTTGCAAAATAACTGCCAAATGCTTCAGACGTTAGAATAGTAGGGTCAGCCTTAGGTAAACATTTAAAGTATGTTTTTGTCAACTTTCATCAAGCTCTGTCCTTTTTTCCTTCCTTCCATAGGCTTACTATAAGTAAAAATCCAGGAATACAATTTTGTGGGAACCAATGGAATATACAGCTTACATGCTTGGTCTTAATGTGAGAATACCTAAGTTCAAAGCATTGCTCATCTACTTGCTAGTTTTGTCAACTTGGACAAATAAGTTATTAAATATCTTGTGCCTCCATTGACTCATCTGTAAATGTGAATAGCACCTGCCTCATAGATTGCTCTAAGGACTAGGTGTGTCAATGTATGTGAAGTGCCTAGTACAAGACCTGGCACATAGTGCTTTAACATTTTTGACCACAGGTAATATTGGTGTCATTGTTGGTTTATTTTTGACATTATAATTTCCTAAGCTATACCTAGTTCAATAGTAATTTTTAAATAAATAATGGGTTAATTCAGGGGCTGGACCAGTGGCGTAGTGGTTATGTTTGTGCGCTCTGCTTCGGCGGCCCGGGTTTGTGGGTTCGGATCCCAGGTGTGGACCTACACCACTCATTAAGCCATGCTGTGGTGGCGAGCCACATACAAAAATAGGGGAAGATTGGCACAGATGTGAGCTCAGGGACAATCTTCCTCACCAAAAGAATAAATAAAATAAATAAATAAATAAATAATAGGTTAATTCATTGTTGGTTTTATTCAGTATTTCTCACATCTGTTCCTTTCTTCTCACTTTAAAAATGTTTTCAACACTTCCCCATCCATCTCTCCAGACTACTTGGATACCTAACAGTTGCATAAAGACAGCCTATGAATTTCAAGGATTTTTGATTAATGTAAGCGTGGTAATCAAACTGGTAACTCTGAGATCTGAAGAGTTGCTATTCTGAGAGGTTTATTATGCAATCATCACTGTTATTAGTGTTGTCTTTTGCTGTAGAAACATATGAGAAGTACATGTATAGAGTTACTCTATTCTGGCTAACATGGTAGTAAAGGTTCCAAATGAAGACGAAGTAATTATACAAGTCATACCTGCAGAGAACTAATGGTGTCTTTGCATTTATTTTTTGCTACAGGAAGGCCAGCTGAAGTGTTTAATTGGTGACACATTAGCCTCCTCTATAAAGGGTAAATCAGAGTCTAGGGGAGTCATCTAGATGAAAGGGAATATTAAGATACTCATTTCGAGTTTAGAAGGCAAATCAAAGAATGTCTGTTTAGTAGTTTATTTTAAAAATTGATGGTCTTTCGACAACAAGCTAGAGAGAAGTGTTCTATGTGGGTAAAGCACATTCTTCTACCATCATTTCTTAAATGAGTGAATCTGAAGTAGATTCTTTTGGCATGTGTTCCTAGGGAAATAATTGTTCCTGGAATGAGATTCTATATTCAGAAGGGAGTGATCTAAAGAGAATGGTTGTGACTAAAACATAGTAGCTTAACTGCAAATTGGTAAAAAATGGTGGGGTACCCCGTGCTAGTCTGTTGATTGCTAATTTTCTTGGTTGTTGTTGCACTGTGTGGCTTTGTGTAATTGAATGGGCCCAGATTACTGTGGGAGGAAGGAGTATTGCAGCTTTCTGAAGAGAACCCTGGTGGGTGGGGTATTTCCCTTTGTGTTTCTGATGAAAAGCCCAGTAATCCTGAAAGTGATCTGAAACCAATTTTCCAAGAGACATCCTATATGGTAAAAATGGTCTTTAAATATGCATATCCAATTAGTAGACTCTCACTGAAATGCCTTAGTAATAGAAGGAGTTTCTGCGTCACTAATTTTGTGCTATTACTTAAACAGCTTTTCCTTATTTGAGGAGATATGTGGGAAGAGAGGTAGTTAATTTTTTACTGTCCTTTATAAGTTTGATCTAGAACAACGTTGGGCATACTTTTTCTGTAAAGGGCCAGAGGGCTTTTGGGCTAAGAGGTAAACTTGAACATATGATGATGGTACTTAGAAACAAGAAGGAAAATTGCCCTTCCCTTTTTGCCTGGAGGCAATGGACTCACACAGTAGCACCTAGGTGAGAAAAAAAGGGAAAGTTGATGACAGTGCTCAATTCAGGGAGCTCCAGCCTGCAGGGATCACCCTGGCTCTCATTCTCTTGTCTTGTCTCACCCTTCTGATCTCCCTTCATACCCTGGTGAATAATACTCTCATTACAGGTAGCAGGAGCTATCCTAGTAGCTCTGAGCCAGTTGGATCCCTACCCCCTGCTCATGAAGTAGAGAGAAGAAGTGAGATAAATGCCTGGTATCCTGTGTTGAAATTGTGACTCCATTTTGCCTTGGTATCAGTATGTGTTGGTCTTTGTATTGTGGTCCATCATTTTAGTTGGGGAGGGAGGGAAGGTGGAGGATTCTTTCTAAGTCCAGATAATTGATAAAGAAAAATCTTTTGGAATCCATGCATTTATATAGTTAGTAACTACCCATAATACTTCTTTGTATTGGGGATACTCAGTTGTTAAAACATCATTGATCTTGTTTCATTTTCCAAATAAGTTTTGTAGAGATTGCCTCAATTAATACATAAATTCAGATAACATTTTCAAATATTTTGCTGGAGCATATTTTCATTGAGTTTTTCAAAATCCACTTCCACTCGCTACTTGCTATGCATTAAATACTAGTTCTGATTGCATTTTAATGGTAGGACTTGGGACTAAAGGTGGCTTGGTCCAAATATTTTGAAATCCATGAAACAATAAAAGTTCCTGTTACTTTACATCCTGCCTGCTTTTTCTTTTAGTCAAGCAAAGTAGTGGTTATGCTTACATAATGGAAAAGCATTCAGCTAAAAGAGCAAGAGGTTAAACCTTCATCCAGGCAACTTAAGTGTGAGATCACAGACCCAGAATATTTCAATATCAGGGAAGAGGATCATTATTCTGGCTGCTTCTGATTCTCCAGAATTTTCAACAGTTGAATCAGTGATCTTTCTGTCTTCATTGCGATTATATCTGTCCCAAGAGGAGGTCTGTGTTTGCTTTAGAGTCTCTGATTATAGCAGCTTTGTCAAAGTAGAATGGTCACCACTGCTCAAAACTGAGACTTCTACCATGGCTCCAGAGGTTAAGGAAACTTGGAAGTTGCTCGCAAGAAATAAAAGAACAGAAAGCTTATTTTTCTACTTGGGGATTATGCCATTGTTGTCCTGGACTTCCCCAGGACTGTTGTTCTTCATTTTCTGAGCTGTGTAATAACTCTGGGAATGGCCATTGTTCAGGAACTGAATTTTTAGGTCATAGAAGCTAGCCCTGGCTATTCTAAGTGCTTCAGAACAAAATACAATGTCTTAAAAAAAGAAAGAGCTGGAGTATGGGGAGGGAGAGCCATCTCCAGATGGCTCCCATAGCCATGCCTCCAAGAAAAATAGTTATTGTCGTCGTCATCATCGTCATCTTCATCACCATCATCAAAGCAAACTTTTTTACTTAATGTATACCAACACTATTCTAAGCATTTTCTATATATTAACTCAGTGTAGTACTAACAACAGCCCTATAAATAAATACAATTATTGCCCCTACTTCATGGATAAAGGACTTGAAACATAAGCTTTGGAATTATGGGCAATAGAGCATTATTGAATGTTTTAAGCAAGGGAGTAGCATTGTCTGCTTTGCATTTCAAAGCATTTAGGCATTTAAATCAGTGGGAGATAGGGCCGGCCCCGTGGCTTAGCGGTTAAGTGCGCGCGCTCTGCTGCTGGCGGCCCGGGTTCGGATCCCGGGCGCGCACCGACGCACCACTTCTCCAGCCATGCTGAGGCCGCATCCCACATACAGCAACTAGAAGGATGTGCAACTATGACATACAACTATCTACTGGGGCTTTGGGGAAAATAAATAAATAAAAATTATAAAAAAAAAATAATAAAATAAAATAAAAAAATAAATCAGTGGGAGACTAGAAGAAGGAAAGACAGGCTAGATATGATAAGAACTCCAGAGAAAATGGTGAAGAAAAAGAGAAGGGATTGGTTTGATAAATAATTTGCTTAAATGAACAAGAGTGGGTAATTGGGTTTGGGGAAAAGGGAGGAATCAAAAGTAGTCAATGTCCCAAGTGAATTAAGTAAGTATATATAGAGGACAGTAAGTGGACATATAATAATGCTCAGCCTTATGAATCCCTAACTAATACCCTGACATTAGTGTGCCAGGCTGCCCTATGAAGGGAGTTGGACCCTGACTGAGTCTTTCCATATTCTATTTGATTAGAGACAGGCTGGGGAAGATTCTCTGAAAGACAATCAGGAGACTTTGCCTTGAAGACTCTGCAAATAAGAAAGAGGAAATAAGACACTTAACTAAGATCCAATCAAATCAATCAAACCAAACCCTTTTGATTTGATGGCTGTGTAGAGACCTGCCTGGGTTTGCCTTTCATAGGGGGAGTTTCCCAGGGCTTTAATGTTAATTAGGAAATTTGTGTTTTCGACAGATGATTGCATTATCATCACAGACAGGACAGCTAAACCACTCTGAGCAGGGAGAAAGAAACCATTTATATATTTTCTTCAATCAAGCTTGAAAGGATTTTAGAGATCATAGGTAATTTCCCATTTGCTGTCAGGACTATCCTAAATCACATTCATAGATGTGCAAGTGGGTCATGTCTAGTCCCTCCTGTATGTTTCCAAGGAGAGGGAAGAGACGAAACACATTGTCATCTAGTAAGGTATTACTAGAGAACCATCAGTCGAGGTTGTTTTCTATCTGTGAGTCTCATCTGTAGTTGTTCCTTTGACTTTGGAGGTTTCTTTTAGGCTGCACTTCAAATTCAAACACACTGTGACTAGTTGAAGTCTTTTCACGGCTCATGTTTTAAGTTGGCAAACTAGCAGAGTATTTATCTGAATGATTGTTATGTTTAGGAGATGCTATTTTCTCCTTTATGTCTCAACAAACACTAACACAATTTGATTCAAGTAGATCATCGCTTGATGATAACTCAGACTATAGGGAAATTTATATCCCAAATTTTAGCATAATATCTGGCTTAATAGATGCTCTATGAATATTTGTAACACTGAACTGGAGATTGCAGAAAGAATTGAAAAATAACCCAAGGAGTCTCCCAGGGTCAGCCTTTGGACAATGACACCTAAAATGGCTTGGAACATAAAAGTAAAAATAAGATTAAAATTTTTAAATCTGTAGCCTTTAGTTCTCAGTTCCCTCCGAGATGCTGGCACAAGGTCACAGACTACCTCCTTATACCCAGTTTAGAGGCATGGGGAAGAATTTTCCCTGTCTCATTTTTGGTGCAGTCTTAGATAAAGGAAAAAATACAATGATGCAGCCATTGTCTCTCCTATTTTAAGCTACTTCAGGCTTAAAGGCCTGTGCTTCTCAGGCCATGATTTCAAGGACCACTGTCACACCAAATCATTTCTTTGTGACTTTAATTTTAATCTTCCTGTTGCTTATACTAATTAAGTACTTACTACGTGCTAGGCACTGCTCTAGAGCTTTTCATAAAATAACTCAGGTAATCCTCACAATGACTCCGTGAGTTAGGTACTGTTATTATCCCAATTTTACCTATGAGAAGGTGAAGCACAGAGAAGTTACACAACTTATTTGGGGTCACACTGCAAGCAGTGGATCAGAGATTGGATCAGGGTATCTGACAGCCATAAGTAAGGTAGGGAAAACGACCCAGATATCCTCATCTGTAACATTGTGGATTGGGGAATCTACTCCAACTCCAGAGATTGATCTTAACCATTATGCTAAAATGACTCCTACTTTTGTTTGATATTGGCTGAGATTCTACTGTGAGTGATGCATGACATTGGCTTGACGCCCTTAAATGCTTCATTAGTTGTTTCTCAAGGGCATTCAGCTGTTATCAGGCTGATTGTTCCTTAAATTGAATTACTTTATCTCTGTTGGGTAGGTGAGATCAGAAATCAGGGAGTTTTGAAATTACAGATCAGAAGTTTGCTATCTTCTTGGTCTCAGGACCCCTTTACACTGTAAAAAATTTTTGAGGACCTCAAAAAGCTTTTGTTGTTGTGAGTATCACTTTGTAGAACATCTTCCTCTATGTCTGAGTCTTTATCTTACACACTTTGTCTACACATATAATTACATACTCTCCCCTGATGCATTGTCTTGAGAAGGCATTTGAAAATTTGAGGGACAACTAAGTGAATTAGCCAGAAGGATACAAAATTGGCCACTTGAGTCTCTAGAGCCATGTTGTTTCTGTTGCTCAGTGTCAATGCACGTATCTTGCCAACTTTTTCATCCCTTTACCTCTCTTTGAAATGAGGGAAAATCCAAACCTCTCTCTCTTTTTTCAAATCAGCTGACTCAGAATGTTACCCTTATTTTGTTCTAGAATTCTGTCCATTTGATCTGCTGCTTTGAATGTTCTCTATATCTATATTTGAATATCTCTATATAAATATATCTGTTTGATTTGCTTCTTGTACAGATACACTGCACTAATGAATAATTCTCACCTTTGGTGTATTTATACTTCTTAAGATCTGGTAAACCTGTTTCTCCTTTTGCAGTCTGTTTCTTGGAAAGATAGAATAGTGTTTTAAGTGGAATTCATTAGTAACCACAGCTTTCTAAGTCCAACTTGGGCTTTTGATTTAGTTTATTGCTTAGGAATGAGAATCAGAGGTGACTGAGATGTGACTTCCCTTCCCTGAATATTCAGCCCTAAATATTCCTTCCCATTTCTCTTCACACTCTGTTGGTTGGATTTGCTTATTTTCCAACTATCTGTCATATGCCAAATCTGATGCCATTTGACTGTTTCAACGTATAAATCAATACTTGCAGGTAATGTGCACCCCTACAGAAAATACACAAAATCCATTCATCTGCATATATGTCATGCCCCTCTTAGTCACACACTATGTTGTATCAGTTTGAAAATGAGAATGAACTCTGTTCTCAAGATGCAGGTTACCTTGCAGAGCTTGGATCAGTGACGAGAAGAAAACTGGAGGCTTGAGTCTTGTGTCTTCAGAGAATCTTCACCTTCCGTGAGAAAATGTCCTATCCAGAATTTTGAGATAGCAATGGATTCTGACCAGATACTGAGGGAAGTGCCTTTATACTCAAAGCAGATTTCAGATTTTTCCCAACTTAAAAGTCCACAGAAACTCTCTGGCAGCTATTTGAACGTGAATAGTCATCTCGAAACTTTCAGCTTTCACTGACAGCCTCAAGGGAGTGTGTACTGGAATTGCTTGCCTGTTGTAGATTGGTCATTAATTAAAAATGGTCATGGAAATGAAATATTTTGTTTATATCTGAGATAAATCAGTAAACTCTAACTTACAAATAAAGTGAGATACTGATAAGAGCCAGAGTTCAACGTAAGGATTTTTCATTAAAAGCATACAGTATTTTCCTCCCCAGAGACTTATACGTAGAAAATTTGACTGTAATTGTCAAATAGTGGGGACAAGGATGGTGCTTCCTGGCTATCTGACTTGTATCAGAAAGCCAATCAGATCTTTTTGAGGAAATTATTTACTTCAGGCTTCACTTTCCCAAACTACAAGATATTGAACACACAGGATCCTTAGTTTTTTCAATATAATTTTATTACCCCATTTCACTCATGTGGCTGAGATTCTTTTCGTTCATTACTAGAAAATGAGATATGTTTCCTTCAAAGTAAAACGATTTATG
Source organism: Ceratotherium simum simum (assembly GCF_057802395.1). Taxonomy (NCBI): domain Eukaryota; kingdom Metazoa; phylum Chordata; class Mammalia; order Perissodactyla; family Rhinocerotidae; genus Ceratotherium; species Ceratotherium simum. The sequence continues at coordinate 47,508,587 of NC_141905.1, read as the reverse complement.
AGACAGAGGTTGAATCTCATGATTGGCTTTGTAAATGACAAGGAGAATTACTCAATTTTCTCTCAGTTAAAAATACCAAAACAACACATTATAATCAATAGAAACATTTTTGTTGTCTGCCTGATGTGTGAACATTTGCAAATATCTTCATGCTTGAAGAAATCTGACAGATCACATTGATTTCTGTCTGAATATTACAGATTTCTCAAAAAGCTTTGTGGAGACAGAGAAAAGTTTGCTTTAAATACGATATAGCTGAAGCAATTTCAGCTGTAGAAGCAAGCTTTCAGTAATCAGGTACTGAAAATGGCATCTTAACTAGCTATAGTTGACATCAGTTTTCATTTCTTACTATTGAATCTCAGTTTTTAAGAAGGAAGAAACTCTGTAGAATTGCTTATGGAACAGTGACATATGCAGATCAACCTGTTGTTAGAGAAAAGCCAAAGAAGAAGACAAGTGGAAATATTTTATCAAGAGTTGCTCATATGTAAGTTGATTTTCATAAGGACATTTCCTAAGCCTCTTCTACTCCTCTCCCACATCTTTCCCTCTACAGAGTTCACACTTATCTCTGCATCCCTGAAGCTGGTGACCACTCTGACAGATGGTGCTAATGTTTTGTTTTTATTTCCCTGGAAAAGCAACACAAGAATTACCATACAACTTGTGTCATTCTTTCACATGCTTTTTTTTCTCTTAAAAATATATCCTGGGGGGCCTGCCCAGTGGCATAGTGGTTAAGTTTGTATGCTCCACTTTGATGGCCTGAGATTGGCAGGTTCGGATCCCAGGCGTGGACCTACACACAGCTCATCAAGCCATGCTGAGGCAGTGTCCCACATACAAAATAGAGGAAGACTGGCACAGATGTTAGCTCAGTGACAATCTTCCTCAAGCAAAGAGAGAAATATTGGCAACAGATGTTAGCTAAGGGCCAATCTTCTGCACCACAGACAAAAGAAAATCCTAGATGTCATTCCACAAACTATGGGCCTCAATGGATGATTAGTGATCCAGAAACTTTTTAAGAGTTGCCTGTTTGTCAATCAAACACTCATATTTTTTCCCTAATCTGGCATAACCTGACAGAAAAGTGACTCCCTTACTATATCAGGCCTGGCCTTTGATTCATATGTTGGAGAATCTGATTTTTTTAAACTTGTAATATATTTGGGGTTCCATTCTGTCACAAGAGAATTACAACCATGAAGACGGAGTAAAGTGTGCCCAAAGGCTAGCGGTAATGATTGATGAACATCTGCTTTCTAGACCAATGCCTCTTATGAAGTGATTCAGATAGAAGTGTTCTTTCAGGATTTATGGTGGGAGCATAGACCCTATTTTCTACCAAATGCCTCTAAAGCTGAAAAAGAAGGAAGCTGCTCGATTAAGTCGCACATTCTATAGATGCTTCCATTTGTTTTTGTTGTTGTTGCTGTTCTTGGTCTCTATCATGAACAGAAATCTGCCTCTTTATAATGAATATTGTTGTTTTTACTTCCTACCTCTGAAGTTTCTTAGGATTTAATTCCTCTTTCATGTCACCACTTCAAATTTTTCTATCTGGCATAATCTTTCAGGTCTGTCTTTTCTCCGTGGAATAGTCTCAGGGTGTCCAGTTATTGTCTTTTTCTGGAGGAAACCTAACTTATCAGTGTCTCTCTTCAAAGGGGACTTGGGGCACAGGTTGTGGTACAAAGATCTTCCTCAGAGCATCACACACATCAGTGAAAAATTAGAACACGTTGAACAAAAGATATGTTTAAATTATTATACATCTTCATGACAGGCTGTTAAGCAGTCTTTAACCTATGTTTCAAAAGAAAATTTCTGACCATGGAAAATGTTCAAATTATATTATTTTAAACCTAGGGATTCTCAATGGCATGTAAGCATAATCCTAGTTGTGATAAAATATATGTAAAGTATACATACACGTAGAAGAGAAATGGCTGAAATTTATCAAAGTGAAAACGGTGATAGGATTATGGTGGTTTTTATTTTCGTCTTCATTGTTTTCTGTTTTTCTGCAATGAATAACTGTTCCTTTTTTCATGCATAGAACGGCACGTCATATTCCAGGTGACAAATGATGCACATAGAGTACAATGGGATCATAAACCTCTTTTATCTGCACGCCTCTTCTTTTAATGAAACCAGAGGTTAAGTAAGACATTTCATATTTTGGATTACCCGTAGAAAGATATATTTGGAATAAGGCCTTTTTATTTTATTGCTTTGAAACCTCTTATTCTTATCACATTCCATTTCTTAAAATAATTTAGTTTGGGTGGGAGGGTGTTTGTTTAATTGTATCCTAGAGAGGTAGGATATAATATATACGGAAGAATTTAGAGTATAGGAAAATCCTTAGGGGGAAGTCCTTTAAGAATATGTGGACTAAAATGGTTATACTAAAAAAAGACAGACCATAACACGTGTGGAGGAGGATGTAAAGAAAAGGGAACTCTCATACGTTACTAGTGGGATTATAAAATGGAGATGTTATAAAACTTTGGAGAAAAGTTTGACAGTTTTTTAAGTTTGAATATAAATTTCCCATATCACTCAGCAATTCTACTTATAGATATCTGTCTAAGAGAAATGAAAATATAAGTCCACACTTGTACAAGAATGTTCATAGATGCATTGTTTACAGTAGTCAAAAAGTGGAAATAATCCAAATGTTCATCAAATGGTGGATGAATAAACACAATGTGGTATACCCACACAATGGAATATTATTTGGCAATAAAAAGTAATGACTTACTAATACATACAGCAAAATGGATGAACCTCAGAAACCTTATGCTAAGGGCAGGTAGCCAGATGGGAAAGATTACAGATTATATAATTCTATTTATGTAAAATGTCCAGAAAAGATAGATCCATAGAGACAGAAAGGAGATTAATGATTGCTGGAATGGGGATTAATTGCAAATGGGCAGAAGAAAGAGCTCCTCGAGGTGAATTAAATTTTCTAAAGCTGGATTTTGTTATGGTTGCATGACTCTATAAATTTACTAAAAATCATTGAATTGTGCATTTATAGTGAGTGAATTTTTTGGTATGTAAATTATGCTTCAATAAAGCTATTACATCTTTTTAAAGGAATACATGGATTAACCTTTTTTTGTGGTTTCCTAGATACTATTATCAAACAAACCTCCAGGAGACTTATCTTAGAATAGAGAGTCACAGACAATGAGAGGGCAAATGATATTCTGGACTGTAGCTTTTCGGCCAGACTAGCATTACCTTATGTTATGATATGTTCTCCCCATCTAGATCCTCATGGAATTTGTTGTTCATACTAGCTTGCAATCTGTTTTCCTTTGAAGATTGATTGAGAACCTGCTTAATGCTAATACTGAAACTGTAATAGTCATTTCATTTTACTTGCAGTACAAGAACATTGCTAAAGTCAAATGCCATTTCTTGTTTTCATGTTTACAGGCTCCTTAAATGATCAAAGTTGTCACAAAGGAAAGGACGTTAATATATTATTGGTATACAGCAGAAATATTCATCATGATGGTGGGAATGACTCGGTCACTACTTGTCATGCATGTCACAAAGTGGCAGAACTCCCTCTGAAAATTGGATGACTGATATTCACTCATTCTTCAGTGAGCTTTTACAATTAAAAATAACTTGACATTGAGCATGAAGTGTGAAATGTTTAATTTTGTTTTAGAAAACATATTTGTCATTCTGGTGATTAGGAGCTCCTTATTACAGAGCGTGTTCCTAGGAATTGTGTTCAAGAACCAATGTTGTCTTAAAAACACTGCTTGCATATTGCTAGGGAAACAAATTTCTATTTTCATTTCTTTAACTAATGGTTTAAAGCCAGTCCATAAAAGCTCTAAGTAGAAATTTTTCTCTTTAAACTTGTTTCTTTTGATTTTTAACTTTAATCCAAGCAACCTATAAAAACCTACAAATAATAATGAGCAAGTTGATTTGCAGACTTTAATATTTCTTCTACTTTTGATATTTTATATAGCAACAATCCATCCTCTCTTTTGGGTCAATTGTAGTGCTCTTTTATTTTTTTGTAATTCTTTCATTCTGTATTATTTACTACCACCTCAGGTAAATCTGGGATTGGCCTCCTTTTGGGGGTTGACTGGTCAGGGTTAGAGTCACTTGGAAAATTTTACTGGGGGTAAAATTTTCAGTTTCCCCTTTTTGATTGGTAACTACATAGGAGTTTGAATTTCTATTTGAATCCATTTAGGCTACATGTGCTTTTTTAGTTTTCAGTTTTATTTTTTATTTTTTTATTCACTGGTTCATTCATTCATTCATTCCACTAGCCAACATTTAATGAAAACTTATCATAGTGCCATATACTGGAAGTACAGAAATGAAAGACATAATCTCTGCCTCAAAGGATTCACCAATAAGTTGACTGACAAAGAAGGCATAATATGATAAGTGCTATTATAGAGGAAAGGAAGCAAAGGGGGAGGCACTTCACAACAGGTTGGGAAAGAGGTCAGGGAGACTTCCTGAGTGGCCTTTCAATTGAGTCTTGAAGAAATAAGCCAAGTGGAGAAGGGAGGGAAAGATGTAGCAAACAAAGAAAAACTTGTGCAAAATTGTAGATACACAAAAGAACTTGGTGGGTTTGGGACACTCAAAATACTTCAGTTTGATTTGGGAATGGGGCGCATAGAAAAAATTGTTATGGGTGAAAGCTTGGGCAGATTGTGTAAACTCAGTCTGTTTCCTCCTTGTCTGCAAAGTGAAGATGGCATGCAGGTTGCTCAGCAGAGTGTTGGCATATAATAAGTGCTTTATGTTCCTTACTGGTGGAGGTGAATAAGGGTTCCGTGTGACATCTCTTCTGATTAAGGGTTAAGGAAACCTTCCTGATTTACTTTTTATCTATTTATGAAATTCTAAAGCCTGGCAAATAGTTTGTGGTCCAGATGGGTGGATGCCTCTTGTTAATGTTTTAAAATGTTTATTAATTATGAGGCATATTTGCTGATTTTGTTGTTTGCTGGAATCTTTAGGATATAACAATTGTAAGTTCAAGGCAGAACAACATAGTGGTTGATTGCTCAGGCTTTTGAAGTCAGACTTGAAAATTTCCTGTTTCTAATCTGCAAAATGGGGATAATCATGGTATGTAACTTAGTGTTTTTCCGAGACTTAGGAGATGTGAAAGTGGTTAGCAGAGACGAGGCACCTAGGAAGACTTCTGAAATGGTAGCTAAAAGTCACAATCTTTCTGTGGTCTTGTTTTCAATGGTAAATTAGTATGTGTGTTCTCTCAACATAGCTTTGATGTATATTTTTACCATTTATATTTTTATTCACCATCTTTAAACTTTTCCTATTTATTTTACCCATTTAGTTAATAAATTGAATAGACCGTGCTGGTAAATGCCTCTGAAAGCAAAAGCTTTCAAGTTTTTCAAACTGCAAGTTATGACATGTTAGGGAGCCACAGAATCAATTTAGTGGGAGCACACCTAGCACTCTTGTTTTTATGAAAAGGAATGGAACGTAGATGAAAATATAGGAGTATATAGGAGTCAGTAAGTGTAAGTAAGTGTTTCCTTAAATTTTGTTTTGGGTTTGTGTTTTTTTAAGTCATTGTGTAAAATATATTTCCTGCTATGGGTCTTGGTCAAAAATGTTTGAGAGTAATTGCTTCAAAGGACAGAAGAACGGTTATTAGAAATTTCTCCTTTATTTGCATCAGAACCCCATATTGTTATACTATTTGGATAAAATCTAGCAGATTAGAAAAGAAAAGAAAAAAAGGAAAAGAAAAGAAAAGAGAGAGAGTTTGCTATAAAGAGTTACCGCACGTGATTTTAAAGGATATATAGCATGTTTTTAGGATGCAATGGGAAAAATACTGTCATTCAAATAGTCTGTCTGCTGGAAACTCAAAAACTACCTGGTCTTTAGGTTATATAAAAAGAATTTTGAAAAATAGGGTGAATTTTTTCATTGCTTTGCTGAGCATGTGTGCACGTACACCCACCACAGTAAGAATAGACAGCTTTCGGAGCGTGAAGCCCAGGAAGCAAACTTTGCTTTCTCTCTCTGTTCTTACATTATCATCCATTCAAATCGTTGCCTCTTTGGGGCAGTCAGGTTAATCCTATCTATCTGTACTCCACTACTGGGTTGATATTTTCCTTCACTGTAAGGCGTTTTCTAATTGCTTTGTGGATAAAATGTTTTAGATTGAAAGTAAAATTGAGTGCAAAGTTATGCTTGTAGCTAAAAATGTGCTCTTTAATGGTTGGGTTGGGACTGGTTGTTTTATGTCAGGGTCTCTGATTGTGCTGTGCTGAAGCTGCGCCTACTGGTCCACGTCTCTTTTGGCTGGTAAAAGTAATTCAGAACATGGTGAGTCCTTAATGACAGAGCGAGTAAATATTAACTTTTTTTAAACAATAGTTTTCTAAGTTCTGTTATAGGGGTAATGGTTGGAGTCTTATGAGCTCCAACTATCACCAGCCTCTATAAAATTCCTTCTTTTAGAGACTGTGTCCAAGTAAATGAATCTTGTTTCTTGCAACTAATCTTTACATTTAGTTTTTTGGGGTTTTTTGGTTTTGTTTGTTTGTTTGTTTTTTTGCTGAGGAAGATCCATCCTGAGCTAACATCTGTGCCAATCTTCCTTTATTTTGTATGTGGATTACCACCACCGCATGGCTGATGAGTGGTGTAGATCTGTGCCTGGGATCCCAACCGTGAACCCGGGTCACCGAAGCTGAGCGCGCAGAACTGAACCACTACGCCACGGAGATGGCCCCCTTACATTTAGTTTTTTATCACTAGATTTGGACCATTGTTGCTTATCAATGATCAGTAAATGATTCTGGCTAGCAGTTTACCTTTAGATTTGAGCAGAGGTTCTCATTGTCGCCAGAGGTATGGAAAGAGTTGACTTAATTCTCGGTGGCCTGAGTGAAGGTCTAGAGGCAGCCACTCACGTATTTAGAAAAATAATTCCCTCAGAATCTTTCCATATCTATTTTTCTGACATTCTATTTATTTTCTACCTTAAGAGAAAAAAAATAGATGAGAATCATGGTATTGCCAACCTGATAATGATAGTAGGCTTACTCTTCATTTGAAGAAATTTTTACCCCCTCAAACAATTTAGCTGAACATTCTGAGGCAAGGGAAATATAAATCAATTGTTGCAAACTCAAAAGCACATATAAATCAAGTCAGATAACTTAAAATAATGAATCAAGAAAAAACCCATGGCATTCTTGGTCAAGCTTTTGTTTTCTTACTTTTAACAGATCCCTGGTTACAGAGAAATATTTATGTGCTATTAAAAAGTGAAGGTGTAAGCGTGATAATAAATGGCACTGGCTGTCAATGTGGGGATAGAAGAGATTAATGTTGTCTGTGGCAAAATGGAGAATGCATGCCGTGCCTAACCAGCCCTCTCACTCAGTTCCAGCAGATTGTTGTCATTTGGGAAGTCAGGCCCAATGGTTTTAGATTTTTTTCAGGAAAAGCCAAATCCATATTTATAATGAGAAATCTCCTGGTTTAAAAATGTTGGCACAGGTTTTTTTAGACACTGTGCAGGCCAAACAAAATTTATCTGTAAGCTTGGTTTGGTCTATTGGTTGCCTATTGATGACCCCTCAGCTGTAGATTTTCCAGCAAGAACAGATGGAACTTTTTCATTGCCAATGAGGTTGGTAATTGTGAAATGGTCTGGAACCCCTCTTTTGAGAAAGTAGCATTCTTAGGTCTTGAATAAAATATGAAAAATGTGTTGGTCACCAATTTGTGACCAATTAGAGAATTTTTAGAGAATGCCAAGATTTCTGTGGTTGTTCACATATCGCTTAGATTGGAGAAGGGGGTATATGAAATTACAGCAAGGTAGAATGATATACATGCTTTAAGGGTCTTTAAAAATTTCTGTGAGAGTGATAAACCTAACCTAGGTACGAGAAAAGCTTTACAGAGGAAGTGATAATGAATAAGACTATATAGTATGAATAGGATTTTGATAGAAAAGGAAGGGGGAATTTGTAAAGGGAAGGAAAGTATAAGCAACTCTATGGTTATATTGTGGGCTTTGGTATGTCTTAATATGGTATAATTGAGTATGATTGGAGGGTAGAGCATATGAGGAAATGTAGTTGGGACTAGGCTAAGGGGAACCTTGAGTATCAATCTACAGACTGAGACTTGATTATACAGTTAAGGAGAGCCATTCCAGCGTTTAGACCAGAGGAGAGACATAATCTGATCTGATCTGATCTGTATGTTCTTATCCCAAATCCAGGACTGGGTCTCCTTAAAGTAGTTGGAAGCCTTCTCTGAGAGATTGGTTATAATAGCCATCCTAGCTAGACACTGGCTAAGAAGCTAGATGATTTCTGAAAGCACTGACAATTCTTGAAAATCACCTTTGCACTAGTCACAGTAAATAGCATACTTGTGATTTCCAGATGAGGCTATAAAGCAATTTTCAGGAGACAATCAGAATATCTGGTAATTTCACTAGTGTGCAGAACATAGTAGCCTGGCCTGCCTTTGGGTTCTATGCAGAGAATATAATACCTCTGTCAGAAGCAACTAATAGAAGTCATGAAAACATAAATTACATGGAATTAGGTGGAAATAGGTTGGAAAGGAAAGGCAATGGTGACTTTAATTATTTTAACAAAAAAAGAGGTTAAATTGTATGCAGTTGCCAATAATATGAAAGTGGAATGAAAATGTAATATGCAAACATAGGCCAATAAAAGTGTCATTTTTTAATGTTAAAATATCCATTCAAAATAAGAGGAAAAAGTTAGACAATTATGAAAAAATTGTCTCACGTTATAAAGAAAATACAAGATTAAATCAGGATTTAGGGACAAATTTTTTTCCCTCCTAAAATGCCAATAGTCAAAACTCATTTGTGGGTAACGTGCCATGAAAGACACCAGTACTTGGGTGTTGGTCAGGGAGAATCAATCAATGTGCCAAATTATAATTAGATAAAAAAATGTCCTAGACAGATGGCCATTTTGGCACAAATAGGTATAAACAATGTATGAATTAATGTGAATTGCTTTAACACACTATTTCTCTCTTCCAAGCAACTCTGTGTAGAATGCATGTGACTCCTGTTCATCAATTCAGTAGTCATTATGGGTCTAAATTAATCACTTGGTTTATCACTTGCCAATTGCTCAATCTGGCCTCTCTAGATACTTTAGAGACAAGGAAACAATTTAGCTAAACAATATTAAATAAATAGTCCAAGGTCATAAAATAGAATAAAAATGATAAATCTTCAGCTTCTAATCTTTGCATAGTTAATAGAGCCATGCAAAAATGAATTCCAATAAGGCTATTAAAACAAATTCATAGTTAAACAGAGATACTTTGGTTGAAGTAAATAAATCAGGGCAATCTATGATGATAACACTCAAATTTTTGGAGAAATTCGTTAAGTCGTGATGAATGGGAAACTTCTGTTAGGTGTCTTAGTCTTATTTTCATTTTGGTTTTAAACTGTGAGCTACCTAAAGCTTTCCCTCTTTATAGAAGGAAAAAGTGTTTAAATGCGTGAGCTTGCATATTTGCTTTTTTTTCAATCACACCCTTCTTCTTGGCTTATGAATATATTTGACAGTTGATTTTAGAAGAGGGAAATCAACACTGCCCTGGGACTTCGGAAGCCTTGGCTTTTGCCTTTAGCTTCTCCAGTAGTCAGCTGTATTCAAAAGCAAAGCCATTGACTCTCCATAATCAATTCTGCAAATCGACAGGGTTAGATGAAACAATATTTGGGTCCTATTCATCGTATAATTAGTTATTCATTTTATGCTTTATTTATTTACAGTACTCAGTAATTGCAGTGAGAGTGCAAAAGTAAGCTGGGTGATGTTAAACATCTCCTTCATGAAAACACAGCTATGTCTGGCACAGAATAGTGCTCAATAAATATTTAACTAACTGATGGTTCCAGGCTACCCCAAAATCCTAAAATGATTTGTATATTGCACATGGGATGATAAGCTTTGGGCACTAGGGTAAGATATGGAAAGGCTGCACCTGGGTAAACAGGAGGGGCTTTTCATTTGACCCACCTGCCAGGCCAGAACCCAGGGATCTGTTCGTCCCATGCCTGGCTCATTCTTTTTGTTGCTCTTTGTGACTTTTTACTAATAAAATTTGCCTTTTCTTTCTTCTAAGCTATTTTTACCTGTATCAAAGCCTTTGATGTGACAGGTAGCAAATGGGGAGCACGGTGTGGTTTACTTAATGATTTTCCTTGAGTTTTATACTTTTTGAGGAAAGGCTTAAATGTACAGAATAAGATGTCCTTTGCTAAATCCTAAGGTAGCAAGAAATTGGATTGGCTGTAGATAGTGCTTAGTTTAGTGGCTTAGTTTGGGACGATTCAGTATGGTGGTCCATGTTTCACACTTTCCTCCTGAACATCTTCTCATTAAAGAGTGATTGTCAGCCTGGACTCTAACAAATATGCATTATTGAAGATAGCTGGTATCTGTGGGTGAGAAGGGAAAAAAGATGAGTGATCACTGATGTGCCTGGAGGTAAGGATTGTGAATTTTTCACCAATTAAGTGATCATAACAATTTAGATTTATGATTGATAGTTGTGTTGGCTAGTACTAATGATCAGTTTACAAAGTTGAAAATTTCACGGTAGAAATAACATGGCCTTGCTGGGTCTCTTTTTCTGTGAAATTTTTGAAAAATGGACAAGCAATGTTTTATTATTTTAGACATGTATACTCCATTTTGGAACCTCTTCTTTTTTAGACTAATAATGGAAGTCTTTTCTTGAAATCCTAGACATAAATACCTAGTCCAAGCAGTCCCTGCAGGGCTAAGAGTCTCTAAAACGAGTGAGCATGTGGTGTCTAGAGCTTGGTGTGAGCAGAAAGGTTCCTTAACAAGTGCATTAAGCAGTCACGAGCAAAGACATACTGCTAATATTTCAACATTTGATATGTGATCGAGTTTTATTATTATTCATTCATCAAATCATTACTGTGCTAAATGCTCTAGTCTAGAAACTACAAAGAGAACCAGGACATTGACTCTGTATCCCAAGCTGTCTCTCGTTTTGAGGTACTTTACTTGCTTTTCATCTTTGAAAGACATACAGATAACCAAGAAATTCTTTGTTATAATACAAGCAGAAGAGTTAAGATGTGAATGATATGGGCAGGAGAGCCTGTCTCTGATTGGAGTAGAATCATGGAGTCAAGAAGGAAGCAGGATGTAATCATTTTTCAGTTCAGTTAATTAATTAGAAATAATGACGCATTGGAAGCACTATTTCCCAATTAAGTGAAAAAGAAAGAAGAGAGTCAACTAACTAATTAAGGTTAAGAATAAGAAAGATATGCCCACTCTTAATGAACCAAAGTGCTTTAAATGGCTCATGGGGACAGACAAGCCTATGATTCTTCAAAGAAAATTGCAAATTCTCCGAAGGAACAGCAGCTTGTCTTTATGCACTGCAGAGCTAAGAAGATAAACTGCAGCTTGACCCTAATTGGTATAATCTTTTTTAAAGGATTTTCTTTGGACTTTTTCAGCATATGTACTTTAAAAATAATTTTAACATATTTTGGAATAGGAGAGGTGAGGACTGAGGCTTTATTTAAGTCATGTATAAAATAAGACATGAGAAATTAAAAAAAAAAGGACTAGAGTGAGACAGAGAGCACTATTTAAAAGCATCAATTAATTCTGAGCTCTCTGGAAGCCATGTTTTAAAAACAAAAAGTTAGTTATTTCATTTTTCAGTTAAAGGAACAAATAAATTAAACTTTTTTATGCTACTGAATTCCAAATCAAAGTTAACATAAGGATTCTTATTTAAATTATTTTATTAAGAATTAATTATGACATGATATTTCCATAATAAAGTATTTGATTTATTTGATAAAGCTTATGCATCTTTGGTAGCATCTAAATTAATCAATTTTCTATGCAAGAGTTTAAATTTCCTTTGCTTCTGACCTCTTCCTAGCTGTGTGACCTTGGATCAGTAACCTCTCTTAGCCTTAGTCTCTGGATCTACAAAATCACTATGCTAGTGCCATCCTCAAGGAATTGTGAGGATTAAAAGAGGTAATGCATCAAAAGCAGAATCCCTGACACATAGTAATAGCTCACTAAAGCTGAGCTGCTGCAATCATTGTCATCATCCTCAACATCATCATCGTCATTTCTACCACACCACTTCCAAAGACCTGCAATGTATCTCCCAACTTTAAATAGTAGTGAGAGGGGGAAATGGAGTCTTATTTCAATGCAGACAGCCACCCTGCTTATAATGTCATTGCATGTATTCAGGAATATCTAGAACATAAGTTATTAAACCAGCAGCAGGCCCTGATAACAGATACATTAGGTTTTATGGTGTCAAGAATCGGAAGCTACTAGAGGAAAGCTGATTTATACTTCTCTCAAGACCTGATTTTTTCTTTTTTTTTTAATTTCTATTTTCTTCTGTCTTCTCTGATTTGCTAGAGTTTGTCCATGCAAGGACAATGTTAGCTGGCTGGAATAGGAAAACAAAGAGAGCAAAAAAGAAAATGAGTATCAAGGATTTTCCAGCACTAACTACTCTAGTTATCTTTCTCACTTGTCCTGTTGTAGCTGTGAATTGTGTTTTTTATTAAAGTGAAAGAAGGAAAAATCTTGCTGAAAAATATCAAAATCATCTGACTACTTTTTTAGGGTGTCTCTGGAGTGAGCTTTAGGGTGAGCTTTGATTTTTTTTTTTTTCAAGGTGACTGAGTCCTTCAAATTTAGGAAATTAGGCTTTAGGAGTACGCTCAAATGAATAGTTTAAATCTTCCATGTAGCTCTTAAACTTGTAGAGTTCTCCGACATTGCTCTTAGCAACTCAGCAATAGAGGTTTACATCTCTTTTTACGTGGTCAGAATAAAAGACATGAATATGGAATAAAATACTGTCTCCTCTCTAAATATCCAAGTTTCCCTTTTGTATTTTTCCACATGTTCATCTTTTTGTTTGCTGAATTTGTGCACTTTCATTACTATGATAGATTGTTACATTTGGCAAATGCATGCCATATGTGGTCAAAATATAAATGAGGAATATGTGTAAAGAAACAAATATGTAAAAGAATCAGATAACCAGGAAAAAAATCCTCCTCAATACTACTGTATGAGTAAATTAAAGAGACACAAATGACTGCCAAGATTTTTTTTTACTTATCCTAATTTAGCATCCTAGAAGTGACATAGGAGGAGAAGGCATTAAACAATGGGCTGTGCTCAGGGGGTTTGCAGCAGGTTGAGTTCTGCCCTTATGAGTACATGAGTGGAGAACATCACCATCACCACCACTTTAGTTGTCCTGAGTCCCCCTTTTTTGTGTTTGCAAATGTCCTGGGTCATGGAGGGGGCTGGTGGGTAGTCCACACAAAGTAATCAAATAGAAATTGGATTAACTCTTGGATGATGGAGTTTTCAGTCTACAGGTAAGGTAGTAGATGATAAAGTAATAATGTCCTCTCCAGGAGATGAGAGCATTCTCCTCTCTGGAGTTCAGACTCCTCTCCTGGAGTCTGAACTGGCTACTCCCTGGGTGATGACGTGGCTCCCATGTGTTTCTTGGACACCCAAACAGTTCTCATCTTGGCAGTCTCTTGCCATGTCCAATAACCTGGTTATTTGGAGACAATGGGAATTCTCTCTTCTTAGACTACCTCCAAGCGATCTTCTAGCTATATTGTCCCACACTGGTAACCTCTCACCATCTTTTGTACTCATCTCTGCTCTTCTTTTAAACGTAGAGAAATCATTTTACCTCCCGCCTGCCATGCTTTCCCCAGAGGTGGTTATTTCCTTTTTCTTTCCTTTTCGAGAACTCTCTTCTCTTCTTTCTTAAAAATTGACTTAGATTGCTCATTAAAACCAGAACTAAAATCAACCAGGAAAAATAGTTCTGTTTTCCTTGAGTGAGAGGCTTATTCTTCAAATTTTAAGTGGGCAAGAAGGGGGAATATTTATATTCCAACCTTGTAGTAAATCAGTGATAATAACAGCATTTATAGAGCAGATACACTGTCAGTTACTTTGTTCTACATTTTATGTAATATAGCTTATTTAAACCTCAAAAATCTTTATAGGTTCTGTATTTACCCCCATTTTATGAATAAATTGAGGCATATAGTTGTATAAAAGAACCAGGGTTTGAATCTAGAAGGTCCAGTTTTGAAGCCCACACTCACCACTTCTCTATATTGCCTTTTGCTAATCAACAAAAAAGGTAAAAATAAAGCAAAACAATTGTATTTCCATAGCCAAACAATAGGAATGCTCGTATCTTTTTTTTTTTTTTTTGAGGAAGATTGGCCCTGAGCTAACATCTGTTGCCAATTTTCCTCTCTTTCTTTTTTCTCCCCAAAGCCCCAGTACATAGTTGTATATCATAGTTGTAGAGTTGTAGCTCTTTTATATGGGATGCCGCTTCAGCATGGCTTGATGAGCAGTGAGCAGGTCCACACCCAGGATCCAATCCTGTGAACCCCGGGCCACTGAAGCCGAAGGCACGGACTTAACCACTAAGCCACTGGGCCAGCCCCAGGAATGCTCATCTTTTGATACAGAGTAAGGGTTAACATGGAAATATCTCTGGTGATAATATTTGCTCATTAGATAAGATCACAATTGAGAATAAGTTTATTGTTGTAAACGTTTATGTGATACACATTGTCATGCTTATGAAGACCGGTAAGAAGAGACATCTGCTTTCACAGTCCTCATGCTGTGGGGAAAGCTTGAACTACAAATTTAGGTAAATATTTAAGCAATAGTCCAAGTCATTGCAGTGATGATGAACAGAGTTAGATTGATCATTATCCTTGGGTCATGACACCTTGTTATCTTCAGTTCATATGTGGCCCTCTTTATTTCATTTAGTCATTCATTTAGTCATCAGTTTATTCTCCTCACTTTCTCTGCCTCATTATCCCTCCATTGACAGCTGCCATTTAAGAAATCAGCTTCCCATTCTTTGGGCAAGGACTTAAGAATTAATTTCTGCTAGGCATCCCAATAAGTTTTTAAGACCCTTTGGCAGAACATAGGGCAGTCAAATTTTATATATAGTATTGTCTTAGATTAATTCTAAGACTTCTCTTAGAAGTTTGGATCTACTGATTATACATGCTGATAATATTTTGGTCATGCTAGTTCTTAGAGAACAGGGAAGGGACCCAGGGGTCTATATTTCACCTAAGAATAATTAACAATGGGCTATATGATGACAAAGGGCTGTGTGGGACATAAAACAAATTAAATGGCTTCACAGTGGGCCCAGCAAGAACTTATTGATTGGAACAAACTGAGGACTGTCTGGGAATGTTGGATTTCTGTCTGACTCTGAAAGAATTAGTTATCTTCAATCCAAATTGCATTTTGAGCTTCCTGAAATCACAAGAAAAAAAATACTGTTTCTAGAACTAAAGTAATCCATGTTCTTATCTTAAATCTCTGTTTTCTAATATTGCTAGATTTTTTCCTCCTTTTTTAAGTCATTAGTTAATTCATTCTGGTAAGAAAAGCCCAGGGATTTCAGAACTCCCGATGTAATGATGGAAACTGATTTTTTTTTTTGTTATTAAATGTTTGTGCTTGAATTTTAAGAGGAAATTAATCAATGGAATGCTGATTAATTTTTGGATACTCTGTCTTCCAGTCATGAGTGTCATGTTTTAGCATACATCATCAGTGATTTTATCCAACAGTATTTTTACCCCTTAAAACGTTTACTCAATCTTATTTCACTTAATAAAAACAAATTATTTTTATTCTAATTAAAAATGGATTTAATGCCACAAAGATTTAGTCCCAATGTAGAAAACTTAAGCATCCTAAGACCTATTGACCTTTCCCTTTATGTATTCCCATGTTAATTTATTATACACCTATCTCTAAGAAGTTTTGATTAGATATTTTAACATTTGATAAATATTAGAAGAAAATCATTCATATTCATACTCAATAAAGCGCTAATGTATTGGCAGCTTTTGTTTTTTTAACTTGACTTTTAAAGCAAGTAATATTTATATTTGGAAAATGACAAGCTTGACTTAACTGGATCCAACTAACTGGTGATGAAATAGCTAATTAGCCGAGACTGTGAAGGGTCTCCTGCTGAGTGCTTTGGTGAATAAAAGCTTTCTTTGGTGTTTAAGTAATTCTCTGATGCCTTTAAATGCAACTGTTTTTTAAAAATCCCAAAAGATTTTGATGTTTAAGTAATTCTCCAGCACTTCTAAATACTGCTGACAAAAAAAATTCTGACAAAAATTCTAAACTTTTAATTATGGAGACTTCCAGACATACACAATAATAGGAAAATAATGAAACCTCATGTCCCATCACCCAGTCTCAACAACCATTAACCAGTAGGAGTCAATCCTGCCCCATCCACATCCACAACCTTTTCCCCACTTCTCGTATTGCTTTGAAACATATCCTAGATATCGTATCATTTCATTAGTAAATTTTTTGATATATGTCTCTAAAAACGTGAGTTCTCTTTTATCTTCACCATAATCACAGTACCAAAATCACACCTAAAACATAATACATTCTTTAAAATCATCAAATTTTCAGTCAGGGTTCAAGTTTCCAGTTATCTCAAATTTTGTGACACAGTTTAACATGTTCCTCTGACCTACCTCTGTGTTTTCTATAAATTGGAATTTGGATCTAGGCCCTGGATCAAGATTCTGGTTTGATTTTGTGTGTGTGTGAGACTAGTTCATAGCTGTATTCATTCTTCTTTTCAAGAGGCATACAATGTCTTTTGTGTGTATGTGTGATGTTAACAGTTGATGTTCATTGTCTACAGTGATTCCTTCATTACTATTAGTTCAGATGTTCTAATTCTATCACTCTTTATATATTACATGGAATACATCTACCAAGAGAATTTATGGATTTAAATAATTTTTATGTTTTAATTCACTGTAGTTCTTATTCTTATTAATGCTCAAATTGTCCCAACTTAGGTCAGTGGGAGCCTCTTCAAGTTTCATTCTGAGGTCTTTTGACATAGATCCTAGTAGTCTTTAACAGCATCCTTATCCTCAGATATAAGATGTTCAGGCTCATCTTGTGTGTTTCATGACCCAGGCTAGAATCAGCCATTTCTTCTGTTTAGAGACTCACAATCTGAGACTCACAATCTAGCCCTTTGCTACTAGGTTGGTCATTGTTTCTAAGCCTTTTTGCACATGGAGTTATAAAATGTTTATCTTTTTCCAGTACCATTTTATGTATAAATTAAAAATAAGCTCTTTGTTCACATGTACATATTTTACTTTTAAGACTTGCTTGATCCAGGAGAGACTGAACGTAGTTTCCGTTTCTCAAGGGTGTTATTGGTACCCATGAAACACCTGGTAGTTAGGCTGCAATGTTTCAAGCCGCATTAAAACAATTTGCACTAGCATTTTATTTGTTTAAAATTTTATATATTTATATTTGAACTGTATATAAATATGCAATCTTTTGAGTTCAATTTCTCCTAAAAAGCATTTCTAGAAAATAGATTTATATGCTGAAGAATACACAGCAGCGTTAATAATGATGTGAATATATTAGTGAATGAGAATCCACTGACTAATTAGTCACCGCTTTTCTAATTAGAGTGTGAAATCTTAATTTTTTGGAGTCTGATTAACTGATAATAGCTATGTCATGGTGTTCTTGCAAAAACCTGTTTTGATGGACATTGCAATATAAAAAGCACCAGTTAATAGGCAAAAAGAAAACAAAAGAAAAAAGGTCTTGATTATTTTCCCTTCGAAATTTTCTGAGCACCTGATAAAATATGAACATAGAGTTTCAAATACATCAACATCAAGGTTAGTATAACTGGATATTGTCTATTAGGCTTTCTACAATTAAAGGTTGAGGAAAAAATGTATACTTAAGAAAATTGAATCTGGATATCTGCAACTAAAAAGATAGGCAATTGAAGCAAATTATTCAGTTTATTTGGAAAATTAAAACAAATTCAGCAAGTCTTTCATCTGACTTGACTTGTGTAATACGGGTAAAATCAATTATTAAGCCTGGACTCTCATATATTGTCATTTTTAAAACACCTGAAGGGGAGTGAGGGGATGGGGGAATGAAAGTCCATTACTATGAGCCTGTGAAACTAGAATGTATAGCAATAGATAGAATGCTATTCAGCCACTGAAAAGAATGAGGCAGATCTGTATGTGCTGTTATGGAAAATCTCCCAAGGTTAGCATAGTTTGTTGGCTAAAAACATGCACTGTGGAGCCAGATCACCAGACTTCAATCCCAGCACTATTGACTTTGAGCAAGTTACTTAGTCTTTTTATATCTCATTTTATTAATCTGTAAAGTAAGTATTATATTAACACAAATCTCTGATGGTTGTGAGAATTAACTTCTCCTTCTTCCTCCTCCTCTCCCTCCTCATTCTCCTTCTCCTTCATATTTTTATCATCTTCCTCATCATCATTGTCTTGCTCAGTGACAAAAAAACGCTTTATATAATTGTTTCTAAGGCATGATACGATTTGTGTCAATAAAAGCATGTGGATATATGCCTGCATACATAAACTTTTATACTTATATGCATAAATGTTTATGGAAAGATATATCATAAACGGTTAAACAATGATGTTATCTCTGGAGAGCAAATCTTTTGTTAAGGGAGGAAAAGGGCGAGGCAATCACTTTATATATTATGCATTCTCTGGTTTTAGGCTTAAACTTTGTTCATGCGTTAAAAAAAAAAATAAAAACAGTATAAACTGAGAAATAATTAAATAAGTTTAATAAATTAAGTGTATGTTGATCTTGACCATGACAGCAGCCTAAGAAGACATGGACAAAATAGGTGCCTGTGTGAAATTACTCCAAGTACTTACATGTAGCCATTTCCCTAAATTATCTATCTTTCTACCAGCCCACATAATTCAATGAAATTCTGCCATTGGAGCCCCATTTCTTGCTGTTAATAAGTGCCCCTCTTTTTGGGCAAAACAGCAGTAACTTTTGGAAATGTCAATTTAAGTGAACTTTGAGTTATTAGCATTTAAATGTAAATTCCATTTTCTGGGTGGTTTTTCCAGCCCATAGTGTCCGTCTGCTATCTGCACACTGATAGAATGGATGTTCTGATGTTCTGAGCTAGTGAGTTATCGTGGGATCAGGATAAGAAAAAGTGAAAGTGAAGCATGGTAAAATGGGATTGAAAGGTGTTTACAAAAAGAAGGCTTTCAGGTCTAACAGTCCTGAGTGAAAATCTCAGCTCTGCCCAGTGAAGTGATGTATAGCTGTGAGTAGGTTACACTTAACTTTTTCTGACACCATTCTTTGTCAATAAAGTGGAGATAAAAGTACCCATATTCCTAGGAGTTTTAGAAGGATTAAATATGGTATTT
The DNA here is from genome assembly GCF_057802395.1 of Ceratotherium simum simum. Taxonomy (NCBI): domain Eukaryota; kingdom Metazoa; phylum Chordata; class Mammalia; order Perissodactyla; family Rhinocerotidae; genus Ceratotherium; species Ceratotherium simum. The sequence continues at coordinate 47,489,122 of NC_141905.1, read as the reverse complement.
GAACTTGTCTACCATGAGCCTCCAATATAATATTAATTGCTATTTTAGTAAGCCCATATTTTTTCTTTCTCTCTTTGAGTAGGATGAGGAGGCTGAATCAGTTCATGCACATACTAATAATCAGCTGTGTGGCCTTAGGGAATGCACTTTCCCTCTGCTTTTTGTCTTGTTTCAGTATCTGCAAAATGCGTGTTAGACTAGTTGACCGCTAAGCTCCCTTTTAATTTTAAGGTCCAGTAGCAACCTGCTCCAAGCAATGACTTGGTGCATTCAGGTCTCCTCTACCCCTCACCCTACTCCTGATCTTGGTTAAAGAGATTTGACATTGTATCAATCCTTTGTAAAACTTTGTGAAAACCCAGCTCCTCTATTCCTGAGCCTGCTATATATCCATTTTGGAACTGCCTGTATAAATCCTAAAGTGGTAAATGAATTGGAAGAATTCTGGGATGCCAGATGGCTTCATGGGAGAGTGAGATGAGATGTCTGGACAGAAGAAACATTTCATCTAATTCACAGAAATACTAACATCAAGCTTTCAAGTCTGTGTGTGTTAAGAAATTATTTCCCCTGCCTGTGAAATTCCCCTTGCTTACATGCTAATTATTGTAGCCTCCATAAATCGGTTTCCTCATTGATAAAATGAAGTCAGCAATACTAAGTACCCATAAGCAGCCTATTGGGAAGAAAAAATGAGGACTGCATTTGCTCTTAGCACAAAGGCCTACCAAATAGACAATAATCAATAACTATGTTTATTATTCCATTATATTTTGATTATTATTATCCCACTATAGTGTTTCTTGAAAGCTAGAGATTCTGTTAGTAAAGGTACTTAATTTAGCAAGGTTCTTAGAGAAGAAATAAAACGTGATGGTGTTGGTAATGATAATAATAGCTAGTATTCATTAAACCCTTATTACGTTTCAGATACTTTTCTGAGCCTTTTCCTTATATCAATATATTTAATCCTCAAAACAACCCTATAAGTGAGTACTATTACTCTTCTTTGACAGATGAGGGAACTGAGGCAAAGAGTTAGAGAGGTGGGAAGTAGAGCCAATGATTAAACAGAAAACTCTTGAAGTTTAACTGTGAAGTAGAGTATAAAAATGGCATCATAGTTTAAATGGAATGTAGGGTCAAGGGAGAGTTAAGACAGGAGAGCCTGGAACAAGTTTGTATTCTAATGGGGATAACTCAACAGAAAGCGAGTCATCGAAGACATAGAGGAGAGAGATGAGGTATTTTCAGGAAAAAGGGATGACAAGAGGTGACTATTTCAGTGTAGGAGGAGAGCAAGGATACTCCTGGCTCAGTCTCTAAAGAACTAAGTGAGCTTGGCTTGACCAATTACCATTTCTGTGTGTCCAGTTACTCACGTGAAAAGGAGAGCTGGGCTATTAATCATCATTAATTTTTCTCCAGGCTATCAAATTATTTGATAATGTTATACTCTAATAGAATCTGAAAATTTTGCCAACTTCAAGAGGACCTAACTATAATCCTAGTATTTCTCATTGCTGATTTTTAGGTCGTTTGGTCTTAAAGGAAGAACTCTTGATAATAAAATTTTCAGCCTATTTTAAAAGATAAATTTAACTTCTGCTGCATCTTAAATATTTAATTGCTTAATATTTTGGAACATTATATGAAACAACCCCAATAGTTTATCTAACTGATTTAATCATTTATAATTACTTGCCATAGCGATAACATTGCACAATGTATTTTCATCTGATGTTTGTATTCCAGATTTGAAAATCCATGTCATATTTTCAACCACATTTCACTTTATGAAATCATCCTTCTCTGTAATAAAACTCTTTTTCCTTTTAGGTTATGTTTTAGAAATCACATTTTTTGGTTACATATTTATATGTAATGTTTCTAAATCTACAAAGATCATTTTAAAACTATGTAATCTCTTACTTATGTCTGTCATTTATCATTCAATAAATATTTATTGAGCGCCTCCTCTGAGCAAGGCCAATTCTAAGAACTTTGCGGGATACAAGATGAATCATACGTAAATCCAGCACTCAGAAAGTTTACAGTCTGGGTGATGAAATAAGATGTGTATATCTTATCTCCCACCCCTGCCCAAAGTAGACTTCAAAGAAGTTTATAAATTTTTAATGAAACAGAATAATATTCAACAGACTATTAACTGTGAATTTAAGCTGTGGTGCTGGATCATGTAGCACTCTATATTGCCTGGGCTGGCTGAAAATCATAATCAAGTAATGAGAATTTATCTAAAGAGTATATCCTTCATTTAATACAATGGGAATAATACATTAATTTTTATTTTCCCATTTTTTTTCTATGAAACTCAGAGTACTCATTTATCTTTGCAGGTTCTCTGTGAATAGAAAGAAAACAGGTGGTACTAGATTTTCTTTTTCTTTAACAATCTTTTCCTGCTGAACCTAGAATGGCTGAAAATGTCAATTTGCCCTAAAAATACATTTTCCTTGAGCATTTTACTTGAACTGCCAAGTGTCCTCTGCTTTATCAATAAGGGTTTTGTTCAGTGACATTTAATATTCAATTACAGAAAAGTATTTCACTTTGATTTCGAGCCCCTACCTTCCCTCAAAAGAAAAAAAGTTGTGGAACAAAGAAGGAAAATAGTGCATTTCTAGGTATTAACAATGTTACATGCAGGAAGTAATATTCCAGAAGACAAATTTTCTTATTATATTTGTGATAAATTATATCTACCACCAAGGATGCCTACAGTATTTACATAAGGACTACTTCATCAATATACCGATTGGTGATGAATACTAGCTTCCTACATTTTTGTCCTTTTTCCCCAGGGTTCAAAATGCAGATTTCAAGTTTCAGTAGACAATAGCCACAGAAAATGGGAGCTGCTACTTTCTTTTTTGAAACCAGTAATTCACTTGCATTGTGTATGGAGCAAAAGGAACCCGTGATGAGTCATTCTTATTTTAAAGTGAAGAAATAATCACTAGGCAGTATATTTATTATTAATATATTAAGCACTTTGGATGCCTTCTTTCTATAACTAATCTTATTTAAATTAAGCATAATGAGTTTAAACTTTTTTTTTTCTCTTGTGTGCTCCCCAATGTATGTTTATAATCACTCTCAGTATAAGGTGAACTCTTTAGTTGCTAAGGAACACACTTGCTGAATTTGTTTCCCCACAGATGAGTAAAATATTCCTTCCTGTGCTATCATTCTGTGAGTAAATTAACACTTAACTAGGGCACATTCAAAGGAGAGCATAATATACTAGGCTGAAGAATTCTGTTGTCAAGGAAAGTAAACCATGTATAAGAGCTGTCTGTCCACAACCAGCAGAAGAGGTGATGAGGCAGAACTGGCTATATGATTTGTGGGACCCAGTGCAAAATGAAACCATGGGGCCTCTTGTTCCCAAATGAGTAAGACCTTCAAGACAACAGCAGCAGAGGATTAAATGAATCACAGGACTCCTTTGAGTGTGGACTCCTGTTACATTGCACAGGTCTCAGGGGCACTAAGCAGACCTTGGAGTCAGGATCTAGCACCCCCTCTCTAGGTCTAACACTCCTCATCTCTTAAGATCTGGTTCAAAGCTTTTTTCTTCTGTGAAGCTGGAATGGACCAACAACTCCTAGAAGTAAGGAATTTTACCTGCCAGCCTGTAGCATGGCCCCGGTACCACGCGGTGCTCAGCAGTGAACCCATGCAGCCATCGGTGCTTTCTCCCTTCTCTAGAATCTAGAGTTGTTCTCTCTGCAGTCCATTTATTAATTAATCGGGTACCATGTCAGGGAATCTGTCTTTTATGTTAAAAAGAAATCTTTTCTCTTTTACATTGTTGTATTTTTCTCACGATTATTGCCTTATCCCAATTGAGAGCCCCTTAACAAGAGTCCAATCCTAGTATACCTAATACATCCCACATATATTACCAAGCACAGCATCTTTTCCATGTGAGTTGGAACCAAAAAAATATTTTTTGTATTCCGTTGATAGAACTAATTACCAATGATAAGACCAATGAATACACATTACATTCAGATCTTAGGGTTTTACAAAATATGGTGTTGACTCTCAAAATGTTATTTTTCTCTTATTGTTTTTTATGTATTGCAATTGACAGTGATTAATTTTAAATTTAAACCTAATCACGTAACACAGCAATTCCTAAAGTGTGTTCCATGGGATATTAATGAGTATTATGTAGATTTCTGTGATCAAATAAGTTTGAGAATACTTTGGAAAATAGTAGTGTATCTGCCACTATATAGAGCCTTGTTGGTTTTCCCATTTCCACTGCTACTGCCCTAGATAAGGCTGCCATTATCAACTGCCTGAGATACTGCTCCCACCCCATTTCTAATTGTTCCCATTCCTGTCAATTAATTTTAGATCAATTGAACTTACGCAATGCCTACTATATAGTCACTGGTGCCTGTGATCTTGTCACAGGTATCTCTCCTCAAGCAACTCTTACATTAATGGTTCTCAGCATGGAGCAGTTTTACCCTCCAAGACATTTGGCAATGACTGGAGATGTTTTTTGGTTGTCACAGCTCAGGTAGGGGCAAGAGGTATTACTGGAATGTGGTGGCTAGAGGCCAGGGATACTGCTAAACATCCTGCCATGCACAGGACAGCTCCCACAGCAAACAATCATCCCATCCAAAATATCAATATTGTGTATTAAATCAGATTGGAAACCTTTTTTGGTTTTCTATATCATACCTGTGGAATTTCATACCCTCAAGCATGACATTCAAAGTCCTTCACAATCTGACACTAGCCTCTCTTTTTAGGCCATCTCCCACTACTCCTTTCCATACACACTCTGCTCCAGTAAAACCAGGTGGCTCAGTCCTCCCCAAACAGCCTGTACTTCCTTTCCTCTTTGTCCTACATATTACCTTTGACTGTGCTAGAATGCCCTTCCCTCTTCTTTGTACCTATAAGCGACACTATGTCTGTCCTAGCTCAAATATCACTTCCTCTAGGAAGTCTTCTGTGATTTTCTTCTTACTACTCCCCCAAATGGGGTAATTTCTCTCTTCTCTGGACCCCCTTAGCAATCTGTACCTCTCTCATATTTGGTACATGATTGGCACAAAATGTTTTCAGATCTTCTCCTAATAAATAATAAATTCTTGAATGGTAAAAAACATCATTAAAAACAACAACACTAATAATTTTGTGTCTTGTAAAGCTTTTAATAAATTTGGTCAGTAAATACTTAAACTGAATTAAATTATTTAGTTTTGAGGAGAGATTTCTAGATCAGACCCTAGAATTGCTTTTATCTATTTATTTATTTTTTGTGAGGAAGATGGGCCCTGAGCTAACATCTGCCAATCCTCTTCTTTTTGCTGAGGAAGACTGGCCCTGGGCTAACATCTGTGCCCATCTTCCTCCACTTTATATGGGATGCTGCCACAGCATGGCTTGACAAGCAGCGTCGGTGCGCGCCCTGGATACGAACTGGTGAACCCCGGGCCGCCACAGCAGAGCACGTGCGCTTAACCGCTTGCGCCACTGGGCCAGCCCCTATAATTGCTTTTAAATTCATCTATATATTTAACAAGAATTGAGTTTCTGCTGTTAGTAATGATGTGATTTTAAAAGCTATCTTCTTCTAGAAAGAAAATCTTCAGGCTTAATATAAAATTGGCTACAATTGAACTATAATAGATATTATACTATTACTACTTCTTTGCTATTTAACAAAAGGATTCTGATTTTAAATAGCACCAATTGAATGATGTTTATACTTTTTGGTTAAGGAAATTATTACTTGGGTTAGCTAAGTGATTTTTGATGCAAAGAAAGGAAAACCTGTCTCAACTTCACTTTTAAAAGAATGAGGAAATTGTCTTATAATTAGAAATTCACAGGTAGAAGAGCGTCAGGGTTGACCATTCAGAAGCTCCAGCTTTGTTCCTCTTAGACCCTGTTGGCTCTACCCTCCTGCACCCTCAGGTTGATGGCTGAATAAACAAGTTTCACACCTGTGGATAACAGAATCCAGAGGAAGAAAGAGAGTTATTACCAAATGTTCTGGGAAACAGGGAGGAAGAACTTTCCCAAAAGCTCCTAGTAAAGCACTTTTCATCTCATTGGCCCCATTTCTGAACCAATCATTGGCAAGGGAAACTGAATAACTGACAGACTAATCATGTGGAGGGACCAGCCTCTCTTGTGGCACGGAGGCAGTAGGAGGAGGGAGGGACACCTAAACAAAATCAGAGTCTGTTAGGGAGGAGGGCAAGAGAAATGGAGGTAGGGTTAGCCACTAATATTCACTACAGAAAACAAACTGTAGATTCTACTATCAGTTAACAGCCCCAATGGTTATTTTTTTAACTGTGAATTAATTTTATTTTTTTTAAAGCATATGTAGTTTTTTGTTTTTTTTGTTTTTTACAAATTTTATTTATTTATTTTTCCCCCCAAAGCCCCAGTAGATAGTTGCATGTCATAGCTGCACATCCTTCTAGTTGCTGTATGTGGGATGCGGCCTCAGCATGGCCGGAGAAGCAGTGAGTTGGTGCATGCCCGGGATCCGAACCCGGGCCGCCAGCAGCGGAGCGCGCGCACTTAACGGCTACGCCTTGGGGCCGGCCCTGAATTAGTTTTAAATAAGACTTGCCTTCCAAAATTCAGACTCAATTGTTTTATGTGCAAAACTAATTAGAGTTATATAGTGATTTAACCCAAATTATTTCTGATACATAGGTTATATTAGATTTTTCTGCCTCAGATGTTTCAGTAGACTACTCCATAATAATTAATGTAAAAAATAATTTTAACTCCCATAGTTTAAAATCACAACAGTATTACATAAAAATTTTGTATAAAATTGGAGATTCGAAAGCTGTTACACCATTAAATTCACAGTTTACATGACTCTATAATAAACAATATAATATCAGTGCTCTAGTCCATATAATGCTCACCTAGATGAAGCTGTATGTATGCCATTAAGTACTAATTCTTAAGCTAAAACATCGCCATAGATTTTCATGTTTAAACCATGATTATATAGTAATCTTTGCTAATGCAATGTGATCACCAGTGGTGCTCTGTTTTAGCCCTGACACATCAATGAAACTTGGATGGAACTCTTAGTAGTGTTTATATCGCAGAGTCACTATTGTATTTGCTTGCATTAAATAAAATATTTAATTTAAAAAGTATTTAAAAGTATATTTAATTATAACAGATGTATATATGTGTCAAGACAAATTGGATTATACATTTTATGTGCGTGCATTTTAGTACACTTTATAGCTCAAAGTTGAAAAAAAGTAAAAAAAAAAATTTAATGAATAGTAAATGCAGAGATTACTAAAAGTACTAGGTACAAAAGCTAATCACAAAGATCAATTGGCTGTTTTACAAAGATTCCATTTAGTTTCATCTAACCACCTATTGCTGACTGGCTCTAGAGTATGCTGTAAAGGTCACTATATTTTGGTACACTTAGTGTAGTTGTCCTAATGGCATTACATTCAAAAGTATCTCAAATTAATTCTGTGGACTGTTGTCTTATTGGAAGACAAGTAGTAGTGAATGCTAACTGCTTTTTTGGTTTGAGAAAGCTATGATTGGAAAGCCACAAGGGCATTATAAAAGGTCAATTCCTAACAAACTGAGTACAAATAAACAATTGGATCTTGAATATTTCCAAATAGTGATAGATTCCACCAGAACTGAATATGAAACAGTTAGTTAATCTAGTCAATTGGACATTCCAAATCAATGCTTTCCAGATTTGAACGTGCATAATCACCAAGGTTACTTGTTGAAATAAAAATTCTGATGCTGTAGGACAGGGATGGAGCTCCATAGTTTGTGTTTCTAACAAGTTCCCAGGCATGCTGATGCTGTTTATCCTCCTACAGGCTTTTAAATAGCAACATTCTAAGTCACCTGAAATTCACAAAAATACAGTTTAACTATCTGGATTGCAAATGTTTTGTGGTGTTTGATCTTTTGGAAATGAACACATATCTAACCACAATTTGTAACTCTTACTTAATTCTTTCATGTTCAACAAATTGAAAATATTCCTACTGAGGTTATAATATTTAAGAATCAGGGCATCTCTATGTCTTATTCTTAACTTTCTTTAAAGAAAAAAAACCCACAACCCACCTCAGGAAGCTGCTTAAGAACAGAAGCTACTACATCTTTAAAATCAGAGTTTTCGTTATGTTATCTCTCTGATTTTAAACCTATTTTAGTTACTGGTAAAATTAGAAAGTTGGTGGGTATGTGCTTCATACTTTTCATATATTTAAAAGTTAATAAACCACATCTTTATTTCTTTTACTAAGATTTGGATAATCTCAAATTCTTTGATTGATTTTCAAACTTTTCATTATTTTGGTTTCTCATTTCTGTTTATTGTTCTAAATTTCTCCACACATTTTAAGCATGAGGAAGCTAATCATGTACGGATATACTCTCCTACTAGGTGCACATCTAGTTGTTAAAAACAAAACAAGGGATTTGAGTAAGCTTTTTAATAATTAGTGAGGAAATTATTTCAGCACAGTTTAGAAGTTCTGTATTTTTCCTTTCTTCTTGAGTTACGTGTTAAACTGTATACAAGAGTGTAAATCTGGATTGAAGAGGACACTGCTGATGGTGCACATGATTTAGTATAACCATGAAATTAAGTCTTGGGCCACACGCCCGGTATCTAAACTAAATCAAGGAGCGCTTAATTGGAATTAGGCAGCGAGCCTAGAAGAATTTTACTTTGTTCAGTCTCAAGTTTCCAGTTCCAATGGATTCATGTTTTATAGAAATCTGTATTTGGGGGCTACAGGAAGAGAGAAACTGAATATATACTGATTATAGAGAAGCTGTGTAGCAGATGAAACTAACCAAGAAAAGATAGGTTCAAGGAGGAGAAAATGTATGTCCAGCATACAGTGGATTGCATGGGAGGATATTTTTCAGGTTAAACTGTGTTTTTTTTTCACATTTAAGATATTGAGAAAATATTTGTAATACTGAGTTAGAATATAGAAATATTAGGAAATAATTCAGCACACTTAGAATCTTTATTCCAAATGAGCACAGCAGGCCATGACAGAACATGGCCCTTCATGGTTGTGTATATGATAAAATCCTCTTCTTAGTTTCACTTTCTAGATAATTGTATTGTTAACCTCTCTGTGACTCTGAATTTTAAAGGCAGGAAAGTCTATTCAGTATTATTTGTTTTCATTGTACCTTATTCTGATATTATAAGGGAAAACTGGATTAAATAACAAATAGGGAAATTTCAACTCCTTACTAATAAGTACTGTACAATGGATTGTTTTTATTATTTCAGACCATTCACTAGAGACAGCAATGACCTCACTACTAGAGACTAAACATGGAGACGGCAGGGTGGGATTTTGAAAAACAAACTCCTGTCATGAAATATGGGGGATAATGGACAGATATTGAGTAGGGACAAGTAAATACTGCTTAATTCTATATGTAAATCTGTTTAAATTTTCAAGTGCTATGGAATTTGGAGACTTAGAGGCATGATTCCTTTTTTAAAATTATGTATGAATATATGAAATTATTAGAGAATGCAGCCTTGAATATTATAGAATGTAGATAAAATCTTGGCACTGAGGTTTTAGATGTACAAGGTGAGACCAACTAGTATAATCTCTTTCATATTCAAGCATTTTGCTACCACGATAGATTATAAAATTTTTCAGCCACGAATTTTATTCTGGACTCTAGGATTCTTATGAGATTTAATTACATATGCTTTTTAAGTAACTTTTTCCCATCAGAAATATCAAAGTATAATTGTATGACATACTCTTAACCCAGTAAGTATAGTAGGCAATGACCTAAGGGGTATCAGGAATAAATACTGTCTATAAATTTCTCCTTCTCACTGTCTCTACGTTTTGACCACACTTAGTTGTGCTATCTGAAATTTCCCCCCATATATGTGTACCCACTCATTCAACAAACTTTGTATTGAGGCCCTATCAAGTACAGGGTGTTATGGGGGATACTAAGCTACATGGGCAAAATTCATCTTTGTATTTCCAGTGCCCGGGACGTTGAAAGGCCTCAGTGTTTGTTACCCTGAAGTGATTCTCCCACTTTGAAGAATTTGTATAATTCATATTCTCTCAGCCCTGGTCTTAGCTATGAGAATATCCTCCCAATTCATATTCGTATGCCTGGTCTCCCTTCAAATCATCCTCTACACCACTGCCAGATTCTTCCTAAAGCATAACTCTATAATCATGTCATCCACTGTTCAGAAACTTTAATGACCCTTTGATGACTTCAGAATATTATTCATACTCCTTATTCAGGGTATGCAAGGCCTTCCACAATTTGAACCCAAGAAACCTTTCCAACTTGATCTCTTATCATCTGCCTTAACACACCCTACACTCTAGTGCCAATTAGATTGGTAGTATAGGATGAGGTGAGTTTAAGAGTACAGACTGTGAAGCCTGGCTGCCTGACTATGAATCCTGATTTTTCTAACTTCTAACTGTGTGACCTTGGGCAACTTACTTGGATTTTCTGTGTCTCAGTTTCCTCATCTAGAAAATAGGGATAATAATGGCTCCTATGGCATAGAGTTGCTGTGATAATAAAAGTGGATTAATGTATGTAAAGCATTTAGAAAAGAACTGGGCACATATTAAGCACTTGGTGATCCTTGCTATTATTTTTTGCCTTTAGACTTTGCTCTTGTTATTTCCTCTGCTTGGGAAACCCGCTTCACTCCCTTACTCCCATTGTTCGATGTCCACATCCAAATTCTACCTATCCTTCAAACTCTGGTTTAAATGGTCACTCTATTGATCTGGCTGCAGTCTGTACTATTAACCACTAAGCTGAATTTCCCCTATCACAATAACATAAAAATTAATTTCATGATAAAAATCACTTTATTTTCAGATCAAATATAAGCAGAGATACAGAAATTTGTGGTTTGTGGAATAATTCCAGTAACATTGTTCATGACATGCAGGGCAATGCTGAATGGAAGATTGTGAAATTAAAAGGTAGAATTTCAATTTCTGAGTACCAGTCTTAATAATTAAAAGAATCATGTTGTCCTTGTCCTCTAAGATCGTGGAGTTGTGCAGAAGGCCTTGCAGTAAAGTGCCATCAGCATTCTTTATTCTGTGGTCAAAGAGACATTTAAATGTGCCTTTCTTTAACCTTGAGAATTATGGCCCATTCCTCAAACACTCAGCATTCTGGTGAGCAGTTAATGGAGTGGAACATTTTTGATTCATTGAGAGATGTGGTTTGTGAAGAAATTTTCAAGTATGAGTTTCAAGTAGTATTGGAACTCAGTTTTAAACAGGCTTCCAACAAGAGAATGAAGCAGATACTCCCTGGTGAGATTCAGCAGAAGGGAGTGGCCTCCTTTGCAGGCAATTATACATTACCTCTCATTACCTGGGGACTCCAGAGTGCTGGGCTCCAGTGAAAAGCAAAGTATTTGTCAAGAAGGAAGAGACATAAAAAGTCCTAAACAAGTTTCTTGGCTGCAGAAACAGAAATCAACTCTAGCTAATAAGCAAAAAAGAATGTACTGGAAACTTGGATAGAATCAACAGCAGGTTAGGAGACCAGGCTTGGGAATGAACTGGAATCAAAAGAAATATGAGATCCTTAGAAGCAGGACATATGGATTTGTCTACTAACAGAAACTGTCCTGTTGACGTTCAATGCAATGAATTATATCCAATTGTTTCTTTCATTCTTGCACTATTGGATCAAGATTCCATCTCTTGGAAGAGAGCAGGTCTTTGTACCAAGTGTCAGTTATGTGCCTATTCCCCATCTCTGTTGGCAAAAGGAGATGGAGGATCTAGCCCCTCTATCACCCAAAGCAGAAGGCAGTTACCTAGATTAATATATCCCTCTCCCCCCAGGACTATCACAATAAGGCAGGAGTAATTTCCCCGAGGATGGTCACAGTGGTATGAGGAAGAGAGAATGGATGCAGGGCAGGCACAAAATGACAAATGTCCACTACAGATCCTGGGGAGCAGGGGACTTGAAAAGTAGTCCAACCAATATGTCATAGACCCCTCAGGACCTTGCCTTAGACCCAAACCTGGTTCTTTGTCAAGGCTAAAAATTACAGAAAAGAAGATGCTGTAAAACACAAAACAAAAGAAAACAAAAAACGACAAAGTTTGTCTAACTGTATCTTCATCGATAAGCATAACCAGCTACAGCTTTTCTCCATGGATTTCTACAGAGTTGTTCTCTTAATTACTGGCAGTTTTAATTTCTACTTTTTTTTCTTTTATAGTTTTCAGAAAATAGGGTCTCTTTGAAATACTAGCAGAAAAAATTCCAGTTTTCTCTCTGCCTAGAAACATTTATTTTCCTACCTGTCTAGATATAAAATCTTTAAATTTTTTTTGTCCAAATCCATCTGACATTGAAAAACATCTGTGTTCCATCTCTTCTACTCTCATGTTGCCAAAGTATTGTTTAAGTTGCCGGAAGAAAGTAAATAAAAATGATTAAAATACAAATGTGAGAGTGGGCTGGGAGTAGGAAATTGACAGACAGATCTTTAGAGAGTTCACTTATAGCTAGCGACACCATTAGCAAATAAATCATTGGGTTTTTATTAGCCATAGTTTTCTCAGGAAGGACTCTCTGGCTTGCCACAGGGCCTTTGTAGTTCTCAACCTTTTTAAAACATTATTTTGTCCGAATTCTGTTTCATCATACCCAACTGAACTATGGTAGATAATTATCTGTTGGTGTTTATGCTTCCTATGGGACAGGCAAGATGTTGGGTGCTTTGGAGAAGTGAAGAAAGTATAACAATACAACACTATTCCCTTCGTTAGAGATTTAAATCATGTCATAAAGCTTCACTTTTATATCATGAAAAAGAACTATGCAAAGTTATTAGGTGTTTAATACAACAGACAGTTACAGCTATGGGATTTCCAGAAGGGAGAGGTCAGTGATCTGAGATAATTAGAAAAGCTTTCTGGAGGAAGGTGAACTGAAGTGGATCCTGAAGAATGGATGAGATTTCCTAGATAGTGAGAGACCGGAGGGGGAACGTCCTGAGCAAAGGCAAGAACTCTGGCTTGGGAAATTTACTCAGTCTTTTTCTTCCATAAATATGAGAGTGCATGAGGGTTGGCATTTAAAACATATTCATTGTAGGCGTGTGATTTCTAAACCCAGCAAACAATGCAATGTAGATGATCCTTCAAAACAAAGATAATGCTTAATTGTAGACCATTCCTCCCATAACTCTTTAACCTCATGGTTTTATTTTTAAAATAAAACTACTATGATTTTGAAAAGTTTTTTTTAACTTATTATGCAGGACAAAATTATAGGGATAATGTCAATGACTCATATGTTTATTAAACTCTCTAAAGCTCAGTATATTATGTTGAGACCAGTTCTGTTGGATGAAGTGTCCCAGCACCGCCACCCTTCCTTTGATACAAAAGGAAAACAATAAGAAAGGTAGTAATAAATGAAGTGCTAGCTCTTCTCTCCAGCCACTCAGCATAGTCATGAGAAAGATAAAGGGGAACCTGGCTTGGATCTACCCTAGTGAGATAGACAGGTAAGTTATGGCTACCCTTCTCTCTTTTTTTTTTTTTTACCTGTTTTTCAAAATTATGATGCAACTATGACAGAGAGTATCATTATTCTGAAAAGTTCAGCATTAATTCTCTGATTTTGTTCATAATTTTAAGGAAAATTCTCTTTTACCTTTTTATTATGTCTAGATGAGTAAAACTATTCAAGAATAGGGAAAACTGCGGAGTAAATTTTCCAGTTATAAACAGTGGAAAGATTAGATGGTGGATGTGCAAGTCAATGGTCTTCAGGAACAAGAATCAGACTAATTTAAACTTTAAGTGGAATTGCACATACTATATTATTATGGTAAAGGATCAAAAGATAAATCTTGGTTTCTTCAACTAGTTAATGGCATGAAAAAAGAGGGAAGGCATGAAAGTATGCATTAACAATTCTGATATTTCTATACATATATATTGGAATTAAACAGTTAAGTAAATGGATGGCAAATGGTGGGAACCATATTTTTCACAGTTAAGAGTGAGAGTTTACAGATAAGCAAGGAGAAGAGGCTAGAATTATCTATGAGGTAAAAGATGCGTTGCAGACATCAATATGAACTCATGTTTAGCTTAATATAGATACAATGGTTACATATAGTAGTATTTATAGACGTATATATCCAAAGGTTAGCATATACATATATATTTCCTTGCTCTGTCACCTGAAATGACCAAAAATAACAACACTCCAGTAGCAAGCAGCACACTTAGCACTCAGACCTTGATTTCTAATACCATTCTCCAATGAAAGGAATCAGAGCTCCTGGAGAAACAGCTAATTATAGGAGTGGGGCAGGAAATATTCAAAATGAGCTTGGAGCATTTTGTAGTATCAGAAAGTAAGGAAGTGCTGAAAAAAAAAAAAAATGATGGGATGATGGGGATATATTGAAGGGAAGCAGGAGCCAACGGAAAAAGCTCCAGTGGCCAGAGCTGCAATTTGAATAACAAAATAAAATGTTGTTGGATTATAACCCAAAGTATAAAATAAATATCTATGAATCTATACTGATATAAATAATTAAATAAGTGATGGAGGAGAAGAGACAAATCTCCATGCAGAAGAATTCCCAATAATTTATGTAGATCCTCAAAGAGATAGAATATAACTCTTTACTCTTTAAGTGTATGCTGAGCGTAGTGGCTTCCTTGCAGAGAATTCAATGTGTAAAGGTAGGGGGGAAGTAACTTTACAACGGAGAAACCTGACAAACATTACCTCAACCAGATGATCAAGGTCAATATCAACAATGATAAGCATAGTGGATAGTATATAGTTGGTATGATGGGATGAAAATGGCCCTTTAAACTCTGTGGTCTTCCTCCCAAAACCCCATAACCTCAACCTAATCATGAAAAAAAACACCAGAAAAATTCCAGTGGAGGAGCATTCTACAAAATAAGTGATTGGTACTCCTCAAAATTGTCAAGATCATCAAAGACAAGAAAAGTCTGAGAAATTGTCACACTCAAGGGTCGCCTAAGGAGACATGGTGACTAAATGTAAAGTGTTTTCTTTGATGGGATTCTGGAACAACAGAAATTAGGTAAAAACTGAGGAAATCTAAATAAATTACAGACATTAGTTAATAATAATGTATCAATATTGGTTCACTAACTATAACAAATATACCATACTAATGTAAGATGTTAGTAATAGGGGACACTGGGTGTGGAGGTATAGAAACTCTCTGTGCTATCTTTGTACATTTTTCTTCCAAAAAATAAAGTTTATTAAAATGATTAAAAAGGAAGGGCTGGGAAACTTATTTAAAGAGATTTAAGAACTCAAGAAACATATCAACCAAATGTAATATGTGGACCATTTATAGGAGAAATAGTGCTGTTTGGAATGTGCAATTATATTATCTATTTATAATGAAACCATATCATTCAAAATTTTCCTCAATTTATTTTTAAGTTACTACCCAAGTGTATTTAACCTCAAAGGGGTATATTTTAACTGTAGTTTCCAGAAGTTGGCAAAGTTTTTCTATAAAGGATCAGATACTAAGTATGTTAGGCTCTGTGGGCCAGATGCGGGTGTCACACCCATTCAACACTGTCTTTGTAGGGAGAAAGTAGCCTTGACAATATATAAGTGAATGGGCATGGCTGTGTTCCAATAAAACTTTATTACAAAAATAGACTATATTTTATATAAGGGCTACAGTTTGCTGACCCCTGATTTACACTGTAATTTGAATGTTAGTATAAAATGAGGTTCAGATTATATCAGTGATTTTCAAACCATTTTTTGCAAAATCTAAAAGTTCATTGAGGAGGGCTTAAGGGACAGAATTGTAGATGAGACAAGATGGAGGCAAAGTGAACAGAGATCAAAATATCCCAATATTGCTTCCAGCTGAGATGTCTGCTTTAAACATTTATTTTGTATAAGGGGGTTCTACGTAAGGTCTTGTTCAGGGTGCAATATTAGGTAATGGTTATGGTAACTGACTCTAGGTTCAGACTGATTGGTTCAAATTCTAGTTCTACCATGCCTTACTATCTTTATGACCTGGGGCTGTTCTTCAGTTTCCTGATCTGTAAAATCAGGATAATAGTACACCTGTGTGTATATCAAGTTGTAGTGGAAATTGAGTGGAAATTTTGGTAACAAGTACTATGGGGATAATGATAATACCTGTATATACATCAGTTTGTAATGAAAAATAAATAAGAAAATATGTATAAAGTACTTATCACAGTAACTGGTATAAAATAATTACTTATTGGTACAAAATATTATTACCACATTCCTTAATAATAATATTATTATCATCATCAACATTAACATCATTTAGTTTAGAAAAATAACTTGGGGGGCCAGCCTGGTGGCGTAGTGGTTGAATTTGGCCCACTCTGCTTTGGCAGCCTGGGTTCGTGGGTTCAGATTCCCAGTATGGACTTACACCACTCATGAAGCCATGCTGTGGCAGCGACCCACATACAAAATAGAGGAAAGATTGACACAGATGTTAGCTCAAGGCCAATCTTCCTCACCAAAAATAAATAAATGACTTGGAAACTACTAGACCTTAGGGTCTTGTTCAATTCAATTGGCCCTGGTTTTGTGGAAGTCAGAACATCCTCAATCTTCCTCTAATGAAGGGCTTCTTTTTTTTTGGAGAGGGTAAAGGAGAACAGCAATCATTGGCTGAACCTGTCAGATTTCTCAGATACAGTATCTAAGAATTACACCAAAGCCTGATTCTGAAGATAGCCCCAAGCCAACCCAAATCTTTACTATTTTAAAGTGGATAGCCAAATGAAAAATTACTCAGAGAACCTTATTGCTGTAACATGAGGGGCTAAAGTGACAACAGTACCACTGGACAAAGTGAAAGATGTTCATCTTCTAGCTTCTAGGAAAACAACTTCTGCCCATTGGCTTCTGGCCCACCTGATATACATCCCCAAAAAGGTTAGGAAAAAAATAAAACAAGATAAAAAAGAAAAAAATTTTTAACAGATGTTTTTACATGTAAACTATTAAACAAAATAGAAATATTTAGGTTAAATATTTGGTAGATTTTCTAAATATGAGGACTTAGTAATGAGAATTTCAAGGAAATTAGTGATGGCTCAGTCTCAGGTGGTATTAACATAAAAATAAGACAGAGTAATCAGTCTTTTTTTTTTTTAATATAGCACCATGTACACAAGGTAAACATCTTTCTTTCAGAAAAAAGGACTCTCAATTAAGTGTGATATAGGTCTTTCACTTCTGGGAAACTTCATGATGTTCTCTTGGGAAACCTTCAAACTTAAAACTAATGAGCATGATTAGGTCATACAGCTAGTGATGGAGCCAGGATTTTAGTTCTGCACCATGTACTATGTCCTACTGATGTCTCTTACCATATCTTCCCCCACTATTTCACTCCTTTCCCCCATCTTCTAAAATTACCTTGAGCTAAAATAAGAGAAGCAACTGATCAGAGCAAGTTGATGAAACAGAATCAGAAATTCTCTGTGGTCGTGATGGCCCCCACTATTCTCACCATTCTGCATCCTGATGTTTCCTGATTCTGTAAATGAAAAGAAGAATTCTTTGTGTCTTTTCCTGCTCTAAATCCAGGGCATGGATTGCATAACTTCAAAAAAGGTGAGAATAATCCCTTTTGAGGTCCTACTGGAAATGTGTACTTCTTCTTCCATCAACTGCCAGATCTCTGAGCGCCACCTCTGCTAGAAGCAAGATTGGACTTCCCTCAATTAGAAAACATCTCAGGCCTCTAGACAAATGGGACTAAAGTACATCAGAAGGGATTAGTGCCTGGGGAACCCATTCATCATTTCTTGTGCACATTAAGCATTCAAATCTATCAGAGATAAACTGTTGTCACAAATGGCTTCATCGATACTCACAGCCTGAGAAGCTTTTGAACTTCTCAATTTAAATCTTAATATGATTTTCTTTTAGGTGTTTTGTGTTTGCTTAATGTGGGCTCTCTGTTACCTTTGAGTTTGACTTTAATAGTAAAATTGTAATGTGCCATTTCCTAGAAATGCTTTCTCGTTTATTGTCTAGTGATAGTTGAGATGTGTGTGTGTGTTGCTTTTTATCTTTGTTGTAGCCTTTCATGTTAGGTAATAGAGCAGTGATGGCATGACAGGATATTTGCAGTGCCCCTTTCCTTGATATCTCCTTGTCTTTTACATATGTAAACGTACTCAGGCACTTTTGAAGTTTTATTTCCTCCAAAAAACAAGTGTAAGTCATGTTGATGGCTTCTTATTCTAGGTCATAGCAGCTGAAACATACAAGATTTCTTGCTGTAGCTAATGATCAGATCTAATTAACAAGAGCTTGTCCTTCTCCATATGTTCCACACTCCAAGGACACATTCTTAGTAAACCAAATTATCTCGGTGTAGTGTTCATATACAAAATTGTATTCTTGCTTTAATTGCTTATTTTCATATTATCTTTTGAGGATAAAATTAAGAAAGGTTAAGAGTGGCCCAGATAATCAGTTTGAAAATATGTGTAAGAGTCGTATATTCTTGCCTGGTGCATGTTCCTGTGATGAACGACAAAGTCAGTGATTGAGTAGGTGTATAGTTTGTGTATATCATGCCACACATATATAGCAGAAAATTTGGATATAGTTGGAACTAATGGATGGATGATAGAATCTCATATAGAAATATATTCAGATATTGAGAATTCAGGCTGGTCGGTCAATAATTTATTGAACTCCTTTTATATTCTAGGCCTCTGCTAGGTGCTTCCATTATTAATATACATAGTAGAAACTAATGTTTATCAAATACTTATTACATATTAGGTATTATGCTGGGCACTTTCTATGCACTATTTTATTCAATCCTCAAAAAAATCCTATGAGGTGGTTTTATTTTTATGCCCAGTTTACAGATAGGAAATTTGATGCTTTAATAGTGATTAAGCATTGCAGGTGGCAGGGTCAGGATTTGAATCCAAGTCGCCTGATACTTAAGTTCTTAACTACAGTATACTGCTTTAGATTCAAATGTATGCAAACTGTGACCTAGGCTTTCTTAAGCCTACTATCCATTGAGGGAGAAAAAATAATATAAGAAAAAATTTCTTTAAAAATTAAGGCTTGGGAAGTCAATTATAATATATAGTGGGGCATGACAGAATAAATGGGTAATAGGATCCTTAGAAGATACCATGACACAAAAAGTGATTCTCTGTTGCAGAATCAGTGAAGAGAAGAAGAGCTAGAGGTGACAAGCTGAAGTGTTATGGTTCTCTTTTTCAATATTCATTCGATATGATGCTGAGAATACCATGGAGAACAAGACAGTCTCAGAGCTGATGTTCCAGGGGGAGAGATCTGTGTTTGTTTATCATTCTATGCTATTGGTGGTAAGCAGGCTGTGTGAGCAATAACTACTTCATGGTCTATGGCTTCCCAAAACCTGGGAAAGGAAGATAGCAAGCCTGAGGAACCAGGGAGACAGAGCCAGCGTTGGCAGAGAATGGCTGTTGGCACATGGAGAACAGATGATGGTTCAGCTGTAACTGGGCAGAGCAGAATCTCCAGCCATCGGGAACCAAGAGTTCAGTACCCGAAGCATGTGTCCTCAACCATATTCCATGCACCCTTGGACAAATGTGCAAAGCAACAGTGGTCAGTGGGTTTTTCAGAATGAGACCACCGGGGAATTCTCAACATCTGTTATACAGCCTGCCCACTTTGCATTTGATTTGGCTGTTTTAAGTTGTTTTCTGCTAACTCAAGTTCTCAGTAAAACATGAGGTAAGGGTGCTTGTTTTATAAGTGTGCTTGTATGATTTAACTGTTCTTAGAAGTCCTAGAATATAGATGAATTTGAAGGCTGGGGGTGGGGTGCAGTGGAGAATAAGCATAGCTATACCCTAAAATGACAATATTCCCTAAAAAAAAACCACTAAATGATGACTGTTCATGCAGCTGTGCTATAGAAGTGATCATTGTGATCTGGAATAGTCAGAGGCATTTTAGAGATGAGTCTTGAGGTAGCCTTCAGTGGATAAGTAGGATTTCTGTAGGTCCGGAGGAGCTGAGCCTTCTGGCTGGGAGAACAACAGCATGAGCAAATACCCAAGGAGATTAATAATCTACTACAAATAAGAATAATTGTTTTCAGGCAGAATAAAGGGTTATGATGATGTGATGACTAAAATGGGATGACTCAGGCAGTTGGAAATATGAGGCTGAAGGTCAGGGAAAATTTAGTGGTGTGGGTATAGCTATTTCTCTGCACAGAATCAGGAGTTGAAGACCTAGCAGTGAATTATCTCATGTGTAGTCAACAAGAGGTTCAGGTTTATGAGTGTTGAAGCCTACGCAGTTTGGAGTGTCCTATTTAAGGGAAAAAAATACAAAATTACAAATGCACACTTGCTAGAACCCATCACAGGCCTTTGAAGGGGCCAATTAAGTGGAAGACTTTGAATCCTAAGCTTCGTTAGTTTTTGAAATGTTGCCTCTGACTAGACCAGTGCTGACCAACAGAAATATAACATGAGCCACATATGTAATTTAACATTTTTTATCTTTCATATTAAAAAATAAATGTGAAATTTTTATAATATATTTAATCTAATATATCTGAAATATTTCACATGTAATCAATATGAAAAAATTAATAAGATATTTTACATTCTTTTTTTAATACTGTATCTTTGAATTCTGGTGAGTATTTTATAATAGACAGCAGCTATCAGTTAGGACTAGCCACATTCAAGTGCCCAACAGCCTCCTGTGTCTAGTAGCTACCATATTAAGGAGTGCATAACTAAGAGTCTTGCTACTCAACATGTAATCTGTTGGTCAGTATCATCATCATCATCATCATCACCACCTGTTAGAATGCAGCATCTCAGACCTCACTCCAGACCTACTGACTCAGAATATGCATTTTTTCAATAAGGTCCCCAGATGATCCATCTGCACATTAAAGTGTGAGATGTACTGCTCTAGAGAACTAAGAATATAGTTTCTAAAAACAGCAGCAGAAAGAAGAGACATAGAAGTTCTCAAAAAAGACCCAGAAGAGGCATTGTTGAAAAAATGAGTAATGGAGGTTTCTGGGACCAAGAGGACAGCAGTGACAAATGACACAGCAAGGTGGAAGAAAAGGGTTAGAATTGAGAACTGTCATTGTCAGAATCATAACTGAATAATAAGAGCTATCATCTTCATCATTATTCTTTGTAATCCATTGGTAAACTTTGAGCAGTTTCAGGAAGGGAGTAAAAAAACCAAAAACCTTGAACGTGAAAGGGTTGATGATGGGCCATAAAGTGGGTTTGGATTCCTTTTGGGCAGTGAAAAGAAAGGAAGGACATCACAGATGTGAAGGTTATCGTGGTGTATTCAAAAAATAGGACATCGTCCAAGCAGTGATTGCAGGTATTTTTTAGCCTCATTCTGAAGGGCTTAGTGAATGTTTTCCCCTCACCGTCATCCTATCCTTGGTACCGAATAACAATAACTCTGATCACACAGTAATGTCAGAATACATTTGGAACAACTCTGAAACTTTATTATTGAAAATTTTGTAATGTAGATTCGCAGCTAGAAATGAAATATGATCCTTCTTAAGCTGTTTAATTGAACACCTTTATGCTTGTGTTCGGTTAGTGATGCATGTTATGGCTGACAGTGGCTGAAAAGAGAGGCATGCAGTTTTTAAAATGCTTCATGACTTTTGTGATTGCAAAGTATTTATTTAATTATAAGAACATCTCTCATTACTGTTGCAAATATTATTTACTCACTTGTGCTGTTGATATAGTCCTCTATTTTTATTTGAATTCAAGAAAACGTAAAAGTTTTTAATTGGAACATCACCGACATATTAGGATTCAAATGAGCCCATTTCATTCTGTGAGCAAAGATTTTGTTGTGTTGTTAGAATAGATGTTCCAAAAAGTGCTTGGTTGATTTAGTAAACTGAGTGCTTCCATGTATAAAAGAAAGCCCAGATATATGAGAACATGCATTCAATTTTGTATTTCCGTAATCAAGTCAGTGTCTGGAACATATTTGGCACTCAATGAATACCAAAATGATGGATGGTAAGAAGAATGGATGGATGTAATACAACAATTATTTCCTCTACTTATAGTTTTTTTGTTTTTAAAGATTTTATTTATTTATTTTTTCCCCCCAAAGCCCCAGTAGATAGTTGTACGTCATAGCTGCACATCCTTCTAGTTGCTGTATGTGGGACGCGGTCAGCATGGCCGGAGAAGTGGTGCGTCGGTGTGCGCCTGGGATCCGAACCCAGGCCGCCAGCAGCGGAGCGCGCGCACTTAACCGCTAAGCCACAGGGCCGGCCCTCCCGTACTTATAGTTGATCTAAAAACCATTACTTTCAGTCTGTTGGTTATTTTGATGAAATTAACCAGGTATTACAGTGAAACCCTTATTCTACTTGTATTTTTAAAAGTTCAAATTCACTTTTTAATACTGGTGTTCAAGTTCATTATGTGTTTGTGTACATAAGAGCATAAAAAGACAGGGACTGGTCACTATGAATTACATGGAAATGGTCTTCCATATCTTTAGAGTATCTTTTTCTCAAGGAGAAAAATAGAAATAAAAAATAACTTTTCGAACAATTTCATACTATATTCCTTTTGTGCTTTATGAACAATGAACACATACAGAAAATTATCTACTACATGATCTGACACAAAAAAATGATATAAGACTCAATCTTACTGTGTTTTAAGACACTAATCATTAAACATGTGGAATATGTATAATGTGCCAGTTACTGTGCTAGGCCTTGGGAAAATGTAGCTGGAAAAAACTGTTTCTCAACTCATTTCACGTTTGAGGAAACTTGTATACAACAATTATATGGTCAGATTATAAAAAGCACAATAGAAAAATAAGCAAAGTACAAAAGAGGCAAATAGATAAGGCCATAAATTCTTACTGGGTGATCAAGGAAAACTTCAGAAATGGGAGTATTTTAACTGAGCCTAGAAAGATGGAAAGCTGAAAATCAGGAAAGAGAATTCCAGACAAAGGAATAGAAAGTTCAAAGGTACAGACAGTATTCTTTGCGAGTTAGTAGTATAAGGGGGCAGTAAGCGTGAGTCTGTTGGTGGAGTGTTGGAAGCAGCTCTAAAAGAGTAAGTTGGACCTGGCTTATGAAAAACTTTGTAGGCTCTACCAGGAAGTTTGGTTTTTAATCTATGGAACATAGGCAACTATCAAATGTTTCTGAGTAGCAGAGTGGTATGATTAGATTTGGGTTTTAGATGATGAATATTAACAGGTAGAATTTATTGCAACAGGAGAGGTGTGCAATGATGAAAACTGAACCAGAAAAATAGCAGTGAGAATGGGAACTAAACTGAGGAGAAGATGAATGCAAGAGAGATTATGGAGCCAAGTTTGCCAAGACACGGGATGGCCAGATGATAACTTGAGAAGTGAAGGAGCAGGAAGAATCAAAAACAGTGTAGATGTTTCCAGCTGGAGGAATAGTGGGGATGCCACGGCTGTGTCAGGAAACTCTGAAGGAATCTACCAAAGGCCAGTCTCCTGTTCTACATATTTCGCAGAAGACTTTCATCTCATAGCTTACTTCTGTCTCTGCCTTTACAATGAAAA
Organism: Ceratotherium simum simum; assembly: GCF_057802395.1. Taxonomy (NCBI): domain Eukaryota; kingdom Metazoa; phylum Chordata; class Mammalia; order Perissodactyla; family Rhinocerotidae; genus Ceratotherium; species Ceratotherium simum. The sequence continues at coordinate 47,465,371 of NC_141905.1, read as the reverse complement.
TGGGAGTTTCAGAGGAAAAAAAATGTATTCCTTCTATTCAATTTCATGTCAACCCTAAACCTGTTTAGAAAATGACTTTTTGATATGCTTTTCTCTCTAGGTAAAGCACTGATCTAAACTGTAGAAATGGTAGAGAGGGTTATTACATCTCCAATTAGTTATCCGTTGCTCCACATTTCAAAGAAAGGTTGAAACTATATCCAGTTGAAAATTATGCCATTGGGCCTTTATTTTTCCTTAGTTTTACATCCCTAAAATTTTGTGAATTTAAATACAGACAAAACTTATTATTAATATTTTTGAGATAAGCTACCCAGTGGATTCATTTTGCTGGCACATACTTTATATTTTCTTTAAGTGAAGCAAATTATGAAATTAAGGCAGAATAATTTCAGGACTAAGGAATTAATTTCATTCAATTTGACAAAATATGTCGTTTGACAGGGTATCATCAATATTGTTGGAAAACCTGAAACTATATCATTATTTAGGAGAATAAGTCAAATTAATCATTTTTTTCTGTTGATTGGCCCATGAATTTATGAATTAATTTGCAGGGCCAAATTTTCAAAATAAAAATATTTTTGTTTAGAAAAGCAATGTTTCTGTGTTCTTTCAAAGGAATCTCTTTCCTTAAGATAGCGTCCTAGCAATGAGATTTGAGAGCTGGCTTCCCAGTTGAAGTACTCGAGAACATCAGAAAATGATTAGCCTTTTAGAAATAAATACACTCTTGTCGTTCACCTATTCCATTGTCAACCACTGAGCTTAAAACATTTTCATGGCTATTCTATTGAATTGCTAATCCAACCCTGGGAGTTTTGTATTATTATTCCTATTTTAGAGGTCTAGAAATTGAGGGTCGTTGAGATATTCTCTTTGTAAATGGGTCTTGGTTCAAAAAGTTTTCAAACCTAGATCTTTAGTCAAAAATGAGATGAGCATTGGAACCAGGCAGACTGATTTAAATTCTAACTCTATATGCACTTAAACTTTCTGAACGTCAATTCTCTGATTTTAAAATGAAGAAAATCATACCTATTTCTCAAGGGGTAATTAGGAGGGTTAAGTAAAATATCTTCTTTTGCAACTGTGTAAGTGGGCATTTAATCAGGCAGGTGCCAAGTATGGATTCTTTCATTTTGTAAGAGTATGTCAACCCTGCCTTCCGACCTGTGGGCTTTTAAAAGCTGCCCATGGAAACTAAAGAAAAAATAAACAAGTGGGACTTTATCAGATTAAAGAGCTTTTATAAGACAAATGAAACCAGAATCAAGATGAACAGACGACCAACCAGCTGGGAGAGAATATTTGCAAAACATACATCTGACAAGGGGTTGATCTCCATAATATATAAAGAACTCACACAATTGAACAACAAAAAAACAAACAACCCAATCAAAAAATGGGCAGAGGAAATGAACAGACACTTCTCCAAGGAAGATATACAGATGGCCAATAGGCACATGAAAAGATGCTCAACGTCACTAATCATCAGGGAAATGCAAATCAAAACAACACTAAGATACCACCTCACGCCTGTTAGAATGGCTATAATCACCAAGACAAAAAACAACAAATGTTGGAGAGGATGTGGAGAAACAGGAACCCTCATACACAGCTGGTGGGAATGCAAATTGGTATTCGGTAACGGTAATGGAAAACGGTATGGAGATTCCTCAAAGAATTAAAAATAGAGATGCCGTATGATCCAGCCATCCCACTACTGGGAATCTATCCAACGCACCTGAAATCAACAATCCAAAGAGGCTTCTGCACCCCTATGTTCATTGCAGCATTATTCACCATAGCCAAGAAGTGGAAGCAACCTAAGTGTCCCTCGACTGACGATTGGATTAAGAAAATGTGGTATATATATACAATGGAATACTACTCAGCCATAAAAAAAGACAAAATCGTCCCATTTGCAACAACATGGATGGGCCTGGAGCGTATTATGTTAAGTGAAATAAGCCAGAAAGAGAAAGACAAACACTGTATGATCTCACTCATATGTGGAATATAAACCAACACATGGACAGAGAAAACTGGACTGTGGTTACCAGGGGCAGTGGGGGTGGGGGGTGGGCACAAGGGGTGAAGGGAGTCATATATATGGTGATGGACAAACAAAAATGTACAACCCAAAATTTCACAATGTTAGAAACCATTAAAACATCAATAAAAAAAAAAAAAAAAAAAAAAAAACCTGCCCATGGTTGGGAACAGAATATTGTTGTGCTCCGGATCTCATCAGCCACTTTATCCAGAAATGTTCTGGTATGCAAGTCAGTTGTCACCTCTGACTGACTTCTCCATTTCATTGTTAGCTAAAAAAGAGAATTTCAAGAAACTCACATATGTAACAACTTGAATCATTATTTGGGCATAATTAATTTGTTATCGTGAAGTTATAGATGGGTTGAAAAACTAAAAATCTAAATGATAGAGAAAAGTCTAAAGCATTATAAAGAAAGAAAAGTTAATTTTTAACAGATAAAGATTAAACTAACAAGATACTTCATTTGCAGCATGAAATGATTTCATTATTTCACAATAAAGTCATTTTACACTGCCTTGTCTAATGTAATTGATTAATATTAAACATGTTAAAGAATTATATTATGTTAAATTGCCATTTTACTGATTATATCTGATCATATTTTCTTGCCTAATCATCTGAATCCTGATTTAAAGACTATATGATCAATAAACCATTATCCAACCATAGAAGATATATAATTGTAAAGATAAATGAGATTAGCAAATGAATTTTGTGATTTTTGGAATGTGTCATTTCAACAGTTTTTCTTTCTTTCTACTCTTCCCTTCTTCTGTTTCTTCCTCTCTCCCTTCATTCCTTTCTTTTTAAAAAACTGCATCCAGTATTTCAATGCCTCCTCTGTAAAAGACTTTATATTAATTTCTAGTCTAAGGAGAATATTAAAGTACGTGTAAAAGGTATTGTCCTTGACCTCAAGGAATTTCTATTTTGGGAGAAGGGAAAGAAATATCGATTAATTTATAGATAAATAGAGGTAAAAAAAGCTAGAGATATTTATGAATATGAGTGTGTATGTGTATGATAATACAAGGGAGGGCAATGTCCTGAGAAACTGTGATTATAAGAGCACATTTGTTTTTAAAAAATTGGGGACCAGCCCCAGGGCGTAGCGGTTAAATGTGCACACACTGCTGCTGGTGGCCCAGGTACGGATCCAGGCGCGCACCGATGCACCACTTGTCAGGCCATGCTGTGGTGGCGTCCCATATAAAGTGGAGGAAGATGGGCACAGATGTTAGCCCAGGGCCACTCGTCCTCAGCAACAAAAGAGGAGGATTGGCATGGATGTTTGCTCAGGGCCGATCTTCCTCACAAAAAAAAATAAAATAAAAAAATAAAAGCAAATAACTTTTAAGTGAGGTTAAATGATCAATAGTTTTAGAAGACTGAGAAATGAGTAGAAATTAAGGAATTGACAAATGAAGTTCTTATGCTTTTATTTATCATGTAATAGTAAGATTTTATTCTATATGGAAGAAGTGCAGTGACATCCATTTCTTGTGTCCTGTGCCTCAAACCCTAGCTCCTCTTTATTCTGATAATCATTGGCAGGGCACAACGTCTGCTCCTTAAATGTAGGTATCGATAGAAAGCAGAACTGTCTTTGGCCTCCTTTCCTACCACAAGCCCAGGACTGTTAAGTGTCCACTTGATGCTTTGACACATATGAAAGAATATAAGCAAACTTACATAAAGAATAGATAATATTGGCTGGGAATTAAATGGAAATGACTCCTTTTTAAGATTCTCTCATGGTTTGAAGAGCAACAGTGAGTGAATTATTGCAACACAAGTTTGACGTAAATGAGTGGCCTTTTCCCTATTTCGTTATGCTTAACTTAGTCGCTGTTTTATGAACAGATCGCCTTTTATTCTTCCTCAAAGATGCACTGCAGTGGAATAATGTACCATAAATGATACTTACCCTTGAAGTGAAATATATGCTAATTCAGTGCTTTGCTGAGATAATACTTCATATCATAAATCTACCCACATAGTAGATGCGGTTGTTGCTTAGTTATTTCATCAGGCATAGAGTTTATGGTTCCTTGGCTAGCTCTTTAAAAGCTATTGTTAAATGCAGTTCAGTGGATCTCTTGTGAAAAGTCACTTCTATTATCAGCAAAAGTAATATCTAATAATTAATCGCTGCAAAGTGTAGTTAATTATATACCAATATGCTGCTGAGAGCTATATATCAATAATATTTACAACATACCTATTGACCCTTTTTATTTTTCAAGAATGAAAGAAGGTCTGTTTTGCTGCAGGATATAAAGCACATTATCCTTGTGAATGTCTATGAAAAGATTTCTTCTACTTTTCAAATATATTATCTAGTATATGGTTCCTTTTTAAAAATGACACCAAAGTAGACTAACATGAAGACACCGTTTTTAAAAGATATGTACAGCCTTTATTCTGTTATTTAGAATTGAGAATTCTTTCTTCATGCTAACTTGGAATTTTTACCTTGGGTGTTGTACTAGTGTAAATTACTCAGAGTTACATAGCTGATCTAGATATAGGCAAAACTCTTTATTGAGGGGAAAGAAAGGGGGAGTAGTATTTCAACATTACACAAACCATGTTTTCGGAGCTCAGCTTCTCTTTTATTTTTAAGTTCCAGGACTATAAACACTCCTGCTGAGCATCCTAAGAGTCTCTCTGAGTATTCATCTTATTCATCTAGGCTTCTGTCCATGTGTTATTTATACTTCTGTGCTCCTCAAATTTATTAGGATTTACTTGTCTTTTCCATGTATCTCCAAAGGACTATTTTCTGTTTACTAAATCTTTCAAAGACTCCAGGATCTGGCATCATCTGTCTTTTCCTAAGCGCTAACTACTTTGAGCTCAGTATTGTGTTTACAGTGCAGAGGTCCTGTAGATTTCCCCCAGATGAAAATATTACTGAGTTATGTGCAGAGACCTGAAGACAAAATCTGACCCTGAAGTCGCTTAAGATTATTCATGGGGAGAATTTTCCAGCTTTCTTTTTGTTCCTGCCTAGAGCCATTGAATACCTCTTAAATCACTGACAGAAAATTTAAGTCAACACATTGCCGAAGGTCATTTAAATTTCAAATCTGCTGCCATTTTCCTGCTTGTAGCTATTGGGAGAGAAGAGCATTGTGCCTACAGTTAGTGAGCTGGAGCCAAGAACCTGGCACAGAAAACTTCAACTCAGAATCAAACTTATTTATGCTCTGCTGAAGGAAGTATGTGAGAAAGATTAGAGTCTGAATTGGCATTCTGTTTTATGATAAGGGCTGAATTGAGAACTACATACAGTGATAAAGGTGAGTCTTTTTGCCAAATTTTATACCATTTGTTATAGTTTAGGACTTAGGTATATTTTTTTGTAAGCATGAAAGGTATTATTCTGGCTCCATAGAAATGATCTGTGAGCAAGACCTAGATGCTGTGATTTGTTTGAACAAGTCAAGTGGCAGGAACAGAATGCCCAATATTTCCAGGTCTCCGTGGCCAGCACAGAGCAGAGACACAAATATGGTTCCTGGATTCAACCAAAAGTTACAATTGAATGAATTCTGCTCTGTGCATGTTGACAGCCATCATTCCAGTTACTTCCATCACACTTGGCCCTGAAGCTAGAAAAGATACAATTTTATTTTTATTTCTTAAAATATGCTGGGTTATAGCAACAAGTACACCTAATACCCAGATTTTGATTTCTCAATACTGTTCTTCAATAAAAAGGAACCAGGGCTCGTTGGAGAAATGATTGATTCAGTGCTGGTGCATTGATGAGCCTGAAATCTCTCCTACCACCAGAAAGTAAGGAAGTGCTTTAAAATTGGCAGTGGCATAATGAAAGGACACAGAAGCCAACTTGAAGGAGCTGCCAATGACCAAATCTTGGACAATCTGAGTGACAAAATAAATAATAACAACAAATTATAACCCATAGCATCAAATAAATATCCATGAGTCCATAATGATATAAATAAATAATTGAGTAAACAATTAATAGGACAAAAGGAACAACTCTTTCTTACAATAGAATTCCAATTAATCAGTGTAAAAGGAATGATGGAAGTAAAAAAAAAAAAATACTACAGTTTGGCAAACCACAGAAATACTTGTTGCTGGCTAGAATCAGCAATAGACACTAAAATTACAGAGCAAAATTATGTAAAAAACCAAGATATTTGCATAGTCTCAAAATATTCCCCCACCATAAGATACATATTAATTAGGAACTTTACAATGGAAAAATTTGGCAGATACCACCTTAACTAAATGATCCAATTAGCATCACCAGTAGTAAGACGTATTGACAACATGTAACTCCTGATATAATGCACTGAGAAAGACATATTACTTCTATGATATTCTTGCCAAAAATACATACATTAATCAAATGAAGAGAAGACATTAGACAACACTAAATTGAGAGGTATTCTACAAAATAATTGGCCAATTCTCTTCAAAAGTATCACAGTAATGAAAGATAAAAGAAACAAAGAAAAGCCGTAAAATACTGTCCCAGATTGGAAGAGATCAAGAAGATTCAACAACTGAATGCAGTGTACAATCCTTGAATGAGTCCTAGAACAGAAAAAGGACAGTAGTGGGACAAATGAAAAAATTTTAATACGATCTATAGATTATAGTTAATAGTGTTCATCAATGTTAATTTTCTTCTTGAGATAATTTTAATTTGTTTATGTAAGATGTTAACATTAAGAGAAGCCATATAAAGGGTGTATGGAAAATTTGTGTGTAACTTTTGTAACTTTTTTGTAAGGATAAAATTATTTCAAAATAAACAGTTAAAAAACACATATGCTGGGCTATATATAGGGGAAAGAATGTCCAAGGTCAAGTTCCTTCAGCTCTTGGGCCTCTGTTTTTTCCAACTGCGAAACAGAGACAGTATCTACCTGATAGTGGTGTGGTGAGGATCAAACATGATCACATATGTGAAGGACTCAGCTAGTACTCAGTTCATAGTAAGACCTGAGAAAACCATTAGGACCATCATTTTGGTAATTGGTGTGGGTCATTACAAATCTATCCACAAGTAAGATTTGTTTGCATTTTAGAAGGAATTATGAACTTTAGAGTAATTTAGAGTAAAAAGAGTTACAATGTCTATCTCCTCAACTGACCCTAACCTGTTGTTGTGTACCTCACCTCAGAAAGTGCTAAGATCTATTAGTTGTATCTATTTTATTTTTATCTTATTTTATTCCAAAAATAACTGAATGTAGCTTTAAAAGGGAATGCTTATGTATACATTGTATCATTTATCCTCAAGATAATATTGTATATTGGGAGGTATTATTTTCTTGGTTTACCTGAAAAAATATATTTACTTAATCTGAACTGTCTACAAGAATTCACCATCCCACTTTTTTTAAAGAAAACTGAAATTGTATTCTGCATGCTCTTTTTTTCCACTGAAATTAAACACCTAAATATTATTTTATCATATGGATTTAATAACAGATTTTAGGGGGAAATTAAGTTACTTAGCACTGTTAACGTGCAGTTTGAAATTGATAACTAACAACAGCATCTAATTAGTCTATATATTTTTTTTGGCTGAAGAAAATTAGCCCTGAGCTAACATCTGTTGCTGATCCTCCTCTTTTTACTGAGGAAGATTGTCCCTGAGCTAACATCTGTGCCCATCCTCCTCCACTTTACATGGGACGCCTGCCACAGCATGGCTTGACAAGTGGTGTGCGGGTCCACGCCCGGGATCTGAACCACAAACTCCAGGCCGCCAAAACAGAGCATGCAGGGCCGGCTCCGTGGCTTAGCGGTTAAGTGCGCGCGCTCTGATGCTGGCGGCCCGGGTTCGGATCCCGGGCGCGCCCCGAGGCACCACTTCTCCGTCCAACGCGAGACCGAGTCCCACGTACAGCAACTAGAAGGATGTGAACCTATGACATACAACTATCTACTGGGGCTTTGGGGGGAAAAAAATGAATAAATAAAATCTTTAAAAAAAAAAAAAAAACAGAGCATGCAAACCTAACCACTATGCCACCGGGCTGGCCCCTAATTAGTCTATTTTTAACGTATTAAATTAGAAACTCAGTTCATTGATCCAAGAGTAATATAATTTATTTTCCGAATTTGTTTCTTTTTTTCAGTTAATTTTTGTTATTTATTTCTAGTTAAATTGTGGTCAGAGACTATGGTTTATCCCATTTTTTTTGTAATTCATTGAGACTTGGTTTGCAGCCTAGAATTTGGTCAGTTTTCATAAATGTATCTATGCTTTAAAAGAATAAGTATTCTCTAATTTCTGGGCAGTGTTCTGTGTATGGCTATTCAATCACACTTATTAATGTTATTTAAATTTTTATATCCTCACAAGTATTTTTTTTTTACTTGATCTAGCAGTTTTAGAGATAGGACTAATTTTAAAAACTCCTATTATTATGATGGATCTGCCTACTTCTTCCTGTAATTCTTATGATTTTTGCTTTATATGTTTTAGGGCTTAATTATTTGATGTGAATGAGTTTAGAATTGCTATATCTTATTTGTTAATTGTCCTTTTTATCATTATGAAGTGACCCTCCGTCTATTTTATTGGTTTTTTATTTTCAAGCCTATATTTTGATATTAACATATCTAGGTATTTGATTACTATTTGCTTGACATATATTTTACATCCCTTAATTTTCAACTGTTCTATGTCTTTGAGCTGTCAGTATGTCACTTGAACTGACATAACAGCATATTTTTAAATTCAATATGACAATCTGTCTTCTAACTGGTGTGTTCGATCCATTTATATTTACTGTGATTACCAATGTATTTAGAAGTATTTCTACGGTATTGGTTTCCATTTTATATTAGCCCTGCTTTTTTTCTAGTTATGTTCATTTTTTGTCTATTTTTATTGTTTATATTCCAGTATTTCTCTCTACTGTTTTGTCCTTTATAACTCTCTCCCTGTTCTTTTAATAATCAACGTTAAAAGTGTAGCATGCATTTAACAGTTAACAAAAGTTTAGCTTAGGTCAGTATTTCTACCCTACTCCTGAATAATACTGAACAATTTAAACTCTGATCACCTCCTTCAATATTTTGCTGTATCTTATTTTTTACTCCCAAGTTAGACAGTGTTATTTTTGTTCTATACAATCAATGTTTATTTAGATTTCCTACGTTTATCTGATTATTTGTTCATCATTCTCCCTTCTTTCTCAGAGATAGGATAATTTACCTTCTTCCAGAAGCATATTTTAAGAAGTTGAATCAGTGAGAGTCTGCTCATGCTAAATTCTGCTTTATAATCGTCAAATGTATTTATTTTGTTTTCATTCTTAAATGAGGAAGCCAAGTACACAATTATAAGTCAATAATTATTTTCATTTAGCACATGAAGGTTGACACTGTTATCTGGATTTCACAGTTACTGTCTGGGTGGCAATCTAATTGCAACTCCTTTATGGGTGGTTGTATTAGTTTCCTAGGGCTGCCATAACAAATTAGCACAAACTGCATGGCTTAAGATAACAGAAATATATTCTCTCACAGTTCTTGAGGCTGGAAATCCAAGATCAAGGTGCTGGCAGGGTCATGCTCCCCCTCTGAAGTCTCCAGGGAAGAATCTCTTCCATGCCTCTCTGGTAGTTTCTGGTGATTGCCAGCAATCCTTGGCATTCCTTCACTTGTAGATGCATCGAAGATTGCATTCCAATCTTTGCCTCCATATTCACGTGGTCCTCTGCTCTTTGTGTGTTTCTGTCTCTGCCTCTTCTCCTCATTTATAAGGACACCAGTAAAATTGAATTTAGGGCCTACCTTACTCCAGTATAACATCATCTTTACTAATTATAGTTGCAAAGATCCTATTTCTGAGTAAGTTCACATTCTGAGGTTCTAGGAAGGACATGAATTTGGGGGGAAACTGTTCAATCCAATACGGTGTTGTAGCTTTTCTCTATGGCTGTTTTAAAATCGACTGTTTTTCTTGAATTTTCTGTGGTTTCACTACGATATGTATTTTTATGTGTGGATTTCCTTGTATTGATCCCATATGAAATTTTTTTGTTATCCCTATCTCACCAATTCTGGAAATTCTTAGCCTTTAGTAATTTGAGTAGCTTCTTTCTTCAGTCTCTTAATGCTCTCTTCCTGTAACACCAATTTAATGTATTTTAAATATTCTCACTTTTATCTTTCATGTTTCCTAAATTCTCTCTCATATTTAATCTGCTTTTTAAATCATCCGTTCAGCTTATAATTTTTGTGTGTGTGTGTGAGGAAAACCAGACCTGAGCTAACATCCGATGCCAATTCTCCTCTTTTTGCTGAGGAAGATTGGCCCTGGGCTAACATCCATGCCCATCTTCCTCTACTTTATATGGGACGCCACCACAACATGGCTTGACAAGTGGTGCATCGGTCCACGCCCGGGATCTGAACCTGCGAACCCTGGGCGGCCGTCAAAGTGGAGTGCATGCACTTAACCACTATACCACCTGGGCCAGCCCCACAGCTTATAATTTTTATTATTAGACTTTCTATTTCTAGAATTTCTTTTTGCTATTTCTTCAAATCTCTCTGGCCATTTTTTATATTTCTTGTTTTTTCACCAGGTTTTGAGTTACTTTTTTTATTTCCACAAACATAAACATTGTTATTTTATAATCTGTGTCTTATAAGTCCAATAGCTGAAGTCCTTTGTATCTAATTATGTTATTTGATTTTCTTGGCTCTCTCTCAAGTGAGATCACATTTGGTTGAACTTAATCTATGGAATCACAATTAACCTGGATTTTACATGCCTTTCTGAAGAGAGAATTGACATTTGTAGAACCCAGGCCACTACGACCGTGAAATATCTTGCCTTGAGCTTGTCAAAATCACACAGGTGGTAAAAATTAAACTAGCCAACCAACTGAAGTATAGTACTTAGTTATAGATTCTTAAGGGAGTTTTTCTCTTTTTTTTTTATTTTGTATCCTGAGTCAAGATCTAATCAGTCAATTAATTATTTAATCCACTTCACAGGCTGGTGAATTTTTCTACCTCACCTTTACAATGAGTTGTAACCTTTCGTAGGTGCAGGATTTACGCAAGGATCTTAGTTGCAACTTCCATCTAGCACAGACCCAAGGCTCTCTCTCTCATCCATCATGTTGCCATTCAAACCCAAGACTTATATTGGTTCTTATATTACAAAAAGCCCCCAGAGCAATTCCAAGGCTATTTCATTTTATCACTCTAATTTTATTCATTCTTTTGTTTAATAAACATAAATTGAGAACTTAGGTGCCAGGCACTAAACAAAACAGAGCCTATATTCTACTTAGCTCTCATCTGGTTGGTATTCGACTTAGCTGACATTTGTTGGAATACCAACAAATAAAAAACTAAATATGAAAGGTGATGACAAGTGCTATGAAGAAAAATAAAGCAAAGTGAGGGAGATAAAGAGTAATGATATTTTATAAAGGGTGGTCAGACAAGGATGATATCGTAAGATAACCTTTGATCGGTGACCAATGAAAGCGAGGCAGTTCTTGGGTGGTTATGTGGGTGAATGGACACAAGTACAAATTCCTGAGATGAGAGCTGTTTCAAAAACAAAGAGGAAATTAGTTGGAGATAAAGTCAGAAAGGTGAGGGTAGGGGTGGGAGTGATGAGGGGTTCCAGGAAGGGGAAGATCATGAAGGATCTTGTAGACCGTTATTAAGTCTTTTTATTTTAAACTGTCTGATATCGGAAGCTACGAGTATGCTTAAATCTGAGGAATAGTGTGATATGACTTACAGCTCTGTTTTTGACCCTGTTGATTTCTTTTCTCATCTTGTGATCTCACTCTGTTCTTGAAGGATTTCTTTTTTATTTTATGCATGTGTGGATGCAGTATTTTTCAGTATACATGGTCCATCAAAAATAGAAATCCACAGATATTTATCCAATTGCAAATCACTTTTGTCTATAATATAGTGATCAAAAGTTGCGAATAGACGTTTTTAACATTTGAAATCTAATGAGTTATTTTAATATATTTATAGCCATAAGCCGCTATTCATAGCGTCCCTGTGATATGCTGCTTTTTATAACCTGGACTATGCTATTGACCTTTTAGTGTTTTAAGAGTTGACTAGAATATAGAGAGGCATGTTAGAGAAATCCAGGAGATTGTTTTCTTTTCCTATTTAGTTTAATTGATAATTTCATTTGTTCCCATAGTTAAATTATGCAATGCTAGAATTTAAACAACATCTTTTAAAAGTGAGCTGGAAGTTTTTGACAGATATTTGACGCCTGAATGAGGGTCCATCAGGATGTATAAATCAGTTATACCTACCTCTTTTAACTTTGAAAATTTGGTGATTCTTTCTGAGAAATTTGGAAGTTTCTTTAATTAGACTGCCTGGTAAATGACAAGCAGTCTTTTGAATAAGGAATAACTTTACATCTCAACACTGCTTAGCAGTGTAATCTTCATGAAGACATTTTAAAAGATGATTAGGAATACAAATGTCTGTTGAAATTTAACTAAATATACTACTACCGATGTAAGTAATTAAATCTAAGTGACAATGTGGATGAACCAGTTCCATTCTAGCATAGTTAAAATATAATTAACTTGGTTGGGCAATAAGAATTCTGTCAAAACTGGCTTCTCTACTTGGATACTGGCAAGTTTCTTTTGCATATTGATTCCAAGATACATCCTGATGCATAAATGGTAATATGTGAATTTAAAAAGGAGGTGGAGAGATCTTAGAGTTGAAGAAACAGGATATTTAATTCAGAGTTGGCTTTAAGTTTATTCCAGTTTGTGTGTGTGTGAAGCAAATGTTTAAGTGTCAAAAAAGGAAGAGACTAGTATATTTCTACTTTATTAGAGGAAGACAGAGTAGTTTTCAGTGAGGAAAAATTTTTACAAGAAATTCTTCAGGTCACTTTATAGCTATAATCCTTCAGACATAGTTGGTACATCAATCTTACTGTTAGATAGGATGTGAATCATAACACTGCCCCAGAAATCATAAAAGTGGTTTAAAAGGTCACTGTTCTCTTAAGTCCACTGTGTTCTACACTGTTTGGGAGACGACCAGAAAAGTACTTGTGAGTTGGTACACTGTGATCCTTATACTGGCACAGCAGGAATGGGTAAAATGTGAGTTATGAAGTTGTGTGTTGCTGACCTTGTTGAGAAAGACTAATTTCTGCAAATCACAAAATAAAGTAAAATTGCAATGTTGTGAGGTCAAGGCGTAATCCGTCAAGGGAAAATTTTAGATAGTGTCAACTCCAAAAAACAAGAAAAAGTTGTCTTCCAGTATATCTGAAACACTGGGCTGGCCCTCTGTATGCTACAGCCTCGAGGCCAGGGCATGAGTAAAGACTTTCTCGGAAGCATTTGCTAAGTTGAGATCAAAGGATGACCAGCATGCCGATGCCAATTACTTAACAAATCCTAGTCACAGGTTTTCTGGTCCACTACTCTCTTGCTTTTAGCTCTCACCTTCTGTTTCCTCTATAGAGGTAAAGTTTGCTAATTTGGATTGTTAAAAGATAAACTGAGGCATATTAAAAATTTTAAGAGTTTGTTTGAGCAAAAATAGATTTGAATAGGGCAGCATCCCATCTAGCAGAGAGAAAGGAGTTCCGAGGAGCTGTATAAAATGAAAAACTTTTATAGGCAGAAGGGAGCAGGAAACAGGAAATTATGCTGGGGGAAAAAAAAAACAAGTTGGTTATTGGAAGTTAGTTTTCTTTAGGGAATGGCAGGGGTCTATTAGACAGGTTACCTAACTAGTGCTGATTAGGCAATTCTTGGTTGACTGGTTTAAAATTCCATCTCTGGGAGAGCTGAAACTGTAATTGAGTCTCAGTTTGGTGGTGTGGCATAGCATAAGTGACTTCATTTTGGGCCCATTGTCTTGTTTTTTTTTTAACAGGATACACTTAAAATTTTAAAAGTTGTTTTTCCTGGTGACCCAGTTAATATTCCTAAAGATTTTGAGATTTTATAATTTTTCAACCAGTTTTCCAAAAAAGTTCATTTCCTTCTGGTAACTGTGCAAGCTAATAAACTACAAGGGCTTTCTTTGCCTTCTCTGAAATCTTCCCAAGCAATCCTTGTTTGACTTCAGTCATTTCAACATCCCTTCATCATTTTAGAAAGTGTTATGGACCTTATGAGAGAATGTGGGACCAGATTGTCATCAAGGCTTGCACTGTCCAATAGAGTGGCAACTAGGCACATGTTGCTATTTGAATTTATATTTTTATTAGTTAATAATTATATTAAAGTAAAAATTTATTTCCTCAGTCACACTATCCACATTTCAAGTGCTCAATAGCCTTGTGGCTAGTGGATATCATAATCATCACAGAGGAACATTTCCACCAAGCAGAAAGTTCTGTTGGAAAGCACTGGTTCAGACCAAAGAAACCAAACAACGTCTGCCTAAAATTGATGAGCATTGTAAAGCCTTATTTAAGCATTATGTGTTACCCAAAGTTTCAAAAAGTTACTAATGAACTAAGAGAAAATCTATTTTAATTCAGCATTTTCCCTCCACTGCTTACCTGAGCAAAGAATGCTCAAAAAACAGGAGAGTAAAGGAAATGGGGGAACCTATCAACAACGTGACTCTTTTATTCTGAAGAAGATTCCACTTCCACTTTCCTTTATGACTGTGTCATCTGCCAAAACAGAAATTTGCTAAATTTTGAAATTTTTAAATATTGAATTTTTTTTTGCTGCTTTAACACTGTTGTAAATCAGTGTTACTGTTTATTTGTCACAAATGTGCCAGCAAGCATTTGTTGAGTAGATTTATGTGACAACACCTATTTTAAAGTAATAGCAGGTGTCTCATTAATCTAAGTTGTGTATTCTCTTTTTCTTATCTCCTGGCATTGATTCAAGGCTAATGTAATTAAATGATCATCCTGAAATAAATGCTTCAAAGCGATTTTAAACTTTTTATTAAAATATAACTTGCTGAAAAGTACACAAATCATGAGTACAGCTCAATTAAATATCACCAAGTGAACACACCTGTGTAACTCCCACCATTTTAAGCCCCCCAAGCCGTCTGTGTGCCTCCTCCCAATAGTTACCTCTTCCTCTCTCCTCAAAAGTAGCCACTATCCTGACTTCTTACACCATAGATTACTTTGTCCTATTTTTGGAATGGAATCATACAATAT
Source organism: Ceratotherium simum simum (assembly GCF_057802395.1). Lineage (NCBI taxonomy): Eukaryota > Metazoa > Chordata > Mammalia > Perissodactyla > Rhinocerotidae > Ceratotherium > Ceratotherium simum. Next base: position 47,450,126 of record NC_141905.1, on the reverse strand, counting down.
GAGTCTTTTATGCCTGGCTTCTTTGACTCAACATTATGTTCCTGATATGCATATTGTTGCACATGGTTGTATTCTTTCATTTCTATTGCTGTCTAGTATTCCATTGAATGAATATATCACAGTGTATCTACCCTACTGTTGATGGACATCTGGGCTGCTGGATTGTTATGAATCTTCTTGTACATTTCACTTATTTGATGTACATTTGCAGATATTCCTGTTGGTTACACCTCTCAGTGCATTTCCTGGGTTTTGAAATGGAAGTGCCTTGGGGCAGAATGTGTAATTCAGTTGTCCCTTTTTATGGATGCAAAGTGTGTAAAGGTTTTTGTTTGTTTTAGAAGGGTATAGTGCATTTTTAGACATATGGTTTGAACTGAGACAAGTCTGCCACAACAGAACTGTGAGAATTCTGCAATTAATAGATGCACTCACCAGTGGCTCTGAGGAAGCAACAACATAGACTCATATGGCAGTAACTGTAATTCTCTCTGCTTCCAGTAGTCCACACAGTGGCTGTAAGTAGACTCAGTTGCCACAATGTCCAGAGATAATGCCAGTCACTGGGGCAGAATCCAGGATCCCATCCTCTCCTTATGCTCCGAGAGGCCCTATCTTATGGGGACAGCCTGGAAAATGATCTCAATATTTGTGTGTCTGTTAAATGCATCTTTAATAAAGCCCTGATTTCCCAACTGGAAGAAGAGGAAATAGAGTAGGACCATAGGTGAGAGAGAAACATAGAAGATCCCATACTTTTGTTTCATGGTCAACCCCTCTGATATGAGATTCTTTTTTTTGTTTTTAAATCTTGCAGCATAGGTCTGGGCAAATGTTATGTTCTTCCTTGTGAGTTGAACAAAGGAGAAAGAAGAGAGGATTAAAGATCAGGAAGAGGTCTTGCTTCTCACTGTTGGCACATTTAGCCATAACAGTTTGAAAGACATTAATTAGAAAATGAAGAGCTGAGTGGATTCAGGGAGGAAGATGTCTTACTTTCTCAGCATGATTTCAAAGCTTAGCTTAAAAACAATCATTAGCAAATATAAAGAGCAACACCTATGCAGCTAGCTTCACGGGCTATTCTTGACATTCTGAAGCTCCCCGCAAGCAACTAGCAAGGGAAGCCATTGATAGGGAGGGTCTGGGAAGGCTCCTGACCAAAGCATGTAGATTATATGTAAATATTACGTTGTATCTGAGAGAATAGAATACATTTTGGACATTCGCATACGTCTAATCTCCAAGCGTGGTGGGATTAGGACTTTTAAAATAATAATTAAATAAAAATAAAAATCCTTAGCACATACCACTACCACTACCACCCTACATCTACTTGAATCTGAATCTTTGGGGACGGGGCCCAGAAATCCATGTTTTTCAGAAGCTTCCAGGAGAATCTGATATGCAGTGAGGTGTTAGAAGCACTCCTCTAAATAGGGCCTGGTTGTGTTTGGCTTATCTTTGCTCCAACTGATAAGGGGTTAGTTATATAGACGGCACTATTTTATAGGAACAAAGAAGTAACTGCTTAAGAAAAGGGGTCCGTGGTTTTCATTTCTCTATTTCACATTCACCAGGAAAGAAGCTATGCCATAGACAAATGTCTTATTTGGAGGCAGCTGGTTCACGCTGCACACACAGGATCCCTGGGGCTTCAGAAAAGACTGACACAGGTGTGTCTGGTAGGGTCCAGTCTGACACAGTGGCTGGATATTTCACACAAGCTACCCCAGGGGCCCCAGGCTAAACATCAGTCATTGTCTTAGGATAGAATGTACTGATGGCTTTTGGGACTACTCTGGTGAATTATTAATCTAAATATTCTCCTAATTCTTCTGTCTGATTTTTATGATGCCTTCATTTATTCATACTTATAAATATTAACAAATATTTATTGAGCACATGGTACCGTGCCAGGTATTAGTCTAGATACCGGAAATAAAATGGTGAAAACAAGGTTTCTGACATTTAGGTCTTATTCTCCCCTCACTTTCAACTATTGTTTCTTATTCCTACAAGTGCCTCTCTTCTCTTACTGCTCTACATCTCCTGAAAATCAATCTTAAGTCAGTAACTGTATTTTACATGCACCTTCAAGTCAGTAATCTCTGCAAAAGGACTTGTTTTACAAGCGTAGTGCTTAAGAAGTAAGCTATTGGTTTTCTCTTTATTTTTTCTTGTCTTTTTCTTACTGGCTTTTGACTGAGTGCTGATGGCTAGAGTTGCTAAATGTCTCACATAAAAACAAAGCCGTTCTCTTTTAGATCCCATGAAGATCCCACCTGCAGATTACTTTGAGCCACAGAGGAATTTTCCACCTGAATTCCTGTGATTCTTTTCATAATTGGTCTCTCAGAGATCTTGCTCAAATGTCACTCTGAACTTTTCATTTCCCTCTTTAAAATCCTTGAGTTTCTCCCTCTATCTTTCAGCACAAAGATCAAGCTTTTCAGCTTATCTCTTGAGACACTGGGGATCCAGGCCCTGCCTTTTCTACTTCTACTCCTTCATATTCCCCTCCTCACCAAACCAAACCATTTGTGTAGTTTTCTGACAGCGCCATGCTAGTTTATTCCAATGTCTTGGCTCATACAAGTCTTCTACCCAGAATGACTCCTCACTAACTCCTCTCTGTCTTCAAAACTCAGTTCTGTTCCAAGAAAAGGCCCCTGATCGCTTATGGATCCAGATATTTCTTAATTGTGCTGCTGTCGTACTACAGTGCTATGGTACTCTGCACTGCCATCTACTGTGCGAGTTCTCCCCTCTAGACTGTCTAACCTTCTTCAGGGCAAAGCAGATGCTCAGAGTACCTGGGACAAAGTAAACACTGAGTAAGTCTAAAATCAACGGGAGCAGAGTCCTTTTAGGTTGTGTGAAATCCTCATTGCCTGGCACCTGGTGGGCATTAGATAAAGTTTCACTAAAAGAATAAATGAATAAAATGAGCTAGTTGTACTTTTACTTCTTGTCTTCTGAGTACTGCTTATTACATAAGAATCTATTAAAAATGAAGTGGTGTATATATTTAAGTAAATGGGCACTAGCAGTTGACCAGCAGTTTTAATGATGCTGTTCATACTGCAAATGAGTGATGGAAATATCTAGTCAGTTGATTTTGAACCATATGATTTTGAACCATTATCCAAAATGATATCTAGCTGTAAAATAACTTACATCCTCTATGTCTGTGCTACCCAATATGTTAGCTGCTAGCCACACATGGCAACTAATGAATTAAGTAAATAAATTCAAATAAATTTTTAAATTCAGTTCCTCAGTCTCATTGTCCACAATTTAAGTTTTCAATAGCCACACGTAGGTAGTGGCTGCCATGTTGGAAGCACAGATACAGAATATTAGATTTAAATTAATTATATCATGACAGGTTCATAAACTGGAAATTTATCCATTTTGCTTTTATTTTTGATAAGTAAAAATTTGAGAAGAAATACAGTAGTCATAAGTAAATATTCTTCAAAACATGATGAATAGGGCCGGTCCTGCAGCTTAGCAGTTAAGTGCACACGCTCCGCTACTGGCGGCCCGGGTTCGGATCCCGGGTGCACACCGATGCACCGCTACTCTGGCCATGCTGAGGCCGCGTCCCACATACAGCAACTAGAAGGATGTGCAACTATGACATACAACTATCTACTGGGGCCTTGGGGGGAAAAAAAAAAAAAGGAGGAGGATTGGTGATAGATGTTAGCTCAGAGCCGGTCTTCCTCAGCAAAAAGAGGAGGATTAGCATGGATGTTAGCTCAGGGCTGATCTTCCTCACACACACAAAAAAGAAGATGCTCCTGGGCTACCGGCAAAGGTCATTGAGCAGGGATGATGAGAGAAAAAAAAAAAAAAAAAAAACATGATGAATACTTTTATGTAAATCTGCTTAAAGAAACCAAAACATATTTGCTAAATTAATGCCAAGTGAATGTTAAAGAGGAAGATACTCATTAGAAGTTCCTAAATAAAACTCACATTCCACTAAAAAAAGAAAATCTGTAACTTTGGATTTCAATGTAATTTAGCATTATGGTAGTTTCCAAGTTTTAGTAAATAAGCATAATTATAGGATTAAGTTATTTTAACACTCTTCACTTTATCTAATTTCATAAAAGCTTTTCCCAGTACATGTAATTCTGAAGGATCATTTTCTTAAGTCAGGCTCAGAAACACTAGATATGCGTAAAACACAAAATTCTATATAAGGATTAATTAAATCATAATATTTTGGTGCATTTATTCTGAAAATTTTAATTGATTCTATAGCAAGGTGCTATCATCTTTGAAAGCATAAAGAAAAGGCTGAATTGTATGTCAACACTTCATTCATAAAACAAACATTTAAGATACATCTACCCTATATATATAACGTTATAACAAATAGTGCAGATATTTCCTCAAACTTTTGTGTTGGATTATTAAAGTTTGCTTTAGATAAAGGGAAACAGGTTTTTGAAAATCTGTCCTTTATTTTAGTGGATAAAGCTATAGGAAATAGAAATATATAAGCCACAGAAGCTCAAGCTAGATAAAACACTGATACTATTTCTATTGGTTTGTCTAAAACAAGATTTCAGGAGCTTGAAGCCTCTTGGGTCAAACAGAGTTAGCTGTTAGAGGGTTTTTCAATATAAGATTGCCTTCACCATTGTAAACTTTGTATTTTGTACAAGAAGAAATCTAATACAGCTTAACTACGTAAGGAAATTATAAGGAAAGTGATAAAGGAGAAAGGTGACATTTTTTTTCACTGCCCAGATCTTATGGTCTTTTCATCCAAAACACAGAACAGACCACTCTAGTCTAAAATGCCTCCTTCTCTGGTAATAGGCTTTTTTGGGGGGGGTTCTTTCTTTCCTCTCCTGAAGTGGAGGTCTTCCTAGCTGAGCTGATTCCCTCCATCCTCTGTTCCTCTCTTTCAGGGCATATGGAGCAATATACAGGGCTGGCTCATGTTTTCATATTGCTCTTATGGCCTCTATGTCTACAGTTTTATTTATTTATTTTTTGGAATAATATCAATATCTAGCCTATATCACATATCAAAGCTTACTATATGTAGGCATGGTGCAAAGTGCACTATCAAACAGTCCTCTCAAGGAGGTAGTGAGCTCAGTGTGCAGATTTTGAAAATGGGTCACACACGTAGTGTTGCTGGAGCCAGAATCTGAGCTTGGCAAAGACCAAGCTCTTCATTACAACACTGTATTGCCTCCTGGAAGAGCCCTCTCTCTTCCCTTTAGATTCAACTAATGCCTCCATAGTGTAGGGGAGGAAAAAGTTTTCCTCCACCCCCTAGGGTCCCTGGCTGGGTCTGAAAGTTAAACTGACAAAGGCAAATTAATAGGAGAAACGCATAACTAAATTTATTTAATATATGTTTTACTTGACACAGGAGCCTTCTCAAGGAAATGAAGACCCAAAGAAACAGTTAGACTTGAGTATTTTTATGCTGCGTTTGATGTTGAGTGGGCAGTCATGCAGAAATATGATAGGTCAGAGAGTATAAGTTAAGTGTAGTAAACTGGGGGAAACTTAGCAGAGCCTGTTCAGTTCTTCTCCGCATCCCTTTGTCTTTGGAGATAAGGATGCTCCTTTCCTCCGGGTATAGAAACATGAGGGTTTTATGACCTATTTGGGGGCGGGGCGGGGAAGGTCCAGGAGAAAGTCAGAGTGAGCCTCCTGCTTCTGGTGTTTTCTCAAACTCTTTCAGCTTAACATATTCAATGTGCCAAGGTGCCATATTTGGGGGTAGTGTGTCCTCAACCGCATCAACAGCTATAAACCATAAAAGTTATTACCTACTTTTTCCAAAAAGGAAATAATTGAAGAATATAAGAATATTATTGAAAACCCTCACTTCTACCACTGCAATTTGATGACTCCTATTTCAGGTCAGTTCTTAAATCACTAAAGAACTAATTTCTTTCATGTTTCAGAGTGTCTCTCATCTAATTACATACCTAAAACAGAAATGCTGAAATCATAAAACATTTTATTTTATTTACTTATTTTATATATAGTAAGTAGATTATAGGGAACAGACATTTATCCAAAAAAGATATACAAGTAGTGAATATGAATATGAAGCACATGAAAAGCATGTGAAAAGATGCTGAACATCATTAGTCCTCACGGAAATGCAGATTGAAAGAAACCACAAGGAGATACCACTTCATACACATTTGCATGGCTATAATCCAAAATAAATTAACAAGCGTTGACAAAGATGTGGAGAAAGTGGAACCCTCATTTGTTGCTGGTTGGAATGTAAAATGGTGCAGTTGCTTTGGAAAACAGTCTGACAGTTCCTCTAAAAGTTAACATAGAGTTATCATATGATGTAGCTATTCCACTCCTAGGTATATATCCAAGAGAAATGAAACATGGGCACACAAAAACTTACACACATATATTCATAGCAGCACTATTCATAATAGCCAAAAAGTAGAAACAATACAAATATCTATCAACTGGTGAATGGATAAATAAAACGAGGTATATGCATACAATGGAATATTATTTGGCAATAAAAAGGCATGAAGTACTGATACATACTACAACTTAGATGAATCCTGAAAACATTATGCTATGTGAAAGAAGCTAGTCACAAAACACCACATATTGTACAATTCCATTTTTATGGAATATCCAGACTATCTGTAGAGACAGAAAGCAGATAAGTGGTTGTCTAAGGCTGAGTGAAGAGGAATGAGAGTGGAGAGTGAGTACAGGGTTTCTTTTTGGGGGTGATACGTTCAGAATAAGTTCTAAACTTAGGTTGTGGTAATGGTGCACAGCTCTGAATATACTAAAAACCATTGCATTGCATACATTAAATGGATAAATTTTATGATATGTAAACTATTTATTTATTTATTTTTTGTTGCTGTTGAGGAAGATTCATCCCGAGCTAACACCTGTGCCCATCTTCCTCTATTTTGTATGTGGGACGCTGCCACAGCATGGCTGACGAGTGGCGTAGGTCTGCACTCAGGATCTGAATCTACAAACCTGGGCCACTGAAGCAGAGCATGCTGAACTTAACCTCTATGCCATGGGGCCGGCCCCATATGATGTTAACTATTTATTTAAAAAAAAAATAGATCACAGGAAAAATAGGTCACAGGATTGTTTAAATTAGATATTGATTAGAACTATCCAGAAGACAATATTTAGTTTTGTAGATTTCTTATAATCTATTTTTATTCCATATAAATATGTTTCTATTCTAAGTTTTGTTTTTCATTTTTTCTCTCTATTTTACCAAAGCCCAAGTTTAGTACCTGGTTCTTGGGAGGAAAAAAAAATAAAAGATATATAAGGACAAAGGATGGATTTTATAAATCTTTCACTGTTGCCTAAAAATCACCTCTTTATAGACCTGTGATGTACTTCCTCACTTAGTGGAAATGATGCCTATGTTCCTTCACATTCAGTCCCCAGTGTGAAAATTGTTCTACTGGCACACCATCTCATTCTTAAAGCAGAATGATATAAGGGGGAGAGTAAGGGCTTGGAAGTCAGACAAACTCAGGTTCAAGGGTGCCTCTACCTCTTATAAGCTATGTGACTCAGGGCAAGCTAGTTAACTTCTCTGATCATATTTCTTCACACTGCCTCCAGATTTTAGTGAAAGTAGAGATCATGTATGTAAATTAATAGAGTTAGGCATTTAATAGATTCTTTACAGATGCTTTTGTATATTAACCATGACCCAACCTTCCGGAAGAGGTCATGGAACTTACAATTAACATCTGTGCTAGTTCTGGAGCACTTGAAATACTCTTGCTACCACCTCCCTCCCTCAAAAACAACTATCTCCCCTCTCCCAATTTTGTGACTGATGTCTGAAATTCCACTATTATAGGTTTCTTCCTATATTATATTCAAAATATTGATCACTGTGTAAATAAAAATGCCAATTGGGCTAAAAATATTTTAAACACTTGTATTTCATGTCTATATCAATGCAAGTGATCTTTTCTTCCTTTCTCTGTCAAAACAAAACAAAAGAGACTTTAATGGTAGGGCAGGTGAGACCCAAAAGACACACTGAGTGCCTGAGATGAGTTGGAGAGGGCACTACTTGCTTGAGGTGGTAGCCATGATCATACACATGGAGCAGGTGTGTGGTTTGGGGGAGCACAGTCAAAAAATAATTTAAGCCCTCTTCCCTCCTCCCTTTTTCCTTTCTCTCTCCCCTTGAAGAGTGAATTTGTGCTGAAATACCACTTTCTAGCCCTGGTTATTTGTACAACTTCACCACAGGAGGAGTGATAGCCCTTACAGGAGATGAGTTTCACAACCCTGCCTTGGCTGGCCCTGGCTGTGTCAGTGCCCAGCTCCTCAGTGTTCCCTCTCTTTGTGAATAGTCCTGGGTGAAAGGGAGACTGGACAAGAGATGCAGAAAGACCTCTTTTCTTCTCTCCCCAGGATAATCCAGCTCTAATTCCTCAGGAGGGGCAGTTTTGGGCCATTTTAAACCAAGGTTATTATTGCTCCAGGCTCAACTAGTTTGCATGTCCCAGCAGAGGCTCTAACTAGGGGGAAAATTGCTAAAATGTGTTTATTTGAAAACAATGACAGCAAAATCTCCACCAAAGATCCTATAAATCATCTTACTTCCAATTCACGAAACATTCTAATTAAGCAAAATTTGTTTCCCCTGTAGGCAAACAAAGCTCCAAATTAGGATTAGAATACAAGTAGTCTGAACACATGTGAAAATGAGAGATTCACTCATGTTCCAAGGTCATCTTCACAGCCTCACAATGATGCTTTGATGTCACCACTTGAAAGGCTTGATTTAAATTTAAATTGTTGTTTGCTAGAAATGTTTTGAGTTCAATCACTTAAACCCAATGTAAACTTTTCTTTAAGGGAAAAAAAATCCTATTTGGCTAATTTGTACGATTAATTATGATCAGGTTCAAAGACAAAGTTTAAAGGCACAAATTGCAGCATGGAGTTTTGATACCATTTCCAATAAATCTGCTAAAATAAATTAACAGAACAAATGCTGGGCAGATACTTTTAACTGCTTTTGTTATATAGGTCCTTTCTTTTTGGTGCATAGGAATATTTAGATGAGGTTTGAAAAATATTTAGCAGCAGGATTCTATTGAGGGTTTATTCTCATTGAAACATAAGCATGCTAATTCTATGGTTTCAAGATTTCTTCTGTTGTCTAGATGATAAGTTGTATGAGGGTTAGGTAGGAAATATTCCTGCGTCATCAGGAGACATTTACCAAAGGAAGTGTAGTACCCTAATGCGCAGTTAGCATTCTTGTCTGGTTCGTATCAGGGAGACTATGAGATTTGCAGACTGGAGAACAATTCAGGCTTTATGAAAGAATTTTTACGAAAGGTGGCATTCATCCCAGAGAGTCACTGTTAGTCACAGCTTGGCTGAAACAATTTTTGACATGTGATGTTTCTGGTGATATGTAATAAATATACATGTACTGTTTCTAATCAATTTGACACAGCTTCCCCTCCACCCCTGAGGGAAAAAGTCACACATATAGACTAAATGCAAACTCAGGTGACTTCTCAAAACAATAGTAATTTCAACTATGATATCTTGTGTTAAGATTCCCGGTAAGCCTAATGTTCACTAAATTATCTGTGAATGAACAGGATTTTTGTTTACTTATTTTTCAATATGGCTTCTAACAGAGGGGCTGTCTTCTTTATTTACCTCATACTAGGTAGGATTTTTGCCACTTCTTGAACTTCTGTGCCAATGGAGGGGCACCCAATTTACCCTATTTGAGTAATTAAAAATCCCTTCTATTTGTCATAATGTTTATTGTTAAGATGTTTGTTTTTCAATTTTATCTCTCAGGATTAGTTTCAAGCAGTGCTTCTCAAAATTTATTTGCATGTGAATCACTGGGGATCTTATTAAAATGCAGATTCTAATTCAGCAGGTCTGAAGCGGGGCTTCAGGTTCTGCATTTCTAACAGGCTTCTGATGCTGCTGGTCCAAGGACCACATTTTAATTAGCAAGAGTTGAAAGCATATTCCCTTTCTGTGAACATATGACATAATGGGGTGGGGGAAGGGGCAGGACTAGAATGGAGGCATGTTGGCATCTTTCCTGGGTCATCTCCATAGAGATGGAAGGAAACAACTATGGCAGTACCAAACTTCAGATTAAATTTCCTCAAAGTTTTTTTCCTCCATTACCTGAAAAATTTCTGCAAGAAAATGGAAGGTTTTGAAATAAAGTTTTGTCTATGATTACCAGTTTCAAAATTCCTTTAAAGTGGAGCAAGGATTTAGATATTTGCAAAGTAATCTGAGCACATAATTTTAAATTTTAAAGATTTTTTAAGAGTATTTTTTCAATTATTTTGCCCCCCCCAAATTTAACAATCCCTTTTCAGCCACTCACCTTTATCAGATCTTTTCAAAACATTCAACATAGTTTTTGTAGAAATAGCTTATTTCACACTCATGTTAATAATATATCTATGTCTACCTCTATATATTAGAAAAATTAGTACAATTGGTATAAGCTGGTTTACCAACAAATACAATTGGCATGATGAATATATATTCAGCATAGTTTTCACAGAGATAAACTTTAATTTTGCAATCATATTCCATATATACATACATAATATATATCTATATATATAACTATGTCTATGCCTATATCCATATCTACATATTACAGTAAACTAGCATAAATTTGGGAACAAACACAATTGACATGATAAGTAACATGGGCATAATAAAGAGTAACTCATTAATAGCAATCATCAAGTTTGCCTTGTCTATATAACACTATGCTTTGCAAAAGGATTAGAGAGTGTGGATTAATGTTTAAATGGTGCTCAGGTGAGAGAGATACTATTGAAAAACAAACAAAACAAGGAGAGGAGAGAGAATGGGGAGACCATTTTAAACAGGGTGTTCAGGAGAAGCCTCTCTGAGTAAGTGATATGTAAGTTAAAACCTATGTGAAGAGGATCACCTAGCCATTCAGAGGCCTGGGGAAAGAGTCAGGTAAGAGCAAGGGCAACTGCCAAGTACAAAGCCCAGAGATGAAAATGATTTTGACCAATTCAAGTGAAGCCAGGCCTGAAGTAGCTATAGCAGTGAGTAAGGGGGCCAATGGTAGGATGTGAGGTTGGGATAGGAGGATCCAAATTACTTAGGGCTTTTTAAGACATGGTATTTTATTCTAAGAGCAATTTAAGCCATGAGAGGTTTTTAAACAAGGGAATGACATAATCTGATTAAGGTTTTTTTCTTTTTTTAAAAATCAGTGTGGAAATTACATAGTGGATCATTTTTTTAAATTGGTTAATAACAGATAAATTAAAGAACTCTGGGGCCAGCCCCGTGGCTTAGCGGTTAGGTGCGCACGCTCCGCTGCTGGCAGCCCGGGTTCGGATCCTGGGCGGGCGTGCACCCACGCACCACTTCTCCGGCCATGCTGAGGCCGCGTCCCACATACAGCATCTAGAAGGATGTGCAGCTATGACATACAACTATCTACTGGGGTTTGGGGAAAAAAAGGAGGAGGATTGGCAATAGATGTTAGCTCAGAGCCAGTCTTCCTCAGCAAAAAGAGGAGGATTAGCATGGATATTAGCTCAGGGCTGATCTTCCCCACAAAAAAAAAAAAAAAAAGAACTCTGTTCTACTATGTATACTATATATATGTGCATTGTAAAGCTGTTAGCATTTAATATTATTTACCTATATGACATATATTTCTCATTTTATAAAAATATTTTTGAATTAACAAAGATGTTGCTATTTTGGCTTAATGTTTATTAAAACCACAACAGATTTGTGGCAGAAATGTACTCATTGGATTAGTGTTCCAGGACATTCCTTTGCTCAGTATACCTCATGAAAAGTGATAAATAAAAAATGCATTGTATCTTTTTTTTGTTTTTGTTTCGTTGGTTCATTGATTTTGCAGAAATATACTTGCTGAACCAGTTCTTCTATTTCACATTTATCATATTAGACATTAATAATTTCAATTGAATCTAAGAGCTGTGTTTTTATACAGTGTAAAAGTAGGAGTTGTAAACTCAAAACTGTTACAGGCACTGGCAAGTAATTGTGTGAATCAAACCTAGTACAAGACGATAGAGAGAGGCTGGGCCTGTGGCCAAGCTGGAGACCATATGCTGCACCTAAATACATTCAAATTCAACATTTTTGAGAACCTCTGGCTGGTCAAGCAAAACATATCTGCAGGCTCAATTGGCCCACAGACCACAAATTTGGAGTCCCTTGTCCAAAGACATTTAACGCTTCTACAGGACAGAACTTTGATAAAATTGACATGGGGGTTGGAGGGTAGGTATGTGATTCTAGAGATTTCAACAATGTAGTTTCTCTGTTTCTTAAAATAGATGAGGTTCTTTTTCTCTGAATGGTGACTGATAAGCATAAAAAGATGAAGTCACTTTGGATACAGGCTTACCTAAAGGTAGGAAATATATTCTATAATAGGCAATGGTTGTCTTCACCCTCATAGAGCCAGGTTTGTGTCTGCCAATGTGTTAGGTCCTTGTTTATGTTGCTATACTATTTGAACATGTTAACAAGGGTGATATTTGGGATATAGAATATGATTTTATGAATTAGTGCATCAAGAAAGCCCTACATAGGTCTTTCTATCATATTATTAACTCAAATATACAATTTTTAATGTGGCTGTTTTGAATGTTTATTACAGTGAACCTTTAAGATAAAGGAAATTGGGGATTGAGTTACAGCAGATGTATCTTTTTCTGTGGACTCTCTGGGGATAAATACATAAGTAGATTCCTAAATAGGTACAGGTTGCTTCATATTCACTCCAGGCAGCAAGGAGAGGTAGTAAGGCAATCAATCAAAGGCTGACAGGTACATCGAAGTGTCCCACAGACTTTTGCACTAAAATTATTGAAGAATATTACTAATGTAATCAGACAGAATTCTGATTAAAACAGTTAATTAAATAAAGAGACAAAATAATTTTGGGAAAACTACTAGTTTCATTTCTTGATGCCCAAGAGATTATCCATTCTACTTTTGTGAGAGATGACAAATAATTAATCAAGCAGATAAGACTTTTTTAAATGACCAACCTTGTGACACAAATGAGATTGATTTCAAATGTCTGCAGATTTTATACATACTGAATCATACAAAATCGATTATGGTTGAGAATTGTTGTATATTTTATTCTAACTCCTTGATAATTAGTGACCTATCTTTGGGACATAAATCAACTCCTGGTTATAAAGAGTTGTCATTAACTAGGACATCTAGTTTGTTTTTATAGGTAAAGACTTTGGTATTTTTATGTACAGTATTTAATAAGCCCCAGGTTTGTTATTTTTGACAATACTACCCCAATGTCACTTTTAATACAATACCTTCCCTTTACTGACACAAGCTTTATACTGTGGTAGAAAAATATCAAGAAAAAACATGCTAGTTAACATCTCATGAGAAAGGTAATTTGTAATATGAATATTTGTGAAACTGAATTTTCAACCAAGGGAGTAAACTTTTGTTTCAGGGTGCATGAAAGCAAATGAAAATATTAAAAGAGCTGGTTAAGATCTGAAATATACATATATATGAAATATATTAGCATTTTATATACCGATATCATAATAGTCATACTATTAACATTAATTATATTATTTTAAATATATTAATTTCCTTAAAATCAATTAGGTCTTCACTATAGAGCATTCTTGATAAGGGACTGATGAGAAAAGCAAACTCCAACCAGAAGTGTGTCTAGAGATTAGCTGAAGATATACAGCAGTGAGAGGTTGACATATTCTTTTGTGAGAAGACTGTGAAATATAACTGATAATTCAGTTTCTCTGCCACAGTAGGTTGTTGCACATAATTATCCTTAGCCCTCATCAGACCTAAGAGATAGGCCTGACACACCATAGGAGATCAGGTTCTGTGTGCTTAGTTAATGTCCCATCACAGCATGGAAAAGCAAGAAGCTTTGCAAGCTGTGATTACATTAAGGTTCTCTTTTTAATGCTTTTCTGCCATTACAATTCTGAAAAGTGTGGCTGAGAAGTCATACGTGATCTCACTTGCATTAGCTTCCCTTCACCTGCTATTCACACTAGCTTATATCTTATCAAATACCCCAAAATCAGAAGTCCTGGGACATCAGCAGACATTAAAACACATTTTGATATTAATCAGTACTAGAAGAGGGGAAGGGCTAATGGGCAGGCACTAATTAAAGCTCAACATTTCATATTCCCAACAAGAGGAATAAGCACTCAAGAGGCATTTGCGAATCAGTATTTCACCCCAGTATCTTCAGCTACTGTTATTATGAATGAATCTGTGATTTCATTTGTAGTCTACTGGTATTTGGGAAAATGCAGGATGCCAGGGGTTATAACCAACAATTATAGTAAAACACATAAGATTATGATGGTAGCAGACATGTGTTGCTTGTATTCTTCACTATCAAATGAAATAAGGCTCTATATTCTACATCAACAGCTGGGACAGTCAGACAGTAAATTGGAAGTGAGGAGAGAGAACCTATTTTATTAAGTTTACCAGAGTAAAGGAGATTGCTTCTATTATTTATTTCTAATTTATTTTCTAATGCAAATATTTGGTATAACTCATTTGTTCTGTGTGGAATCTAAATCCTTTGGGGAGAAATTTATGAGCTTTTAGTGGAATTTTTTTTCTCCTTAAGAGAGAATGTTTTGTCTGATAGAATGTTTTGTCCTGTGATTTCTGCTATAGGGAATACAGAAGTGAGTAAGACAGTCCATGTTCAGAGTTCTTGATCTATTAAAAGTGGGAGTGGGGGGTAGCACGTAAAATAGTGCATTGCAATATAACAAACGCTGTTGGTAATAAAGATACCTGTAAGTAGGTGTTCCTGGGATACAGAGAAGAGTTCTCTGGGGGGAACATAAAGAAAAGAAGACTAAGTATCCACCAAGATGTTGCTACTGATACCAACCATAGAATAACACATCTTTATAGTTATTTCAGTTGTGGAATTATACATATAATGAATCTAAGAAAGGGATTTCCATCCATACCTGCAATTTCTTTAGTTTTGCTTTTTTCATTTAAAAGAAAAAAGTATTCAGGCCCCATGGGGCTCTCAAGAATAGATAACTTTTGAATAATGCATTCATTAAAAATAAACATCAGATATTAGAGTCAGCCTTAATTGTACATTTTATTTAGTCTGCATTAAACAATGCACGGATTTTACTACAACCAAGAGCATAACATTTAATAGTTTTCAGTTAAAGCCCTTCAGTGAAAGCTTTGGGATAAAACAACTATAATTTCAAAGGAATCAAGCCAACTCGGTGAATTACTATTGCCTGGAACTATCACACATAAAGGAGAGTCATCCCCTCCAATACAGGGGAAGCATACAGAAAACAGGAGAAAGTTAACAGTATCAACAACAGTAAAAAGAGGAGTAAAACAGGTAGCAGGAAACAACAGCATAGGGATAAAAACTTTGTAAAAAATGAGTGAATTACCCATTTAAGATGTAAAAACTTTGCAAGGGGAAAATAATTCAATTTCCAAGTCTCAGCTCTCTCATTAAATGATATTTTTTCCTCTTAACTAGATATTGGTTTTTCTTCTCCAGAGTAAGATCATCTGGTTATTTGTGTGTTTATGGTTCTGTTAATTACTAGTTGGTCTATGACACAAATTTTTGTGTCTATATCCTCAAGGCTTAAAAATAAATTAGGTAGTAGCTCTAAAGAAAATGTGATAGCCCGGGCCGGCCCCGTGGCTTAGCGGTTAAGTGCGCGCGCTCTGATGCTGGCGGCGCGGGTTCGGATCCCGGGAGCGCCCCGAGGCACCACTTCTCCGTCCAACGCGAGGCCGAGTCCCACGTACAGCAACTAGAAGGATGTGAACCTATGACGTACAACTATCTACTGGGGCTTTGGGGGGAAGAACTGAATAAATAAAATCTTTAAAAAAAAAAAAAAAAAATGTGATAGCCCGACCTTCCTACTGATTTTTAAATGTCTCATGGGTATATATATTAGGACTCAATAACTTTATTACTTGTAAAAAGTAAAGTGAGTAATAACCAACTGAGCAGGGAATTAAGGCTACAAGAATATCTCTACCTACCTGGGCCTCAATTATTCTGATAAGATCGTGATAGGTAGATTTTGAAATAAGAAAACTAAAAGGCATGTTAAATGTTGCTCAGATTAAGATTTTTAACTCCTGATTCTGGTTGACCAGATGGATACCATCTGTATATGGAAGCTAGTAACCAGCAAACTGAGAGCTCTAATGCATGAAGCCTTCCACTATTTATGAAAAGCCCAATGCTGTGTATAACTCATCCAGATCAACTGGTCCCTAGATGCTGATGTTTGGGAAGGGTGTGAGAGAATTACTCAGATTCACATTTAGGGCTTAAAGACTACTGAGAAATGGGAAGATAGTGCGAGAGATATTGACTCTCATCAGAGAAGACTTAAGTAACCCGGTTGATCCTAGAACTGTCCCAGCAAAATCATCCTGCTCAGGGCGAGGCCTGAATATTGCTGGTCCCTGAAGGGTGAGATAAATGAAACATCACATCACACCAGATGCATTCCTTGATTTTTCAGGTAGCACAGCTTTAGAAAAAAACAATTCCAATACCACAAGCTAGACTTATCCTGTTAGCTCTAATGTTTCAAAAGAATTCCAAAACACTAAAACGATGCTTCAACTAATACGTTCTATCACCCCCAAAACAGGATTTTGTATTTTAAATGGCTTACCAAAAAATATATCTTAAAATTTTGTGGTCAATTTCTTTATTTTCTTATACAAACAAAAACCTTAAACTATCTTATTAGTACATTACCATTTTAATAGGTCATCTCTTAGTCTTTATGTGCAGTTTTCACATCATTTTACTCAGTATTTTTAAAAATGTAGTTAACATATTGTAGACATTTTTAATATTGCTGAATATTCTTTGTAATCCTATTTGGTATAATATAATCATGTTCAGAGTTATTTTTGTACATTTACAATGAATTGAACAGACCCACCCCTTCCTCCCCCTACCCCCCCAATTAAAAATAAAAAGGAAAACAGAAAAAAAGAAAAAGACAACAAGAAGAAATAAGATTAGGTTCTGGGAGGAGAGAAACTCTAATCATTCAAGTGTGGGGATGCAGAAGTCAGCTTTCTGCACCCATTCTCCATTACAAAAAAACTTTCTGGGACTACTGCTAAACATTTTCTAAAACTTTTCAAGAAGCTCCCGTAGATTTCTGGATCTGTTCCTTTAAAATCAGGATGCTCTGCCTTTGCTCAGGAGGCAGCATGGCAATCTGATCTGCAGTCAGTTGAAGAACCTGCATGATCAAAGCTGCCTTTTCCTGATCCTGGGGAGTTACTTGGCTCTGCCCAGGACTAAAACTGCTAGGCTGGCCTCCACCTTGCTTGCCTGCCCCCTGCATGCCTGTTCCTTGTACGCCCGCCCCCTGCATGCCTACTCCTTGTATGCCTGCTCCCTGTATGCCTGTTCCTTGTATGCCCGCTCCCTGCATGCCTGTCCCTTGTATGCCCGCTCCCTGCATGCCTGCTCCTTGTATGCCTGCCCCCTGCATGCCAGCTCCAGGATTTCCCACCCCTGAAATGCTTGGGACCTGTCTGGGTCCCTGAGGACCACCTGCCCCCATATTAATGGGTCCAGGACCCTGGATTCCACCAGTCATAGGGCCTCTCGAACTGGGGCCAGGGCCCCTTATCTCCATTCCTCTTGCATCCATGCCTCTTGCTTCCATTCCTCTGGTTTCCATTGCACAGGTCTCCATTCCTCTTCTCTCCATTACTCGTGTCTCCAAGACCTCAGTTTCCATGGCTCGAGTCTCCATCCCTCGAGAATCTCTACTACCTCTGCCATCCATAGGTAGGCCCCTTTGATCTATCATAGGTCCTCTGGGCTCTCCAATTAGCAGTCTGGGATCTGCTAATGGCCCTCCCCTCATCTCATGTGAAGAAGGGCCACGGTTGTCATGACCAGAGGCATGGTGCATAGGGGGACCCTGATGAGGTGGACCAAGATAGCCTCTGGGCTCTACTTCTCCAGTGACTGAAAGCAAAGTCCCTCCACGTGGGTCATTGGGAGCATCTCCTAACAGTCCTCGAGGAGGCAGGCCACCAGCAGTCATGGGTCCACGAGGCATAGGCGCTCTAGGATCCGACATCTGCACCTGTCCTCGCTCTAAAGGCACCGGACCAACCCCTGGCATTCCAACTTGGGGCTGCATTGCTCCACCAGGAGTTAAGGAACCGGGACCAGGTCCAGGAACCCCGGCTGGTATTGGCCCCGGGGCTGGAATTCCACCCTGGATCGGGGTCTGCATCAGAGGAGGGATGTCTTTCACAGGTCTTCTAGCCAGATGCTGAGGCTGAGGGGTTGGAGGATTCTGCTGGTTGAGCAGAACATTAGGACCTGGGCACAGCCCAGGACCCGGGCCAGGGCCAGAAACAGACTGAGATTTGCCTGGGATGAGTGGTGTGACATGTATCTTGCGATGCAGAATTTTCAGAGCAATCTCTGGATCCATGATTCTCATCACTACTTGTGCCTGCAACAGTGCATAAGCCAGCTGTGGGTTTTGAAGTAACATGTTTCGAGCTTCCTGGTGGCTGTTTTGGACACAGAGCTTCATCTGCTTCATCAGCTCAAACATCTGCTCCGGGGGGAGACTAGCAACTGCTCTGGTAATTGATTCTGGGGCATCTTCTGGATCGATGGGGTCCCCATAGGGTGAGTCAATGATGGGCGCTGCAGGCCCTAGGCTCTTTAACTCCTCCTTGTTCTTCTCACTGGCAGCATTGTCCACCCGAAGCGCTCTCCCGCTGAACTCCCGCCCGTTCAGGTTCCGCATGGCACTAAGCGCGGTTTCCTGGTCTTGATACTCGCAGAAGCCATAACCCTTGGGTTTTCCGGTCTCTCTATCGTACACCAGCCGGAAACTGACAACAGAACCAACCTCTGAGAAAATGTCCTTTAACTGCTCCTCAGTTGCCTCATACGGAATGTTCCCCACGAACACGGAACGCAGTGATCTATCCATTGCTGGGTCTCTCACCGCCAAGCTCGACATGATTCCCGTTGTGCAGACACGGCGGAGAACGGATTCTTCCCAGAGTCGTCCTTTTGCGACCCACACTTCCGCTGAGCAACGGAAGCAGCTTTTAAACTCCGGGCAGAAACCTCAGTGGTCGGCTTGAGTCGTTCCGCGAAATCTGCGCCTCTTTGTTCCACTAACTTAATTAGCTAATGCTTTCTGCCCTTGATCGTTTGTGGTTCTTTCAGCTCCTTCTTACCCAGACGCAGGACTCCTTTCTCGTCTCTTAATCCGCAGACTTTCCATGGCGCGCCACCACCCCCGCCAGGAAAAGCCCGGTGCGCCTTGACCCCAGTAAAGATGGCCGCATAGACTTCACCATGGTAACCAGCAGAGGCGGCCTCCTTTGACGTCAGGGGCGGCTTTGTTTCCGTTTGCCGGCGGGAAACCGCCAACCGAAAGCTAAGGCGGTGTGTTCTTCGGTCTGCTGGAAGGGTTTTCGTATACCAGTGTCTCCTTATATTTAAGCTATATTTAAAATCACATTCTAGACCAAGAGGGGAAAGTGTAGTCGTTTCAAAACAGATTTGGGATTTGCTCCTGAAAATACAAAAGTAATCGCTCTGTTTTAGAAAAACATTTTTGGAAAATACCTGCCCCGAAATACACGCCGCGCAAATGAGCCTGCTCCATCCATCCCCGCCGCCATCTGGTTGCTTCGGATAACCGCTGTTTGATAGGCGACGGGACCGGCCAGGTTTTCCTCTCTGCATCCAGGCAGCAGTCGAGCTATTCATAATATTACCCTTTTTTCCCTTAATTATATTAAGTGGTATTAATGATTAATAATAAATAGCATTTAAAGACTGCAGAGCGTGAATTAAATGAATTTATTCTTATACTGGAGGCATTTAGATTGGTTCTGATTATTATAAACTGAGGCAATGATCTCACACCTCTACTATGAAGGGAAAAACAAACTGTAGTTGTTTCTAGTCTGTTAGTTTTGCCGGCAGAAGTTGAAACATATGTGGAGCCTAGGTTTTTTCCCCCGTTTAACAGACGATAGAACTGAAACTTGGGGAGACCTAGGTAATTTGCTAAGCAGCCAGTAAACGGCAAAGCCAGAATTCTTCTGCCGGTTGGTCTGTTGCAGCTCCAGAGGTGCGCTGCTGCATGTGGCAGCCGCCAGCCACTTGTAGCTATTGGGTACTTGAAATGTGGCTAGTGTGATTAAGAAATTGAACTTTTAATTTTATTTAATTTTTATTAATTTAAATATAAAAACTGATTCAGTTAGGCTAATGGAAAACTTTTTAGGATGTTTGGGTATGGAATCTACTTTTGCAATGATAAATTTTATTAAATCAAAATAAAAATCAAGTATTTACAGTTAAAATTTAGCATTCTGATTGGGATGTGCTATACGTGTAAAATACATGCAAGATTTTGAAGACTTAGGTATAAAAAAAGTTAAAATATGTCTAATTTTGTATTGTTTACATGTTGAAATGATATTTTTAATATATTGGATTAAACAAAATATATTTTAACATTAATATCACTCATTTCACTTTACTTTTTTTAATGTAGTTACTTAGAAAAATTAAAATTATATATATGGATTGCATTATATGTTTATGAACTTCACTGTTCCAGAGTCTGTCTTACCTCTTAATTCTACATATGCCCTTTGAGGAGCTTATGAAACTTTGTTTCATCAAAAAATTGTGTTATGTTCTTGGGTGTCATAGTCCAATGAATAGATCTGAAATGATGGGTTTAGCTACAATTTAGACAAAACATCCATTTACCTTCAAGTGTTTTAATAATTCTTTAAAACAGGCTTGGACATAGCTATTTACTCAAGGTGCATGATAATTTATATCTGCAAGTAATAAAGTGTATTTATATGACCTAATAAAATCTTCCTGGTACGTGAAAGAAACAGAATAGCCACTTGCTAGTAATGGTTTTTCCCTCCTGATTCTTTTATTGGAGGTGGGGCAGGGGTGGAGAGAAGTTGAGGATGGTATTATTTTGGAAAACTAAAAGCAAGTCCATTTGTCTCCTTTCCGTACCATCCCTTTGCAGAGAGAAGCCATGACTTTTCTACACACAGTCTGTCAAGGACGACTTAGACATCGGCCATGTGTGTAATGGTGTGTGTATTAAGTGTAGTAATCCTAAGGATAATAAGAGGCTATTAGAATAAGTTGTAAAGTTCATGATAGGTTGCACAGATTATTTGACAGAGTTTCTTTGCTGGTGCTGATAGTATCTAAACAAGTGGTCCTCACACTTGAGCATGTGTCAGAACCACCTGGAGCCTGGTTTAAGTCCGATTGCTGGGCCTCACCACTGCCCCGCCTCAGTTCTGATTCAGTGTTTCTAGGGTGGGACTGGAGAATTTGCATTTCTAACGAGTTCTCAGGTGATGCTGATGCTGCTGGTTTGGGGACCCCCACTTTAAGAATCATTGATCTAAACGAAAGGACTTGAAGTGGTTTTGTTTTGTTTTGTTTTGTTTTGTTTTCGGTTTATGTCAGGCCAACGTAAATTTAGTACACTGTTAAAAGGTATGAGATATGAGTGGTCTTTAAAAAATCTATTAATATTTTAATGCTGATCCAGTATAGCTAGTACATGCTGATCCCACGCTGAAGATACTCTGGGCACAAAGGATGCGTGAACAGAGTAGCTGAGGAACTCTGGGGATGAACAAGAAGGGAGAAGGCATCACTGTAAGAGTGTGATTTTTGTCACAGGCCTTCCATGTTCTGTTTAGTCCCCCTATTCAAAACCAGAAGAATGGTTTAATATGGCCCTTCAGAGAGGACCATTGTGACCCAGCACATAGCTCAATGCCCAGGATACATAAGCTAATATTTATTAGTAACTGAGTGGCCCAGAATTACCAAGAGCTGTTAGGAACCTGTGCACGTTCCCTGGTACCAATACATACTTTTCATAGATCTACCTTGGAAGAACTTCCATTTTATACTGCTTTCTTTGTTCCCAGGATGTTTAAACTTTAGATTTTTATAGCATGGCATATACTTTGAAGAAAAATGTACATGGCATCTTGCATGTTCAAACGTTGATTCTTTCAATAAATCAAAATATCAACTGTACTAAGAATGATTTTTAAACAAACACATCAGAGCATATGGCCAAGTGGGAGCTGTTCTTCAAACTAACCACCTTCAGAAACTATAAACGTAATCCATAAGGCTTCCATTGTTCAAGTGAACGCCTACCCTGAAATTGTTTTAGGGCTCCATTTGAAAGTCATACTAGAAAACTGCTGCCTTAACTCAAAGGTATACCTTGTTTTCTTTTTATTTTTTAATTTTTTTTTTAATTTTTATTTATTTATTTTTCCCCCAAAGCCCCAGTAGACAGTTGTATGCCACAGCTGCACATCCTTCTAGTTGCTGTATGTGGGACGCGGCCTCAGCAAGGCTGGAGAAGCGGTGCGTTGGTGCGCGCCCAGGATCCGAACCCGGGCCGCCGGCAGCGGAGCGCGCGCACTTAACGGCTAAGCCACAGGGCCGGCCCGGTATACCTTGTTTTCAACCAAGAGTTATGCAACTAAATCACCTAACTTTCTGACCAGACTTGGCAAAAATATGATATTTAGCTATTTCCAAACATCAAAACTTACATCAGAATACAAAGATTCTGTAGACTTGCGGGTATTAAAAAAGATTCACCATAGATTAATTAGACAAATTCCAAAACGAGGTACTAAAAATATTTTTAGTTATGACAGGCATTTTTGAAATAAGTGTATGGGTCCTTCAAAGAATAGATCAAATACACTCCCCGATGAAGTTCTCTCTAATCTTACTCCTTCTTCCTCTAGGTTGGAAGTGAGTTCATTTTCCTTTGGATATAAACCATTCCTTATCCATACCTTTCTGATGATAGTAACTCTTCTACTTTTTAGTAGAATTATGATTTTTCCTTCTAAACTATGACATCATTCAAGGAAAGAGCTAGATTTCCCTTTGTCAATTAACAAAGTGACATATTAATTCTCTTCCATAAATATTTATGAAGAGACTAAGCCAGGAGCTAGGAATAGCCAAGACATGAAATTGAAACCTAGTGTTTTTGATGCCCTCAGAGGAAACCAATAGAGAGTTCGTGAGTAGTGTGATAAAAGATTGTCTTTTGGGACAGATTACAAAAGGTTTTGAAGATCAGATTCATGAATCTAAACTTGATGTGAGAGTCAGTAGGCTTTCTTCCATCTTTCTGAATCATGAACATAGAATAAAAATGGCAGAGGTTTAAGAATACCAATTTTATCCAGTCCTTCTCCATGATATCTTTTGGACTTGGACTATCCTTTTTACATCATTATAATTTTTTAATCTAATGTAGCAGTGGCTCTTCCTATATTTAACATCTTCTATAACATGGCTTCATTCTCATTACTCACTTGCCGCCTTCATATATTCTCCTCTGGCTAAATTGTACCCCTCATTTTTCACCATACATGATCTGTGCTTTTCCACCTTCTAGCTTTTGCTCCTAGCTTTTGATCTACTATTCCTTCTTTGAGGATGTCTTCTTTTCCGTCTTTCTCTCCTCATCTCTCCATGTCTAAATCCTTCTTGTCCTTCAGTTCTCACCCTAAAGACTTTCCTTTTAAAGTAGAGTATTGATTTGGCACCCATTATTTTCTATATTGTAATAGAGGTGCTAGTATTCTTGTGTTACCACTTAAACACAGACCCATATCTGATTTATTTTGTTCATATTGCTTAGCCCAGTGCCTTTTATATTCCAAGCACTCAGTAAATATTTTTAAAATTAATACAAAATCATCTTGTAATAACAGATTACATGTTAACAAAATGATAATTTAATGCTTTCAGCTTACAGAACACTTTTCTTTGGGCTCCCACATCTGATCTTGACAACAATCATGTGAGGTATATACAGTTGTATTCTGATTTGAAAGATGTTTTAACAGAGAACTGTTACCTAGAACTTTAACAATGGACTCACTCAAAATACAGATACTATTCATAAAAGCTAACTCTGATCACTTAATAGGAAGGAGTTCCTCTGATAAGTGCTTTATAAAATACAATATTTTATTTAATCCTTTCAACAACCCTTCTGAGATAGGCAGTCATAGTGTCTGAATTTATAACTAAAGAAACAGAGGCACAGAGAGGTTAACAGAGTGCCCATCATAACTGGCAGAGCCAGGTTTTGAACACACATCATTTGACTCAAGAACTCAAGCTCTTGAATTATTATTCCATTAAATGAGTTTATCAAGGAGACATAGCTAGTCAGTGGCAGAGCTACAGCCTGAAATTAGTTCTCTTGATTTTAAACCTCCTACTTCATAATTAGTGTGGTAATCACAGGTTACCACACTAATTAATCAGTAAAAAGGTAATCCTTTTTACTAATCAGTAAAAAGGTAATCAGGCCTTTTTACTGATTGTTTCTGAGTGTAACTAATTGCAATTTTGACATCACAATCAGTGCTGTGGCAACAGATGGACTATAAGGTCTAAAGACTAAAGCGAGGGAGAAAATGTTTCCTTTTGCAATTTGCATGGCTGTAGTTAAACATCACATAAGGATTTTTAAAAATATCTAGTTAGATAGATACAAATACGTTTTCCATAAAATGAAAGAGCCCAGATTTCTCAAACCCCAAATTAGGTTGGTCTGTGACATTTTCTCCCAATTTTTAAATATATTTATTATGAAACAATGTACAGAGGAAGAAATAGTAAATTTCATTACTTATACATGAGATGAATCACTTTTATTGGCAAGAGGAAGATTACATGAATTTGGGACTGCTGGGAATATGCCATTCCAGGACTGGAGGTTGGACAGAACCAAATGTTCTCCTTGGAAGCGATTGTGTTGTACAACCTTGTTTTTTTAATATATGAAGAAAATAAAGTCTAGGGAAGACAAGGGACTCAACAAGGGTCAGATGCCTAGTTATTGGCCTAGCTTGTAATGGGATCTAGATCTTCAGACTTCCTCATCCAAACTATGCTCTCAGCACTTCTTAGGGGTAGTAGAGTGAAGAAGTTAAGAATATAGACTTTGAAGTCAGAGAGACTTGGGTTGGCTGCCTAGTTCAACAAGTAACTGTGTAGCCTTAGACAAATTACTTAACCTCTCTGTGCTTCCATTTCTGCATCAATTAAGTGGGAACAATATCACTTGTATTGGATTGTTGCATAGAATACATAACATATTTGTTTTTATCGTTATTTTGTATGGTAATTATTAATCTACACTTGTTATATAGAATTAATAGTAGCAGATGAAGCAGCATCTTAAGTGGAAAGAGACCCAAATTTTAGTCTAATGCTATTTATTTTTGAGTCTGTATCTCCATTTTTATCTTTGAAGGGGTTGAGCTGGGTGAACTAATGATCTGTCGTCAGATTATATTATTTTAAAAATTGTATCGAGACAACCTTGGATAACATTGTCATTTTAATTTGTAGTAGATTTGTAGTTGAACATGGATAATTTTTAGGCTTAATCCTCTAGAACACTTCAATGAGAATTTTACTGATCATTTTTGATGCTCACTAGGTTCTTATACTAAACCATGAAATGCACTCTTCAAATATTTAGTTGGCTGAAATTCCACTCATTCATTTTTATGAAAAGGGCCTGTGTGACCTTTGACTGTGGAGGATTGAGGCTTACACAACCCTGCATTGGTCTGGCACACAGGATACCTATTTGAGCGTATAGCCATGTTCAGGATGTCATTAGGACTACTACTTTGGAGCGTGCACTGGCAGACATAAGCCATTTATTCAAACATGGAAAAGCATAACTAATTGGACAAGAAGCAGAGCTCCCTATTCTTGCCTCAGGCTGTCACCTGAAAGAACACAGAGGAAGGAAGTGTCCTCATAAACTGTGGAAAGTACAAGCTCTGAAACCGGGTCCTGAGTAAAGACATCCTGTTCAAGATGAACAACTTGTGAATCTTTCTTTCTGTGACCAGAACAATCTAACCTCCAACCTCAGAGGAATGTCTGAACTGCTGTTCACTTCAGAAGTTAGACTGGTATCTCTCTTCTGAGGCTTGATTGACCTCTAGAACGATCCTGTATTTATACCAAGTTACAGGAAAGAGGCCTTCCTGAAATACTTGCTTGAGGGCTCAGATTGTTAAAAACAACAACAACAACAACCAGTGTGACAGAATGTATTTTGGATTCATTATCACATTTGAATGATCCTTGAAAAACATTACTTCAGAGTGCCAGTTCAAATTTGCCATCACACAATTAGATTCCTCAGGATCAGAAATTAGATGAAAATGTAAAATCCAATGTTTATAGCAACACAGTAGCTAGCACTTCTTGGACCAAGTACAGAAACCAACTCCAACCATGTTAAGTGAAAGGGGGTGGTGGTGGTAGTATTTAATGATACTCTGTTATCTCTCAGAACCCACAGGCAGTGTATTATTAGTCTGCTCAGGCTTCCACAACAAAATACGACAGATTGGATGGCTTAAACAACTGAAATTTATGTTCTCACAGTTCTGGAGGCTGGAAGCCTAAGATCAAGGTGCTGGCATGTTTGCTTTCTCCAGAGGCCTCTCTCTTGGGCTTGCAGATGGCCATCTTCTTGCTGTGTCCTCATGTGGCCTTTCCTTTCTGTGTGTGAATCCCTGGCATCTCTTCTACTTCTTATAAAGACACCAGTCATATTGGATTAGGGCCCCACCCTTATTAAGGCCCCTCCCTTATGACCTCATTTAACCTTAATTATCTCTTTTAAAGGCCCTATTTCCAAATAAGTCACATTGGAGGTTAGGGCTTCAACATATGAATTGGTAGGGGTAGGGGTGGGTGGGGGTGGTGGAGGCCGCAATTCAGTCCATAACATGCAGTAATACAGTCATCTTCAGAAAAGAAGGAATGGGCAATTGTAACTCCTTCAGGATGCTCTATTCCTGTTCTGTATCTCTCTCCTCTGCTTGAAGAACCAGATTACTCTGATGTCTCTCCCTGGTCTACTGCCATTTAAGGGGCTCTCCTATGAACTTTTGATTTATTTGCTACAGATTTGCCCAGAGAGAATGATTTATTTCTCTGGGTACTGATTCCAGCTTCCTAGGAAAGAGGATCTAAAGGTCCAGCTCTACTCTGGTGTCCATCCATGATTCAATCCAATATGGGAAAGGGGTTGGGGCCAGGATGATAGACTACTGAACAACTTTATGCAGGGGCCCAGAAATCAGCTAGAGTGAGAGAGACCCTAGAGACCATTGCATTGCCTAGAGTTAACCTCCTTTACCTGCTAGGCAATGGAGAGGTCCAGGACAGGGGCACTTAGGGGCTCAGGGCAGTGGCTATTTATCACTGGTACAGATTTTTAATTATTTTAACCGCTGGTGCAGCTGTCCTGGTAACGGCTGAATATCTATCGTGGTTGACCATGAATTCCCAAAGTAGCTCTTGGTGGCCTACCCTTGTTAGGGAGGGGAGCAGTTAAAAGAGTTGTTGTGAGCTAGGCAGCCATTCTCAATGTGCCTACCACCAGAGAGAGTTTTTCTACAACGTTCCTCTAGGTCATTCCCTCCGTCTCTGCAAAAATAAAATATTAGTTCCAAAGATGGGTTATTTTCATAAACGTTTAAATATACTGATTTGCGGATAGAAACACGGTCTGGTATGAAACAGTAAAGAAATATTTAACCCCTCATTCATGATCTTCAGAAAGCTCACAGTACATATAATGTATGATTTTCTTGAAGGTGAATAGAGTATACATTTTAAAATACCAAACTCTTCCATTCTTCATATATAAATATTGATAAATCTATTCTTGACAGTTTAATGACACAATAATAAATAGTAACAATTCCCTTATTTATTATTATCTTCATCACTATGATCTAACATTTGCCTTGAAATAGCTGCATATACTTTCTCACAGAGCAGCACAATGCGAGAATTTCCTCTCACCTCCAGTTGTTTGCCAATCCCCTCCTGACTCTGGGGAACAAAACAAGTGACTGCAGGGAAACAGGGAAGTGCAAATAACCTATTCCTCTGGAGCCCAGTCTTTTGTTAGCCCTGAAAATGGAATGGTGTGTATGTTGGCCCACGCCCGTGAGGGGTCCAGAAAAGAGAAGCTGATGCCTGCAGAGAGAATAAAGAAAGTGCAGAAGTTTCCCTGCCAGTTTAGTGGTCTGGAGTTTGCTGCCAAGGTCCCAGGGTTGAGCATTTGTTACAGATGTTCATTCTCACCTGCAGGACCTCTACAGGGAGGCTGGGTTCCAAGAAATACTCCCAAGAGCAGGTGTCTGCAGAGGGGGTGGAGGAGGTGGGGGAAGGCAGAAAGGAAACTTACCTCACACATCAACAATGGCCTGAGAACTCTTTAGGAATACTGTTAGTCATTGTTCAACTAAAACTGATTCAGCACCTATTTCGTAAGTGCTTACTGAGCACGTGCTATGCGGAAGGTAGGCACTGAGTTTGACAATACGGGGGTTTAAATGTGATCTGAAATGTGACTCATGCTTTAGTAGAACTTTTCACTAGAAAGTTTTCTTAGCTTTTCTCTTCAACTTTTACTGAGGATTTATGGTGTTCAGATTGTGGCAGGAGAACAGCTGTGCCTGCAAGGAGTTTCCGTTCTGTCAGACAAGATAGAGCATACAGGATGCGAGCAGACAGTTTCCAAATGCATTTTTGATTTGTTTGATTTCCTGAGAGGTATATAGAAAAGGAAAATATAACTGCTGTTTACCCATTGACCCTCTTGCTGAAGTGGAAGATGAAAAGGAATTTTTTTTCCTTTATTACTGAGAAAAGAACTGTTATTTCTCTTTACCATGCTAGGGTCTGTATACCTATACACTGAGGACAGGGATTATTACTTATAACTGATTGCATTTGACTCAAAGCCGGTATAACTGTGACCGCCCCTCGCACTCCTCGCTATCTCGCAGCAGGGGGTGCTGGCAAGCCTGTTTCTTGGTAGATAGCACATCGTTGCCAGGCCCTTGATTCAATGAGCAGCTTATTGTTATTTCCTGGCTAAACTCTAACCTTAAAACAAAGCATGATTTCTTGAGAACACTATTTAAGTACAGCATGAATAAAATATAAAGTTTATTTCTTAATTAAATTAAATATTGCAACTAAATTCAAATATTATTTGTACTTTAAGCAAATAATAAAAATATGAGTTTACCTTTGGCCATCAATCTCTATGCAAGTGAAGCATAGAACAGCTTGCTGATGACGCACAGTAATGTCAAGCCTCTAGTGATGCCTGGATATGTTGTCCTGTTTTGTGGGGCTCAGTAGTTATGTTATTTGAGGACTTTGCTTCCTAAGATGACCTTTCGTATTCTCATACTTTCTCCCCCTTTTTTTTTTTAACCCCTCTTTTCTGTTTCTGTAGCTGCTGTGTCCATTACTATGTCCACTATGTTCATTACTTTCGGACTTCCTTCTTTCACTCAAAGTATAAGTGTATATGTTTCCTGTTGTCTAGGCAGAGAAGAGTTCTGTGCTCCTAGAAAGAACAGCACCATAGGAAACAAAGCAAAGTCCTCTTGCCTTTGGTTTCCCTCCCGGTGGCTCCAAGGCAGTTCTGACGGCTTGCCTCAAAGCTGGAGCATTGTTCATGTGCTTCCATTAGGAGACGTCAGCGCTTGTTTCTCCATGTAGGAGGTGGCCATCAGTACTTGTGGGTGGTGGAGTGAGAAAGCAGATGAAATGGATTGTTGAAAAATTAAATTGAGGCAGAGTGTTTATGTTGTGAGTGAAGATAGACGTAAACATTTTAATGAATAGATCCAGAATGGCAAAGATCACAGTAAACCATGGCAGCAATGGGTTTATATTCTTTTCCTCTTTTCTCTCTAAATAGCCTTTCCATCTCCACCATTGTGTTAAAATTATTGTCAAGTGTTAATGCTTATTCACAGTATTATTTGGAAAACTAAGGGTTTAGTATACAGCAACATCATTATACAACTCTCTTTGTAAATGTAGACTCTAAAATACTATTTAATATTCATCCTTACAACCTAAAAATGAGCCATTTGCATCCAAACTATTATTATTACAATTACAATGCCATGCATTGTAGGAAGTGCTTTATACGTAATTGCTCGTTCAACTCCCACAATAACCCTATGAGGTCTCTTTGATAGATGAGGAAACTGAGGCACAGATAGGCTAAATAATTTGCCCAGGGTTTTACAGCAAGTAATAGACAGATACGATTCCAGGCAGTCTGACTAATGGAAACAGTTAATTCCTGAAAGTTCAAACTTATTTTTCTTCACTTAGAATAAATGTTTTATTCCCCCAAAGGAAAAATTCTGTTAAATTTCACCACCAGCCAAATTTCCTAACTTTTCTTGCCTTGTCAGCTGCCTGTCAGTTCCGTAAAGAAATGCAGCATAAAAACTGACAGGAAAAAACTCTGAAATCTATAACCACACGAAAGAATATTGAAAAATCTTTGCAAAGGCTTATTTTGTCATTTATTGTATAGCACTAAACCCAGCTGCCAGTGGCACAGGTGATTTAATAGACACTATTTAGCTAATAGTGTCTATTTTTTTGCCAAGAAAATTCATTGT
Source organism: Ceratotherium simum simum (assembly GCF_057802395.1). NCBI lineage: Eukaryota > Metazoa > Chordata > Mammalia > Perissodactyla > Rhinocerotidae > Ceratotherium > Ceratotherium simum. The sequence goes on along the minus strand of NC_141905.1, from coordinate 47,419,370 downwards.
GCTGAATTCTTTTCTAATCTGTCGTGGCTGCTTACTTATAAAAACCAAGTGCCTAGAAACACTAAATTATTTCACAGAGGGGAAAACTAAAACAGAGATGGCTGTTAATTTAAGCTGTTTCACATTGAAATTGTCACTCTGAAGAAAAATACATGAGGAGTAAGATATATATATGATTCCTTGTAAAGAGAAACACTTCAAATGGCACATTTCATGCTTGGAAGTTGAAAAGGCATTATTTATCAATAGAGTATTAAAACAGATTGAATATTTTCTAGCTTTAAAGCTAGCATGATGAATATGAAAATGTTTTGCTTTGCATCATGATGGGCTTTTACTGCCACTTCTCCTGGTGAAATGGGACAGCTCACTGTTTCTCTTCTCTTACCATGTGATGCTGCTACTGCTTGCTTCTTGGCTATTCCTATCTCCTGCCCCTGTGGAGAGTGGGAGAGGATTGGCCTTCCGTAAGCTTCCGCAAGTAATTAAACCTTTTGTTATCCTGTCAAGCAGAAACCTAGCTTTTCTAGTTTATAGACCATTATCCAGGTTTCTGATAATTGCCCTGGACAATATTTGAGTGGCTTCATCTTGCCTTGTAGTCAAACATAACATCCCTTACCTTTCTTGAACCCATCTTTCAAAATTAAGCCCATGTATCTGGACATTCTTATACCCCAAGACCTCTGTAGGTCTCTGATGTTTAGGACCTAACCATCTGCTCCAAATCTTTTTCAGCATTTTCCTTAGGATGTCTCCTGCAAACAGGTTCCAGGTCACTTATTCTGATAACCCAGCATTCCCAGACTGAGCATATAGATTACCCTCCCAGATTTCCAGGACTTTACTCTAATAGAAAATATTGAAACAAGTACAACACATGTTTCTATGTCATTGCTATCATTCATTGGATTGCCAAGGTAACAAGGACTATGTGAACTATTAGAATCAGTATGGATATGGCTAAGTTATTAATATTAAAAACTGTGCATTATTCAGCAAGCTCCTCTCTATGCTTACCTAGTTATGTAGCTCTTCTTCTTTAAAAGGACAAGCGATGCTCTCCCAATTTCATGAGAGGCATATTTAATAAGATAGTCGTCAGTAAACAGAGTGGATTTGTTCCAGAAAAGCTGCTTGTATACTAAATTCTATTTTCCTATTGACGTTCATTATAAAATTTGAGAAATGATTTTGTGATTCTTTTTATTATTCCTCATAAAATATCATTTGCAGTTAATAATGCAGCAAGCTTAAAAAATTGTGAATAAAGGAAAATTTATATTTTATAGGTAAATAGCAACATGAAAATGCAGGATTTCTCAGGTTATTTTTCTTTTGTGCCCCAATACGTTAAGGGTTCAAAGAGGGAAGAAAGCAGCTGTTGCAAAGAATTCTGTTTGATCAAGTTTCTATTTATACATTTTTTTTTCTTTTAAGTATTCTACAGTAGAAGAGTTCAAAGTTCTGTTTGGTTACTTAGATCCTGTTCCTCCTCATGTTTCATTAGAAATGAATAGGCTGAAAGTAAATTAAAAGGAGCTCAGACATGGCCAAATAAGCAAACAAACAATAATAGCCTATTGTGGCAATCATTTTGCAATTTATACATATATCAAATCATTACGTTGTACACCTTAAACTAACACAACGTTATATATCAATTATATCTCAGTAAAACTGAGAAAACAATTTATGAATAAAAAAATAAAATTCTTTCAAAAAAAAAAATAAACCAATAACAGCCATTCAGGTTATGGCAATTATTCATTTGGAGACTGAAAGCACTCTGTGAATTTTAAGTTTTTGTACCTGGGACATAATAACAGCAAATACTTGGATATTAACTGTGACCAGTACATTGAAACATTTGTTTTGTGATTGAGTGTTTTCATTTGAGGAGCTTATTTGTTGAAGGTAAAAATTCAAAAATATTTTCTAATCATCTTTTGATTAGATGGTCCAGGACTTCATTAGTTCTGCCTCATACCATATTCTGAGTTGGCAGTTCCATCGCAGAGCTGGGGATCAATAGACAACCCAGTCCCCACCCTCAAGTATCTATGAGTCCAGCAGAAAAGCTAGAAAATAAACAAGCACTACTGACACAGTGTGATGACTGCCAGGATAAGAGAAGTTCAGGGTACTGTTACTGGTTCTTAAGAGTGTCACCAAAAAAACTCTCCAGACAACACAATGCTGAGACCCAAAGTATGACTAGGAGTAAATCAGGATGAACTGAGAAGTATTATAGGCAGAGGGAAAGGAATGTGCAAAGCCCAGAGTCAAATACAAACAGGGCATTGCAAGTAGGTAAGGACTCTTCCCAGACAATATTCTGACAGTGAGACGTGAGATAGTTAACAACCCACTGCACTCTGCAAGAAGCTGGGAAATGCCAGGTCTTCATCCCTGTGTTATTGTTAATCATCCTACTTCTGCTTTTATATCTCTTAAGAAGACCAATATTAAATTTGTACTCACAAATCACATGGGTTTAAGATGGAATTAAAACAAGTGCTTTATTACCTGATTTCTGGTTTCCTCTCTCTGTTGACCCCCCTTGAAGTAGAGATAGGGCAGTTTTTGTTAATAATATTGCCTTCTGTACAGTATAAAAATCTTGTCAGGATGGGGAGCAGGGAGCAGAGCGCAGGGAGTGGCAGGCAATGTGAACACACCGATGGGCAGTAGGATTCCAACTGGTTCTTCCCATAAAGAAGCCACGAAGGCACCCTCAGGTCAGTGCGTGCCTTGGTCTGGAAATAGAGCAGAGTATGGGTTAAGATGACGGAGGAAGCAGATGGAAGACAAGTAACAGACCTTCCCTCTCCTTTCAGCTTCCCTCCACCCCACCTTTTTGTCTGTTTCTCTTCCTGTGTATTGATGAACTCTGAGTAACAGCATAGGCAATAGTTTGTCAGCAGTGACAGAAGACTGAGGAGGCCAAGGGAAGGATTTGTCAAAGTAGCCATGGGATATGGAGGGCGGCTAATCATTTTTGAAAACTAGTTGCTATGCTGATATAATATAAATGTGACTTTGTTGCTTAACTACAGGCAGATCCCTAAAGCAGAGGATGAGATTTACGAACCTCAAGCAAGACGGGAAACATCTTTAGAAATGAAAGAAAATGAGCCTATGATCAACAGCGTGGACAGCAAATTATAAGCCTTTGAAATTTAAGTCTTCATTGGCTCCTGTCTTGATTATTAGAGTATTTTTTTAATTCATCTTCCTGCCTCAGGTCTCTTAGTTCTCCTCTTCATTCGTCTATGTATACAATCATCAAACGTTTATTATTCCTTCTGCCCTAGATACTCTTCTGAGTGCTGGGTGCAGTGAAACCAAATTCCTGTTCTCACAGGGTTTATATTCTAGAGAGAGGAAGGGGAGGGAACAAACAATAAACTGATACATTGAATGATAATTTCTAAGTACAATGAGTGCTATCAAAGGAGTAGAACTGAGTGTAAGTGGTTAGATATTTTGGAACCAGGTGATCTAGAGAGGCTTCTCTGAAAAGGTGGCTTTTAAGCTGAGATCTGATACAAAGGTCTGAGATAAGAGTATTCCCGACAGAGATCAATTAGTTTAAAGTCCCAAGGTGGGAACAGGGAACAATATGACAAGTTCAAGCCAAGGTCAGTGTCACTATGCTACTGTGGTCTGGGGAGGGTGGGAGGAGGGAGTGGTATGAGACAAGGTCTCAAACTAAGTATATTACATAGGCTTTGTCAGAGGAGTAAGGGCTCTGCATTTTATTTTTAGGGTAAAGGAAAGCCACTGGGGCATTTTAAGCAGAGAAGTGATAGCATATTATCTATATTTTAAAAAGCATGTTATATACTAGATATCCATGAATCCATAATTAACCAAATGATTAAATAAATAAATGGGGGAGAAGGGGCAAATATTTCTTACAGATAAATTCCAAACAATAAATGTAGATCTTTCATCCCCCAGGAAGTGGAGCTTAATTCCTCTCCTCTTGAGTATGGGCTGGATTTAGTGACTTGCTTCTAATGAACAGAGTATGGAAAGAGAAACGTAGTTAATTTTAGAGTGGGGAAACTCAGCAGACACCACCAGAACCAAGTAATGAAGGTTAACACGACCAGATGTAAGTCATATGGATATCATGTACTGCTGTAAACTGAATCTTTGTGTCTCCCCAAAATTCATAAGTTGAAAATTTAATGGTATTAGGAGGTGGGATCTTTGGGAAGTGATTAGGTCGCGAGTGGAATTAGTGACTTTATAAAAGAGGCCCTGGAGAGATCCCTATAAATCTAAAATTATGCCCAAAAAAGTTTAAAAAAGGAAACAAACAAAAGAGAAGATTCTAGCATCCATGTGATGAATGGGTCAAGTCTGGGTACAAGAGTGGAAGCAGAGAGGGCAGTATGGACTAGTGCTACTGGCGTGTTCTAGATGAGACATGGTGGCGGCCAGGCCGAGGAGGCTTCTTATGGTGGAGATGGAGGGAAAGGCGCGTATTTGGTCTTGTTTTGGAAGTAGCTAAGAAAAGACTTGGTGATGGACTGGATGGGAGTGATGCAATAGGGAGAAAGGGGAAAAAAGATACCGCAATAGGAGTTATTTCCCTAGAAGATAGATATAACGATGTTAATTTTTTTTTTTTTTAGAAATCTTCACTAGTTTCCCCTGAAAATGTAGTACAGACCAAACTTCATTCTGTCCTACAAAACTCTCCTTAATCAGTCCCTACTTACAGTTTTTTATATCTTACACACCATATCTCCGACACACTTCTCTCTACACCCAGAAACATGTACTTAATGTTCCAATTACCTGTCATCTTAGATCCTGCTGGAGTTAATTTTTTCTTTTTTTGCTGAGGAGGATTCACCCTGAGCTAACATCTGTGTCAATCTTCCTTTATTTTGTACATGGGTCGCCGCCACAGCATGGCTGCCTGTGAGTATTGTAGGTCCACACCTGGGAACAGAACCCTGGCCACCGAAGCAGAGCATGCCAAACTTAACCACTAGGCCGTGGGGCCATCCCCTGGAGTTAATTTTTCACCTCTTAAACATCGGAACACACTCACACTGTCTTATTAGATAATAACAGTAACAGTAGAAAACTTTTTTTAAAATAGCATGCCATCTCCAATGCTAAGAGCTTTACCTTCATCACCACATTGACTTTGAATCCTATTCTTATGAGGAGAATGCTCTTCTTTCCTGGGTCTACACTTGGGGAAGCTGATCCTTAGGGGTGGGGTGGCTATATAATTTATTGTCCAAACTGAAAAGGGGGCACTATTCACACTTTGGGACAACGGGTGTAAACCAAGGCTGTTCAGGGGAAACCAGGATGTGAGATCCCACAGTTGGTGTAAAAATCAATTTGCCAAAGGTCACACAGTTAACAAGTGACACAGCAGAGCTTTTGAACTATAATGTTCTTATTCTAAAATCTATCTTATTAATGGTTATAACAATACTCTCTTGGTACTGGATTATGAGTTTGGATAAGTGACCTGATTTGTCTGAGCTGTGCATTCCTCATGAATAAAAATGCTGTTGCTGGGATGTGGTGAAAATTCAGTGAGATGATGGTTAGTAAAGCCCCTAACAACGTTGCCAATTCAATAAATAAGGGTGAGCAGGGTTTGTGGCTCAAACTTAACCATCTTCTTTGGCCCTACGTACTATTTAGCAACAATATTTTGCTGGCAGGTGGTGCTAGCTTTTCAATAAATATTAATTAAATGCACTCTAGTATTTCAAGATGAAGAGTTAGGTTGATGGGCCAAAGGAGGGATCAGGAACTACACTGAATCAAGAGGTAGATTTTTGGGGAATGTTCCGCAATAACAGAGACCCTGCCTTCTCACAGTTGCTTCAGAGCCAGAGCCAAAACCAGAAACATCTTTGGTAGAGAAGTGCTGTGGAAATCTATGTAATTTACCACAATAAACTGAGCATTTATCTTTAGATCCATTACTCCAAGTGGAGCACAAGGTATAAGGAGGCTGTCTTGCATGCATGAGTCTTACACCCTCTGTTACCATCTGCTGCTAGTTGAATTAATATGCATCTTTTGTGTTCTAAATATTTTAACCTGCTCTGTAGCCCAGGCAGAGTACAGGCTGTTGTTATCATAACCAGTAGTGGTTTCTTATATTAGGTTGTCCGTGTGTGAAATCTCAACTCTAAATATCAACTATGAATGCTTTACTGAATCTTCACTCTATAACCATGGAATTTGACATGATGCATTTTCTCCAGAGGCCAGCTTTGCTATTCCTAATAATGTAGTTTAGCTGTAAGCATGCATTTTTACCTTGCCTTCTTCAGGGCAGGATTATACTTTAGAGTTTTCATGTCAATGCAAGTAATAGCATTAAATTATTCATGAAATAGTTTTCAGTTAAGGCTGTTTGCCATCAAAATTCCCTTCTGGAAATCTTTCATGTGATTTTTATTATTTGAATCCGAACTGTGCACATTTTACCATCTATTTGCAAGATAACATACCTGGTGCTTTAGTTGATATGGACAATATAAAACACAATCCCTGGGGCCAGCCTGGTTGCGTAGTGGTTAAGTTCGCATGCTCTGTGTCGGCGGCCCAGGGTTTGCAGGTTCAGATCCCTGGTGCGGACTTACTTATAGCACCGCTTATCAAGCCATGCTGTGGCAGGCGTCCCACATATAAAATAGAGGAAGATGGGCACAGATGTTAGCTCAGGGCCTATCTTCCTCAGCAAAAAGAGGAGGATTGGCAATGGATGTTAGCTCAGGACTAATCTTCCTCACCAAAAAAAAAAAAAAAAAACACCCAAAACACAATCCCTGCCCTCAAAGAGCTTACTGCATAATTATATTTATTTTTATTATGTTAATACTTATTAAATGTATACTGTTTTATGAGTGTCTTTACATGAGGTAATTTGTTTGTGCCTTGTAACAACCTCATGATCCAAATGAGGTTGTGCTTATTTTACATATTATTACACCAACATTCAGAGAGGCAAAATGTTGTACCTCTGTGGCAAAGAAAACATTTAAATCCAGGCTATCTTTTGGCTCTAGGACATATATTTTTTTTGGAAAACTGTAGTTTATTTTCATGGAGCTAGTAGAATGATATGAAAAAAATATGTTTGCATTATTCATCTTTAGAGTTCTATCTATGTTTTCTCAATGTTGATAGTCTAGGGTTGTAAAAACATTTATGCACATAATAGAGAGTTATTCTCACTTATCTTTTTGCTAAGAGTTGCTTTAATGTTAAATCTCATTGTTGCACAGAAGTAAGAAATTCATGTTAAGTAAACAAATAGAATTCCTTCTGCCTTTTCTATATCTCTCCAAATAGAAACATTTACCCAAATGAACATATTCACTGTGGTTCAAATAGTAGTTGGTTTAGAAGTTTTTCCTTCCATGAAAATATGATAGCTTCACGTTTTGACTCTTTTACCTTCTTTTGGTGTTGAGAAATGTATAACTGTTAACTTGTTTAAATTGAATTTGATGTTTATGAATAAGTGGTCAATCTACCTGAAAACGCTGTTTTGACCCTCTCTCTGCAAGGTAGATATTTTGAGGTGTTGTAATAATCCTGGTAAATTGAGTTGAAAGTTAACTGTAGGCAAGGATCAAGTGTGTGTCAGTTTAACAGGCCTCTAATGAGTTGAATGGAGAGTCTATTCACATTAATGTTTTACTTTGGCTAACTATACCTATTAGTATTAGGGACTTCTATTATTTGAATGAAGCCCAGACCTTCCCAGATGAAGGTAGAGGCAATATTTCAAGTCTGTACCCTATATCTTAACTAACAGCTTAGGACAGTAGTTCAAAGAGTTGGTAACTGGCTATAAGATTTATGTAGCCAAGTAGAGTAATTGGATTGGGGGTAAATGACTGTTTAAACCTACGTTATTGCCTTTTGAAATTAAGAGTTCCAAGGGAGTTGTTATATTTTAATATATTGAGACCTACAAGAGTATTCGTTAATATGTATGCATTGATACCATGGCCCAATTTGAAACTTAATTCAGATGAAGCTCACGTGCCCCCAGAGATAAATGCTTCTCTCTAAATTGCTGTATCGTGCCCCCAGAGATAAATGTTTTCTCTAAATTGCTTTATCGTGCCCCCAGAGATAAATGTTTTCTCCAAATTGCTGTATGTAACAAAAATGAAAAGCAGAAATGATAGCTTGTCTTCTCTGCAATTTGAAAGTCTTGCTTTGATGAGTAGTTGACTTACATCCTATTTCGAAAATACTACTTTTAGAGTTTAAAATTTAAACCACATTAAAGGAAAAGAGAGATCATGTTTATAGAAACCTGTTTTCCGTACTTAATATAGCATGCTTCACCTGGGAAACTTTATATGGAATCTATAGAATGCTATTCATAGATCATTCAGAAGAATATTAAATTTTAGATTTTCTTTGACCTTCTGATGAGAGAAAGTGCTAAATATTTAATTCTGTGTTTCTCTTTGCACATGTACCAACTAAAATGCTGCCTGTAATGCCCTGAAATTATTTTAAAAATAAACTTCAAAAGAAATGAATTGGAAAATGTTATAAATCTATGGAAAATACTCTTTTTTATAGTTTTCCTGTTTTTTGGTGAGGAAGATGAGCCCTGAGCTAATATCTGCTGCCAATCCTCCTCTTTTTGCTGAGTAAGATTGGTCCAGAGCTAACATCTGTGCCCGTCTTCCTCTATGTTATATGTGGGACACCTGCCATAGCATGGCTTGATAAGCTGTGTGTAGGTCTGATACCAGCTCAAGACAACGTTGACATGAGGGAAGCCATATTGTAGAAAAGAAACCCTATTGTAACATTGAATGACCTCAGACAAACTAACCCAGCTGGATATGCACCCTCCAGGAGATCTAACTGCTGTGTTGATTTTACAACCCCTGCTTGTGCATGTACCTCCCAGCTGCGATAAGACGGTAACTTTGTTCTTTTGACTTCCTTAGGAATGTGATGACCCCTGAACAGAGAATCTATGCTAATAGCCATCATCAATGAAAACTGAAAGATCTGGTGTGGTGACTCCCAGTCTGTAACACCAGAAGGTCAACATTCCTAACCCCCTCCCCTATAACCCACCAGCCTATATAACTGCTGTAAGACTTTGTGCCCATGGAAGATGGTTCTTTTGGACACAAGTCGACCATCTTCCCTCTTGCTAGCAAGCTGTGATAAAAAGTCCTTATGTTTCCTACCACCTTGCCTCTTGACTATTCACAAGTTTTGCGGTGAGCAGAAGGCCTCACGTTGGTGGGGGTAACAGGTCCATGCCCTGGATCCGAACCTGCGACCTCTGGGCCGCCAGAGTGGAGCACGTGAATTTAACCACTACGCCACCAGGCCAGCCCCTGGAAAATGGTTTTTAAGTAAAAAACAAATACCTCACAAAAATATGCTTGATACAAAAAGTTAGTAGAATTATTCTGTTTTATGTACAAGGAATAAAACCCTTCATGGTGCATGTGTTGACATAACCTTTATCACATCCACTCATATCATATCATAACCATGGTGCCCTGTCATGATGCCCTGCCTGCTAAAAGTTCATCGTAGCTTCTCTCCAATTTCTAAAACTGTTTAGGGATAGCGCCTCAGATAAGACTGAACAAGAAAAGAAACGACCAGGTCGTGGCTACCTCCTGTGTCAGGTGTAAAATAAGGAATGGAAAGGAAGAAGGATATAATCCCAAATGCCGTATGAAAAACTCTATTTGCACCAATACTTTTCAGGAGTCACTTTTAAGCTTAGTAACTCAAGTTACTGAATAAACTCAAATTGTAGTCTTTCTCTGGTTGGCCACTACCTTGTGAAATTGAAATATAAGCAAAGGAATGGTGTGTTGTTGGCAGTTTAAAAGAAGAGGCAAAAGAAGCAATGATGACTGTAATCAGCAGTCTGCGGAGCAGAGCATCTACCATAGATTACATACTTCACACGTCAGTCTATTTAATATTTACTGTGACTCTGCGATGTAGATAATATTCCCATTTTACAAAAAAAAGTAAAAGAAAAAAAGAGAGACTAAGAATAGTTAAGTGTTTTGTCCAAAGTTAATGAGCTTTTAAAAGTTGAAATCAGATTCAAACTAGTTCTCTCTGATTCTAAAATGTTTATTCTTTCCACTATATTATTCTAACTCTACATAAGGAGTTTAGATAATCAATAGACTAGGTAATTTGCCCTGTTAGAAGTTCGTGTTTAATTTCAATGTTTACTGTTAATAATAGTGAATAAATGTTATTCTTTGTTGGGATCTTATTTGATTCCTGGGCTTGAGGACTGTGTTTGCAAAGTCTAGTTGGCTTTGCCAAATACTTTACTTCCTGCCTGATTCAGCCTCTCATCTCATAAAAGCTGAGAGATTGCTGACAGCACCTGGATAAAAGTTATTTCCCCCCTACTCCTTCCCTTAGTAAATTGCCATTTAGTTAGGACCATGACACATTACATTATTCCATTCTCTAGCTGTTTTCTTTTAGTACACTATCAATAAACCAGTGTAGGAATATTTTGTCTTGAGTAAACAGAAAGTTTTTTTAAATTATCATCTCTGGAAATGTGCTATCTACAACAAACGGACAACAGCAAAATTCTATTGGGCATTTTTGGGATCAAAAGCAAAAACACAAAATCCCTACCCTCAAGGAATTCACAGGTTATCAGAGAGGCAATGAATAAATATATTGTGTTACACAGTATCTCTCTCATGGGGTTGTTATAATGATTAAATGAGTTATTATATGGAGTGGATCTGGAGCAATGCCTGGCACATGGAAAGTGCTATATAAGCCTTAGCTGCTATTGTTATAGAGTGACAAAAAAGTGTGCTATGGGCATGGAATGGAAGAGTGAGAAAGGCAACTTTGAGAAGCTTAGGTACACTTTAACCTCATCCATCAAAAAGTGATGTTGCATTATGGCAAGGCAGAAAAGAATTGTCAATATGCCACAAGTCAGCATGCAGGCGAAGTTAGAAAAATTTTCCAAATCTAAAATATGGCTAAATATGTTATACCTTGGAATTGTGTATGAACTTTTTTTTCCCTTGTAGAATTATAAATCTCTTAGAAGATAATTTTATTTCCTTCTAAAACCAAGCTATGATCATCTGCTGTTTGGCACAGAATAAAACAGAGGGGGGAAATCTACCAAAGCAGCAACACACCTTGCTCTGCATATGTTCAGAAAGGCAGGGCCGGCCCTGTGGCTTAGCAGTTAAGTACGCGCTCTCCGCTGCTGGCAGCGCGGGGTTCGGATCCCGGGCGCGCACCGACGCACCACTTGTCCGGCCATGCTGAGGCCGCGTCCCACATACAGCAACTAGAAGGATGTGCAACTGTAACATACAACTATCTACTGGGGCTTTGGGGGAAAAAAATAAATAAATAAAATTAAAAAAAAAAAAAAAGAAAGGTAACCAGCAACATGGAAAGATTACTCTATGATGAGAAATTTATAATTTCAAAAGTGTTGGATTCGAGCAAGGCAGATGTGAAGCTGTCCATTTGTCCTACACAATGGAACCTCTTCAGCTTTTCATACTTTTCTGTATTTCATATACCTTCTAGTTCATGCCCATGTTCAAAGCTTAGCTAGAATAGAAGGAAAGAGGTTCCAAGGTAAAGTCGGCGTATGTAATTCACACATTCTCCTAGGGTTCGTTATCCCTAGTGCGATGGTGAAAAGATGGGCTTGCCTTTCATTTATGAAACACTTTACCTGAAAGATAAAATAACCTAAAAGCCTCTGGCAAGAATGAGGGAAATTGAGACGCCAAAGGCCTAGGTAGTTCAAATTGCATCATCAGCTATTGAAAAGGAGAATTGGAAGTGTTTTCAAATACACTTAAAGTCTCCTTTAAAAAAAATAGACTTTATTAGAGTAGTTTTAGGTTCACAGCAAAACTGAGCAAAAGGTACAAAGGTTTCCCGTATACCTCCTGCCCCAACACGTGCATACTTTCTCGGTTATTAACATCTGCCACTAGAGTGGTACAATTTGTTACAACGGGTGAACCTATATTGGCAGGTCATTATCACCTAAAGTTCGTAATTTACACTAGTTGGTTTTGAACATTCTATGGATTTAAACAATTAGAGTCCTTTTTTAAAGAGAGCTCACTATGCTGTGGTGAAAACACAACCTAAGATGTAGAAAGGCTTGGTTTTCGGTGTGATAGAACTGGAGCTGATGTTGCAGAAGCTGTTGGAAGCATGTGCCCTCAGGCAAGGGCACAGACCTTCCACCCAGAGCAGTAATAGTTTAAGTCCTGTAGCCTCCAGCCTTTGCATTGCTTTGTACTGGCTTAATGACTTTTCCTGTTTAATATGTTACAAAGGCTCTGGCCTTCAAAAGTAATGAAGTGCAAACATGAATGACAATTGGAAAATTTATTTTTACTGATGATTGAGAAGAAAGGGACTACACATGACACTTTTTAGACTTTGACCTTGCAGAGAGTTACTTAAGTGAAGTGGGAAGAGAGAAAAACACAGCTTTTTTTTTTTGGCTTGCTTTAAGAATTCATATGGTAAGTGTCCTTCATTGAAATTGAGTATTACAATGGATTAAACTAGCGGCTTTTAAACTTTTTGACCATAGCCCATAGTAAATTACAGTCCATCAAATACACCCACATATATCTGAAACAAAATTATTGGTCTTATTTAAATTCTGATCACAACCCATGTGAATACCATTCTGAACAAAAACAAAGTGGGTGAAACCTTCTTGCTCCACTGCCTGATGGGCAACATTTTTAAAGGGGAAAAAATTAAACCTGTATCCAAATTTAAAAGGATAAGTATGGTCAATAGGGCACGATGTATTTCATCTTTCAAAAACTTTTTGGTAAAGTTTATAGTGAAGTTGATAACAAATCAGTTATTGATTAGTTTGGGAAGAGATGTTCCAAGTAACTAGATTAGCTGTTTGAAACAAAAAGGGCTATTCCAAGTTTGGAGCTAAGATTTTAATTTAAAATGTTTAAAGATGATCTGTACTAGATGCTATCCAGTAAAATCTGAACTTTTTAAAAAACAGAAGTAAATTGGTATCTGCATTTTTAATATTTCCCCACCCTTGGTACTTCTGATGCAGGTTGTCTTCGTAGATCATGTTTTTAGAAATATTTCCTTGAACTAGAACAAAGTTAGTAGGCCTGAAGAGGGAAACCTAGACTGGAGAAAATTTAGCAGTTAAGATTTTCAGGACTCCCAGTATTCAGTTTGGTAGAGGTAGAGAATCAAGAGGACAAAGGAATCTGGATATGAAGGTGGATTTGAATAGAAATAGGTTGAGTTAAGGTGTCTGTTCATATATGCAACATATATGCATATGTGCAACAGAAAATTAAGTATATAAGTTTGTAACTCAAAGGAGAAGTCTGGGTTGGAGATACAGCTTTGGGGGCCATCAGTAAATAAGAGAGCAGTATATGGGCAGAGACTAAGAGTGAAACGCTTGGATATGCCAACATCTGTTGACTGATAAAGGACTGGGAACTCATGATAAATAATGTGAGAAGGATGGTCAAGGAGGGTTACAGAGAACCAGCAAGGTGAGATTTCAAAAAAGTGAAGCAAATTTCTTTTTGATATAGAAATCATGATCAAATTCAGCAGAGACATCTAATAATAGAAGTACTAAGGAAAAAATCTTTTTAATTTGGAAATTAGAAATTATTGACAATCTTGTGAAAACAGGTTCTGTTGAGTGATGCTGAAAGTTAGATTTTACTGGGTTGATAGTGAAATTGAAGGCAAGAAGAATAAACACAATTCACCAAGCCCACAAAATAATAGAATTTGAAACTTGTAAAATCTCATCTTAGTAGGAAATATAAGAAGGGCTACTTTACTAGGTGGGAGGTGATTTATAGAGGAAAAATTTCTGATTCATTATATACTAAAAACATAAAAATAAACTCAAGACAATTCTTGAATGCTGAAGGAAAGCCCTAGATGAGTGTAGGGTTTTTAGGGAGTTGTGTTGAAAAGGCAGATACACACTTCTACAGAGTTCTTGTTGATGTCACTACCAGATGGACCAATAATCTGAGATTTATTATGACCTTATACTTTGCTTTTTTACTTCTCAATATAAGATAGAGTTGAAAAGCAAGTGAGTGATGAGTGATCACTTTATCTCCCTCAAGTGTCTTCAAGAATTAGAGTTTAACTATCAAAAGAGTCCTTTTTGTTGAGGATGATTTGATAAAAGAGATTTCAGTAACAGGCTTAGTAGAGGTTTTGATTTTACAGAAACAGGGTACAGTAAACAAATCAATACTATGCTCAGCCACAATGGATAGGTTGCTGGTGTAATGGGTGAGCTGCCAATACTCATGATGCTATAATTTTGATGCTGCAGTTATTGCAATTTATATTTTGAGTGCCTCAGGACCTTTAGTAGTTAAATAATATTTTTCTTCTCTGTGTCCTCAAGTTTTAACTTCTGACATTAATGACAGTTTCAGCATACCTGAAGTTAGAAAATACTAAAATTTTAATTATTAGTAGGAAAAGAAAATCCCACATACTCCAACTGTTGAATTATTCTGTATTTAATTCCATTCATTCTAACAAGCAAGAGGTTTCTAGAACAGATTCTTGTGGTTAGCCTCTTTTAAAGTGTGTTAACGATTATTTTTATTATTTTCCTTTTAATATACAAAATTCTACCACTGGCATTTTTTTAAATAATTTTATTTATTTTTTTATTTTTTCCCCCAAAGCCCCAGTAGATAGTTGTATGTCATAGCTGCACATCCCTCTAGTTGCTGCATGTGGGACACGGCCTCAGCATGGCCAGAGAAGCGGCGCGTCAGTGCACGCCTGGGATCCGAACCCTGGGCCACCAGCAGCGGAGTGCGCACACTCAACCGCTAAGCCACAGGGCCAGCCCATACCACTGGCATTTTAAACCTGAGATTCTGATCACGAATTCCAACATGCGGGAGGAATTCCCCCCACCCTCTCCCCACCAGGAAATTCTCCGACACCAGCTGGGTATCCTACAATTAATTCAACCCAATTCTGACACTATCTACCTGAAGATAACATCGGATTCCACAGGTTAGGGCTCAGTCCCACAAGACTACTCCTCCCCCACCCCCAGCCCCCAGTTCAGATGCCAATGGAAAGCACAGGTTATTACCTGTGCTTCTGACCAGCTGCTATAGATTGAAGGGTCCACAATCCCCTCTTCAGTTTTGATTAATTTGCTGGAGTGACTTATACAACTCAGGAAAACAGTTTACTTACTAGATTACCAGTTTATTATAAAAGGATTTAACTCAGAAACAGCCAGATGGAAGAGATGCATAGGGCAAGGTATGGGGAAAGGGCTTGGAGCTTCCATGCCCTCTCCAGGTTCAACACTTTCCCCCAATCTCCACGTGTTAACCAAGTGGGAAGCTCTCCAAACCCTGTCCTTTTGGGTTTTCATGGAGGCTTCATTACGTAGATATGACTGATTAAATCATTGGCCACTGGTGGCTGATTCAACTTCCAGCCCCTTTGCCCTTCCAGAGGTCAAGTGGTAGGACTGAAAGTTCTAACCCTCTAATCACGAGGTTGATTCCACTGGCAACCAGCCCCCATCTTGGGTGTGGTCCAAAGTCACCTCATTTACATAATAAAAGACACCTCATTTACATGACAAAAGACACCTTTCTCTCTCTTAGGAAATTTCAAAGGTTTTAAGGGCTCTGTGTCAGAAATCACAATATCACAAAACCAAATCTGAAAATTATCAGTATTTGCTTTCAGTGAATAACAATATATGACTGGTAAATTGTCAAGGTTGATCTAATTTCATTTCCTGCCCTCATAACTCTTGGGGGAGATCAAGAGAAACTGTTAAAAATGTTAAAGTGTTCTTGGTGGTAATGGCCTTGCACCTATTTGGGGAACTGTTTAAAATACAATTAGAACTTGAAACATACTCCTAGGGTAATGCTTGCCTCATTGTGTTACTGCACAAAATTGGTGTTCTCTTGCCTGATGTGCATAAATCACCAATTAATTATGGCATCAGCCTTTGGGAAAAGAGATCAGCTTTATTCTGCTAGATCAACCTGCAGGGAGATAAGGGACATATGCCCTCAGACCTGTCTCCCTGATTCAGGATTTGGGGAGAAATTTAAGAGGTTAGGGAGAACAGGCTGGTACATGAAGGCGCTGGCAGGACAGGTTTTGATTGGTGGGCTTCAAGCATTTATGGCAAGGTTTTAAAATTTATGATGAGGTTCTAAACATTTATGATGAGGTGGGGAATGAATTTTAACCACCGGATCTTCCTGAATGAGGGACACCTGGCTTCTGATAAGAGTCTGACTTTCAAGGTCCAGTCCTGGTCCTTGGGTTCCGAGATAATTTCAGGTCCAGATTTCTGCTTCTGCACATGCTCTGGCTATGTGACCTTGCACATTTTCTGAAAGACAATTCTTAATCACTCTGTTGATAAGAGATGGGGTCAGTTGAACTGGTCCTGGAGCGCCTGTGGTTATAATTGTACACTGGAATTATTTATTTACATATTTCTCCTTTAAACTATGAATTAAAGGTCAGGGATACTGTTATATTTAATTTAATTTTATTTGTATTCCAGTGATTATATAATATCTGGCACATGAGCACTGAATAAATATTTGCTGAATAAGTAACTGAATTTAGAAGTAACAATTAGATCAGTGTCATGTTGAATCAAATGTAGGTCTTGAGAAGGAATGTCCAACACAAAGCAAATGGATACTAAAAAATTTGGTTCTTTCTTAGTTGAAGGATGGTTTTAATAAAATGAATTCTTCTAGGGAACAAGCTCTAATTTTTCACTGAAGGATGGCAGGTCAAGATAAACATGAACTAAAATAATCCAAGAAGTATAGAAACACCGTCTTCTTCCAAAACAGAATAAATCTGCAGCAGCTATTGCTATTTCTCTTCTCCACCCAAGAGTTCGATACTAATTTAAAAGGAAGAAAGAATTCAGTCTTATCTGAAAGTGAGCTATTGTTCCATTTGTCTTGTTGGTAAGCAGCAGCAACAGAAACATATAGGCCCATTTGAAAGAATGAAGCGCCATCTGTAGTGTGTTATGTGCTCAAGGATCAAGAGAAGCATTCTCCAGGAAAATATTGGTGATCTTTTCTGTTTGTGGGAATTCTTGAGATGTGCAAGGCAATTCCAGGAGTCTGAAGAAGCTGAGTGTGATAGGAAGTGTTCAGCTAAGAATTATAAAGGCAGACCAAGGAGCATACACCTACCATCTCATCCTTGTGTGCTAGAAGGCAGCCTTCAGGGGTGGGGTGGAAACCAGGAAGAAATGAATTGCTAATCTCTAGAGAGATTAGCTGTCTCTGTGTGTTGCTTACTACATTTGTTTCTTTGAAAATACCTTTTAAAGTCAGTGTGGAGAAATGAAAGTTCCTTGCCCAGAGTTTACTTTCTAAATCCTTGGGTTAGGACTGAAATCAGGAACTGTCATCTCAGCCTAATGTACGTTTTATTTTTGGATAATCCATTAGGGATTTATTAATAAGAAGTAAATGGTAATTTTCTACCCCAATTAATTCTGTCTTTTGTGGGAAGAAATTGATTTTCCTCATTTTAATGTGTGAAGCTCCAGGGTCCTGTTTTTCATGGTTCTCAGAAGGGAATGAGCACACTTGGACACGAACAGTTGAGGAATGAGCAGCTTTGAAGGAGCACATGAGAAATAAACTTTTTTTTCCTCCTCCAACTTTAAACTCCGTTTATCTATGAAGCCAAGTCTTGATTTTGTTTCTAATTAGTAAAGTTTTCAAGCTGCAGGCACAATGTCATTGGTTTGGGCCACTTTTTTTAAGCACATTTCTCCTCCAATATTTTATTATGAAAATTTTCATCATACAGCAAAGTTGAGAGAAGTTTAGAGTGAACGTCCATATACCCACCACACAGGTTTTACCACTAGCATTTTACTATGCTTGTTTTATCAAAAATGTATCCATCTGGGGCCAGCCCGGTGGCGCAAGCAGTTGAGTGCGCAAGCAATTGAGTGTGCATGCTCTGCTGCGGCGGCCTGGGGTTTGCCGGTTCGGTTCCCGGGCGCGCACCGACGCACCGCTTGTCAGGCCATGCTGTGGTGGCGTCCCATGTAGAGTGAAGGAAGATGGGCATGGATGTTAGCCCAGGGCCAGTCTTCCTCAGCAAAAAGAGGAGGATGGGCAGATGTTAGCTCAGAGCCGGTCTTCCTCACACACACACACACACACACACACACACACACACACACAAATGTATCCATCTGTTCATCACTCTATCCATCCAGAAATCCATCTTACTTTTGTTACATTTCAAATTAAATTGCAGATATCAGTTCACCAACTCTAAATACTTCAGTTTACATATTATCGGTTAGATTATGAAAAACCTTTTAAGATTATTTACAGATAAGCATATTTGAAGTTTATTATCAAGTACACTCTCAGTCTATAAACCACCACAAATTTGACCACTGTGTAATTGAAGGAATTGAGAAGCCTAGGTGCCTTCTGTCTCTGTAGAGATTAGATACAATTTTTCAGTGTTGCCCATCCTCACATTCTTCCCCTGCAAGTTCTTTTTCCATACATCTGCTACTTCACATGCCCACTGGACACTGCTGTGGTTCAAGCCCTTCCTTATCTTTCGCCACGTGTCTCTTCTATCTCCAAAACCATATCTCTGCCTCCTATCATTTTTTCAACCCATCCTTCTTGAAAATTCCTATTATCTACCCAAAACAGATTTCAGAGAGTTAAAGTATTGATTTTGTTTTTGCCTGGTTTATCGGTTCCGATATAATTCAGAGATGTTAAATGGCAGGGAGTCATGTTGTTGTAATTTCCATTACAGACAGCTACATAAAGGGATAGGTTTGATTGGTGTAGATGGAAGACTGGAGAGTGGCAGGGAGTATCACCCCCATTCATTGTTGCTTGGCTGGCTGCTGCAAATCACCTATGTAGTTATTAGAAAAGCCTCTGATTCCTACCAGAAGGAATCTGGACTTCTGGTCTGGTAGGGAACCCAGGACTCTGTATTTTTTGAGTTCCCAGGATTATTCTGATACACAATAAATTTGGGGAAAATGGAGTTAAGAACATTGATCAAACTATACCAGTTTCTTGCTGATATTCTCAGTAAGTTATGTATCCTCCTATAGTCCTCAGTTCCTTTATCTGTAAAATGAGGGGCTGGACTAGATAGATATTGTCCAGAGTTTCTTTGTGTTTTCTGAATCTGAGGGCTTGGTTTAGTCCTTCAAAAGGATGCTTGTGGGACTTCTGTCTAGAAGAACAGGCAGAAAGATGGGAAATAGTAGAAGAATAGGGGTCAGGTTGCCTAAATTCACATTCTAGCTGTATGGCATTGGACAAGTTATTTAATTGTTCTAAATTTCTTTTTCTATAAGGTGGGGATAGTATTAATCCTTCCTTCATAAAGTGGTTGTGAGAATTAGCTGTATGGAACAATGTATGACACATACTAAACATTCAAAAAATTCACTGCTTCTATTATTTGTTATATTTGATGTTGTACACAGGTGAAAGTGAATGGGATGGGTGGTTATGAAAGGAAGAAAGACCTCCTGTTGCTCTAAGCACTCTGCTGAGAATGAGCAGACTAAGGCTCTAATTTCACCTTGGTCTGTAACTCATTGTGTCTCTTGGCAAATCATGGAGCATCTCTGGAACTCTGTTTCTTGGGTTGAGAAATAAAAGGGTTTTGATGAAATAACCTCCAATCTCCTTTTTAAAATTAAAATTCTATTTTGATGTAATTCTGATCATTTTTCATAGTACTTCTTGAGCAATGGACGCTGAGAATTTTAAAACTGATCATACTTCCCTCTTTGCTTTGTTTTCTAAGTTAGTTTAAAGCTGGATTTGGGACCAAACTTAAGCAGTTATGTGGGGCACTATCTGGGCTGTGCATCCTGTGCAGTCACTCAGGGGTCCACGCTTAGAAGGGCTCTTGGTATAATGCAATGCTTTTGACATCCTGAAATACTTAATTTTTTAGCGAGGGACCCTGCATTTTTCATTTTGCATTGGGCCCTGGAGATCATGTAGCTTGTCCTGGACCTCAATATGTTTTTCTATTCTAGCTTCATCTTTGGCTTCATTTTTACTATTCTAGCCTTTATTATTTTCTAATTGCCCTGCATTTTGTGAGCGTACCACATTTCCATTTGGTAAACACATAGAGAATGATAAATAAAGGCATTGCTTCCTCTATGAAGAGGAACCTCCTAGCCACGTTTCTTTCTTCATCTCAAAGCTAACAGCATTTACTGTTTGTGTTATTCACTTTGGTACTGAATTATATATTACTATGCATCACTATCTAACTATGCTATATGTACATCTTTACTTCTCAGGTTATTATAACCTCTTTGAGCTTTTATATCCATAAGAATGCCCATCTTCATGGGTATTGCTCCCAATAGCCTCCAAGGAAATAGCCGTTGAATTAATTTAACTAGAAATTGAATTGATTTAACTGGCTAAAGGAAGAAAGGAGAGGAGATTTTAGCCAAGAGAAGGAAAGCTGGAAAAGGACCCCAGAGGATGGCCACAGAGGATAATCTTTAATCATTGCTTGAATTCTACTCTTTAAAAAACCAGTTGTGCAGTGGTTCTCAATCTTTTTGATCTCTGGAGCCCTTACAGTACAAAGCTTTTGTTTCTATGGATTATGGCTAAAACCGAGCAAGTTTTAAAATATTTATTTATACAATTAAAAAAGAACAAAAGAAACCTATTACATATTAACTTAATAACATATTTTTATGGAAAATATTTTTCCCCAAACAAAATTTCATGTTGAGGGGCATTATTTTATATTTTGCACATCAATTTAACATCTGGCTTGATAGAAGACAGCTGGTTACGCATATCTGCTCACTCAGTCAGTTGTAATATCACATGTCATGTAACTTCTGTCAAACTCCACTGTGCACTCTTGAGAGAATAAGAGTGTAAAGGGCAAATAATGATTTATGATTATTATGAAAATAGTTTTTATTTCATAGATCCCTTGAAAATGTCTCAGGGACCGTACGTGGTCCCTGGACCACACTTTGAGAACTGCTACAGTAGAGTGACATTCCCTGACATGCTGTTTTTCAGAATCAAGATAGTATGTACAATGCCACAGTCCTCTCTCTCATCCGTTTAGCTGAGAGTCTTCACATTTACTGACTTGGATTGTCCAGTGGTTTTCTTTGAGAGGATAAAAGCATCAAGAGAATAGGATTTGAGAGTTATCTAACATTCTTCTCTCTGCTTTACTTGCGTGTCATAATGATGGGCAGATACAAAGAGAGAACTAAGCAGTGAGACACCCTCACTCATCTAAACTTGAGGCCATAGCCCTTTCTGTACAATGCTAAGTTTTTTAGTTTCGGTGATTTATTAACTCTATTATTTTTAATTTGATGTTGGGGAACAATGGGATGTGGCACTGAATGAAACCTTTGGTGGAGAAAAAAGGACATTACTGAAATAATTATTGGAATAAATTACTGAGTCATTCCGGGTTTGTTGTTTTGTACATTTTTATGCATATTACAATAGCTAGAATTTGAAAATATGTATCATGCACTCAGTTTCAATTCATTACTATTGGCAGCTCTGCATTAGCAAGCTTAGTGGTGCCAAAGTTCAGGTTAACTATGCAGAATAGCATTGACAGATTTTTATTATAAGCTACATGTAATTTGAGCCTGTGGTTGCTAAATAAAAAAAATAAAGTTCTGTGTATTTACCTTTTGCTTCTAACTCAGAAGTGTTAACTTTGTAGCTAATCTTAATAAGGCTTGTTTTAAATGGGTATTTGGGACAAAATGTAATCTCCCAGTGACAGATCAACACTAGAAGCAAGAAGAAACAGGGAGCTATAACTGGTTTTCAAAGATTGGTGTTCTGTGTCTGATAAACTTGTCTCCCTGAAAGTTATAAGTAGATGGACTTTAGGAAACAAATAGTCCTCTAGAGATTTAAACTCCTCATTCATACCCCCATCCAAAGCATTTGTCTGTGGTATTTGATCTTTTGAGATAAATGTCCCCTTTTGTCTCTTAGGGAAAAGCCACATTTTTGCTTTCTAAATGTGGCCTCCTCTAACCATCAGGGAAAGAGTCTGTCCTTAGAGTGTAAACTGGGACCCAGAGGGTGGGCCTTGGTTAGAGATCCTGGGTTAGTGCAAGAGGGTGACATTTACATTGAGCCTAAACTTCTTACTGGTTGTTTGGCTTTAGGCAAATTACTTAATCTCTGAGCATCAGCTTCCGTGATGACATTACATTTTAGGGAGATTCAGTGTAGCAATAATGTGGAAGATGAAATGAGGAGAGTCTTGAGATCCAAAAACCAACTGGTTTGCTGTTTAATAGTCCTGAGATAAGAACTTGAGCTAAGCCACTTTTTGTGGGACTAGAAAAGAAGAAGCAGACTGGAGAGGTTGCTATTAAATAGAATCAATAAGTTTTGATGACCAATTGGATAGAGGAAGATATAAAGAAGAGGTAAGTATCTTAGATACTCTCAAGTTTCTGGAACTGGTTAGCTGATGTCATTCACCGAGAAGTCAGAAAGAAGGGGCAATATGAAGGTGTGGTCGGTGATGAGTTTTACTTGGGTCATTTTAAATTTGAGGTAAGAATAAAAGGGAGTGGGGAAACTAAATCCAGGTGGAGAGGCCTGGTATGAGTTTATATATCTTGGCTTGGAGCTCAGGAGATATTTGGGGGACGTCAAGTCTTTACATGGTAATGACACCACAAGTATGGATAAAGTCGGCCAGAGAAAAAGTGCAGACTGAGAGATCTGAGATTGGCCTGGTCCAGGGAAAATTAGCTGCTGTTCTTTGAGGAAAAGAAAGGATATAAAGAGACTGGGAGCTCTTTCTCCAGGAAAGCCAGAGCACACACAGACCTTTGTTATGAGCTATAACTCTGTTCAATATGGGGCCTATTTGGAGAGAGAATTTAGGGACGCTCACAGTACTAGGGCTTCTGTGTGTCTTTTGCCCCAGACAGATGTGCCAGAGTCCTCTGGGGATGGAAAGTCTGGAATGCAGACGGGCTCCCCAGGGGTGGGTTGCCCGTGTGTGTGCAGTATTCCCATTTCAGCTGCCCTTTCCATTTCCTCAGGGAAGAAAACCAAGCTTTGAGTGTCAGCATGAGTAGAAGGCTGGGCCTCTGCTCAGGGGGATGAAAGTAGCAGCTTGGAAATAATCACATGTGATAATCCCCAAGGGGAAGCCAGCCACAAAGCAGCTGGCAGAAATCTGTTGCCTCAGTAACGTCTTCCCGAGTAGCCTGAGGTGGGATCTCTTTGGTATTTAGATTGCTACTCAAAAAATCCGTTTTCCTCTCTCCTCTCCCTCTCCCTCCCTCTTTCTCTGCCTTTATTCCCCTCGCCTTTCTCTGTTTCTCATGTATGTATTTTTAGTTACCTATTTGGCATTATATATTCAGATCTTGAATTACCCAAGATCATTCTTTTAATTCTTAGCAAATGTAAGAGAAAGACTTGGAATTTCTGACTTCTGATTGTTCTAAATATTAGGTAGAATGCAAATTGGAATATTTAGAGAATAGTTCCTTATTCTTTTGGTCAGCTTAAAAGTGACTTTAACAAATTATTTTAATTAATTAATTCATTAATGTAGTGCTTTTCTGGTTTCAGCTTATTCTTCCTATCTATTATCCTTTAGCTTGGATTTCTTCATTTCTACATTTCTTGCACTGTAAGTCATCAAAGTTTTTTTTTTTTCAGAATAGATTGGTAGTTATAGTAATACTACTTATAATACTAATACTAATAAATAAGCTAAGATTTATTGCATTCTACTATGTCCCAGGCTGTGAATTCTCATTTAATCCTCCAACCACTGTGAAGTAGGTACTACTGTTATCCTTGTTTTAGTGATAAGGAGACTGAAGCACTGAGAGTGGAGTAGCGTGCCCAGGGTCATGAGGTTTCTTCAGCAGAAGAGCTGGGGCTTGAGTCCATGCAGGCTGCATCACAGCACCTATATAGGTTGCTGTTTCCGAGTCCCAATTCTTTTTTTTTTTTATAATTTTATTTATTTATTTTTTTCCCCCAAAGCCCCAGTAGATAGTTGTGTGTCATAGCTGCACATCCTTCCAGTTGCTGTATGTGGGACGCGGCCTCAGCATGGCCGGAGAAGCGGCGCGTTGGTATGCGCCCGGGATCCGAACCCGGGCCGCCAGCAGCTGAGCGCGTGCACTTAACCGCTAAGCCACAGGGCCGGCCCCTGAGTCCCAAATCTTATCCCTGTTCTATAGGGCTGGCTTGCAGAGCAATCGTGCTTTTAGCTGAGGAAATTGACTTTCAAGTTAGAGACTCATCAGAGGAACCACAACTAGTGTCAGAGCAAAGACTAGGGCCCAGGACCTCCTTTGAAAACCAAACCGTCTCTCTGGTCTAATTTTGCCACACTTTTACATAAAGATAGTGGTATAGTTTCTTATATTAGTATTCTTTGGCATATGTTTTTCTTGTTTGTATAAGAAAAACATTTCTTATGTATGGAGGAAGAACAGATGCACTTTCGTTTTTTATGGTTAGATGTTTTCGAGCTTTTAAGGCAGCTGCTTACTGGAAGCTGTTGCATTAACCGCTATTGATGGATACAGTAAATGTTAGGAAAAATACCAAGTCACATTAATCAAGAATCTTCCAGTTGTCTTAGAAGTTGAACAAGTTTGGCGGCTAATTCCAGCACATCGACCCTTAGAGAGCATCATGAAAGATTAATTTGCAAAACAGCTTTCTTCTAAGTGGTTTTGTGAAAATAATTGGAAACGAATTTCAAACCTCAGTCCAGCTAAGAGATTTTGAGATTTTATTTTTAAAATTGCCAGGCTGTTAAGGGAACAGTATACTTATAATAAAGCAGACTGTTATTATTTCATCTTAACATAAGTCTTAGTAAGACAATTGTATATTTGATGAAAATTAAATATATTTTCTCAACTATTTGTGAAACATTCTAAAGATTAAAAATAGAACCCAACAATATGGTTTGTTGCCTCATCTCCTCTTCCCACCACCATTTCATTTCAAGCATATGGTTTTTAAGAGTCAAATAATTTTAAAAATATCTGGCCAATCATTGAGAAAATATTTTTTTCAGTAATTATACATTTATTAACTTATCAAACTAGTTTATTAGATATCACTATGTTTTAAAAAATTAATATACTCAATAGTACCTTACAGGTGCAAAGGATTGAGAGCTTATAATATGCGTTTTTGGAAACGCATTATGTTAATGTTTTGGAAACATTAAATATTAAAATATTTCTGGAACTCCTTTCTCCCCTCTAGTAGCAAATATATACACATGTACATCTGTATCTGTGATTCATTTGTGTTTTTAGGTGAATGCTATCATAGTCTAAGCTTATATATAGTATTTTAAATGGTATTGAGATATTTTAAATATATGGGCGGGAGGAAGAAAAACAAGTGGTAGTTAATGATATCATCATTTTTCCTAGCTAAAGGAAGTGGAGAGAAGTAATGCTTATTGATTATGTATTATGTTCCAGGCACTCTGTTAGGACTTGACATTATTTATTTGTTTATTTCTCTTAATTTCTTACAAAAGTCATATGAGTTAGATAGTATTATCCCCATTTTACAAATGAGGGAAAAGGAGCTCAGAAGATTAAGTAATTCGCCTGTGATCTCATGTCTGCTAGGCAGCGGAGTAGAGTTTTAAACACAAATCGGTCTGATCCCAAAGTCAGGCAGGCTCTTTTCCCTACACTTTTTGTAGGGAAAAAAAAGCCACTATTTTGTGGCTTTTTATGTTAAGACTGATAAATGGTAAGTCTTTGCTTTGACTAATGAATATCAAGCTTTGGAAGCATCCTCTTCCTACTTAGGCTTATGTATACTGTGTGCTTTTATTTGGTATTTTGTACAAAGCAAACTAATCAACCTATATAGGTATTGTGAGCAATTTGAGGGTCTAGAGTAGTTTACATTAAAAAAAATCCCAGCTATCTACATATCAATCTGGAGTTCCCTTCACCTTGGGGCCGTTCTCCCCTCCATCTTGGAGTTCCTCCTTTGACTCAGGGATTGTGCTTCACTGTGACACTCTCCCTACGCCCCTGCTGCACCTTCTTGCTTCAAAGCATCTACTCCATTTTGAAAGGGGCCAGTACACTGGTAGTCAGTCCTCTTTCTGTCCCCAGAAGAGTTCCCATCTAGGTCTAGCAACAAAATATTATTTTCCTGATATACTCATGCTGTGCTGTTTAGCCCACTGAACTTTCGAAGGGCAGCTGTTCTGGTTGCCACCTCATTTCTGAAGGACTGCTAATCTCCTGTCATTTTTGATCTGCACCCATCACAGCCAACAGCCTGGAGGAGCAAATCCTTGTGTGCTGTTATTTTATCTGGAGTCACTGAGAGTCTTTGCTTGTCAGAGAAGTCAGCATTTCCAAATGAAAAGAGGACAAAAAGAATAAACAATAAGCAATATCTTGCATTGCTCAGAAATAGTTCAGATTTACACAGAATTCAACACCAGCCACATCACTTGCGGTTCACAGGCATCATCAGCTCAGACTGAAAACTATGCCGGTGCTTGCTGAGTGTGAACAAGAGTGCATGTCCTTTGCTAAGGAGCAGGCTGTACTTGTCATTGTTTCTGGATTTGACCCTGGGTACTCTGGGAGTGATCTATTGATGAAGGAAGTCACTGACTGATCACAGGCAGAACTTGCCTTAGCACACTTCCCACAGAGAGCCTTTTGCTCATGTTCTGCCAAAATCACAAGTGGCCCTGTTGGGATGCCTGAAGGCACAGATGCAAAAACAACTCAGGACGTATGAACTCAAGGGAGAATCAGGTAATTCCCAGTAAATCCATAGTTGTGATTTTGTAGGTCTATAAGCCCTTTTAATGGCAGTTTGCAAGAAACTTCAATAGGTTATTGACACTAAGAGGTAAGCGACCTTTCAATCTTTTCAGCGTAGAACTCTTTGAATTTTAAGACATTAAGGCCTTAGAAATCACCTAGTCTAGTCACATTAAGTGTATAGATTGTAAATCTGGAGCCAAATGAGGCCCTTACTTGCCTAAGGTATAGATAGCATTAGAGCCAGCATGTGCGACCTTCAGAATCATTGTCTTTCTATTATTCAAGTCCAATAACATGATCACCAAGTATAAAATTTATCTCTCCAGAAAGGTGATTTTTCACTTGGCAAAATGTATGAGCCCCCAAACATTTGCAGTGTCCATCCAGTGACATCTAAGAGAGAAGGGAGTCTAATCAAAAGACTTTGAACATTATAGTTTTAAAGGTGGAAATGACTGAATCTGTTTTGATAGATGCTGTTAAATGTTCAACACAACTAACCACGTCCCTTTTCTGATTCTATGTTCATTATACAACAGTGTCTGTAATTTGACTTGTCAAGTAGATCTGCCCATGGGATAAGATAGACTAGGAGTGCTGAAGGGAATGTTCCAGTCTGTGTGATACTTAAATTGTCCATGGTATTTTTAACACATTGGTATTTGCCTTTTATTATATTTTTCTGAAGGACGTCCTATAACAAGGGTGCATTTCTGGAAGGAAATTCTGTTTTACTCAAAGGTTTAGGTGGTCAAGGTCATTTATCCTTTTGAGAAGGACTATAAGTGAGTCTGAATGGTAGCATCTCAGTAGCTAAAAAAACACAGAATGTCCCCACCAAAATGTTTCTTTGAAATGAGTATTTCTTAGAAAATCTTTTGTTGTTTTAAACTGGATGTTTGAGGTGAAACACAAGTCATGAAAGCAATGCTACAAATCTTTTGAAGATCACAAACTTTATTACATGCTATTATTTAGGTAGCTGAAAGTATTTTTGAGGTACCTTTATACAGATTCTTGACCTGAAAAATGTACAGTTCTACCATTCAAGTAACTAAGGAGACTTGGAGTTCTCAAAATAGCATCTAATCAGATGCTGCTAGAGTTGTCGTTATTCTTTGTGAAAGTTCTCTTAAGTATATGTTTCACTATTTCAGATTGCCTTTGGGCCAACAGCTAATTTATTGATAAGGAAGAGGTACAAGAAATGTAGTTTTAACTACATTCATTTTACTTTTGCTTAAACTATGTAGTGACTATTGGTTGTGATTTCAAATAAGCTTTAATGAACTTGCATAGAAGTGGCCTGCCTTTCATTAGTTGGGAAGCAGTATAAGTTTGAAGTTGAAAAGATGAGATGATGAAGCATACATACACCAAATCATTGACTTTTCAGAAATGGATACTGAACTGGGAAGTGCAGGTTGTAGTGTCTGGCATCTATGAGAAAATGCTTAATGCTTTTTATTTCAGTCCTGTCTTAGTCTGCTCAGGCTGCCATAACAACATAACATAGACTGAGTGGCTTATTTTCTCACAGTTCTGAAGGCTGGAAGTCCAAGATTAGAGTGCCAGCATGGTTGAGTTCTGGTGAGAGCTATCTTCCTGGTTTACAGATGGCTGCCTTCATGCTGTGTGCTCACATGGCCTTTCCTTGGTGCTTGAGCAGAGAAAAAGAGATCTCTCTCTCTCTTCTTATAAGGCCACCAACCCTATTGGATTAGGACCCCACTTTTATGACCTCATTCAACCTTAATTACCTCCTAAAAGCCCTATCTTCAAATACAGTTGCATTGGGGGTTGGGGCTTCAACATATGAATTTGGAGAGGGGCCACAATTTGGTGCATAGTGAGTGGTTTGCCACGGAAGGTGCCAGCTCCAGCTGTTACACACTATAGCTTTAGAGCTGATTAGAATACACAGCATGAGTTTTGACCTCTCAATATATCTTTCCCTAGATTTCCCCTGGAAGATTAATTTGTAAGTCTTGTTACATTAAACTGCTCCTCAGGGGACAGATGCCAATCTCTAGCATTTAATCAGGTTTATGTGACTTTCAAAAGCTTTATAGCATTTTATTTGGGGGCTTATGAATTTGATCTTAAAATATATTAATGTTGTGTCTCTATTTAAGAAGTATTGGGGTTGTGTTTGTGTGTGTGTGAGGAAGATCAGCCCTGAGCTAACATCTGTTGCCAATCCTCCTCTTTTTGCTGAGGAAGACTGGCCCTGGGCTAATATCCATGCCCATCTTCCTCTACTTTATATGGGACTCCGCCACAGCATGGCCTGAGCAGCAGTGCATCAGTGCACACCTGGGACCTGAACCTGCGAACCCCGGGCTCCTGAAGCGGAGGCTGCACACTTAACCGCTGTACCACTGGGCCAGCCCCAGAACTATTTGGTTTTTAATCTTCAAATATTAGCCATAATTCTGCAGAGGTGGTCCCACAACTGACTTGCACCAAAATGATATATTTATCAATTTCGTCTGAACGTTTTATGCATGTGGGCATAATGTGAAATCACTAGTAGACGTAACAGGGATTAAAATAGAATAAATATATTTAATTTTATAACAATTTTACATTTTTTGACTAGTGTCTGCTTTACCATGAAATACAGTTTATAATTTTCCTATTTACTTGAAACATTTATTAATGGTTTAATTGTATACGTCTGGCATTGAGCTACCTTCTGAGTATATCATAGGGAAAGATATGTCTGCTGCCTTTAGGAGTTTATTGTCTCCAAGGCAAGACAGTCCAAAAATTACAAGGATGGTGTTTCAAGAGCTCTGAGAAGAAACTCTACAGATTGGAGTCAAAACATAGTGGAAGCAAGCTAACTCAGACCATTAGGCCTTACATAAGACGACGCTTTTAATTTAATGTAGGCAATTAGGACAGTTGCGATGGGTCTCCTTTGAAAGCATTTTATTCCTGCCATAAAACTTTTAAAAATCATTTCACAATCATTTCAAATCAGTTCACCTCCTGGGTCTGAGTCCTCAGACTAGGTGAAGTGCCCCCAGATATAGCGTTGCCAGAAAAATATATAGGACATCCAGTTAAGTTTGAACTTCAGATAAGCAACGAATAAATTTTTTAGCACAAGTATGTTTCAGATATTGCATGAGACAGACTTGTATTAAATTTTCTTCAGTTTATTTGAGTTTCACATTTCACTGTGCATCCTGTACTTTATTTGCTAAATCTGGCAGCCCTAGCCAGGTGTACAATTTCACAAAATCTTATGCTTTCCTTCTTTGCCCCCAGCAGATTTTGTAGTTAAACATTGCTTCAATGGTTGTCAGCATTGCCTAAGAACTTTCTGCACTGTTTGATTTCACTGTCTGTGACAGCCTGTCTTAGAAAAACTCTCCTGTGTTTTCCTTTACTCTCACACTACTACCACACTTGCAACATTTCTGACACCAGATGTGTGTGTTTACCACACATCAAGTAATTCTGTGACATGAGCTGGGTGTCTTACAATTCCTTTCAGTTCTGACACTGTCTACCTGGAGTTAGCATCAGGTTCCACAGGTTAAAGGTTCAGTCCCACAAGACTGTCTCCCCTGCACTTCAGATGCCAATTGCAAGTCCAGGTTGTCACCTGTGCTTCTGACCGACCGATTATAAATTGGGGTTTCCACGACCCCTTCCTTGGATTTGATAATTTGCTCTGAGCCCCATACTTTTGAGATTTTTATGGAGGCTTCATCATGTAGGCATGATCAATTATTAACTCCACTTCCAGCCCCTCTTCCCTCTCCAGAAAATAGGGGGGTGGGGTTAAAGATTCCAAGCTTCTAGACATGACTTAGTCTTTCTTGTGACCAGCCCCCATCCAGGAGCCCACCCAGGGCTGTGTCATTAGAGCAAAAGACAGTCATATCACCCAGGAAATTCCAAGGTATTTAGAAGCTCTGTGTCAGACACTATCTATCACTTAGGAAATTACAAAGGTCTTAGGAGTTCTGTGTCAGGAACCCGAGTCAAAGACTAAATATTAGAACAAAAGATTCTCTTAGTCCTCCTATTTATAAGAATTTTAGGAGTTCTGTGTTAGGTACTGGGGGCAGAGACCAATATATATATTTCTTATTTCACACATGCCTATTATGTATTACTGTAAAACACTAATATTAAGGTGTCTCATCTTACTTGAGTAAAAGAAACTAGTGATACTGAGTCTAGTGGCAGTCAAGTAATTGGCAATTCTTAATTTTGGTGCTTAAATTACAAATGAAATAGAATCTTTTAGGAAGCTGTTGGGAATATGGCAGTTTGCCTAGCTTGTTGCTTGTTTCTAGTTCAAATTTAACTGAGTGTCCTGTATTTTATCTGGCAACTCTACACCTGGGGAGCCCTTTTGTCTCTTTCAAGATGGTGCTGCTGTACTTAACCAGTATAAGAACACAGTATGTGTATACAGTTAAGAAATACTTGGTAAAATACAGAAACAATTTCAAGGAAGAAAATATTTAAGAAGCAATTGTGTAGTGATCAGAACCCATATATCTTGAAATACTGGTCTCTGTCCTACCTCTTTTGAAAAGATGAGAATTTCTAGATTCCAATTTGTTTGGCTTGTGAAATGTCAATTCCTATTGAATTGCTTTTTTAATAAATCTAAGCATAAAAGAATTTTAGATGATCTCTTCGTATCTATCTGACAGAATCAGTTATAGCAGCACTGTCCCCCAAAATGTTAGAAACAGTGATGCTCTGTCTGTACAAATCAGGCACAACTGAGATGATCTGTTCAATTATATTTTATTCTCTCAGTACAGTAAGTTGTCCTCAAAATGACTGGCATGATCATTAAATGGAGAGGCATATGGTCAAAGAGAATAAAAGTTACCTGGGTCTGGATTTCATGTAGAGAGCCCTGTGCCTTGCACATAGTAGGCCCTTAATCAATGTTTGCCAATAGCTTTAACATTTTTAAACCATATGTTCCAACTGACAGAGTAAAAAGCGTTATCTTTCAGAATTTACTGGCATAGAGTAACTGTGCTTCAAATAATATGCTCTTTAAAATATGAACTGCAAACTGTGAAATGAATTTTCTTCAAGTTATTTTAACTCTCTGATTTGCTACCTGTCTTTGGTAAAATGGTAAGGTCTCTTTTCCATGAAACTCGTGGACAATCTTCCTTTTTATTTTTTAACACTCTAACTTTGCTACTTTGTCTTGAGGTTTCTCAGGATACTTGGAAATCCTAGGCTCGTTGTTAACAGGACCCTTTAACTCTGGATGGAAAGTCCTTTTTGACCCAAGCAGCTATTAGCTCAATTCGTCCTTTGGGCCAGCTCTCTGTGGATGCTTTGAGTTTCCTCTGGATTTAGCCATTCCTCAGGTGCCCAGCTCTTCCCTTACTTTGTGATTCTCTGACACCCCGTGGAAAGTCTTACTTAGTGACCCTCTTTCCTGACCCAGCTTGTCCCCTCTTGCTTGTTTGGATCTAGTCCTTCAAGCCTCAAGCAAGCCCCCAGTTTCCATCTTGATCTGTCCTGGAATGTCTCTTCAGTTCCTACTGATGATTTTCTGGCTACATGACCCATTTGTCATTCAGTGGCAGGGATACTATTAACTTTTGTTGGGGATCCATCACATGCTAGCTGCTTTTTCATTTACTTGCCTCAGTAGTCACTTACCCAAATGGTGGCTTAACCTTGTTTTATACAGGATGATATTGAAGTCCACTGTGTTTAAGTGAGTTAGCAAGGACACAAGGCTATCTTGAGGCAGTTCGTGATTAGAACTCAGGTCTTCCTGCCTTCAGAGCAAAATGAAGCTGCCTATCTCGTGGAACTTCGTGTTTATTTCTTTAGTTTATCACCAGCTGAGCTACTGGATCTTCAGCCAAACTCTCAGAACTATTATGCTATCACTAAGAGAGTGCCCGTTAGTAAAGTGGTCACCATCACCACCCTCTGCCATTAAAAGAGGATTTTATCTTCCTTCAAAGTAACTTTTAGGAGACAGCAGCATGAATTCCAGATAAGCTATTTAAATCATGCAAGCCTAAGTCTTTAACATGGACTAGTTTAGGTCAGTCATCCAGCAATTTTGTTTTATCTTGTGGTGTGCTGTCACTAGGAAGGCAGTGCTGGATGAGATGAGAATGCATTGGCTCCCCACAGGCACTGTTAACTATGAGGCAATTGAATTTAGAATATTAGCCCTCTCGATTATGCTTTGGAATAAAATCAGAACTCTATTTAAAAAATAAATACGCATATGAATTAGCTACTGATACTAATATCTCTCTTTTTTTAAAGTATAGAATAAGAGCTAATTGTAATACTTATGAATTGAGCTAGCTGATTCTGAACTTGTGAATTTGTTTTAGAGCCTCCTGACTCTGAGATTTAAAGTCAATATGGGGTCAAAAGCTTCTCAACTGTTAAGTTGTACATGCTCCCTGAGCACTTAAAGAGAGGATGGCCCTGTCTGACATGCTCTTATGGGCAGATCAATGCTGATCAATATTGACCATCTAGAGAACTGATGGCTAGCTGACTTGGACTGCCTTGTATTATCTTTAATTCTTAGCAATAAAGAGAAGGAGAGATTATGTGGAACTGGAGTGGGGTTGGGAGGTAAGCCTTCTCACTGTCTCACCTGGTAAACCATCCCCTTAGTAACTTACATCTAAGTCATTAGAAGCTAGAGATCTGTTGCTGTTAACCCCAAAGAATAGCCCAGCAAGCATCTTGCCTTATAGCTGAGGCAGTTTTTGCTCAACTGATTAGATTTATACCTGCTATTGTTGTTAGAAATGTAAGCCAACTTTGCCAAATTTAGCTTTATATTTGTGAGCAAATGGAACCTAATCAGGTCTTTAAATAGCTATTCAATTATTTATTTATTTAGCCAGTTCTCTGTTGCAGACTGACAGATCTTGATATAACAGATGCATCATAAATTTGGATTTTCACACATTAGCTTTCTTGTGTACAGAATCTTAAAATCAGATCGAATTTAGACATTATCAAATCCAACTATCCACTTGGTTTAGAAATTCTGCTTATAATATTTTCTGCACAAGTGGCTAACTATACTCCCCTTGAATACTTTCACTAATGAAGCCCTCATGACCAACTCATTTCTTCTCTTAACAGCCCCGATTATTAGAAAGTTCTTTTCCTTTGCATGTATCAGTTTGTTCTTTTTTTTAAAGTAAGTTTAAGCATCCTGAATCATGCTTTTGAGACAGACAGTAAGTTAAAAATTAGAGAAGAATTATGAAAAGTGTTTCATTTCAATGTGTTCAAAATTCTCTACTAGATAACATTGGAGGGAGACAAGGAAAGTATAAAACATGATCCTTATCCTCAGGAACCTTACAATTCAAAATCAATATATAATAGTTAAAAAGAATTCAACACAGTCTACAATTAAACATCTAAAAGTATTGATACAGACATTATGTGCTAGAGGACTTGTAGACTAATCTGGAACATGTTCTTGTAGATGGTAGAGTTTGGGTTGGGCCTTGGAGGACAGAAAAGATTTAGACAGGTTGACAGAAAGGGTTTTTTGCAGGAAACTGAAGAAAGTGATTTGGCTGAACTCAGAGGCCTGCTTTGAAGAGAAGAGGGAAATCGGGTAGATGAGACTGGAACAAATTGCATATAAAAGTCTTAGAAGGTGTTTGCTGTAGGATGATTGAGGAAATACGGAATGCTTCCTATACCAAGGGACGACAGTACTTTATAATTTTATATGTTTAAAATGTTGTAGAGTTGAGTTGTCCAATATGGTAGCCACTAGCCACAAGTGGTTATTGAGCACTTGAAATGTGGTTAGTCTGAACAAATGTGCTATAAGTAGGCAACATACATACTAGACTTCAAAAAGTTAACATAAAAAAAGCATGTAAAATATCTCATTAATTTTATGTTGATTACATATTGAAATGATAATTTTTGGATATATTGGGTTAAATGAAATATTATTAAAATTAATTTCACCTATTTTTTTTAATATGGCTAATACAAAATTTAAAATAGAATCTTTGGCTTGCATTGTGTTTCTATTGGGCAGTACTACTGTAAATGCTGAATCTGTTAATATTTTTAGTACATCTTACCTGTGTCTTATCATTTGCAAGCTAGTAGATAATCAGAGAAATTCTGATAGTAATTTTAATCTGATATCTGTTCCTTTATATATGTTTTATAGATACTACTCTTTTCTCTGCAATTGTCTATAACTTCAAAGTGAAATAGAGTGCTAAGAAAATTACACAATTCATCACATTTGAATTTTTCAAAAGCCTAGTATATAGAAAGCAGTCTAGAAAGTAAACTCTAAAACTACATGCCTATGTGATATTATTGTTTGATTCTGAAAGTAAGATGGACATCCGTATGTTAACAGCCTATTATTGCAGTTATTTCTCAACAGATGTGCTAATGAGAGGGAAGAGTAAAATGGACAGATCTTCCAGCCTTACTTGTAAACTTTTTAAAACAAACTACATAAACAGTATAGGTTCATTGTAGGAAGTTATAGATACTATTATCCCCTAATTAGAAATAAAATAACCTGTTATCATCATTTTGGTAATTATCTTTCCTTGTGTATATATAATAAAAATGGGATCAAGCAGCTTTATAATTAGCTTTTGTCACTTAATGTATTATAAACATCTTTCTGGGCCCATAAAGGTATTCCTAAAACAGTGGTTTTCAGAGTTTTTGTTTTAATATCATTAGTACACTTTCTTCAAACAGAAGCTTTACTCAGAAATCTAATACATAAAATCAATAAAAGCAAAGCTAGTCTGGTTGAAGCAGGGTTGGAGGCCTGGAACCGTACCTGCCTTGCTGGCCCGTCACACCTTACTTCCATCATCACCTAAGGCACTGCAGAGCACAGTCTAAACATGATGGTCCTACCACTTTGCTTCCCTGATGTATGTGTGTTTTATTCAAGATGTTAATTTTTGTCTATCATGCTATAAAATGTTTCTCAGATGTTTGCCTTCCATTTTTTTCTTTTTAAGAATTTGCATTTCTTTTTGAGGAAGATTGGCCCTATGCTAACATCTGTTGCCAATCTTCTTCTTTTTTCTTTTTTCACCCCAAAGCCCCAGTACATAGTTGTGTATCATAGTTGTAGAGTTGTAACTCTCCTATATGGGACACCACCTCAGCATGGCTTGATGAGCGGTGAGTAGGTCCACGCCCAGGATCTGAACCAGCGAACCTGGGGCCACCAAAGTGGGACTTGGGAACTTAACCACTACGCTACCGGGCTGGCCCCATTGCCTTCCATTTTTAATTTTTTGGAGGTTATTATTGTTTTGCTATGTCAAAAGGTTTTCCTTTTATATAATCTAATTTTGTTTTGCTTAGGCTGTCACTGACTGGCAGTAAGCGTGAGAAGTTGAAGCTCCAGGATTAGAACTATAGGAATATCACTCTGTTCATACACAAATAAATGACTATTTAAAGAGAGAACAGCTTTCAGTCTTTAGTAGTTTTGTTTCCTTGTAATAAATTATTCATTTATTAAGTATATTGCTCTGCTTTTCAAAAAGGGGGGAAGTAAGAGAAATTGTGAAGAGAATCAGTGGGAACACATTATTTCAACATTTATCTCTTTGTAACGTGAAGTATTTACTTGAAGCTCCTGTGTTGATGAGGGCTTGCTCTACTTTTTCTGAATCCTTAATGTCTTTAATTAGATTATTTTTTTTTAACTTTTAAAATAATCCTACCACTGGGACCTTAACTTGCAGTCAACTTTTCTTAAATGCCAATATAGGCTGTGCCCTCTTTTTTGTTATGGTGGAGATTATGGTTATGCTTATTGTTGTTGTTGTTAATGAATGAAAGGATCCAGCTGAGCTTTCTATGCATTTGAAAGTGTCTGACTGTGTAAATGGGATTCCACGTGGTTTCCTGCTGTCCAATCTGCTTGGATGAGCTTTGTGGAAAATGTATTTTGGTAGCCGTTCTGTGCATCCAAGGGCAGAGCAGATGATATGAGCAGTGCGTATCAGAACAAAATAAAGAAAAGGCATTTCGATGCTTTCAACAGGAAGTATTGTTTATTTATTTGCCAGGTTGTGTTAAGTTGTAGAGAGTTGAATGACTATTACTACCTTTTTTCTTTAACCATTTTAATTTTTATTTAGTTGGGATTGATTTACTTGTTACCATGTACATCCTTAAAAATTTATTTAAAAAAAAAGCTCATTTCTCTTAGCATAGGAAATAGTTTCCTTTGGAGAGCTAATTATATTGTTCAAATACTTGTTGGATGTTAAAATATTATGGCTCCAGTCTTTCTAAGATGTAAACTAGATAAAACATTTGCGTAGAACTCAAATGGTATTAAATTGTGAATTGTGTTTTAAAAAGAGATTTTTACATCAAAAATACTCAAGAGAATTTTCCTTGAGTTAGTAGTTTTATAGAAGTAGATATAAATGCATACTATTGACCCTCAGGGATTCAAGTCCATGGTCCATGTTGGTGCATGTAGAAGTATCTTAGGATTCCTGTCATTTAAAAAAGCCAGTGTCGAAGAACAGAAAGAACTAGAGTTTAAAAGACTTGTGTTTTAGTCCCAGCTGTATCCTTTACTAGCTGTTTTATTTTGGGTAAAGTATTTGGGATAATAATTAGGTTAATAGAATGCTCTAGATTGTCTCCCCATGTAGTTGTAAAGATAATGTTACATTATGTATTTTTAAATTATCTAAAATTTGGAAAACTCTGAACAAATACAAAATAAAGTAAGTATTCTCCCCAGCCTTTTTTGATTACTGATCCATTGACAAAGTGCCACCTGTATAATAATACTTGCTTTTTTCTTCAAGGTGACAGGCCTTTCTCTCAGGCCAAAAACAGAACAAAGCCCACTCTTGTATCACGTAAAACAGATTTTAAAATATGTTTATACAAAATTTTTAATCCTCTGTTGTAGATCTATCTTTACTAGGTTTAGCCAAACTTTGGAGAAGCTGGTCATATTATCCGTGTAGGGAGTCTCTGAACGCTGGAAGGTTTGAAAGTAGAAGGTGAAATTCTCATACCTTGGCTTTTCTTCAGATCAAATAAATTGCTTACCTTTTGTGAAGAAGAATAGCCCTGAGATTATAATCAAGTTGCTGATGCTTCCATCCTTTGAATTTCCGTGAAGTAAAATGTTAATCATGCTTTACCAAAGTTTTCTTTTTAAAGAAAGAAAATTGCCAACCTGGTCCAGGTTGAGACAGAGCCGTGAGAAAGATATAGTATGACTTTCATTCGGGTACGTTTTAGCAAGGTCCACAGACCTCTGGATCTAAATTTCTGTGGGGCGCTAATGTGCCTTTATGTTGTTTCCTATAGCATTGAAATAGTTGAGTCCCTGATTTCATCTTCTCAGTGCTGGTCTTCTCCTAAAGTGAGATGTGATGTAATAAGTCAGTTCATGCCAGTGTGTGTGAGTGAGGGAAAATGGGAAACCCAGCCAGCTTCCTGAATTCCTTTCCAAGTAACCCAGATTTTTAGATCTAAGTCTTCTAGAGATTGTACCTTAATCCAACGAATGAATCTCTTCCAGGGAATTTCCGCCACCAGGACAGGTAGTGTGGGAGGTCATGAAATCTGGCCTCAACAGAGCTATTTTCACTTCATCTTAAACTTCTCTCCTACACAAAACTTCCTCAATTCCGGGAATCAGGGAAATTTGACCAAATGCTTTTGTGGGACTATTTATTAGCTGAATTGCTCTGTTTGGTTGTTTTCTGCTTGTTCTGTCTAGTGCTTGGCACAAAGGCTGGCACACAGGTGTGCATTTAATCAATAAATTAACATATTACATCGCCATACTCTGAGCCTTGGCTCGTCCCATTAACCCCACCTGGAATGCATTTTCCTTCCTGTCTACCCACTTTAATTCTACCCCTGTAGCCAACTGAAGTCATGCTTGGGTGAAGCCCTCTCTACACACAAAGGCTGCGTGACCATGGCATTTAAGTTTATTTTGCCCGCTTGGTACTGAGCATGCTGCTCCCTTACAGAGTTTGTTTCTTACTATATTAGTCTGCTCAAGCTGCCATA
Source organism: Ceratotherium simum simum (assembly GCF_057802395.1). Classification (NCBI taxonomy): domain Eukaryota; kingdom Metazoa; phylum Chordata; class Mammalia; order Perissodactyla; family Rhinocerotidae; genus Ceratotherium; species Ceratotherium simum. The sequence goes on along the minus strand of NC_141905.1, from coordinate 47,380,315 downwards.
ACAAAATACCATAGACTAGGTTGCTTAAACAAAAGGAATTTATTACTTATAGTTCTGGAGGCTGGGAAGTCCAATATCAACAGGCCAGTCAATTCAGTTCCCTGGTAAGGGCCCTCTTTCAGACTTTGACAGCTGCCTTCTTACTATGCCCTCACGTTGCACAGAGAGAAAAAGAGAAAGAGGAAGCAAGTCGCATCTCCAAGTACCATCACACTGGGGGTTAGGGCTTCAACACATGAATTTTGGAGGGATATAATTCAGTCCATAGCACTTAGATAGTTTGTTACTTTGCTCACTTGTTTTTATTTGTTTGTTTGTGAGGAAGATTAGCCCTGAGCTAACATCTGTCGACAATCCTCCTCTTTTTGCTGAGGAAGACTGGCCCTGGGCTAACATCCATGCCCATCTTTCTCCATTTTATATGGGACGCCGCCACAGCATGGCTTGACAAGCGGTGGTCGGTGCACACCTGGGATCCGAACCTGTGAACCCCGGACTGCCACAGTGGAGCCCGCGCACTCAACCGCTACACCACTGGGCCAGCCCCTGCTCACTTGTTTTGACTCCCCAAGCTCCTTGAGGTCTGGCATCATTTCTCTGCCTGCTCTGCTGGATGCCTGCTACAGGACAGGAGCCACTTGATTATGAGTAGTGATTGATTACTGTACTTTCTCACGATCAACCGTGGCATCAACTGCATTCAAGTTTTAGATTCAGTTGAAAGTAATTTTTATTGGGAGTAATGAATGTATAGGATTCCTTTAAGTGGTTCTCAACTAGGTACAGTGTCATCAAAATCTGATGTGGAACTTTCAAACCACACATAACTTTCCCTCCCCTCCCCCAATACCATAAGATTCTTACATGCCCAGATTAGAATATGGGTGGAGAATGGCATAAATGCACATATGCTTGCCGATATTTAGCACTCCCACTCCCCATGAGAAGCTAGTTGATCTGAATTCCCAGGAAGATTTAAATAGTACATAGAATTTTAAACACATATACACAGGTTCAACTGTTGTAGCCAGGTAATGCCATTGTTGAATAATGATTTTAATGGTAAAAAAATATTTCTAATTTCTGACAAGACAGATTATAGGAACTGAAATTTGGTTTGATAAAGTTTACAGGTAAAGGCCACCTCACAGCTAGAAATTTAAAAATAAATATCAGTAGTCTTTTCAGTCACTACTGCAATGATCGCCTGTGCACAGATGATATGGTGGGAGGAAGGTTTCAACTTGGAGTCAGGAGACCTAGGTTTCAGGGCAAACTGCTTACTAGCTTTGTGACCACATGCTCATTACTTAACTTCTCTAGGTCTCCATTTTCTTACCCATAAAGTCAGACTGTTGGAGAAGACGATCTCCAAAGCTCGTGCAGGCACAGAAAGTGATAATGTTAATAGGTAGCCTCTGAATCAGTTCTAACTTTGTTTTATCTTTCTCAGTCATTTTGTTAGAGGTATTAAGAAACAAATTGGTACATCTGTAGTTTCATCTTTTTTGATGGAGGTGGTGGTGGTACTTCTGACAAAGATTTCAAAGACATTGTAAGCTCTCCAGGAAAATTAATCATGGGAGGGGGAAGCTGGAGTGTGGGTGGAGAAGATAAAAGACAGATAATCAACAATTTAATAATTGAGACATGCCTATATTGCATTTTAGGCTTAAGTCAAGAAATAGATTTATTTCTAAGTAAATGTATTTTGCTACTATCTTTTTAATCTTTTTTAATGCACTAAACTATTAGCCTAGCAAAAACATCTTCAAAACTGAATTTAGTTTTTACATTATTTCACAGATTATAATATAAAAGGTAGTTGTTGTTCATGAAATGCAGATTTGTGCTGCTTCAGGGGGAAAAAAACCAGATTTCCAACATATATGTGTGACGTTGTTGCAAAATGCTTCTTCAGATAAAGCTGGAGGCAGAATTTTTTAGTTATTAATTTAGTTAGGAAGCAGTCTACGTCAGGTTTTCATAAAGTAGGAGTTGTGTTGGCTATGTTTATTGCTTTTACATGTCTCTGGAGTTGGCCAAAATTTCAGAAAAATCCTTTTAGTTCTCTTATACATAGTTTTCTTTGGGTATATTTTGTATTTTCAAATATTGCTAGAATATATAATTTGTAGAAACCACACACAGAAACAAATAACACCTGGAATGGCAAAACAAACGTTTTGTCCACATTGTAGTATTTAGAATTTGAAGGCTATGTTGATTGTCTATAAATTTAAAGATTTATCTGAGCTGCCATTTATTATTTCAATCAATAGGTACCAGGATTGACAACTAATAAAATTTGTAAAGAATCCTGGATTCTTTTTTCCCCAGGTGTTTTACAAATCCTCATCAGATATTCCAGGAAGGCATCAAGTAGTTAAAAGATTAAAACGGAATGGGGGGTTAGAAGGGAAAAGACAGTATGAGTTTTAGCTTTTGAATACAGAATAGTCTGAGTGAAGTTTAACTCAAATGGTAAAATGCTTTTAAGAGCTAAAACCATTCAACAAAGAAAAAGTACTGGAGTATCATAAATCAAAAAATTATGTAGCCCACACTGACTATTAATGTGTTGTACCTTGCCTTAAATTAATTGTGGACATTTTTGAATGACATAAGAGAAAATGTTGGATCATTGCAGGGATAAAAATCCAGAATGACATACCAGAAGGTTTGGAGAGTCCTGTCTTGGGAGATTTTTCACACACAACCCTTTGTTCTGGGTGATTTAGATACTCATTAGAACAACACTTCTCCCCGTAATCTGGAAAGTAAGTGCACAATATACATACTGGGTGGTTGTGCAAAATGCATTCCTTGGTCCTGAATTAAACATACTGAATTGGAACCCTGTGGGGTAGGGCTTTGAAATCTATATCAGACAGGCTCTCTGAATGATTCTATGCACACTCAAATTTTAGAATTATTGCATTAGAAACAGGGAACTGAACCAATTATCTTTTCAACTCTCAGCTGTCTAGCTGAGATATGTGATACATATGTGAAATGAAGTAATTACTGGGAGGCTACATGGTAGAAATTAAGCTAAAATTAAATGTTTGAGTCAATCCAAAGTATTTATGTAAAATTGTACATTTTTCTTTGAATCATTTACAATTAGTCCCATTGATATATCTAATTCCGTGTTGGGAGGTTTCTTGTCCTCTGTATTATTTGTTTCTTTCAAAGGAAAATTTCACATACTCAATTTTCTTCAACCACTATATCCTATTGCTTTGACTCTGACCTTTTAATAAAAAAGAAAAAAAGACATTGTGCCATATTAAGCCTATTTGGAAGTAGATGTCTTTTTTGATATCAGTTTTTCCACTTTAAATCAGTTGGATGAATTTCCTGTAGTGAATGAAATATGGCAACCTGGCTTCATATATGATGACTTTGATGGCATTTCTTAGAGAAATAGGTGAGAAACTTTAAATCCTGTCAATCTTTCACAAGTAAACATGTTGTACAAGGCTTTCATCTCCTTCAAAATGCCCCTTAAAATAACACTCCTCAAACTGGATGCTTACAAATGGTCTAGTTTCCTGAACCAAAAAGTCTGGCACATTCAAGCGATTTTATGTGGCCTCTAAGAAATATGACTGACTAGTCAAAATAATTCTCAAGGGCTAAGCCTCCTAGGATTTTTGTTTGTTGGTTGATTTAAGGAGACTTTCTTTTTTTTTTTTTTCTGTGAGGAATATCAGCCCTGAGCTAACATCCATGCCAATCCTCCTGTTTTTGCTGAGGAAGACCGGCCCTGAGCTAACATCTATTGCCGATCCTCCTCCTTTTTTTTTTTTTTTTTCCCTTTTTCTCCCCCAAACCCCAGTAGATAGTTGTATGTCATAGTTGCACATCCTTCTAGTTGCTGTATGTGGGATGCCGCCTCAGCATGGCCGGACAAGCAGTGCGTCGGTGCATGCCCGGGATCCGAACTCGAGATGCCAGTAGCAGAGTGTGCGCACTTAACCGCTAAGCCACAGGGCCAGCCCCTAAGGAGCCTTCCTTCATTTTCCTCAAGAAATCACTGTGTGAGCAACAGAAGAGTCATGAAGCCTAGCAAGAAAGTAGTTGTAGCTTGGTGATTTAATCACTCTGAAGAAAGAGGTATGTTGGCAAAATGGACATGGCACCAACAATCACTTGGAAGAGCCATCAGCATTGTGGCATTGAAGGCTTTTAATTGGTCTAGATCAATTGTTTGGGAAACCTTGCTCTAGGTTGTCAATATTTTGTCTGAATGCCAAGCTAAGCTATACGAGACAGTTACTGAGAAAATGGCTGCTTACTAGACAATGACTGCTCTTACCATTATTTCTTCTGCTCCTTTACCGCTTCTTCCTCTTAACAAAAATAGATTGGGCTTGGAAACATTTTCAGAATTTGGTTCCTGTTCTCTGGGTCTCGGGAGATAGTACCAGGGTAGGCAGAGCCCTGAGACTTTCCATATGTTTTATTCCCTGATTTAGCATTTCTCAGTTTCTCCTCACCTCTTTCCTTCTAATTTCCTATCTGATTCTTGCTATTCTTTTTTGAGTCTTTTTTCTTATTATTTCACAACTGGCTTTGTAATCTCAATGTTTAAAATGTCTGTGCACAGCCTCTAGTGATGTTTTAGATAACACCATCAAATAAATAAGCTATGCAAGTCTTGAATTTCACATCAGAGTAAAGTATGAGAGTATAGGGCAGTAAGAAGAGAAGAAACTGTTATCTCATGAGAATTGCTGAAATATACATCTACCCCCGGCCCTCCATGTAGCTTCAGACATGGAATATTGGGTGCATGATTTATGGCCTGGTTTTCTATCTGTCCAGCTTGCAGAAATGCCTTTAATCTTCCCTGGTTATAGTTACATATACACATATAGTTACATATACACATGTAACTGTAATAATTACCCCTGAGTTAGTTCCAAGTAACACTCTCAAGGAAGCTTTTTCTTTCTCAAAAAAAAAAAATAATGATTAGAAATTGCAGAGTTTATTACATTGCTATGGAATTTTTTTTCACCTATTACTCCTTAAAGCTCTCCATGGTCTTAAAAGGCCCAAATCTGGTTTGACATTTGGTTTTTCAAGTTATCTCCAAGAATAAAATATTAAAAAGAATTATAATACCCAGTGTTGGAGAGCAGATGAGGAAATGAGCACTGTTGTAAACCTGCTGTTGGCTATTCAAATTGATGCAAGCTTTCTAGAAGGCAATTTGGCAATATGTATCAAACACCTTAAAAATGTGCATACCTTTTGACATGGCAATTCTATTTTGAGGAATTTTATTCTAAGGAAATAAGTGTACAAAGATATATATCCAGGGAGATTAGTATAGTTTTTTGTTTTTGTTTAATAGTGGAAAATTGGAAGTAAAAAACAATAAGAAAAAGATATTTAAATTATGGAACAAAGAAACTAAAAACTACTGTGCTGTGAATTTAAAAGAATTAATTAGATTCATATTTGGTGAAACAAATTAAACCATATGAATGACATCACAATTTTGTAAATATAGGTAGATAAACATGAAGATATGTGTGCACAGGTGCAATATCTGGTAAGTTATATAAAAAATTTAGTAGTGGTTATTTCTTGGTAGTGGGACTACAAATCATTTTTGTTTTTTTTAAATTTCTTTTCTAAGTTTTCTGATTGAATAATTTTTGCGGAAAGCATGTATTACTTTTGTTTCTCCAGTTTAAAGATCTCTCCTTAAGACTGTAATCATGTGATTATAGTCAACAATACTGTATTATCTGCTTCAAAGTTGCCACGAGACTAGATATTAAATATCTCATCATAAGAAAGAAATAATAGTGTGGCGTGATAGAAGTGTTAGCTAACACTACTGTTGTGGTCATATTGCCATATATAAATATATCAAATCAACATTTTGTACACCTTAAACTTATACTGTGTTATATGTCAATTAGGTCTCAATTAAAAGAAAACATAATCATGGCCATAGAGATTCAAAAAACTAGTTGTTTTTTGAATGGTGGAAATATATCGTCTCAGGCTAGAGTGTTGAGAGTTGGCCATTTGAATAATAATAATTTAAAAAGCATCTTTTGAAATTATATAGGCAAATGGAGATTTGGTGGCTAAAATTTTATTTCATCAGTTATATAGAATAATTGATAAAGAAAGTAAAGGTGCAAAAGGTACTCAGCTGATTACCTTTACTCTTCAGTCTGATCTTCCTCTGCTTTGGGGCTTCCATAGCATGTGATGTTAATTGGCAGAAATAGAGTACATCACTTAGTCAAAATTATATTTTCAATAGAATGGGCCATATAAAATAATTCTTCATTTAATACACAGCTCAGTGGTTTTTACTCAAATAAATGTTCCAGTTATAAACTAGAATTCAAGCTTGGTGTAGAAATATTGTTCTATTACTTAGTTTTCCTAGTCAATTGCCCTATTTTAGTTGCTTTTGATTGTCTGTTGATTATCTTTCCTCCAATATTTTATCTCATTTTGGTAAATCAGAATTTATTCATGTTATATGAGGTAAACTGGTTCTTTAAAAGCTCCCTTGATTAAAAATCTCATAAAGTCAATAAATAATTTATAATTTAACTCCTCTGCAAATACAAATTTTCATAGACCCATAGAACCTTGATTAATGAGAATGCTGAGTCTAATTTGGGGTACTCAGAAGCTTTGGTTTCTATAACTGCTTAAATGTGAGTCAGGCATGCTGTGGGAGGGGAAATTTGTGATTGGAATTGCATCTTTCTGCTTTTATGTGAAAACTTTCTGTGTGCCAAGCACATGATGGTGAACTTCATGAAGATGTAGAGGTAGGGGGTGTAGGGACTGAAACTGGAACAAACCACACCCTCAAGCTTGTGTGTGTGTGTGTGTGTGTGTGTGTGAGATTAAATGTGATTTATCTCTTTCCTATAAAATTAGATCTCTTCCACCTGTTTCAGGCCATGATGCTCTTTGAAGATCTGATAAAAGCTATGGATACAGACATACTGACATATACATGTAGACACATATATACATATAAATCACACATGCAAACCAAAAAATGTTACATTAAATATAACATCAGAAAGTTTACAAATTCTCCTTATACATTTATTATGTGTATGTCATCTGCCATCAATCATCTCATTTAATTCTTACAACAAACTGTTACCACCATTTGTATTAGTCAGGGTTCTCTAGAGAAATACAACCAATAGGATATAGATAGATAGATGGATATAGATACAGATATAGATATAGATATATAAACTGTTGGGGAAGAGGGAGAATCCCCCTCTGCCCTTTCCCTTAAGGTTCTTATGGCTGGCCAAATAATTAAAAGACAGGTTAACAGGAGAAAATAATGCCAAGTTTAATAACATGTATACATGGGAGAAACCAGGGAAACTGAGTTTCTCAACACAATGGCAGAGATTCTCGTCCTAAATACCATCTTCAGCTAAAGACGAAGGAGGATATTGGGGGTGGGGAGGGAGACAGAAATCACAGTAATCAAGGATATGTAGATTTAAGGCCTTATCCTCCACATTAAGTTTCTAGAGAGACCATCCCCCTCTTCCCCCCAGAGAGGGAGACACCCCTACAAATGGAGATCTCCCCCATAAATGTAAATGTTTATCTGGCAACTCTTTGCAGGGCCACCTAGAGAATGTGGCCAGAGAGAGACAGAATTTTTGATAAGATGGGCTTGTTGGTGCCTTTCCTATTGTGATCTATTTTACATTATATTCCAGCCATCATATGATAGTAACTCCTTCCTGGAACAGGTCTTCTATGTTAAATTCTTTAGGCAGTTAGTGGGGGAGGTCAAATGTCCATCAAAGAAAACAATCAAGGTAAAGAGATGTATTTCAGGGTGACCAAATCTTGATCTCCCACAAAAGAGATTTATTATAAGGAATTGACTCACATGATTATGGAAGCTGAGAATTCCCACAATGTGCCATCTGCAAGCTGGAGCCCAGGAAAGTTGGTGGTGTAAATTCCAGCCCGAATCCAAAAGCCTGAGAACCAGGAGTGTGGATGATAAAAGCCCAAGTGTGAGGGCAAGAGAAGATCCATCTTCCAGCCCTGCAGTCAGGCAGAGAAAGTGAACTCCTCTTTTTTCCACCTTTTGGTTATATTCAGGCCTTCAATGGATCGGATGATGCCCACCAGTGTTGCTGAGGGCAATCTGCTTTTCTCCATCTAGCATTAGAATTCATATGCAAACTTGCATTTAAATGCAATGTTTCCTTATGAGGGAAACACCCTCATAGGCACACCCAGAAATAGTTTAACCAAATATCTGGGTACCTGTGACCCAGTCAAGTTGACACATAAAATTAACCATCATACTCTTCTTTTACATTTGATGTATTGAGGCTTAGAAAGCCTAAGTCACTTAAGTATCACACAACTGGTTTGATGCAGAGCTAGTTCTTCCTGATTCAGAAGACTTAGGGCTCAACAAGGAAGTCATTTTCACCCTCAAGCTATCTGTAAACCCAGGTTAATAATTTCCATTTTAGTAAATTGAGTATGGGGAAAAGCAAAGAACGTACAGCTTTCTTACTGTTAATCAAATAGATTACTTTGTTAAGCAAGTAGAAGGGGAACTAATATTTGTTCAGCTATTAATATGTGCAAAGCACTCTACTTATATTATCTCAGTAACTCTTCCCAAAATCTTTGTTAGAGAGGTGGAATCTCTATTTTTCAGTAGAGTAAATGGGTGCTCAGTTAGTTTAATTTTCTTGGCTAAGGTTACATAACTAGTTAGTAGCAAAATCATGATTTAAACCCAGGCTTCTCTGGGTCTATGACCCATGTTTTTATACATTTTATATCAGTTTGCATAACAAGAGACATATTGCATTGTTTTTTTCTTCTTGGAGTATCTATTAGAAACAGGTTAAGCATACAAAAATTAAGTGGAAAAATTTCCATTTTTTTCCTTATATTATATTCTCATCCAACATTGTAATATAAGCTTCTGTGAGCAATTGAATTTGCAGTCTAACCTTACCATCCTTTCCTGATGATTTAAACTCAAAGGCCAAAAAAACAGATTTAGTTTAAAATTCTTGCTGAATCCAAATCAGATTTTCAGAAGTGTAATGGAATTTTTTTTTAAGTACAGTATGCTTACTCTTCACACATTTATATTTATTTATTTATTGTTTTTGCAAGAGGGTGGATGTTTAGCATATGAAAGAATTTCAAGTACATCAGTGATAATTGCCCATACTTGAATTTTAAAATGTTATTCATTTATATTTTAAGCAGTTATTTAAAAGAAATTTCAGTTGGCACAAAAACTAACTTAGTGCTGTAAAACTGTGTCCCAAGGATTTTCTGAAGAAATGTTTTCATGCAGAAAAAGGTCAGTTTATAATACTATACAAGACAGTGATGGCATGCATATTTCATGATGTACCTAGGAAGCTCGTAAAGTGAATGTGCAGAAGGGAATATACAAATTGAGATAAACCCTTTTAAAACATTGATGTTTGGTGGGTTGATTTTGAGAATGATATTACTAGTGACTAAGCATTAAATTTATTTACTATCCTATTTTGTTAATGTCTTAAAATATTCATTTTATTCTTCATAACTTCCCACCAAAAGGTATTCTAGTACAATATATTGCTTTATATAATTAAAAAAAAATCTCTTTCAGAAGACTATTTTTGAGTTAAATGACTGTTTAGAACTCTATTACTTTTTTATCAAGAAAAGTTGCCTGTTAACGGAGCTGCTCCTGGGGGAGGTTATTATGCCCTATGATCTATGGCAATACAATTTCAAATTGTACCTTTCACGCAAAATCTATTCTTGTAGTGACCAAGCTATCTTGTAGTAACTTGTTTGAATGCGCAAATACCATAGTGGTCTAAAAGAGTTCATGGCTCTTCAGAGATGGCTTGATTTCTTTCTTGGGAGTAGTGCAAGTCAAAAGAAGATGCTGACTCATGTTCCTTTAGGTCACTTAAGTTGATGTTTCAATGGGGCACTCACCAAATGATAACTTTCTTCCACTGTGAATGACCTTATTATATGGGCATTTCGAATTTATAAGTATAGTACCTGATGTGTTGCAAGGTTGGTGCAAAAGTGAGTAGATGATTTTGTGGATAGAAGTGCCTTCTCCTTTCATATTGCTGAAGAGACCAGTTTTTTACTTTCAATTCTAGTTTTTCAATTTCAATTGATTTCATTTCAATTTCTTGCTTCCCTCTTCTTTGTTGTCACCATCTATGTTCTTTATTTGCTCACAAATCTCTCTCGTTTGTTACTCCTTCCTTTGTTTTAGTTCAAATCCAATTACACCCTTATTGTGTGACCTTTAGCAAGTTATTCTACTTTTCTCAGTGGTTTCCACACTAAAACAAAAATCTATGTAATGAGTATCTACGTCAGTGTGTTGTGAGCAAAAAATAAGGTAATTCCAGGTAAAATATTTATTTACCCAGAGACTGAATCTTGGTTACACTCAAAAAAAAAAAAAAAAAAGATAAATATTATTTTCTAAAATATTCCTAAAACAAAAATATGTAAATGTTGTATTTGTCTGTTGTATTTGTCAGGAAGAACCACAGTATATTTATCTTGTAATGAGGCTGAGTTATTGTGACTGTTTAGAATTGCTGAAAATTCATAATGCACACCTTCTTGGCTAAGATGTCTGTACCACAAAATTTAACAGGTAGTTGCAAATACAGGGGTAATTTCTAGAATCAGAAAGATATTGAGATAGTGATGAGTGCCTGAGGACTATTTACACTACTTGAAAATAAACAGTAGAAATTAATACCTCTTTATCTTAAATAGGAAAGCAAATTAATAATTACTTAATGAATAATGTTTTATTAAAATGTTTTTTTAATATTTTTAAAACTTTTTTATTAAAATATGCTTAAAATCCAGTGGTCCATAGGTTAAGGTGAGAGTAGACATAGTCTTAATTATTTGGAAACCCTGTGCTACAGAGGACATCTGATGTTTTATGAAGTCTCTTCGCTTGACAATTTAGCAGAAAGACTGTAATTGTTTTAAAAACAAGTATTAGAGTTGTAATTCAATGAATCTTGTAATTAGCTTGTTTAATACTCCCAAAAGGGCAACCAGAGTAGTTTAGTTTAATTTTAGGTTAATTGATTTATCATTTGTACAACTTTGTTCCATACTGATAAAATAGTCTAATTTGTACTGTAGTAAGATAGTGATGAAGACCGCTTTTTATGTCTACTATTTGTGAGTCACTCTTAGGTAATTTACATACATAATCTTGAATCCTAACAATAATGGGCACGGCATGCATTATGCCCATTTTAAAGAGGAAGCACTTGACATGCAGATTGGTTATGGAAACTGACACATCTGGAAAAACTCTTCTTTCTCTCCCCAGAAAGTATCCCCTCATATCCACAGAACAGGATGCCCACCTTGTTTGTTCACATAGCACTCTGTGCTTCTGTCATTAGACCGACTGTTCTGTTTTTTTTTTTTTTAATAAGCTATTTTTTAGAGCAGTTTTAGGTTCACAGCAAAAGTGGGCAGAAGGTACAGGGATTTCCCATATGCCCTCTACATGCATGGCCTCCCCCACTATCAAGTGGGGGAATGATGCACAGAGTGGTACATTTGTTACAATTGATGATGCATTATTGACACATCTTTATCACCCAAAAGTCCATAGTTTACATTACGGCTCACTCCTGGTGTTGTACCTTCTATGGGTTGTGACAAATGTATAATGACATGTATCCACCATAATGGTTTCATACAGAGCAATTTCACTGCCCTAAAAGTTCTCTGTGCTCAGCCTATTCATCCTTCCTTTCCCCTAGCCCCTGACAATCCCTTATCCTTTTACTGTCTCCATAGTTTTGCCTTTTCCAGAATATCATATACAGTAGTATGTAGCCTTTTCAGGTTGGCTTCTTTGACTTAGTAATATACATTTAAGGATCCTCCATGTCTTTTCATGGCTTAACATCTCTTTTCTTTTTAGTGCTTAATATTATTCTATTGTCTAGATGTACCACAGTTTATTTATCCATTCACCTACTAAAGGATATCTTGGTTGTTTCCAATGACTGTTCTATTTTAATTGTCTGATTACTTCTGCCTTTTTCTACAGTACACTACGTGTCTTCACAGCCAGGCCTTTGGTACTCTCTTTGTATCCCCAGGGCCTCTCATGGTAGCTGCTCAGGGTAAAGACTCAACAGATATGATCTAGAATGCCCCAAAGTTTGCCAGCCTGTGAGGTACAGGAGTTAACACCAGGCATGAAAGCCTAAATTTTGGTGGTATTTCCCACATTAGATCTTTTTAGGAGTCCCTGGTATCTGTGTGTACTGGGGCAGTCACTTTGTGATGCTCTGACCTCCTGCTCAGTACTGGCTGCCTGCCAAGTTAGTAATGTTCACCACCACTTCTGGTGCCTCTGACCACCAGCAGAGGCTGCGTTCCTGTTCTGGGGGCTTCTAAGGCTGCAGAACTCAGAAGATGCTATTCTAGTACCTTACTTTGTTTTGCTCAGCCTATTTCAGCTTTCTGTTTGGTAAAAGGAAAATTAATTTTAAAAGAATAGGAAAAAATGGAAAAAAAATTGTGCTTAATTTTTGATTCCATCAAAAAATGTGTGGTGGGTTGATATGACTCAATTTCTATTTTTCTGGATCTTTTGTTGCCAGAGGCAGGGAAAACAGTAATTTGAAAATTGCCGGAAATAGTCTTATTTCTGTAAGAGTTGATGTGATATTTATCTGTGGGAAAGTTTTTTTTTATTCTGGGAGGTATCATAACAAGCAAGATATCCATTCCTTGTCCTTGAGACAGTGCTGACCTTAATGAAGTTATTCAAATATAAGTACTTCAGAGGGGAGTGTCTATACATTTTGTCTAATAATGTCAACAGCTGTCCTATTAGAGATAGGCTGAGAATCTTTACAGAGTTTTTGTTTTTCTTTTGCGAGGAAGATTGGCCCTGAGCTAACATCTGCCAATCCTCCCCTTTTTCTGAGGGAGACTGACCCTGGGCTAACATGCATGCCCATCTTCCTCCACTTTATATGGGACACCGCCACAGCATGGCCTGACAAGCGATGCGTCAGTGCACCCCCGGGATCCGAACCGGCAGACCGCAGGCCATGGTAGTGGAGCTCGCACACTTAACCGCTTGCGCCACCGAGCCGGCCCCCAGAGTTTTTGTTTTTTGAAATGATATGACTAGATTGTTAGTGTTCCCTTTGCATTGGAAAAGAGGTGTTTGGGGTTCCTTTAGAATGAAGATGGAGAACAGAGGACAGGGCTTTAAGCAAAGACTAGGATTGTCAGGTATCCATGTTTTAACCAGGCAGTCCAGTGTTTGCCCTATATTTCCACAAAAGAACCACCCATTAAGCAACGTGTTTCTGAGTTCTCCAGCTCATTCGATAGGCATATACTATGTATGAACCTGTTGGATATTTGGTTACAAGATGTCTTTACAGGTTTAGTATTTTAGTTGAAACTATGTGCTAGTCCTAATAGGGAACAGGCACTTCTATCTTCCCTAACCTTTCTCTTAGGTGACAATACACAAAACTCCCCTCATGGGTCCCCTTTCTGCCATGCAAATCAGCTCATGCATATACACACCCAGGAGACAGGAGATACAGCCAGACTCCAAATCCCAATTTAGAATTTTCCTGGATACCTCACTACTATTAAATGTGACTGAATCAGCATATGAACCCAGGTATACCTGACTCAAGAGATTATTCTTTTCTATCATAACACAATATATTTCAGTTAATTTAAAAATTTATTATGGAGCCCAAATCATATGATGTCATTAACTATATCTCATGACCTGTTGAGTCCTTGAAAGGCCTTCTCTCCTGTGTGAACAGAAATGACTGAAGAGAAGACCCTCTCTTCTGGCCCAGCCAAACCATTTATCTGTAATGTCTCCTTGCTAATGACCATCACTGTTGCCTGCAGGGTTTGTCGTGGTTTGCATTTGCCACTTGGTTTTGCATTCTGAATGCTATTGCTCATAAAGAGCCACTGGTGACTATTCCTCATTGTGGTTTGCCTGCCTCAGTCGTTTCCTGGTTATTGATTTTGTGCTACTTCGTATTATCTCGCCCAATGTCTTTAAGTTGAATTGTCTGGGAAAAAATTGCTTTGGTTTTCAAACCTTTTTTCATCTAAGATCCTGATTGGCAGGAGAGAGAATGGGGGCTGCAGCGAGCCTGGTTTGAGATTTCCTCTGTTTGAAGATTTAGTTGACTTAGTCCAAATTTCCCACTTTGAGTTGGGCATAATCTGCTCTTTCCGGTGCCGAGAGGTAGAAAAACTTAATTTGTAATCAGATTCTACAAAATAAATAGGCATTTCCTGTTAACATATTCTGATGATAGGGGTGGGTTTTAAATGAGCTGTGATTTGTACCCTATCTTACCTTTGGGCAAAACGGAGTTTTAACTGAGCCGGTTACTGCATCAGAGTGGGAGCTGAACTCTGAGTGTAGAATTGTCCACCTTTCTCCTACCAACTGTCTTCACAGACTCCCATGGCGAAATTTCTCAGAGGACTGAAGTTTTGTATCAGGTTTTATACTAGAATGAAAAGAACTATCAACAAACTCGGATAAAATTTGAGTGTTGGTTCTAAGTGAGACTTGGGGCAAATCAAATCACATACTCTTTCTGTCTTCAGTTCCTCATCGACAAAATCGGATCAGGCACTACATGTGTGGCCTACCTTCAGAGGTGTTCTGAGATGACAAGACAAATGTATAAGGGAGCCCTGTGCCAAATGCAGGCATATGCAATGTGAGCTCTTAGTGGAGGGTTAACAAGCATTTTAATTACCTTGTACTTATATTGTACGTGGTAATTTTCCAAATGCTTCTGCATTCATTTTCTCATATAATAGAGATAAATATGGTAGATTTTATTATTCCCATTTTACAGAAGAGGAAAATAAAACTGTAAGAGCTTGAATGGTATGTCATAGTTGAGGAATCTTTTCAATAATGCCTATTAGGCACTTCATAGTATGTATGTATCATTCTGAAATTTATCTTGCTGTGAATATATTTGATTGTATTCATTTATAATAAGCAATGCTTTTATGCTAAAAAGATTGTGCTAATGTATTTAAAAATATACCATGGCTATCTTTCAGTGTAACCCTTTATTGCTGAAAAGTTACTTGTGAATCAATTCTGTGCACGCGTTTTTAATTTATTTTTAAAAAATGGTGCTGCATGCCCTCCCCTGGGATCTTTCAGATGCTTCTTCTATTTCTCATTGCTACAGCTGAGAGAAGACTTTATCATTTCATGTTGAATAAAATATGTAAAATGTATTCTTGCCTTTATAAATTTTGTAAAAGTAATCTGCTTATGTCCAATTTAGGGAGGAGAAGAAAAAGATTTGTATAATGCTCGTATTTGAAATGACTCTTATGGCAGGAGCATCTTTCTTATACATAAAGTATTAAAATACACATTTTCGTGCACACATTCGTGTAAATGTTATGTAGCCAAAAGTCTTAAGATACCAAGTAACTTATAAAATTGAAAGTGGCTTTTAATTATTTCTGGTCCCTTTGGTTGAGCCTGTCTCAAAATATGTCACAAGTTTTTCAAATTAATCCAATATTGACTTGGTTTAGTAGACTGATTTTTACTTCCCTAAATCATTTTGATGATAGACATTGTGCTGGGTTAAAGATTGTATGATATATTAGCTGATAGGGAATTTTCTTCTAATAAATCTGGAGAGATCATTAAGCTTATCTTTGGTTAGTTATTTACTGAAAGTCTTGCATTTCATTTGTAAACCAAATGGATAGCCAATTTTTTTTTCTTTCTTCATGTGAGAGACGTGCTGTAGTCTAAAACTTAAACATAGTATAAGAACAAATGTATAGCCTTTGAAAGGAATGTTAATCATCCCAGAATTGCAGAGTTTATTTTAAGATTGTGTAATTCTTACCAGGCATTTCATATAGCCTCAAGACATTGGAAGTGGCTTCTCAGGAAAGGAATGCCTTGCTAGATAGAGTCATATTTAAGATATTCATAATAATTACTGTGTGCTATCTAGAGAACAACTGTCCCTAAAACAAATTCAAAATTCTTCACTTTTTGATATAATTTCCTCTTTCTTCTCAGGGCCAAATGCCCTCTCTGCTTTATAAAGAATTTTAAAACACCAGACATCTGAGTCATTTCAATCATCACATGTCTCAATGTGTCTGTGTGTGTGTTTATACTCATGATCTCAAATATGAATGGTGTAGATGTGAAAAAGCCTTTGGTTACTATGCTATTATGTTATGTTGTCATTTTAAAAGAGGCTGTTTCCCCAAAGCCAAGAGTGAAATTATAGCAGGTGCAGTTGCAGGCCTCCACAATTATCCCAGATTACCCTTTCAATAAAATGTTGACAGCCTCGTGGAAACAGTCTTACTAAGCTGACTTTTGGAAGCAGACAGGCATTGCAAAATGTACTGTCGTAATAGCCGTGGTTTGGGTCCCTGAAAATCTCTTTATATTGTTAATGGAAAATTATTGTTTTTCTCACTTCATAAATATTCATCCAGTACCTTCTAGTTCACCAGAACTTTATATTCACCATTAAAAATCAAAGGCCAGTACAGGGATTCTTAAGTAGTCACAGCTGGAATTAGCACTACTCTACTGGAGGGGCCAGCGAAATAGGAGGAAGAAAGTATGTTTCTGCATGTCTGTAAGAACTATGGCCCCTAAGAAAACTTGGGTGGTGGAAGGAGTTAGAAGTCCCTGTAATGCCATTCTACAAACAAAACAAGATAGTAGTTATATGTGAACATTCACCACTAGTTGTGTTTGCAGCATTAGGCAAGGTGCTTGTATATTTTTTCTTATCATCAGAACCCCCTCCACACACAGGACTCAGTTCAGTACTACCTTAATGCAGAAAAAAAAAAAATCATTGAAAGCTTCAAGGACAGGATTGTTTTATATATATAGCCTTAAGAAATATAAACAGTGCAATAGCAATCAGCAGACAGATGAAGAATTCTGTCAAATCAGATATTTAATTTTATAGACCCTTGCCTCCCATCCTAAACAAGAACTGCTTAACTTTAAGCACTTGTAAAGAAAATATAAAAAGGAGATATGCAACTAGGTTTAATGAAAGCAGATCAGCTCCCTTTCTCTGTATATACCGGCAATGTTTATCAAATACTTATACCCCGTGCCAACCACTGTGCTTTACACATACTGACTTGTTTAATCCTCACAACACTGTGAGGGAGGTACTCTGACTAATCCAATTTTACAGATGAAACTGAGCCACAGAGAGGTTAAGTAACTTGCCCAGATCACATAGCTAGTAAGTGGCAGAGCTTGGACTTGTATCCAGGCAGCTTGACTCCTGAGTCCTCACTCTGTATCTTCTCATTATGCGACAGTAAGTAAGACTTGGCTGCTCAAAGTGATGTCCTTGGACTAGCAGCACTGGTATCATCTGGGCATTTGTTAGAAAGGTTAAAGGCCCCACTCCAGACCTATAGAATCAGAATCTGCGTTTTAACAAGAATCACCCGGCGATTCTCATATACATTTAAGTTTGCAAGGCACTGATCTGAGACTCTTAATAATAGAAAATAATCTATTTTAGAAAAAAAAAAAAATCAGTATTCTACCTCAATTAAATTGCCTCTTGATTTTTTCCTACAGGTTTTGAATATGTAGAAAAAGGATCAAAGTGCATAAGTAAGCTACTCACTCTGTTCTTGCTCCTCGTGGTCTAGTTATAAGCCTGGGCACGAAAGTATATGTGCTCATTCCTTTTTCGTAGACCAATGGTCCTTAAAATGTGGTCGCTGGACCAGCAGCATCCAGTAGCACCACCTAGGAATTATTAGGAATGTAAATTTGGACCCTAACCAGGACTTATTGGGGGTGGGGCCCAGCAATCTGTTTAAAAAGCCCTTTATGTGATTCAATGCCCTCAAAAGTTTGAGAACCATTGCCTCAGTTCTTTTGAAATGGCACACTGTTTGAATGAAATTATGAAATATACTTTGCTGTAGAGACTTCCTTAAAAGGTACAGTTTCTTTGTTTTGCAAATGAGGCAGTTTATAAATGTGTAGAAAAATCTGTGATGTGAACTTGAGTTTTATTGAAAACAATCCACAGTCGTAAAAATAGGAACATAGCTTCTTGCAAAAGGATGAGCTGACTGAATTAACAACCTTTCCTACAGTGGCTAATTCTTTGGAAAGGCTTGGCTCTGCTGTTTGCCCCCCTGTCATCTTGGTTAACACTTTCTCCATCCCTTTTGACATTTCATTATATTTGGTTGCTACTTTTAACACGCTGCTTGTGAAAGGCCTGCCTGGGTTTGGTAGTCTGATGTGTTTTTCCCCCACTCTGGCTGAGGCTGCCCTTTGACAGCCTTCTGACTTCCCCATTTCCACAGCGATCATTCCCTTGGCTGCCCTGCAAAGTCTCTTAGTTGAGGCCTAATAAAGATTTAATGCATGCTGTGCATGCAGGATGGTGTCCTTCAACTCTTCTTTCTCTCCCTGCCTTGTAAAGCCATCGTGTCTGAAGTGGAGATGAGTAGCTTTCTTGAAAATTACCCCCCGGACATCTTTTCCTCCATAGTATTTCCATGCAGCCTATGTGTGTGGCACTCCCACCTGATTTTCAGCATCAGTTGGTGTGTGCTCTGGTGTTTTTAAACTGGAAGCATAGGTTGGTTGTCTTTTTCAAAGTGAAAAAAATACAAAAACAGAACCACTTATACCTGTCAGGAAGAATGAGTAGTTATATCTTGGGGCATTTCTAGAGAAACTAGAATAATTTTTAAAAATCAGTACCAGTGTGGTTTATGTGTGACATAAGTCCTGAAATGATTGTTGCTTTGCTAGTTATTGGAGCAGCCTGATTGAACTGTGACTGCACCCCAGAGCTTGTAATAGATTATGGGGGGATGTCTGCCTTCTCTACTTCTAGTAAGCTACCCTTATCCCACATACTTTATTCAGGCTTTCACCTGACAATACGATTACAGTATTGAACTTCTTTCCCTGATAAAATAAGAAACAATTTCCTAAGTCTAGATCTAACTGTATGGTTTCATTAGAGTCAATTAGACTGCCATTAATTCAGCTTTAACAGTGGTCATAGCTTTTGGAATAAAAAGTTACATTCTTTTTTGTTTTTGCCTCTCATCTCCCTTTTTATTATTAAAAGGACAAGATGTTGGGCCGGCCCGTGGCTTAGCGGTTAAGTGCGCGCGCTCCTCTGCTGGCGACCCGGGGTTCGGATCCGGGGTGCGCACTGACGCACCGCTTGTCCGGCCGTGCTGAGGCCGCGTCCCACATACAGCAACTAGAAGAATGTGCATCTACGACATACAACTATCTACTGGGGCTTTGGGGGAAAAAATAAATAAATAAAATTAAAAAAAAAAAAAAGGACAAGATGTTATTGATGGAAAACGGCTAACTTGTGACAGGAGAGCAATTAGCATGAAGACCATGACTAATTAAAATAAATGCTCTTCACATTTTTTAGAATTGGGGTTGCTCACTGGGGTTGTTATTCTTTTTTCCTTCTTAAGCCATAAAAATTGTAATTTGACTATTTTTATATAAAAAGCATTTGGAACAATATCAAGTCCTCATCAGAAATGGCTCCTTTATTTCTTCTTGGTATTTTTTATTAATGCCCTAAAAGAATCCACTATGACACTAGGTGAGTGGTAAACCAGTACCTGAAATCGGAAGGGAAGAGGAGTGGTGTTTTGGAGATAAACTCTGGTCTTCAGTTCCCAAGTTTGTCTTTGCATAAACATCTCTCCACTTCCATCAGGACACGTTTTTGTTTTCCTTTGTCACTGTTTCCTGATTGGAAAAATGAGGAAAGGAAAAATTTGCATAAAAACACTGGCTGGGGAAGCTGAAAGAGCCAGTGAAAAGAAAATCAAAAGGGGAAATTTGAATGCTAAAACATATTCCTGTCTTCCTACTTAAATGCACCTTGAAACAGATCAATGTCTATAGATTGTTTTATTGATTTAAAATGAAGATTTCAAATTTCTGTTTGGTAGTACTATGTGAGAACATGATACAAGAACATTAAAGATTGAGGCTAGTTCTGTTGATTATCTCCTCACTCAGCATTCTGCAGTTTAGAGTACACAGTGAACTGAGTTGTACTCCAGCCAATGGCTACTGTCAACCGAATGCCATGTTCAATACATGTTTGTATTTGAACAGACATAACACACTCATGCCACATTTAAATATAGAAAGCCAAACTGATGAGGACTTAGTATGGTTAAGAAAGCACACATTGTACTTTTGTCAGTGACTAGGAGACATCTCATTCAGCTAATATAGATAAATAGACTGATAGTCATCTTAAGACAATATTAAGACAACAGATACAAGGTAATAATGTATCTGTAGCCAGCCCTGGTGATTTAGTGGTTAAGATTCGGCACTGTCACCACTGCATCCTAGGTTCATTTCCCCGTCACAGACCCATACCACCCATCTGTCGGTTATCACACTGTGGCGACTGCATTGTTGCTGTGATGCTGAAAGCTATGCCACCGGTATTTCAAATACTAGCAGGATCACCCATGGTGGACAGGTTTCAGTGGAGCTTCCAGACGAGACAGACTAGAAAGAAGGACCTGGCCACCCACTTCCTAAAATTGGCCATGAAAACCCTGTGAATAACAGCAGAGCCTTGTCTGATATAGCACTGGAAGATGAGAGGATGGCGCAAAAAGACTTGGCAGGGTTCCACTCTGCTGTGCACAGGGTCAGTAGGAGTTGGAATCAACTCCATGGCACTAACAACAATAAATCCAGTTGTTGCATGTGGGTTATGGAGCCTAAGCTGAGCTGTCTTCATTTCTCATGGTTTGCTACATCCTTAAAGCAGGTTGTCGTAAAGCAGATTGTATTAGTTATACTTAAGAAAATAGATTTGAAATAGAATTTGAAATACAAAGAAGATAGATTTGAAATCCCTAGAAGCCTGAAGTCTGTACCTGATAATATTATCAGGGTAATTGTTAGAGATCTGGAGTATCAGAATGGTGTGAACAATATCAGTGTTGTCAGAGAAGGCGCAGAGTTTCTTGATATTTCATTAATTCTGGCTAAGATCTACTAAAGTCATGGCCAGATTCTGTAAAATTTGGCAGTACAGCAATCTGGGGTGGTGGATTTGTTGTTTCTGAACTGAGTGGTGAGGGGTAGAGATGCCTTGCCTGTGTTTTGGGAGTTTATGTCCTTGAGCTGAATAAAGAATGTCTATTCTGGGGATAGAGCTGAATGAAAGGAAAGTAGAAATAGGATTTTTTATTTTTAAAGCTGTAACGTAAGGTTTTGCTAACTTGATTAAAAGCAGGAATTTGACCAGTCTTCCCTTTCTGCGTTTGGACCAGTTGTCATCCTCTAGGCCTCACTGTAAGTACTTTTCCTCAGAGAGCTCTTTCCTCACCCCTAGGGCTGGGGTAGATGCTCCTGATAGCTGCTCCCCACACACCTTGTGAATGTGCCAGGTGAGCCTGGCACTTACCACACCCTATTGATAGTGCTTGGTTTATTGTCTCTCCTCTACCGAGCCATTGTAAGCTACTAGAAGACAAGACACGTATGTGTATTGTTTGCTATCGTATCTACAGTACTTGGCGTTCAGTATTTCCTAAATATTTATCTGTGGAACAAATAACTTATCACATTCAAACCTCACTTATGACTTTAGCACTTTCCTTTTCTTCTTTCTTTATCAGTTCTTCCTAATGATTCTACTCAGTGTCTTGAAATCCTTAACCACTTAGAAATAACTTTCAAGAATTAGATCAAGTCAACTAGACTGCTTAAGATTTCTAGAAATGTGACAGTTATTAGGCAGTTTATCTTTGACATAATCCACTTTGTATAAAGGTCATGAATTCCAAATTTATAATTTGGAAAACATAAATTATATAACTGTTATATTGATCTGAATATTTTTGGTCATTGTGGTTAAAATTATATGATATATGAATTGAGAATGGCATTGAAGGACCTTTGGAAGACGAACTTGGTAGCTGTCAGCATCTGGCTGGATAATCTTATAAAATCACTTAATGTCTCTGCATCTTGTTTTTTTTTTTTTTCCCTAATGATAAAATGGAATTATAACTTGTTTTTTATCTAAGTATTGTTTCAAAAAAAAATTAGAACCATGTACGTGAAAGCCTTCTGAAAACTATAAAATTCTATTCAAATGGCTTAAAGATTTCAGGATTTAATCTCCTTTCTGTATTACGCATATATGAATTAGAGCCCAGTAATCATGCCAGAATTAGCAATTTGTAAGGCATTCAGGACTCTTTCTGGGGCTCCAGCCAGAGACCAGACTCATCTAGCTTAAGCAAAAATGCAACTTGATTGATTACATATTCAGAAAAGGGGAAAGGAGGACGAGGAATATGTACAGATGGGGCACTGGGGTTGAATTCCCCAGCATAGTGGTTCCCCGAGGAAGAGATGCTGATGGCAAACACAGCAACACACCCGTTCAAGCCTCAGCTGAGGTCAGGCTCAAGAGTTTAGAAGTAACTCTGCTACATATATTCACACCAATCTTCACCTCCTTTTAGCAAATATACATCCTTAAATGATGTCAGCAAATAATAGGTGATGCTTGGTCTGCCATTATTTGCTGAAGGAGTTGGCTCAATTATGCTGACCAAGGGCAAGTTGTTACATGGCTAGATTGTACTCTGAGTATCACTTTCATGCATTCATAATGGGTGCCATTGTGTCCAAATGATGCTTAGTGCAAGAAAGGGGAGTTATGTTAATGTGTTTAAGCAGAGGATTGTCTTTCTAGAAATCCAGATTTTTTTTTTTCCCTAAGAAACCAGTGATCCTGTTGTAACATATACTTGATACTGCTTCTTTCATCTGTGTAAGTATGAGAGCTCTCAGTTTCCCTATTGCATAATACCACAACCAACCTCTGCATTCAGGTCAATTAAAGCTCATTTTTCTAATTGTTGTTGAATAATCAGTTTTCCTTGCAACACTATATGTCTTCCAGATGAAAAAAAAATCACAAGAAGGAAAATGGCATTCTCATAATATGCCAAAAGCAGACAATTTTGAAAATGTAAAACAGCTGAGCTCACTTGACATTTCTTGATGTCGTCTACTTCATCTGCCAGAGGCAGAGACAGTTAGAGAGCTCCCTTTCCTGATGATTTTTTCCAGAATTCTACCAAACTTAGAGAATTACATATAATTTACTAAAGAAGACATGGGCCAAAAAGGGACATTTCTATTTCAAAACCTAGTAGTGTCTAGAAAATAAATGTGAAGTCATATTTCATCTGTTTCTTTTAACCAGCTGTGTCATATACTTTCTTAATGGGACCTAGACAGAAGCATTGGTTTTCATATTTATGTGAGGACTTGAAAGCGATCATAAATTATGGCTGTTGAGTCTAGCCTTAAGGTGGCAATGAACTAAGGTGATGAAGAGGCACACAACAAAAACGGAAACTTCTAAAGCACATCAACAATGAGCTCTGCAGCGAAGATGCAGCAAGGGCTACTAGACGCATAATCTTAATGCTTTATTTTTTCCCCCTCAAGGAATAAGATTAATTAAGAATACATCAAATATATGGCTTCTGGCGTATAGACACACTGTTGGCAGAAAGAGAAACAGTATAATGTAAGAACTGACTGGGAAAAGGGAAACCCCCACCTTTGGGAGACCAAATTTAATAACGCTTCTGAGTTGAAGTCACATAGTTCAACTTGCAAGGAAAAGTTATTAGTATGACTTTTTAGAGATGTTTACTGGGATTTCAGCAAATATGTAAGCATATGTTTTCAACATTTTGGTGTGGTGTTTAGGGATGCAGCCCATCCAACTGACAAAAGGACTTACAGATGTAGTGGCATTTCCCTAATGAGATTCAAGACTTAAAATCTGTTGTTAACGCACAGATGTGCAATGACATTTACCAAACATGTGCTTATACCTTTGAATTAGGCACACTGTTCAAAATGTGCCAACCTGCAGGAAATTGTGTCACCATGAGAGGGCTGCCAGCAAAACCATCTCAGTCATTTGCCAGAGATTGAAGCTTATGATGGAGGCCCCAAATGTGCCATGTTTGGAGCCTCACTAATGTGATATGGACCCTCTATGTATTGAAGAGCCCATTGAAAATGAATCTCATTAAAGTGGAATGGCCACTCAGCCTCTGTTTCCTTTTCTAAAAGATCACAAGCCATCTGTTTAATAATTTTTGAGTCTAGAATTTTTCTGGGTTTTGACTTCAATTAAATTACATGAGGCCTGTTTCAAATAGAATTAAGAACTATCCACAAATGAAGAGTTGGGAGACATTTATACCTAAAAGTGCCAGGCAAGAATATGTACGAGTTCATTCAGCAAACATTTATTGGCCCTTTACTATATGCCAGTAACCAGGGACATATTGCACTGGGGATAAAAAGGTAAACAAGACACTCTTCTTGAGCATTCAAAGAGCTCTGAGCTGCTGTAAGGCAGCTTCCTTGTCTTTGTCACCAAATTAACACACTCTCAGTCTTTACCTAATTTCCCTCTTAACCTTGGAGCCTGTCTAAACCTGAGTGCAATTCACCAGGTAATGTTTCTTTTTATTATTCTGAGGTAGTGAGCCAACTTCATGACTGCTATAAACTTTTGTTCTTTCTTTTTTAACTCTCTCAGAATTCATTGTCAGTACTCTACAGATTAGTGTTTATTTGTGCTCTGTTTCCTATGTATTTATAAGATGGTCTCATCATGAAAGGACATCCATGAGTGAATAACATTTTAGATGCCAGATATCGTGCTGAGTATCTACCACAAGTTATTTTATTCATATCTGAGAACAGTTTCATGAGGCATACATTATTATCTCAGTTTCCTAAAATAGACTAATGAAAGCTTAAATTACTTGCCCAAGGCCACACAGCTCCTATGTGGTACAGGGAAGATGCTCACACAGGCCGGATTCCAGATGCCTGGCTTTCACACTATAGCATGCTGTCTGGTGCTTTTATTTCTTTTGCATTCCTGACTCTAAATTTGTGCATAAAACATTGGATGAGACACTATTTCCTTTGTTAAAGTCAACAAATGACATCACCTGTTTTCTAGATATCTGATTGTCTGGCATAGGTCTGCCAGGAAACCATTATCCTTTTGGTACAATGCCCCATACAGGGGGTTGTTACCTCAAAATAACTATCATTAAGCACTCAATCATGTAGATCTGTGACTCACTCTTCTCTGCATTGATCCTTTAGCTACTGTAAAATCTTATGGTTCAATTGCTCCTTTGAGGTGATCCAATTTAATTTCCCATCTGATTCAGGAATCATCTCCACCATTTTATCAGATGGTCTACTGGAGCACTTCTGATGATGGGAAGCTTCTTTGTACAAGATTCAGCCGTTGCTGTATTCCTTTTGTCTTTACATTGAGTCCTAATCACCAACCCCATAAATTCTGCTTACTGGTTTAGTTCTGTCCTTGACAAGCCAGAGAGTATTGCCTCTTAATCCATCAGAAATATTATGTGGTGGATTGATTCCAAATTTGGCTTGAGATGGAATAATTAAGTCTATTAGCATAAGATGGAAGAATAAAGAAAGAAGTGACTATGTAAATAAAGAGAAAAAGTAAAGAAAGTTAGCTTTCAGCAGCAAGAAGGTACTTGAGAACAAAGTCTGTATCTTATCTTTGTATCACCAGTGCCTAGTGCAGTTCTTGGCATGTAGTAAGGTCTAGATATGTGCCTGTAGAATGTTTGTAATAAATGTCTCCCAACTCTTGACTTCAGGCTAGCCCTTAATTCTAGTGTAAAAAGCTCCATTGAATTTACTTGAAGTCTAATAAACCCATCAAATCTTTTAGGACAGTTACTGAGTTTTCCCTTTCTCTTATCCAAATGGTATATCCTCAGTTTCGTCATCTTTTTCACGGGTTGTTTCCCCCCCTGTAACCTAGTCGCTTCTTTACCCTAAAACATTTGTTGAGTACTGTGAAAACATCACAGTACTTGTAGTGGACTATGGTACTGATATAACACAGGTACATGCATAACTCAGAAGCAAGGCAGAGTGATAAGAGCCACAATCAGAAGGTCGTAGAAATTTAGAGAGAGAGACATTTTAGCTGAGTTGAACTAGAAAGTCTTCGTGGAGAAAGTGGTCTTTGAACTGGGTCTTGAAGGGCTACCAGGATTGTCATTAGTAGAGGAAAATAATTGAAGCAAAGACCTGAAGGCAAGGAAAGGAAGGGTGGATTTGGAAACTGGACATTAGAATCATTGGCTGAAATAAAAGGTATGTGTAAGGGATTATGAGAGATGAAGCTAAAAAGGTACTTTTTACTGAATATGGATTAAATGCAAGGATGGAGAAGTTTTGCTTTTTGTAGGCAGTAGAGGGCCATTGAACGTTTTGTGGGTAGAGTAACAGGATTAGAATAGTGCTTTAGGAAGATCAATCTTGTAGGACTGATTGGAGTAACTTAATTTTTCTTAACTGTGTTTCTCTGTAAGTAGCTCACAAAGTAGTGGTGTAATCTTTACTATCCTTCACTAGACAGAACTTGTAGCATTTTAGTCTTCACAACTCTGTTACTATCTGTGGGTCTTCTGGCTCCTCCTTTCACTCTTGGTCCTTAATTTGTATGAGTACACGGAAAGCCACTTATTTCCTTGAGGCTCAATCCCACTTTCTTCCTGCTCTTTTTTCTAACATACCTGACCTTTGCTTCGTGCCAGGGTTGTTTCAGAAGACCTGAGGTTTATTTATTTACTTGTTTGTTTGCTCATTCCTACACCCCTCCCTCCAACTCTCGGACCCCACCACCAACATTTTCTAGAGTTAGGTGTCCACAGGTTTCTAAATAATTGCACTTTGGTTTAACAGATGTAAGACAAGACAGCATATTATTGTAAACAAGCACTGCAAGGAGACAGACTGGGTGGGACACTTAGGGAATTCCCTGCTTCCACAGCCTGGTTTTACATTCCCAGAACATGTTACTAATTAGCACTTAGTTTTTAGTGTTTATGAGCTTTGGCCAAAAAGAAGGGAGACATGGTTAAAGTTTTGCATGAGTGGAATTTACTCTGGCATGCTTAAGCCCTCACATACATTTATCTCTGCTGCCCTTGGTGACTGCTGTCAGCTAGACTCAGGATGGTTCACACAGCTTTAACTTTTAACGATGGCTTCTTGAACACCACTGAGAGTTACCATGCGTAAAAATTAGAGCCTGTAGAATGAAGCACAGTGCTTCTTGAGCTTTTTCACTGAGGGCCACCTAAATACGGAAGGTAGCTCCTAGTAACTCTCAAGGTTAGTTAGGAAGGGAAGCATGTGAGGCGTGATGTGGTGTTGAGACTCAAGAAGGAGAGGTTGGGTAGAAGGTCGTCACCGGGAGCCTGCCTCAGGTGCAAGATACCTTTGAAGCCTCTCATTACATTAAACCTTTGGGTAAAATTTGTAGCCCACTTCTGTTTTAATTTCAAGAAATCCTCGCCTCAATTATTGAAGTCAAATTTGTATTTCCTTAACTCCTCTGGTTTCTGAGTATTTAATGATGATGAATAGGGTGCTGAAGTGGGTCAGAAAAATGGAGTGAGGAAAGCAGATATTCTTACTCAGTTTCAGAAGTTCGTATTATTAAAAAGAACCTCGGATTTGGACTCAAAATATAACTGACTCTTCTAATTACTATATGTGTGACCTGGGCAGTAACTTAGCCTCTCTGAGACTCAGTTTCTGTATTTATAGAAAGGGGATAAGACTATCTCATAGGATTAATATAGGTTAAATAGATATAACAAACATAAAGTTCTTGACATATCAGATAGTAAATGTTCAATAATGGTACCCAAAATAATGCTCATTATTATTATCATAGCTGTACTAAAATATATCACCCTCCATTTGGTCCTTCCATTATCCTTAACATTTGAAAGTAAATTTAAATTTCAAAATCATTATGTTAGTGTTGTAGTATTTTCAAAATTCACGACTTGGCCTTACCAGTTACGTTGTACAAGGTATGAAGGCAAGCAGAATTTAGAGAAACATCTATTTCATTTCTATTGGCTTTGTCACAGGGCAGCCCACTGCACCACATCCTTTCAAATGTATGACCACTATGACAACAGTGATAGTTATTTTTCCACTGTTAAGTTTATAATGATGATTATTCTTATCTGCAGAGTTCAATTTTACAATCTATTTTCTTCATAGAATATATATATCATTAAAGAGATGACTTTTCTAGGCAAGAAAGGTTAAACTATAATCCCCATAGTAACAGTGAGACAGTTTGCACAGTGGAGACATTGGTGTGCTCCAGATGCATTGTAAACAGCAAATGGCCTTTCCTAATTATGAAACATTTGTCTCAGAATATTCTGGCAGTTGGAATTTGGCTTTAGGCTAACATATGCCTTAATAATGTTGGGAAGCAGTTGTGGGCTTCATGGATCCCCTCAAGGTCTCTGCCAAGCCTCTGATTCTGTCACACTAAGTGTCTGGCTGATCACAGATGATTCAAGCATCAAGAAATTGGTCGGGGGGGAGGTAAAATAAACCTTCTGGAATTCCTTGAGCATATAGTAAAGTACCTTATGGTATAAGCTGGCGCTCTTTAGTGTTGAAGGTGAAGTAGGAGAGTGAGCTACTGACACCTTTCTTTGTTCTTCCCCTGCACTAAGCCCTCAAAAGCTTCTAGTCCATTTAGACAAAGTGTGGCTCAGCAGAAAGTTTCAAATGAGACCTGCCTACTATCCCAGAACGTTGCCTGGAGAACAGGGGATGACTTGGGGAAGAACAAGTTACTCTGGAATCTTGTCAGAAAACTAATGTTTTGCTGCAAGGGAAAGACAGATACAACTCAAACTGAAAAACGATTCTCTTCTAATAGAGATTATGAGAGTCTGTGGTGATTTTCCAATGAAATAGAAGAATAGAGACAGATTTTATTTGGACAAAATGTTTGACACACACACAAAATTCAATTTAGAAAATGCTTGATGAGCTCATACTTGGTGCCATCCTGGGGAACAAGAGAAGTATGTGAAGAGATGATCATATGTTATGAGTATTGCTCCTCTAACAGCAGCACTGACCAATAGAAATGTAATGTGAGCGATATATGTAATTTCAGATTTTCTGGTGATCACATTAACAAATGAAAAGAAACAGGTGTAATTAATTTTAATAGTACATTTTTATTTAACCCAATATATCCAAAATATTCTCATTTTAACGTGTAATCAATATAAAATTATCCATAAGATATTTTATGGTCTTTTTTCATACTAAGTCTTCCAAATTCTGTGTGTAATTTACCTGTACAGCACGTTTCAGTTCCCACTAGCCTCATTTCAACTACTCGATAGCCACATATGGCCAATGGTTATCGTACTGGACAGTGCGTATTTAAAATTATCAAGGGCAAGAAAAATATAAATAAACTTGCAAAAAGTTTTGTCTGGAAAGGTCTGAAAAGGGAAAAGATAAATAAAAATAACTTTGAGCTGGACGTTGCAAGGATGAGTGAGAGTTTTAGAAGACAAATGGGTAGAAAGAGCTTCTAGGTTGAGGGACCACCATAAGCAAGGGCATGGGGTAAAATAAGCTTTAATATGGAGGACTTGGGGCAGGCTTGAGGCTGGAGAGGAGGCTGGGACCTGGGAAATGCCACCAGTGCTGCCTGTGGGATTTCAAGTACTCAGTAGCCACCTATGGCTAGTGGCTATCCGATTGGACAGTGTGTATTTAAACTCTGCCTTGGAAATCAGGTATTAATTTGTTTTTTAAGTACTGGTGAGAGTCTTATGGAAAATAAAAACAAAACAAAACATGAAAGATATTTTATTTAGTTATCTAACCAGATAAATCCATCTGATCAACTTTTGTTTGTTTATTGTGGTAAAAAATACATAACAAAATTTATCATTCTAATCATTTTGAAGTGTGCAATTCGGTGGCATTAAGTACATTCATATTGTTGTGCAGCCATCATCACTATCCATCTGAAGAAATCTTTCATCACCTCTAACCGAAACTCTATACCCATTAAACAGTAACTACCCATAACCCTCTTTCTGCAAGTCCTTGGTAACCACTATTCTACTTTCTGTCTCTCTGAATTTGACTAGTCTAGGTACCTCATATCAGTGGAATCATACAATACCCGTACTTTTGTGTCTGGCTTATTTCACTTAGTATAACATTTTCAGTGTTCACCCATGATGTAGCATGTATCAGATTTTCCTTCCTTTTTTAAGGCAGACTAATATTCCATTGTATGTATCTACCACATTTTATTTATCCATCCTTCGAAGGACATTTGGGTTGTTTCAACTTTTTGACTATTGTGAATAATGCTGCTGTGAAAATTAGTGTACAAACAACTCTTCGTATCCCTGCTTTCAATTCTTTTGGTTACACATTTAGAAGTGGAATTGCTGTATCACATGCTAATTCTATGTTTAATGTTTTGAAGATCCACTATACCATTTTGCACAGTGTCTACACCATGTCATGTTCCCAACAGCAATGCACAAGAGTTCTAATTTCTTCACATATTTATGAACACTTGTTATTTCCTGCTTTAAGAATAGCCATCCTGATGGGTGTGAAGCGGTATCTCATTGTGGTTTTGATTTTCATTTGCCTAATGTTTAATGGTGTTGAGCATCTTTTCATGTCATTTTTTGCCATTTGTATAGCTTCTTGATCAACTTTTGTAAAAGGGAAAATTGTCCCCAAAACATAAAACTTAGTTGGCTGACACTTGATAATTTCTGTGACTTTTCATCTTGGTCTCTTTAACATCCCCAAAGTTATCTGAGTGTCAAGGTGTTTGTTGTGGCACTTACAGCAATCTAACACATTTATTTCTAAAGTGCAAATGTCTGTTGGACCAAGTGATTCCAGAATGTTGTTAAGATAATTAGACTTTTATATTATGACAAGGATAGTTTAAAAAGTATGAAAAAGTAGTTTGAAGATATAGTGTTATATTTAAAATATAAAAGAAAATTATAAGCTTATTTACTCAGTATAAGTCATTAGGTTAGTTTATGACGTGTGTGGTTCTTGCACTTATAAAATGGTGGTTATTTGCAAATACACTTGCCACCTGTACTTTTGATTAATAAGAATAGAAAATTCATTATTTTATTTCCAGGCCAGAATGTTGGGTGTTAGGGTCAAATTCTCTCTCCCTGGCAAGTCCTGTCTATTCAAGATCCTTGATACCTATCAAGTTCATCCATCTCTCTAGCTTCATTGCTGATACCAGAGTCCACCCGCTGGGGTAATTATAAGAGCCTGCTGCTATCTCTCTCTCTATCTCTAACTCTCTTTCTCTCTTTCTATCTCTCTTTGTATCTCTATCTATATCTCTCTTTCTCTCTGACTCTGTCTCTGTCTCTCTCTTGCTCTCTCTAGCCCTGTTCTCCACTGCACTATTAAGCTATTGCTAACGTAATCTTTCAGAAGTGAATCACCTACTTTAAGCTTCAGTGCCCCCTCCTCACTGACCTCAGGATCAAGTCCTAACTCCACAGCAAGGATACAAGTGCCATTTGTGCTTTCCTTGTCTCTTCAGTTTCACTTCTGACTACCTCGTGCCTCACTCAGCACCTCAGCCTTCCTGGACCACTTGCAGTTTCTAAGAGTCACCTTTTCTTCTTTACATGTATGAACCAGACTCCTCTTCCTGGAAAGCCCTTGGGGTGGTAGTGCTGGTGGGAGAAACATTAAAATTATCTAGCAACTCCCTTGGCACACTTAGTTCTGGAGCAAGGTCTGGGAGGCCCCTGCTGGGCTCAGGGTTAACCCTTTAATTGCTGAATTGTGGGATCTGAGGGAGTCCTAGGGGGAGGGCCGGGGATAGTCAGGGAACTCAGGCAAGTGGCTGTTTACTAAATAAGTATTATTTACTTATTAAGAATTTGCATGCTCCTATGAATGCAGACCAGATAAGTGTCACCCCTGCCCTTTACCACTCCCACTGCCTCTTTCTCTGACCTAATCCTTCCTCCAGGACTTGTTCACAGCAGGGGCTCTTAATCTTGTGGGTGCCATAGACCTATTTGTCACTCTGATGAAGCCTATGGAACCTCTAAAAATAATGTTTTTAAAAGCATAAAATAAAATGCATAGGATTACAAAGGAACCCATTTACAGTGAAATACAGGGATAAAACATTTAATAATTAATTGTGATAAAATAACATTAAAAATAAGATCTAGAGGCAGGTCTAGTAACTACCATAATTTCAAAGTAATGATGAATGTAAATCATATTTAAGATATCTGCAGCAGACGTAGGATGATATGAAAATAGCCATGGTTTCTATTGGTGACAAACCACTATTGTGGTTTGTTGCCTACACTTATAATAGAAAGAAATGCTATATTTCAGTAAGAAGATAGTAAAAATAAAGATGTTGTTTTCCCGCCTCACATTCACAGATCCCTTCAGTTCTATCTACAGACTCCTTAGGGCTTCGTAGATCCTGGGTATCTCAGGTCAGGCTACTATAACAAATACCACAGACAGGGTGGCTTAAACAACAAACATTATTTATCACAATTTTGGAGGCTTAAAGTTCAAGATCAGGGTGTCAGTATGGTCAGGTGAGGGCTCTCTTCCTGGTTATGTTTGTCACAAGGACTTTTCTTCGTGAGTGCACACAGAGAGAGAGCACGCACGTCCCCTCCTGTTTTTATAAGAACATTAATCCTATCATGTGGGCTCCATCTTCATGACCTCATCTAGACCTAATTACGTCCTGTGATAGTGTGATTTATAATAAGAAATATATATTTGGTCTTAGTCCCTGTTTCTTGTACAGAGCTCCTAAAATCCTTGGAATTTCCTAAGTGTTGAGAGCAACGAAGATGTCTCTTGCTATATTAATGAGGTAACTTGCGGATTTCACTTAAGGATGGGGGCTGGTTGTCAGGAGAACCACCTGCGTGATTAGAGGGTTGGAACTTTCAGTCTCATCCCCTGACCTCTGGGGAGGGGAGAGGGCTGGAGGTTAAATCAGTCACCAATGGCCAATGATTTAATCAATCATGCCTATGAAATATAGCCTCCATAAAAACCCAGGAGGACTGGGTTCAGAGGGTTTTTGGGTTGGTGAACACGTGGAGGTGCTGGGAGAGTGGCACGTCTGGGGAGGGCATGGAAGTTCTGTGCCCCTTCCCATACCTTGTCCTGTGTGTCTTTTCCGTCTGGCTGTTCCTGAGTTATATCCTTTTATAATAAACCAGTAATCTAGTAAGTAAAATGTTTCTCAGAGTTCTGTGAGCCGCTCTAGCAAATTATTTGAACTGAGGAAGGCATCTTGGGAACCTCTGATTTATAGCCAGTTGATCAGATGTACAGGTACCAACTGGCTTGTAACTGGCATTTGAAGTGTGTGTTGTAGGGAGGATGGGGGGAGCAGTCTTATAGGACCAAACTCTTAACGTGTGGAATCTGATGCTGTCTCCGGGTAGATAGTGTTGGAATTGATTTGAATTGCAGGACACCCAGCTGGTATCCTGAGAATTGATTATTGGTGTGGGGAACCCCCCCCACCCCACCTACCTTGGAATTTGTACCAGAAACTATTTACCTCTCAAGGGCCTCATCTCCAAATAACATCATATTGGGGATTAGGGCTTTAACTTTTGAATTTGGGGGAGACACAAGCATTCAGTCCATAATACCAGGTGAAGAACCCTGGCTTAGATGATTCTCTTCTGCAAAGCCTTCTTTAATCAGCCCTTCTCAGCTCCTCCCCACAGGAAGTGTGTGATGCCTTTTCTGTGTATTCACAACCCCAGATACTTACCCACTGCTAGCACTTACTCTTTCTTTCTTTTTTTTTTTTTTGTGAGGAAGATTCAGCCCTGAGCTAAGATCCATGCCAATCTTCCTCTTTTTGCTGAGGAAGACCGGCCCTGAGCTAACATCTATTGCCAATCGTCTTCCTTTTTTTTTTTCCTTTTTCTCCCCAAAGCACCAGTAGATAGTTGTATGTTATAGTTGCACATCCTGCTAGTGGCTGTATGTGGGACGCTGCCTCAGCATGGCCGGACAAGCGGTGCATCCGTGTGCACCCAGGATCCAAACCCGGGCAGCCAGCAATGGAGCTCACACACCCAAGCACTAAGGCACGGGTCCGACCCTAGCACTTACTCTTGATTTGTTGTTCTCTTATGCTAGGCCAGGAGCCAGCAAGTGTTTTCTGTAAAGGGCCAGATAGTAAATATTTTAGGCTTTTGTGCTCCATGTGGTCTCTGTCAAAACTACTCAGTTCAGCCAGAGACAATATGTAAATGAATGGGCATGGTTGTATTCCAGTAAGACTTTTATGGACACTAAAATTTGTTACATATAATTCTCATGTGCTATGAAATATTCTTCTTTTTAAATTTGTCAACCATTAAAAAACCTGCTCTTAGCTAGCAGGTTGTACTAAAACCAATCATGGGCCAGATTTGGCATGGACGATAATTTGTCAGCCTCTGTACTAGATCACAAGTTTCTTGAGGGCAGAAACTCTAAGTTTGTTTTATATGTTTTCTATCCTTTGTATGTACCAGTATTGGCTATATTGTTGCACATTAAATATGGGCTGAATAAATATTTGAGTCTATAAGTGCTTTATTCCCACACATGCTTTCTCAATATTATTCCAAACTATGAATTGGACAGCAGATGAATTCCCCAGTAGGAGAATTTAAGCCAAATCCAGATTTGTGGTCTCTCAGTCTAGCATAATTTTGTGGCTCCTTCCTCTGTAACCTTGATATCCCCTACACAAAGGCCAACTGTTGCCTATGTTGAAGGTGTTCCTAATGTACTCATGCACTTAGAGATCTTAGAGTCATGGGAACTTACATATTTTTCACTGAAAATACGTATTTTCACTGAATAAGTTCCACTGAACTTACATATTTTCAACATGGTCTTAACCTGAAAAAATGATGTGTTTCAGCAGAGAATTTTAGATACATACTTGAACAAAAAGGAAAATCTCTTCCTAACACTTTCTCTTTTATGCCCTTCAGACTTAAATGTTCAACAACAGTAATCATTGCGAAAATCACAGGAATTTTGTTTGCTAAGTGCTTATTCCCTACAGACATTAATACACCATTTAAGATCAAAGGTAAATGGAGAGTTTTATTTATTCTTTGAATGGTCTCTTTAAGTTATGGACGAAACAGACTTACACTCCAGCAGGCTGTTTAAAAAGCAAGATATTAATCACAACCCTAATATAACCACATTTCTGATAACGAGGCAAGGTCATTGTTAGTTATGCTTACCCACCCGTAAAATGCTGACTTGACTAATGTGTCTATTGGCTGAATGTAAAAAAGATTTTAGCACCTTGCCCAAGGTCATGGACAAATTTTCAATCTCATCAAGCCATGTTCGTTATCATGCAAAATATCTGAAACACAGTTTTGCTTAGAGACATTTCAATAGCCTATGTACATGAGAATCGTAAAATAAAGTATTGAGTTCTGTGAACTTATGTTCAGAGATGATTTTTCAACACATGGATTATGATAACTGATAAATTCAGTTTAGACGTTTTAATGTAACATTAGAGTCCATCTAGGCTTACTTTTTTTTTTGCAGATGAACTTCCTGTACATAAATTACATTAGTTAACAAATGTATCCAATGCTTATCAAATGAAAAGCTAATATGTTGAGTGAGGGGAGGTTATAAGAAATGAAACAGGGACTTTTCTCTGAGGGCATGTACAAATTTATCTGAGGAAACATGATACAGACATAGCAGAAATAATTAACAATATTGGTAACATGTGCTACGTGCCAGTGAGCGACACAGGTAGAAAAAGCTATAGTAGTTCATAGGACAGAAAGGTTGTTCATCAGGAGAGTCCAAGGACAGAGCCTGGCCTTGAAGTGTGAACTCAGACTTAAAATGCTGCGGATAACTTGGTCACAACACACACATACACACACACACACACACACACAACTGCCAAGCCTTTACTCTTACTCCTACTGCTGCCATAATCACTAAGACCCTCCTCACTTGACTCCTGCATTACCGTGGCCTCTGCTTGGTGCTCGTCGCTTCTTGTTTGAAAGTGTGCACAGAACAGTACCGGAACAATTTTCCTCACAGGGAGCTTTCATCATATTACTTCTCTGCCATACGGCTTTTACGTTAAGTTGTTATTTGGCAGCACCAGTGTTGGTCTGTATTCTGCTTGACTGTGTGTCTCCAAATCCAATTTATGCCCCTCCTAGATCGGTCTTTCTTATCTGTCACTGTGATCGTCTCTCAGTTTGAGAGCCTGTAGTAGACACTTTCCTATACTGCTGCTAGGAGTATACATTGTGAAGTCTTTCTGCAGGGCAAAACTTTGAAATATGTGTGTGCTTTACTTCCCTTAGACATTCAGCTTCTAATCATTCCTTTGAGGCGCATTTTAAAAATATGTATAATAGTACAACTATTTTTATTGCCCTTATTTTTAAAATAACAAAAGTGGTTGGTGTATCCTAATTGGTCCTTTGGAGAGAAGCATTTCTATACTGGAAGTACCTAAGGACCATTAAGAGTGATAATGAATGCAGAAAATTCTGATTTTTTTTTTTTCTTGTAAGCAGGTACAATTTTTTGATGTCCCCGTGGTGTATCCTTTAAAATTTTGGTTCTTTGCTTTGTTTTGTTTTGTCTTTTTAAGATCCCTAATAGCTTTCTGTTGTTCATCCAATTAATCCTCGCTTCATATGCCTGGCTTCCAGAGCCCTGCATCAACCCACTCTCAAATTATGTAGCAACCCCACAGAAATCTCAGCCATCTCAGTTTGTGTTACTCCTGACTGGACTCCCACAGCCCAAGCTCTCTCCCAGTTGTGCCCTTGTTTAGGTACTTTGCCCACTCGATTACCTTTGTCCATCTCTCTCCTAGCTGAACTCCTCTTATTTTTTAAGGTTCTACTTAGGAATCTTTTCCTGATTTTCACAGTCCTTTGTGGCTGTATCGTCCAGTCTCATGGTTTGTCTCAAGTAAACAGACAGGAAAGGAGCTTGAATTCAGCAGAGGAACTAGAATGTGGCTGGAGAACACCTGAGATGATCTTTGTTGTTTTTTTTTTTTTTTTGTGAGGAAGATCAGCCCTGAGCTAACATCCATCATAATCCTTCTCTTTTTGCTGAGGAAGACCGGCTCTGAGCTAACAGCCATTGCCAATCCTACTCCTTTTTGTTTTTCCCCAAAGCCACAGTAGATAGTTGTACATCATAGTTGCACATCCTTCTAGTTGCTGTACATGGGACATGGCCCCAGCATGGCCGGAGAGGCGGTGGTCGGTGTGCGCCCAGGATCCAAACCTGGGCCACCAGTAGCGGAGCGCGCGCACCCAACTGCTAAGCCATGGGGCCGGCTGTGAGCTTTGTTTTTGATGGAGGCTCATTTTTAAAGGATCTTTGGAATGGAGTCATGCACATACCAGTCCATGCTGCTTTGTTTTTTTCTACTTAACTGAGCACCGTTTTTCTCCAATAAAGAGTTGGCCAAGGGAGAAGTCATGTTCTAGTTTCTTAGCTTCAAACAATTTTGCAAGGACAAATTAGGTAAAATTCAATGATAGGGGTTTACTCTGGAGTACAATATTCCCTTTATCATCTTTTTCCTGTTCCCTCTGTGTGTTACTTCTAGCCCCTTCCTGCAAGGCACATACATGGCCTAATTACTCTAAT
Source organism: Ceratotherium simum simum (assembly GCF_057802395.1). Lineage (NCBI taxonomy): Eukaryota > Metazoa > Chordata > Mammalia > Perissodactyla > Rhinocerotidae > Ceratotherium > Ceratotherium simum. The sequence goes on along the minus strand of NC_141905.1, from coordinate 47,342,460 downwards.
ATTTCTCCTCTCCCTCACCCCCAAATCTAGACCCATTGCATTCACTGGGCTTAGTCTGAGAACTATGAAGAAGAGAGAATTACATTCTTCCATCTTTCTGTTTGGCTGAGAACTATGAAGAAGAGAGAATTACATTCTTCCATCTTTCTGTTTGGCTTATTAAACTATATCCTGGCCCCATTCACTGGTCTTTCTCAAACCTCTGCACAGCCCTTCTCTGCCCTATACCCCATGGGTATGATATATGAATTGGCTTTCTTAGTATGTGTATTAACTGAAAATATTTTCTATTATGAAAATTTGCAAATATACATAAAAATAGAGAGCATAGTAAAATAAGCCTCTTGTATACTCATCACATAGATTCAATTAGCAAGATTTTTAGCGTACTCTTCTTTTAAAAACTACGTTTATCCTGATATATTATTCTGTGACTATTACATTTGTCCTTTTGAAAACTTGTCTCTTAGTCGTGTGCTTAATAGATCAAATGGTGAAGTTTTGTGGTATTCAGTTTTAATGCTTAATTATTCATCGTCAAAGATGGTGGTATGTGGGCCAGCCCCGTGGTTTACCGCTACTGATGACCCAGGTTCGGATCCTGGGTGCACACCGACGCACAGCTTATCTGGCCAAGCTGAGGCGGTGTCCCACATACAGCAACTAGAAGGATGTGCAACTATGACATACAACTATCTACTGGGGTTTTGGGGAGAAAAAGAGAAAAAAAGGAGGAGGATTGGCAATAGATGTTAGCTCAGGGCCGGTCTTCCTCAGCAAAAAGAGGAGGATTGGCATGGATGTTAGCTCAGGGCTGATCTTCCTTACAAAAAAAAAAAAAAAAGACAGTGCTATGTAAGAGTAGAAATTAAAATTCAACAAACATACCTAATATAACTTCATATGGTAACTTTGGGCACAGGCTCCAGTTTGTAAAATGAGCTTTGAATAGAAATTATTGTGTAATTTTCATTTCTATTATATTAAATTTGCCCCTAAACCTGAAAATTAAATTTTCATCTCTACTTTTTACAATTAAAATATGATCATATGAGTCATTAACACCATTCTGGGTAATTGCCAGAAAGTGTTATTACTTGTGAAGCTTGCTTTCTTTTCATTCAATTTCCTTCATATATAGTCTTAGAATTACTAAATATTTTCAGTGTGTACTTAGGCATTCTCCTCCCTTAAGGACATAAGAGCAACAGAAGCTTTTCTTTTAGACAATAATATGAGTATGGAAAATGACGAACTACATTTTGCCTGTAAGAATACTTGCCTTCTTAATGAAATAGGATAGCATTATGATCTTAGCTTTAAATGAAGGTTACTCATTTTTATACTTCTCGAATAACTCATCTCTTTTGCATGATATAGTTCACAGTTGAGATTGTCTAATTAATTTTTCCCTGTTTGTTTTCATTTTCTTTTTCTCCAGCTCTTGTAAATGTGAAACTCTGGGCCATTGATCGACAATGTTTTCAAACAATAATGATGAGGACGGGACTCATCAAGCATACCGAGTATATGGAATTTTTAAAAAGGTAGGATGCTTCCTTTCTCCTTCTGAGAGATTTACTGTCTTTTCAACTATCTTCTCTGAAATGCAGCACAAGGAGATTTTTGCCTTTATCTCAGTCTTAATAGCCTATGAATTTGTGGATATGCAAGACTTTGGTCTGACTTCTTTCTATTTCTGGTGCCAATTTTCATGATATGTGGTTCAGAACTTCAGGGTTTTATTCAACATTCTTTGGTAGAGGAGTGCAGCTCAGAGAAACAAATGAGAATTTGCTTGAACAAAAAAGGATATTGAGTCCATCTCTAACTAATATTTATCAGTTAATATATTTATGGTACCTCTTCTAAAGCAACCCACGGTGTAGGACTGGATCATCTCTTGTGCGAGGTTCCCTATTAAAGGTCAGATGACTAAGATGGAAAAGTCCCAAGAAGTTTATTATCTTTTAATCCTGAGTTTAATTTCCCAAATTAAATTCATTTTATGTCACAGTTCTGAAATATCAAAAGCTTTACTTTGCTTGATGTTATAAATTATCATAATAACTCAATATAGCATGGAAATTGGAATAAAACAACCACTTTTCGTTTCTTAGGAATATGCTGATATTCACTGAAAGGCATTTCTTTTTCTCTAAGCTTATTTTATGTTAAAGAAATATAATCATTAAAAAGAATATTGACAACTCTGATGACTTCTTTTCCAAAAAGTAGTTATTTTGTATCATTTTTCTTTTGAAAATAGAACCATTATTAAATAGCGATGTACAGATTATGTGAGCTAAAGGGGAGGATAACACCAATTAAGATTTCATTTTTGAGAGCTAGAATATTAAACTGGCTTTTTCATTTAGTATTTTTATTTTTGTTAAAAAAATGGTTTAAATGGAGCTAAAAGATCAAATTCACATTTTATTTCACTGATACATCTTAATAGATATCTATCGAATTTTTCTAAGATATAATTTTAACATTACTTGGGTATTTCTTGTGGTTAATTTATTTTGTTTATGATTTATTGTTGATAGATTTTTCATTTCCATATAATTTTTTTCTTTATATTCCTGGTAAAGGGACTATAAAATGCTAATTTGATGTCAAGTAATAATATGTTAAAATATTACTGTATCAGTAGGGTGTTGGTTTTTTTCCCAATGTGATTGGATGAAACATATAGGAGAAGTGGAAATGTAAATTTCTGTTTGGAATTTAGTGTAGTTTGCAAGGAAACTAAATTATTCAGGTGCCATATGTGTGTGTTGATATATATGTATATATATGTTGATATGTATGTGTTGATATATATGTGTATATATATATGTTGAGATATATAATGTACAGATGTGTGTGTGTGTGTGTGTGAATGTATATAGAGAAAGAGAGACAGAGAGAATGAATATTCATTTTTAAGCCTTTACTTAAAGTGGGAGTTATTGATGTCTTCTGATACAGCCCTAATAGAGAAAGATTCCCATTGGTAATCAATGAAATGCTTACCTGTAGGACAGAGCCCATTATTTGTTTCACATACCTAAACGTTGTACACTTATGATGTTGGTCTCAGCTTCCGTAAATTTGTCTTCCCAAGGAAACGAAATGAGTACCAATGCGGTCTTGCATGACTCCAACAAAAACTTTTTTTAGAGGCACTGTTTCAGAAAATGGAGATGTTTCACTGTGTTTTTTTGTTGACCTTAGATATATTTTTATTTTTGTATTCTCGGAGCTGCCTAAATTTGTGCTGTCTAGTCTGACAATTCAAACCTTAAACAATAAAAGTCAGTTCTCCAGAGCACGTAAACATTTCTTGTTGGTCAGCTTAGAGCAGGGCAAGTTTAACTGGTGGAATAAAAAAGAGGTAGGTGGTGACCTTGATGTCACTTTCAGTTTGGCCGCTCTGTCCACATCATTTGTGAATGTAGTACTGGGCCCAGAGTCCAGAGAGGTGACACAATGACCATCATTGCCTGGGGCCAGCTTTACCCTTCCTAAGTCGTGACTGTGACCAGCTGGTTCTCTCTGTAACCCTTTAGTGGCTCACAATTCCTGTTGAATTACATAACAGCCTCATTAGCTGGATATTCAAGGCCTTCCCACAGCCAGTGCCAGCCTGCTGTTTCAGCTTGGTTTCTTCTGGTCCCAGGCAAACCAAATGATTCCATGTGCCTGGGGAGTCCCTGTGCTTTTATACAGCACACTGCTTCTGTTGCTTTTTTCCTCATGATGTGTGCTCAAATCTCTCTTTTCTTTTTATTTTATTTATTTTTTGTGTGTGTGAGGAAGATCAGCCCTGAGCTAACATCCATGCCAATCCTCCTCTTTTTGCTGAGGAAGACTGGCCCTGGGCTAACATCTGTGCCTATCTTTCTCCACTTTATATGGGACGCCGCCACACCATGGCCTGACAAGTGGTGCCTTGGTGCGCACCCAGGATCTGAACCCAGCCCGCCAGCAGTGGAGCGCACGCACTTAACCGCTATGCCACTGGGCTGGCCCACCTCTTTTCTTTTTAAATCCAGCTAAAAGCTTCCTCTTCCACAGGTACTGACCTCATTCCACTGAAAAGTAACCTCTCCTTCCTCTGGACCTTCATCTCTAACGTGGCTCTCGTTTTCTACTTTGTTTTATTATAATCTGACTACTGAACTTATTTCTACCTCTAGACTATAAACTTTCAGGACTAGAGCTATTTCTTAAGCATCTTGGTATTCTTCTTTGCCACAAAACTTACTGCTTTATAGATAGGCAGTTTATAAGACAGTAAGTACAGGGCTAGTACATAATTTGCAGGGCCCAGTGTAAAATGAAAATTCAGGGCCCCCTTTTCAAAAATTGTTAAAAATTTCAAGACATTGACAGCATGTATTGAACCAAGCATAGGAATCTTCTAAGCTTGGGCCCTGTACTATTGCACAAGTTGCACACTCATGAAGCTGACAGAGTGAATAATAATGTTAATTCCTCCTCCACATTCCCAGGTTAACTATACTTGCTACCATTTATTTTGCAAGGCTATTAAGAGATGGTGTACTATCCTCAAAGGAAATAATGATGGATATTGTCAAAAACTTAAGTGACCAAAATTAATTAAAATTTCTACCATAACTTCAGAATTGTTTTCTGAACAACTGTTTATTTTTGTTTTTTTAAAATGTTGCTCATCACTCTTTTACATCATGTAAAATTTTTCAGGTTTTACATAAAGTCAATCAACTTTTTCCCTTATGGTTTCATGTGTAGAAAGGTTCACCTACCTGAACATTATAAAACTACACACTTAATCCTTGAAAGTTCTCTATAGCAATCTGTGGTGGTGGTGGTGGTGGGGGGTGTTTCTCTGTGTTTGCTAAATAAAACTTTCATTTGAATTTTTTTATGATAGAGATCATATACTTTATGTTTTGAGAAGGAGTTAAGGGAGTAAAGCAATTGTGACACTATCAGAAAAGTAAAAACCCTGGCAAATGATGTTACAAATCATCAGAATTCTTCACTGTAGGGGTCTCTATTGTGCGTTGGAATGCCTTCGTAATTGAGGAATTTTGGGGGCAATGACAGGCTAAAAGAGGAATGATCCTGTATCACTGCTCATCTCCCCATATTACTCTTCCTCTTCATTTTTCTACATAAGCGTATACCTTTGGAGGATGAGAAAAAGGAATTCACCAAACATATAAATGCACTGCGAACGTGCAGAGATTTTTCTTCATTGTCCAAGTTGGTTTTTGTTTTCATCTCAGTGTGTTTACCCATTTTGTAACTACCAGTCATGTGGTTTGGCCCCCTTTTTGCTATTAAATGCCACATCAAACTGTGATTCTGGCTCTTTAACCCTATTTCATCGTTTCTCTTTTGTGCCTGTATTTCACATTCCCTCTCGTAAACACAGATGTTCCTATGCAAGCATAGCAAAAAAATATTCGAGGGGCAATGCTACTAAGTAAGGCAAGATTGCTATAGGTCCAGTAGCAATTTTCCCAGTTGCCAGCATTTTCCATTTTCTTTGGCTACTGAAAAATGCTGTTGTTTTTAAGATGGATCCTGAAAAATGGACCAAATAACTGCCAGAGTTAATTTGTGTTGCTTTTTTCTGAGCATATTCTCTGTGCTACTGTTGGCACTGGCATCTATAGCCAGAGGAGCATTAGAATGCAGCTGTGTACCCCTGGGGTGTGCTTGTAGGAACTGGGTTTTCTATTTGCCCCAAACTGATGATGATGACAACAGTGATGATGATGATGATGATGATGATGATGATGAACTCTATTTATATCACTTGCCTCATTGACAAATCAGAGGCACAGCAGGAAGTGTTTGGAACTTAAGCTACTCATTCAATTCTGCTGACTCTCAGAAAACCTTTTCTTTATCTACTAGGGAATCTTTTGGCAAGTCAGATATGCTCATGTCATCTTCCTACATAAAACCTTTCCATGACTTCTTATCACTCCTAAGATAAAGCCTAGGTCTTTAACATTGTCTTCAAAGCCTGCTTGCCCTGGCTACTACTGCAGACCTCCCCAGATTCACTCACTCCCCATCTTCTCCTTCCTCATTCTCTCATTCTCTCTTTGCTCCAGTCACATGGTAGTTTTTCATTTCCTTATATCCTCCATGCTCCTTCACAGTGGAGATCATCCCAAGAGACTCCATTCCTTTTGAATGGATGCATTTACCAGAGTGATCTATAGTGTGGCACACCTAGTATGCCTCTGTGGTGGAAAATAGAATCTGATATCTCTCAAGACAATTTTGAATTTCTGATTTCCCTTCCCTGATTTGAAAGGGGCATTCATAATATTAGTCACCAGATTTCACGTTATATTTTTCAATAAACAGAATTTTAAGGTTTGAGGACTTTGAAGGTCTTCGTTGACTATTTGGTTCTCAATTGACTCTCCAACCATTAAGCAACTTGGAGATATTTTTTAGTTTTAAAACTACCAATCATATGGTTTGGCCCTTTTTAGGCAGAAGGGTAGATCTTCTCCAGGAATCCCTGATCGCTGGAAGATAGCCCAAAGCTAATGGCCCCCTATAAGGGTCTGAGCAGCATCCACATACAAGGAGTCAAGAAGAGGAGTGGGCCTTTGGTAAATCATAGAGCTAATGATGATTCTTCCTTCAGTCACAGTTTCCTTGTTGAAAAGCCCTGCTAGATTTTGGTGTGGCATCAAGATTCCTTATTCCTTATCTCTATCACTAGGGAGTAAGCCCCAAGTCTAGTTTGTTCTCCCCTCTTATTTTCTAAAACAATCATACTTCTTTGTATTGTATAATATTTGTATATATGTAACAAATAATTAAATATGCTACTTACATATGCATATTAAAATAGTAAGTAATATCCCTAAAAAAAAGTATGACCTTGTTACTGAAGCTTCATTCTATCTTTTGATATCAGAATGGCCTTCACTATGAGGATAATTTTTTCATTTTTGGTTGACTCTATGACTTATGCCTGTAGTCTGTACCTAGACCAAATCTTCCTGAAACTTCTCTTTAATTGCTTTACATTTTTCTTATCTGGTGGTTTGGCCACACCTGCCGCTGGCAGGGCCTACGTAATGATACATCTTCACCTCTGTGGTCTGATAGATCAACAAGGATTAAACAATTTTAGATTTAGAAAAATCTAAGACATAATGTAGTTTAATCGCTCTGCACATTGTATAGGTGAAGCAACTGAGTTTCAGAAAGGCCAAAGCAAGCTCACATTTAGTTAGAAACAGAACTTGGACCAGAACTCAGGTTTCTGATTTTCCTATCTGAGTATTCTACCACACCTGGACTCAAGTTCAGAGTTTGTTTGGAATGGAAGCTCATCAGTATAGTAAACTTAACGTGAGGGTGCATTAGTAATATTTTCTTTTTTCCTTTGCTTAATATGATATTATATAGACTTTTATTTCTATCCTCTGTATGTCTATACTTTCACACTTGGGATAATAAAATTTCTAAACTCCTTGAAAGTTTTTCGTTCTCTGATCCAATTTGAAAACCTAAGAATTTTATTTTCTTATAACTCAGTCCAACAGGTCACCTTATTTCTGAGATTTATATTTTATTTTACATCATATTTATAAAGGTATAGTCAGGGAGAGACTTAAAGTTCATTGAGTAGAATGTAAAGTTGTAAAGGGATATGAGAGGTCGCTCATTTTACTGACGGGAGAACTGAGGACTAGATTGGTTGTGGGAGTTGCCCAAAGTCACACAGAATGTTGGTAGTATAATGACGCAGCTCCCTGCTCCCAGGTAAATCTGAAATTCAACTATACCAGAATGTCAACTGTCTTTTGTTCGAAATGTCCAGGGTAAAATTCTCCACAGTCTTGACTAAACATATGTTCCAGTGTTTCACAATTCCTCTAAGATATTCTATAATACTCCTGCAGAAGTCATTACATCCTCTATGGAAAGAGAGAGTAACTGCACACAGCTGCCCTTGTAATGTCAACTTTAAATAACAGATGTGGGGTGGAGCCTGAAAAATTTACATTTTTAACAAATTCTCAGCTGATGCTGAAGCTGCTGGCCTGGGAACCACTCTTGGAGAATCACTGATCTAGGACATAAGATGAAGGTAGAAAACATATTTCAAATATTTTAAGTGTTTGTATGACTTATTGATGTGAACAGAGTGTCTGGGTTTAAAGTTTGGCTTCACCATTTATAGGTATGTAATCTTAGGCAAGTTTCTTTAAACTTAGGCTCAGTTTCTACAACCAAAAATAGAGGAGTCTCCCACCACAAAGGAATAAACAAAATAGTAGATAATACTAGCAAACATTTATTGAATGTGTGCCAAGTGGTGTTCAGAACACTTTAGGTTATTTAATCCTCCACAAAAATCTGTAAAGTAAGTAGTAACATAATTTTTATTTTATAGATGAGAAAACTGAGCCCAAAGAGTTAAATAGAGTTCCACAGCTGGTTAGGAGTAGAGCCAGTGGCTCCAGGACTGATACTCTTAGTCTCTGTCCTTTACTGCCTCAGTAATTGCTGGGTACTCAATTAGTAGTAGTTCCTATACATTGCTGCCCTTCTCAACAAATTGGCATTTACTTTGCCTGGAGATTTGGGCAATTGGTTGACTTTGTCTTTGGTGTATCTGGGTTTTCCATTCACCATATTTTTTCTCTAGTAAGGACCTTTCCCCAAAGCTCGGTAATCTTTTCCTTCCTCTCACCTCCCTAGGATGTGTTCTCAGAAATAAATGCTCAGTAGTAGCAAGAGCTGTCACTTTAAATGGTGATGAATAAAAGAGATAATGTCTTACAGTTGTGTAGGCTCAGTGGAGGGGCCTTCATTTGTTTGGAAATCCACCGCCTGTATGTAAGCGGGGCACCATTATTTCTAAAATGGACATTGAATGACCAAGAGCTCAGGATCAGTGTCTTCTGCAGAGTTAAGGTATCTGTATTTGTGGCTTGGGGCTCCTTTCTACCTTCCTGCCCAAAGCTCCTCAAGCACAGGTGGTATCTATGAGCAGGACGTGTGCTTGCTTAGGCAGTGTTCTGTGATCTTTTAAGGAACTGGACTATTTGGACATTTCCTGATGGAGTAACTTTTGTATATTTAAGCGTGAAGAAATCAAGATGCTATTTTTTGGGCACAAATGATGTAAGGGACAATAACATAGTCTAATCAACTTGTTGAGATCATATTTGTGGAAAATCAAAGTCATGATTCTGCTTTCCCCAGATTTTCCTCCTATAATTTATAGGAAGAGATGGCAAAAGATGGTAAGAAGGTGCAAATGAAAATAGTTTGAAAGATTTTAGACCTTTTTTTCTTTTAAATTTTCAAAGAATAAGTGACAGACATATTAAGCTCTTAAGCTTTGAGCTTTAATAGAGCTTTTCTGGAAGATTGTGAGACCTGCATTAGAATTAAGCTTGACAAAGCTGGCATAGTTCTAATTTGAAGAGAAATAATGTGAAGAATAAATAAAGAGGGCACTTTCTCACCCCATTTTCAAGTCTGCCTGCTCGCAGTCCATTTCGTGGTAGCAGATTCATTCTCATTAAAGATGACATGAGGAGCAGATAAATATAAAAGTGGCCATTAATTTCATGTTGTCATCTAGCATTTGTACAAATGTCTCCATATTGATCCTTTTTGAAGGAAAGACAATGTAATCTCAAATATTTGCATAATTACATATTGATTATTAAAAAATTATTCATCTACACATTTCGTATATAGGCACACTCACCTCCACATGTGCAAATACTTTCTAATCCTTAAAAATAATTAATATGTCACCCAGTTTATGGTATTTGTGGCTAAAATCTTCTATTTAAGTCAAGTAATGAATCTCACACAGATGAGTCCTGTTTGGTCCCAGGGAAGATAACCCTGGCTAAAGGACTTAATACATGGATCTATTACACTGCCTCTCTCTGAATCTGGGCTTGGAGGGATGAGTCTCTTTGGGGATCGTAGGCTAACTTTTTCTCACCATGTCACTGAGGATACTTTCTCAACACTCTGGAATTTAAAAAGCTCAGTGTGATGAAGCAGTTTCATATTCCTCCATTTAGTTGTTGTAGTTTTGAATGTTGTACATTGTTCCTGTAGTCGGGCTTATTTCATTTCCATATCTTTCCTGTGGAGCCTACTTACAGTCCTATCTTTATAAAATGTTTTGTATGCAAAGGATTGGTGCATCTGGGAGTGAGTTCTTTTCTTTAAGGAAAACTATTTGGTAATGAACAAGCTCAGAAGGAATTCACAAGCTATTGGGGAAATTGAGAATATAGGCTTCTTGGATCCCAGCAACCTACTTCCTCAGAGCTGGAGAGAAATCTGAGAATCTGGAGTGGGGATGAGGAAATGCTGCTGAGAAACAAAGTGAACATCGGGGTGATTTAGACAAAGTACATGTCTTAGCTTGGACGTTTCATCTGTCCTGGGAAAAGAGGAATACATCAGTTTGAGGGCTGGCCCAGTGGTGTAGTGGTTCAGTTCGCACATTCTGCTTCGGTGGCCCGGGGTTCACATGTTCAGATCCCGGGCGCAGACCTATGCACCACTTATCAAGCCGTGCTGTGGCAGGCATCCCACATATAAAGTAGAGGAAGATGGGCATGGATGTTAGCCGAGGGCCAATCTTCATCAGCAAAAGGAGGAGGATTGGCAACAGATGTTAGCTCAGGGCTAATCTTCCTCACCAAAAAAAAAAAAAAATGAATACATCAGTTTGTTCCTTTAGAAAAAGCATGAAAAAGGTGGATGTGCATCATAGGTCCTGTTTTTAGTTTTTTGTGGGTTTTTTTTTCATTTGCCTTAGAATAAATTTAGTCATAACTTATTTATCAATCCAATTTTACCAAGGTGAACTCTTACGCTTAGTATCTGGCTGTTAACAGCCTGGATATGTCTGAACAAGACGATCCTGCTTTTCTGCTTTGTCTAGGGCGAAAGTGTACACTGGAAAGGAAAGCTGTTAGAGGGAGCACCTGGCATGATGTTTGGTGACAGAAAAAATATGGGCTTAGTTGTAAAGTCTCCCCCACAATGAGAGTGTTTTTTATAGCAGTGAAGGAGATCAGGGAGAAAACAAAAACAAGAACGAAATGGCCTGCACCTGCTACTTTACACTCATGTTCTCACTTAATTTTGACAAGCTCCTTTGAGGTAGTTGGCATTATCCCCATTTTACTGAGGAGGTAACTGGAATTATGAAAATGAGCAACTTTCCCAGCATCACATGGCTAGATTCAAAACCAGACCCGATCTCAAAGTCCTTATTCTCTTAGTTACATCAGGCCAACTTCCTGAAAACGGGCAATGTCAGAATATCAATAGATCAGTAGATTAGTATTCATTATTTCTTTTTATATTAGAATAAAAGTGTCAATTGGTGAACATGTGAAAAATTCATTAGAATTATAAATAATAACCAAAAAAATTCTTGGAAATTCATTTCTTGATACCTTTCAACCATTGCAGAAAGTTTCTCATATTAATTAGTGTGTGTGTGTGTGTGTGTGTATGTATGTATGTAATCATTCATCCATATATGAAAGGCATCTTGAGGTTTTAAAGAATCATTGAAAAACAGAGAGAGGGTTTTTTTTTAAATCTCCTGATAATCGTCTCATTTTAATATTTAATCTGTATGTATATACTAAGTGATATAATATTTATGCTAAAGCATAGAAGGATTCCAATTAAGCAGCACTTCAGTGTATGTATTTATACATACATAAATCCTATTAATACATACAGAGAGTTTAAAATTATTCAGTACTTTTCAAGGAATTAAATGAATTCTGTTTTCCCCATTGACTGGATGGGGTCCAATGGGTAAACATTGCATTCCATGTTTGGGAAAAACTACTTAAGTGCTCTGGTCTGTTGTGCAAACAGAGATAAATCAAAGTTGACTTGGAGGATGGATTTGTTTGTTTTATTTTTTGAAAGAAATTAAATCCATGAGTAAATCTAACACAAATGTGGCCAAGATTTAAGGCAATAAAAGAAACATATTAAAATTTAAGGACTTTAATCCCAGAGAATTTTGAATTCTTACAAATTTCAATCCTCTTTTGGTTTATGTACCCTGAACCCTGTATACTTAGAAGTAGCATTGTTTGTTGAAATTATGTCCTGGTGTTGGGGGCAGGGAGTTTAGGGGAATGAGAGATTGTTGCTGTTATTGTTAATCTATGTGCAAATCTTGCCTGGATAAAAGTATAAAAACATACTGTAAGACTATCCAATAAGTGAGTCTGAAAAGTAGCTAAACCCTAACCAGCAAGAAGTTAGTGACTTGTCTTTAGTTAAGTTAATGAATATTATTCTAAATGACATTAAGCCACTCTTTCTTCCTCCTTCTCTCTCTCTCCTTTCCTTTCTTTTCCCTTCTTTCTTTCTTTGCTTCCCTCCTTCCTTCTCTTCCTCCTCCTCCTCCTTCTCCTTTTCT